>NC_066617.1:135713907-136963907 GCF_025201925.1 Gopherus flavomarginatus
ACTTCTCATGAAATCTTTAGTTACCACATATGGTCAGATGTACTTTGATAATAGGTCTCACCCAAATGACAAAGGACTTGTCCACATAGGATGTTACTGTGCAGGAAGCCAAGGTGTGTAACTACAGCACACCAGTAATTTTCCGTGTGAACGCTGCTACAGTGCACTTAAAGTTCAGTTGTGCACTTTGACTTATTATACTGGTGCACTGTAGATTCACATCCTGGCTTGCCGCACAGTAACATCCAGTGTAGACAAGCCTGAAAACAACAGCAGTGTCCCTAAAACCATTCATTGGCTCAGTGAAAAGTGCCACCAAACAGATCAACAAGCCCACTAACTGTAGTGTCTTTTGCAGATTTTCCTTGCATGACTCCAGTCCAAGCATTCATCCACCCCAACATTGCTTAGCTTCAGACAGGATCACAGCACAGGAAGACATGCCTACAGGCAAATAATTACACCAGAGCTTCCCACCTGAAAATGCTCAGAACTAGCCTAACACCGCGGTTCGCGCCCCCAGCTAGTTTGGATGAAATTTCTTTTAATCTACAGTTCCCTGAATTAATGAACCTAACAGTGACGGATGAGGGCACATAGGCATGATAATTTGTACCCACATCACATCCACAAAGAGCTAGATCAAAGCAACATGCTGTGCTGAGATACTTGTGCCCATCTGCCAATTTACCTGTGACAGCAGGCACAGACACTCAGTGCGACAAAGTGAAGGTACCAGGCCACAAACTCAGTAACCAGGATACCAAGGCAATGGATAATGTAAGACAGTGAGTGTGCTAACTGTGCAGGACTGAAACTCCCTAGCAACCTGTGATGATTCACAATCCACTTATGTAGGCTACCTTTATTTTATTATAATTGTGATTGTGGGCTTTGTTGGCAGGGATAGAGGAAGCTATTCTGATTAAAAATAGTTTGGAGGACAGCTGGTGGCAGAATCAGAACAAAAGAAAGAAGATCTGGTTTGAGCTACATTTTCAAAGAATACATTTCAAGCATGTGATTGGGTGCAATCAAGTGCATGGATACATAGTATTGTTTCCTTATGTGAAGTCTAATACCCTGATCATGCCAGCTACTCTCCACAGGCAAAACCTGAGACAGGGTGTGAGGCCCTGGTTAAATCAGTGGGGTCCCACACACATACAGGGGTCTGCCTGTGCAAAGCAGCTTGCAGGACTGCTGGGAAAGGTCCAGATTTTTAAAAAGTGTTTAGGCACCTAACTCCCCGGCCCTAAGTGCTCAGGGAGACTGAATATCCAGGATTGTATATGTCCATCTGTGTGCTTTACCTAGGTGGAATTTGCACATGAACATTATGTCATCAGGTTATCAAAATAATAAGTTAGGGCCAAAAGGTTTTGGTCCACAAATGCACACTCATCCCTGCTGCTTCGTGCATTAACGTACGTGCTTCTCTTTCCAGCGGTGCTCTCACTTGCATCACGCAAGCAGCTTCTAATGGGTTCTTTCTTTCTCTTTCTTTTTGCCATCTACATTCAAACAAATCTCCAAAGCCAAAAAGGAAAATTGGTAGCAGGCAAAAGAACCAACAATTGTACTAGCTTCATGCCTGAGCTGGCAAGCAGAACTCTCTAAATTGTAACACTCATTTTCTTTATGCTCCTCTCTTAGTGCCTAACTTTATATTATCACAGGACCCTGGCTATCCAACTTCCAGTTCACCCCAACTCTCTAAGGTCCAAATCACCCTGCTGTCTAAGCACGAGTCTAAAGTCCCTTTTAACTAAAGGTCAGTTTTGTCTCCCCACCTTCACCTCCAATTCAGACCATATATCGCTCCCCTATTTATTATACCCTCATTGTTCTTAAAATTTTGGATGCCTCCAAAACTCTTTGGAAACATGTCTTGTACTGTGTCATTTGCCTGAAAACAGTTAAAAAAAAAAAAGAAATCCATTTGCCTATGTAGCCTGTTAGCAGAAGAAAACTGCCCTGTCCCTTTGGTCTCATATTTTTCAGTACATATGCTGAAAACATCTGAAATTGTTAGGATTTAGATAGGCTAATCCAGTAGTCTTTGCAGATTTACCTGGACTTTGAGATATAATTTGATTTCGGGTCTCACTTGCCTTCTCTTTGAGTAAGTTCTTTGTTATCGACATAAGAGTTTTTAGTGGATCAAACCTAGTATTTTTGTTATGGTTAGTGTGTAATTTCTGTGGGGCAGATGCTCAATTGATGTAAATCAATAAGCCAGGCCAATTTACACCAGCCAATGAGCTGGCCCTGTATTTTGATGCCAATTTTAATTTGTTCTTTTTTCTCTCACATTTAATGTATAATCTCTCTCCGTGGATTCTGGGGAATTCTGTGGTTATCCTTCAACTTTGACTCTGATTCAAAAGAAGGAACCTCCAGCAGCTCAGTGGTTCATGCCAAGGCACTGGTTTAGTAGTGATTCAAAGTGAAGAGTGACACCTACTGACACCCTGATTTTCCAGGACCAGTTCCATCAGGGATAGGAGTTACACTTCCAAAGGACACCGAGAGATGAAGCAAGAGTGTTTGCCTTTTTAACAAAGCCTTTAAATCACTAGATGTGCAGCTTGCCCCGTGGCAATAGGCAAAACCATGGGGAAAAAAGGGCATGAGTTTTTCATGTCTTATTTTTTTTTCTTCAGGTTTAAGCAGAAAAGTACACAAGGAGAGAAAAATGTGTTTAAAATGGAGAGATATACCTTTAAGAGGAAGGTAACAGGCAATGATCCATCCCCTCTACATAGCGACTCGCCTTGTTCTTCCACTTCTGGCTTAGAGATAATATGTTGAATGTCATTTCCTGTATCAGTGGTTAACCACTGGATGCTGGATCAGAGATTTACCAGAAGTGCAGTACTCAAAAGAGAACCTGCTGCTTTCAATAACCCTTTCATGCACCCTGTGGGAACCATTTAACCTTTGCAAACTAAAATAAATAAAATTTAAAGTCTGGATTTGGATAGGGAATTGGGTCACAGGATTTGTGCCAAATGCTCACACCTTGTACAGGAAGCCACAAGGATAATTCCTCCCCTGGTCCCTTTTTGTTACAATGCAGGGAGGGAAGTGGGGTAGTATAGTAAATAACTATATAGGTTATTTGTTAGCCCTCTGCTTTAACACTTAGAAATCAGACAGTGGGAGTCAAGGCTGTTTCTTTTGTATCTGTTTCCCTGCATTAGAAGCTCTGATATTTAGAAAACAGAGTTACACTGGAATCCAGAAACCAGGCTTATATTCCCTATCAGCCTTCACTTCTGATTTATTTTCCACTGAGGAGCAGAGCAATTCATCTCTCCAGGCTGTATCAGTTTTATTATTATTGTTATTGTCATTGTCACTTTTGTGGGGAAGGAAGTGAGAGGGGTTTCCTGTGATCAAAAATCATTTCGGGGACAGCAGAGTTATGAGCAGATAAAGAAGAGCCAACCAGGGCTACATTTGCAAAGAAAGCATTACACATTTGTATTTGGGTATAATTGTTTGTGCAACTGCCTTCCCAGCTAGAGAGAGTTGTTTTCCTAATTACATAATATTTGTATAACATTCAGAACATAAAAAGTGCTATTATTCCAGTAGACATGCTTCAAGATCTGAAAACAATGGCCAAATAGTTGTGACTAGAGTACAGAGATAACAGTTGCTTTTAAGCTTTGTTGGTATATTTCATACCCAGGACAGTGAGGATCCAATAATATTGACCATAGCCAGCTACATTGTGCAGGGAGCTGATGCCCACGCTGCCCCATACACAGCTTTGAATTGCAATACCTCCCACCTCCTCAGCCCCCTGCGTGCCTTTCAGCACCCTATACAAAAAGGCCCAGATTTTCAAAAGCATTTAGGCGCCTAACTCCCATCGATTTCAGTGGGAGGATCTGGGTCAGAGCTCTGACAATACAGCTCATGCTTAGAATGTAAATGTTCTGGGGCCGGGCTGGTCTTTGCCTAGCACAATCAGGCCCCGATCCCTGACTGTCACTTCCTGGCACTACTGCAATACAAGTAAATAGTCTTAGTCTCAGACTTTAAAGGAAGTGCCCCTTTCATGCCCAGCCGACAGACAACCTCTCCCATCTGTGACAATTATCATTATTATTTTATATTGTTGTAGTGCCCAGGAGCCGCGTCATGAACCCAGATCCCAGTGTGCTTGGCGCTGTACAAATACAGAACAAAAACACAGTGTCTGCCAAAGAGCTTGTGCACCTCTGATGTGACATGAAACACTGCCTGCCTTTGCAGCCATGAGTGTGATGCACAGCTTGACCTGCGGTGCCAGCTTTCTCCAGCCCCTATCTAACCTCCCTATCACACACACAGAGAGACCACCGGAATTAAGATCCGAAGCTTCCTAGGCAAACAAGAACAGGAAGTGGCACACAGGCAGCACATCTCTTGTTGCTCTCCAGCTGCGCCCGCAGCATCACTGATAGGCTCCAGAGGCAGATCCCTCCAGTTCTGCTCAGCATGAAGAACTGCTCTGCCTTCGAGAGCAGGTGATGGGGAAAAAAGGATGGATCCAAAAGGATTCCCTCAAAAAGCCAGTGAGTCCCCTGACTGCAAAACTCACACAGTAAACCTCCAAGACACTCATCCTTTCCCAGGAATCCTGCTTGGAAAAATCAAGAGGCCGCACTACTTTCCCCTCCACAAAGGAGCCCTGCAAAGCCGTTCATGCCAGCTGTGCTTGCTCTTGACAGAACTTCCTGAATCCACCCCAGTCTACCCAGGCTTGCCAAGCAATGCAAATATTTGAGAAGCCACCTTGCTTCCCCAGCATCTGATGTAAAAATCCACATCAAAACTGAGCAGTAAAGGCTGTGACTTAGAGCCGCTCAGCAGCCAGAAGTTCTGTGACCCAGCCCAAGCTTTTATACTGCAGGAGGTCACAGGAACACACTCTGGCTCACCTCTCCCCCGTTGATCAAAATAGTGGAACCCCTCAGAAATAGCTCTTCATTCGCTGCCCTGGACTTGCTTTCCTTTTTTAAAATTTCACACTAAGGAGCTGCTTTCCGGTCAGACAGGGGACAGACGGGTAAAAGACTGACATGGTACAACCTCTCCCGAGACGAGAAAGACCTTCCTTCTGGCTGACTGGTAGAACTTGTAACGCAGCCAGGTTCTCTAGTGTCACCTAGCAGTTACTGCAAGAATGATTGGGAGTCAGGAAACCTGAATCATACTCCTGACTCAACCCAGCTTTCTTTCCTCCTGTTACCCAATTCCGGTCACCACCAGCATGGGACCCAGCAAGATGGAGGTATACCGCTGGGGCCCAGGAGGCGGAGGTGGTATCAGTGTGTCACAGCAGGGTTGAGTCTCTGGAGACAAAGTGGGTGAGTGGACCATGAAGTAGCTAGCCTGCTTGAGGTGTTATGGCAGAGCTGGCAAAGTGGGAGTTCGATAGTTTTTTCTCCCGGGAAAATGAAGTCTCTGGGAGAGACATGGGTCTCCTGCTAAGTTCAACAAGCACACCATTCTTCATTACAAAACACCTCAGAAGAGCACAGTTGCCTTTGGTACTCTGAGAGTTAAACTTTTGGCTGTATTGCAAACCCCAAGCATTCAAAAGTCACGAGTCAGCTCCTCCTCCCCCCAAATCATACATTTGACTTAAAACCAGGAGATATTTTGGGGGGGGGGGGTTCTTTTGATTTGCCTTCTGATTTCCAAGCCCTTTGGGATGTACATGAATCACATTTTCAAGGTGTTTTTCCATGCAGACTTTAGGATTGAAAATTACTTGTTTTTTTTTTTTAAAGGAAAGCTGAGAGTCTCACATATTCACATGACTCTAGGAGCTGGAGTTTTAAGAAAAAAACAATAAATATGATAAGAGCTGGCAACACTGCTTTGGCTGCCCATTTAACAGGGTATGAAATGGTGGTGATACTAATTCCCTCATCCCATAGTTTCCAATATTTGAAAAGCACTATCAGATCCTTGGCACAGCAATAATATGAGTCAAAGAATTTCTATTGATATGTGGATCTTTAATAGGTCCTGTCAGGCAGGGGTGGCTCTAGACATTTCGCCGCCCCAAGTACAGCGGCATGCCGTGGGGGGCACTCTGCCGGTAGCAGGTCCTGCAGCTCTGGTGGACCTCCCGCAGGCGTGCCTGCGGAGGGTCCGCTGGTCCCACGGCTCCTCTTCAGGCATGCCACCGAAGGCTGCCTGCATGCCACCCTCCTGGTGACCGGCAGAGAGCCCCTCACGGCATGCCACCCCAAGCTCACGCTTGGTGTGCTGGGGACTGGAGCTGCCCCTGCTGTCAGGACATAGTCAGCTAATCTTGGGTTAAGGAGTAGCCTCCCACATAACTGTAATGTAGTTCAAAATAGAATCACTTGTGAATTTTTTTCACAATTAGGCCTTGTTTATGCCTCAAAACTGCATCAGTCAAATCAGTCTTGAAATGGATTTAAATGGGTGCCACTCCCTGTGTGGATGCAATGAAATTGATTTAAAACTGGCTTATATTGTTTTAGCCAGTAACTAACTCAATTTCCCTTCCAGAATCCTTCACATAGATCTTTCCATATCTTTCATCCCTTCTTCAGCAAGGGATCACAATGTTTCTTGCAGTAATGAGAGGCCAACTTTCAAGAAACTACCAAAGAACCTACAAAGGAGGGCCAAGTGACTACACAGGAATCCCTTGGTATTCCAGGTGAAGCGTTTGGTTTTAAACCAAGGATGGAGGAACTTACATTTTGTCTCACCAGTGGAGCTGCTTTTAAGTAGAGACATAGGAGTCAACATAATGAGAGCAGGGAAAGTCAGCTAACATCTAGGGTCAGCCCTACAGACGTATTTTCATACTGATGTCAGCCTATGCTGCCCTGAGCGGAACTAAAAACAACCCTTTGCCTCACATTTGACACCAGAAATGGTAAACAGCCTTGAGTGCCCTTCCTGATTTTTAAACTGGCCCATCTCATAAACCTTAGAAGTGTGCTTCCTGGCCTGCCAGGGTGTAAATGCGGGCTGCAGCATATGACAAAGGCCCAAAAGAAGGGACATACATTAGCCATGCAAGAATCTTAAAATGCTCTGCGATTCATCCCTTTAGTGGAAATGATTCTCTCTTTAACTTCAGTTTCATAATTATTTCCGAGGTAAACAATTTTCAGCAATAAAAAGGGGTCTCCACACCTATGTGGATCATTGTTAACTTTGGGACTACACTGAGTGACATCGCTCAGAATGAGCAGCAACTGTGAGGTCAGCTCAGCAGGGCTATTAAGAAAACTTGAACTTTCTGATAGTTGGCAGAGCCACGGTTATTCCTTGAAAAAAAATGTTATACCTTCCATTGAAATGGTTCTGCCTATAGAACATTGTTGTCAATAAAGCAAGAGAGCTAAGAAAGCAAAGTGCCCACAGAGTAGACAGACCTTTAGTGGCCTAATTTCTCAGAAGCCCCAAGCCCACACCTCTCCGGTAGCACTTCATATGAAAGGCTGGTCTCAGTGTTTTTAACCAGAATTTCCCCTCCTTCATCGTTGTTCAGCATGCCATGTACTAGTTTGCTGTAGCCTTTCAGCATGCAATGTACCTGTTGACTTTAGCTCTCCACCCCAGCACTAGTTGCATTCCTGTGGCTTTTTGCATCTATTGTATCTGTGGTATGTGAAGCACTCTGGAGTCTAGGGGGAAGAAAAGGTGCTATGGAAAATGTTAGCCAACTTATTTTGCATGAAAGCCACATTGTGTTAGAGTATTGGAATGTACAGCAGAGAAGCAGCCCCTTCTCTGGGGATCTCTTAAGCATTGTCAGCCTTAAGTGCTCAAATATCATGAGATTTAAAGTTCTTATTATTTGCCTTCTGTGATTTGAGTCTTTAGAAATCCAATTTTCAAGCTTTTGTCTACAAGCCTGAGGGATAGAAACTTATGTTTTTTTAATAGAAACAGAGTTCCCTATAATCAAATGATTCCAGGAGCAGTAGCTTTCAGGGGAAACCCACCCACACACCCCTATTATGTGAATCAGCCATACTGCTTCCTGGTCTCAACCCCCCTTTCCCTAGCCTGATTTTTCACACTTACTATCTAGTCCCTACTCTATTGACTCTGAGCACTGCAGGGCTGCACTCTTTAATAGGAACACAGTCCCAGCATGCCTTTCTTAGTTTGGCCCTTTAAATTAGGTGAGGCCAAACAGCTCCATGCCTATAGTGGCCATTTTGCAACTGCCTGTTCCTTGCTGTGTTTCCCTGTCCTCTCGTGGGTACATACTTGCTATGTTTTCCTTCTCTTTTTCCAGTGAATATGGTATAGTCTCAAGAAGCTTTGTTTCTTCTAAGGTTATGTTGCTCATTCCCCCACCAACCTGAAACCATAAACATCTGCTAGTGACCCAGAATCTTTTCTACAGCACTTAGTCTTGGTGTCCCCAATAGGGGTTGTGCCTTGAGCCTATGTCTTGGGAATGGGGTGGGGGAATGGGAAACAGCCTGTTTCTACTCAGATTCCCCAGCAGTAACAGTCCAGGGGGCTAGATGGGGATGTGCAGCCAATCATCTACAAAGAAAATGCTTTTTGCTACTTTCCAGGAGATATCAGTGAGCTTTGGAGCCAGGTCCCCTGCTTAGCCCCCAAGTGTCTAACCACGTGACACAGGGAAAAGCTATTCAAAGCCACTTCTGCAGATGCCCATGGAGTCTGCCAAGAAGCAGATGCCTTGGATGGTAAATTAGCTTCCACAGTCTGGTGTTTAGGGCTGCATGATTGCCATCCAAAAATGAGGAGCTGGCAGAGGAGTCACTGGCATTGAGCTCCTAACTGGCTAGCACCTGGCCAGTATCAGCCATTTCATTAAGAAACATTATGACATTTCAGTATTAACCCATCTGGTGCCTAGGAGTCAAGAATTCCCAGCATTGTGCAGAAGAAAGAGAGAAAAGCATAGAGATTTACTTGAGTAAAAGGAACCCCAAATAAAAACAGCTGTTGCCCTTTGACCTTTTCAGCAGGAATGCCTCCTGGAGAAACACAACAGGTAAACATGTTGAAATATAACAGATCCTTAGTGGTCAAAAAAACTAACTTCCTACATCACCATTTTAAACAAAAATATTAATAAAATCTGTATTTTTTTTCTAAATATGCATACACATTCCCAGCCTGTCTATGCCTACAAACATCTTCCATCTGCTGACATCCATGCATTCCAAACACCTCTGTTCATAATGTACGCCTACCCATGCCCATTCAGGGCTTTCTATCTGCCAATGCAAATCTCTTTTCTATCTCATGCTGTAGATTCAACTGCCAGATGCATTGTTACATTGAGGATCCCAAATCACAAATGACTTGCCCAGTAAGTAGCACATGCATGTTACCTGCCTTTTTAAAGTAGAGTCTACTTGTCTGTTTTCACCATTTAGAAACCAATCTTATCTCATCTTATAAGCAAAAGGTGCTTCCTAGGTGCAACATATTATTCAATATTATAGACAAACAAGTGGCAAATCCCTCTAAAAACAAGTGTGTTAGCGATATGGGCAGAAGTTTGTGGGGGAGGGTTGGGTTGTGGGTAGGGGTTGGTTGTTTGCTTTGTCACTTTAAACATAGGCACCAACTCCATGTATGTTCCAGAGCTGGAGCTCCCACAGAAAAAAAAAATAGTGGGTGCTTAGCATCCACCAGCAGCTAGCTCCTCCCTCCGTCCCAGAGCCTCCCATCCACTGGCAGCCACGCCGATCAACTCCTTCCTCTCCCTCCTATTGCCTCTCGCCTACTATAGTCAGCTATTCTGCAGCATGCGGGAGGCCCTGTGGGGAGGAGAGGGGACAGGGAGCGCTCAGGGGAGGGGGTGGAACTGAGTGGGAAGGTGCAGGGGTGGGGACTTGGGGGAAGGGGTTGAGTGGGGGCGGGGTCCGTGGCAGAGCAGGGGGTTGAGCCCCCCCCCAGGGGCCAAGAGGAAGCCTGCACCTGTGACTCTAAGAACATAAGAATGGTCCATCTAGACCACTATCCCATCTTCTGACAATGGCCAATGCTAGATGTTTTAGAAAGAATGAACAGAATAGAGCAATGATCAGGTGACCTGTTCCCTGTTATCTATTCGCAGCTTCTGGCTATGAGAGGCTATGGGACATCCAGAGTATAGGGTTGCATCCCTAACCATCTTGGCTAATAGCCATTGATGAACCTATCCTCTGTGAACTTATCTAATTTTTTTTAACCCAGCTATACTTTTGGCCTTCACAACATCCCCTGGCAATGAGTTCCACAGGTTGACTGTGCACTGTGTGAAGAAGTACTTCTTTATGTTTGTTTTAAACCAGCTGCCTATTGACCCCTGGTCTTTGTTATGTGACGGAGTAAATAACACTTCCTTATTCACTTTCTCCACACCATTCAAGATTTTATAGACCTCTATCATATCCCCCTTTAGTTATCTCTTTTCTAAGATGAACAGTCCCAGTCTTTTAAATTTAACCTCAGATTAAAGCTGTTCCATGCCCCGCAAACCATTAGAAGCTGCTTGTGTGGTGCAAGTGACAGCACTGCTAGAAAGAGACGCTCTGTTACCCTTCTTCAGTTCTAATAGATCTTTTTTGGGGATGGGGCGACCAGAACTACATGCAGTAGTCAAGGCGTGGGTGTACCTTGGATTTATGTAGTGGCATTATGATATTTTCTGTCCTATTATCCATCTCTTTCCTAAAAACTGTTAGCTTTTTTGACTGCCAATGCACATTAAGCAGTTGTTTTCAGAGAACTATCCATAACAACTCCGGGATCTTTTTCTTGAGCAGTAACAGCTAAGTTTGACCCCATCCTTTTGTATGTATAGTTGGGTTTGTTTTCCGGTGTACATTACTTTGCACTTATCAACACTGAATTTCATCTGCCATTTTGCTGTCCAGTCACCCAGTTTTTTGGGATCCTTTTGTAACTCTTCACAGTCAGTTTTGGATTTAACTATCACAAGTGATTTTTGTATCACCTGCAAGCTTGGCCACCTCACTGTTTGCCCCTTTTTCCAGATCATCTATTAACAAGTTGAACATCACAGTTCCCAGTACAACTCTTGGGGATCCTGCTATTTACCTCTCTCCACTGTGAAAACTGACCATTTATTCCTACCCTTGTTTCCTATTTTTTAACTAGTTATGGATTGATGAAAGGACCTTCCCTTTGATCCTATGACAGCTTACTTTGCTTCAGAACCTTTGCTGTGGTATCATGTCAAAGGCTTTTTGAAAGTCCAAATACACTGTAGCAACTGACTCACCCTTGTCCACATGCTTGTTGACCCCCTCAAAGAATTATTATAGATTGGTGAAGCATGATTTCCCTTTAAAAAAAGCAGTGTTGACTCTTCCCCAGAGGTGAAAGTAAGCCGGTACGGAGGATGGGTAAGAAAAGGAGACTGCCTGAGGGAGGGAGAAGCCTGCCTGTAGTGAGGCGGTGTGGCTCCCCCTCCAGCCTAGAGGAGGAAGAGTCCAGCTGGAGGCCAGAGAGGGCGGAGCTAAAGAGCTCTGAGCCTGCCCCTCAAAGGGTCAGGCGCTGACCCGGAACTATAAAGGCCGGCCCTCAGAGCTCAGTCGAGGCCCAGCAGCTGGAGCGAGCAGACGTTCCTCAGGGAGCTCGAGACTGGGACACTCCTGAGACCCAGGGCAGCCGCCCAGACTTGCCGGAGCTCTCCCGCGCCTGCACCTAGAGGAGATGCCGGAACTCCCCCGTGCCTGCTACCTGGAGGAGCTGCTGGAGCTACCCTGGGCCGACTATCTGGAGGAGCTGCCGGACCTACAACCCAGCCCCGGCCGCGATGAGCCCATGCTCCTGAACCCTGCAGAGGCCGACGTCAGGACCCTAGTAGGCCCCGAGGGGGAGTACGGAAGTAGCCCGGGGGCAGCTGACTCCAGTCTGGCTGCAGCCTTGCCAGAGCCTGTCAGTGTGTTGCGGCCTGGATCCCTACTGACTGAGCAACGGATCGCTAGCCACTGCTAGGGCCCCGGGCTGGGACGCAGTGGAGTGGGAGGGCCTGCATCCCCCCTGCCACCCATTCCGGGGTGGCAGACTCCCCCTCTCCCTGGCCTGAGGAGTCCGAAGCCGGTTTTTGTTGCTCAGCCCTGCCCAAGGACCTGAGCTTCCTGACTCAGTGTTTGCTGCCTGCCTTGACCTAGGGCCAGGCTCATAGCAGTTATTAGGGCTCAGCCCTGCCAAAGGACCTGAGCCCTTGCCCCACAGGGCAGGCGATTGCCGCGAGGACCGCCGGGCTATTTTCTCATACCCATCAGTGTGTATTGAGCCTATCATAAACAGATAGTTAAGGGTTAATAGAACAGGAGTACTTCATGTCTCTTTTGCCTGTAAAGGGTTAACAAGTTCAGTGAGCCTGGCTGTCACCTGACCAGAGGACCAATCAGGGGACAGGATACTTTCAAATCTGGAGGGAGGGAAGTTTGTGCATGTGCTGTTAGAATTTGGTGGTTGTTCTCTCTGGGTTCTGAGATTGACCAGATGTGCAACCAGGTTTCTCTCCAATCTCTCTGATACAGTCTCTTATATGTCCAGAATAGTAAGTACTAGGTGATAAGGCGAGTTAGGCTTATGTTTGTTTTCTTTATTTGCAAATGTGCATTTGGCTGGAAGGAGTTCAAATCTGTATTTTGCTGAAAGGATTTTAATTTGTACTTGTATACTTAGGCTGGGAGGGTATTCCCAGTGTCTGTAGCTGAAAGACCCTGTAACATACTCCATCTTAAATTTACAAAGATAATTTTTACTGTGTTTTCTTTCTTTAATTAAAAGCTTTTCTTGTTTAAGAACCTGATTGTTTTTTTATTCTGGTGAGACCCCAGGGGACTGGGTCTGGATCCACCAGGGAATTGGTGGGGAGAAAGGAGGGAAGGGGGAGAGAGAGGTTAATTTTCTCTCTGTGTTAGGATTACTTTCTCTCTCAGGGAGAGTCTGGGAGGGGGAGGGAGAAGGAAGGGGGAAGGTGAATTTTCCTCTCTGTTTTAAGATTCAAGGAGTTTGAATCACAGTGATCTTCCAGGGTAACCCGGGGAGGGGAAGCCTGGGAGAGGCAATGGTGAGGGAAAGGGTTTACTTTCCTTGTGTTTAGATCCAGAGGGTCTGGGTCTTGGGGGTCCCCGGGCAAGGTTTTGGGGGGACCAGAGTGTACCAGGCACTGGAATTCCTGGTTGGTGGCAGCACTACAAGTACTAAGCTGGTAATTGAGCTTAGAGGAATTCATGCTGGTACCCCATCTTTTGGACGCTAAGGTTCAGAGTGGGGAATTATACCATGACAGAGCCGGTGTGGCTCCCCTCCTCCCCCCGGAGAGGGTCAAGCCCCGACTGCACTCATGTACACGTGGTACCAGAAGTGGGGAGTCTGGACCCTTGACCCCTGTGAGAAGGGGCCAGAGGGGAAGATCTACCCTAGAGAACCAAGGAGATGGAGCGCCTGTTTCAGCTGCTGGTGGAGAACCAGGACCGTCAGCAGACCGCCAAGCTACAGCAGCAGCAGCAGATAGCTGCCCAGCTCCAACAGCAGCAACAGCGGGATGCTGCCCAACTCCAGCAGCAGCATGCCGCCCAGCTCGAGCAGCAGCAGCAGCTTATTCAGCAGCTCAGAGTCCAGCAGCAGCAGCTGGTGACCGCATTACCGCACCCCGTAGAACCGTCGGCAGGGGATGCGCTGGGGCACCATGATCTGCCGCCCCAGTGCAACTAACAAAGATGGGCCCTGACAATGACCCTGAGGCGTTCCTGATAACGTTGGAACAGGTGGCCCTCGTCGCTGGGTGGCCCCGGGACCAATGGGCCACCCTCCTGTCCCCGTACCTGACCGGGACTGCCCAGACGGCATACTGGGGGCTGGCAACGGAAGAAGCCAGGGATTATGGCCAACTAAAGGTTGCGATCTTGGATGCCCTGGATGTCAGTCCCGAGACTTTTCGGCAGCGATTCAGGAGCTAGACGTATCTCTCGGGAGCCCAGCCTCGGCTGGTGGTCCAAGCCCTGAAGGAGGCGTGTCAGCGACGGCTACAGCCAGAAACAAGGACGGCAGAGGAGGTCACTGAACAAGTTGTCCTGGAACAGTTTGTGCACACCCTACCGGCCTGGGGATGGGCCTGGGTGCTCCACCACCGCCCGGCAATGTTGGCCACGGCCGTCTCACTAATGGAGGACTTTCTCGCGGCCGAAACCTCCGTGGATCCCACCTTTCAGCCTCCAAATCCCAGATCCGAATGCCCTAACTCTGACAGAAAGGGAGACGCACCAACCGGGCTGTGAAACCCCGGCAGCGGGCAGGACTCCCGCCCTGGGCCTCGGTTCTGGCGCCCGGATCCGGCCTCTCGGTCCGGAACGGCACCCTCCAGGCTGGGGCCCGCGAGGGCCCATCAGAGTCCCCTCAGAAGTCCAAGGGGAGCCCCCTCCAAGGGCTGCCGCCCTGAACTCGTAACCTGTTTCAGTTGTGGGCAGACTGGACACCTGCAGCGAGACTGCACAGAAATGGGCTGCAGCTTCGGGCAGGTCTGTGCAGGGGACACCCGGGTTCGGCTACCACAGGCCCCCAAGATCATGGTCCCGGTAGTCGTCAGGGACCAGGCGACCCAGGCTTTGATTGACTCTGGCTGCGGCCAAACATTAGTCCGCCAGGCCTTGGGACCCCCGGCAGACCCCCGCCTGGGAACGATACACCTGCAGTGCATCCATGGGGATGTCCGGCCCTACTCTAGTGCTTGTGTCCTGTTGACAGTAGCTGGTGTCACCCGATGACTCGTGGTTGGCTTAACCCCTCAACTGGCATATCCGGTGATCCTGGGGCAGGGCCCGCCTTCGAGGAGGTCCTCTAATTGACACCAGCACTGGAAGGAGAGCGCCAGGAGGCCCTTCCGGATGAAGTGGATGGGACCCCGGGGGCCGAAGCGGAGAATGAGGAAACCGATAATCCTCGGCTGGAGCCCGCAGTCGAACCCCGTCTTCATACTGATTTTTGTCGGGACCAGAGGGCTAATCCTACCCTTAGCCAGACCTATGAACAGCTCACGGCAGTTGATGGGACCATCATCGACCCCCAGCGCGCAACCGAATGGCTCCACTTCGAACTGCGCCGGGACCGTCTCTACCGGATTGACCGTGATGCCCGCACGCAGGAACCCCAAACGCAGCTGCTAGTACCGCGTTGCCACCAGTGGGCCGTGATGAAGCTGGCCCACAACATCCCGGCGGCCGGGCATCTGGACCATGAGAAGACCCTCGCTCAGATCTTGACGCAGTTTTTTTGGCCCAGTATTTACCAGGAGGTTAAGAACTATTGTAACTCCTGCCCAGAGTGCCAGTTAGCTGCCCTGCCATGAGTGCTCAAGGCGCCCCTTGTCCTCATGCCTATAATAGAGATGCCATTTGAATGGGTGGCCATGGACCTGGTAGGCCCACTCCCAAAAAGTGCTTTCGGTTTCCAGTATGTCCTGGTCATCGTGGATTATGCCACCCATTTCCCAGAGGTCATTCCATTGTGGAGTACTACTGCCTGGACCATTGTGGGGGAACTGGTGAAGGTCTTTGCTCGAGGGGGTTTGCCCCGGGAGATCCTAACAGGTCAAGGCACCAATTTTACCTCCCGGTTGCTACAGCAGGTCTGTGAGCTCCTGGGGGTTAAATAGCTATGCACCTCCGTGTACCACCCGCAGACGGACGGGCTGGTGGACCCTCAAGGAGATGCTGTGGAAGTTCTCCCCAGAGGTGCTATGCCGATGGGACCAGTTGCTCCCACCCCTGTCGCTAGCCGTCCGGGAGGTCCCTCAGTCATCAACCAAGTTTTCCCCATTTGAACTATTATACGGTCACCGTCCACGGGGCCTGTTGGACTAAATGCGGGAGACCTGGGAACAGTCCCCCTCCCTAACCCAGGGACTCCTGAAGTATGTCCTCCAGCTGCAGGAGTATTTTGCTCAGGCTGGGGCCCTGGCACGTGGAAACTTAAAGACTGCACAGGACTGATAGGTACGGACCTACAACCAGGAGGTGCAGGTGTGTGACTTTGAACCTGGGGATCGGGTCCTGCTCCTCCTGCCCTCAAGCGAGTTGAAGTTACTGGCCCGCTAGCAGGGGTAGCTCGGAGGGTCAGGCCCGTCACGTACAAAATTCACCAACCAGACAAACGCAAAAAGACTCAGCTATACCATGTGAATTTGTTGAAGCCCTGGCGCAACCGAGAGGGCCTGCTAATCAATCCTTACCCACCCGAGTCGAAACTGGGTCCCCACGTGCCCTAGACAGAGGATCTCGCTGCACCCCTGCTCGGCGACACCTTTACGGAAGAGCAGCACAAGCAGGCCAACTGTCTCCTGCAGGCTTTCCAGGGAACCTTCACAGCTCTACCTGGGTACACAACCTTGGCCTATCATTCGATCCAGACCGAGCCAGGGAAGGTTATCCGGGAAACGACCAGGCCACTGCCGTACTGGATATGCCAAGAGGTCGAGGAAGAGGTGCAGGCTATGCTGGCCTTAGGAATCATTGAGCCGACCCAGAGTGAGTGGCGCAGCCCTGTGGTGTTCGTACCCAAGCGCGATGGCACCCGCCAGTTTTGTATAGACTTCTGGAGGGTGAATGCTATCTCCAGGTTTCACGCCTACCCGATGCCCCATGTGGACGAGCTGCTGGACCGCCTAGGGGAAGCCCGGTTCATTACCACCCTCGACCTCAGTAAAGGATACTGTCTTGTCTCCTCCCTCCCCCTCCTCCAGTCAGGCTGCAGACAAGGCTCTGCCTTCCTTCCCCCCACCCTCGTCCCCCAGCAGGGGTTCTCTTCTAGGCTGTAGCTTGCAGTAGGGAGACTGGCTGAGATGCCTGCTGCTGCTGCCTGCATAAGAACAGTTTAAACTCAGCTGTTCCCTGCGCAGTTCAGCCCCTAGCGTTGGAGCCGTTTCTGGCATCCTTGTTAATTTCATTCGCAGTTGTTGTTGGGCAGGGGAAGTGTGTATGTGACCATGGCAGGGGCAGTTCTTTTCTGCCCCTGGGATGAGGGGATCTCCTATACACAAAAAATGCAATCGAAATCAGGAACCATTTCCAAGTTCAAATCTATCCCATTCTCTTCCCAGCAGAGGATCATGGTTCTGATGTCCATACTGCTTGCAGATCCTCTTTGAAATGTTACTCAACTGAGCAGGGAACAGCTGAGTTTCAACTGTTCTTATGCAGGAGGCAAGCTTCTCCCTCCCTCAGCCAGTCTCCCTGCTTCCTGCTGCAAGCTAGAGGGAAGCCGCTGCAGCTGCTGAGTGCCAGGCAGGGAAAAAGCACGGACCCTAGTGCCAGCAGCCTGGCTGGAGGAGTAGGGAAGACACGGAGAAAAATGTGATGAGTTTTCACTTTTTCAGGCTTATTTCAATAGTAAAGTTTTATTGCAGACAGTACTGGTAGTAGTAATAGTAGCTTTATTTTCTCTATCTATGTCATGCAATGGGAGGGATCCATGAAGTACGTAGGAGAGGTGGGCTGCTTGCGATTGGACCTAATGGGTAAGAAATGTAAATTACTTTCACCCCTGCCCAAACCCCAGGGCTCCCAGCCACCTCTGCAGCTGGTAGCTCCGGGGGTGATTTAAAGGGCTCAGCTCCTAGCTTCAGCTGAATCCCCAAGCCCTTTAAATCCTGATTTAAAAGCCCTGGGGTTTAAAAGCCCCACCTCTTCTGATAGATGCCACGCCTCTTCCGGTTGAGGCCCCTCCCCCTCCGCAGGACTCTGGAGTACCGGTAAGTCCTTTAAGTTACTTTCACCCCTGCTCTTCCCCAATATATTGTTTTCATCCATGTTGTCTGATAATTCTGTCCTTCACTATCATTTCAACCAATTTGCCTGGTACTGAAGTTAGGCTTGCTGGCCTGTAATTGCCAGGATCACCTCTGGAGAGTTTTTTAAAAATTGGAGTTACATTAGCTATCCTCTGTCATTTGGTACAGAGGCTGATTTAAGTGATAGGTTACATATCACAGTTCTCAGTTCTGCAATTTCATATTGGAATTCCTTTGCCAGAACTCTTGGATGAATAACATCTGGTCCTAGTGATTTATTACTGTTTAATTTATTGATTTGTTCTAAAACCTCCTATATAGATACCTCAGACTGGGACACAAAAAGAATGGCTTAGGTGTGGGAATCTCCCTCACATGCTTTTCAGTGAAGACCAATACAAAGAATTCATTTAGCTTCTTCACAACAGCCTTGTCTTCCCTGAGTGCTCCTTTAGCACCTCGATCATCCAGTGGCCCCACCAATTGTTTGACAGCCTTCCTGTTTCTGATGTACATAACTTTTATTTTATTTTTTGACATTAGTTCTTGTGTATTTTGCCAGTTGTTCTTCAAATTCTTTTTTGTCCTGCCTAATTATGCTTTTACACTTGACTTGTCAGAGCTTATGCTTCTTTCTATTTTCCTCAGCAGGATTTGACTTACAATTTTTAAAGGATGTCTTTGGGAATCTAACTGTCTCTTTTACTCTGGTTAGCCGTGCTGGCGGTGGCGGCGGCTGCTGCTGCTGCTTTTTTTTTTTTTTGGAGGTGGGGGGGTCTTCTCACTGTGGTGCTTTG
This sequence comes from Gopherus flavomarginatus, assembly GCF_025201925.1. Lineage (NCBI taxonomy): Eukaryota > Metazoa > Chordata > Testudines > Testudinidae > Gopherus > Gopherus flavomarginatus. The sequence goes on from NC_066617.1 coordinate 135,732,505, forward strand.
TTTTGTTTTTGTTTTTGAGGTATACATTTTGTTTGAGCCTCTGCATTTAGCATGCTCAGAGAGACTCATTCATGCCTAAGTTTCACTCACTAATGAAGATTTTATGACCAGATTATGAACCCCAGAATTTAGAGACTTATAATGGAAACAGAAGCTGACTTATCTATAAGCAGTGCTTATTAAACTGTCTCGTGAAATGCAGCCACCTCACGATGAAGACCGGTGTGCAGCTCAACATAGATTCAGCATTGTCTGCAGAAACACTGCTTTCTTTATGCTTTTGAAAGATCTTACACCACAATTTTATATACAAAGTGCAAAACATCTACTATTGACCTCGGTGGCTTATTTTAGATAAGCAGAACAACCAAGGAGAGAGAACAGAAGTAAAGTCTCCATAAGATAGCACAGTACGTGACTGCTGTCTACAGGCTGTTGCAAGTGTGTCACAGATCTGCAGCAGGAAGGGGAAATGTGTCTCCTTTTAACGGTGCAGTACAAGAAAGAAGCCACAAATAAGGTGACTATTTTCAAAAGAAAAAAAAACTGGGACAATTTCATGGTGACACAATTTTAGGTTCAAACTTCAGCATATGAAAGACAGAAGTATAGGTTGTTTTCTTTCACATGTTCTGGTGTCACAACTGCTAGCTTCTAACTCAGCAGTGACACATGCATGTTTCCCAAAGTGGATGATTTATTCCAGTAACTTGATGTCCTGAGCGAGCAGTGAAGAAGTGTCATTCACATGTACTCTGAGCAAAAGGGCAGCTTGGATAGCAACTGCTGTCGTTTGAGTTTTCTCTTCACTCCATGCTGTTTGTCTTGCTGAACTCTTGTTCTCCTGGACTGCTTGTTCCTGGCTCACGTGTGCGCACACACAGAGCAAATTCTGGTGTAGCAAGTAATCCTGAACAAACATTTTATAGTTTAAAAAAAAAATCCAAATGCTTTGGCTGATTGAATGAAAAACTGGGACATTTTAAGAGTCCCAAAATGATGTCCCAGAAACTTCAATGAAAAACTGAGACATGAGAAGTGATTACAACACACATAATGTGCAGAGACAATTTTGATTAGGATTTACAGAGAAGCTTAAGGAGATAGGTGCCTAAATCCCATTGGACTTCTCCACTTTAGTACACCATATGCTGGTCTATCAGAGTGGAGAAACAACGTCTTCTATTTTTAAGGATTTTTAAGTACAGAAATCGTAGGGCCTGGCTGACCAATCCCTGCCCTGGGGATCCCATTGACTTTGGGCTAGTGTGCATGCCTGTGAGAGTAGAAATTAACCTCGAGATTTGGGAAATCAGGCTTTAAAACTAAAATCAATGACAACACAACAAAACACACAGTCAAGAGCCAAAGTCAGAGTCAAGGGTAGGGCATAGGAGCAGGGCCCAGGAGCAAAGCAGAAAAGCGGGAACTGGGAACCGCTGGGGGTGGGGGATCTGGGAGGAGGAGAGGTACAGGCTCAGAGGTGAAGCTCAGAAGTCGGGCAAGAAAGTAGGCAAGGTCCATAGTAGCAGACAGCCAGGGATTCCTCTAGATCAGTGTTTCCCAAACTTGAGATGCCGCTTGGTTAGGGAAAGCCCCTGGCAGGCCGGGCCAGTTTGTTTACCTGCCCCGTCCACAGGTTTGGCCGATCGCGGCTCCCACTGGCCGCAATTCGCTGCTCCAGGCCAATGGAGGCTGCAGGAAGCGGCAGCCAGCACATCTCTCAGCCCACACTGCTTCCTGCAGCCCCCACTGGCCTGGAGCGGCGAACCACAGTCAGCGGTACCTGCAATTGGTCGAACATGCCGACGGGGTAGGTAAACGAACTGGCCCGGCCTGCCAGGACTTTCCCTACACAAGCGGCGTCCCAAGTTTGGGAAACACTGTTCTAGATGCTCAGACAACTTCCTGTTCCAGTGCCTCTTTCTTTTCTAAGTAGAGATTTCCAGCCAACCAGTGGGGCTGGACAGCTCCTCCAATCAGGAGCTTTGTGAGTGGGGCCCTGTGCAAGTGAGAGCTTTGCTAACCCTCTTCTCCTGTCATTCAGGTGAGCTGGTGGATGGCAGCCATGGTCTGAGTTCTGCCTGTGGACTGTGCAGATACTGCTGCTGTCAGTGCCAAGAAAGCACATGCAGTCTTCATGCCTAAGCTGTTGCTGCCACCTACAATGCCACCCACCCTGCAGCAAATACCTCCACATGCCCACCCTGTTGCCAAATGAAAGGCTGTCAGCTGGGCTAGGGAGCAGAAGAGAAGTTTGCTTCTCTGGGCAGAGGCCTCGGAGAGCCACAACCCTCGTAGTTCCTCCTTCTAGACCCAGAATCAGGCCTTAAGTAAAAGAACACCTTATGTTAAGAGCCTGTTATATGAGGATTTCCTGCTTTAGAGGGCAAAGGGATGCCCATGCCCATCTCCTCTTCCCTGAGCTTTGGATTTTTGCTTGCAGAAATAAGCCCACATCACTCTGTCCCTGTAGGTGAACAAGAGATTGTGGTTCCTGAGTGGGTGGAAAGTCTCCTTAAGGACAAGTAGGGTGACCAGATGTCCCGATTTTATAGGGACAGTCCTGATATTTGGGGCTTTGTCTTATATAGGCATCTAGTACCCCGTAACCCCATCCCAATTTTTCACACTTGCTGTCTGGTCACCCTAAGGACAAGTGAAAGGAGGATGGGTCGGAAGCAAAGGAAGAAAAAGCTGATGTTAATGGAATGTCCGAGTGGTTTGGCATTCTGATGGCTACATACAGGATTATGGAAAAGCAAACTGTGCCATAGCAACATGGCTTCTCTCTGTTAAAAATGTGCACCTTATTTCCAGCCTCCCTTTGTCTAGCTTCAAATTCCAGCCTTTGGATTGGTTCTCTGCTCGACTGAAGCGCCTGTTATTACATCTTTGTTTTCCATGTAGACTGTAATCAAGTCACCCCTTAACCTTCTGTTTGTTAATAGTCTGAGCTCCTTGAGTCTATCACTTGAAGGCATTTTTTCTAATCCTTTAATCATGCTTGGGGCTCTTTTCTAACCCTCTCCTGTTTATCACTCCTTGAATTGTGGAGAATCAGAACTGAATGCAGTATTCCAGAAGTGGTTGCACCGGTGCCAAATACAAAGGCAAAATAACCATTCTACTCCTATGCACGATTCCTCTGTTTATGCAGCCCAGGATTGTTTTAGCCCTTTTGGCCACAGTGTCACACTGGGAGCTCATGTTCAGCTGATGATCCACCATAACCAGGGCCTGTGCTACCATTTAGGCAGCCTAGGCAATCGCCTAGGGCACCAGAATAAATGGTGGGTGCCGTTTTGCCAGAGGGAGCAGCAGGCGGTTCTGGTGGAGCTGCTGCAGTGGTGCCTGCGGAAGGTCCGGTGCTCTGTGGCTCCGCTGGAGCTGCCGCAGTCGTGCCTGCGGACGGTCGGCTGCTCGCGCGGCTCCAGTGGACCTCCCGCAGGCAGGACTGCGGCAGCTCCACTGGAGCCACGGAACACCGGACCCTCCGCAGGCACCACTGCGGCAGCTCCACCGGAGCCGCGGGACCAGAGTGTGGGGCGGTGAAATTGCCATCCGCCTAGGGCACTCAAACCCCTAGCGCTGGTCCTGACCATAACTCCCAAATCTTTTTCATAATCACTGCTTCCCAGGATAGTCTTACCTCCTGTAATTATGGCCTACATTCTTTGTTCCTAGATGTATACATTTCCATCTGGCCATATTAAAATATATATTGTTTGCTTGCCACCTGCTTTACCAAGTGATCCAGATCGGTCTGCATGAAGTGCCCTGTCTTCATTATTTTACACTCCCCTCATTTTTGTGTCATCTGCACGTTATCTTCCACATTATTGATAAAAATGTTAAATAGTGTAGGGCCAAGAACTGATCCCTGCAGAACCCTATTAGAAACACACCCCGTTCAATTATGATTTCCAATTACATTTACATTACATTTTGAGACCTATCCATTAGCCAGTTTTAATCCATTTACAGTGTGCCTTTCTAGGTTTTTTTAAATAAAAATGTCATGTGGTGTCAAGCCAAATGCCTTATAGAAGTCTAAGCATATTATGTCAATATTTTTACTTTATCAACTAAACTTGTAATCTCAAAAAAAAAAATCAAGTTAGTTTGACAGGATCTATTTTTTCATAAACCTGTGTTGCTTGACATTAATTATATTACCCTCCTTTCATTCTTTATTAATCAAGTCCCATGTCAGCCTCTCTATTTTTTTAGTCAGGATTGATGTCAGAGTGACAGGCTTATCTATATTTACCCGCATCACCCATATACCCTTTTTAAACATTGCATATTCCCTTTCTTCTAGTCCTTTGGAACTTCCCCAGTGCTTCAAGACTTATTGAAAATCAACATTGATGGTCTAGCAACCTTCTCAAACAGCTCTTCACAAACTCTTGGAGGCTGATTTTAAAATGTCTAACTTTAGTAGCTGCAGTTTAACAACCTCCTGAGATACTAGTGGAATGGAAAGAATGGTATCAAATTATATCCCCAAATCATCCGTTTTTTGCCAAATGCAGAACAAAATATTGATTGAAAATGTCTGCCTTTTCTGCATTATTGATTATTCTACCCTTTCTAGCTAATAACATTTCAGAGGACTACAGCTTCCAAACCTTTGTCACGTGTCAGTCCCCCAGCTCACAAGTTAACATGAGTATGAAAGTTACCTACTTCCAGGGCCGGTGCAAGGATGTTTCGCACCCTAGGTGAAGCTTCTACCTTGCGGCCGTCCCCCCCGCCCGCGCCCCGCCCTGAGGCCCCCTCCACCCTGAGGTGCCCCCCCTTGCAGCAGCTCTCTGCCTTGAGGCATCCCCCCTGGCCCAGCTCACCCCTGCTTCATGCAAGAGCACCCGGAGCACGCCGTCGCTGCTTCACTTCTCCTGCCTCCCAGGCTTGCAGCACCTAAGCTGATTGGCGCCGCAAGCCTGGGAGGCGGGAGAAATGAAGCAGCTCACCCCTGCCCCGCCTCCTCCCTGAGCACGCCGTCGCTGCTTCACTTCTCCTGCCTCCCAGCCTTGCAGCGCCAGTCAGCTTAGGCGCCGCAAGCCTGGGAGGCAGGAGAAGTGAAGCAGCCACGGCATGCTCGGGGAGGAGGCGGGGCAGGGGTGAGCTGGGGCGGGGAGTTCCCCTGCGTGCCGCCCCCCCCTTACTTGCTACAGGTGGCCCTCCCCGCGCTCCCTTGCCCCAGCTCCCTCCACCTAAATGCCGGCCGCGATTGGGGCTGCCAAAGATCTGGCCGCCGCGGTTGCTGCTGAAGAAAAGGGTGCCCCCAAATCCCAGTGCCCTAGGTGACCGCCTAGGTCATCTAAATGGTTGCACCAGCCCTGCCTACTTCCCCTCCTCTTCTGCCATATTGCCAAGTAATAACAATGGTATAGGAATGGGGGCAAATGGCTTGAGAGTAATGTGTGGAATTTGGGGTGGGAAGGAGGAATGTAACTTTCGGGGAACTTGTGAATCTATGTTGAAAAGAGGTTGCTGGTGTGGCATAAAGGTGGGAGAGAGAGAGATTATTTTCTGGGCATGGCCTTTAATTGTCTAATAACTCTTTGAAACACAGCTGCTGGCATAAGCATGATAACTGCCAGGACTGTGTCTCTTGAGAAGAAAATTGTATATCTGCTGGCCCTCCAGGGCCCAGCCACATCCTGGAACTCAGCTCATCTGGGTACATCAGTCAGCTTCAAGCTTCCTTGGTAAATCAGAAGAAAATCCAGTGGCTGTCTGCCACACAATTAAATGGTGCATTTTTTCAGCATGAGTGAGCAGAGCTTTCCTTTTCTGAACAGGTCTCCAAAGGGGGCAAACCCAAGGTCTGCTGAAAGCTGATGAGATTGCTCATGCAAATGTGGCACCATCTGGTGCTGAGAGTTTGCCAAAGCAGCACCTCAGGGAATCCTTGCTATAGCTCCCATTGTACCACAATGAAGTTTCCAAAGTTTGGCTGAAAAGAAAGAGGCCTTTTGGAATCAAAGTTATAAAATGCGGTTATAACTAGACACCCTTGGAAAAATAATCAGAGAGTAGAAAAGGAATGGGATGCTTTGTGCACTGCCTGTGAGCTCTGGATCTATAGCAACTTGAGCCCCCTGCTGATCTCAGAAATCTCCCTCCACCCCACCTCACCCCAGTTCTAGCTCAGCGCCTAAGCTCATTGGTGCCGCAAGCCTGGTAGGTGGGAGAAGTGAAGCAGCCCCGGTGTGCTTGGGGAGAAGGCGGGGCAGGGGTAAGCTGCTTCACTTCTCCCGCCTCCCAGGCTTGTGGCACTAATCAGCCTCAGGGCGGAGGGTGGGGAGCTGCCGCAAGGGGGCCCCCTCAGGGTGGAGGGGGGGAGCTGCTGGGGAGGGGCGCCTCAGGGCAGGGGTGCGGGGGGAGGAAGGTGCAAGGTGGAAGTTCCACCTAGGGCACGAAACATCCATGCACCGGCTCTGCCTCTGCCTCAGCCCTGAGCCCCTTATCCCCAGCCCCACTCCAGAGCCTGCATCCGACGAAGTGGGTATTCACCCACTAAAGCTCACGCTCCAATTCATCTGTTAGTCTATAAGGTGCCACAGGACTCTGCTGCTTTTACGGGGTGTGGAGTGAAGACTCTAACTGGGGGTGTAGGCTCTGGAGTGGGGCTGGGGATGAGGGGCTCAGGGCTGGGGCAGAGGCAGGGCTGGTGCAAGGATGTTTCTTGCCCTAGGTGAAACTTCCACCTTGCGCCCTCCCCCCACACATCCCTGCCCTGAGGCACCCCCCACCCTGAGACACCCCTCTTGTGGCAGCTCCCCACCCTCTGCCCTGAGGCTGATTGGTGCCGCAAGCCTGGGAGGCAGGAGAAGTGAAGCAGCCACGGCATGCTCGGGGAGGAGGCAGGACGGGGTGAGCTGGGGCGGGGAGTTCCCCTGCGTGCTGCCCCTCATTTACTTGCTGCAGGCAGCCCTCCCCGCGCTCCCCTGCCCTAGCTCCCTCCGCCTAAATGCTGGCGGCGACCAGGGCAGCTGAAGATCTGGCCGCTGAGGTTGCTGCCGAAGAAAATGGTGCCCCCCAAATCCTAGCACCCTAAGCGACCGCCTAGGTCACCTAAATAGTTGCAATGGCCCTGGGCAGAGGGTTGGGGTGCAGGGAACTGAGGGATACAGCTGGGGGTGCAGGCTCTGGAGTGGGGCCAGGGATGAGGGGCTTGAGGTGCCGGCTCCCGGGGGCTACAGTGGGGAGAGAGGACTCCCCCCAGCTCTCTCCCTCTGCAGTAGCACTTGGACTGTTGGGGAGAAGTGCCTCTCCCCACCACGGCAGCTCTGGCGCTGGGGCTGTAGGACAGGCACCTCTACCTCAGCCACGGCAGGTCTGGGCTGGGTTGGGGCCAGGGGAGGGGTGCCTCTCCCCCAGCCATGGCAGGCACAGGTCAGGTCTGGGTTGAGGCCAGGGGGAGGAGTACCTCCCCCAGCTGTGGCAGGGCTGGAACTGGAGGAGAGGTATCTTTCACTACCGCAGTCCTGAGTCCCTGTGTGGCACTTAAGAGGCTGCTGCGCGGCTGCACAGCTTAGAGAGAACTTAAGTTCCCAGTAGCCTGTGTTGCTGAGGAGAAGTACTGGGGTGTTCTGTACTAGGTAGCATTTCTTAAGTGTCAAGTCTTCATACCCAGGTATACGCATTGATTTAATCCAGCCGAGAGGTGACAGACATGCATAACTGAGGCCAAGGCTTTGTCATCCAGGAAGAGTTTCTTAGCCAACTGGAGATGTGGAAAGCATTACTCAAGGATGCTGCTATGTGAGAGCTCAGTGTCAGCCAGGAATCAATAAGTATTTCTAGACTATGGACTGAATTGATTAATTGTGGTATGTCTCTTTAACCAACAGCAACTGCACCCTGGCCGCAAGCTCTGCCAAATACTCTCCTCTGACCACCAGCATCACCTCTGTCTTGCTTGGGTTCAACTTCATCTAAAAGCTGATCTCATCCAAGCACTGTACTATCCTGGTAGCAGTGGTGCAGTCATATGTGATGAAGGATAGGTACAGCTGTATATCATCTGCATATAGCTGGCACTTGCATCCATGCCGTCTGATCATTTCACCTAGTGGCTTCATGTAGATCAGGGGTCTCAAACATGAGTTATTCCCTGTGACCCGCCATAGGCACCAACTCCACCGGCAGCCAATCTCCAAGCTGTTAGTGTAGATAATCAGTGTTACTGACCATATAAGGAATAATTACAGGTTTTTATATTTTATTAAGCCCCCTTCTTGCATTACAGTTTTTAAAAAGTTAATACATTGACTTTTAATAGCATACTATATTACTCTTCATTTTTTTCATTTTTGATTATACTTTTGTATCACCGTATGAAGAGGTTTCAGTGATGTGGCCCTCAGGCCAATGTGCTAGTCCTTATGTGGCTCTTGTGATAATTTGAGTTTGAGATCCCTGATGCAGATATTGAAAAGGACCAGAGAGAGAACTGATCCTTGTGGAACTCCAAGAAAGGGGTCTAGGTGCAATTTCCCGTCATGACTTGTTGGAAGCATCCTTCCAGGAAAGATTCAAATGATTTTAGTGCATTACCTTGGATCCCTGCCACCTCTCTCAGGTGAGACAGCAGAATTTCATGGTCAGCAATGTCAAATGCTATAGAGAGGTCCAACAGGATGAGAATGTCCTCTGTTCATTGACAGGAGGAGATCATCCATCAGTGCTACGAAAGGGTTTTGGTTCCATGTCCTAGCTTGAATCCAGACTGCTGGCTTCCAGGCCATTCCACAACAGAAATGATGCATCAGCATTAGTTCTTCTCCAAGTGCAGGAGGGGAACATACAAGCCCTAATTTGTGTACCAATTGGCTAAGTTTATAGAGAGCTTTGGAGTGCTTCCAGGTGAAAGATGTTCTGTACTGTAAATGTAAGTTGCTATTCAGGGGTGTGCTTCTGAACCTGGGGTAGGGGATGAGCAGATAATCCTGTATATGGAAGATAATTGCACATCTTCTCACTCATAGCCCTCCAGTGACTTCATTTATCTGCTCATTCTAACCAGCAACAAAAGACACAGAAAAAGCAGTAGGCTCCCCATAGTACAGTATGAAGGTGGTCTTTTGCTTCAGAAACCACGTTCCTCGTTCTGTTGTGTGCATAAGGAATGGCAGCATTCCTTATAACTGTGTGTCTCTGGACTGTGAGAAAGGGTACCCTCATGTGGTACCCCAGGTCTAGGTCATACCCTGGGGATCCCATCACACTGACAGTGACCTCTCTGCTTGAGTTTTTTATCTGTAAAATAGGCAAGTTTTATTATTCCCATCCATGATGGTCAGGGCATGGAAAGGATAAATTAGTTGATGTCTATATATGTCACGTTTTGAACAGACTAAGTTTTATGTAAATTCCAAGGACTTGTCTACACTTAAAATGCTATACCAGCACAGCTGTACTGCTGTAGTGCTTCACTGTAGACACTATCTACACTGACAGTAGGGGGTTTCCCATCAGCATAGGTAATCCACCTCCCCAAGAGACGGTACCTAGGTTAACAGAATTCTTCTACAGAGACTTAGGTTGGCTTAACTATGTTGCTTGTGGATGTGGATTTTTCGCACTCCTGACCAACATAGTTAAACCAACCTAAGACCAGACCTAAGTCTTACTCAGTTCTGAGTTTTAGGTCACATTTTTCAAACTTGTTATCTAACATTAGGCATTTAAATAAGTGACCTGAGCTTGAGGGGCTGCACACTTACAGCTCCCACCCAAATTTGTCCAACATTTTTTTTCATCAGTGTATCAGTCAAGGCTCCCAGAAATCATGAAATTCTTGGCCAAGATTCAGGGCTAGTCTTAGGGAAAGTGGTGCCCTGGGTGAACTTGCATTTTTGTTCCCCTGACCCCCACTGCCTCGCCAGTCTTCCCACCCACCCTACCCCCTCCCATCACCCTGGCCCCTGCTGCCTCCCCTGGATCCCCACCCAACCCTGCATCACCCCTGGCCCCTGCTGCCTCCCTTGACACCCCCCCCCGGCCATCCCCTGATCACCCCTGGCTCCTGCTGTCTCCCCTTCCATCCCTCCTATAACTCCTGGCCCCTGTTGCCTCCCCCCTTCCCTGAGTTCCCTTATGTGGCCTCACACCCAGGCCTATCCTGCTCATTGCCTCTTGACCATGGCACCCCCTTCACCATGGAACCTGGGTGGTTGCCCACCCATAAGGCCGGCCCGGCCAAGATTCCTCCTCCCCAAGGTTGCTGTGAACTGCTGCTGAGCAATCCTTACAATGACTGCCCTGATAGTATCTAACATGTGGCTTTTCAAAGGGCTGTGAAAAACCTTGAGGGTATTGTGAAGAAAGCTTGTCTCCCAGGGTCTGCCCACAGGCAAAACTCCACCTGCCTGAGATGCCAAAATGAGACATCACTCACCTTGAAGACATTCAGACTAGGGCTAGTCAGAAATTTTCCAATTAAAATACCTGTTTGTTGAGCCTGAAAAATTTTGCCCAAAACATCTGGGTTGGATGAATATTCAGTGAATCCAAGACAGGTATCCCCCAGAGCCCAACTTGGATTCCTGATGAACTGCTGAGCACCCCAGTGTTTCTAAGATCCACAGCTCAGGAGCAGAGGCCCACTAGGAGATTGCCCGAGCACGGGGGAACCCAGTGATTCTAGTGTCAGTAGCTCAGGGCAGTCTGCCATGCCAGGGCTTCCACAGTTTTCAGGCTCCCTGTTATGGGTCGGGAGCCTGAAAGCCCCAACTCCAACTGGGGCTTGGTTTCTGGATCCACATGAGGGAGCGTGGAAGCCCTGAGAACCCTGACTTGAGCTGGGGCTTTCAGGGCGTCCAGGCTCACTGTCATGGACAAAGGAGTCTGGAGCTCTTGGGGGCTCCCAGAGTTTGCAGCTCTGAGGCAGCCTCACCATGCATACTGCCAAGGATACCAGGGCTTCCAGACTGCGGGCCTGCCCAGGAGTCAAAGTCCTGGTGTCCCAACCCTAAATCAGTCTGCAGGGAGCTGCTGAGTGGAATTCTCTTGTTGCTGGGTCACTCTCTAACTTTTCATCCAAGGTTCTCAAAGTCCTTTAAAAACACTAGCTACTTGCCACCAGATAGGAGATCATTTCACCCCCAGCAAATGCAACCATCTCTGCAAGGAAAGACAGCTGCTAACAGCACCAGTGAACTCCATGCAACAATTTTAGGACAAAGTGAAGATGAGTAGCCTACCCACTGAAACAGCTGAAAGGCTAAGATAAAGGGAAGATAATTACCTGAGTTGTAATTTGACCAACCTTGTCATATGACAAGTGCCACGGGGAGCTTCAGTGACTGCAAACGGGAAGAGTTAGAGCTGGTTAAACAGTAGAAAAATTCTTCACAAATTCTCTGGCAGGGAATGAAAATGTGAGTTGCTTTGTTGACTCTGGTTCAACCAACCAATGGGCTGAGAGGAAAATAGCTAGTTGCAAATACTGTTTGAAGAGCGTCTCACTGGTTATGTGAAAAAAGGGATGGTGATCATCAAACTTGCAGCAGAACCAGGCTTCCTAGCACCAGCCTAAGACTCTGATTCAGTGCTGTCTAAGAGGGAAAAGAGCATCCTAATGAGTTACCTTCTGCAGCACCCAGGTATATTTCCTGGCCATTCTGCTTCATCTATTGCTCAACCCTGCTTAGTCTGGGAGCACTGGAGTGAGAGCAGTGTGTCCTGTGGGTAGGGCTCCAGGCTGGATGCCAGGAGCAGAACTTTCACCTGCTGTGTGACCTTGAATAAGGTACTTCACCTCACTCTCTGTTTCCCCCCTCCTGCTCTTTGCCTGTCTTGTCTATTTAGGCTGTAAAATTCTGGGGGCAGGGACTGCCTGTTATTATGTGTTTGGGTAGCACAAGAGGGCTTTGATCGTGGTGGGGAAGTCTGGGCACAATTGCAGTACAAATAAATAATAATGGCAGGATAACAGCACAAGAGGGATTGTCAGCAGCATCTAAATGAAGCTGATGTTTACAGTGGGCCTTAATGCATTTCCAGCTATGTTACTGTGCATGGGGCCCACTCCACATGTATCTTATTACTTAAAAATCCTTTATTTCAAAACCATTTTCTAGGCAGAACGTATCAGGCACTAGGAGAAATGTTTTCATGAGCAACCCATTGCTTGTCTGCCCTGTTGGCACAAAAATTGGTAGAGCAGGAACTGGAACTGAGCTTGCATGTGCACAGCCAGGAGTTCCACCTCATTCACAGTTGAAGAAATGCAATGGAAGATTCCTTTCGGGATAAAGGCAGCTGTGGTCCAATGTGAGCCATTAACAACCTGCCATTTTTTCTGCTGGGCTAGAGAAAGGGAAAAACGAAGTCAAATGGTTAGCTAAAGAGAAAAGGAGGTCAATTTAAAATGAGAGCTGGTGATAATGAACGGCTGAGTGATGTGATTGAAGGAGAGAGGATATATATTTTTAAACCAGAAAGTTGTATGTTTTATCTCTCTCTCTCCTTGCCTCAATCTATCACTCTTCTTTTGAGATTGCAAGCTCTTCCAGGCAGGGACTGTGTGTAGGCAGTGCCGAGTCTGTGGCAGGTGTTACTGGAATACAAAGAGTTGATATTCAAGCCCAAGGGTTGCCGACAGGTTGCCTCAGTGTCAGATTCAGGACACTGCAGGTTCCAGGAGATAAATTGTTTCCATGCATTTAATAACAGTGCTTTGAATTTCTCATGTTTTTATTTAAATCCAAATCAGACTGGAAAACAAGTATGAAACAAGAGAAGTTGTTGTTTTTAAAGGAAAATAGCAGTGTCTAGTTCAGGGGTAGGCAACCTATGGCATGTGTGCCGAAGGCGGCATGCGAGCTGATTTTCTGTGGCACTCACACTGCCGGGTCCTGGCCACTGGTCTGGGGAGTTCTGCACTTTAATTTAATTTTAAATTAAGCTTCTTAAACATTTTTAAAATCTTATTTACTTTACATACAATAGTTTAGTTATAGACTTACAGAATGAGATCTTCTAAAAATGTTAACATGTATTACCGGCACGTGAAACCTTAAATTAGAGTGAATAAATGAGAACTCGGCACACCACTTCTGAAAGGTTGCTGACTCCACTCTAGTTAGACCTTAACTAGATAGATATTTACTAAACAAAAAAATATACACTCCGTATAAAAGGGCATTTTCACAGCAGCTTTCCGAAATGCCTTCCAGTGTTTCAATATCTGCATCCAGCAAAGGGGGCTATTGTGTCTCTCACTTGGCTGCCATTTTAAAGATACAGCACTGTATGTTCCAGCAAGAAGCCCAGAGTTGCTTGTATTTGACTGGAAAATTCAGACTCCATCAGAAAGCACTGGGCGCACATTTAAAAAAAGAATGGAATTTATCTTTTTAAACAGTTTTGAAATTCTTTGGGGGAAACTCAAATAGCTTTCAGAGTAGCAGCAAGGCACTGAATTTAGCTGTATGGCGTGGAAATCCATTAACTTCATGAAAAAAACTCAAATAGCTTTGACCACCTTTGTGAATAGAGAAAAGGTCTGAATTCTGCATTGCCTTACACCTGTTGAAACATCACATAAGCAATTTTGAGGGAACCACTAGGGATAACACTTTCAAAAATGCCTAACTGACTTAGCATTTTCGAAAGTGACTTAGGAGTTTAAGTCCTTTTTGAAAACGGGACTTGGGCTCACAAATTACTTGGGCATTTGTGAAAATTTTATCCTAAGTCACTGAGCTAGCAAAGGGTTGTCATTTACCAGAGTTTTGCCAAAGAATGAAGTCTCTGATAAGACTGTGCACTTACCCATACACTGCTGTTGGCTAGGTAATACAAATGTAAATTATTATTATTATTTCTTAAACAGAAGAATAGTGTATAAAGGAATGAGGGACAGCATGTTTTAGTACATAGTGCACAGGACTGGGAGCAGAGCTGGGCAAAATTCAGACTTTCTGTCCCATGGGGAATTCTGATATTTCAACATTTGTTTTTATCCCCAATCAGAAAGAAACACTGAAATATTTAAATTTTTCACGGACAAAAATTGGATCAAAAATGTAACATTTCAACATTCCTGAAACAGACATGTTTTGTCCCCATTGGAACACATTGCCTTATGAGAGTTGTAGTTCAGGAGCCTGATGTCCCCGTTCTCCCCTATAGGCCGGTCTCCCTGTTCTGACTACATCTCCCATGATGAAAGAAAAAGGGGCAGAACTACAAATCCCATGAGGCAATGTGCTATAATAGGAAATCAAGATGGGTGAGGTGGTATCTTTTATTGGACCAGCTTCTTTAGTTGAAAGAGACGAGCTATGTCTCTCTCATATCCTGGGACCAAGACTGGCTAGAACAACACTGAAAACATATAATAGGGTAATGCAGTTTAATGTTGAGATGATTTGAAATGAAACATTTCAGATCAGTTCAATGAAACAAAATATTCCAGTTTGGTTTTCCTGATGGAAAATAGAAAAATTTCCAGCAAAATTAGAATTTTCCCACTGAAAACTGTCATTATGTGGTAATTACACTTTGCATTGGAATGATTTTCCCGACCAGCTCTCAGTCAGAGCACGGCGATTACAACAGTGCTCGCTGCTATGTTTATCTATGGACAGTGTCAGTAGATGGCACTCCAGAGTAGTTAGCACTGCTCCTGGCTTTTATAAGACCCATAAAACCCGTTGTTGTGCACTGCAAATGAGTTCCCTTGCACAGTTCGTTACATCTGTGGTAACACAACGAATCTGATCCTTGTTCTACCACTAACAACTTCTGTGCCTCAGTTTTCTCAGCTCTAAAATGTAGATAATAAAGTTTCTGTTGTGAAGAAGAGGACATTAGGTTTCACTCCTGCAAGTTAGTCTGCACAGGTGGCCCCCTGCGTCTGCAAGGGGCTCTACAGGAGCACAAGAGTCCTCACACTTGGAGTAACTTGCAGGAGTGAGGCCTTCTTGTTGCTTTGAAGATTTAAGGTTTTATATAGGTGCTAAGTCTTATGATTAATTGAATAAGAAATGCCAAAGAATCAGGAAGATTGGAAATCCATCTCAAAAGGAAAAGCCCTGATGCACACAGATGTTAGGCTTTACCTTAAATGGAAAAAGCAACTTTTATTGTCCAATTAAAAAACAACAACCCTATGGGAATAATGCCAAAGGAATGCAGAGAATAGAAATCCCAAAGTTTCACAGCCATGCTCCTTTCTCATTTAGTACAAATTGACAATCAAGTTTGAATATTTTAACGATGTAGTCTGCCATCTGTGGCATGCATTTAGGCTTTCACCTTCTATTCACTGCACAAAGAGCAACAGGTCAGCTCATTCTTGGAGCAGCATCTTTGGTCTGAAGATTAGTATATTTCTCTTATTAGAATATGCTACAATAGAGCTCGTTTGCAGAAATCCAAACCGAAATCAGTATTGTCGCCAACCCATACATATACAATAACCATCACAGACTGGAACTGTACTGCATCCATCTCTGATCCCCTTGATTCATATGGTTTCATTCAGCTTGTGGTCTCCAATTCTATAATCCCATTTTATAACATTTTGCCTTTACAGCCATCAACTACAATAAGTCAAGTGCATAAGAATATCTTTTTATTATTACTCATCTCTCCTACCCAATGACTGTACAAAAAGTTCAATTAAAAAAAAGATATCTCGGTTTGTGCCATTGTTCTAACAGGAGGAAGTAAAATATTATGCACAAAATGAGAGTTTACAAAAGGAAAACATGGATGCTGATGCCATGAGCACCAAAAGCAATGCTGGGAGCATAGGAAAAAGCTTTGCTATGGGTGAGAGATTTATCATTTATTTAGGCAGAGAGCAAATAACATGCACAACACATGCTGTCTGAAAACTGGCAAGGGTAGGACTCAGACTCAGTGTAGATCAGTGTTGCTCAGCAAAATGAAAAACCTCTGTGGGCAGAGGGACCAGTACAAGTCTTATACATCAAGTAAGCCCTTGGTGCTATTCTTTCTACATAGTTGAATTTCAGCCCTCAGTGTAGCTGCACCAAAGGAAAACCTTAGAATAGACAAGGCAAGCTGGGATTTGCATGAATGGTATTTATCACTGCATGAAATTGGGATCAGCTTCACTGGTACTAGGGTTGCCAACTTTCTAATCACACAAAACTAAACACCCTTGCCCCATGCCCTGTCCCAAGGCCTCACCCCAGCTCCATGCCTTCCCTGAGGTCCCACCCCCCACTCACTCCATCCCCCTCCCTCCTTCTCTCACTCTCCCCCACCCTCACTCACTTTCCACAGGCTGGGGCAGAGGGTTGGGGTGTGGGAAGGGGTGAGGGCTCCTGCTAGGGGGGTTGACTCTGGGGTGGGCCAGGAATGAGGGGCTTGGGGTGCAGGAGGGGGCTCAGGGCTGGGGCAGGGGTTTGGGGTGTAGGGTGCAGGCTCCAGGAGGGAGTTTGTGTGTGGGAGGGGGCTCAGGGCTGGGGTTGGGGTACAGGAGGGGGTGAGGGGGTTCCAGCTGGGGGGTGCTTACCTCAGGAGACTCCTGGAAGCAGCCAGCATGTCTGGCTCCCAAGACTGAGGGGCCAGGGGCTCTGTGTGCTGCACCTGTCCGCAGGCACTGCCCCCAGAGCTCCCATTGGCCATGCTTCCCTTAAACCCACTGTGCCGCCAACTGGACTTTTAGTGGCCCCGTCAGTGGTGCTAACTGGAGCTGCCAGGGTCCCTTTTCAACCAGGCATTCCGGTTGAAAACCGGACACCTGGCCACCCTAATTGGTACCCAACCCAGCTTACCCTAATGCCACTAGGGCATTGCACAGGTGCAGATAGTCTAGTGGCTAAAATCAGGGCTAACTGCAAGGGTGCTGACATCAGGTTTTGGCAGATGTAGGGCTTTATCCTGTGCCACAGCAGCTTTGTGGTTGGCTCTGGTGGCCCCTGGGTAAAGCGGGAAATTACTTTCAAAAGGCAGTTATTTGTGCTTGGAAGCTCATGCCTGTATTTCATTAGTGACCTGGGGTCTTGAACAGTTTTTTAAAGAAAATACTTTTTCAATTTCTTAAAAATAAAAGCCATTTCACCAGGCCTCTGGAGAATCGTCTTGCTTAGAGGGATCCTGGGATGGGAGAGTGATTCCCAACGAATAGAACAACCCCTTGGGGGCAAAGGGCAGCTGGTGTCAGACGTCCATCCTGATACAGATTGTCTGAGGAATAGCCACTTTTGCCTCACCGCTCCTAAGATGTGCTGCAGCCCAGGACCTGATCCAAAGACAATGATGTACAGAGCTGACCCCACACACACGCTCCACCCCAAAAAGCCAAAAAATTAAGCTTTGCGGTTTGTTTGTTTTTTTGAGGTATTCTCTCCCCACCACAACCACTACCCTGCATGCAGTAAAATGAATAATGCCCAGGATGGCTTTTCCTCTCTTTTTCTCTTGCTTTCTTCCCCCTTCTCACACTCTGTAACTTTTGAAAAGTTGAGGGAATTTTGAAAAGTTAGAGTGGAAAAGTTAGAGCTTAATTTTTCCATATGTCCCTCTGTGGAGAAATTTTGAAAAGTTAGGGGTTGGCTACACTACAGAGTTGCAGCGCTGGTGAGGGGGTTACAGCGCTGCAACTTAGGATGTGGCCACACTTGCAAAGCACGGCCAGCACTGCAACTCCCTGGTTGCAGCACTGCCTGTACACCCGGTCGAGCCTCGGGTGTAGGGGATCCAGCGCTGGGGATCCAGCGCTGGTCAGCAAGTGTGGACACCCACCAGCGTTTTTATTGACCTCCGTGGCATAAGGAGGTATCCCAGCATACCTTAGAAGCCTCTCTGGTAATCATGCACACTCCACTGCCCTGGGCTCAGCTGACCCCTCCTTTAAATGACCCGGAATTTTAAAAATCCCCTTCCTGTTTGCTCAGCCAGGTGTGGAGTGCAATCAATCATTCAATCAATCAGCGACCATGCCTCCACGCACCAAACGAGCCCCAGCATGGAGCAATGCAGAGCTGCAGGACCTCATCAGTGTTTGGAGTGAGGAGGCTGTGCAAGCACAGCTGCGCTCCAGAAGGAGAAATTATGATACTTATGGGCCGATATCGCAGTCCTTGCTGAGAAGGGGCCATGAACGGGACGCGTTGCAGTGCAGGATCAAAATAAAAGAGCTGAGGAGTGCTTACTGCAAAGCCCGTGAGGGAAATCGCCGCTCAGGAGCTCATAGACTCATAGACTCTAGGACTGGAAGGGACCTCGAGAGGTCATCGAGTCCAGTCCCCTGCCCTCATGGCAGGACCAAGTACTGTCTAGACCATCCCTAATAGACATTTATCTAACCTACTCTTAAATATCTCCAGAGATGGAGATTCCACAACTTCCCTAGGCAATCTATTCCAGTGTTTAACTACCCTGACAGTTAGGAACTTTTTCCTAATGTCCAACCTAAATCTCCCTTGCTGCAGTTTAAGCTCCCCCCACGACCTGCAGTTTTTACCAGGAGCTGGATGCCATACTTGGGTGTGACCCCACTGCCAATCCGAGAAGCACGATGGAGAGTTCACAGCAGGGAGAAGTGGGGGAGGGTGTAGAGGAAGCTGACAGTGAGGCTACTGGCGTGGAGGGAGACACCCCGGAGTCCCAGTACACATGCAGCCAGGAGCTCTTCTCAAGCCAGGAGGAGGCTAGCCAGTCGCAGCAGCAGGAAGTTGCTGGTGAGGAAGAAACTGAGGATTGTGCTCGGGGTAAGTAGATTTTTATGTTTTGGGAGAGGAGGGTTGGGGTTATGGCTGCCTGCATGCATGCCTAAACGTGGAATAGCCCATTGATTTGCTCTATCACGTCTCTGTAATCTGCCTCGGTAATCTTTTGAAAAGTTGCAGCCAGAGCGTGCGCAATGTGCTTTCTCAAGTTTATCGGGAGAGCCACCATGGTCCTTGTCCCGGTCAGGCTAACTCGTCCGATCCACTGTGCAGCGAGGGGTGGGGGGGGACTATGGCTGCACACAGGCAAGCTGCACAGGGGCCAGGGCGGTATCCACATTGCTGTAGAAGACCCTCCCTCTCTTCCCAGGTAACACACAGCAGTGATATGTCTGGCAGTAGGAAACCCTGTTGAGAATTTAGGGATACTTGAGTGCAGGGCGCCAGGTTTGCGGTTCCCCCCCCCAGCCCCGCAGTGCGCTCTGTTGTTCCCCACCCCCCCTCCCAGCATGTAGCTAGCTCCGCGGTGCGCTCCGGTGTTCCCCCACCCTCCTCCGAGCAGGCATCCAGCACTGCGGTGCGCTCGGGTGTTCAACAACCCCCCTCCCAGCACGTAGCTATCCCCGCGGTGCGCTCCGGTGTTCCAAGCACGTTGGTAGCCCCGCGGTGCGCTCCAGTGTTCCCCCACCCTTCCCAGCAGGCAGCCAGCACAGCTGTGCGTTTCCCCCCCTCACCAGCAGGACGGCATAAACGCGGACCCCCCCCCGTCAGCAGCTCACCACCTTCCTGTTCACTACTGTCCCCTGTGCAGGACACCAGCTACGTCCTGTACCCAGTGCAGATAAACCCCAGTGACCCATCGGTGAATTCCCCCTCCCAAGGGGAACTCGGGGGAAAAACACTCACCCCATTGCTCGCCATGACTTAGCTTCCCTGGCCTCTCTGTGTTATGTGAGGTATGTGAGAAGGATGCTACCAAAAGTCTAAAAAGTCCTTCACTGTGTGATAATAAACAATGTAGCCTCTGTGTATTACATGGTTCTATCTTTCTTTTTTCTAGTGACCTTGACTAATGCAGCCAGATCACCGGCCTCACGTAGATTGCAGAACTTGAGAAGAAATCCCAGAAAATCAAAAGAGGAATTGATCAAATCAGTTATGAATCACTACAACAGAGAAAGTAGGAAAACACAGGAATGGAGAGAGAAAATGCATGAATGGAGGCAAACAGAAAGCAGGAGAAAGGAATTGGCTGCCAAAAAAACCTCAAAGCAGATGATAAGCCTCCTGGCTCGCCAAACTGAGTCTTTCGAGTCTCTCGTAGCCATGCAGGCAGATATGTACTGTGGTAACCCACAGCCCTCCCAAAGCTCTCTTTCTTGTTCCCCAGTATTTCCACAAAACACCTTTCTCCGGCAGCCAGTTTCTTATTACCCTCAGCTGCCCCCAACACCTGTACGATCACCTACCAGCCCTGATAACTATAATTCTTACCCTGTCCACTCCACCCCCATTACCCTGCAGCATAGTAATCCTGAAGTGCAGCAGACATTGAACAGTAATCAAAATAGGACATATTCAAACCTCTGAATGTACAGTCCACCACCCTAACCCCCCTTGCCTTTTATGTACTGTATGTTGAATAAAGGATTTTATGTCTTTTTCACTTCGTTATATTATTGCAGGAAGTGGTAAATATTGTACCTCAAGGTAGAACAAAGCACAGCAAAGGCACCAAACATTACTGTTGGCTCTCAGCATCAAATTGCTCCCTTAAAGCATCCCTAATCCTTGAAGCCCTTTCCTGGGCCTCCCTAGTAGCCCTACTCTCTGGCTGAGCAAATTCATCCTCTAGGCGTCGAACCTCGGAGGTCCATTCCTCACTGAATCTTTCACCCTTCCCTTCACAAATATTATGGAGGGTACAGCACGTGGATATAACAGCGGAGATGCTGCTTTCCCCCAAATCTAGCTTCCCATAAAGACAACGCCAGCGGGCTTTCAAACGGCCAAAAGTACACTCCACAGTCATTCTGCACCGGCTCAGCCTGTAGTTGAACCGGTCCTTGCTCCTGTCAAGCTTCCCTGTATACGGTTTCATGAGCCATGGCATTAAGGGGTAAGCGGGGTCTCCAAGGATCACAGTGGGCATTTCGACGTCCCCTACTGTGATCTTGCGGTCTGGGAAAAAAGTCCCGGCCCTCAGCCTCCTGAACAGGGAACTGTTCCGAAAGATGCGTGCATCGTGCACCTTTCCAGGCCATCCTGAGTAAATGTCAGTGAAACGCCCACGGTGATCCACAAGCGCTTGCAGAACCACAGAGAAATACCCCTTGCGATTAACGTACTCTGATGCCAGGTGGGGTGGGGACAGAATAGGAATACGCGTCCCATCTATTGCCCCTCCACAGTTAGGGAAACCCATTTCTGCAAAGCCATCCACAATGTACTGCACGTTCCCAAGAGTCACAGTTCTTCTTAGCAGGATGCGATTAATTTCTGTGCAAACTTGCATCAGCACCATTCCAACGGTGGACTTTCCCACTCCAAACTGGTTCGCCACCAATCGGAAGCTGTCTGGAGTTGCCAGCTTCCAGATTGCAATATCCACCCGCTTCTCCACTGGCAGGGCAGCTCTCAGTCTCGTGTCCCTGCGCCGCAGGGTAGGGGCGAGCTCAGCACACAGTGACATGAAAGTGGCTTTTCTCATCCAAAAGTTCTGCAGCCACTGCTCGTCATCCCAGGATTGCAGGACGCTGTGATCCCACCACTGACTGCTGGTTTCCCGAGCCCAAAGGCGCCGTTCCATGGTGCTGAGCACGTCTGTTACTGCCACAAGCAATTGAGTGTCTTCAGCGTCAGGCGATTCAATATCATCATCTGACTCCTCACTGTCACTTTGCAGCTGAAGGAATAGCTCCACTGCCATGCGTGATGTGCTGGCAACATTCATCAGCAAGGTCCTCAGCAGCTCAGGCTCCATTGATAACAAAAATCTCAGAAATAGCGCTGCAGAATCACAATGCCGCCAAACTGCTCGGAATGTGTAGCAAAGCACCACGGGGCGTTGGAACAGGAAGCGGAAAGACCCGCACACTTCCTTCCCCTTCCCACAAGCCACAGCGCCAAAATGGGACGAGGTGCTCTGTGGGATAGCTGCCCACAATGCACCACTCCCAACAGCGCTGCAAGTGCTGTAAATGTGGCCACACTGCAGCGCTGGTAGCTGTAAGTGTGGCCACACTGCAGCGCTGGGGCTACACAGCTGCATGAACACAGCTGTAACTACCAGCGCTGCAAAACTGTAAGTGTAGCCATACCCTGAATTTCTCAGCTGAGACTGTAGAGTTGCCAATCCTCCAGGATTGCCCTGGAGTCTCCCAGAATTAACATTGATCCCCCAGTGACAATTGAAAGCAATCTGGGAGATTTTAATAGGATATTTTAAGAAAACAACATATGTTGGGGGGGTGGGGAGGGCAGGAAATCTCCCAGTATAACTTCAGGCAGAGCTGACAACCCTTTGAGACAGGCATAAGGAAGCCAGTTGTGAGGGTGGATTTTTGTGAGGTGGTGTCTTAGGTAATAGAGACTGGACTATGAACCCCACCAATTCATTTCACATGTTTCGAGGGAATAAAATAGCTGTTGGGAGCTAAATGGGAGTACATTTCAAAATGCTGCTTTGCATTTGTACTGAATAGTACCTTCCAGTCAAATAACTCAAAGCCCTTTACAAACATTCATTAAGTGGGTTGCACAGTATGTATCGTAGATATTTACATATAGGTAAACTAAGGCACAGAGGATAGCTGATTTGACTAAGGTCACAAAGTAAGTCAGAGCTTGTCTACACTTAAAACACCACAGCTGCAGCAGTGCCACTGTAGGGCCTCAGTGTAGACACTACCTACACTGATGGGAGGAGTTCTTCCATTGCCGTGGGTAATCCATTTCTCTGAGAGTTGGTAGCAGAAGTTCTGTGTACACAGGGACTTGAGTTGACTTAACAACACTGCTCAGGGGTGTGGATTTTTCACACTCCTGACTGACATAGTTAAACTGACCTAATTTTTTTTAGGACAGGCCTGGCCTCAGCAACAGATCTGAGAATAGAACCTACTTTTCCTGACTTCTGCTTTTCTAACCACTTCATTAACCTGCTTCCTTAAGAAACAAAACTCACAATTTTTTAACCCTGCAATCTCTTAATCACACTTTATATCACCGCAAGACAAGAACATTCATGTGCTAATGTGTTTAGTAAGCTGTGCTAGCAAAACATTCCATATGTTGTGGCTATTATAACCTGTTGACTACATTGGTCTCAGGGCCAGCCTTTGCTTTTTGGATCGTATGTTGCCATAATTACATGGGATTTATCTAAAATACTTTAAATGCCCCTCATCACTGTAATAGGAACACTTCACAGTGGGGTGTTTTTTCTTCAGTCTAAGAATTTGACCTTTTCCATATTGCTCTTAACAATAAAACAATCTCTCTCCCCCCACGCCTTACAACAGACTCACTTTGAACTTCTTGTCCACGTTCTCTCTCCCTGAGTTCTTATTCCTCAGATTGAAATCAGACTAAGTTCTTTGTAGACATTCCATCTTGTGTTTGTCATGCCAGGTAGCTACTCTCCCTCCTGCACTTTACCTTGGTGTATGCCTGTTGGGTTTCTTGCATTTTCTATTTGCCTTTCATCTGAGCTGACTGCTTTGCTCCAGCTGGAGCTGCCCCATTCTTAAATGTATCCTGTGTCTTCAGCTCAGCCAGCCAAAGAACTCCTGAGGCTGCCTCACCCACAAATCTTTAAAAGGGAGCAGCTGGTGTAAATCAGGGTAGCTCTCTTCAGTTTGTGTGTTTCTCTTGGTGCCTTACCTTGATTTGCTAGGATTGCAAGGGAATGTTTACTTGTAAAAAACAGTGGTTTCTGTTGCCATTAAAAAAAAAGGCCTGAAAATATTCTGTTGTTGTGTTTTTATTTATACATGTCATACACAAGGTGGGTTTTCTGTGGTGGCTTGGAGTAGTTTGGGTGCAGGTGCCTCTTGTATAACAAAGGGTATTAAATAACTGTTCTCCTTTGTCCAGGGTGAGGCTTAGGAGCACTGGCTGGGCTGTAGCACATGGAGGTTGTCAGGTGAAAGGGGGGTTTCTCCTTGGTCAGGGGTTATTCACATACTTGGACATCTTAAGGTGGGGAAGAAATCTGTCTAGGGTCCTTGGTCGGGGTGGTGTCGGGATGGCTTTTCCAGCAGCTAGCAGAGGATCAAAGTCTATATAATTCCTTCACTTAAGTGAAATGTTTGCCTAAGAAAAATTCAGTTAAAGCCACACCTGGTGAACTCATAACAAAACTCAGTTGACAGTGAGCTCATAAAACAGTGGCAGGTTGTTTCAAAGCATTGCAATATGCAGGTTCAATTATAGTGAAGTCCTGCTTAGGCTGAAATGAAATCACGCCGCAAAAATAATTTTACTTAAAAAAATGGTCCGTTCTATACAATTAAAGACACAAAAACCTTTGTCTGAGGAGAACAGAAAAGTTGTACAGGTAGAACAATTCTGGTTAGGGCATTGAGATCTTCATTGAAATAGTTTTACTAGCATAAAGTCCTAGTGTGGACGAAGTTATAAAGGTAATCTATAGAAGTATAGCTGTATCCACACTAGCTTTGTTTATTTGGTTTTTTTGGTTTGTTTTGCTGCTTTAACTATACCACTCTATCTGTGTAGTTAATGTAGCAAAAACCAAAACACCCATTAAACAAACCAAAAATCACATATCAACTATACAACCATGGCACAAAACAAAACACCCTAGGGTGGACCAGGCCTTAGTTTTACAATTTGATAGAAACAGATCAGTAATAGATTTGGATTAGCTGTGATACCTGGTGGGCAGATAGATCTAATACTGGTATACTGCAGATCCTGCTTCTGAGGGTATCGGTTATGTAATTGCTACTACTTCATCACTTCCTACTCATGTTTTCTGGCTCCAAGTCTGATGAGCAGACAGATGGACAACCGAAAGTTTTGCCTTAAAAATACAAGCCTCTCTCTTCATAAATAGCTTACATAAATTAACCAGTATAGCCATATCTCCATGACAACCAAACTCATAAGACAAGAATGAGATTTGGTTCAGTCAGCCATTGGGAAAGAATGAAACCAATCAGACATTCAGTAGAACATCAAGAAATATTGCAATTTTATAAATGTAAGTAATAGAGAGGAGAGAGAATATTTTATACCAGTGATAAAATGACTCTCCTTGGCTTTTCTTAGGTGTGTGGAGTGGGGGCAGGGCAGAGTGGTGGCATCAGCTTTGGAGGGACAGAAAAATAACAGACATATTTAGTTAAAGTTTAACTGACACAGCCTGATTACAAATACACATTCCTACACAAGTTAGGAAAAAGTGATTGGTAAATGGGTGAGAGCATGGATGAGACTGAGTTTAGGTTCTGTTCCTGACTTTTGCCTCATCTGACATTTTTCATTTGATTTCTAAATGAAATTTTCATTTAGGTTTTCAAAACTGCAATTTTTTTCACAAATTCAAGTTTTTGTCATCCCTTTCTCCCTCACCCCCTCCCATTTTTGGCCATTGAATGATATCTGGGGTTAGGGAGAAGCTCTACTGTTTTGTCTTCTCTCTTTTCCTTTTTACATTCTTACTTCTAAAAGCAGCCTCCCCTCCCCCATCAGAACTGAGGCCCAAAAGCTGCAGGAAAAGCTTGTACTGCCACTGCACCTGTCCTGTAGATGAATGCAGAATTTCATTCTCCTTGGCTGTCAAGTTAGCACCTTTCACAAGCACTAGGCCCACATCTACTCTACAATAGAGTAAGGGGGCCCAGTTACAACACAACAGATCCCGGACCTGATGATAACCACAGTTAAACATTTCTGTGTTCAGGGGACCTAACCACTTCTGAGAACTGGGTTAGAACTTTGGGCTGAGAGCTACAGCAGCAGCATAGACCACCCGGCCTGTAGAGAAATATGGTGTGTCACTGTTAAGAGTGATTAATCAATATCTTCTGTGGCCTTTGAATAAATGCAAGCGAAAAAGAAAAAAATTATTTTATTTTTCTTAGTTTGTAGGAATATCCCCAGAATTATTATGAAAAGAAGTACTTTATCAAAATGGTGGTGCAATCTGACCTACATTGATGAGACATGGCCATTGAATTAGATGGGTGTTTCATCTGGAGAAGAGTGCAAATGTTTGCCCAAAAGCACAGTAGCTGCCACAGACTTTTTGCTTCCCTAATATAAGGAAAGTCACATGGGCACCATCAGCCCCACCCCTTAGCTGCTCTTAATATAGATTGGCAAGTTTCTGCAGTCTCTCTGATAAGGAAGTGAAGGACACTCTCTAAAGTGCAGCTCTGCCCTTATTTGTAGCACATAAGCAAATGTTTTAACAAAAGGCTGAAATTTTAAAATAAAAATATTACCCCCTTTTCTTTGAAGGAAAGCCAGGAAGATTACAAGACTCAACCGGTTTTAACGGAAAAGAAATAGTGACTGGAAAAACATAAGGAAGTGCTCAGCTCAAGAGACTTTTTAAGGCCTGTTGGTGCAACTTCAGTGGAAGGTAAAAACAAAGCTAAAATAATAATTTATGCTGATCTTTTTTTCCCCTTCCACTTAGTTTTCTGTTAGACTATGCTAGGCCACTGCTCACTGTTTGAACAGTCAAGTGCTGTATATATGAACTTCATTCATGTTTATAATGTAACTGTTTATAATATATTAGTGAAACAGCTGTTCCATTTTGTTCTTTTAACTCAATACTTCAAAAAAATGATTGGGCTAGAAATGGAAAAAGCTGGAGTCCCTTGGGATCTTTAGAACCAAAATATTCAGAGCTCTTACACAGCTGGCTTACAAAACTTGTGAAAAGATTACTCAGTGTGCTTTAAAAGAAAGTTTTGTTTGTCTAGCTGAACAGGGCAAAGTTCTCCTCTACAATCCATGCTGTGTTTACCTGTTGTGTGTAGGACTTTAATTCACGTAAATGGAAGATTCACCCAGAATGTGCATCTTTACCTCCTTGTTCTGTGAGACCAGCTTAGATCTCAAAGGCTACACAGGTTGCAGCTGCGTCAATAATTGCATGAGAGATTTCTCCATCTCTAACCAAAATAATCTTTTAAATCCTGCCCCTTAGTAGTAGTAGTGATTCATTCTTCTCTCTGAGTAATAATCACTAAACCAGGCCCCAGAAAGGAATTAACAATCACTATGAAGCTGAAGATTTGATGTATTGGTTGTGGCATAAATATGAACTCTTAGCCATTTGTGAGTGTATTGAAAGTCAATTTATATGTTCTGTTTAAGCTGTCAGTCTCATGTAGAGTCCCTGACCTTCCTATTACCTTCCCTTCAGCTCTAAGTACAGGAAGTTCCTCCTGGACAGCCATAAACTAGGCAGGGAATTTCTCCTCTTCTGTGAGGAATATACAGTACCTGAAAGTATGGTCCTATAGCCTGGATTTGTTGTATGTCAATTTCTCTCCTGACTCATTGAAAAGCCAGTGGAGGTTTGCATAAGAATAGGAGGGTTTAACTTTAGTGTCCTGGTGAAATTCAATTTTTGTTAATTATAAATAACCCCTTCAGTTGGGGGATAGATAAGATGTCCTTAACTTCCTGCCCTAAAAAGCTGCTGTGTTCTATCCTGAAGCAACTGTGTGTCAGTAGTAGGGGAAGCTGATGCTTGCCAACCTCCATAGGGATGTTATAGCTGACTTAATGTTGGGTTGTAAACTGGGTTGAGATTCTTGGATGAAGGGTACTGTAAAAGTAATGCTTAGATACCACAGTGATGGGCGCACTAGGAATACACAGTGGCATTGCTTCCAGTTCTCCTTTACTGGCAGGACCAAGGTTGGCACGTTATGGGGGCTTTTAAGGTGGCAGAGGAGGGGCTTATAAGTGAGAGAGCGTCCTAAAAGAAATCTAAGAACTGCCCTCCCCTTTAAAAACAAAACAAAAACTCTGGTGCCCAGTTCTGCTTTCAGTCACATTAGACAGTGCATCTGCATGTAAACAGGGGCAGAACTGAAAGAAAAAAGCACGTGTGAGCATGTGATAATTCAGTGAGAGGCTGTTATCTAGTCAGTTTTTCCTGCGCTGCCTTATGTATGTTTTTCAAAACAGGTTTTACAGTAAATCATCCAAGCTTCTTGTATAACCCGAGAAGTGAAGCAATAAGATACAGACTAGAAATCCAAGCTGGACTTTTTAATCTATCTTTATCTGGGTTAGGGGCTATCGATAACTCTGTGTACAGCACCTAGCACAACAGGGCCCCAACGAGCTACTGTAATTCAGCTACATAAGGATACAATAACAATCTCTATTTCTTGCATTTATCTTTCTCTGGAAAAACAAACAAACCCTTCATTCTCAAACAGACCTGTTCTGTCCTAAAGGAAAGGCAGCACAGCACCATTGTGACAGTGTACCCCATAATGCTTTATGGGGTGAGAGTGCTCATAAATGTATGTATGATATAACTGGAATAGGGTTTTGCTACATGTAAAAGTTATGATCTACTGGTTATGTTCATCCTAGTTGTATGCAGGCACCATTTGTGTGTTCAGAGTTATGAACATTGGCTGTATAATTGCTTGATTTCAAGTAGCCCTTTTGGTCACTTCCTGGGAAAGGAATGTGCAAATTAAGTGCTCAATCCAGAAGCACTTAACAGACAAAAGAGCTTGGAAGTCTCCAATCCACATAAGAAGTCTACCTGAGGACATTCAAGGTAGCATGTGGGTAATGACTGCTGCCTGCAGGTCCTGAGTCATGCATGGACATGTGACTTGCTGTCATGGTATAATTCCCTACTCTGAACGTTAGCGTCCAAAAGACGGGGTACCAGCATGAATTCCTCTAAACTCAATTACCAGCTTAGTACTTGTAGCGCTGCCACCAACCAGGAATTCCAGTGCCTGGTACACTCTGGTCCCCCAAAAACCTTGCCCGGGGACCCCGCAAGACCCAGACACTCTGGATCTTAACACAAGGAAAGTAAACCCTTTCCCTCACCATTGCCTCTCCCAGGCTTCCCCTCCCTGGTTACCCTGGAAGATTACTGCGATTCAAACTCCTTGAATCTTAAAACAGAGGAAAATTCACCTTCCCCCCTCCTTCTCCCTCCCCCTCCCAGACTCTCCCTGAGAGAGAAAGTAATCCTAACACAGAGAGAGAATTAATCTTTCTCTCCCCGTTCCCTCCTTTCTCCCCACCAATTCCCTGGTGGATCCAGACCCAGTCCCCTGGGGTCTCACCAGAATAAAAAAACAATCAGGTTCTTAAACAAGAAAAACTTTTAATTAAAGAAAGAAAAAAAACAGTAAAAATTATCTTTGTAAATTTAAGATGGAATATGTTACAGGGTCTTTCAGCTATAGACACTGGGAATACCCTCCCAGCCTAAGTATACAAGTACAAATAAAAATCCTTTCAGCAAAATACAAATTTGAACTCCTTCCAGCCAAATACACATTTGCAAATAAAGAAAACAAACATAAGCCTAACTCGCCTTATCTACCTAGTACTCACTATTCTGGACATATAAGAGACTGTTTCAGAGAGATTGGAGAGAAACCTAGTTGCACGTCTGGTCCCTCTGAGCCCCCAGAGAGAACAACCACCAAAAACTAACAGCACACACAAAAACTTCCCTCCCTGAAGATTTGAAAGTATCCTGTCCCCTGATCGGTCCTCTGGTCAGGTGACAGCCAGGCTCACTGAACTTGCTAACCCTTTACAGGCAAAAGAGACATGAAGTACTCCTGTTCTATTAACCCTTACTATCTGTTTATGACACTTGCCCATGTGATTCCAAATCTCCATTTTGTGACTGGATTCTACACAGGGTGAGGAGGTGGTCTCCACCCATAAGAGAGAGTCTATTTAAACTCCTGGGAGACCCTTCCATTTTGTCTTCAGCTGGCTAAACAAGGAGCCTCTCCACCACCTCAGGATACTTAAAGGAAACTGAAACAAAGAACAGTAACTGCAGGGGGTGTGAGTGATTGTGGACCCAGGCTAGACTGTAAAAGGGAGCATTCTGGAACTGGTGAGGATCTTATCTGTATTCAGTTTGATTAGACATAGATTTGCACATTTTATTTTATTTTGCTTGGTGACTTACTTTGTTCTGTCTGTTACTACTTGGACCCACTTAAATCCTACTTTCTGTATTATATAAAATCATGTTTTACTTATTAGTTAACTCAGTGTAGGTATTAATACCTGGGGGAGCAAACAGCTGTGCATATCTCTCTATCAGTGTTATAGAGGGCGAACAATTTGAGTTTACCCTGCATAAGCTTTATACAGGGTAAAATGGATTTATTTGGGTTTAGACCCCATTGAGAGTTGGGCATCTGGGTGCTAAAGACAAACACACTTCTGTGAGCTGTTTTCAGGTAAACCTGCAGCTTTGGGGCAGGTAATTCAGACTCTGGGTCTTTGTTGAAGTAGACAAGAGCGTCTGGCTCAGCAAGACAGAGTGCTGAAGTCCTAAGCTGGCAGGGAAAACAGGGATAGAAGTAATCTTAGCACATTGCTTGGCAGCTCCCAAGGGGGTTTCTGTGATCCAAACCGTCACAACCATACCACCATAAAAGGAAAGGCAAATCAAAATATTGTTATCCTATCCTGACACTTCAGTGCAGCAACAGGGCATGACTCAAAGCCCACACATCACTTCCACATCAAGAACGATGAGGAGAAGGTAATCCTACAGAGCAGCGTAGATCATTTTGGAACTAGGTCCATTCAAACAACATGGATTATGTAATGGATGCTAGAGTGGATTATACTGTTTATCTACAGTATAGATGGAAATGTGTAAAATACCAAAAGCCATACCTGGCACAGGATCTTGTGATGAACACAACTGGTGTGGCTATAAGCAAGCTCTGTGGCCAGTCCATATCTGCTACCAAGGAACATGACATAGAGGGGAGCAGTGAGAAGGAAAATGAAGGTGTGTGGTGTTTTTGTTTTTGTTTTTTTAAAACTTCTGAGTACCGCACTGGAGAGAGTGATACTGGAATACTGTGTCCAGTTCTGGTGTCCACATTTTGAAAGCTATATTGAGAAACTGGAGAAGATACAGAGACAAGACACAGAAATTATTTGAGGTCTAGGAAAAATGTGTTGGAGCAAGAGATTTAATGAGCTTAATTTGTTAAGCTTTATCTAAAGGAATACCAAGAGGTGACTTGTTTAAAGTGCACAGATATCTTCATGCAGAGAAAATACTGGATAATAAAGAGCTATTAAATCTTGCAGAGAACAATATAACAAGAACCAATGGCGTAAAGTTAACCAGAACAATTAAAATTTTAAAAAGGCTCAAATTTTTAACAGTGAGGGTGATTAACCATTGGAACAAAACACCAATGGAAGTGGTGAATCTTCCGTCTCTTGGTGTCTTCAGATTAAGACTGGATGCCTTTCTGGAAAACGTGTTAGCCAAATACATGTTATTGAGCTCAATACAGGAGGAACTAGGTGAAATCTATGGCCAGGGTTATGCAGGTGGTCAACACAGATGATTTAATGGTGCCTTCTGGCCTTAGAATCTATGAATTTCACCCATACTGTTGCCAAACTCAAGCATACCAAAATAATTATAAATAACACACATTTTAGTCTGGGGGCGGGGAGTATTTGATGGGTGGGATTTTTTGTGTTTGTTTTTTGTCTTTTTCCTTTGTCTTTCAGACTCTAATACGCACTTGTTTCACACTTCCAAGCTTCTGTGTAATCGTGATGGCTAGAAACTTTTTACTTTTAAAAAAACAAAAAACAGCTGGGATTCACATGGGGTTTGAAACAATGCTTACCCAATATCACTGGTTGACAACATGTCAGCCAGTTCATGGGAAGCACCACAATGCCATGACACTTTTTCAGTAAAATAAAAAACAAAGGCTACAGGAAAATAAAGGAGGGAGGTAAACATTGTGTCAGCTCAGTTGCCTGTGAACTCCAGAAACTTTGAAAACAAGGCCAGGCAAACTGAGAATGAACCAATATCGGGTCTCCCCAAATCATCCTCAATACAAACGTTTCCTCCAAGATACTTAAATTTCAGCAAAGCCTAGAGAATAATATACTAGTTCTGGTTTCAGCTTCCATCAGGGATTCCTGAGCATGAGAAAAGACAAATACACACACTAAAAAGCCGTCTTTTCAGAAACTCTCATCTAAAAGCATCCCTGGGGAAATGAGCTCTCTCATGTAACAGGCCGAGTGAGTCTCTGTTCAGAGCCCACCTGTGATGGTCTAGGAGTGACATAGTAAGGAAGAGGAAAGTATTCTGTAAACAACAATTCTAAACCACAAATTCAGACTTAAAACTTTTAGCTAAACAATGTAATAAACTAATTATGGATTTTTTGCTCCTTTACTTACCTTCCAAGACCTGGATTTAGGTGCTCTTCCTGCCATCTACAGTAGTGACCTTTCTGATGCCTAAAGCAATTTAGAGAATATGGCTTCTCACTTCAGGGGGTTGGTTTCACTGTTTTAACATGAGTTCTAATTAGAGTTGCCCCTAACTCCAGTCCCATCCACACACAAAACAGTGGGGTGACATGGTGTTTTTAACTCAGGTGGGCTGGCCAACTGGGGGGAGATATAAGCTACTACACGAGGGAGCACTATTAGTTGGCTGCTTACACAGCTACTCTGTAGGGTGGACACAAGCAAGCATTGCTAGTCCTCCAGTACTTTGTCGTATTTCCCCCTATGTGCACAGAAAGAACAGACCAGTTCTTGCACAATTCACTGGGAAAGAATTCATGGAGCAGTACATCTTAGTGCAGTACAGAGATCTATGGGATGTGCCTCTCAGAAGTCCTAGCAACACATAGGAGTGAGTATAGCACCAGCATAGACTCACCTCATGTGTTATCTTGCAGTGTGTCTGGGCTGACTCAAGCAAGGCTGACTCAAGAGGAGTAACTCAAGCGTAGATAACTCAGGTTAACTCTGCAGTGAAGATATACCCTAGGTGCTAGGACATGTCATGAAGGAATACATTCTCAAGTCAGAATGGCAGAGGCCCTAAGGGTTTTTTTTGCCTTCCTCTGCAGCATGGGGAATGAGTTGCTTGCTGGTTTCAGCTAGAGTAAATGGTGTATTCACTGTAACTCTACATCTTTAAATCAAGATTTGAGGACTTCAGTAACTCAGCCGGTGGTTATTTGCCTATTATAGGGATGGGTGAGGTTCTGTGATGTGCAGGCAGTGAGACCAGACCATGATGGTCCCTTCTGGCCTTAAAGTCTGAGAGTCTGTCTTCAGGAAACCAAGTGCTGAAACCTAGTGTTAGGCCAGATTTAAAGCAAGATGCTACTTCTCTTGCAATCCTTTCCATAGCCCTTAGATCTCTCCTGTTTCTGACCTTGTGAGATGGTGATAAT
The DNA here is from genome assembly GCF_025201925.1 of Gopherus flavomarginatus. Classification (NCBI taxonomy): domain Eukaryota; kingdom Metazoa; phylum Chordata; order Testudines; family Testudinidae; genus Gopherus; species Gopherus flavomarginatus. Next base: position 135,765,653 of record NC_066617.1, read on the forward strand.
CCTGAAGAGTCCCCAAACTCTCACTTCCTTTATGCCAAGAGGGCATAAATAGTCTTGTTGACTTCAGAGGGGCTACTCCCATAAGCAAAGCTGCTGCATCAGGCCTAGAGCTAGTGAATGTCCTGATTCTTTTGCACGTTAGGTTCTTCCAGGATGAAAGTTGTTAAGCGCATAAGAGCTTGTTTGCAGGAATTTGAAAGGGTGAGGTCCTCTCTAGACCCTCCTCCCCTAATGGGGAAAAATAGCCTATTATATATCATCCAACTTTGAAAGGGATGTAAAACAGAGGTCCTGGCCATCTCATGTTAATGAAGTTGCCATGTGCTCTTCTTGTGATTCTGCTGACAGCAAGGTTATTTATAATATATTATTTTGTAACTAGGTTTTTCCCTGGAGGAAACTCCGCCATCTTGTCAAATCTTGGGGAGCAATCTTGTCTCCCATTTTAACCATATCTTATTGCTCCAGTCATTCTCAGAAGCCAGGACATATCCCTCCAGTTGAGGATCAGGCTTCCTGATGACCCTGTCGATATTGCCCTCCTCCAAAAGAAATTGGATTTCAACATATACAGAGTTTTAGCCTGGGAACCCTGAGGCAGCTGTAAAAGTAGGAGGATGCATATGCAAAGCCCTTTAATGTTGTTCTATGATATGAGTTTGACAGTAGGTGAATGCTTCCCTACAAAATATCCATTCCATTAAGGGCCCAGTCATCTCCCCTTCTGCAGACACTTCTGTCTGACTCTGTCGTAGCTATGACAACTTGGCAATAGCAGCCTTTAATGGCTTCCTGAATCTGAGCCTTTAGTTGCTAGGATATCCTAATGCATAGGCATATTAACCTTGCATTACAGTCTTATGGAGAGCCTTCTGGCTCATCCATAAAAGAAAGGGGGTTGTGATACATTATTACTGTCACTTCAGTATTTCTTTTCAGAACTTGTGCCTGGTTCTCATTTACTAGCAATGGGAAGGAGTTTTGAAAGGGTCAGGAATGACCCCTAATGCTCCCCTGCTGGCACAAAGGCTCTTTTTGTCATCCCTGCCTCCAGCAGGTGTCAGGAATGGGGATAAGAAGAGGGGAAGTGGGTGGGAAGGGGTGCAGGGAAGTGACGTGGCTGGAGAATATTGACCTACAGCCACACCTTGCTGCCTGGAAGCCTTGAGAATCAGTGTAAATTATCTTGCTGCTTATACTGGTGGCCAGGCAGGACTCAGAACCAGCCCTGGATTCAGGAGTTACAAAGGTATTTTTACAGCCATGTGTGCATACCTGTCCCACATGCAGGGATGGGATAACTGAGAACCAGGCCCTTGTGACTACCCCATTCCTCTCCCATCTTCAGAGTCTCTTACAACAGTTAGAATTCCTTCTTTCATTCCTGTTTCTTACTTGTGTTTGCAATTCTCACCTCTTCTCCATCCGCTTTAATTGCTCCTTATCTGATGATGTCTTTCTGCCTCTTTCCTGATGCGTTTTCAGATCGGTTTCTGTTGTAAACTCAGCGACTCCTGTCCTTCAGAGCTGCCTTCAGAGCCCATTTCTAAACAGCTCAGCCAGTGCGCAGGGGGACATGGTGCAGCATTTGTAGGCATTGTAATGTGGTGCAGATAGGGACTAGTGTCCTCTCTTCTCCTATATCCCACTGCCTCATCTCTGCCCAGTAAATAGTTCAGAGTCTTCCGCTTGATCTCACTCAAGTGCATGCCTTATTGAAACGAACTTTACCCAAAAAGCCTGTCGAGGACAGCAAGATTTCTTCTGTGTTGATTTCATTGTAGTATATTTTCAAATGTACTAGTAGATATTGCCTAAAATTGCAACATACCACGGCTGAAAAAGGAAACTGATTTTAATCTTAACACCCCTCCCCCCCCCACACACAAACACAACGTTACGGTCCACCCTGAGCCCATAGTGACATTACAGATTCAGTTGAGGCTATTTCTGTGACTCTCTTGTGTTTGGTGTTCATGAAGAATTGGGGCAGGTGGCATATAAATGACTTACTAGTTCACAGAAGCCTGGGAAATCATGCATGTGCACACACAAGACACACACTATGGCTAGAAACGTTTTATCTGATCCCTCTTCCCTCACTCTCCCCCCCCCACCCCCCAACTTTTATGATTCTTTTTCTCTCTGTGGTTTGCATTATTATTTAAATGTTTTCGAACCCAGCACTGACCTCTCTTTCCCTTGCTTTAAAGACTCTAATGGCTTCCCAGATGCTCAGAATTTCCCAAAGCAGTGGCTGGAATGGGTCTTTCCCCTCTGATGAAAAGCATGAGGTCTAAAATGAAATATGATTTTGAACTGTAACATCTTCCCACAGCCGAGTAAGGTAACGGGGGCTGTAGGTTTGTAAGCTAGAACTGGCCCCAAGTTGAAGTTTACACCCTCATTTTTCTGAAATTCTTGGTTGTTTGGATGTGTGGTTTTGGTTTAGGCGGAGCTCTGTTGTTAATATTTAGGTATTTGCAGTCCTCAGAGGTGGTTGGGAAGGTTATGCAAAACCCTTAAACTCCAATGCAACATCAGAGTACTTTCTAAGCTGCTCCTCGTTCATATCTGACTAGTAACTGTAGCCTGACATCCTTGCTCAAGACATTGGCACATGCATAAAGCTAAAACAGAGCAATACATGGAGGGTAGTTGCCTGTGTGTTTTATCCTAATGGAGTCATTTCACTGTGAGGATTCTGCACGTCTCTTGCATAGACAGAACTCCAAGGCAACAGTGGGCAGCAGTGAAATGCTTCGAGTTCCTTGGGACTCTGGCAATATCCTGGCCGACATGGTAAATAGCCTGCATTTTTGCAAGCCATTAGGTGCCGAGGTGGCTGTTATAGGCCATTGGACAGCTGGGACTCATGGCTTTCCAAGGACACTTTGCATGCCAGTGAGGAGTCAACCACCAAAGTTGTACAGAGGAAGATGAAGAAAGACAAGGAAGCTTGTCTAACTTCAGTGGGCAATTGTAGGACCTCTGAATGTGGGAAATAGGAAATTATTAGCATGTCAGCAGCAGAGTGGAATTCAAACAGCGTATCAGACATTTTTCCTGGGAGAGGTTATCACAGACGAGATATTAAAGTTAAGCTACTAACTTTTCTTTGCTACATTTTTATTTAGTTAAAGGTCAATGATAAAAGTATTGGGCGAAAAAAGTAATGCAGTACGTTAGGTGACAAGCTTGCTGTAAGACATCGTGTTTTGTGACTTATCAGGGCAGAGAAGCACATTGACAGACTAATACAAATGCTTTCAGGACCCAGGCAGCACCTGCCCCTATCTGCCATTACTGAGTGGAAAGATGAGGAGGCTAGGGGTCTTTTCCCATACACGAGGGAGAAAGGATTGGTGTCTGCCAGAACTGGCTTTGGAAGCAGGTCCACTGTGGCCTCTGTTTGTAGCACAGCATTCTGGCCTGCAATCCAGCCACTGAGTCCCTCCCCCCCGCATAGCGATGTTGCTGTGTCTGTTCCCAATGGAGGAGTTGAAGATTTAGAAATTCAGCTGATGTAAATGAACACAGCTCCACTAGGGTGACCAGATGTCTCGATTTTATAGAGACAGTCCCGATTTTTGGGTGTTTTTCTTATATAGGCTCCTATTACCCCCGGCCCAAGGAGCTATGCTGGTTTACATCAATGGAGATCTGGCCCTCAGTACACAATACAGTAACTCCTCACTTAACCTTGTCGTCCTGGTTAACGTTGTTTCGTTGTTATGTCGCTGATCTGTTAGAGAACATGCCCATTTAAAGTTGCACAATGCTCCTTTATAATGTTGTTTGGCAGCTGCCTGCTTTGTCCACTGCTTGCAGAAAGAGCAGCTTGTTGGAGCTAGCAGATGGGGCCTTGGAACCAGGGTGGACCGGCAGCTCCCCTAAGTTTCCCATCAGGCTCCTGTTTCTCTATGGTGGTGTCCCCCTACCCCCACTCCTGTATCCCCATTTCCATGGGGTGAAGGGGGAGGAGAACACAACAGGGATCAGGATGGAGGGAACTTTCTGGCAGCAGCTGCTGTCTCAACTTGCTGATCTACTTAAAAAGGTAGTGTACTTAAACTCGGGTCAGCGTACTTAAAGGGGCAATGCACGTCTTCCCCCTGCCCGCCCCCCCACAGTCCCTGCTAAGAAGTAGCAGATGTCTGAGGCCTTTGCATATCAGCTTTCCAGGGGAGGGGAAATCTGTGATATGGGGTCAGGGTATAGTGTATGTATAACTTGTGTAATTAATGCTATATGCAGCAGTCCTTGAACAGAGGTGGCCCAATCAGCATGAGGCCAGCCCTCTTTTCCAGGGAAATCATCCCAGTAACCATTGCCCACCTCCCAAGGAACATCTTTTCCTCAAGATTTGACTTTAGTTAGAGAGAGATTAAAACAGGAATTAAACTTCTTTGCTGCTTGCCTACAGCAGCCACATGGAAACCACAACAATAAACCAACAGCAATGCAGCATTTTTCCAAATCTAAAAACTTGCTTGTACACTGAGGACTTGCAAGATTCTGTGTAACTGGGCCATTGTATGACCCAGCCATAATAGTACCTGTGCAAGCAAGAGGTTCACTTCGTATAACTTCCCCTCCATTGTTCCAGCTGACTACCCTAGCCAAATAATTGGGACCATGTTAGAAATTTTCACATGGCCTTCTGTGGGGCTGCTGTTCAGTCATTTGCTTCCATTCGTTCCTGTTGCTCTGCATTTAATAGAGGTCAGGAGGGAAACAAGCCCAGTGACAAGCACACGTAATGGAGTGTTTCATGCTGAAAGGGACCACAGCATGATAAACAACAATGGGTAGGGTAGCTGAAATACAGCAGGCAGTGTGTGTGTCTAGCTGCACCAGTTCCCCAACAGAGGAGAGGATACAATAACTAGGCACCACTGTATCAGCCAGTAGTGTCCAGCACAAGCATTCAAAAACCATGATTTTAAAAACTAACAAATATGGGGTTCATTTTTATTTGCTTTCCTGGTTGGAGCCTTTAGAGTTCACATTTTCAAACCTTTCTCTACAAACTAAGGTTGTCAAGCGATTTAAAAAATTGTGATTAATTGCGCAATTAATCGCACTGTTAATAATATAATACCATTTATTTAAATATTATGGTGTTTTCTACTTTTTCAAATATATTGATTTCAAGTACAACACAGAATACAAATTATACAGTGCTTACTTTATATTTTTTATTACAAGTATCATGCACTGTAAAAAACCACAGTTTTTTCAATTCACCTACTAAAAGTACTTGTACAAAGTGCAGTCTCTGTCATGAAAGTTGAACTTACAAATGTAGAATTATGTACAAAAAACTGCATTCAAAAATAAAACAATCTACAATTTTAGAGCCTACAAATCCACTCAGTCCTACTTCTCGTTCAGCCAATTGCTCAGACAAACAGGTTTGTTTACATTTGCAGGAGATAATGCTGCCTGCTTCTTGCTTACGATGTCATCTGAAAGTGAGAACAGGCATTCTCAGGGCACTGTTGTAGCCAGTATCACAAGATATTTGTGCCAGATGTGCTAAAGATTCATATGCCCCTTCATGCTTCAGCTGCCATTCCAGGGGACATGCATCCATGCTGATGACAGGTTCTGCTCAATAACAATCCAAAGCAGTGCATACCAATGCATGTACATTTTCATCATCTGAGTCAGATGCGACCAGCAGAAGGTTGATTTTTTCTTTTTTGGTCTTTTGGGTTCTATAGTTTCCGCATTGGAGCGTTGCTCTTTTAAGACTTCTGAAATCATGTTCCACACCTCATCCCTCTCAGATTTTGGAAGGCACTTTAGATTCTTGAACCTTGGGTTGAGTGCTGTAGCTATCTTTAGAAATCTCACATTGGGACCTTCTTTGTGTTTTGTGAAATCTGCAGTGAATGTTCTTAAAATGAACAAAATGTGCTGGATCATCATCCGAGGCTACTATAACATGAAATATATGGCAGTATACAGTTAAAACGGAGCAGGGGACGTGCAATTCTCCCAAGGAGTTCAGTCACAAATTTAATACATTATTTTTTTAATGAGCGTCATCAGCATGGAAGCATGTTCTCTGTAATGGTGGTGGAAGCATGAAGGGGCATCAAATGTTTAGCATATCTGGCACGTAAATACCTTGCAATGCCAGTTACAAAAGTGCCATGCAAATGCCTGTTCTCACTTTCTGGTAACATTGTAAATAAGAAGCAGACAGCAGTATCTCCCCTAAATGTAAACAAACTTATTTATCTTAGCAATTGGCTGAACAAGAAGTAGGACTGAGTGGGACTTGTAGGCTCTGAAGTTCTGTATTTTTTTTTTTGAGTGCAGTTACGTTAAAAAAAAATCTACATTTGTAAGTTGCGCTTTCACGACAGATTGCACTACAGTACTTGCATGAGGTGAATTCAAAATTACTATTTCTTTTATCATTTTACAGTACAAATATTTGTAATAAAAAATAATATACACTTTGATTTCAGTTACAACACAGAATACAATCTATATGAAAATCTAGAAAAAATCCAAAATATATGATAAATTTTAATTGGTATTTTATTTAACAGTGTGATTCAAACTGATTAATCGCAATTAATTTTTTTGATCATGAGGCTCACATTTAACATAGTAAGAGTTGGCAACTCTTACTAAGTTTTTTATAGTTGGGGGTGAGGGATGCTGATAGAACCCAGCAGAGGTAAATGTGGATTTAGTGAAATTTGCACACAGGACGTGCTTTAGTTAATTGAAATCTTTTCTTCCATCACATCCTTTTGAGAATCAATATTAATATAACAACCTTTCCTGTTCCCTGCATTCTTCCCAAAGTTAACAGCTTCCCAATTGTCTGGTATCTCTCGCACCGACAGAGGCGGCTCTAGACATTTTGCCACCCCAAGCACGGCAGCATGCCACGGGGGGTGCTCTGCCGGTCGCTGGTCCCGTGGCTTCGGTGGACCTCCCACAGGCGTGCCTGCGGAGGGTCCGCTGGTTCCGCGGCTTCGGTGGAGCCGAGGGACCAGTGGACCCTCCGCAGGCATGCTGCCGAAGGCAGCCTGCTTGCCGCCTTCCCAGCGACGGCAGAACACCCCCTGCGGCATGCCGCCCCAACCACGTGCTTGGCATGCTAGGGCCTGGAGCCGCCCCTGCGCACCGATCTCCAAGCCTCCCATGCTAGGAATTGCTGCCCAGTTTGACATCCACCAAGTTCCTTTCTGTCCTCCTTCATAATAGTTCTGAAAATTCAGCAGTTCCCAGGAACATCACCTCCACAGTGACCGTGTGCCACTTTGCTTGTTCACTATACTGTAACTATTTATTTGTGCCTTTAGATTGTAAGATCTTTGCATCAGGGACTCTGCTTAGCATAGGAATATGGCTTAGGGGCTTCCTGGGTCACTAAGTCCAATCCAATGCTATCCCAGACAACTCTATCTTTTTAAGCCCGTTAAATAAACTTATCAAGCTCTGTGTCAAAACTAGCAAGGTTCTTTGCCCCCATTGGAATGCTATCCCAGAAATGTGGCAAAGGTTACCTCCTGTAAAGCACATTTGCATCAACCTAGAAACAATAACATGGAAAGTTTCTGGCAAAAACCATCCCCTTGCCCGAATGATATTCCAAAAACCATGTTAGGGTAGCCAAATCCAATTCAAGCCAACAAAAAATAATGGGAGAGAGGGAGCATGCTGTAGTGGCTCCTTGCCCCCTGAGACTCATTCTTCCAGATCTGTAAAGTTGCTTGGACAAGCCACTCAACCTCTCTGGCTTTGGGGCACTGTGAGGCTTTAGTCATTGAAGTTTGTAAGGTGCTTTGGTGAAAGGCTCTATAGCAATGCCAAGTATTATTCAGAATTAAGAAAAATGATGTGTTCCCTAAGCCATTAAGACTAACAAGGAATCTGTCCTTGTAGGGGGCAAGATGAATTCAACCAGTGACGCCAACATGGAAGAGATCTCTCTGGAGGATGAGGATAGAGATACTGTGGAATACAAAGTTCTTATGGCATATGCCCAGCGACGACTTTCCGTGAGTAAATACGGGCAACTTCTGAAAAGGGAGGCGAAGACCTTGAAAGGATCATCTACAGAGAGAGAGGAAAGGGAAGGGATCCCTCAAGCCGGGAAGGGTGAGACACACCAAGAACTGTCAATCCAGGACAAAGGGCCCACTGCCCAACGTAAAAAGCAAAAGAAGAAAAAATTCATCTGGCGACGCCTGCTGCTTTCTTGTGCCAGAGGAGAGAGGGAGGAGGGCCCACAGGAGCTAGCCACGAACCAAGACACTGTGAATGGGTATGGCATAAAAATGCCATTGGCACTCCAGATATCAGAAGGTGGGAGCATGAATAGTTTCTCTTTCTGTCTCTAGTCCCTTCTTCATGCTAGTTTCTATCTCTCTTAAATAGCTTATTGATGGCTGCTAATACTGCCCTTCTCCTTTTACTTGTTAATATATTCTTTCATGCCAGCTGTGGGGGAAAAAATTGCCAGTCCTGCTCCCTAAACAAGTAGATTCACACTGGTAATATACTTTTTAGTCTCCACACTCTGAACCTATACACTGGCCATAAATATCCTCCCATAATTGTACAATTGCACAGATTTGCATTTCCGAACACTAGCTTATTGTTCCCTGAACTTGGCTAGAGAATATAATGAAGAGTAGTTTTTGAAAAAACAATAGATGTGGGCCAGACTGCAGTCTCCTATGGTAAAATCAGCAAAGAGAGGGCTGAGAGGGCATCCATCCATGGAGTCTACTCAAGCAGTTTTCCTCATAGACTCATAGGATTGGAAGGGACCTGGAGAGGTCATCTAGTCCAGTCCCCTGCACTCAAGGCAGGACTAAGTATTAGTAGGCCTTCCCTGCCAGGTGTTTGTCTAACCTGCTCTTAAAAATCTCCAGTGATGGCGATTCCACAACCTCCCTGGGCAATTCGTGTTTAGGAAAAATTTCCTAACTGTCAGTGTGGTTAATCTCCAGCCTAAACCACCCTTGCTGCAATGTAAGCCCATTGCTTCTTGTCCTATCCTCAGAGGTTCAGGAGAACAATTTTTATCCCTCCTCCTTCTAACAGACTTTTCTGTACTTGAAAACTGTTATCATGTCTCCTCTGAGTCTTCTCTTCTCCAGACTGAAAATATTGGGTTTGTTTAATCTTCCCTCATAGACTGTTTTCTAGACCTTTAATTTTTGTTCCTCTTCTCTGGACTTTCTCCAATTTGTGCACATCTTTCCTCAAATGTGGTGCCTAGAACTGGACACAATACTCTAGCTGAGGCCTAATCAGTGCTGAGTCAAGAGGAAGAATTTCTTCTCATGTTTTGCTTACAGCACTCCTGCTAATACCTCCAGAATGATGTTTGCTTTTTTTTTTTTTTTTTTTTTTTTTTGCAAGTGTTACACTGTTCACTCGTATTTAGTTTGTGATCCACTATGACCCCCAGATCTTCTGCAGTATCCATCTTAGGCAGTCATTTCCCATTTCCTATGTGTGCAACTGATTGTTCGTTCCTATAAAGTGGAGTACTTTGAATTTAATCCTGTTTTCTTCAGACCATTTCTCCAGGTTGTCCAGATAATTTTGAATCTTAATCCTATCCCTCAAAGCACTTGCAACCCCTTCCAGTTTGGTATCATCCGCAAAATTTGTAAGTGTACTCTCTATGCCATTATCTAAATAGAACTGAACCCAGAACTGATCCCTGCAGGACCCCATTCGATATGCCCTCCTAGCTTGACTGACCACTGATAACTACTCTCTGGGAATGGTTTTCCAACCAGTTATGCACACATCTTGGAATAGCTGCATCTAGGTTGTACTTCCCTAATTTGTTTGCGAAGGTCATGTGCTGCTCTGCACCCCCAGTATCCTCTGCTCCCTGGCATCATAGCTGAAATGGAAACACTGTACCAAGGCTTTTCTAACTTCTCCCACAGCAGCCACCATTACTGCAGGATCCCTCTTAAAAGGGTTTCCCTGCTGAAGAGGGAGGGCAAGGTAACACAGCCACTGGTTAGGTGCCTTCTCCTGAGGAATCTCCATAGGACCTCAGAAAGGTATGGGTCACATTCCCAGCCCCACCCCCATCCAGTGCAGGTCTACCACCTGGCCCAGGGATCCCAACCCTACAGAGAGCTCTCCATTGGGGTCTTGAGAAGAGGGAACAATGCCACAGAAGTGGCTGAGCCTACCCTCCTCTGTGCAGCAGGTAGGAATGCTGCATGTGGAGGGTGCCTAGCTCTATGCTCAGATTTAGAGGGCCACTCTCTGGCCCATGATCAGTTGTTTATCATACACCAAGTATCCAAAGGCCATCCCTTAGATAAGGTGCTGTGTCGTGGCTGATGAGACTCCACCGGGTTTCCATGGGCAACTAGCTCATGCCCTAGAGCACAAGGGTCAAGCTAGGTGATAGGATGGCCTGGTTTACCAGGTACATCCACCTCTTGCAAGGTGACCCCCGTGTTCTACTCAGAGTAAGACTTTTGTCCCAGCTTCAGTATTATTGGCCAAATTACCTCCTGTGATTAGTCACTGCCCTCTCCCCCTTTGCTATATATACAGGGCCTCCTAAAACAACCCATAACTCACATCTCCAATCCAGTCTCCCCACCAGCTTCTAAACCCCCTCCCAAGCATCTAGGACAAGCCACCCAACCAGTCACCCAGCTGTCAGAGCTGGTTACATCTATCGATACAAGCTCTCTGCCTACTCCTCCTACCCTTGTGGATAAGTGGGCCTAACCCGACTCTTCCATTGGCAAAAATAATTTGCCCACCTCCAGATGCTATCTCCCACCACATGCGTTTTGTTTTGTTTTTTAATTTCCTGCCCAGACATTAAGGAAGGTCATGTTGGCCTGTTTTAGTAATCTGACATTCGTTTCAAGGTACCAGAAATCAACCAGCAGATGGCAGTGTGAGCTCAACTACAAATGCTGTTTTCTTCATGTTTCCCCCATCAGTACCTTAAGAGGTAGGGTTTGGTCCTAAAACCAGGCTTTACCAATACGGTAGCAGATTACTGTACCAAGCCCCAAAATACTGAATGCACTTTTTGCAGGAGAACCTGCTACTTGTAGCAATGCGGGATGCAGGCATCCTGCAGGAAAGCTGGTGCTTGCTGTGATCATCTGTATGTCAGTCCCAGATTGTCTTCCTAGATCAGCGGTCCCCAACGCTATGCCACGGTCCTTCGTCTGGCACCCACCAGCCGAAAAGGTTGGGGACCGCTATCCTAGATCATAGCTGAGCTGATGTCTGAACTCTGGGGCCAACATTTCCAAACCTGAGTACCTAATGTTGGCTTCTAAATTCATGTTTAGGCACTGGAATAAATGGCCTGATTTCTGTCCTGCACACACACACATGCATACCCCCCAAGGTCTGAGCACTCAGTAGCTCCCAGACAAGTTTTGCAAAATGATATAAAGGGAGCTCTTTTCAGAGCTGGATCATCCAGGAGCTGGTCTGGCTGTCTGCTGGTCGCACAGGAAGTGTCCCTTGCGGGATCAGAGTTCAGGTCCCAAGCTCCCAGGGACTGAGTGCAGGAAAGAGCAACTTCCAGCTCTGACAAGCTCAGCAGCAACTTCCCACTCGGTTGGTATGAGAGAGCCCTTGTTGGGCTGACTGCCCACACTGATCTTTATAGATCACAAAGGTCCTGGATAGAGTCTCTCAGCTGCAGCAGTGTGTGTGTAGCATACAGCAAGCCCGGCCACTGGATAAAGGGCTCTGTTAATGGTCCTGTCCACTCCAGCCTCTTCGCATACAAGACAAAACACAGAAATCCCAGCCTGAGAGAGAGAGAGAGAGAGAGAGAGAGATTGTCTTTTATTAAACCCCATCACCACAGTGTTTTATACAATTGGGCATAGATGAACCAGCCATTTACAATATCGCAATACAACCAGCTCTAAAAACCACTATCCTAAGGATAGGGTGACCAGATGTCCTGATTTTTATCGGGACAATCCCAATATTTGGAGCTTTATCTTATACAGGCGCTTATCACCCCATGCCCCATCCTGATTTTTCACACTTGCTGTCTGGTCACCCTACCTAAAGAGCAAAGCAATCTCATCTTCTAATGTGCAGTAGTCTCCAGAGGTACAAAGGCGCACAGTAACCAGTGAATATCACATACTATCTTCTGCTGGGAGAGCTACTGTTCAGATAATGGAAAAAGTGTGTGGTGTATCATGGGTGTCTAGCATTCCCCTCCACTCCTAATTACAACCACCTGACCCTGAAGAGCAGCAAGACTCTGTGATAGGGAAATGTGCCTCTTGATCTTGTTCTGTTCTTCCTCCTCAGGGTTCTGTGAATGCTAATGAGCTGAGCTTGATTGAGGGACTAACCAGCAGAATTTCTTTTTTCCAGGTGAGGCAAAGGATTTCCTCCACGTTGCAGACCAACTTGCTAAGATAGTTAATGCCAGGTCACACTCAGCTCCCCGGAAAGTGGGTTTCAGAGCACTAGAGCGCACTCCAAGTCTAGAGGCAGATGGTGGACAGCTCAAATTCCTTCAGCAAGAGGGAGGTGAAAAAGGTAAGATTGACTGAGGTAGTGCAGTGAAACTATCAAAAACAACAAGGAGTCTGGTGGCACCTTAAAGATTAACAGGTTTATTTGGGCATAAGCTTTTGTGGGTAAAAAACCCCCCACTGTCAGCTGCATCAACTACTCAGTGCATGATCCTATGCTTCAAGCTACAGTCTGGATACTGTATAACTGTAATTGGGGAAGGCTTGTGCTGAAGAAACGAGCTCATTTTCTGGTTATTCAAGTTCCAGGGACCCCTCCTACCACTGTTGTTGTTTGATGTATTTGTATTACAGGTAGCGCTTAGGGACACCAGCTGAAATCAGGCACCCACGTGCTGGCTCCTGCACAAACCCTTAGTAGCACACAGTAGAGCCCTGCTCTCAGCTGGGGCCTCTGGGTGCTACTGTAATACAAATTAATAAAGCTCTTGAACATTTTAAAGTGTGAATCGAATGTGACAGAGAGCCTGGGTGGGGAAACAGAGGCACAGGTAGAAGAAATGACTTGTCGAGGATCATGCTGAAGGCAGGGCCAGGAATAAATCCATAGTCTTCTAATGCCAAGCCCAGTGCCTTATTCACTGGACCACGCTGCCTTTATGAGGGTTGCTGTCTCCTTCTGCAAGGTGACTGCACTGACTGCATGATCCACTGGCTACACTATATATCTGGATCATTTGTTTTTCACAGTCTCAGTGGGGTTTTCTCTCTTTTGGTGGGAGGTTTTCAGAGCTCTCTTTTCATTCAGAGGAGGGCCCCTGACTTGGGGGGTGGAGCCTTGTAGTCCCACTAGCCACCTCAGGCTCTTGCCTCCAATAGCAGATGCTCCTTGAAGAAAGCAAGAATAACTGAGGGATTAAACCCCAGCCCCACTCCCTGACTGGAGCAAAACTCTATACAGCATAATAAATGGCTGGAACTCATATCGGACAAAGAACGTCTCCTATTCCAGACTGTGCTATAAACCTCTGCCCAAAACCTACATACAGGTCTGTCGTATAATTTTACCTGTTCAAGCCACAAAATGGGAGTTGTTTTCTTACAAAGCTGATCATTCTCTATGTGGTATGGACAATGAGCTAGTTCCTTTAAGTCCGCCACCTGGATCCTGCTAGGAGAAAGTAATTGTTTTTTCCCCCCCACTCCAGATGAAGAAGAGAGGATAATAGAAACGATAGTTGCATTGTTAAGACAATCAGGGGATAAACTGGAAGAAACGGTAATAATATACACACATTTTTAATGGGCATTCAGCTATGTGTATGTTTCATTATACGTTTGCCGGTAGTGAATGCTATGATTAAGGTTGCAAAACCGTTTCATGATTTCATGAAAAACTTCCATGATTTGGACTGAGGCTTTTCTGTGTGAGGCCTCACATCTTAAGATTTGGGCTTTAAGATTTTCAAAGGCACAAAAGAAAGTAGTTGCCTGGTTCCCATTGAATTTCAGTGGGAGTTGGACATCTAACTGCCTTTTGTGCTTTTGAAAATCTCCCCTTTCAGCATTAAGCTTGGCACACGAGTAGTTTTCAGGGACAGCCCTAGACCAAAAGGTGCCCCAGATGAGGAGCATCTTCAGTGCCCCCTTCCTTCCAATTGTTAAACTTTTGAATGCCTTGTTTTTTAATTGCCTTTATATCCCATTTCATGACTCTGGTGCACAATTTGCATGCATGATTTATCCCCATCATATAAAATGATACATTTTCATGATAGATCTGTAAATCTCTATCTGTTCATTCTGTATAAAAGCAAAGAAAAAATTGTGTTTCCTCTTAGCTTATAGAAACTTCTTAATTTTAAGAAGAACTGAAATGTACTAACATCAAAACTTGAACATTTTACTTCAAACATTCTATTTTCCCTTTTGTTGCTAACAACAAAAAGAGCACCAGAAGCCTGGCGCCCCAAGTGGTCACCTGGGTTGCCTGTCCCTAAATCTGGCCCTGCCCAGGGAGGTTAAACTCTCTCTGTAACTTTATAGGGGTGATAGGGAAATCTTTTAAATTAAGAGTTAATGTTTGAAAATTCTAGCCTGAGCTTGTATAAATTGTCCCCTGCATGAATTCATTAGTTGGAGCTGAGGCTGGGATTTTCAGCACTGAAAGCTTAGGTCTCTACCACTTTAACTCCTGGAGCTGGCGGTGGTGGTAGATTCTTGTACTCTACATAAACCAATCACTAGAGGGAGGACATGTTAGACCCTGAACCTGAAAGTACAATCCTGCACACACTTTATTCATGCAAGTAATCCTCACTGAAGTCAATGGGACTATGTGACTAAAGTAAAGTTTGATAACTCTCATGGGTAAGTTTGCAGGATCAGGCTCTAAGCCAAAAAAATGCAGACTTCTAGAGAGATGTGCTCTCATGTGTGGTCTAATAAAGAATATGTTGTTGAATGCAGACTCCATGGAGACACGAGGGTGTATTTCACTTTTCTAAGCACTAGATTCCCCTTAGTAAAACTCTATATTTGACAATGGCTTTAATGGATTAATAGTTATCCTCCTCTTTCAGATAAAAGAGGACAGAACTTTCTATCACTGCATCACGAAGATGCTCTCCTATGCCTTCTTCAAGAAACTCACTGATCAGTACCTGGAGGAAATCCCAGGAGATTCTACCAGGGAGACAGAAGGCAAAATACAGTGCACTAAAGCTGCCTTTGTGATGGAAGTTACGACCAGACTTACAGCTGTGGACAACCATCCTATGAACATGGTCCTGGGGTTTGGAGTAAAGTACCTCAAAGAACATTTTAGCCCTTGGATTCAGAACCATGGTGGATGGGTATGAGATATGTTTCCTTAGAATGATAGGCTAGCACAACTATGTGCAACAAACATCCTTTTGGATTGAAAACAGATGTTAGAAAATTGTACTGCTTAAATACCTCTTTTAGAGGATGTGAGTGGTCAGGAACTATATTACATGGCATGACAGACTCTTATTTGTGATCCCCTGACACAAGACATCTCAGTCTTTGCACATAGGGGCCCAGATCCTCACTGAAATCTGTGGAAGTTAGGAGCCTATATACCTTTTGAGGATTTGGGACACAGTCCTTTAACCCTGTGACCTACTAGCATGGCCCTCTTTGACCCTGTAGAGTCCCAGTTCTCTACATCTTCTGTCCTGAATGTGTCCTTAGTCTATTTTAGGTCTCCAGGGTATGCCCTCTTCCATGCTGTCCCTTAGGGAATGCATTCCCACCTCTGTGCCCCCCAACAGCATGTCTCCTCTTTCAGCTTCCTCCTTAGAGCCCACTTTTGAAAAGTCCTCCTAGGCCGATTCCTTCCCCCGCAATGCCTCTGTGCACTCCCAAGCTGCTGATCCACACATTTCATTTGTCTGAATTTGACTGAAAACTCCTCAGGCAAAGGACGTTGGCATTTTGTGTTCTGCAAAGCAGTGTGGTTCACTGTGATGCTGTATAAATATACTGCAGCTCTAGACTCTACATCAGTGGTGGGCAACCTGTGGCCTGTCAGGGTAATCAGCTGGCAGGCCGGAAGACAGTTTGTTTACATTGACTGACTGTCCACAGGCACGGCTGCCTGCAGCTACCAGGAGCCACAGTTCACCATTTCCGGCCAATGGGAGCTGCAGGTTGCCCACCACTGCTCTACATCAATTGAGATTGCTAGCATGTGGGGACGTATGGTTGATGGTCTCACAGGTCAGCAGTGGAGGAATCCATTATTGTGATGCACCCATTGACAGCATTTGAAAAGGGGTTATGGTCACACCTCCTATTTTACCAAGTTCTTCTCTCCTTCTCTTGCAGGAGAATGCCTTGGGATTATTGGACGAGGAAGAAATAGAATAAACTTGAGCGGATCCACTCTCCAGGGCATGCTGTAGCTTTACAACAATCCAATGCCAGAGTGATTTTGAAAGGGGAGGGTAGAAGAGAAGAATGCTGTGACTTTGAAGGTCCCCAAGGGAAGGAAGTGTGATCACTCTTTTTGAAGCCTTCTGTTAAGGTGGAAATGTTAATCAATATGTAGGAGAACAAGACTAGCTACTTTTCTCAGTGAGCACACACCTCACTGGCCATAGAATGCCACCTTGTGGCTCATGGCTAACATGACTTCAGATGCCTTTTTAAACATTTTACTGGATTTATCTTAAGGTTCAAATACCACAGTGTGTAATCCATGCCAAGAAACACCTGAGTGTAACTGAGCTACAGCTTCAAGGCCAGATTTTCATGTGCTCTGAACCCACCGATGGGGCCAGATTTTTCCCACAGAGCTCAGCATGTTAAGTGCCACAAGTGCTTTTCAGAAGCTGGCCCTTAATGCTATCATCTCACCACTTACAATCATATTGGCTCCTGCTCACGCAGTATACAGTGCTGTCAACTCTCTCTCCATCTCCCTATCCAGTTGGATCCTATGAATGAACGATTTCAGTAGAAGGGTTTGGGGTTGTTTAGGGAGAAGGGGAGGACTAGGAGGTGAGGAAGGTTACTCTTGTCTGACTCTTAGTTCTTTACTTTCATTGTCTTCTCCTCTACATAGACCAACCACTGACCCCTTTGCAGAGGTATTTTTAATTTGGCCTAGCTCTATATTTTTAATTCTCTGGAGCCATGTTGTCCTCCTAAGCATTAATTTGGCTAGTAATCCAGAAAATACTAGTATTGTGAAGGCTCCAGAGAATTAACTTGTCTTTTGAGTAGTAAGGATAATTAGCCTGGAGAAAGAGAGATGCTCCCTGTTTAAAAGGTAGATTAGAAAAACTTCTGATGAAACATTCAGTAACCTGAATTGGAACTTTGACCACTGAGAATGAGCAATTATGCCTCCTGCCTCCAACCATTGTACTGGAGAGAATAAATTACATGGGTGGGGCATTTAAACTACAACTGCCAGTGAAACCATTCCCAATACTGTTCCTTGAGCTATAGCCCACATAGCTGATATTCTTTTAACTGGAAAGAGAGAGAATTTGGAACACTGGCAGAAGCTGCAAAATCCTGGAGTTCCGTGCATGACTCTTTATGGGCAAATGGTTACACTTCATTAAAAGTCTCTACCTTCTTTTCTGAGCTGTCCTTGCATTATATCTCCTTCTTCTCTGTTCAGTGTAGTCACAGGAGATGCTGTAAATGTTGAGTGGAGGAAAGAACATGCTAACTTCTACAAATCCAATTAACCTGAATTAAAGGCACAAGAAGAGTTTAAATTCTCCATTTAAAATATGCCAGTCTTTGAGCAATAACTAGGAATCAGCAGGGATCAAGTATCTTTCTAATAATCTTGGAGAGGGTGTGTAACAAACTCTGGCTCTAGCCTTGGCTACATATGGCCTCAGTTTTCCCAAAATGACTGTGCTTAATTTGACACAGCTTAAAGGGATCTGTCAGAGGGTTTTGCTATTTTTCTCACAATCAGTCCCCCTACCCCTGCCTTTGTGGCATCTCAGATTAGACACACTCACTCATTAGTCACTTCTGATAAGACAGGCCATAGACATAGATCACCCAATAGCTGGTGTATGCTTGACAAATATCCACCCATATTTCCCTCTTTCCTTCTAGCTTCCATTCTACACCCCTCCATCCCCACCCCACACATTCAAAGGTGTCTTATACAGAAAAGATTAGATTATGCCTAACATGTTACAGTATATGGCACCCCTGATGCTACATGCTGAGGCACAGCTTGGATCATAAATGTCAGAGAAGAGCCATGACAGTTTCAAAGCAAGAATCACTGCGCCTGTTACAGGGCTAGCTCCTCATCTGCCATGAATGGGCCATATTTGCCCATCTACACCAGTTGAAGAGCAGGTCCCCCTGTGCTGGACTATAACAACTCTGCTGTTTTGGACTGCAAGAGGGTGGCCTCTGTTACTGCCATGTGGTCTGGGAGACATTGGTGGTGCAAAGTGAGGTAGTTGCTTGATTCAGGCAATGAGCTGATGGGGTTAAATTCCACACTCAAGCAAGCATGCACCACTCCATTGCCCTCAGTGAGGTTATGCTAGCGCTGTAGTTGACCTAGTGTGTTTCAGCCAATCAAAGACCAATTTATGAAATAAGGTGGATTCTGCCTGGGGGAAGCTGTATTTATATTCCCTGGCTTGAATCACAGTGCACCATTGAGCAGGGTCCAGCCGGTGCTGTTTTTAACAGGCTGCAAATGGAGTAGCAGTGCTGGATCCACAGCCCTCTTGTGTTGTGCTGCTGCTGCTAGTGAGTTAATTGTTCACCAAGAAGGACAGAGAGATGGAAGTTGGCTTGAATGTAACAGTGAAAATTAGCCATCCAAAAATAAGCAGCTGCTTTTTATTTTGCTCAGTGTGAGTGGACTGGGATGAGAGGGATTTTTTTCTCCAGCAGCAGGTGGGGTCAATGCAGCATCTCCATCAAGTGAGCTGTTTGTTTCTGATTTAAACACTCTTTCATTTTTCATACATGGTGCAGTTACACTTCAAGTGCAACCTACTTCTTCTACAGCAGAGCTCAGTCAGAACCTTGGCCTGAGCTGAGGGCTTTGGTGTGCTGTAGGTGAGTATGCACACTTGTCCACCACGCTTGTAACGGCAATTAATTGCATTCATTGAAAATCTCATTGCTGGGCCAAACACTAGTTATTCATGATGAGGAAAAGAGTGCAATAAATCTACTTGTGTTTTTTGGAGTGAAGCAGCTGGCAGTCACCCTGTTTTTCACCACCACCTCTAACCCCACCCAAGGACCTATATTCCATCTTTATAGAGGCGGGATCTTTTTGAATCTTACCACTGACATTTTGTACAGGGGCTGAGGGGTTTTTGTTGCATCCAACTGTCCCTTGTGGGATGGTTGCTGGTGTGGGTTTAACTAGAGCAGGATTATACTACTTGTTATAGCAACAAATCCAGCTGTAAACTGGGGCTGAGCTCTGAGGTGTTCAAGGTGCAAAAGCCAGGTTTAGAAATGAGCACAGCTGGTGCCAGGATTATTTTTGTTTAAGAAACAGCCTGTAGGTCTCCCTCAAGGGGCTACATCATCAAATGGCTTCCCACAGGGCTGCCGGGGGCGGGGGGGGAAGAGCAAGTGGGGCAATTTGCCCCAGGTCCCGCAGGGGCCCCCAAAAGAATATAGTATTGCAACTTCTTTTTATGGAAGGGGCCCCAAAAATTGCTTTGCACCAGGCCCCCTGAATCCTCTGGGTGACCCTGGCTTCCCAAACCCTACAGAATAATAACTTGAGTGCTTGTGATCACCCTAGGTGAGGCTATGTGGACTGAACCACCCTCAGCAAATGAAACCTTCCATTATCTCCAGTCCCTGGAGCTGACATCTCCTAGCTCTGTTTGCCCTAGCTTGCTGGGCAGGTGACACACAGGGAAAGTGGACTTAGTTTGCCAACTTACCCACTGTGTTGGATTTTCTACTATACTGCTGTGCAATCTGCATGCAGGTGCTAGGCCTGCTCAGTGGCTCTGGTGACTGCTGCACCAGCCTAGGGTCAATAGGAGGTGCTGAAGAGGTACCTCAGTACTGTTACCTGAGAGCAAGCATTTCACCTCTCCATTACGTACCACTATAATTTTCAGAGGCCCTAAGCGTGCCCAGTTATGAGAGCAATGGGAGCCATAGGCACTAAGTATCTCTGAAAAACATGCAATTAGGCTCTTGAGGTGCTAGCTATGCAACCTGGAGCCCTGTGCTCCAAAATTTGGTATCTGCATATCATCTGATCACACCTCTCCTACCTACCCATCTCCTCCTTTATGGGCAGAGAGCTCTCTGCATGTTTCAGTGATTGGTAATTCAGCAAAATAAGAAAATGATATTGAGTTTGGGGGGGGGGGGGGCAGGGGAAAGAAACTCAAAAGACACCATTGCCTGAAAAGGGGCTGTACTGGCTAGACCTATTTCAGAGTAGCAGCTGTGTTAGTCTGTATCCGCAAAAAGAACAGGAGTACTTGTGGCACCTTAGAGACTAACACATTTATTTGAGCATAAACTTTCATACATACACATTACCACTACAAACAGTTCTTTTTCTCTCCTGCTGCTAATAACTCACCTTAACTGATCACTCTCCTTATAGTGTGTATGGTAACGCTCATTGTTCTGTGTATACATATATCTTCCTACTGTATTTTCCACTACATGCATCCAATGAAGTGGGCTGTAGCCCACAAAAGCTTATGCTCAAATAAATGTGTTATTCTTTAAGGTGCCACAAGTACTCCTGTTCTTTTTGGCTAGACCTAGTTTCATAGAAAGGCTCATGAGCTGGAACAAGTGTTAAAAGTTCACAGCTAATTCAAGAGAGAGAGAGTGAGTGTGAGAAACAACTTCCCGCACCTGCATCAATCCAGCTGTGAGCATTAAAGCTGCTTTGTGTATGTGATGTGCTATACATTGCAATTACATCAAAAGCACGAGGGTGAGAAACCTTATCCTGACTGAGGTTACTGTAATAAAAATATTAAATACTAATCAACCAAAGGTGTCTCCCACTCGAGCAACAGTGCAGCTTTCTGCCACGTCTGACGACTTTCTCACAGTGGGCACAAGCTGCAGCCAGAACTGAAGGAATTTCACTACTCAACTCTAGACAGTCGCCCATGAAGTGTCTCATTTTCTGTGGTGTTTAATGCCCCTAAAGCCAGGGGTGGGCAAACTGCATGGCTTGGCCCCACTCCGACCAGGATCCTGGGTCAGGGCTGTACCAGCTGCAGCATGGCCCCGCTCTGGCTCCTAGGTGCTCCAATGGGAGCTACAGGGGCAGTGCCTGCAGATGGGGCTGCGTGTAGAGCCACCTGGCCGTGCCGCCGCTGCTTCTGGGAGCTACTTGAGGTAAACGCCACTCAGACCCTGCACCCCTGAGCCTCTCCCCATGCCCCAACCCCCTCCTGCTCTCCAAACCTCTCAATCTCAGCCTGGAGCAGCCTCCGACACCCCAAACTCCTCATCCCGAGCCCCACCCCAGAACCCACACCCCTAGCTGGAACCTGCACCCCTTCCTGCACCCCAACCCCCTGCCCTCTAACCCCTTGATCCCAACCCAGAGCACCTTCCTGCACCCCAAACTCATCTCCAGAGCCCACACTCCCTCCCACACCCCAACTCCAATTTTGTGAGCATTTATGGTCTGCCATACAATTTTTATTCCCCGATGTGGCCCTCAGGCCAAAAAGTTTGCCCACCTCTGCACTGAAGGGTGTTAGTGGCAGCATTGATGCTGAAGAAGTGCATTCCCACTTGACCCAGTGCCATCTCCTCTAATGGCCCTGCTATGCCTCAGCCCCAGGAGTGGTGGGAAATATCACAAATGTTGTTCTGGCAAATTGGATAGCACAGAAAGGGGTGAGGATGCAGTTATGAGGAAAGGGCTGGATTGCAAGTGGCTCTAGGCGACTGGAATTTGCCATTGTACTGCTCCTCTGCTCATACCAAAAACCAATGCCTCCCCTCAGCAAGTGTCACCTAGCTTAGAGGCAGGGTGATGAGGCCCCACACCAGCAAAGTGCTCAACAAGCCCCACCCCCTGTGCCTGCAACCAATGCCAATCCTGGAGGTAGAATAAAAGGAGAGGCTGATAGGCCAGGAAGGAGCTTTGCCTGTAGCATTTTAGCCAGTGGAGGAGGAGCGGTTCCCAAGCCTGAAGGAAAAGGCAGGAAGATCCCCTGGGAGGACTAGTGGGCAGCCTGGTATTAAGGTGGATTTGCTTTTTGTTTTAGAACAGTTTGGGGCTAAGCCACTCCCCACCTTTTCCACCTCCCACCTAGAAGAGGATAGGGCTGAAGACCACCTCAGTGGACATTCGGCAGATTTTGCTCCCCATGGTCACATCACAGTCCATAAGGGGATGCTGCTCCAGCCACTACAGGCAGGGCACACAGAGAGGTGGAGTGTGTGAGAAAATGGATTTCTTTTTCTGCTGACTGACTGTTCCCAGGGAAAACAAGTGCCTGAGACATCATGTTTAGCATTAAATGAACTCAGGTGCTCCCTGTTCTCGGGCTGTATTTAATGAGGTTAAAAAACTCTCTGGAGATTTCACAAAGCTGAGGCCTGGTCTGCACTTAAAACTTAGCATCACCTACCTGTACTGCTCAGGGCTATGAAAAATTTCACTCCCCTAGTGCATAGGTAAGTCGACTTAACCCAAACCCCCGATGTAGATACCACTACGTCAAGGTAAGAATTCATCTGTCAATCAAGCTACTGCCTCTCTGAAAGGAAGATTATCTACAGCAATGGAAGAACCACTTCAGTCCATGTAGGAAGCATTTCTACTAGCAGGCTTGAGTGACACAGCTGCAGCAGTTGCTGTATGTAGACACACCCCAAGTCTGTTTGGCTGTGGCCTTTATCATTGTTTTTTAGTTAAAGTTGTGACTTTATGACTGGGATGAAAGCCCCAGAGCCTGAGGGGGTCTCTGTCCAAAACACAGGGAAAGCAGGGACAGACTGTGTGTTGGAGGCCTGTCAGCAGCTGGGAAAGCAAAGAATGTGCTGGGGGTGGGGGTGGGGGTGGGGGGGGTCACATGAACGTCCCAGGCCACTAAATGGTGAAGCTCACCTCTTCTTTAGCTCTGAAAGTTTAGAGCTCCTGGGCAATGTTATAGCTTTTCTTACAGGAGAGAAATGGCTGTGACCAGTTCCTGCAGCTTCAAAACCCAGGATGAAAAATTCAGCTGCAATACGAGACAAGAAGAAAATAAGCGACTAAAATTTGAATGAAGCAGTAATGTCCATGCCTGAGATGTGGCATCTAGGGTCCTAGAGGGGCTGGAAGGAGAGCAGTGATGTTCCCCTGGAATCCTCTGTCAGGACTCCAGTTCTACTCCAGTCCTCGTGATAGACATCACTGAGTGAAAAATCAGTCAGCCAACCCCCAAATAAAAAACATGTTAACGCTCCTCCCATCCCACAAAAAAAAAATCACAGGATTTTTTTTGTTGTAGTTATTTTTTAAAAGTTCAGTTCTTTGTATTTGCCTTCTGGGTCTTGATCCTCTAGGGTGCACTTGTAGAAAAAAGTGTGCAGCTGTGAGACCCAACCATAAGGGCTAGGAACTCTTTTAATGAGAGCACTGCGATTCTTATGCAACCGCAAGACTCCAGGAGCTGGGGGCAAATATTGTGAGACTCATGATAAAAATCACAACAGTTGGTAACACTGACTCCTAGGCTGTAGTAAATGTGCTGTAGTGTTTTTAGGGGTGATGTAACCATGGAGCTGGGGAGAGGGTTTCATTATGCCAGCAATATTTTTTGAACTACTTATTTAGGAAGTTTTAACAGGTTTCCACATCCTTGCCATATACATATCAAACAAAACAATCGTGACAACAGTTAGCTTTCATTTAAACAGACATTATAGCGAAATATAGTCATCAGATCTTTCTGTTTAACGAGGTGTCACCATATTACAGAATACGCATCATTACAATGTCAACCCATGTCATTTCTAGTGACTATTAAATTGAGTGAAATCTCTATGCACATTTAAGAGACCAGTATGTCTATCAAATGTTAATATTCAAATAAATTGGATGAGTGTGCTGGGGGTGGGCGGGGGTTGACGGGTGAATGTATTTTGACTACATAAAAGGGAATAAAATGTAAGCAAATATCTATCTATCCATCTTCTGTCTACTTTGCTTGGTCCACAACCGATGTGCGAATTTTTCCATAACCACAAACTCCCATTTTTCTGGAACAATTTCTCAATGGTTGGGCTATTTTTCTTTTTCAAATGAGAGGCTGCCAATAGCCAAGCAGCTACTAGGAGATGAGAGATTAATCTCTCAAATCCCTTTTGTGTGACCATTTCCACTAGGAAGCCCCACGAGGGTTACCAAGCGATCATTTGATAATAAATATCCAACCATTTGTGATCTTTGGGTAGGGATTGCATCCTAATACTCTCAAATGACTGGAGCTGTCCACCATATATGCATAAAATCTCCTCTTCCATCACCATTTCTCCAGCATTTATCACCAATCCATCTCTCTCTATATTTTAACCTGACTGGTGTGAGGTGCTATTGGAAACAGTATCTTAAAGACATTTTCTCTTATTGTGCTACAGGTAGACATTACTGGTTCTTTTTTCCAAATCAATCCCCATTTCTCTGGGTAATTTGTCTATCCCATCCTTTTCCTAGTGTGTCATATATAGACTAATATAAATTAGTTGTAACTTATTTTGTTTCCTAGTTGACCTGATACCATGCTTCTATTAAAGTCATCTGTCTGTCTAAAACAGGTTTTCTAGAAAGTTGAGAATCATTGTGCCTGACTTGAAAGTCCTGGTACCAGGGTAGAGTGGGCCAGGTTTAAGTTAATTTTGATCTCTCAATAAGTTAGAAAGGTTTCTTTACTGAGTAGCTGGCCAACTGTGTGTATTCCAAGGATCTCCCAATCTTTGAAGCTCCCTGGTTCATGCTTTGGCTTAAGAAGCGGATTATTTACAATGGGCGTCTTCGCTGAGGGAAAAGAACTGATCTCTAGTTCTATCCCAAACCCACAGAGTAGCCTTTGCTAAAGGATCTGTGCAAACTCCTGGAGGGATGTGATTTTTTTTTAATCAATCCATGGCCAGCTAGCAATGTTTACATGGCTATGATTTTCTTGTTCAATAAAGACCCAGTGTTTGAGTTTAGACCACCCCAATCCATTACAGTTTGGAGCTGGCTGGCTTCTCAGAATATTTGGAACAATACTCCAGCTGCATATAAACAGCTATAAAACAAACACACTACACACGCAGGGATTCTGATGCTTTCCAGAGAAGCCCAGGGTTATGAGGCACCTCGCTACCACTTGCCCTCAGCATGACTATACCTGACAAGGATCAGCTCCCCAATTCCACCAGCCGTAGGCAACACAAGCCCTCCCCTCTCAGCCTAGGTAGGCTTTGCTGTCCCTTTGCAGGTTAAAGATAGGCACCCTCCAACCTCCAAGAATCTCCCTGGAATGTCCACCATCTGTTCCATGGGGCAGTTGCTGTATTCCCAGAGTCCCTGCTCCGGTAGGACCTGTACCCTCCAGCTTACTAGCTATCCCTCAGATCACTGCTCTGCTTAGCACACAGCACTTCAATATCTATTTAACAAAGAACAGAGATGCAAGTGAGAGCAAGTAGAAATGCTGGAAACAAATGGCTACATATAAAACAAAACCCTAACATGCATTCTAGAGGCTAGACAATTAACAAGATAGTCTCATCTCTAATCAGGTACTGCTCACCAGCACTTTTCATCCAGGCAGCCTGTGATCCCTTCATCATGAGACAAGCCATGCTATCACTTTGTCTCCTTGCATTTTTCTGATATACTGGACCAATCATTTGATCTTGTTCCCTCCTCCTGTAGATTTTGGCCTCTCTTGTCGATTTCACAGTCTTGATTACCTGGTGGCTCAGTATGCAAACATGCTTACCTTGGAAGCCACACAAAACACAATGACCAGACATAGAGATAAGCATTTAATAATCCCTGCTTGAATGCAACCTGTCCAAGGTACATCACCTCCTGGTGAGCTGCCTTCAACTTCAAAACTTTAAGAACATAATTTCCACTATTGATGCGTAACTTCTTTAATATTATCCCTATATACATTTCCCAATGATGATGACCACCAGTGGGCTACTGGCTCTTAGTAACTCACCCATTGCTGAGTTACTGTTGTCATAAACAGATAGCTAAGGGTTAATGTCTCTTTCACGTGGAGCACCTGACCAGAGGACCAATCAGGAAACCGGATTTTTTTCAACTCTGGGTGGAGGGAAGTTTGTGTCTGAGTCTTTGGTCTGTCTGCCTGCTTTCTCTGAGCTTTGGAGAAGCAGTTTCTACTTTCTAGTCTTCTGTTTCTAAGTGTAAGGACAAAGAGATCAGATAGTAAGTTATATGGTTTCTTTTCTTTGGTATTTGCATAAATATAAGTGCTGAAGTGCTTTGATTTGTATTCTTTTTGAATAAGGCTGTTTATTCAATATTCTTTTAAGCAATTGACCCTGTATTGTATCATCTTAATACAGAGAGACCATTTGTATGTATTTTTCTTTCTTTTTTTTATATAAAGCTTTCTTTTTAGACCTGTTGGAGTTTTCTTTACTTCAGGGAAATTGAGTCTGTACTCACCAGGGAATTGGTGGGAGGAAAAAATCAGGGGAGATCTGTGTGTTGGATTTGCTAGCCTGATTTTGCATTCCCTCTGGGGGAATAGGAAGGTACTTTTTGTTTCCAGGATTGGAAACAGAGAGGGGGAGTCACTCTGTTTGGATTCACAGGGCTTGTGTCTGTGTATCTCTCCAGGAGCACCTGGAGGGGGGAAGGGAAAAAGGATTATTTCCCTCTGTTTTGAGACTCAAGGGATTTGGGTCTTGGGGTCCCCAGAGAAGGTTTTTCAGGGGGACCAGAGTGCCCCAAAACACTCTAATTTTTTGGGTGGTGGCAGCAGGTACCAGGTCCAAGCTGGTAACTAAGCTTGGAGGTTTTCATGCTAACCCCCATATTTTGGACGCTAAGGTCCAAATCTGGGACTAAGGTTATGACAACTGTGCATATACTAGGCCCAGGGGATCCCTGTAAAACTCCTTGTCCCACTGTACCTTCTGCCAGCGGCACAAAGAAGTTTGGGTCATAGCGACTGCTGACAGGAACAGGACAAAAGTCAGCAAAGATAATCTACCAAGAACAGATCAGACAGGATAGTGGCTCTTCCAGAGCATAGGGAAGCACTTACCAACTTCTCATGTCCTGGGGCAACCACCTACATTTCAAGAGCAAAAGACAGCTTTATGAAAAGGACTCCTTATGCTACATTTACCTTCAACCTTTTCCTTTCCCCCCCGAGTTTCATTAATGGGATACAAATGTATAGATTAATACCAATGTAAGATCCTTGTATGATTATTACTGAAATATGGGACATTGCGTGTATCACATTCATGTTCGCCCTACATTGTAGCAGTGACTGTGTATGTGAAGCGCTACCCTCTACTGGATGCTATGTGGGAGCAGCTTACCATCGGGAGGTTGTCCAATGGCCGAACAAAGTAGTAATTATGATAATGGATGATTGCTGAAGTAATAAGGGCTTATGTATTTGGAGCAGAAAGTCCCATGTTTGGTTTTTATGTGTGACCGTAAAGATCTTGGATCAAACTTTCAAAAAAAAGTACCTAAGTGACTTAGGAGCCTAAATCTCAATGACTTTTCCTGAGATTTAAGCACTGAGGCCCACATTCTCAATGGTATTTAGGCACTTAATTCCCATTGATTTAAATGCAGTAAGGCACCTATATGCCTTTGAGGTACTGGGCCTGCTTCACTTTTAAAAGTGGGACTCCACATGGCTCTGGAGAGCAACATAGAGGAGGGCTATGAAATAGTTTCCAGCTGCAATGGTATCATCCAGCCCTGATCTCCTCTTGACTCCAGCAACTGTACCAACACAGTAGAAAACCGAGCACTCTTCCCCATTCTCACCAGTCTTTATGCAGAGTAAGGTCAAGCCTACTTGTCACGCAAGCTTTATTTAAGCACAAAGAGCTCCTGTGGCTCTGGGAAATGTGTTTTCACTAAGTGAAACCCACTTAAAAAAACAATTTTAGCAAATAGGAATTTGTATGTGTGCAACCCAAGCCCAAGTGTGAAATGATGCATAAAAGTATAGCCTGTGGTTTTAATTAAGGCAAATGCAAGTCAGGAAAGACAATATCCCATTATTGCGCGGGGCCCATAGTCTTTGTCATGTTGGACGCAGTTTCTGCACTCAGTTAAAGGAGGCAAATTAGGCCCTAGTGTCAAAAGGAAAACCAAACTGTGAGCCAGTTTCATGGACCAAAATTCAATGGGCAACAGGAAGAATTTATCATCTCCACAAAAACTTTGGAATACACAGTGGAAAGACACTTCAGAAATCCATGGAAAGGCTTTGAAGAAGTGTGACTCATGGTCACTTTGAAGATTCAGTTTTCTTCTCTCTTTCCACTTATGAAATGGGTTTTAAGAGTCCCACACTCGATTTTTCTCTGGGTGGGGATCCTAGTTGGCAGGCTCCCCCTTTATCACTACCTCAAAGGCCACAGAGACAACTTTTCCTTGTAGCTTAGAAGCTGGGCCATTTAAGAATGACACTAAGCACTCCCCAGCTCCCCAAGTGCCCTGTGTCCCTAGCAGTAGGAAGAGTGATTGGGCAATCAGGGGTTGGGACCACATTAAAAATAGACCACAATGGGCCATAGATCTACCCATGTGCAGTATTACTAGTCAACATGTTTGCTATTGTCCAATATGCAATCCGGTTTGTAGCTAAAGTGCTCCACATGAAAGGAAGCATAGCTAATTATCGCATGGCCTAGGGTTGGGTCTCTAGTGCGGCTATTAACTTGTGAAGTTTGGAAGACTCAAAGGGTAAGTCTTCATTGCAAAAAACAAACCAACAAGAAACTTGGCAACAAGTCTGAGAGCCCAGGGTCTACAGATTTGGGCTTGCAAGGCTCATGCTACGGCACTAAAAATAGCACTGTAGACATTCACACAAAGGCTCT
Source organism: Gopherus flavomarginatus (assembly GCF_025201925.1). Lineage (NCBI taxonomy): Eukaryota > Metazoa > Chordata > Testudines > Testudinidae > Gopherus > Gopherus flavomarginatus. The sequence continues at coordinate 135,794,734 of NC_066617.1, forward strand.
AAGACTCGCCCTCTGGCTGGGTTTCAGAGCACAGGCAGGAACACTGACCACGGCCAGCTCTAGACACCAGCGTTCCAAGCATGTGCTTGGGGCAGCCCTTTTCAAGGGGTGACACTCCAGCTTTTTTTTTTTTTTTTGGGCGCTTCAGCAGCAGCACTCTGCCCCCCGCCCTTTTTCTTTTTTTTTACTTGGGGTGGCAAAAAATCTAGAGCTGGCCCTGACACTGCTCATTTGATCTCTGGAGTGCAAGCTGCAGTCTGTAGCCCCAGGCTTTGAGACTCAGTGCTGCTAGGATTGGGGAGTTGGGGTTTTTTTCAGTGTAGATATACAGGTCTTAGATATTGCAATGGTGTGTTTTTGCTGTAATTGTTTCCCGGAAGATGGGGGTAACCATTTGTCAGTTTCCTTGCATACATATGGAAATAGAACAATAGATACAAATCATATAAACCCAATAACTCTATCCTTTGAAAAAACTGCAATAGAAACACCTACACTGAAACACTAAGAGGCAGACTTAGGTACAAATTGGGGCATCTGTAGCTCTTGCTGAAGTCGTATAAAATGACATAAGTTATAGATGGGGAAAAAACCATCAGATCATTAAACCCAGACTCCTTGGAAGAACAAGACATAGGAGTTAACATACATTTTCAAATTGTGGGGCGTAGCCAGGAATGATCGCAGGGCGTGCCTTCTGCATCCCAGCTCACTTCCATGGGCCACCCAGACTGTGGCTCAGTGTCAACATTTGTCACTGCATGCTGATTTCCACTCCCAGCAGCCTCTGCGCCCAGTGCTGGCTCCACCCCCATCCTGACAACCCAAGGGGGGGGGCAGGCATTGTGTCTATTTTTGTCTGGGTCGGGTGGGTGCAATCATAGATTGTAACTCAAAAGTGGGGCTCGGCTCAAAAAGTTTGAAAACCGCTGCATTAAACTGATACATTGCAAGGCTAAGATCGTGACTATTGTGGTATCAGCAACACATGGAGTGTTAGGGCCAGGGTACACTTTTACTGTTAATATAGCATGAAATTCAGTTCATTTTAAAGTGTTTTGGGCTTGTGAGTAGCACAGCATCTTTTCTGGATTTGATTTTTATAATGCTCCTCCCATTTTGCATATACATGTTCCCTACCCCGGGTAGTATTTTCACTCTTATCTGGCACAAAAGCCTTTTAAAAAAAAAAAATAGAGTGTGGAGCAGGAATAGAATTGTCCAGAAATCATTCCAGACCTGAAATGGTCCCGTGCAACAAAGAACATTTACATGCCAAAAACCCTCCACCACTAAAACAGGATAGTTTTTCGTTACTTAAAAGTGGCTGTCAGCAGCACTGCAGTCAGAGACAGATTTTGCCAGTACCCAGTTAAAGCAACAGCAGCTAATCATGTGAAACAACAAGACAAATGCCAGATAATGAAAAACAACTGTCAAGGATCTTTCTGGGTGTTCAGTAAGCCATGTATCTTGCCTCTTCGGCTATGGTAGTTCTGCAGGTGCTTTGCCCATTGCTTTTTACAGCCATAGTCAGAGGTGGGTTTGAGTGCGGATTAAAAATTAATTTAGGGAAATTAATAATGAGGGCACAAGGATTCCCCCTCCCCACTTCATCTTTGTTCTGCTTTTAGGAGTGATCTAAAGTGCGGGATAATTCAAACATCAACAGGGGGTGGGGGGAAATCAACCCCAAAGAACAAGGAGCAAAATGTTATCAGGGCTGCAGGAAAAAGCAAAATCCCTTTCATTAGTCCCCCTCCAAGCTGGGCATACACAGAGGGGAAGGTTTAAAGTCTACATTCTACTCCAGCTGAAAAGCAAGAGCTTACCTTTCCCCTCAGTGCCGTTTACAAAATACATTTCCTTGTCTAACCGAAGGCTGTGGGGGCATTTATAGAAGGGAAGGGGTTCCGGAGGCAGCGGGGAAGAAAGTAGGCAGGACTCCGCTCTAGAATCTGAGGGCTTAGGATGGTGGCCCCACAGCAGCCCTACTCACTGAGCCCTTGACAAGTGCTGGTGAGGAAAAGAGAAAGCCCTGGCGCAACATGCAGAAACGTTGCCTTCCTGAGTCCCAGCATTGTTCTGATTCATGTAAGCTCATGTGTGGGTTATGCTCTTGGGTTTTAGTTAGCTACTCATGTTTAGCTGGGGTCAGTTCTTTTGTTCTAATAGCAGAGAAACCCCAGGATGTAGAGAGGTAGGTGCGCTGAGAGACTTCTCTCAGGCTTTTCACTGTGCCATAGGTGTCCTGCCGCCAGACGCATGTCTCAAATCGCCCCCTTTGCTGTGCAGCACTTACAACCACTCCCCTCCATCCCTGCACCCTGCACCTAGATCAGCCTGGACCCCTTCGAACCCATAAACCCTTTTTCCACCTGCCCATCTAACTAGTGCCCTGACCACGTCATACACACAACCATCAAAACCTGCTCCTCCTGACTGATACCAGAGCCCTTCTCATCCCCCTCCACATTCCTTTTCCCCAAGTACTCAGTCATGTCTTTCTTCCCAGCTGCAAAAAACCCTCTTGTTTCCATCTCCATCCCCTCAGCAGTTAGACCTTTGCTGTCTCCTCCCCACAAACCACTCTGCTTCTTTCCTCTCTGCAAATCTCACTTGGAAACTCCTTAGGCACCTTGTCCTGACCTCTGATTTCTCAGTGTGTTCTTCTGGTTGGAATCAGCTTCCAGGTGTCATCACCCAAAGTTGGTCACTTTCCACAGCCTAAAAAGGAACATTTAAAGGCAGGAGACCCAAGAGCCAGACTGAGTTGCAGAGAGATTAGTCTTCCTATTAGAAGTGTCTTGGTGCTCTCCTCTGCCATAAGAACAAGCCCAGCCCAGCAACAATCACCACTACCCTGTGCCCACATACAATAGAAGAAAGTGTGCTTGTGAAGGTGGAAATTAGGAAAAGTACATCAACAGATGTCAAAGCATTTGATGCCTCATGAGACATTAACACATTTCATTTGCAGACAGCCATTTTGCAGGGAGTTTTGCAAGGGAGTTCTCCAGGTGAAGGAGGAGCACATACAGCATCTGTGGGGTAAGTGACTGTCTGCAGTGTTTGTGTTTGTGGGTTACTTGCTGTGTGCTGAGCTTGTGTTTGTCAGTCTGTTTGGTTTGTTTGTTTGAAGGACCGTGTGCTGTAGCTGGCAGTTGGAGGCAGAGCTACCAGGAAGGTTTGAAAGCTAGAAGCCTTTGTTAATTGGCTGAGCCTTAACCAGTAGGCGGGGCATTCACTCAGGCCAGGGCTTTATAAAGCTGCGCACAAGTGACCAGGGAGCTTAGTGAACAGGAGCTGCTAACAGGGAGTTTTGCAAGGGAGTTTGGAAGGGGAGTAGGAAGGGAGGGGGGGGTCCCTTGTTGGTCTCATCTGTGACCCATTGGTCCCCTGAACCTATAAACCAAGCCACATCCGAAACCTTTCTGTTTACAGCAGAGCAGAGTGGACAGGGACCTGCAGATGGGAATTTGAGAGAGTTTGACAGAGGGAGGCTTACGATGGTGAGGAGGACCCGCAACACCTGTGCCAGCACTGCTTCTGTCTCCTCCACCTGCGCCTGAAGCCAGACAGAGCCCCAAAGCATGGATGCTTTTACCCAGATTCTGGTGTGGGCTTGCAAAGACTGTAATTTGCAATTTCCACTTACTGATATCCAGGCTGGGAGTGGCATCCAATGTGAAAGGTGCCTACTGGTGGAATCTCTCAGGGAGCAGGTGGGAGAGCTACAGGAGGAGGTGGCTAGGCTGAGGAACATCCATATCCATGAGCAATTCTTGGACAGTATCCATGTGGAGACAGCTGATGTAGCTATCCCAGTTCACAGGACTACCGACACACCAGTGGAGGAGGAGATGCCTCAGGGTGTATCTGACACACCAGTGGAGGAGGAGGCTCAGGGTGGACACAGCCAGCTGGTTACTTCTAGCAGCAGGCAGTGCTCCACCCCTGCTGCGAACACTCCTGCTGTGGTAAAAGATAACTGTTATGCTTTTCTTGATACAGGAGAGAAGGAATCACCCCCAACAGTTAAGGAGGTGAAGCCTCGTACCCCTAAGGCTGGGAGATCTGCTGCCACCACTGATAAGAAACGTAGGGTAGTGGTGGTTGGAGACTCTCTGCTGAGGGGGACGGAGACACTCATCTGTCGCCCTGACCGTTCATCTCGGGAGGTATGTTGCCTGCCAGGGGCCCGTATCCGAGATGTTACAGAGGCATTGTCGAGGATTATCTGGCCTTCTGACTACTACCCCATGCTACTCATCCATGTGGGCACAAATGATACTGCGAGGTGTGACACCGAGCAGATCAAGAGTGACTGCAGGGCTCTGGGAGTACGGGTTAAGGAGTTTGGAGCGCAGGTGGTATTCTCTTCGATTCTTCCTGTTGAAGGTAGGGGCCCGGGCAGAGACAGATGCATCGTGGAGGTGAATGCCTGGCTGCGAAGATGGTGTCGCCAGGAGGGCTTTGGCTTCCTCGACCACGGGATGCTATTGGAGGAAGGACTGCTAGGCACAGATGGCGTTCACCTTTCGAAGAGGGGAAAGGCCTTATTTGCACACAGACTGGCTAACCTAGTAAGGAGGGCTTTAAACTAGGTTCAACAGGGACAGGTGAGCAAACCCCACAGGTAAGTGGGGAACAAGACCTGGGAGATGGGTTGGAAACAGGAGGGAGCACAGGCTATAATGGCAGTGAGGAAGGAGGGTCAGGGCAAAGCTGGGAGGCAAGATCAAACCAGTATCTTAGATGCCTATATACAAATGCAAGAAGTATGGGTAATAAGCAGGAAGAACTGGAAGTGCTGATAAATAAATACAACTATGACATTGTTGGCATTACTGAAACTTGGTGGGATAATACACACGACTGGAATGTTGGTGTGGATGAGTATAGTTTGCTCAGGAAGGATAGATAGGGGAAAAAGGGAGGAGGTGTTGCCTTATATATATTAAAAATGTACACACTTGGACTGAGGTGAAGATGGACATAGGAGACGGAAGTGTTGAGAGTCTCTGGGTTAGGCTAAAAGGGGTAAAAAACACGGGTGATGTCGTGCTGGGAGTCTACTACAGGCCACCTAATCAGGTGGAAGAGGTGGATGAGGCTTTTTTCAAACAACTAACAAAATCATCCAAAGCCCAAGATTTGGTGGTGATGGGGGACTTCAACTGTCCAGATATATGTTGGGAAAATAACACCGCGGGGCACAGACTATCCAAGAAGTTCCTGGACTGCATTGCAGACAACTTTTTATTTCAAAAAGTTGAAAAAGCTACTAGGGGGGAAGCTGTTCTAGACTTGATTTTAACAAATAGGGAGGAACTCGTTGAGAATTTGAAAGCAGAAGGAAGCTTGGGTGAAAGTGATCATGAAATCATAGAGTTTGCAATTCTAAGGAAGGGTAGAAGGGAGTACAGCAGAATAGAGACAATGGATTTCAGGAAGGCGGATTTTGGTAAGCTCAGAGAGCTGATAGGTAAGGTCCCATGGGAATCAAGACTGAGGGGAAAAACAACTGAGGAGAGTTGGCAGTTTTTCAAAGGGACGCTATTAAGGGCCCAAAAGCAAGCTATTCCGATGGTTAGGAAAGATAGAAAATGTGGCAAAAGACCACCTTGGCTTAACCACGAGATCTTGCGTGACCTACAAAATAAAAAGGCATCATATAAAAAATGGAAACTAGGTCAGATTACAAAGGACGAATATAGGCAAATAACACAGGAATGCAGAGGCAAGATTAGAAAGGCAAAGGCACAAAATGAGCTCAAACTAGCTATGGGAATAAAGGGAAACAAGAAGACTTTTTATCTATACATTAGAAGCAAGAGGAAGACCAAGGACAGGGTAGGCCCACTGCTCAGTGAGGAGGGGGAAACAGTAACGGGAGACTTGGAAATGGCAGAGATGCTTAATGATTTCTTTGTTTCGGTCTTCACTGAGAAGTCTGAAGGAATGTCTAATATAGTGAATGCTTACGGGAAGAGGGTAGGTTTAGAAGAGAAAATAAAAAAAGAGCAAGTAAAAAATCACTTAGAAAAGTTAGATGCCTGCAAGTCACCAGGGCCTGATGAAATGCAACCTAGAATACTCAAGGAGTTAATAGAAGAGGTATCTGAGCCTCTAGCTATTATCTTTGGGAAATCATGGGAGACGGGGGAGATTCCAGAAGACTGGAAGGGGGCAAATATAGTGCCCATCTATAAAAAGGGAAATAAAAACAACCCAGGAAACTACAGACCAGTTAGTTTAACTTCTGTGCCAGGGAAGATAATGGAGCAGGTAATTAAAGAAATCATCTGCAAATACTTGGAAGGTGGTAAGGTGATAGGGAATAGCCAGCATGGATTTGTAAAGAACAAATCGTGTCAAACTAATCTGATAGCATTCTTTGATAGGATAACGAGCCTTGTGGATAAGGGAGAAGTGGTGGATGTGATATACCTAGACTTTAGTAAGGCATTTGATACGGTCTCGCATGATATTCTTATAGATAAACTAGGAAAGTACAATTTAGATGGGGCTACTATAAGGTGGGTGCATAATTGGCTGGATAACCGTACTCAGAGAGTAGTTGTTAATGGCTCCCAATCCTGCTGGAAAGGTATAACAAGTGGGGTTCCGCAAGGGTCTGTTTTGGGACCGGTTCTGTTCAATATCTTCATCAACAACTTAGATGTTGGCATAGAAAGTACGCTTATTAAGTTTGCGGACGATACCAAACTGGGAGGGATTGCAACTGCTTTGGAGGACAGGGTCAAAATTCAAAATGATCTGGACAAATTGGAGAAATGGTCTGAGGTAAACAGGATGAAGTTCCATAAAGATAAATGCAAAGTGCTCCACTTAGGAAGGAACAATCAGTTTCACACATACAGAATGGGAAGAGACTATCTAGGAAGGAGTATGGGAGAAAGATCTAGGGGTCATAGCAGACCACAAGCTTAATATGAGTCAACAGTGTGATACTGTTGCAAAAAAAGCAAACGTGATTCTGGGATGCATTAACAGGTGTGTTGTAAACAAGACACGAGAAGTCATTCTTCCGCTTTACTCTGCGCTGGTCAGGCCTCAGCTGGAGTATTGTGTCCAGTTCTGGGCACCGCATTTCAAGAAAGATGTGGAGAAATTGGAGAGGGTCCAGAGAAGAGCAACGAGAATGATTAAAGGTCTTGAGAACATGACCTATGAAGGAAGGCTGAAGGAACTGGGTTTGTTTAGTTTGGAAAAGAGAAGACTGAGAGGGGACATGATAGCAGTTTTCAGGTATCTAAAAGGGTGTCATCAGGAGGAGGGAGAGAACTTGTTCACCTTAGCCTCCAATGATAGAACAAGAAGCAATGGGCTTAAACTGCAGCAAGGGAGATTTAGGTTGGACATTAGGAAAAAGTTCCTAACTGTCAGGGTAGTTAAACACTGGAATAGATTGCCTAGGGAAGTTGTGAATCTCCTACTCTTAAATATCTCCAGAGATAGTTAGATAAATGTCTCTTAGGGATGGTCTAGACAATATTTGGTCTTGCCATGAGGGCAGGGGACTGGACTCGATGACCTCTCGAGGTCCCTTCCAGTCCTGGAGTCTGAGTCTATGAGTCTTACCCACAGTAGGTGTCACTTTCTGATCTTCTCTGCCTTTATTCTTTAATTCTTGGGATATTTGCATAAAAGCTGGATATTAATCTCCAGAGGTCACCTGCTGCTCACTCCCCACTTGAAGTCAAATAACTCTGTTTGTGACATCATGCTCATTTCCACAGCAACCAATTGTGATTTCCCAGACAGGACAATGATTGCTGCAGTTGAAGAATGAGCCACAAATGCATATTAAATTTCTCAGGAAGCAAAGATCTGGTTTTCACTAAGTACCCCAAGTAATAAGAATCAAGGGGAATAAAATACAGGAAATAGAGAGCACGTAGGCCCAGCTTTCAGGGGATTATTTGATGCTGTCCCTCAGTCTAAGTGAAACTCGACATTAGGGCTGACCTGTGCTTAGCAGGACAGGGACCAAATTGCTCCTCTGTTGAGGTAAAAGGCTTACAACTAAGATTTTTTCCCCCATAGCTTGATTATATCCCTTTAATTATCTCCTCCTCTCTGTCCTCCTTCACAGCCAGATCTCCTCTCCAGTGTGTCCAAAATGCTGCCACTATTAGTATTTTTAGTTATTTGCCATACAGCAGTGCCCATCAGGTTATACAAGACACTTGGCTGATTTCTTTTGAAAAAGAAAACTAGCGCAGGAAAAGTTACTAGCTAGAGACCAGCTTCTCTCACTGAGTCATCACTGGGTCCCACACATTGAAAGGAAAGGCCCTGTTCTGCCCTCATTTGCACAGGTGCACTGACTTATGGAACACAGCAGAATTGGGCACCACTGTTTCCCAATGGGGGGTGAACAGTTCTCAGAACTCCTTTCAGAACAGCTCCTTTCTTTTAAACACCTTTTCTCCCCAGACTTTTAAGGCCCCCTAACTTGCCAACATCTGTCCTTCCAGCTGAGAAAAGGCGGCGGCAATGCTACCACCTATTTCTAGGGTGCCCACCACTGTTTCTGCACTTTAAACAAACGTGAAAGACAAAGGTGAGAAGGGGAAACTGAGGCACAGAGAGGTGAAATGACTTGCCCAAGGTCACACAACAGTCCAATGGTAGAGCCATTGACCTGAACTAATATCTCTGCAGTCACAGTCCAGTGCCCTATGCACTCGCTAGGATATCTCGCCATCATCTTCCTCATCTGCGTTTCACTCTGTCACTCTCTTCTCTGAGTCCCTCCAACTGCCTGTCCTATTGCAAGGCTCTGCACCCACTCTGTCCGGACCCGTAGCTCTGCCTTATCTCCTGTTCCGTTCCTCCCCTTGGTCAGCTAACATCACCTTCTCCAGGCCCTCTATACCCCAAACCCCCTCCTATCCAGTTTTCTTCCATCCTATCCACAGTCAAGTCTCACTCTATCATAGTGCCTAGGAATTAAATAAAGGAATAAAAGGAAGAGCCTGAATGAGTAGCTGGGAGGTCTAATTATTATAACCCTGAGCCTCTCTCATTCTATCCCCTCTACACCGTTTGTTGCTCTGACTTGCTGCAGCACAGCTACAATTAGACTGGACATTCTCTGGGGCTGAAACCAAGCGTCCTGTTGTACGACTCCTAGCACACTGGTGGGTGCTGCCAATAGAATAAATAGGGAAAGAAAGTGGACTTGGCCTGGGGAAATGAGTGGGCGGTGGGGGGGGGGGGGTTGGCCACTGAATGGGGAGAGATGGGACACGGTGCTTATTAGTTGGGGGAGGGAGGAAGAGTTTTGGCAATATTGGCAGATGCGTGTGTGCGCGAGCACAATTTATGGGATCCTCCCACCTACACCAACTTTAAGATCCTTTCCAGCCTCCAGACAACCAAGCAGTCCTGTTTTACTACAGTGCCTCCACTCACTCTCATCCCTAAGAGTGCAGCTCATAGTTAAGGGTTAATGTCTCTTTTACCTGTAAAGGGTCAAGAAGCTCAGTAAACCTGGCTGACACCTGACCAGAGGACCAATAGGGGGACAAGATACTTTCAAATCTTGGTGGAGAGAAATCTTTGTTTGTGCTTTTTGTTTTTGTTGTTGTTCGCTCTCGGGACTGAGAGGGATGGGACATCAATCCAGGCTCTCCAAATCTGTCTGAATCTCTCTCTCATGTTTCAAACTTGTTAAGTAATTAGCCAGGCAAGGTGTGTTAGTCTTATGTTTGTTTTCTCAACTTGTAAATGTTTCTTTTTGCTGGAAGGATTTTACCTCTGTTTGCTGTAACTTTGAACCTAAGGCTAGGGTCCCTCTGGTCTATAGGAATCTGATTACCCTGTAAAGCATTTTCCATCCTGATTTTACAGATAATTTTTACCTTTTCTTTCTTTAATTAAAAGCTTTTTTTTTTTTAAGAACCTGATTGATTTTTCCTTGTTTTAAGATCCAAGGGGATTGGATCTGGACTCACCAGGGAATTGGTGAAGTCCCTCAAGGCAACCCACGGGGAAACAGAGAGTGCTCCAGACACTGACATTCTGGGTGGTGGCAGGGTTACCAGATCTAAGCTAGTAATTAAGCTTAGAAGTGTCCATGCAGGTCCCCCACATCTGTACCTTAAAGTTCAGAGTGGGGAAAGAAACCTTGACAAAGCTAGACCCCAGCATGGAACTTTCCAGTTCAAATATTTTATGTTCTTCCATGAGATGGAGTCTGTAGGGATGCAAACCCGCCCCTAAAATTTTGGCAAGATTACATCCGCTGCCACCATAGATGTCTTCTTATGCATGGGTAGGTGGGCAGGGCAAGGCAGGGCTCACATACAGAGGCTTGCAGCTGCTTCGCTTGGTTTTAAAGTAGCTGAGTCAAACACGTATCTTGCATAGGCCCCCATGTTGGCCACACCAGGAAAAGCCAGGCATTCAAAGGAGCACATATGTGTTAGAAATGTACAAAGTGTCATTCAAAAACTAGCTTGAGTTTCCCTTACCTCGCTCTCCTGGGCATGCTGTGATTCCCATGCCAACTCCTGCCAGCTAGGTACAGAATTCCCCTGCTGTATCTAGCACAGGCTGAACAAGTTCAACAGCAACTGCAGGACAGAACACAGGATTTCACATTCCCAGCTTCTTAAAGAAGCACTAGCAAGATTGGTGGATCCCAAAATCTCATCTCTTACCCTTTCACAGCAGCCAGAGGCCTCTTCTGCTCCCTCTCCCTCTCACCAGCCAGAATGATTCAATGTGGTTTTCTCCCCTCTCCTCTGATATAAAATCAGATGCAGCATTTCAGCACTCACACATTTCAGCTATGTGCAATGCAAGAATTATAATTGTGCTAAGGAAATGGATACATTTCAGGCTTCCCATGGGTCGTATTGGAGAGGCGGGAATATTTTTGGAAGTTATTTTTTACATTAGCCATCTCCAGTGTGCCTAGTGAGCAGCAGTTCATCACTCCTGCTATACTTCTGGAGGCCATGATAACTGATGAAATGAAGAGCCATGGTAGGGCTGCAGCAGATCCACAACTTCAGCTAGTCTGTTGGCCTGAAGAAGGGGCAGAGGGTGGCTTAAAAAAAAAAAAAAAAAGGCAACTCAGAAATGGCCCAGAGGAAACACAGATCAGTTATTCTGGGATCTGCAACCTGCCATGCCTCCCTGTCTTGTTTCTCTGTAAGAAATTACTATGGGAAGGCAGCTAAATTTGTGCATCAAAGCACAGCACAACTATTGTGTACACTAGCATAGATGAGGGCTCACTAACCCCAACAGGATGTGAAGATTATAAAGTGTCTTCCATCACCCTGCAGTAGCACTGACTCAGCTCAACAGGACTGTCATTCTTCAAGGGAAAAGAGGGCACAGTCTCTACTCAAGCTGTAGTAGTGATTTACTAGCTGCTACAGAGAGAAGCACCATACCCATCTGGCTCCACAGATTGAAGACTTGGGTTACCAACAGAGCACAGAAGTTTGTTATGTAACTCTCTGCCAAATAAAATAACTTTGCACCGTCTTATCCCAGGATCTAACAGCATTTTATAAATATTCACTTTTACAGTATTCCTGTGAGCTTCATATATATTATCACCATTTTACACGTGGGAAAACTGAGGCACAAATAGAGGCAGCGACTTGCTCGAGATCACCTAATGTGGAAGAACTGCGACTAGAACTGCAGAGTCCTACTATAGCTAATTCCACACTAGTCATGCTAGGCCACACTGCCTTGTCTTGTTGGACTCATGAGGGGATTGGGAAGGGGATTCCTAAGCTGGGTTTTAAAAGCTCACTAAACCACGACTGTCCCCACACTTAGCAGTCCTCTCCAAACCCACTTCCTTGGCATGGTAGCAGGGGTTCTTTGTTTTGTTTTAAAATTAACAGTAAAATATCAAATCTGCCAATGACCTCGACCCTACAGACACTTAGTGTCAAGACTGGCTATCTTCCAGAAAAGAGATGCACTAGCTCAGCCAGAAGTTATAGGCTTGATCCAGGAATCACTGGGTAAAATTCTATGGCCTGTGTTAGGCAGGAGTCCTGACTACATGATCATAACCTCCTCTTCTTGCCTTAAAATCTATGAACTCTAAGCACAAGTAGTCCCCAGGAAGAAAGAGGAAGGATGGTCCAGTGGTTAGGATGCTAGCCCAGGACTTGGGAGCTCTGGGTCAATTCACTGCTTGACCACACACTTCCCGTGTGAGCTTGGGCAAGTCACATAGGTTCTCTGTGTCTCAGTTCCCCATCTGGGATAACAGCACTGTCCTACCTCACAGGGGAGCTGTGAAGATATATACATTGAACACTGTGAGGTGATCCGATATTATGGTGAGAACAGGTAAGTACCTGAGAGAGATGGAGACTGACTGCAATGGAAGTCAGTAGAATGATTTGATGTCAAGGCAGTCCTTTATAGGCTTTAAATTAAGCATATGCATTAGCATTTGCAAAATCTGGGCCTGTATAATCAGAGAGTTAAATAACATTCTGACATTTACTGGAGGCCAAACCTACCTCAGCAGTTACATTCCTTCCCCTTCTCCCACAGAACGCAACAAACTGAAGTTACTCTATTTTTTTCCACTCAGTTTTATTATAAAAATCAACATTTCATTTGTTACAACTCAGTTTATAGTAATAATTGAAAAGGGATTTTTGTACAAGGTTTATATACAGCTTAAAAGTAAAGCACTTTATTTTACAAAAAAAAAAAGTTAGTGAATGAGTGGATAGGGCTGACCAAATGTTGGCCATTATAATATAAATACATCCTTGCAAAGCACCATCGTACCAAAGTTGATGAACAAAAGACACCAGGTGGCTTTAAGACAATGACAAACAGTGATTAAAGCTTACAAAAAAGGATAAAAACAAATAAAAATAAAACAATAAAAATCTGAAAGCAGCACCAGATCCTTCACTTGCAAACGAGGCTAGTTCAGCTTAAGCCTGGTGGTATCCTGTTTACAAAAGACACTTCTGTTTTCCCTTCTTGACTCTTAACTGTTTGGCTTAAGGCTATAGCTGACCTAGGCCACGTCCAGACTACCCGCTGTATCGGCGGGTTAAAATCGATTGCTCGGGGATCGATATATCGCGTCTAATCTAGACGCGATATATCGATCCCCGAGCACGCTTATATCGATTCCGGAACTCCATCAACCCCAACGGAGTTCCGGAATCGACAGAGAGAGCCGCGAACATTGATCCTGCGCGGTGTGGACAGGTGAGTAATCCAATCTTAGATATTCGACTTCAGCTACGTTATTCACGTAGCTGAAGTTGCGTATCTAAGATCGATTTCCCCCCCGTAGTGTGGACGTGGCCCTAGTGAGCCTTTCCCAGCTTTTCTTCATTTAAAAAAGATGGGGAAGGATGCAGGACAGCTCTTCAACAATCCCACCAGGGTCCTTTATTAAGATAATTTCTGGATGGAATCTAGTTTGCCAGTTATGCCCCATAAAACTTTGGAGCTGGATTTCCCAGCTCCAATTAATTTTGCTTTAGCATCATTCAGAGAGTCCATCAAGGTCTTATTCCCTTACTTAAAAAATTACTACAGAAATTTGCCCAACATTCTACAATTTCCAACAGCATTTGAAGCATTACTGCTTAAAAAAAAAGTTGCAATATTGTGTGCCTGCCCTGTACTTACGAGCTACAAGAATAATTCCTAATTAATTTTCTTTATGCATACTCCACATGGCAAATAAATTGAGGCTTACATTTCAGTGAAACCCCTCCAAAAGCAAGAAAACTCCAGGGTTAGAAAAGCTGCTTTGGACAATAATTACTTTTGCATTCAATAATCAGTAACGTATTTACTGATTACTGCTTGCTTCTACCAGAAAAAATCAGCTATTTTACATGGTGTGTGCAGAAAACAGAGATTCTGCCCGTAACTACACCATGTGACCTTCACACTAGGGACAAATGTGACACGGAAAGTAACTGATTACTTTTCAGAATGAAATTTTTCAACGGCACAAACTGACCCAGGAATTTTAGGAAAACTTAAAATTCATTCAGGTAATGTCTATCAAGCTGGTAAGACTGGAAATACTCATGATAGTTGCCTTTCAACAAAATTTGGACACATTCAAAGAAGGGGGGCAAAAAGGCCATAAGGCAGAACTCAGTTTGGGTGTGTAATTAATGCAATGGAGGCATTGATAGAAAGCATTCATCATAAAGGTAGCAGTAATGTACAACTTGGAAACCAGATCATCACTAAAGCCCAACAATGCAGGAAATGAGATATTCTCCATTTCCCTTCATGTGCCGGCAACAGAGTGTAATATCTGCTGGCACCAAGCAGCTTAAAAGTATACTTTCATTTATCAGTAAGCGAGATCTGACAGACTGATTTCCATGTAGCTGTAAAATACATAGAAAATTCTTACTAATATGCATTAATTATCAAACTAATGATAATATATCACATAATGGATATTTTTCCTATAGTTTCTTGTAGATGTAGTAGTAAATGTTCTGCAGTGTGTTTTGTAGATGCAATGAAGTCTAGGTAATATGAGACAACACTACAAGCTGCCATTACCTCTGTGCAGAGAGGCAGGGTGAGCCTTCTGGATTATTAATTATTATTGGTGGGAGTGGAGAAGAACTCTCTATTGGCTCTATAGATCAGGCATCTTCACATTAGCAAAGCTCCGTGTGTTTGGGATTTAGAACACATGAAATTGTAAATTACAGTTCCCACAGCAAATCAAATCCTTTGGTATAAATTGGTTCAACTGCAAATTCTGTATTACCGAGTTTCATTTAATGCTTTAATATGTATGTAAGTAGGCAGCTTGGCTGAATTTTGGATTCATGGAAACTAGAATTCTAAGATTTTTAAATGCTACCTTTAGAAAATAAAATTAAAAAGTTCCATCAAAGTAGTTCTTTGCATATAAATCTCCTGGCATTTAAAAATATGAAAAAACTCCATGCATGTTCCTTTTAACGTGCAAAAGGATATGGTGGGTGCACATCTGGAGAACCACATTTCTGTTTGAATCACTGTGTAATTCAAACATGCAAAGCTACAGATATAAGTATAGTGACCAGAATGTACACCTAGGGAAACCTACACTCATGTCTACTGAAATGGGCTATATGGTTTTTAAAAAGCTATGCCTCTCCCTGCTCCCTCCAATTCAACAAGGTGGATTTATTTCCATGTGCAGATATTCAGCTACAGACATTCTGATGCATAGACAGGATAAATTACACATGGGGCACTTGAGAAAAATGTCTCACTGTATATGGCTCTGATTCAGGAAGGTACTCAAGAGTGCCTAATTTTAAGCATGCATGTCAATGGCACTACTTACGTGCATGCTTAACTTTCAGCATTGAAGTACCTTGCTGACTTGAAGCCAATGTGCAGTGGACTTAAAACTTCATTTCTCAGTCAATTTCAAAGTAGCGAAGCGCATACTTCCTTATGTGTGATAGAGACAGCACAAGCCAGGTCTGGTTTGATGGGAAAGGAGGAGAGAGATTGTTCAGTGTCTCTGTCAAATCAGTCCTTGGCTTATCCACCAGGAATGTTCCAACAAGGATGCTAGTTGGGGTGATGTTAAGTACATGGACAGCTACTTAATGGGAACTTCCTTAATCTTAAATCAATTTAAGATTTCCACTTTAGATTCATGTAAATGATTGCAAATGTAGGTCTCAACTTTCCCACCAAATTCTTTGGTAAATCAGAACAAGAAAAGAGCTCACCTCCCCAACTGGTCGTCATGACCATAATGGTCCCTTCTGACCTTAAGTCTATGAATCTATGAATCATCTGACAGTTTTCCTCCCATCCTTAAAATAAAAGCAGCAGCAGCTTATTCAAGTACATGATGCGCACAATTAGATACACAGTTCTAATATATTTAGTCAAATTCCACATTGCCTTATGTTCTCCCCTCCACTCCACCCCGCCATTGACTTCAGTGGAGTTGTATCTGGGTGTGAGTAAAAGAACTGGGCATTACTGTCCAAAGACAGAGAGCTAATTCTTCTAAAACAAATCCCTCCAGTAGTCTAGTTTAAACAAGCATATATTATCTGTAGAAAGTCCTTGTAAAAAGACAGTCTGACTCTCCCCATAAGAGGATACCACAGCTTAAGTTGAACCACCTCAGAGTTTTTCAAACAAACAAATTGGCACACTGAAGCGTTCTGCAAGTAGAGACCATTGACATCGCAGTACAAGCACTTGGACTGAGATACAACAATGCAATATTCTTCTGAGTTCATTAGTGCAAGTTTCCACATGTGAACCCCACACGGAATGCTGCACATTTAAAAATGTAAACAATGTAGAAGTCTCAATTCTGATCAGCACCCCAGCCTCTGCTCACACTCTCCCGCTCTTCATATAATGGATTGGATTTCCCTTTATAGCTCACAATACCTTCCAATATCCATCCTACTGGAGACCACAAGCAAGTTTCTTCACCAACAGGAAGAGCCAAAGGAATAGCTACCAAAATTCCTAGGTACCTAGAATAAAGCTCAAGGTATCAGCTGGGTTAACATTTATGCAAAAGTTAGTGCACCTGACCCAATGGTCAATTCCAATCGTCTGAGGATCATTCAGAATTTTTTTAAAATACTTTGCTCGAAAGCTTTCTTGAGTATCTTCAATTATTAGAAAGGTACAGCGAGAACTCCAAACTTCATGGTTTCCCTTAGAGCTGAAACTGAGAGAGGCTCCAATAGTCAAGCTGAAATGCAGCATGGGCAAGAATCACTCAAAACTTCATGAAAAGTATGGGATTTAAAACTAGAATATTTTTAGCCTGCATCTCTTAGTAGAAACTGACTGTAACAGAGCAGTAAACCCCTCTGTCCCTTATGAAGAGTTATCACACCAATGCTGAGCCCTAGTACTTCAATGCAGGAGTCCCTCAGTATCCTTTGTGAGGAGAGGTAAGATTTAGGATCTGATCTTTGGAGTGGCTCCTGGAACTCCATTTAAAGTCAATGGGAATAGCAGACTGGTAACACATCCCAAGATCAGATCCACTGTGAGCTCCGCTAGTTCAGGCTGTTGAACTCAAACACTGCACAGGAGTCAGGAAGAGTTAAGAAGATCGTACGTTGCCCTTTAGTTCATGCAAACTGTTTTTAAAATGAATGCATACTATCCCTTTCTAATTGCCAAAGGAGCTAAGGAGATAAAATATAGGATGCTACTATAAAATGATTTGGTTAAGAATATCTTAAAATTTGACATTCACAGTGGTTAATACTAAAGTATTAAATGCATGCCACGCAAAAGAGGAGGTATGTAGAAATCATACTGAGAAGACCGGCTTACCTAACACGAACACAGTATGAACAGTTAATACAGCAGGGGAAACATTTCTAATGATCAAAATTCCATTTCTTATAGATTGTGTCCCAATCCCCCCTTGACAATGTTTAAATGCTTTCTTACTAGCAAATAATATAAATATATATATAAATGATTTGTATACTGTGATATTAACTATACACTGAAAGTATTGCAAGGATACAGGATTCATTTACAGTAAAACTAGCAATTTATGGTTAAATTTATAGTTTATAAATATGTTGTCTATATTATATGTGGTATAAAAATATTTGACATTTTGTGGGCACTAAATCAAAACAATTTTTAAGGGACTAAAATGATTCAGGTATATGCATATTACCATTGTCAATTACATGAGAATTGGGCTGACTTAGTACAAAATGGAATCCCACAACATTAGCTGAATAAAGAAACCCAAAACATAACATGGCACTGCAAGACAAGGCTAATAAAAAAAGCAGAGGATGAATTTTCATTAACTCAATTCAAGAAGTACTTTAAACAAGGAAATCTGATTTAACAAAATGGCTCTGGGGGAAAAGCAGGGGTGGAAAATGAAAAAAAATTAAAGACATTTTTAGAAGTGTACCCAACAAAAGTATTGAACTTACAGCAATGGAGAAAGTTTAAAAATGGGGGGAGTGATGCAAATGTACGCAAAAAAATGTAGATGCATTTTAATTTTTAAAAAGTGTGTGACAATATATTCTAATATTTCATTATATTTGTACACACACACATATATATAATAAAATATCATAACATATATATTCACTGCTACGATTACTGTATTCCTGTAGAAAACATAAAGCCCTTTGTGTATGGTTAATATCTGTCCTGACTGTTTCTTCAAGTTTAACTTTCATTGCTGGCCCTCCATAGTTAATGTAGAGGTTATTTGGCTACTTCCAAGTATCTATGGTATGCTGCTCTGAGACGGACTTCTTTTTTTATTATTTTAAAAACTTTTTGGTATTGATGAACCCCACATTTTGCCTCACTGGACAGTGACGCGTCCTGGTCCTTCCATTTTCTCATGTGCTCGGTCACTTCACTGGATTAAGGCATGATTTTTTGTTCCATTTGCAAAAATAAAAATTTTGTACAAATTTCTATTCTTTTATACAAAAATTTCTTCTTATGGCACAAGCAGCAGATGCTGTTTAAGAAAATATATAAATATCCTTTTTTCTTCTGTACAAATATCTCCAGTATTCCCCACCCCATTTCATAACTTTTAACTGTACACTGTCCTGCCTCCTCCCTCTCCAATAGCTCCCTCCCCCCTCCCTGGTATGGACAATTTATATTTACACTTTTGTAGTGGAGGCAGTTAAGGAAAGGGGTGGAGGGGCCCTCATGAGGAGTCCGTGCAGGGGGACGGCGGCGGTGGGTAGAGGTGATGGGAATAGCTCCGTTCTGTGTACGGGGAGGGCGGACAGCTTTCATAGTTCTCCTCCGCCGAGAGGTACTGGCTCCTTGGCGTCGGTGGAGGGGGCACAGGCTCGGAATCATAGTTCAAGTCACTGGTGTAGCCCTTAGTCACTGCTGTCGTGACCCGCCGGCTGGGGGCGTAGTCGCTGTCACAAACATCCGTGCTGCAGGGTGTGGTGGGAGGCGCAAAATGCCGGTAGCTGTATGGTCTGTAGCTATGTAAGAGAATTCATAGGACAGATGTCAGCGCTTAAAGAGAAACTATAAGCCAAAGACTCAGATAATGGAACACAGGCCAGATACATTGCCTCATGAAAGGAATACTCATTAGCAGAGCTGTGATTTGTCAGAGTGCTGGCAGCTCCAAAACAAGGCCAAAAAAAACCACCCCAAAACCTCAACTCTGTCTGTCTGGGGACAACCATCCCAAAAATTTTCAGAATTTTCGCAAATGGAGAAGTTGGAAATTAATTCATTTCATGTCAAAAGAAATGTTTTGTTTCACTTTTGGAGGTCTTTACTTTTCTCGCAAAGCTACATTATCAAGGGGATTTAATGTTCCATTCACAAAACAAAGGAGGTGGCGCCCTAGTTTATACCCAGTAGCCTAGTGGTTAGGGCAATCACCTGGGATGTGGAAGAGCCAGGTTCCAAACCCTGCTCTGGAGCAGGGACTGGAACCCATGTCTCCCCTCCACCAGCTCCTTGTTTTTGTGAATGGTGTCTAAGTCCCCTAGTGAATCCAGGCAACAAAATTGAAATGTTTCTTTTCAGAAATGTCAAAATAAACAGTTTTGACATGTCTTAATTTTTTTCTTCAACTGAAACCATTTGCCAAAATCAGCACCAATTTGTTAAATGTTTCAGTTGACCCGAGTCTGCATTTCTCAGTAAAAACAATTCCAGCTAAAATATGTTGCCCAGCTCTGCTAATTAGCCATCACGAAGCCTCAACTCTGGTCAAACTGGTACAAAACGGGTGGGATTTGGGGAATTTTAGAGGTTGGGGGAAAACAGAGTGTGTGGAGTAGATGTTCTGTTTCCAGTATCCTCTGCAGATTAATTTGGCACTGGATCAGAGTCCACAGACACAAAAGCTAGCTCATGTGACTGTTTTAATGCAGCCAGGAGAAACATCTCCCTAGGCAGCTAACATAGATGCAGTTCCCATGTGTTGCTATCAGAAAGTAGTTCTGTGGTGGGTGCAAGAAAAAAATCAAGTTGAACATATAGAGGAGAGCGACTTCTACTGCCCAAGATACTGAGGCTGTAGCAGCCACAATTGCCAGTGCCTCTGCCCCAAAATTGGAATACCAGTTCCACTAGGTCAGTGGTTCTCAACCTTTCCAGATGATTGTACCCCTTTCAGGAGTCTGATTGGTCTTGCGTACTCCCAAGTTTCACCTCACTTAAAAACAGATGTAAAAATACAAAAAGGTGTGACAGCACAATACTACTGAAAAATTGCTTCATTTCTCATTTTGTCTGTCTGAAATTTAAGTTTGTACTGACTTTGCTAGTGCATTTTATGTAGTCTGTTGTAAAGCTAGGCAACTAGATGAGTTGATGTATTCGCTGGAAGCTCTTTGCGCACCCCCAGTGGTACTCATACCCCTGGTTGAGAACCACTGCTCTAGGTCAATGTTATGTGATATAGAATGGCCAGAGGCCAGCAGGAGAGTGTTAGCAGGGATCCTTATTCCCTGCAAGGGGAGGAAGGTTTGTTATAGATTAATTAGAGCATCTGAAGCCAATTAGAGCACCAGCAGTCAGTCATGTGATAAAAACCCCTGCTTCAGTCAGACAGTGTGGGAGTTGGAGCAGGAAGGTTTGGCTGGAGCAGAGAGCAGTTTGAAGGAGTTGGAGAAGAGAACAGTATTGAAGAGAGACAAAAGGAAAGTTTGGAGGAGTGCTGTGGTGGGCTGAGAAATCCAAAAGAAACCCTAGGTAAGGGGCACCTGGCTTGTGTAAAAGGAGGGCAAGAAGCCCCTTCACAAGCTGAAGGGCAGGAGAGGGAAGTAGCCCAGGGGAAGGAACTGCTAGTTCAAGTGGTTCACCACAAACCTCAGGGCCCCTGGGTTGGGACCTGGAGAAGAGGGCGGGCCCAGGTCCCTCCCCTCTCCACTCCCCTCCTCAAGGACACTAGTGGGGTAATTAAAATACCGGTTCAGAGGCAAGCAATGGTGCCCTGAAACCTTCCCCAAAGAAGAGAAAGCGCGAGACCTAGCATAACAGTACTGGCAATTTGCCACAGTTAGAATGTGAGGAAAGACCAGAAGCAGCAATAGGAACTATTTTTGACTAGGAGAGAGTTCTAGAAATATCAAACCCAGCACTACACGCTCAGTATCATTAATGAGATTCAAATGTCACATCAGCTAACAATGATCAGGGTTATCCAAGCCAGCGCCAAGCTTTGATGTTGGTTTTCTTTCTAACCTGCCAGTCCCTTTCATAGACTTTTTATAAGGCCAGAAGGGACCACTATGAACATCTAGTCTGACCTTCCATAGAACACTGGCCATATCTTCTGTTAAAGGACAATAGATGATTTGTGAGCCCCAATAACTTCATTATCCACAAGCCCATTAGGAAGAACTTGTGCATCTCTATCAAAAACAACTCCCTCTGGTAGTCGACCAGTGCTGCTTGTGTGTCTCGGATTGGGTGGGGGGCACATCCTATAGCCTTGGAAAGGTGCTCCTTCTCTTTCATTTGTGGTAAAAACCCAAATAAAACAAAACAAAATCATTACAGCAAAGAGACTAAACATTCATCTTCGGGAATTATTACATTAAATAAAAACAGTGGGCAAAAGCTTACAAGCCTATAAACAACAGTGAAATAGGCCTTTAAAAAAGGAAATATGTAAAAGTTTAACAGTGAAACCTCCCTTTAGCCCTCACCCCAAAAGAGAACAAATAGGAAAAGGAGTAAAAAAAGGGATTTACAAATTTAAATATAGATACATGTAAAGAAAATCAGAAACTCCTCATTGTGGAATCAGAAATAATCATGTTGTGCCCTAGCTAGGCTATGTATCCACGTTATCTATGCAACATTAGACACTCTTCTTTCTTTTTCCCTTCCTAGGATTTCCCTGTCATCTTTCTCAAGATGGCAAGGCCCAAATGATACATTGTGTGCCAAACAAATTATTCATGCAGGAAATTTAAAATAGCATAAGACATTCTTCTACAGTGAATGGCTCTCTCGCTATCTTTCTGGTGTAAATGATTTTCAGTAATAAAAGTAATGAGACACCAAGCTTATGCAAAACTTAAATAAGCTTTGGACAAAAGCTGAGTGACGTCCCTCAATGATACACGTTTGAGAGGAATGCTGCTAACATGTTTGTTGCATTCTGTCTTAAATTTTTGGCCACAATCCTTCAGATACTTCTGCACATGCTTTAATGGGACTACCTTTTCAGGGCCAACATACCAGGCAGATCGGACCTGGGATAAAGAACTGCTAACTAAATGCTGAAGGCATCTCACAGTCCAAGTATGACTTCCTGGAGAAAATGGCGAAGACCAACATTGATGTTCTCACCCATGTCACAAATGAAGAAAAGACCCATTGCTACAAAATCCATGGCTACAAACTCAAAGCCAGCAATTACAGCCCAAAATGGGGCCTGGCAATTTACATCAAGCCGGAGATCAACAAATACGTGGTTCCACCTCCTACAGCGCATAAAGGAACTACCACCATCTCCATGCGCATCAGCAAGCTAACCGTCATTAATGTATATAAACAACCTGGTACACCATGCCTCAGCCAGCTCTGCAGAATGTGCAGGACCCTGCTTATTTGTGGGCAACTTTAACCGTCACTACACACGAGGCTATGCTGCAAACAACCTTCCAGGTGAAGAACTGACAAACCGGACTTCAGCAAATGATATACGTCTCCTTTTTTATGCGAAACAGCAGGTCACTTTCCAGTCTGCAAGATGGGGCAGAGGATATTAGAATCATAGAATCATCGAGTATCAGCGTTGGAAGGGACCTCAGGAGGTCCTCTAGTCCAACCCCCTGCTCAAAGCAGGACCAATCCCCAACTAAATCATCCCAGCCAGGGCTTTGTCAAGCTGAGCCTTAAAAACCTCAAAGGGGAGATTCCACCACCTCCCTAGGTAACCCATTCCAGTGTTTCACCACTTTCTGAGTGAAAGTTTTTCCTAATATCCAACCTAAGTCTCCCGCACTGCAACTTGAGACCATTACTCCTTGTTCTGTCATCAGGTACCACTGAGAACAGTCTAGATCCAGAAAAAACAAACAAACAAACCCAATAATAGGAGATATACCTATCTCCTAGAACTGGAAGGGACCTTGACCAAGTACTGATTTTTGCCCTAGATTCCTAAGTGGCCCCCTCCAGGATTGAACTCACAACCCTGGGTTTAGCAGGCCAATGCTCAAACCACTGAGCTAAGTTTCAATATTGCCCTGACCTGACGTTTATCTCTAAAGATGATACAGGGCACACCAACACCCATGCCATGGATCATCCTCAATGACCTCCTGAACACTCAGGACAGACCCATAATGGAATTCAAATCCCAGTTCTCTACTCAAAACCAGCACCAGGCTGGAACTTTAAAAAAGCAGACAGGGCCAATTTCACTATGATTGTGCAAAACACCATCTCCCGCATTCCCCACTTCTGACCATTTTACTGCGCTCCTAATCTCTGTCACGAAGAACAACATTCTCCGGGGACACAGGTATACTCCTGGCTGGACTGTAAAGAGCCACAAGCTACTCCACAAATACAATGAGCATAAAGATCCAAAAACTGGAAAAGCCCTCCTGGTGTCCCAGGCTGCAGCAAGGCAGAAATGGTGGCTTGAATGTGTAGAAGGTCTAAACTTCACATGCTGGAGCAGACATGTCTGTAACACTTGTGGGCTACAAATCCCACACATGCTATTAGGCCACAGGTGAAAGCCAATGCCATTGCTGCTAAATGTTTGTGGACTTCAAAACAGCCAGCAAATAGACAGTAGTGCAGACAAGTCCAGCATCTACTTCAGCAGGTGATGTCCACAGGCGTGCCACTGTCCCAATGGTCTGGGCCATTCAGAAGTAAGGAGATCGATACAGCCAGTGCAGCCAAAAAACTGGGAAAAGCAGCAGGAAAAGAGGGTATCTATCCTGTGTTCTTGTATAATGTGGATCCACTGCAATGGAAATGGATGATGCAGCTTTTCACCAACATCCTGGAGACCGATGAAATCCCCCGAGTGTGGAGAGAAGCCATGGTCATTTCCTAAAGCCTCTATTGTGACTTCCTGTATTAGCAAACGTGAAGCTTCCAGCTATCCATCGATACACAGCCACGGCATGTGAACTTAAATGCACCAAAGACTACCCAGAACTTCCCATCCAACAGGTTATGGATAACATATCCTAACACAACCTGAAATTGCGAAAACCACTGTGGACCACATGTAACCATCTCATGTCTCTGGATCCAGTCACCGAATGGCAACGTGTCTGGATCTCATCTATCATTCCAAACACACACAGTCATATTGACCCAACAAGCCGCCCTCTCAGTTTTGACCCACCTTGCAAACTTTGGACCATACTGACCTGCAACCTAAAACCCACGGAAAACGTGGCTACTTGATTAACAAAGACTCCCCGTCACGTGACTGTGCTGAGAACATCTAAACCATCCACCGCATCATAGCGCAGCCCCCGCAATATGGATTCAAAGGTAAACTGGACAATAGCCATAACATCATGGGGATGAAGGGGTTGAAATGGCTTAGGGACCTACAATTGCATCTATAGCACGTTGCTCTGCAGATGGCATGTGCAAGACAGTGTGGAACTATGCATGTGATTAAAATTAAGTATCTGCATAACTGTTTGCAGGATCAGGGCCTTAGATTGTAAACTCTAGAACAAGGATGGTCTTTTATTCTATGTTTGTACAACAGTTAGTACAATGAGGCTTTGATCCAGACTGAGGCTACTGTACTAATAAATTACCTGTAGGATCTATGAGTGGAAGGACTGTTTGAAGAATAACCAAATTCCATGGTGTAATGTGAGCGTTCAGTCGCTGGTGATGGTGGAGGGTTCAAAATCTAAAAAAATTAAGAAGAGGCATCTTTTTAAACAGCCACAACAAAATTAAAGAGGAAGAAAAAATTAAATACAGCCATGATGATATTCCTACCCAATATTAAAGAAAACACTAGTTTGTAGTTTACACTTTTTCTTCTTGTTAAGGCAAAGCTCAGTGCTGCACCCAGACAAAGCCATGGCCCCTTCTCCAGCATAAATTCCTCTCTATAAACTCAACATCCTGTGAACCTCGCTTGTACTCATTGCCATCTAGGCTATAACTAAGCTTTCCTCCTAAGGAGCTGACAACTGTTGCTATTTTGAAGCACTTAATGCTGAAAAGTAAACCCAAACCAGGCAATTCAATACTAGATTGTCATCAGGTACACACACCGTTATCCTAGGCAAACTGGCTGTTAACTGCCATAACCAGCTCACAGTCACCAGATACTGTGCTGTTTCCAGTATTGTTATTTTGCTGCCCTTTGCTCTTTATATGACTGAACAGATTCTGGCTCTTAGAGCAAAGAGGATATTTCAACTGTAATGAAATAAACATACTAGAGGGAGTATGTTATGAGGCCTGACATCACGGTCAGCAGTTCAAATTCAGCCCACACTGATAATTCAGTTTATCACCACCTTGTTTTGTGGGTTACAGATAAAGAGGTTGGCAGTATTAGTTGCTAATGGAGGCAAGATGACTTAGAATCTAGCCTGTAAACTCTTTTAGGCATTGTCTTTTTGTTTTGTGTTTGTACAGCCACTAACGCAATGCGGTCCTGGTCCATGACTGCAGCTCCTAGGCGCTATGTTAACATAAATAACAACAACATGTGTAATAGCATGAAAGCCACCACTGCAATTGGTTCTCCTGCAAGGACTGTGGATAGTAGACTCCCCTTTAGTGATGATCCCTGCATGCCAAGTTGGAGGTGCCTCAGTGTGGTCAAAGCGGAGAAGTTTTCTCTGCCTGTGCTGTACCTGTTCTATAGTTTGGAGCTTTTACAGTCTCTAGGACAATGAGACCAACACCATTCACCAGCACTAAATCCATTAACTTTTTTAGTTTAGCAAGACATTCCTCTGCAGCTTTGGAAGAGGGCATGCTGTTCACACACATTTCCTTCCAATTCACCCACTCCATATTCAACCAAACAGATTTGCTAGACTAGAAATCTAAAACAAAGCCCTTGCCAAACAGCTAACCCAAGACATGCGCCCTGCTACTGGACTGAAAGATACCCACACCTAGAAGTGTGACTTACTGGAGGGAAGTAAGTGCCCTTGGTACTCGAAGAACTACTGGAGGATGCTCCCGTGACATGGGCTCTGTCGTAGGGAGGCCCGCTACTTCCGGCCATAATGCTGAGGGAGCTGATCACAGATTTACGAGACATTCCTAAAGAAGACGACAGACACTATGTTTATCAATATTAAAATCTTTAAAGCAAAACTGAAGAAGGGATGGGGGTTAAGGCTAAAATCTCTCTACAGGATAGAGGCACTATAAACACGACCCCCCCCCCCAAAAAAAAGCTGTCTGCATTAAACAATCCTAGTCTCCTTGATGGAAAAGCGAAATGAAGTTACTCAGAGGATAAACATGCTAGCTTAACATTCTAGCCACTGAGTTCAGGAACCTGGCATGGGGCTGCACGAAAGCTTGTGCAAAGAGAAACGAATTCCTTTCACTTGAATGGCTTTGAAAGGTTTAAGAGAGAAGGTACTTCAGCACTCTCTCTATACTCAAAAATAAAACATTAAACTGATTTTGCCTGTCTCATGCGTGCGAAAGGAAAGAGGTTTTGTTCTCTCTTTTCCACACAGTGAGTTTTTGCAACAAAGTGAAAGGAGACTAGGAGGGAGGCCTGGCAGAAGATGCATGTGAATGCATTCTGGACTACAGTGAAAATTCTGCTCAAAGCTCCCTCTTATGAAAAGCAGCTTATCACAGGAAGGCAAAAGGGGCTGATGCATTGATATATCGCCATAACAGGCCTGCAAAAAGCATTTACAGGCACCTCTTTTGTTCCAGTTGGATCAGAATAAAGCAGCAAGAATATGGATTTTATTAAAAAAGACTTGGCACTGACTAATGAAAGCTCATTATTTGTAAAGAAACAGATACAGGAGTCATGCACATTAATTAAGACTAAGTGCACATTTGTGAACTAACCTTAGTTTCGTATCTCATCGGATAGATAAGGTTACAACTTTGGTTAATGTTTGCACAATGCTGTTTAAGAGGGTTTACAGAAATGAGGCTATAATTACTCCTGGTCATTAAAGATCCCATCGAATTCTCCACAAGCACACAATACAGGGCATTTGACCCCAAGACAGGGCAATTCTCAATCAACATGAGTGACTATATTCTGTCTAAGTTCCCGTTGATTTAATTCTCTATTTCCTGAGCCTACAGTGCTGTGTAGAATTGCTGGTGTCATTACACTGGCCCCAGAAGAGGACGAATTTCAGTAGTAAAAGAAGTGATCCCTAGGTATGTGTATATACAGTTACTGGTAGTTCTGCTGCTTGTGGATGACACTGTTAGATATCAAACAACAATTGAGTAATACAATTTAGAGGGTTCAATCCTGTCTTCCGAGGGGCAAGTGCCCAGAATTATGTATCTGGTACAAACACCTACTTTGCTGGTGAGCATGCACAGGAGCTTGCATTATAACTATATAGTGCCATTAAGAGGCAGGATAAGGAAACCAATGTAGTTTCAAAATGCTTAGACATCTTCTTACTTACCTGGGAGAGACCCTGACAGAGAGCTTGGGTGAGGCACATAACCAAGTGGTACGGAAGCTGGTCCATGCACCACATAGTCATTAGTCATTGTTTCCCCATCCCCCTTCATGCGTGGGCACAGCACCCTCTGGCAGATAAAGTACATTGCTCCAACCACAAAAACGGTGAGGATCACTCCAATGATCGAACCTATGGTATTGTTGGCTTGTGGTGCTGGCTCCTCTGTTGTGTCTAAATGAGGAGAGGGAAATCAGATTCTGTAACATTCATGCCACTGTCCCCAAAAGAAAAACTGGAAGTCTATGCTACTGAGCTTCCAAGCCACTTACAACAGCCTTCTAATTAAACATGCAGTGTGAACAAACGCCTACTAGGCACTCGGATGACATTTTTACCTGCAATTAAAGACAGCTATTTTTCACATTTGACCTAAGTAGCATATGAACCTTGGGCAAAAGCCAGTATTCAAATTAATACCATTAACTCCATTTCCTCTGCTGTTTAGAGGTTTATTATTCATGGCCTAGCATACACTGATGCTAAATAGAACCATGGAAGCAATGATTAACTGTCTGGTGGCATTTCCAAAGACACTTAACCTGCCCCATGTGCACTTCCAACTGATGGTAACAGCTACACCTGATCACCTGTCCTAGAAGTATCATCTCTGCAAGGCAGTGCCACCCTGAATTGTTATTACAAGCCCATCAGCAGTCAGACATGGATGCCATTCCTGAAGGCACTGAACTGTAAGCAGTGATATTTCTCAGAACAATGGACAACAACCTGACTATGCCTTGAGAATCTGGGAAGACAAGCAGGTATCAAAGCATTTACCTTCTCTATTCAGGGTCTTATATTACACCCATCTCCATGGTATCTAAGTTGCTACTCTTCAACCCACATATCCTTGTTCCCTGAAGTCTGCGCCAACCCTTTAGCCAATCTCTTTGGCTCCCATATCTAACATCTACAGAGATGAGAAAGTAAGAACCTGTCCACATTGGAAGCAGAACAGAACTAGCTACAACCTTATCCCAGTGAATACATTGACCTAACTGCCCTCCTCCCTCATTACAAACAGTAGAGAAGATAGGAAATTGGTTCAGGTCAGTGAAACAAGCTGTTATATGCACATTTGTGATAGTGTCTTGTGGCGTCTGGCCCAAAGGGAGGATAAGGCACCTGTTATTACTGCCAACAAAGGGAGATCTCACTTATCTCTGAAGTAGATTCAGGAGCTAAAGAATTAGGGGTCAATTCTGGCTTTACATTTGCGTGTTTTTATTCATTAACTGTGTCTGTCATGTGCAGTACATCAATTGGTTATAATAGGTGAGGAGATTTCCCGTTTAAAATTTCTAACATAACAATGATGCAGGTGAACTTTAAGGCTGAAATCTACTCTGTTTGGCTGTAGCTTTTTTTCCTAGGGACCTGGAACCTTTCAAGGCAGGCAGGCACAAAGGATATTATATTCCATAAACCATAATCTGCAATTATAAACCAAGCAGAGAATTACATAGGCTTTAGGCACAAAGGAAACTTTTTAGCATATTTCCATGTGCAGAGATAGGAGCTCTTAAAGTACCTCTGGTGAATTCTATGGCTGAAGCAGAGCAGATTGGTTACCACAGCCTCAGGACATTTTGAAGAGATTCTTATAGTACAGAAGAATGCTTCCATCCAAGCATACAAACATATTATTAAGCAAGATTTCCAAAAAAATTAAAAAATGTTTAAAATATAAGGGACAGAATTTAACTGTTTTGAATATGAGAGACTTATCAGAATAATAGATTTTTCACTCCAAAAAGGGCTATTTGTCAATTACCTTCTCATGATCCCCATGCATTAATTACTGGGCAATAGGTGAGGCAGGAACACCCATCTTAAAATTAATGCACGTGGCTTTAATATTGAGAGCGAATCCTAACTCACTGAGGAATGAAACAACCATCTTCACTTGCTGCAACCATGTCTCTGATCTCAGATTTTACACTTACAGCATCCTTGCTCATCTGAGCTGTCACTGCAGTCCAAGTTGTGATCACATTTCTTGTTTTTCCCAATGCACTGGCCACTGGTGCAGCGGAACTGATCGGTTAAACAAAGCACTGGAGGGGGGAAAAATGTCCAGAAATGTTCAATGTCAGATACTCAAGAAAACAAAGACAGGTGATCAGGTTCTGTAGGAGGGTAACACAGTGATTACCTGAGAATGTTATTTCCTATTTGCAGGGTAATAAATATGGTATGCTGGGCTGAATGAACTCAGAGGCAGAAGGCCATGGTGTTTACAGGAAATAAACCCAGGATACAATTAAAAGGAAGTACACAAGTTATAATTACTATTAACTTTATCCATTAAAAATCTGAATTTTGAATGAGAGAAAAGAATTAAGTTACAAAAACTTATCAAGCTGCTAAAAGATAGTTACCTCTTTTCAAAGAGGTCACAAATTCCTTCCAACACTCTCAACAGACCCTTACTCTTCCTAACATATCTTTCTACTGTGTATAGTCATTGTATGGTTATCCAGAAAACTGAATTGAACAGTAATTATCCAAATACCTGCCCTCTGGGTAATAATGGCTGTCAACTGATAAGAGTACATTTCATATATGGTATGATTGTGAAAACACTGTACAGTGATTAGGTAAACAACAATCAATAAGAGTGCAAGGAATTGTAGGACTAGGGTGACAGAGTGACAATATCTTGGCATATCCCAAACAAACCTGATAGAATTAAGATAAACTTAATTCAATAAAGTTAAACTTTACTGAATTAGAGTTAATACCTTTGGGGTACATTGTATTAAAAATGCAATGATGCATGTGCTATTGTAGAACTGAATGTATCTTCTCTAGTAGGGAGGGGGGATACTAGCGAACATCCTCTGTTATCAGCTTTGAAAGCCGTTGGGGAGATATGCATACACTAGTTCATACTGGACTCTCAGGACCAAAAGACAAAGAAAAGAGACTTCTGGATTAAAAAACCCCAAAACAGCTGACTCAGGGGCCTTCTTCCTGATCCAGCAAATGGACAGGACTCCTGGTTCACGGAGAGCCCCAATCCTCAAGGGAGGATTGGCAGGCCGTGGCCTACTGAGGCCTCATAAATCTGTGTGGTTGTTCTGAAATGAAGCTGTCATAAACAGATAGTTAAAAGGTTAATGTCTCTTTTACCTGTAAAGGGTCAAGAAGCTCAGTAAACCTGGCTGACACCTGACCAGAGGACCAATAGGGGGACAAGATACTTTCAAATATTGGTGGAGGGAAGTCTTTGTGCTTTTTGTTGTTGTTCGCTCTCGGGACTGAGAGGGACGGGACATCAATCCAGGCTCTCCAAATCTGCCTGAATCAGTCTCTCATGTTTCAAACTTGTAAGTAATTAGCCAGGCAAGGCGTGTTAGTCTTATGTTTGTTTTCTCAACTTGTAAATGTTTCTTTTTGCTGGAAGGATTTTACCTCCGTTTGCTGTAACTCTGAACCTAAGCTGGGGGGGGGAGGGGCGGGCCCTCTGGTGTATAGGAATCTGATTACCCTGTAAAGCATTTCCCATCCTGATTTTACAGAGATAATTTTTACCTTTTCTTTAATTAAAAGCTTTTTTTTTTTTAAGAACCTGATTGATTTTTCCTTGTTTTAAGATCCAAGGGGATTGGATCTGGACTCACCAGGGACTGGTGGGGGGAAAGGAAGGGGATGGTTAATTTCTCCTTGTTTCAAGATCCAAGGGGTTTGGATCTGTGTTCACCAGGGAATTGGTGAAGTCCCCCAAGGCAACCCAGGGGAAAACAGAGTGCCCCAGACACTGAAATTCTGGGTGGTGGCAGAGTTACCAGATCTAAGCTAATAATTGAGCTTAGAAGTGTCCATGCAGGTCCCTCACATCTGTACCCTAAAGTTCAGAGTGGGGAAAGAAACCTTGACAGAAGCTTTGATGAACTTGTAACCACAAGGAAACCCCCTAGGGTGGGGTGATGCCTGGTAAGCAGGTATGCAGGCTCTTTTATTGTTTTTAATAGGATTTCTCTGTAACACTTTTTACCTTAAGAATAAAGTAGGCCCGCTTAGAAACAGCTGTGTGATAACTTAAATCTGCAGCAATCACTCTGCTGAAGAGGAAGCAAGCAGATTGTCCTTGCTGGAAATGATATAGTGAAGGTAGGGAACTGTGCAGCCTGAAAACACACCAGGCAGAATGGAGTAAGACGTGAGTCTCTGCCCAGAAAGGTAACATCTCGGGAGCTGGAAGCTAAGAGTTGGGTGCCCTTGCTGAACCACTGAGGGGAAATACAGGTACAGCTGCCCTAAATAGTGATATATCGGAAATAAAACACTTATTTTCATTAGTAACCGGTGAGCTTTCTTTCTTACACTAATCAGACAGGACAATGCCATAGCAGTATGACTTTTTTAAACCACCTGAAACTTTGCAGCCAGAAGTTTCTCATCCTAGAAACAAATTATGAACAGAATCAGAATTTAATGATGTGAAAGACTGAATCGCTTGGCAGTACTGGTAATGGATATGAAGACTTTCATTCCAAATCAGTCAGCTTGTTGAAATCTGGCCTAGGTCATTAGTTTCCTAAATCATTCCCAACTGAATGCTGGCTTGGGGCCTGTATTCTCAGCCCTCGTCACAGCAACTGATTTTAAAAGCAGTCCCTTTAGATTCAGAAGTTTTTAAGGCCTCAGAAGAGGAAACTGATTGAATGGATGTGGAAAAATAGCTATCCCCTCATGCTCAGAAGTAGCCCCTCCAGGCCAAGGCTGAGACATACTGGCAGGGCAATCAGATGGAGGAGGACAGCTTGCCTATGTTGCACTTGTTTTGCTGACATAGGACTTCAGACTCCAAGCAACTTCCAACCAACATGAAAATTCATTTAATTTAGAGAGAAAACCTCTAAGACCACAAAAATCAGAGGCTGTTCACATTTGGCACGGTCGTATCACTTCTCCCCATAACCAGCTCTGCATGCTGCCTTTTGTTGGAGTTTACAGGTGGAGAACATCTCCAAAACACACTCATCCATCTGCATTCTCACCCATCCACGCCCACATCCACTTTAAATTCCACTGTAGTCAGATATTACATAATAAATGAATACAAATCTAATTTTCCCAGTTTCCATTAGTCAGTAAGAGGTATTCAAACAGCTATCTCAGCATACAATTAAACACAAAACTAAGACCAATGCTTTGAGATTTTTAGAGCTTGAAATAAAACAATATCTCATTCTTAAATAGCATCAGTAGATCTCAAAAGTGCTTTACAAACGAGATCAGTTTCATTATCCCCATTTTACAGCTGGAGAAACTGAGCCAGAGGTGAAATGGTTTGCCCAAGCTCAGACAACAAACAAGTGGCAGAGCTGAGAATCACATCGAGTTCCTCTGGCTCCTAATCTAGTGCTCTATCAACCAGGGGCCAGGTATTTAGGTGCCTAACTCCCAGGCATCCACTATACCTTCACAGTTCTTCTCATCTGAGTTGTCCTGGCAATTTGCCTCTCCATTGCACCGGAGGGTGCTGTCTATGCACTGTCCGCTTTCACACTGGAACTGGGAGTCTGAACAGACAGGGCAGTTCTTTTCATCACTATGGTCTTCGCATTCAGTGAATCCATCACAGCGCCAGGCCACTGGGATGCAGTCAATCTCCCCCGTGAAACAGGTGAACTGCTGAGGGGAGCATGTTGGGGGCTCTTAAAAAAAAAAAGAAAAGAAAAGAAAAGAAAGCAAAAACAAACCCAAAGGAACACATCAATAATCCATGTCTACAAGCAGCACATCCTAAAGGAGTTGGGTTCTCCTACCTCTCTATTTGACAAACATACCCCATGCAAGATATTTCCCACCCCCCTCAGTGATATGAACAGCTCTGAGCGTCATATGCCAGAGTGCAGGCTCATGTAACTGGAGTACAGTCTGGAACGAAGAGAGGATGAACAAACATATGCATGCAAAATTCAAAAGACAATACTCCACCCTCTCCGCCCTTTCCAACAGCACAATATACCCTTCCCTTGTACTTCATTAAGTCTTCAAAGGTTTTCACTTGAAGTCAACACACCAAGAGTGTTTCTCTTCCTCTTTCCCCCCTTTCCTGCAATCCCACTGTGTACACAAAAAATGGCTCGCTTTCTTTTTAATGTTCAACAATAATTGTATAGAAAACATTAAAAGGATATAATGTGCTGCAGATGGACGCGCTGTGACTCAATGTCTAGTTATGTGCCCTCTATAACTGTGTTCAGTCAAACTTGTTTTAAAAAGACAAAAAAATTGCTCCATCAAGTCAACTCCTGCTATCTCCACACAGCTGTTAGCAGTTATTTAACATTTACTACAGTAACTGTTAATCTTATGTAGTAAGCGTGCATTTTTTTTTTTTTAAACTAAGAGGCCCTTTTTTGGCCTAACATTAAGTTTGCACTCAGAAAATATCTGGATTATGTTAGTTCTTTTTCCACTGTGTGACCACATGTCGCCTTGCTGGCTACAGAATTGCGCAACAAATCCACTCAAAATGTCAACAGAAAGAGAACGAAGCTCCTGAGCTCTCCTCTCCCTTCTTGAGCCAGCAGGGCCTGGCCAGAGAGGCAGCATCTTGCATTGCTCTATAATGACTCCCCCGCAGCTGCAGTTTGGAGTGGTGTGCATGGGATGATTCTGAAGGCGGAAATGAAGAGGAAGAAGGAAGGATAGATAGTACACAAAGCAGAAGATCCCAGAATCAGAATAAATCTACAACAATTTGGGGAGGCAATTTGTTATTTTAATAATTCAGTGCAAGAACTGTTGATCCTCTGCCTCTTGCTTTCAATCTGTGTGTGCGTGAATTTAGCAGAGGCAAGAAGTTGACAAATCAACACCCTAGAGACTGAAGTCCTCTGTTTAGCCACAGATCAGGTACAACAAAGGCAAGAGAAGTTCCAGTTCCCTTCACAGTATTCTGCTTACATTATCATCTCGAAGAGCCACCTCCAAGCCCCATGGGTTAGTCAGTCCTTGACCTCTCTTGCTAATTACCCACCCATGGGGTGGTGCCAAGGAGTAGACTGAAAAACTCATTTGTACTTACTATGTATACTTATTGCAGAATTATGAGCCCCTAAATTGAACCTGCCTGAGGTAGTTCCAACAGTATTTTCTATCAAATGTTTATCAGGACTTTTGGAGTCTTACTATACCCAACAAGATTTTTTCATTTTTTACAAGCCACTTAGGCAAGGTTCATAAAAACAGTGCTCTGCACTCCCTCTGCTGGCTCTTTGGCAGCAGCTAACTTAAAAATACCTCTCACCAAGAGCTATGCGTTTAGCATTGGTGGTCCTGGGGAAGCCACACAAACACGTTGTGGTGTGCTTTAAAGTAGTAGAGAACATACTGTTGGATAAACAAAACCAGCTCCATTCATTTCAGCTGTTTTTAAAGCCACCTGTGCGTCAAATAGAAAATGTCACACCAACAAAGGCAGAGAGGGGGGAACCTCTCAGCTTTCTCAGATGATATTACAGACCATTGAATAAAAATAACCTGAAATAACTCAGTGTCCTTTTAGTTACTAAGGGAAAATGGAAATCTGTATATTGAAAAGCCTTCTCACCTCAGAGTTTAGTTAACAATACTCACTGGGACAGGTTCAGTTGTGGAGCTATATGAAGAGACCAAAACGGTATCCAGATACTCAGCGTGGAAAAGCATTGTTCAAGACATCTTAAGCAGAAAAGTTTGCCCTCTCATGGCACTGGCTTTTCCCCCTCCAGAACTGCTCCCAGATTGAAGCATATGGCTAACATGAAGGCCATCCTACCACATGTTAGGGGTTCGACTAAGGAAATGCAGACAACTGGAAGGACTTACCCCCACAGGATAGTTCATCCTGAAGCAGAACAAGGTGCACTGGACAAGAACACCTGGTTGTACCGTCACCCTTCACAATACAAATATGTGAACACCCACCATTATCTTGAGAACAAGGATGCTGTCCTGAAATGTAAAAACAAGATCTTTATGCAATATAAATCCAAACCCACATGTCTGGTTTAGATTATTTAGA
This sequence comes from Gopherus flavomarginatus, assembly GCF_025201925.1. Taxonomy (NCBI): domain Eukaryota; kingdom Metazoa; phylum Chordata; order Testudines; family Testudinidae; genus Gopherus; species Gopherus flavomarginatus. The sequence goes on from NC_066617.1 coordinate 135,830,473, forward strand.
GAAAAGAAATCAACTGGTAAAGCTTGGAGAAAAAATAATCCAGATTTACTTGCTCAGGCCCTGATCCCATAATGAGCTCAGATGGGGTAAATCCTGTGCACTTCTGCAGAACCTCACTTGCTTCGGTGGGGCTCTGCATGGACACAGGAGGTTCACCGGCATAGAGTTCATTATGACAATGGCCTGTCCCTTTCTCCCTTCCCAAATGGAAAACTTTCTGGACAAGCAGCTCCAGACTGTATCTTTTTTCCTCCACAGGCATCTATAATTATTTGTGATCTGAAGCATTATAAAAAAAAAATCACATAGTGCAACCTTTTGAAACCGTAAACAAAACTTAAAGGTTTGTTTCTTGGGAATGATGGAATTAGTTCTGGAGGAATACAACAAAGGTACCTAGAATTTAATACTGCATTCTCTCTCTCTCTCTCTCTCTAAGCCATTAAAAAAAAGCAAATTTTTCTGATTTACGAAGTCTGAAGTACTTGCACTGCCTCCAAAACTCAAATGAATATGCTCTAGATAAATATGTCTTTTTATTTTAATGTTTAATAAGGATGCCTTGTTTCTTCTTGAAATTCTTGACAGATTTACTGTGATTAATGGCAAACAAAGCTAGTAGTCGTCTGCTTTAATTAATATCCCCAGACAGTTTCCTAAAAAAATTCTCCAGTTCAAAGCACACATCATACTTATGTTAACATGATTGCTTCCTCTATGATGGCTGTGGCTCCACTTGGCTGCACTCATCCCCAGCCAATCCCCCCTTCATTTCAAGTTAGGAAAAGTTTGTGCCCTTGAAAAAAAATGCTTGAAAACTATTTGAGTATATTGACTCCTGGTGAAAGAGGATGAAGTCCTCTAAACAGACAAAGCATGTGGCAAGCTAAGCTTCACTACTCCTTCCCGTGAATGAGCCACAGCTCTGATCCAAAGGAACCTCCTCCAGGACCAAGATGGTATTTTAGTCTCTATATTCATTCAATCCTTGGTGTCTGTCCTAGGAATACCTATAAGGTTGCCCATTAAGGTACGTCTACATTGGAACTGGAAGGTATAATTTCTAGCTCACGAAGACCTGCACTATTTCCTTCTGATCAAGCTAGTGTGCTAAAAATCAAAGCGCACTTGCAGTAGTGCAAGCAGTGGGAGGGACTAGCCGCCCCAAGTATGTACCGAGGCTCTTGGACAGGATCATAACTCAGGGCAACTAGCCCCTCCAGCTGCTCACACCACCATGGCTTCCCTTCTCTTTAGTGTGCCAGCTCAATCAGAGCTAAAGTGCATATGGTCTCCTCAAGCTGGGAACCACACCTTCCAGCTCCAGTGTAGACACACCTTGAGTGACAAACCATGATAGTGGTTTTTGTGATGGCCTCTTGTCCACTAGGAGTTGTACTGAGAAAACTCCACACAGGCCCCTTGTCAGCCTTTTGGCCACTACTGATCTGGGGTGGATTGAAATCAGTGACGTAGGAAGAAATGTCTCTCCAATTAATAATCCTCTGTTGTGCCACTTCCCACCCCTAACCCCACCTTCCCCATTGTTTCTTGGTAATGGGGATGGTACTTACTGTATTCCTGGATGTTTAGTTCTTTAACTGCATGTATGTCGCTGAGCTGTGCAATACGAGCCTGGACTTTTGTACGTCTTTCTCGACCAGTCATGTCAATTTTTTCAATCATTTGCTGTTGCTTGTCAATCCAGTACAGCCAGTTTTCAAATACTGTCAGCCCAACGGGTTGCAAGATATTGGAGTCTTCTAAAACTATTCGATTCGCCCCTTTGGAAAGGAGGTTGTGGTTTAACAATTGGAAGAGACCAAGATATCATAAAACATATTTTACATAGATATAAATGCGTATTTTACACACACACAGACACACACACAGACACACACACACTCCAATGTCCTCAGTAGCTGTCTGGATTTAAATTCTGCAGCCAGATACCCAATACACACAGCACACCTGCGCAGGGAGTGAAAGCTCCAAGGTAGCTTCAGGGTAATCCAAAAAAATGGAAGGTGCTTTTTAATTTTATATTATAGCAAGTAGTACAGTGACCATAGTACGACGTGTTATTTTGATATTAAATTCAGCTTTACACTGATTCAACTTTTTCATTTTGTACTGCAAATTGTACTGTACTGATGAGGTATAACTGTATTCCAGAAGTAGTTAGATGTTCCAGCTGCTGGAAGGATAAAGAAAAAGTGGGTATAAGGCACAAGAATGGCCAAACGGGGCCAGACCAATAGTTAATCTAGCCCAGGATCCTGTTTTCTGACCATGCCAGCTGCTTCAGAGGGAATGAACAGAACCAGCAATCACTGAGGGATCCATCCCATCGTCTACTTCCAGCTTCTGGCAATCAGAGGCTAGGGACACCCGGACCATGGGATCACATCCCTTATCATCTTAGCTAATAGCCATTGATGGATCAGTCCCCGTTAACTTATCTAATTTTTTTTAAGCCCATTATAGTTTTGGCCTTCATAACATCCCCTGGCAATGAGTTCCACAAGTAGATTGCATTCCATGCTTACTTTGTACCAGGGCTTGCCTGGGCTGAGCCCCGGCATCTCTAGGCTCTTCTGTGTATCTTTTCCAATTCTAATACATATTTTTTGAAATGGGGTGACTAGAACTGCACACAGTATTCAATATGTGAGCATACCATGGATTTATATAAAGGCAATATGATATTTTCTGTCTTATCTCTCTCTTTTCTAATGGTTCCTAATGTTCTGTTAGCTTTTTTGACTGCTGCTGCACATTAAATGGATGTTTTCAGAGAACTATCCACAAGTTCTCCAAGATCTCTTTCTTGAGTGGTAACAGCTAATTTAGACCTCATCACAGTTGAGATTAGGTTTTCCAATGTGCATTTCTTAGCACTTATCAACACTGAACTTCATCTGCCGTTTTGCTGCCCAGTGACCCAGTTTTGTGAGATCTCTTCGTAAGTCTTCACAATCTGCTTTGGATTTAACTATTTTCAGTAATTTTGTATTATCTGCTAATTTTGCCACCTGACTGTTTACCTATTTTTCCAGACCCTTTATGAATATGTTGAACAGCACTGGTTCCAGTACAGATTCCCACGGGACACTACTATTTACCTCTCTTCATTCTGAAAACTGAATTTATTTCTACCCTTTGTTTCCCATCTTTTAACCAGTTACTGATCCAGGAGAGGACTTTCCCCCTTATCCTATGACTGCTTAGGTTGCTTAAGACGTTGGTGAAGGATCTTGTCAGATGCTGATACACCATATCCACTGGATCACCCTTGTTTTTTGACTCCCTCAAAGAATTCTAATAGATTGGTGAGGCATGATTTCCCTTTACAAAAGCCATCTTGACTCTTCCCCCAACAAATCGTGTTCATTGAAGTGTCTAATAATTCTGTTCTTTATTATAGTTTCAACCAATTTACCTGGTACTGAAGTTAGGTTTACTGGCCTGTAATTGCCAGGATCGCCTCTGGAGCCTTATTTTAAATTGGGTGTCACATTAGCTATCTGCCAGTTATCTGGTACAGAAGCTGATTTAAATGATAAGTTGCACACCAGAGTTAGTAGTTCTGCAATTTCATATCTGAGTCCCTTCAGAACTCTTGGGTGAATGCCATCTGGTCCTGGTGAATTATTACTGTTAAATTTATCAATTTGTTCTAAAATCTCCTCTACTGACACCTTAATCTGGGACAGTTCCTCAGATTTGTCCTCTAATAAGAATGGCTCAGGTGTGGGAATCTCCCTGCATCAGTCTTCATGGCAGAGAATGTGAAAGAATTCAATTAGCTTTTCCGTAATGGCCAAATTTTCCTGGAGCACCCCTTACACACCTCAATTGTCCAGTGGCCTCACTGATTGTTTAGCAGGCTGCCTGCATCTAATGTACGTAACATTTTTTGGCTGTTACTTTTTGAGTCTTTGGGTAGATGGTCTTCAAATTCTTTTTTGACCTGCCTAATTATATTTTTACATTTGCCTTGTCGGAATTTATGCTCATTTCTATTTTCCTCGGTAGGATTTAACTTGCGATTTTAAAGGATGCATTTTTGCCTCTAACCACTACTTTTACTTTGTTGTTTAGCCATGGTAACACATTTTTGATTTGCTCACTATGTTTTTAAATTTTAAAATATGTTTAATTTAATTTGAGTCTATTATGGTGTTTTTAAAAAGTTTCCATGCAGCTTGCAAGCATTTCACTTTTGTGACTATACCTTTTAAATTTCCATTTAACTAGCATCCTCATTTTTGTGTAGTTCCCCTTTCTGAAGTTAAATGCTACTGTGGTGGGCTTCTTTGGTGTTTTCTCTCCCACAACAATGATAAATTTAATTACATTATGGTCGTTATTACCAAGTGGTTCAGCTATAAGGCAGTTTGGGGTTTTGGCTCTCATGAGGTGATTAAGACTTTTGGCAAAGAGGAGGGGAAGTACTTTTTTCCCCCCTATCCCTTGTGGATCAAGAGCAATTTTAAGTTTTGTGCATGGGCTTGAACTCTTCGGATTTGTCTTCATCGGGGAAAAGAGGGGTGTTGTTGATTTGAGTTCACTAATATGATGTAAAATCCTAGTGAAGGCAAGGCACTTTGTAGTTTTCACACTGGTTAGTAGGAAAACGAAAAACCTCAATCCCCCCATAGTCTTTAACTCAACCTGAAAACTCGTGTGAAAACTATAAACTGCCTTGCCTTCACTAGGTTTTTATTTTGTGTTAGTTAATTTAAGTTAGGAATATATCTTTTTTCCCAGTGAAGACCCCCTCTCAGTTCTGTATATCAGCAACCCTTGGCAGCGATCAGAAGCAGCACATTAGCTGAATGTTTAATCTAGAGTGATAGGCACTTAATTATTTAACAGCACTAACTTTTAAATGGTCATTGTTAGATTTCAGAGTTAAAATTCCATTCAGATGAAAGGGAGCACAGTTCAGACTTGTCTCATACTTGCTGAAGACGGCCTGCAAACTTACTCTGCACCACTTTACATTGACTTTTTACATTTATTTTCTTCACAACTCTTGGGCTAGAAACTTATATTTAACCCTCACCACCACCCCTGAACGCTTATATTACACTACACAATTACACTGTGAATTTGGTGATCTGTAAACAGATTCAATGAATTTATTATGCCCTGCACTTATGCTTATTTTTACTCTCACACACACTCAACACAGGAACTAAAAGTATAGAGAACCCACAGCTGGAATGTTTGGATCTAAATCCAAACACTACCAAACCTTTTGGAGTTTTCAGGTCATTTCTATCTGAAACTTAAAAAAAACCCAAAACACCACCACTACAGCAGGCAATAGCTTGTGAACATGTTCAACTACACTATGCTTTCCAAGAAAAGTAACTGACATTTAAAAAAAAAAAAAAAAAAGACACTAGGACAGTGAACCACCACATATAAAAGGCTACCATTTTTTTTTTTTTCAAGGAATGAGTTGTCAAGATTTGCTTTTGGGATCAAAAAGTTATCTATTCGTTATTATAATGCCTGAATGTTTTATTATTTCATAATCTCAATTTTTCTACCCTTCAGTCTATGTTTATTAATATAAATAACAGTTTTGCATTTTTATAGTCTTTCATTAGATGTTCTCACAGTGCTTTACAATAAGTTAAACTAATTATCATCTCTATTTTAAGATGGAGAAAGTGAGACACAGATACGTTAAGTAGCTTACCTGGTGTGTCTGCTAGATTTTGACTGGTCTACACTTAAAACCTAGAGAGTGACTTTCCTACAGCCCACAGTGGTGTGAAAAATCCACATCCATGATTGCCGCAACTATGCTGACCCTTAACCCCCAGCACAGACACAGCTAGGTCAATGGAAGAACACTTCCATCAACCTAACTACCGCTGCTCAGGGAGTAGGAATTCCTACAGCAACAGAACAGCCTCCATCTTTCGCTGTAGTCTATGGGTATGTCTACACTACAGGATTATTCCGATTTTACATAAACCGTTTTTGTAAAACAGATTGTATAAAGTCGAGTGCACGCGGCCACACTAAGCACATTAATTTGGCAGTGTGCGTCCATGGTCCGAGGCTAGCGTTGATTTCTGGAGCATTGCACTGTGGGTAGCAATTCTGTAGCTATCCCATAGTTCCCGCAGTCTCCCCCGCCCTTTGGAATTCTGGGTTGAGATCCCAGTGCCTGATGGGGCAAAAATCATTGTTGCGGGTGGTTCTGGGTAAATGTCGTCAGTCATTCCTTCCTCCGGGAAAGCAACGGCAGACAATCATTTCGCGCCCTTTTCCCCTGGCAGACGCCATAGCACGGCAATCATAGAGCCCATTCAGCACTTTTTTTTTTTTTTTACACTGTCGCCGTTATGTGTACTGGATGCTGCTGACAGAGGCAATACTGCAGCACTACACAGCAGCATTCATTTGCCTTTGCATGACAGCAGAGACGGTTATCAGTCGTTCTGTACTGTCTGCTGCACCATTGTAAATTGGTGATGAGATGACGGTTATCTGTCGTTCTGTACCGTCTGCTGCTGTCATGGGTGCCCCTGGCTGAGGTCAGCCGGGGGTGCAAAGACAAAAATGGGAATGAGTCAATCCCCGAGTCAATCCCTCCTTTATGGTATCTAAAAATAGAGTCAGTCCTGCCTAGAATATAGGGCAAGTGTACTAGAGAACCAGTGTATCAGAGAACCAGAGAGCACAGCCGCTCTGTGTCAGATCCCGCAGAAATGATGAGCTGCATGCCATTCACGGGAGGTGCCCCTGCAACAACCCCACCTGTTGATTCCCTTCTCCCCCAACCTTTCTGGGCTACCGTGGCAGTGTCCCCCCTATTTGTGTGATGAAGTAATAAAGAATGCAGGAATAAGAAACACTGACTTGTTACTGAGATAAAATGAGGGGGAGGCAGCCTCCAGCTGCTATGACAGTCCAGGCAGGACATTAAGCGGCGTGGGGGAGAGGAGCCCAGCATCCCGCTGCTATGATAGTCCAGGCACTACAGAATCTTTTCTTTACACATGGAAGGGGGGGGGGGGGCTGATGGAGCTCAGCCCCCAGTTGCTATGATGAGGACGGTTACCAGCCGTTCTGTACCATCTACTCGGAATGACCGGGAATCATTCCTATTTTTACCCAGGCGCCCCCGGCCGACCTCACCTGAGGCCAGCCAGGAGCACTCACAGGCTGATGATGACAACAGATAGCAGTCATATTGTACCGTCTGCCACCGGGGAGGGGAGGGGAGCGGATACTGCTCTTCACTGCCGCAGCATCGTGTCTACCAGCAGCATTTAGTAGACATAGGGTGACATTGAAAAAAGTCAAGAAACGATTTTTTTCCCTTTTCTTTCACGGGGTGGGGGGAGGGGTACATTGACGAGCTATACCCTGAACCACCCCGGACAATGTGTTTGACCCTACAGGCACTGGGAGCTCAGCCAAGAATGCAAATGCTTTTCGGAGACTGTTGGGGACTGTGGGATAGCTGGAGTCCTCAGTCCATGAGGGCACGGGACTGGACTTGATGACCTCTCGAGGTCCCTTCCAGTCCTAGAGTCTATGAGTCCCCCCTCCCTCCCTCCATGAGCGTCCATTTGATTCTTTGGCTTTCCGTTACGCTTGTCACTCAGGACTCTGAATCACAGCCTGGAGATTTTTTTCAAATGCTTTGGCATTTTGTCTTCTGAAACAGAGCTCTGATAGAACAGATTTGTCTCCCCATATAGCGATCAGATCCAGTATCTCCCGTACGGTCCATGCTGGAGCTCTTTTTGGATTTGGGACTGCACTGCCACCCGTGCTGATCAGAGCTCCACGCTGGACGAACATGAAATGAAATTCAAAAGTTTGCGGGGCTTTTCCTGTCAACCTGGCCAGTGCATCCGAGTTCGGATTGCTGTCCAGAGCAGTCACAATGGTGCACTGTGGGATAGTGCCCAGAGGCCAATACCGTCGATTTGCGGCCACACTAACCCTAATCCGATATGGTAATACCGCTTTTAGCGCTACTCCCCTCGTTGGGGAGGAATACAGAAACCGATTTAAAGAGCCCTTTATATCGATATAAAGAGCCTTGTTGTGTGGACGGGTACAGCGTTAAATCGGTTTAACGATGCTAAAATCGGTTTAAACGCGTAGTGTAGACCAGGTCTATGTTTATACTGTGGGGTTATGCTGGCATAGCTATGGTGCCATAGCTATACTGTACAGTGCTTGTAGTGTAGACTTCGCTCTGACACAGCACCTAGGAATCCTCCACCCGTGGCTTTAAACTACAGATAGCACTTTCACTCCATGATCTGGAGCTACACCAGTAATGGATTGGCCCTAGGAAAATGTTGATGGATTATGTAGAGGGACATATCCAGCTTGATGCATGAATGACTAGGTGAGGTTCTATGGCATGTGTAATGCAAGAGGTCAGCTAGATGGCTGTAATGGTCCCTTCTGGTCTTAAAATCTATGAGTATAAGTCATTTGTTGCAGGAACACTAGCTGTGAGATGCCAAGAAGGGGCAAGGAGGTGGAGATGCGCAGAAAGAGGACTTGAGAAAGGGAAGTGTGACTGTTGAAGCGACCTTTACAAAAATTAATGTTTCACTTTTTTGGACAGAATTCTTTTATGATCCAGTGAGGAGGTAGATGCATCTACGTGACATTTCTCAACATATTGCAAAAACTTTTAGTTTAAAAATCTCAGTCTCTTAAAGTACCTCAGTTTTTCACCCAAATTTATGACCAAGCTTAATTTACTATTTATGACTAAACCAAGACCGTGATATTTATCCTTCATATAAACAAGAAATCCTGAAGTGGGGATCACAAAGTTCACAAAGCACCCATTAGTCCCATCAGGAACATAATAAAGAAAGATCCTAAAGGTTTAGAAGTCCATGTTTGCTCAAGAATGAAACATGACTAACAGGGCTTTTCTCCTGCCATTACTTCCCTTTTACACAGGGGGAAACTGACTGGAATAGCTGTGCCAGACTAGCTGCCTGTGTGGGAACAATTCCAGATTAAAAGTAAATTTAAAAGGAGTATTGTGTCCAGTTCTGGGCACCGCACTTCAAGAAAGACGTGGAGAAATTGGAGAGGGTCCAGAGAAGAGCAACAAGAATGATTAAAGGTCTTGAGAACATGACCTATGAAGGAAGGCTGAAAGAATTGAGTTTATTTAGTTTGGAAAAGAGAAGACTGAGAGGGGACATGATAGCAGTTTTCAGGTATCTAAAAGGGTGTCATCAGGAGGAGGGAGAAAACTTGTTCACCTTAGCCTCTAATGACAGAACAAGAAGCAATGGGCTTAAACTGCAGCAAGGGAGATTTAGGTTGGACATTAGGAAAAAGTTCCTAACTGTCATGGTAGTTAAACACTGGAATAAATTGCCTAGGGAGGTTGTGGAATCTCTATCTCTGGAGATATTTAAGAGTATGGTCTAGACAGTATTTAGTCCTGCCATGAGGGCAGGGGACTGGACTCAATGACCTCTCGAGGTCCCTTCCAGTCCTAGAGTCTATGAATCTATAAACGTATTCTAGAATAATTAGCGTGTTTCCAAGATAAACTAATTATTCTGGAATATATTGACCTTTTATTCCAAACCAGTGTCCACATGATGAGCTATTCCAGTCTATTTCCATGTGTAGACGAGCCTTCACTCATGTGAGAAGTCCAATTGACTTCAATGGGATTTCTAGTATTAGGAAAACATAACTGGGCCCCAGGTATCTGTTGGGAGCATTGTCCTCTCTCCTATCCTATCGCATATGAAGCATGCAGTCTCTCTTTGTAAGAGTAGCAGCATCTGCAGACCCAAGAAGCAAGAGAGTTTTTAAAGACACATATGTAGAAAAATTATGCTCTCAGTTTAAAAAAAAAAAAAAAAAAAAGCCTATTAATCAGCATTCTTTAACTAGCAATCTGTTTCAGCAGTGAGGATTTACACTAATAATTGCTGTAACTTATCTTGCAGTGCAAATGTTGAATGATGAGTGTTATGGAAAAAAATGTCTCCATGCTTATGGAAAGAATGGTGAGGTTTTAATAAACAATACATAAAATCTGATAGCTGCTTTTTTTTTTTAAAGTAAGATAATTTAAAAACAAAAGAGTGGGTTTATAATTAACACCAGCCTTTGACTTTGGTGTTCTAAAAATTGTCATAGATGCAAAAGAAGAAACAAGGAATGAGTAAGTTTCAGATGTCAGTTAAATCATGCAGATGCTGAATCTGTGGTGGCTGAAGTCATCTAAGGATACATCATACCAAAATTTCAATGTTTTAATGCATTAAGTGTGGTCTACTGGTTTTAACACCTGATTAAGAGTCAGAGTTCTTCTTCTGGATCTTCCATTAACTTACTATATGTCACTGGGCAAACTGCTTACACTTGCAGTGTCGCAGGGCATGACCACACTTGTGAGTTAGAGCGCATTAAAGCAGCCCCAGGCGTCCTAACTCACAATCCATCCACACTGGCAAGGCACTTAGAGTGCCTGGACTCTGAAGCTGGAGCGCTCCTGGTACTCTATCTTCACGAGAAGCATAACGCTTGCTGTGCCTCGGCTGAAACACCCCAGTGTCAGTGTGACTGAGGTGTTGCATTACTGTGCTCTGATTGGCCTCCAGAAATGTCCCATAATCCCCTTAAGTGGCCACTCTTGTCATTGTTTTGGAATTGGCTGCAGGAATGCGGATATGCCCTTTCAAAACTCCATTTCTGACAGCTGGCAAGCTTATCTGCTCCGGCACAAAGCAACAATTAGTGTGGAATGCTGCTTGCTGTGAGTGAGAGACAGACAGGAAGTAGGGGGGTCTGCTGCTGTTTGAACTTACAAGACAGCATGCTGACATGCTCTCAGCCCCCCAAACACCCACTCTCCCTCTTACATACACGCAACACACTCCCTGTCATACTCCACCCCCTCCCCATTTGAAAAGCACATTGCAGACACATGCATGCTGGGATAGCTACCACAATGCACTGCTCTCTGTGGCATTACAAGAGTTGCTAATGTGGCCATGCCAGTGTGCTTGAATCTGACAATGTGAACACACTGCAGCACTTCCCCTACTGCACTCTCCAAGGGCTGATTTAACTCACAGCGCTCTACATCTGCAAGTGTAGCCATGCCCTCAGACCCAATCATCTGTAAAACTGAAATAATACCACTTGTCGTATTATACAGACATGCTATGAAACTGAAATAGAAAACTGAAAGCAAATTGGTGTCGTTGGATGGAATGCACTACAGAATTCTAAAGCATTATTATATCATTAATGAGCATGTATTAATGCAATACTTTACTACCAAATTCATTTATTTTCCATCACCAATCTCTACTCTTACTCTCATATATGCATGCAGATGTGGGAACAGACATGCATCTGCAGTACAAGGTCATAGACATTTCAGGTACACCTCTACCTCGATATAACGCTGTCCTTGGGAGCCAAAAAATCTTACCGCGCTATAGGTGAAATCGTGTTATATTAAACTTGCTTTGACCCACTGAAGCGCGCAGCCCCACCCCCCGGAGCACCGCTTTACAGTGTAATATCCAAATTCATGTTATATCGGGAGGTGTTATATCGAGGTAGTGGTGTATTACATAGTTTATATTGCCATAGGCACAGAAATGGCCAGTGCATGCTGACTTAACACTATATCACACACTTTTCATCAACTGAGCACTTCCTGATTTGCTTGACAGATACTAGTACTCCAAAAAAAGTGATGTTCGTGAAAAATAGCAGTAATTATTTGTGAACTGGCTTTGAGGGAGAAGCTAAGCACGGTTTTGAAGCTAGAAACTGAAGTCAACAGCTCTAATATTGAGCAACTAATAGTGCAAATGAATCTCTTAAATGCAAGTTCTATTTTACCTGAAAGGTCACTGCTCTCAATTCTCCGGAGCTCTGAATCAGCCCAGAATAACTTGCTCAGCTGGCTGTCAAGAGCCAGGGCTATAGGTTTACTCAAGCCACTGAAAAAGAGAATCTCCCGTTCAGTTCCATCCAGTGCTGCCCTCTCGATTTTGGGTGATCTTTCTTGCAGATTAGTGAAATACATGTACCTATAACAGCAATAGTTAAAGTCAAACAGATTTGTAAATTATGCAGGTTTTTATTAACTTTTTCTCCTCTAACGTTTCAGAGAGACAAACATCCCTCCTCACTACTGTGAGGAGGGGGAGGGAGGCAGGAAGGCACCTATTAAGACAATGACTGATTTGGGGAAAAACAAACATTTTCAACGTCGGACTAAACTGTCCCTTCCCCTTTGCAGATGCTCTGCAGGGGCAGGAAGAAGGGGAAACAGGCTACCTGGGCCTAGTACACATGCAGGAAACCGGCCTGCTCTATCTCTCAGTGCTCGGGAGTAGGTCAGCTAGCACTGCCTGTGGAACTAACCATCTGTACAGGAGGTGTTTCTAGGCAGGATGGGGCCATGTCTCTTGCCCTGAATTTCACCAGGATGCGTGAGAGAGAGAGAGAGAGAGAAAGAGAGAGAGAGAGAGAGAGAAGAGGGCAGGGTCGTAACCAGAATTCTCCTATGGCTGGGGCCCAGAGCTCCCTGCACCCAGCCCCACACACTCCCCCTGTTGCTCCCCGATACCCAGTGCTGAACCCAGCTCCACACATACTCCTCTCCAGCTTCCCCACACTCAGTTCTGAGCTTTCCCCACTGCACCCATTCCCATGGTCTCCCTTACACCCAGCCCTGAGCTCTCATCCAGAGAGGCCGTCAAGCTGAAAAGCATCATCCCCAGCAGGAGCCAGATGGTTTTGGGAGCTCCACGCCCCCATCCTCCTTCTGCATCTCAGGGCTTCCTGGGAAGCCCCAAGAGCTTGGATCCAATCCTCTCCTGTTCCTGGGGACTAGAGGTGCTGCTTGCTCCACTTCTTCCCAGAGGTTGGAGTGCCCAGTGCCCATGAATGCCCAAAGCACTGTAAAGGTGGGGTGGAGGAGAAACATGGAGTCGCAACACCCCTCAAATCTATGGGGCAGCTGAGCCAAGTTTGAGTTTGTGGTGTTGTGACCTGGTGCATGGGGTCGCAGTGTCATTCAAATTTAGCCTGGCTGCCTCTCCCTCATGACAGAGGGGTGGCAGTGCTAAATTTCTAGCTCCAGTCCAGGGCCAAGTGGGGTGGAGGAGGGGGGAGAGTGAGCCCTCGGAGCCCCCCGCTGCATTCATTTTAAAGATGTATCAAGACCTGCTCTGTATTGGGCTTCTCCCCTTCTATAACACAACACTACCACCCTCTAAGGGAACCTCCACTCCTCCCCAACAACGCTCAGCCTCAGGAGGGCCATAACTGAACCCTGCTAACCTTTACCAGTCAGCGGAAGAATTCCCATTGACTTCAATGGGTCAGTATTGTACATGAAGAATTACAGAAGTCTCAACTTTTAGCATCAATACAAGAGTTCCAAAGATATCTTTATTTTGAAGAAGGGTAGCCAGCAGCTAGAAGATTTATTAATAGGATCTGTGGGCTGGATTTTCCCTACTATTCCACATTACAATTACATACCCTTTCTCTGGATTCACCACAATGGCCCGGGGCCTGTCGTCTTCTCCTTTTAGCACCACGCCTATTGGTCTCCCATCCAAGCGTGTCACATTAATCACATTAGTGGCTTCACAAGTCCAGTAGATGTAGCGGCTGTAGATATCAATGCTCAGATCATAGGGCTGCATGTCCAGGTTCTGATTGGGAACCGGACTCGTCACCACCGTAAGGCTCTGGGAAATCACCAGAAGGATATTACATTCAGGGTGTCACTGAGGATAGTATTTGCTATATCTGCTGTATGTGAAATTGTTCAAAGTTATCAGGAAGCCTCCAAAATATAATCTTAAACCAGGGAACACATGTTCAGTTGTTTCTCTCTCTCTCGGTCCTTTGGTGAGCAACAGCAGAGTGAGCAGTGGACACAAAACACTTACCCCGGCAGATTTAGGTGGATGGAAATCATAGCATTTGGTTGCAGCTCAGAAGAACTGATGATGTTGTTGGGCTTTGTGGGAGTATCAAAGGTGGATGGAGGAGTGGCACTGACACTCACCAGTGCCAAGAGTTTTGAGAGGCTGTGGATGCTGTACAACTGGCTGTACTATGCCTTAAAGGACAATTCTTGTCTGCTGAAAATTTCTCTCATATTCACCATCCAAAACAGATTATGTTGGTTAAATCCCAACCACTCTAAGAAAAAAGACAGCTAGATCACTGAAGTCAAGGTTTCCACTGGGAAAGGCACTCTCCTCATTCTCTTTTTCTTAATAAACCAAAATCAGACAGTCCAGTTCCTCAGTACATAGACTAACGTGAATACAGAACACGCAGCTTTCTACAACAGAAAGTCCATGTCATCAATAATCCCTAAACCTGAGCAGTCTATAGGACAGATGAGCAGGAAAAGAAATGTTCAGGCGGCCAGCAGATGGCTTGGACAACAGCTCGTGCATCAATCTTCCTACATCATTTTCCTCACATATGGGAGAAGCAAAATCACATTAGGGAACCCTGCTAATTGATTAGAGGGAACATCTGCTAGCAGTAGTCCTTGGTCTAGGTATGAAATTTAGCAATTTGGAATATTCTCATTTTACTCCCTTTTGAGTTTTCCTGGTTCCATCTACTTAAGTGTTTCAACTACAAGTAATTCCCCTTTCTGGCCCTCTTCAGTGTATAGAAAATTATGAAGAAATCAAAATCTCTTCACAGATAAGATCGAAGTAGTCTTCTCTGTGACAAACCCGATTTACCCCACTCAGGCACTTTATTAGAGACATGTCAATCCAACTGAAGTTCCATGTACCACATCTTAGTCTCTGACAGTCTCTCTAGAAAGCCTGGAGTAAATTCAAAGTGACATTCTGGGGATAGAGGTGCTTTGTAAAGTAGTTTGTCGTGCACTTTTGGAAAATTTGCCTAACTTTTTTTTGGCTTGTCACATCTTCCAAAGCACTTGTCCTAGAAACTGCATACTTGTTTTGCGCTGCTGGTCCTGGAGAGATCTGGCACTTTTGACTAGTTTTGGATGTTAAATTATTTAGAAGTTCACAAAAAACACAGGAGTGAATGATGGAGCATTTCAATGGAATCCAACTCACCACTTCCCACACCCTCCTTAAGAAACTGCACTTTCTTTTAACAAAAAACATTTACATCTAAAATCCCCCGCCACCACAAATAAATAAGATTATAAAAGTCTGAGAATGAACACGTATATAAGCCTTAATCAATTACTGTTACCTCACCCATCTTGCACCACCCTGTGTCTCTGGCCCCATCCAGGCCTCCTCTCTGCTCCCCCATCATGTGCTCCCTTTCCATGGTGCTGGGACTCTTGCAACTCTGTTTCATGCCTCTCATCCAGAGTCCCACTGGTCTACTACCCCACTCCATTTGCCTCTCCTCATGCCTACACCAGAACTCCCCAACTCCTAGACAGCAGCTGCATAGCACATAGGCATGCAGTCCCAAATCTCTTACTCTCAAGTCAGTGTACCTTCTCCAGTCAACTCTATTCCCCTGCACAGACTATTCCTCCCTCTGTATTTCCTACATGAATCCTGCTACCTGTTTTTATTGAGGTTCTCATCACCACCAGCTCAGACCAGCTACAGCGAACCTGGAGCTAGCATGAGGTTTATTATTTAAAATGTAATCATTGCTTCACATAAATGGTGCCTCATCTCTTTGCAATTCCTCTCACTGCATACCTGACTGCCATCTTCTTGTGCCTTCCGGATAATGTTCTGCCGAGAGTCAATCCAATAAAGCTGTTTATCTAGGGGGTCATAATCGATGGCCCGGACGTTCCTGAGACTGTGGATAGGGAGTATGATGTCTGGACTCTGTTGCTCATCTATCACCATGCGATTAATTGCGTTCTTCTGACTGAACAACAGGAAAGTCGTAGGAGCTTTAAAAAAGGGGGGGGGGGAACACATACAGAGCAGAAACACTGGTTATCTATATACCCAGTACTAGCATTACTACACAAAAGCTATTAATACCTTACTTTCCCCCAGAAACTACCCCTTTACTCCTTCCCACACATACACACATCTGCACAGAGCTTTTTTGGGGGGGGGGGGAGGGGGAGAAGGGTTTTAAAGGCATCTATCTTTTAAAATAAATTCGTATGTGTGGGGACGTAAAAAGGAAGGATAATTTCAAACACAAAGAGAAGAAAGAATATGGACACATGTTGAAATTATCACAAGATCCAGGTTATCAATTTAAAACACTTTCTCCAAGTCTCTTTTCAGAATCCTTTTAGCTCCGTAGTCTGCCTGCAATAAAGTTATAGCACACTGTAGCCCAAGTCCCAGCAGCTTCAGTAAAGTAGAGCTCATGCCTGGAAAGATCAACAGTGGGACATTTCACCCATTCCAACCTATAAAACACACAAGGTAACACCTGGCGGAGTGAAGTTCCAGAGAACATCCTCTATCTTCATTATTTTAGGCATATACTTTAAGTGGTTTTTTCTGGCTGCTGCTAAGAAAAAAGGCTCACTGGCATAAAAATATACTTTTCACACTGTTCAAAATTCTGACCTAGGTGCAAGTTATTTTTGCTTTTTGAAAAATCCCAAGCATTTCACCAGTGACTTTTTTCTATATTTAATCACTAATTAATAGAAGATAAGACAAAAGCAAACCAGACACAAACAGTTTGTTGTACGCATGTAGTACAAACAGCAAAACACCACATTTGGAAAGGTCAAATCCCTTATTCATTAGATAAACCCGCATGTTAAGGGAAATATGCAAAAAAAGAGGATGGTTTAGACCAAAACAAAGGAAGTTGTGAAAGGAGGCTTTCATGCTTTCAGTTACAAACAGTCAAATCCTTCTGCTCCTTCCTTCCAGAGACACTGTCATTCTCATAGATCCACTCGGTAAGAACTTCAAAAGGAAAGTTACCAAATAATTGTCTCTTGATATCTGTAAACTCTGACTTCTCTAGCATTAGTATTATCCAAATAGATGGCTCATTGTATGTCGTGGTAGGGCAAATTTCCCATTTTAAGTCCCCCCATTCTCTGGAACTCAATTTGGGTTTTGGAAAACATTTTCCATTCTCCAACGTAATTTCTCCCAACAGTCATATATTTTAACTATATTTCTGGAAGGAACTGTGGGTGAAACACAGCAGCATCCCAGCTGGAGAACTGCTCTTCAAGCTCAACAATGCAGTGTTGGCTCTGAAAGTCTGAGTTCCCAGATCTAGTCGCAGCAGCATCTCTTTCCCATAATTAAAAGAATATGTGCACACATGTGCATTGTGGTCAACAAAGGGAGGAACTGGCCTCTAGGACTTCTGCTAGAATAATGCTCAGAAACACATAACCAAGTAAATTAGGCAAGAGAAAGTTAAAACGATCCATTAGCCAATTACAGAGGCCAAGAGAAAAATTAAATTACAAGCAGAAAATTCTAAGTCTCCAATTACCTACAAATGAGAAGTGGGAAATCTACCAGGGTTGAACATGGCTGAAAAGGTGTTAACGCCTAATGAGAGACTTCGAACCATACTGTTTAGAAACAGTTCTATATCTTTATAGCGTAACACGTTTCCTGTATTTTTCTCTTTGCTTTGCAACTAAATATTTCCATGCAAACAGGATCTTTACGTGACTGTATTACTTATTTCTCGTCCAAAGACAAAATCCCTCACTTATGATATCATAGTTATCACCACAACTATGTCAATTATTCTTTTGACATGCAGTAAAGGAGGAAGAAGGGAATGGTACAAAGATTTTGTTTGCATGCAAGTGGTCCCTTGTAATAAACAGAAAAATACCGAAAATGTGGGGTGTGCAAAGCAGAAATGTTTCCAAGAGAATGATTTTCAAAGTATTCCATGGAGGTGACAGTCTCAGAATAAGTGACACCTGATTTGGGCTCAGTGCAGCAGTTAGATCTCTTTACTCATGCATAATGCAGATGAGATAATACCTGACTCTCTTAACTCACTGATAATCTGAATGACACCAGAGAAACCATCCAAGCATCTTGGCAGTCAAAAATGGAGGTTACTTCAAGATGTGTGTTCCCTATCTGTATTCCACACATTAGGTACGCGTGTGCACTGTGTGTCCAAGTTCAGAAGTTCTTGCAAGCAGTGTCCAATGACCCACACAGGTGCCGTAGCTCTCCTCACGCTCTAAACCAAGAGCATAAAAGGCGTTGCGGGCCGATGTCTTTCCAGTTTCCATTCTTACTGCAGTTCAAACAATCCACAGCAGAAGGGACAGACGGAAGGTAGAGAGATCACACATCTCGAAGAGCATCCAGTTAACAGTAAGTAGCCTGCATTTCTTCCTCGAGTGATGGTCTCTATGTGTATTCCTCATGTGGGAGATTAACAAGCAGTGGTAAGACCAGACGCAGGTGCAAGAAGGCCAGCGCTGATTGTAGTACTGCTGTCCCCACAGCTGTGTCTGCATTTGACCGGACCAGAGCATTATGTCTTGTGACGGTATGCAAAGAGCTCTAATTAGCTGCC
The DNA here is from genome assembly GCF_025201925.1 of Gopherus flavomarginatus. Lineage (NCBI taxonomy): Eukaryota > Metazoa > Chordata > Testudines > Testudinidae > Gopherus > Gopherus flavomarginatus. The sequence continues at coordinate 135,849,022 of NC_066617.1, forward strand.
CTCCATAACGCTGGGAGGGGTACGTCTCAGTAGTGCTGCCAAAATAACTTGCCCTCTAGTAGAATTAGCCCTCACCTGCTCTGGAGGGGGAATATAAACTAGTTGGTAACAAAGGGTAACACAATTCGAGATCCACTTTGAATGTCTTTGTGTCTATGCAGCTTGACCCCTTGATCACTCTGCTATGAAAAAAAATCATTCAGGTGTCTTTACATCATTTGTTCTTTGCAGATAAAAGGCCAAAGCATTTGAGACATCTAGAGAATGCAGTCAGCTCCCTTCATCTGAGGTATGCAGTTTTGGAAAAGATGCTAGTAAATGGACTACCTGACTCTCATGAAACTCAGAAACTATTTTAGGAATGAATCTAGGGTGGGGTTATAACAAAACCCTTTCTTTATAGAATGTAGTATACGGTGGGTCCACCATGAGCACTCCCAGCTCACTAACCCTTCTAGCTGACATTACGTCTAGTAGACAGGTGGGTCATAGAACATGTGGCTAGAAGCTGAAAGGGGAGCTAGCAAGCAACGACAAAACAAAATTGTGGTTCCACTAAGGTGCAAACTTCACCAATGGTGGAAAGGATCTGAGACTCCTCTTTAGAAATCTAGTTGTGACAGGATGAGTGAATACTGTATGGTTATCCACCAGAGAATGGAAATTGCTGATCGCTACTAAATGTACTCGCAGAGAATTGAGCATGAGACCTGAAGACTGAAGAATAAAAGATAGGAAGGATCCCAGCAGATATTGGACACAAGTTGCACTGGTGAGCCCAGGGGGAGAAATGTTTTCATTCTGCTTAACAGTAGCTTCTCACAGACTCTTTCTGCTTTGGTTAAGGATGAATTGCACCCTTTTAGAACATGAGCATTCTATTTCTGATGCCTATCCAAATACCAGGCCCTGCGTTGCAACAGTCCCAGGTTTGGGATGTTAGGACTTGCACTTATCCACTCAAAGTCTGGCAACGTGCGGATGTTCTTGGGTGGGTGAACTGAGGTCTTCAGCAGACTGCACCCAACTGGTTGAGACAGTTCGGTTTACGAACAGGAAAACTTGAACTCTGTCTTGATGGATCTTCTGTAGCACTTCTGTCAAGCCCTTGCCCAGGGCTATTCTGGACAGGTACTGAGGAAATTTCCTGTCCTCCCATGTCGGCATTCCCCATTGGGTGAAGATGTCATCAAGAACCAAATTATGAATCTCCAATTTGTGATTTGTGGAAAAATGTCTGCTCAAGCAGCCCATTAGGGAGTTTTGCATGCCTGGTAAAGAAGCTGTTGATAGGAACATGCGATGGCTGATGCACCAGTTCCAAAGGGTGACTGCATCTATGCTCAAAGGGAGAGATCTCACTCTCCCTGCTTGTTTACATAAAATACTGTTGTCACGTTGTCCAACGTTATTTAGACATGTCTGGATTGGATGAGGGAGGAAGGAGTCACAGGTTCAATGGACCACCTGGAATTCTACTAAACTGATACTCCAAAAGGGTCCAGATGCTTTGTGACATGTATTCACCCATGAGAGCATCCCAACCCAAGAGGAAAGCATCAGTAATGAGGATTGCCTCAGGGGTCAGTGTAATGAAAGGGATTCCCCATCCAAACCTTCTCCACTTTTGCCCACCAGACAAAAGTCTAAAACTTCAGGCAGAACTGTCACCTCTGTTTATGTTGCCTTTCTCTGGTGAGTACATAGAGAGACGCCAGGCTTCTATGCAGTGAAAATAAAGCTTGGCAAACAATGTCACGTGCATGAAGCCACATGGCTGAAGAGGGAAAAGGCAAGTTCTGATTGATGTCCTGGTTCTGACACTGACCTGATGTATGTGCACGCTCATGGACTGAAATATCTTGGGAGGCAAATATGCTCTTGCTGCAGTCGAGTCCAACATCCCCCCTATAAAATTTATGGGACTCATGGGGGTCAACATGGATTTTCATGACTGATGCAGAAACCCAGGGAAGGCAGGCGGCTGAGCAGAACACTGGTTGCTTGCTCGACTTCCTTGAAGGAACCGCCCATCAGTAGCCAGTCATCAAGGAAGGGGAAGACTGTAAATCCCTCTCTTCTCATACAAGCAGCCACTACTGATAAGACTTTTGTAAAGACCCGGGGTGCAGTAGCTAGCCCAAAGTGGGAGGACTCTAAATTAGTAATGCTCTTCATCGAAGAGGAACCTAAGGAACCTCTTGTGGGCTGGGTGGACGTCTATGTGAAAATGTGCGTCTAATGTTGAGAGCCGCAAACCATGTGTCCTCCTCTAATGAGGGAATTACGGATGCCAAGGAGAGCATGTGGAATTTTAGTTTCCAAATGAACCTGTTCAGCTGTCTCAGATCAGGAATTGGCCTCCATCCCCCATTCTTCTTGTGGATGGAGAAGTAAGGGGGATAGAATCCCTGCCCTTGATGTTGAGATGGAACCCTTTCTATGGCTCCCCTGAGAAGGGAGCTCACCTCATGTTGCAGAATCACCCCATGAGAGTGGTCCGTGAAAAAGAATGAAGAAGGGGGTTTTGTGGGTAGGAGGTACCAGAGATTCGATCAGCTAGATGCCATAAATAATCTCCAATACCTATTTGTCTGTAGTTAGGGCAGTTTTTGCCAAATGGGGTGGGGAAGCCTTTGAATATCAGAGATGGGAAAAGAAGTGGCATCAATAAAGGGACATAGGCCTCAACAGTACCATAGAAAAAAACCCCTCTTTGCTTGGGGTTAGAGTATGATGTGGTGGTGAATGTTGCAGAGGCTGGGTTCCTGGGTCTATAAGCCCTCTGTCTTTTGAGAGTTAGCTCTCGAGAACATTGGTGGTAAAATGGCTGAGGAGGTGATCTTGCCCTATTAGCCCCATCTATGGTGCTTTCTTTTAGGGGCAAGGATATAAATGCCAGTGAATCCAGTTTGTCCTCAAGTCTTTGAGGGAGTGGAGACACTCATCTGTCTTCTTGTGGAATAGGTTGATAGTATCGAAGGGCAGATATTGGATGGTATTCTGCATGTCTAGGAAAACATGAGGATCGTAACCACAAATCTCTCCTCATAACAATGGCCACTTGACTGAGAACAGACGGCTGCAGAACATCTTGTAAACTATGTTGAGGCGCCTGATCTCCCTCAAGTTGAATCTATAACTCTGCAGCCACCCTGGGCATGAGCTCTTGATATTGTTTAAAGTCATCTGGCAGGGATGGAAAAGATGGAGTAACTGCCTCATCTGGTGAAGATGACGAGATTGCTACTGGAATAGGCTCACCTTCCCTTTCTGAATATGCTGTGGGTGTCTGGGAAGTGGCAAATAGGATTCCTGCACTGATCCTGAGTTTAGGGTAGGGCTCCCATGATCCCCAGTATTGCCAGTAGGATGGATCAACTGCAAAGGAAAACCCCATGGCATGGGGTGGGGGAGCCTGTTTCTCGACCAACTGTATCTGCCTGGGGGTCAGAACCATGATCTTCTGGGGCTCCTGTCTTGTGCCATCTTTTCCTGATGCTGCAGAGACTCTTGCAGGGGCTATGACTCATCCCAACATAAAGCTGAATCCTTATCTCCAGCAGAACCAATGGTACCAATATGGGATGGAGAATGACACTGTCTCATCAGGACAGAGTCATCTTCTGGTGTATCAATGTCCCAGAATAAAGACAGTCCTGATAGGAGGGCTGAATGTGGATAGGGAAGAGCAAAGATGTCCTCTTCAGGGAGACATAAGTCTGATTGTCCTGGGGGTATGAGGAGAGTCCACTGGCAGAGCAGTCAGAACCAGAGCTTTCCTGGTCATTGTGGTACGTGTCTCTACTGGTATCGCTTTGATTCTAGAAGTGGATTGGAGCATCAGGAGCTGTTTATCCCGAGCCAAATGGATTAACGCTTCATCACTTTCTAGATGAAATATTTTCTGAGTCTCAGCTCCAAACCCTCATGAATTCTGGGGGGAAAAGACCAGCAGATGCTGGCAGAAATAGGAGTCTCACCCAGGCAACAGAGGCAGTGCTGATGTTTGTCATTCACCGAAAAGGAGTGAAGGCAGGAAACACAATTTTTGAACTCTGGGCATAATCCCAGACTTCTCTGGGGAAAAGAAAATGGGTGGGGAAGAAAATGGGAGGAAACACTAACTACAGAAGAACCTCAGGAGTTACAAACTGACCTGTCAACAACACATCTCTTTTGGAACCAGAAGTACACAATCAGGCAGCAGAGACACCTACCTACCTAAATCAAATACTGTACAGTACAGTCCTCAAACAAACTACTAAAAAAATAAAGGGAAAAGTTAAAAAAAGATTTGACAAGGTAAGGAAACCGTTTCTGTGTATGTTTAATTTAATTTAAGATAGTTAAAAGCAGCATTTTTCTTCTGTGAGGTAAAGTTTCAAAGCTGTATTAGGTCAATGTTCAGCTATAAACTTTTGAAAGAATAACCATAACATTTTATTCAGTTACGTACACTTCAGTTCAGAACAACCTCTATTCCAGAAGTGTCATAACGCTGAGGTTCTACTGTATACTATAAAAACAACTAAAATTAATTGTGTACAACATTTTACCGCAATGACACTGTTTAAAAAAAAAAAAAAAGATTAGGACACCAAAGATCTCGATTCAGATCATGCAGCAATAAGCAGGAACTGGAAAGGTATAGGCCTGCACCACTTTTCATGCCCTGAGTTTGGAGCATGAGAAAAGCTACAGCACATGTACAGACCAACGGCCACTGCTTGCAAAAATATTCTGGATTCAAACACATGGTACTCATGTGTATCCAATGTGTGGAATACATGTAGGGACCATCCTATGAAGAATTATGAGTGCTGCACTGGCAGCCAGTTATTGAAAGAAAGATGAATTATTTGGCTAGAAACTAACTGTGGCCAGCCTAAGGGCCTTGTGGTTGACACACTGCACAACAATGAAAAAACCTGGGGTTTGGCTGCTTGCTGCCTCTACTGTGATCAGGAACTGAAAGTGCTGTGAAGGCAGCACTCTGGGGCCAATGTTCTCACTCAAAAGCAATGCCTTTAGCCACACTGGGGTGAGCTCTGGAGGAAGGTCTGTCCAACATCCCTTCAAGCTGGAATATAAATCACAACCTAAAACTCATCCAATATTCCAAAACACACCAAAATCCCATTAATCCTCTATGCCTGGTAAATCTCAAAAAAATAAAAGGGGACATGAAGTAACTTTCATGGGCTGGCACAAAAGTAGAAGTGTTTTCAGCTTCTCTTTTTACCCAGCCTTATTCTGGTTGGCAGAATGAAGAAAAATGTTAATTGAAATTAATCCCATTGCCAAGCTGTTGGCCTGGAAACTTTTTAAAAATATCCTAACTTTTACTCAATTGCCTGGTAGGATTTTAGTATGGTTAGAAAACAAAATCCAGCCAGTTTTATTATCATCTTCAAACACACACACCCCCTCCGCCAACACATCCTGATTTAGAACTTTATATTGGAACTGGAAAGGTTTTTAATACCCTTTCAGTATCAAAGGTAGAAATGAGCCATGACTTGGTATATCATGTTCCTGTCACCAAAGCAAACTGTCTCCTCTTCGTTGCTATTAAAAATAAATAGAGAAGAAAGAAATGAAAATGTTTCTTTTTTCTAGCAAAATACTTTTATCTGTTACCAAATGCATTTGCTTTCATAATTTATTCCCATTGGAACAACAAACATGGCATTCTCATGCCTCTAATTTGTCATTTGTGCTTAGGGCTTACCACTACAGGTCCTGTTGTCAGAATTCAAGGAATAGTGAGCTGGGCATCCACACACAAAACCATCAACTGGCACTGCCAAGCAGAGATGGGAGCAGTGCCCGTTGCTAGATGCACATTCATTCCAGCCTGCCTGCCTCGAAGAATGGAAGACCAGGATATCCATCACATAATCCAAGTGGCCTTGGATGATGGTCCGGTTCTGGCCACTGGTCTTGTTGGCTCGCTCAATGCTGCGCCGGCTCCAATCTGTCCAATAGATGTAATCCTGGTATTGAGTCAAGCCAAACGGGTGAGGCAAGTCATCTGCTATAACCTCACGGTCAAGGCCTGTTTTCAAAAAAGGGAGAGAAAAAAACAAGAGGAATTACTGGGGACATACTGGGTTTTTATAACAATGTGCTAGACATTGCTCCTTCATGGAGAGGTTAAAAAACATAAAAAATAAATTTACAGTTTAATAACAGCCTCCACCAGGACTGCCAGTCTTCTGTAACAACCCATCTGCAGCATGAGGCCCCTTCCTTATCTCTCTCTCTTTCTCTCACACACATACACACAACCACCCACCCTACTCTCATGCCTGATATATACAATGGAGTGCATCTACTTTAAAAAAAAAAAAATCTGTTCTAAGTGTATTAAATCTATGAGCTTTTGCAGTTTGGCTTTCCCATCACCTCTCCATAACAAATGAAATACTGGTTATATTTTTTGTCAGAGAGGACACTTCAAAAGCTACCAGTTGAGAGCTTTGTCCTACGTATAACTAAAAATACACAGCTTGCATAGAAAAAGCAACAGCAACTTACCTAGCATATTTGAAGATTCTATTAAGTTGGTATCCAGATCTGTCCAGTAAAGTCTTCTTTTAGCATAATCAATTGTTAGCCCATTAGCTCGTCCCACGTTTGGTACCAAAGTAGTACGTTCACTTCCATCCATGGCAGCTCGGTCAATCTTGGGCTTCCCACCCCACTCAGTCCAGTACATAAACCTGTATAAAAATGCCAGAAATTTCTCATTTATCTGATATAGAAGTTTTGTGCTAATGCAGACTCTTAAAATTTCTTGCCAGTACATGAAAGGAAAAAACAACACAAAAGCAAGAAGAACGGTAACAGAAAACCAGAGTTATAAATTTAAGTGTTTATTAAAACACATTAAATACTTTTCTCAAAATAAAAGCTAGGAAATGAGTCCGATTTCCTTATTTGCTCCATCCAAAGCTGGACCCTTACCAAGGACTTCTTTACTAGAGCCCTTCAGTCTTTAACTAGTTCATGTGTGTTAGCTAATAATAAACAGGATGGCATCTGGGTACATTACATTGCACATTGTTCTTTATCAAGAATTGATCCAAAGCACATTGCATGAGCAACAAAAATTGCCTTCTGCTTCTATTCAATCCTCTACTGAACTCTGAACTAAATGTTTCTTGAGGATATTTCCTTGAAGTGCCTTTCTCCACCAGTTTCCACACCAGAGATTGGTCTTACAGGTAGCAATGGACTAGACCAGAGGTGGCCAACCTGAGCAGGAGTCAAATTTACCAATGTACATTGCCAAAGAGCCACAGTAATACGTCAGCTGCCCCTCATCAGCCCCTACTCCTCCCACTCACCAGCAGCCCCACTGATCAGTGCCTCCCGCTCCCTCCCCGCACCTCCCAATCAGCTGTTTTGTGACATGCAGGAGACTCTGGGGGAGAGGGAAGGCGGAGGAGCGAGGGCATGGCAGGAGCGAGGGCATGGCAGGCTCAGGTGGAATGGGGGTAGGGCCTGTGGCACAGCCAGAGGTTGAGCAGTGAGCACCTCCAGCACATTGGAAAGTCTTGCAAACAGATCTCAGAGACTTTCCACTGCAGTTGGGTAACAATACACTTCATCTCGCATACTGCTGAGCCAAGGTAATGTTCTCACTCTACTACGTATAGAATACAGATCATCTAAGTACTGCAACAGTGGTCAACACGTAAGCATATGCTATTGTTCTCTGGCATCGTTGGATTGCAGCAGGGAGATGCGTTTCCATATGTATGATACCAAATTCTTTGTATTGTCTGCCACGGACTATGCTGACCCTAATATTTGGAACACAACACCCAAATAGGTTAGATAGGTAAGCTAAACTAAATAGGAATAAGATCACTGAGTGTGAAGTGATCTGACAGACTATGTACTGGCCAAGCTTGTAAAGAAACTGATAGATAATGGATAGGTTCCTAAATATGTAGGCTCATTATTCAATGGGAGCTGCTGAATTATCAGTACTTTAGAAAAATTAAGCCACTTATTTAGGTGCCCAAACATGGGCTTAAGAAGAAAACCCACTTCTGAAAATCTTGGTGATCATTTATTGTTTTAAAAACAAACTAAAAAAGGAGATAATGCAAGTAAAGCAACTTTGCTATTGGGGTCCCAGTGTGAATTTAAGATGAGGAATTGAGAAACACTCTGGTCTACGTGTGTTTTCAAGCTATTTCTGGCCAGACAGCTATTAGAGCAGGGGTCTCAAACTCAAATGACCACGAGGGCCAAATGAGGACTAGTACATTGGCCTGAGGGCCACATTATTGACATCTCCCCTCCGTCGCCCTCAGCCCCACCTCACTCCACCCCTTCCATGAGGCCCCTGCCCTGCCTCTTCTCACCCTTTCCCTGCCCTCATTCCAACCCCTTCCCCAAAATCCCCACCCCAGCTCCACTCCTTCCCTGCCCCCAGGGGGTGCAGGAGGGGCTCAGGGCGGGGAGTTGGGATGTGAGGTGCAGGAGTGATGAGGGGTGCAGATGGAGCTCAGGGCAGGGGGTTCGACTGCAGAAGGGGTTCGGAGGGGAGGGCACTGGCCCAGCGTGCACCGGGGGCAGGGCAGGCTCCCTGCCTGCCTACCCTGTCCATGCGCCACTCTGGGAAGCGGCTGGAACATGAGGGAGCAGGGGAACAGGGGAGTGTGTGTGTGTGTTGCTGTTGCTTCAGGCACCGCCCTCAGCATCTCCCATTGGCTGGAAATGGGGAACCGTGGCCAATGGGAGATGTTGGGGGCGGTGCCTGAAGCAACATCAAACACATACTTCTGGCACCTCTCCTCCCCCAGGTTCCGTCCACTTCCCGGAGCAGCACGGGGGCAAGGCAGGCAGGGAGCCTGCCCTGCCCCCGGTGCACATCGGGCTGGAGCCACTCTAGGTAAACACTGGAGGAGGGCGGTGGGGCCACGAGGAGCTGATGGGCAGCAGAAAATAACCTCGCGGGCCACGCGTGTTTGAGACTCCTGTATTAGAGCAAGGGATACTGAGCAACTTTGCACTAAGTGAGAAATACTAGCTCTTGTGAATACCAGTGATGAAAATGAGTCGCCTCAAGGTAAGTGGTAAAATTACAGTACTAATCTGCAATTCCAGGCCTTGAGTAGCTTTGAGGAACTACGTGGACATTGCATACTCCCAGAACATCTGGTTCAGATTTGCGTATCAAAACAGTAAATTTAGTTCTCTCCTACTTTGGATGAAGATTTTTGGTATTTAGCAAACTTTAACTGTTATTTTTCAAGAGAAAGATGGTTTAGAGAGGCAGTGAATGGGAGCCTGGAAATCCTGAGACTTTCCAGTTCTACGCAGTGACTCAGTCTGGCCTTGGACACATCACTCAGTGCTTGATTTTCAGAGTTCCTAAACTCCTCCAGTTCCAACTGAAGTCAATGTAGACTGAGAGAATTCAGGATATTTGAAAATCAGTTTCCTCATCTGTAAAATAGGGGTAATTCACAACTAGTGTCTCTCACGTGGATTTTGCAAGGAATAAATTAGTAAATGTTTGTAAAGCATTTCAAGGTTATAAAGTGCTATGTAGATGTTAAGTATTATGACAGTTCTTTTCTTATGACATAAAATGCTATTGCATTTTAATGTGATTGAGTCCATTTTCCTAGAGAAAAGACTTCTCTCATTACAAAAATCTTATATTTTGGATAGGCAGATAGAGCAGTTTTCTTGGATGCTTTATTTCCCTCCCCCACCTACCAAAGTTGTTCTTTCCCTCCAAAATAAACTCTCTCCTTATTCTCACACAGTGAGCTTCACCTTCCCTTCAAAAAGAACAGGAGTACTTGTGGCACCTTAGAGACTAACAAATTTATTTCAGCGTGAGCTACAGCTCACTTCTTCGGATGCACAGAATGGAAAGAAGTGAGCTGTAACTAACGAAAGTTCATGCTGAAATAAATTTGTTAGTCTCTAAGGTGCCACAAGTACTCCTGTTCTTTTTGCGGATACAGACTAACACGGCTGCTACTCTGAAACCTTCCCTTCGGAGGCAGAGCACAAAATACCTTCACAACACCCTAATCCCTGATGAAAGGGAGCTCCATTTTAAAAGGACAAATATTTTCTTTTCAGTGTGATGGACCTTTTCTAATTAATGAATTCCATAAAACTAAAGCTACTTTGATTTTATGATTAATTAAAAAACTAAATATAAATCCTTTTTAAATGAGCTTCTCTGATTTTTGTGTAGTATTCCTAATGATTATTCAGAATATTAAGAGCACATTCCTCCAGCCTTTGTATTCTAAATTACTAGGTTATATTCCCCAAGCTGAGTTCTCTCAGGATTTATACACTGGTGCCTCATTAACATGCCCTACAGAAAATATGCATGTGTTACTTTTAAGAAGTTTGTAAACATAAAATTAAATCAGCAAGTTACCCTTCAGCAGGGTCTAATGCCAATGCTCGGGGGCTGTCCAGATCCTTCCACACCAATACTTGACGATGTTGTCCATCCAGCTTTGACACTTCAATACGATTTGTTCCAGTATCGGCCCAATACAGGTTCTTCCCTAGCCAGTCTACTGCCATGCCTTCTGGGTAATCCAAGCCAAACTCCACCACATGTTCGAGTGCACTGCCGTTCATAAATGCCCTGCTGATAGTCTTCAGGGATACAATGATACACAGGTAAATTAGGAACTTTACCAGTCTGTCATTGGGGTTTGCATTTAAAAACTTTGAGATTTCAGACATCTTGCAGAAAAGTAGTTCATACAATATGCTACTCACACATACAATTAACAATAAGGCCTATTCAAGAGTGATGATTTACTGTGGTCACTGAAGAAAAATGGTTTGACTTCAGTTGGGTTCCATTAAGCAGTCTGTACGCTACACTGACCTTAACAACTGACAGCCAGCTTTGAGGAGGAAATATTTTGGAATTCTCAGGCTCATGCCGAAGCTTCTCTGCTACAGCGAGGAGCGATATTTTAGTCACAGAGACAGCATTTAAAGGCAAGAAGGGACCACCAGACAATCTCATCCAACCTCCTGTATTTCACAGGTCACTCACCACCCAACCACCCACACCACATTATTAATTCATGATGTTTATTATGGTAGTGCCCAAGGATCAATCAACAGCGGGGGCCACTGAGGTAGGCACAATACAGATTAGTAGAAAGTCCCTTCTCCAAAGAGCTTACAATCTAAATACACAAGACAGAACACAGGTTGGGGGGGAGGGGGAGCAGAACATACAAGCACTGTGAACACTGTGATGGTGACAAATGTCTTGTGTCAGTTCCTTTTTTTTTTTTAATCATCCTCCTCATTTAAAAAGTTCAGCACAAACCACCATATAGATGAAAACAATCAATGGCCAAGAAGTCAGTTAGCTCTGCAGTGCCAGTATTTATGGACGGATGGTAAGCAACTAAGTTAATTCCCCATTAAGAAGAGTTTCTGATCTCTCTTTTGTCCAAAAGATTTCTCTTTTAACTCTCAACTTCATAACCCTTCCTATGACGATAGAGGCAGTCATAATTGTATAATATTTCATAGCTTAGCCATTCACTGGTATACAATCATGACCAAGAAGCCCGAAGATAACGTATCTTTGCCAAGGACAACAATGGTATGCGAACACTAGTTTCCTCCCATCCCTCACTCCTCATGTTCCTAACACTGCAGAAGTCAAAGTTCAATTTTGTTTGCTTACAGCTTGTGCGCTAGAACCAGTGATGTCACAAGCGTGTGCACAATCAGGAGTTCGGCGTCCCTTAATCCCTATCTACAACGTCCTTTCAAACCAACTTTGGGAACCACGTTTAATCAATTTCAACCACAGTTCAAGTTAAACCAGTTTCTACAACAGTTTGGCCAGCTTCCCTCTCGGAAACTCATTTACAAGCTATGTGTTGAGCCCTTGTGTGCCCAGCTCCTAAATTACTGAGTGCAGAACACAGTAAGCTGTTGTGTAAGCCTCGCCGCAATTACAGAATTCTTCCTTTATTAAAAAAAATCCTGATATTTCCATTTCTGAGTAAATTTACTGCTCCTGAAAATGAGAGTGAAACTGGACCAGTGAATATCGATGCTGAAACTTATACACCATTTGTCTGCCTTATGCCTGTTTCTGATACGCAACACTCCCCAACACTTCAGTCTCAACTGAATAATCTAGCTATTTCAGTATAATTTATAATTCATACCATATTTCACCTAATGTATGGAATCTTCATAACTAATGCCTACTGGAGTAAGATTAACATCAGCTTTCACTTCAGGTCCAAGACAAAGTTCCCTCTCACAATGTATTTGGCAAGATAGCCATGTTAAGTCCCCCAAATCTCCCTCAAAGTGGCGCTCCCCCCCCCTCAGTTTCAGTTTTCCACAAAATGCTGACTTTTATCCTTGCGAATTCATACCGTGAGAAAACATAGATCCACCGATTTAAAAAGCACACATCCGAATTTAGCCAGGATATGAAGACATTTTGTGCTGGGTCAAGCTTTTCCCTCTGAACTAGAATTATGTAAAATTTATTTGTTGGTCAGTTCTTGAGTTTAAGTGTTTTGAGAATGCAGCAATAGTGGACTGCATGGGCGGAGAGTGAACCCTGGGCTCAAGGAGGCTAGCCATCCCCTTGCCCAGCCTGCCCCTTCTGCATGAGGCCCCGCCCCTCCCGCCCTCCTTCCCCCACTAGCACCTAGAGACTTCCCCTCCCAGGAGCACTGGGCTGGTGGTGCACTTCCCCCCACCCCCAAACACCAGGCAGTATGAACACCGGTTCCAGTCACCTGTAGTCACTCGCTGGTCCCAGGCCGGGGTTCTGGCCATGGGGGAAGAGCCGCAGAGCCCCCAGCAGGACCACACAGGGCTGCTTGGGGAGGCACAGCTGCCCATGTGGGACTGAACTCTAGACAGAGACAACTCTCTCTTTTACCTTCAGCGAGATATCTGTCCAGTAAATCCGATTGTCTGTCACATCAAAATCCAGAGCAGACGCTTCTTTGACTCCCGTAAGTGGGATGGCAACATTGTTGTTGTTGGTTTCCAAAGAGATTCGCCTGATATCTGCTCTCCGAGAAAAGAGCAGGAAAGCTTCTGGGACTATGCAAGTCCTCATATCACTGATCAGCTCCAAGCCTATGGGACAGGCACAGCGAGGACCCTGAGGTCTGTACAGACAGAGATGGCTGCAACCACCATTGTCCTCTGCACAAGGGTTTGCACCTACACATTCAGTAGAAGCAAAAAGAATTATTTGACATTGCCCTCCTTTTCCAGATAATTATCCTCAGACAGCAGTGCTAACTTTCTCCACAGTACATTGCCCTGCAACCTACCTCAGCCTTGTCCTATAGCAATTACCTTAAGAATGAAAATAGTTGCAGACTTCACAGCCATTCAGACCACTAATAAAGAATATTATTGTGATAGTGATCTGTGTATGTTATGGAAGTCTGTCTATTAAGAGCTGCACTGACACCACCAAACACTCAAACACTCATTTCACACAGGCAAACAGCTGGGAAGAGGCCTGCATTTGACACATGTAACTAAGTGCCCATTTAGACCAATCAGTGCACATGCAAAACCTGTGTCGCTCCTAGTTTTCATGAAGACACAGGGAGCACAGTTTGTAGACAGGTTACGAGTTGAAGGCATATAAAACAGTCTTCGTTTCATTAACCTTTGGTGTTAAAGAAATACATATCACATAACTAAACTGAATTCTGTACATGTTCTAATAGGGCCCAGTCTACACTAGAAAATTAAGTCAGCCTAACAATGTTGTTCAGGGTAGTTAAGCTCACCTAAGTCCATGTGCAGACAGTACTAGGTCGATGGAAGAATTCTTCTACAACCTCTTGAGGTGGATTACCCATGCCAATGGGAGAACCCCTTCTGTCAGGGTAGGCAGTGGTTACACTGAAGCACTACAGCTGTAGTGTTTTAAGAGCAGATAAGCTCTAAGATGACAACCAGGCTATAGAGCCCTCAAAGCCTGCAGAAGGGCATTGGTAACACTGTTCCCTCCTCTCACTATCCCAGTTAAATACAACCACAGAGAAAATCTGTGTTCTTGCTAACACTTGGGGGTAGTCTCTTTACAGTGTGAAAGAAACCACTTATCCTATTCAGCTGCTTATGAAATTGCTTTTCACACTTTTTGTCCAGGCCTGATTTTCAGTCACTCACCAGTGATCTGATGGACATTAGTAGCTTTCAGGCCCATTAGGTCAGGAAGTTGGTCTATGATGATTTCTCTTTCTGCTGTACGCTTATGCACTCGCTCAATGCTACGCCTTTGCCAGTCGGTCCAATAGATGTAATCTCCCAGCAAAGTGAATCCAAAGATGTGAGGCAGCTTGTCCTCCACCAGAACTCTCCTGCTACTGCCATCTGCATTCATGACCTGCATAGACACAAAAAAAACTGAATGAGAGAAACGCTGCCAATATGCAGAATAATTTCTCCAGACAGCCCACAATTAATACTAAAATTTTCAACACAAAATAAAAAAAAAAACCCCTAACTAAACTATCAGAAATGCTTTTGGCAAATCCTCCATCCACAAATACATGCAGGACCTGTCCATCTAAGGTTATATCCTTATACGCAAAATCCAGATAAACAGATCCTAAAGGAAGGTTATGACTCAGCAATCCTATAGTAAGACCATGCAAGAACTTCTATGCTGGTTCAGACCAATGGTCCATCTAGCCCTGTATTTTGTCTCCAACAGTAGTCAGTACTAGAGCTTCATGGGGAATAAACAGAACTGGGCAGTTGGAATGATCCACGCCATCTTCCCCCTCCTAACTTCTGGCAGCCAGAGGTTTAGGGTCATCCCAGAAACAGGGTTACATCTCTAATCATCTTGGTTATCCTCCATTAACTTATCTAGTCCTTTCTCAAACCTTGTTATACTTTTGACCTTCACAACATCCTCTGGCAATGAGTTCCACAGGTTAATTGTGTGTTATGTGAAAAAGTACTTTTTCTTGTTTGTATTAAGCTTACTGCCTGTTAATTTAATCAGATGACCCTTGGTTTTTGTATTGTGTTGAAAGAGTAAATAACACTTCTCTATTTATTTTTTCCACACCATTCATGATTACACAAACCTCTATTACAGTGATGCCCAAACTTTTCCTCTCATCCCCCTCTCCCCTTAACAGTAAAGGAATGCGTCCACACCCTCTGCTTGGAGCAGAGTCATGGCTAGGCCAGGGGCCAGGAGCTGCTCTAGCATATCCCCCCACCCCACTTAGTCATGTGTCTTCTCATTGAACAGCCCTAATCTTTTTAGTTCCTCTTTGTAATGAAGTCATTCTATACCCTCATTATCTGCCGCCTTATCTGAACCCTTTTTCCAGTTCCACTATACTTTTTTGAGATGTGGCAACCAGAACTGGACATAGTATACAACATATGGGTGCACCATGGATTTGTATAGTTGCATGGTGATATTTTCCATCTTATTTTCCACCCTTTTTCTAATAATTCCTAACATTCAGTTAAACTTTTTGACTGCTGATGCATATTGACCTGAAGTTTTCAGAGATCTATCTATGGTGACTCCAAGATCTTTCTTGAGTGGTAACAGCTATTTTAGGACCCATCATTATCCCTGTGTGGTTGGGATTATTTTTTCCAAATGTGCATTACTTTGCATTACCTATGTTGAATTTCATATCTTCTTTTTTTTTTTGGCCCAGTCACTCAGTTTTGTTTGTACTTAACTACCCTGAACAATTTTGCATCATTTTCAAACTCTGCCTTCTCAGTTTTCACTCCCTTTTTCAGATCACTAATGAATGTGTTGAACAGCACAGGTCCCAGTACAGATCCTTGAGGGACTCTGATGTTTACTACTCTCTGTTGTGAAAACTGATCATTTATTCAAATCCTTTGCTTCCTATCTTTTAAACCACTTTCTGATCCATAAGAACACCATCTCTCTTATCCCACGACTACTTAGTTTCCTTAAAAGCTTTTTGTGAGGGACCTTGTCAAATGCTTTCTGAAAATTCAACTATACTATATTGCCTGGATAACCCTTATCCACATGCTTATCAAAAAATTCCAATAGATTGGTGAGGCATGACTTCCCTTTACAAAAACTGTGCTGACTCTTTCTGAACATACTGTGTTTACATATTTGCCTGATCGGTCTGTTCTTTAATATAGTTTTTTTGTTTGTTTGTTTTTTAAAACCAATGTGTCCAATAGTCAAGTTAGGCTCACCAGCCTCCAACTGCCAGGATTGCCTTTGGAGACATTTTAAAAATCAAGACATAAGCTACTATTTATTTTGTGATCCCATGTTAGGCATATCAGTCACACATCCAGTCCTATACTTCTTATCTGCTTTCTACGGTATCTTTATTGCTTTTAGTTTTTAATGGGAGGGGCACTGTGATCTGGAGGATGAATACAAGTTTAGAATGTCAGGAAGTCCTGGCTCAGCATATAGGTCAGTTAGCAGTCCCGTCTATGACAGCTTAGTGCAGCTCAGGCCAGATGATAATGTTGCACACAGCAGGTTCTGCAAACTAGATGGTTTGAGAGAACAAACTGTAGCCATCATTTTGAACAAACCATTTTTGTATTATTTACAATTAAGTTCTACATCTTCTGAACAATAAGAATCATGTAAATCACTTGGTGGCTTTGGTCAAGACAAGTTCTCTACCTCAGTTTCCCTGTTGCTAAAACTGGGTAATACTTGCCTTCCTCAAAGGGGCATTGAGAGGATTAACTAATCTTTGTACAGCATTTGACCATGTTAAAGCACTGGGTAAGTGCTAAATATTACTAGTTAATACATAGTGATGGAGGTGGAAGGAAACTAATATTTAAAAAGATATCTTTCTATGCCAACGTAACAATCATATTACAACATGATTTGATATGATTACTGAATTGTGTGCAAAAAGAAATCACTACTGAAATATACTGCATTTACTTTAAACATTTTTCCATTGGTTTTCAATAAACAAACATTTCAAGAAAGACTTTTCCTTTTACTTGCATGCCAAAATATTGTACAAACTAGTAAAATTCATTCACTTTTTGGAAAAACTTTATGAAGTATCCAGACAGCATTCTCATCCCTGCAACATCTCAGAAAGCACCCTCTTCTAGAACCTACAGGGTTACCCAAGATCATCTGACACAACCTCCTTATTTTGGAACACTGGATTGGGGAAAGCAGAAACTTTTGAATCACATTCACATATTGTTTTAAATGAGTCCTGTGCACCACTAGAAGAGCCCTGAGGGCTTCCTATTCTCTCCATGACCCACTCCAAAGATCTGTATGCAAAGACAACCTTCGGAGTCAGTCAACACCAATGCATTAGCCAGGGGGTCCACTGTTTTGTGGTTAGAAAAACTTCCTACCAGTACGGGATGAGCAGCCTGCCTCCAGAGCACTCCCCCCCGACTTGCAATCCTCAGGGCAGTGGGGGTCAGGGTGAAGGGGGAATGAGGAAGAAAATAAAACCCCAAGTCTTTCTTGGCATAAAGCAGAGCCTGCTAGTTTTTTTGTTTGTTTGTTTGTGTTTGAATAAGTAATTTCTAGTTTCTTCCAAATACTTTGCTACAGTGGTGGCTGGGAAAAAAAAAATAAATATGGAATACCACCATAGTCTCCAAACACATTTTCTTTATGATCAGAAGTGATTATGTCGCAAAACTGTCTGGTATTGCTCAATTTTCCCCATCCCACATTGGGAACCCAATCCTGTGAGCCTTCCCTCCTTCAACAGAAATCCTTCTGAAAACAATAGAAGATTTGTATGTTTGCTGGCTTGGATGAATGGGCTCTAAATTTGTCTTAAAAATAAATTCAAAATTACTCCAGGAAATGGTCACATCAAAAAGTTTTAGCTCACACAAACACACACACTTTTCACAAAAATAAGGTGGGCATTACATTTTACTTTGTGAAATTTATATTGCTACAGGCATTAAACCTGTGCTGGTTATTCTACTTCAGAAACTTTCAACGTCTGCTGACTTCTCCCATTTTTTTCTAGCTGCATGGCTCCCCAACATAATTTTTTTTTTTTTGACAAATGCGGTGCCTGAACAAAGCGTGGAGGCCTAACTGAAGAACCATGAAACTGTTCTAAAAATGTCTATAAGGCAAGCTGTGACTAACTCCTTTTGCTCAATCCACCAGTCTCTCTAATCCGTGTGCAGAGCCCCTTTTTACAAAAGTTTTCACTGGTAAAGAAAACATCTCCACCCTTAAGTGAAAATCATCCACATTTTATTTTATCAGCATCTTGCTGACTTTCACAGTTGTTCTAATTCTTTGAGCTGACTGCATTTTTTTTCCTCCCTAAGTCATAAAGCTAAGCCACTTGTCTGTAACTAATTAATTCACAATAATTAGTGCTTGCTAAGCAGAACAGCTAGCTATCGGGCATGCCTAGACATAAACAGATCCTGTAAGTGGAAGTGACCAAATAAAATAAACAGTAGTTATCATTAAAATGTCACCAGTTACCAAAAGTAACCACCACACTGCATTAGCTAAGCTACCACACTTTCACCATGTACTTAACAATAGAACACAACTGTGGTATCAGAGACAGTGTCATAGGAACTGCTGGTAAAAGGATTATTTAAAAAGCGTGCACTGTAAACTAAATGGAAGCTCACATAAGCTTTAAATGGCAAGCTAGGCTACTAAAACAGCGCAATCAACCATCTACTTGCCACAAAAGGAAAGTACGGGAGGGGAAAGGGAGGAGAAAAGAAAAGAAACCATTACCTAGCCATTTGTGAATTTCTGGTTTGGACTGTATAAGGAGCTTAATTACCTGCAACTGGAGGTTCTTTGTGATGTGGGGTCCATATCTGTATTCTACTATGGGTTATGCATGCACACCATGCGCCATGAAAATGGCATGCAGCACTGTGTCGTGATTTTCCCACTTGCAGTTGATAGCAAAGTGACTGCTGAGGGAGCGAGAGAGTACATTCTGCGTCCCCAGAATCTAGGCTGCAAATAGAGTGATCTGACTGCTGATGCACCAGTTCCAGAGGTTGACTGCTTCTGCACACAGAGAGGTAGATCTTGCTCCGCCTTGCTTGTTGATGTAGAAGACTGTCATGGTGTTGTCAGACATTATCAGGATATGGTGAGAATGGATGAATGGAAGAAAAGATTCACATGCCTTCTTTCTTGCCCTTAATTCCAGGGCATTGATGTGCATTCTGGACTCTCAAGTTGTCCATGTTCCTTGCACCGTGTGGTTGCCCACATGGGCTCCCCAACCTAGTAGGGACACATCTGTAATGTTCAGCAAAGAGGGGAGAGAGGATTTGTCCTTGGTGGGAATGGTCAGCGTGAGGTTTGTGGAATGATCGTTTGGGGAATAAACTAACTGTAGCCATGTCTGAAGGCAATGAAGGTGGAGACTTGCAAATAGAGTGATGTACATGCATGAGGTCATGTGGCCAAGTAGGGACAGGCATGTGTTGACTGTTACCTGAGTGTTGCTCAAGATGTGAGCTAGGATATCATTCATGGTCTGGAACTTGTCTCTGGGCAAGTACTCCCTTGCAGTGACAGAGTTCAAGGTTGCTCCAATGAAATCCAAAGATTGCATGGGGTTAAGAACAGATTTTTCAATGTTTACTCTGACTCCCAGTGAGGAAAGGAGACAACGCATTATAGAGGTTGATGTATAGGCTTCTTGGCATGATTTGGTGGTGAAGAGCCACCAAAGTATGGGAAAACAATGTCTGACATGAGCTGCTACCACTGAAAATATCTATTGGAAATGTCTGGAGCCCATAAATCTGAGAAATAGTCTGTGGTGGGATAAATATTGACGTGAAAGGGACAGCAGTACCAACGGAGCAGTGTTCGGAGCGAGCAGAGCCCAATGTTCCTGGCCTTCTTGTCTTACCTGTGGGCCTTACAACATCCTAAGTCCTGATGGGCTGAACTAGTGGATTTGCTTGCAGGCACAGCTGATTTCTTTGAAGTGGACTTAGAGGAAGTCTTATTCCCATGCTTATGAGAGTGCTTCCTAACTTTCCAAGTAGGCTGTGCCATGGGGTGTGTGGGGCTCGATTTCCTGACACTGGGGTCGGATTTTGGAGCAGGAGACATGCTACTTGCTGATTCAGGCCAACATATGGAGGGTTCCCAATTGCGGTCTCATTGCCTTCTCCATGAGATACTTGCGGAGACGAAATACCCACCTTTCTTGGGTACGGCTGGGGAAGGACTGGCAAATTCTGCACCAAGCCATGATATGAGCTTCTCCCAAGCAGCAGAGGCAGCATTGGTAGTTAACACTGACTGAGAAGGACTGTGGACAGTGTCACACCCGAATGGTCCCCTCCCTCAGTGCGTCCCCTGGGGAGGCAGATCAGCACTGTATGTTGCTAACAGTGTTGAAATCACTGCAAGGTATTTTGGGAAGGGTTAAAGGGTTAAAGGTGTGAGTGTGGAGTGGAAGATTCCTTTGAAGGTTGAAAAGGCCTGTCATAAACAGATAAGTAAGAGTTAATAGAACAGAAGTACTTCATATCTCTTTTGCCTGTAAAGGGTTAACAAGATCAGTGAGCCTGGCTGTCACCTGACCAGAGGACCAATCAGGGGACAGGATACTTTCAAATCTTGAGGGAGGGAAGTTTTTTGTGTGTGCTGTTAGATTTTGGTGGTTGTTCTCTCTGGGTTCTGAGAGGGACCAGACGTGCAACCAGGTTTCTCTCCAATCTCCCTGATACAGGTTCTTATAAGTTCAGAATAGCGAGTACTAGGTAGATAAGGCGAGTTAGGCTTATGTTTGTTTTCTTTATTTGCAAATGTGTATTTGGCTGGAAGGAGTTCAAATGTGTATTTGGCTGGAAGGATTTTAATTTGTACTTGTATACTTAGGCTGGGAGGGTATTCCCAGTGTCTATAGCTGAAAGACCCTGTAACATATTCCATCTTAAATTTACAAAGATAATTTTTACTGTTTTTTCTTTCTTTAATTAAAAGCTTTTCTTGTTTAAGAACCTGATTGTTTTTTTATTCTGGTGAGACCCCACCAGGGGACTGGGTCTGGATTCACCAGGGAATTGGTGGGGAGAAAGGAGGGAAGGGGGAGAGAAAGGTTAATTCTCTCCCTGTGTTAGGATTACTTTCTCTCTTAGGGAGAGTCTGGGAGGGGGAGAGAGGAGGGGGGAAGGGGAATTTTCCTCTCTGTTTTAAGATTCAAGGAGTTTGAATCACAGTAATCTTCCAGGGTAACCCAGGGAGAGGAAGCCTGGGAGAGGCAACGGTGAGGGAAAGGGTTTACTTTCCTTGTGTTAAGATCCAGAGGGACTGGGTCTTGGGGGTCCCCGGGCAAGGTTTTTGGGGGGACCAGAGTGTACCAGGCACTGGAATTCCTGGTTGGTGGCAGCACTACAAGTACTAAGCTGGTAATTGAGCTTACAGGAATTCATGCTGGTACCTCATCTTTTGGACGCTAACGTTCAGAGTGGGGGTTTATACCATGACAAGGCCGAAGAGGGAGAGAGAGAGCAAAAAACAGGTTAACTCAATGCTTCAGCTAGTTCAGTCCAAAAATAAAACGCTGGCCCCAGTCTACGGTTACGGCGCTTGACTAGAAGTCTGCGGCTGCGTTCATATCTTACCCAACCCCAGGCAGCCATAAGAAAGGAGAATTACGCTGAGCAGGACTGCAAAAGTTGCAAAACCTAGCGAGACAGTAGAGGCCAGCAAGGGGAAAAACAACCGTCTCACATCCCTGAAGTCAGTGTGTTTTGGGAAAGCTGAGGACGCCGCAGAAAACTGGTTTGAACTGGTACAAAAAGCACAAAAAACAGATCCCTAAACAAAATGCCCCCTCATAAACCCAGGACTTAAAACCCTCCTAAGAGCTGAAGCAAGTTGGAGATTGACAGCGAACCCTGGACGACCTGTGCACAGGACAGAACTCCTGTCCATCTCTTCCCCTCACTTTACACCCGGGCTTGGCCAGCCTCGGGTAGTGCGTGATAGTATGAAAGCGGGTTAGGGCCTGGGCACTAACACTTTCTTCCTTCCTCTAAGTGACACGTGAAACCCTCAGCACTCTCCGCTGCTATTTTATTAATAAAACTTTAAAACTTAGACCCTTGGTGTGCTCTTTCATCTCCTCCCCTAACAATCCTGCAGCCTCAGCCTAATCATCTGACGCCTCAGGCAGATTCATAACATAAAACTGTCACAACAGCAGGCACAGAGTTTGAAACCCAGCGTTCTGGGCACAGTCTGATACCCAGAGTATGATGGGTTCCTCCGTAGCTTAATGTAACTCTAAAAGATGTTAAAAAACTATTAAAATTACTAAATCTATAAACATTATTAAGAACTATTAAAACCCAGGTTTTTCTCCTCCTCTGTTACATCCAACTGATCAGTCCCCAGTTTATAGCCAAAATTCTTGTTGCATGACCTCTCACTTTGTACTTTAATTTCATCCCACTTCTGTTACTCCAGTTTTCAAGGTTGTCCAAATCTTCTTGTATGATATTCCAGTCCTCTTCCATATTGGCACTACTTCCCAACTTTGTGTAATCCACAAATTTTACCACCAGACTCCTGCTTCTTCTGTCAAGATCATTAATGAAAATGTTAAACACTGATCCCAAGACTGATCCTTGAGGAACTCTACTAGTAACCTCCCTCCATCCTAGCAGTACACCTTTCAGTATGATCCGTTGTTGTCTTCTCTTTAACCAGTTCCTTACCCACCTTTCAATTCTTCTATTAATCCCCATCTTCTCCAATTTAACTAATAATTTACAATGTGTAACTGTATCAAAGACTTTACTGAAATCCACGTAGATTAGATCTACAGCATGTCCTTTGTTTTGAAAATTGGTTATCTTCTCAAAGACAGATCAGGTTACTCTGACATGATCTACCTTTCGTAAAACCATGTATTTTATCCCAATTACTGTTTACCCCTATGTCCTTAACTACTCTTCCAAAATTTGTTCTTTGTTCTTGTATACAACTGACGTCAAACTAAGAGGCCTGTCACTTCCCAGATCACTTTTTCCCACCTTTCATAAATACAGGTAACATATTTGCAATTCTCCAGTCATAGGGTACGACCCCTAAGTTTACAGAGTCATTGAAAATCTTTGCTACTGGGCTTGCAATTTCATGTCCCAATTCCTTTGACACTCTTGGATGGAGATTATCTGGGCCCCCACATTCTGTCCCATTAAACTGTTTCAGTTTGGCTTCCACCTTAGATATGGTAATTTCTACTACCACATCCTTGTTCCCATTAACCAGCTGGCCACCATTCCCCAAACTTCTCATTGCCTCAGTTTATAATAAGGGTAAAATATTTGTTTAAGTATGGCCCATACATAGATTATCTTTAATCTCAACTCCCATCCTCTGTGTTTAGCAGTCCCACTTCTTTCCTTGTTCTCTTTTTATTTATATGGCTAAAGAATTTTTTACTATTGTTTTAATTTGGAACAACATTGGAAGGTTCAATTTTGCTTGGCTTTTGGTTTTCTCACTTTTCCCCCTACATTTTCTGACCTCCAGCAGCTAGCTTTTCTTGCTGCTCCATCCTTTCTTCCATTCCTTGTAGGCGTTCTGCTTTCTCTTAATAATCTGTTTGAATGCTTGTTCATCCAGTTTGGTCTGTAATCTTTCCTCACCAATTTTTCCATTTGCTCAGGCCTTCGATACTTTCTGCATCTTTACCTTCAAATCATTCCAAGCCTCCTCCACATTCAGATACTGGAGTTCTTCAGCCCGGTCCACTTCCCCAATTCCCTTAATTTTGTAAAGGTTGCCCTTTTGAAATCAAGGACCCTAGCTGCAGAACTATTTTTGTTTATCCTTCCATTTAGCAAGTGTGTAGGACCATTCATCATCTCCTGATGCACAGGACTGTGATTCTCACCACCACGCAGGACATAGTGGATGGATCTGCAGCAGTGGGTTCCCAAACTGTGGGGGGGTGACAGACAGCATGCTCATCCCTATTTTGGCACCAGCCCACCTTGCTACTGAGTACTTCAACAGAAAGGTTACTTTTCTATAGTTGTACAAGCAATGATAGATCACCGAGAATTCTTCATTGATATCAATGCAAGCTGGTACCGGAAGAACAGAGGACTTAGAAAGCTCAGAAAGCTGCAGACACATTCTTTCCCAACTGGCAGATTACCATCAGTGATGTTGAAATGCCCATGCTGATCCTGGGGGACTTAGCCTACTCCTCGCTCTCTGGCTCATGAAGCTGTGCATTGGCCACCTTGACAGCACCAAGAAAAGATTCAACTACTGGCTCAGACTGGCTAGGCTGTGGAGGAATCTCAAACAGCTCCTGGCTTGCGGCAGTGCTGGAGTCCCCTGTCCCCCCCCCACTGTTCACAACAGGGGCTGCTATTTTGGGTACCCATAGCGGTTTGCAG
The DNA here is from genome assembly GCF_025201925.1 of Gopherus flavomarginatus. Lineage (NCBI taxonomy): Eukaryota > Metazoa > Chordata > Testudines > Testudinidae > Gopherus > Gopherus flavomarginatus. Next base: position 135,873,484 of record NC_066617.1, read on the forward strand.
AGTGCTGGTGGGGTTTCTGCCAAGTATGCTATGCAGGTCTGCAGCTCAGTACCTGATCTGCTGTTATGCTCCCAAGCCTGGTATCCCTGACAAAGTTCCTTCACTGTCACATGGCACTGCTGCTCCTCTCTGTGGCACACCTTTGCCCGCATCCCCTGTGCAATATGCTCGTAGATGTCCAAGTTTCTATGGTTGGTCCGTAGCTGCGCTTTCACAGCCTCTTCTCCCCACGGGCCAAGGAGATCCAATACCTGTGTATTCCAGGCAGAAACACGCCTAGTCCTACATGGTCTGTTGGGCAGTTGCATACAAGGGCGAGCTCCTAGGTGTGCAATCAGGAAGAGGCATTCAAAAAACAAATGGGAGGCTTAAGGGGTGGATGTGGCTTCTGGTCTCTGTGACCCCTGGACAATGGAGTTTAAAACTGTACCCAGAATGGTCACTGTTGCAGGAAATGGGGCATTGTGGGACAGCTGCTGGAAGACTGTTAGAATCGAGTCAGGTCATGCAGTGTCTACACTCACACTATGTTGCCCTCTGTGGGTTAACCATGGCTCTACGTCACTCAGGGAGGTGGTTTTACTATACCGCTGTAAATGGGCGCTTCTGTCAGCTGGGGACATATTTGAACATAGACACACATACGCAGATTGACACAAGGAGACTTGCGTCAACTTAACTTTGTAGTGTAGATCAGGCCTAAGTAACTTGCCCGAGATCACTCAGGAAGTCTATAGTGGAGCAGGGAATAGAACCCAGGTCTCCCAAGTCCTAGGTGGGCAACAAGAAAACCTGGTTATTTAAATGATTATTTAAACTTGGTTATTTAACACTGGTGAAAGCTGCTGGATTGGCAGTCCAGGTACAGCATGAACTACGGCCATGCAACCTTGCCCATATATGCCCCAATCCTCACCTAGAAGGGTGAAGGCATAAATCAGGTTCCATACCCATTCAAACCATAACCATTCGGCAGAGACTGAAAAGAAGTGTTGTCAATTAGTGACAACTGTGGTGAAGAAGTTTCTTAAAGTGAATATCTGTCTACTAAGAGATGGAGTTAGAGCAGCATTCATTCCATAATGACCAAACACAGCAACATTTAGTTCCTACTGACCTTGGCTGGATTTCAAAAGGTTTTAAAAGGATCCCAATTTGTGGTTCACAAAACAAAAAAGAACCAGAGTGACATAGGAGGGAAAGCAAGAAGTGACACGGTGGTGATGCATACATTCTATACAAAAGAGAAAAAAAGTCACAAATCAACTCATTCTAGAGGATTTCAACATACACTCTTCAGACTCTGTGGCACCTCAGAGACTAACAAATTTATTTGGGCATAAGCTTTCATGGGCTATAACCCACTTCATCAGATGCATGGGGTGGAAAATACAGTAGCAGGTATAAATACAAGGACTCTTCGTTGTTTTTGCTGACAAGGACTAACACGGCTATCACTCAAACTCTTCAGATGGCGAAATTCAGGGAACAATCAGGTCACAAGCTGATCTTCCTTGCATGTGTACTCCTCTGAAGGATCCCAAACTGGATTATTCAGCCAAATTGATAACCAGGCCCTTCGAATCCCTGCTTAAGAAACCTGCCTTATAATCTGAGCTAGTGTCTCCTGTGGTTTGTGCTGCTTTAACCACAGTGTGGTGTGGGTTTCACATTCTGAGGCCGTTCTAAATACTTCAGACCACAGTGAGAATATAGGCTACAACAGGAAACAGATGTGGCTTAACCACAAATGCTACCTTTACTGAAAGAGCGAGTAGTTCTATGGAAAGGGGGAGGGGGAGGAAATCACACACAAGAAATGCTAATGGTCTTTCCTATAGGAAAGGGTCTTGCAAGTCAGTCAAATAAAATAATATCAATGAAAAACTTCAAAAAAAATACAGCATGTTGAAAATAAAATGAATTAAAACAAAAAATAGTGGCCATATCTTAAGATGCTGATGACCAAACAATGTGAATAATAATATAGACAACTTAATATCTCATAGTATTGTTTCCATCTGAAACCAAAAAACTGCAGAGTGGAATTCTGCACCAGAGCAATTTGTTTGGTGTCTCAAGTTGTGTCAAATATTCTAGATGTAATTCACTTCTAAATACCTACAACAACTAAGTGATATAAGTGGGTCAATGCAGAGACATTCCACTTCCGGCGGCACTAGTTGACATTTGACTGGTGGTGTCAGTCTAGTTAAAACACCCTGACCATTTCATCAGTAAAAATTCCATTCAGTCACAATTAGAACAAAAGGCAGGTTTGACAAATCATTACTGTGGTGTATTGGCAGAGTTATATGGGGGGACCCCAGTGATGTGACCTTTCAGCATTTTCAGTATTATCTCTATTATCATTCTGATGATTACACCTTTGCATCATTTCAGGACATGACTGAAAACACTGTTGGTGTTCGGTTCAGCTTACCTGATTATGGGAGATTTTTGTTTTATTATTTCTGAAGAAAGGACAATGGTTTTAATACTATGTATTGTGGTCACTTCATGAAATTAAAAAAAACTATTTAATAGGCACCTTGTTGCTGTAAGAATAACAGCTTTAAAAATAATTCAAAAGAATGCAAGACACCCCAATAACATTTCATATCAAGTTGTCCCTCCTCAAAAATGCCACCCTCCCACCCACAAAAAAAACAACAAAAAACCCACACTCCAAATAATCAATATGCTAAACACTCCTCTGGAAACTCTAGCACTGTCATAGGCAGCATACTGAGCTGGATGGATCATTGGTCATCCTGGGTCAGACCATTCTTAATTCAGTTTTGGCCAAGTCTGCAAGGGCTTACACTCAACTTGCTGTTGTGTAGTTGTAGCCATGCTGGTCCCAGGATATTAGAGAGACTAGGTGGGTAAGGTAATGTCTTATTGGACTAGCTTCTGAAGATATTACCTCATCCACCTTGTCACTCAACTTGATGGCATTTCAAAACACAGTAACTTTTGAATGCCACATCTGATCAACTCCAAAACATCAAGGAATGTTCTAGCCATCAATGGGCACAACCCTATTGATATGGGTGAAATTTAGAAGACAGGAAAAGGACAACGGGGGACACACACAAAGCCCCTGGCATCTGGTTAGCAAACTTAGCAACTCCAATCACCTCTGTAACTGTCTATAGATCAAAGAACCAGCAGATGGCAGCCATTATCACCTTCCAGCATAACACACCCATCTCAGCTATGCCCTTCCTCGCAATATGGTTTAAAATGTCGACACCCTGAATTACTTATCTCCCACAAAGAAAGAACATAAATAAGAATGGTGGAGGTAAAGGGGAAAATGGGGGCACACAAAGAGCCTCTAGCATGGAAGGGAGAATGGGGAAGCCTGGTATGGGTGAGAAAGTGACATGGAGAGCACACAGGGCCCCTGCCATGGGGAGCATGGAAGTTTCAGGAAATACAGTGGTCCAGAAAGGTGGCACACAGGGAGGGAATGCAGGAATCCAAGGAGCCTCTAGTGTACGCAATGTGCCCATCTTACTCAAGCAACAAAGTGTGACCCTCTAGTTCAGCGATTTTAATTGTTGAGGGAGTTATTAGTTGGTCTAGCATGGGATCTGTACATGTATATACACAACAGTATGCAAAACTAATATTACTTTGTATGGATAATACTTGTGATCTGATGGCAAAGAAGGCAGATTTGTAATAATTCTACTCAAGATATAATTGTTCTTTCCATGCTAGGTGTTACAAAACCTACTGTTGCTCTCAGACAAAACACTAAGTTTTTTGGTGATATCCTTATTATACACTATCTAAAAATATATATCTTTTCTGCATTTCCTTTTCTATTACTGCAGACATTATAAACATTTTGTTCCACTTCTGTTATTGCAGATATTGAATAAACTCACTCATTTCCCGTGAGACAGCTTCACCCAATGCATCAATTAAGCAACCTCTCAAATCTAGCATTTGTAACACTCTAATTACTTTCATGGTGATAAATTGATTTCAGAAACAATGGATTATGTTATCGTTGCGATTGACTCAGGCCAAAGATACCCAAATAAATAGGGAAAAAAAAGCTTTTGTTTACAAACATCTTGACAATCAACAATGACATCCTCTAGGAAGTCTCAGTAATAAAAAAGAAACTACACTTGGTAGTAAAGGATCAGACAGAAATTACAGTTGAAATGAAGGATAAACAGGGTTGAGAGCACAGAGTTAACCTAAAAAATGTCAGAGAGAGGCAACAGCTATATACAGATAAAAAGAAGTTTTAAACAGGCAAATAAGTATTCCTGATAATGGAAGAGAAACATCATGCATTCTACAGTTCTAAAACATGGCGGAATGACATCAAAGGGGTACTGTATTAAATGGGCACAAACTATACAAGAAGGATAGATTAGATTGTAGAGGTGGAGGGTGAGCACAACAACTTGAAGATTCCATGAAAACACCACATCAGAATGGAGGGGACCATAAAGTTTGGATATAAATCCCAAATAATAAGAATAGGAATATACTACTAGGGTTGTATCACTACAATTCAGAGAATGAAGTATATTAGCTCTGTAGTGTTGAGGGTGATCAGAGAGACAGTTTAAAGTTAATGAGGCAATAAATATGGGTGATTTCAACTACCCACATATAAACCGGTCATATGGTTCAGAGCTCATGGAACAGCTACTTCCAGAGCACACAAGAGGAGAAGTTACTCTGGATTTAATCCTAAATCCAACATCCATCTCAGCTCAATGTACAGCCATGCTCATAAAAACAAATAAAGTGTTAGGATGTTTAAAGAATGTGGAAAAAATAATGGAAAAAAAAATACTATGATGCCATTCATTATATAACTAAATGGTAAACCTTCACCTGGAATACTGTATTCTGTTCTGGTCAATCCATCTCAAAGAAGATACAAGAACAACAGAAAGTTCAGAATCAGAGAGATTTTTTCACATGAAGGAAGCTTGAAAAAGTAGGATGTGGCAGTTTAGAGGGGAGAAGATTAATAGTTATTCCATAATTTTTCATTAGAGCAAGTTTAGCACTTTTATTTAAAGTATCTAGTCCTGGCCATTGCTGGTGACTGGATAATGACCACAGGCCTAATCGAATACTTCACTTCCCAACTACTATGAGACAAGAAAACAACAAGTGTACAGGGCAGAACAGTAGGATCTGAGCTTATGTTCCAATCAGTTACTCAGGTGTAAGTCTATTAAAGGCAGTGGGTATGCATAGGCAGAGGTGGAAGTGGGCTGGTACTTACTACCTTACTATCACACCTGTGCCTAAGTGTCTCAGGATATAATTCAAAGAGATTGCAGTTGCACAAATGTAGGTAAGGATCCAGTGTGGCCTGATAAATTCCTTTATTATTGGTGATACTATGCAAAAAGGAAAGAATCTAGTCTGACTTTTAGAGCCCAGGCAGAGTCTACAAAACCCACACCTAGGAAAAATCTTTTACAAATCAATATCACAAAGCCTTTTGCTGTCTCAAAATTATTTTTAAAACAGTAAAATGGTACCATGTCTGCAAAGTCAGGCTGATGACAGGCAGTATTCTTACTGCACATAGTGGAGTCTACAAACAAGGAAGAGGGAAATTTTCACTGTCTTTTTGTTTGTTTTTAAAGCATCAACAACCTACCTGCGACTATGTAGATCACAATGAAGGAAGTCTTACTGGTGGGACACCACTCAAGAGTTCTTTGAGCACTAAACTACAGAAGATATTTTTAATAGGTGTCCCACTATATTTTACATTTATTATATATCCAAGTTAAAGATAACAAAATCTAGCACTGAATATTCTCACACTTAAGAGGCAACATTTGTACTTGAGCTATATTTCCTCTTTTTGGTGTCAAAATAAAAACACTTTGAACGGTCCCACAAAAGTGACCCCCCCCACACACACTTAACAGTACTTTCTTTAAAATATATAATTTCTTTTTAAATTATCCATTATTCCGGAAGTCAGAAGACCTGATTTATGTGTGGTTTTGAGAAAGCCACTTAACCTCTCTCTATGCCTGAGTTTCCTCTCAGCAATAAAATGGACATAACCTGCCATTTTTCTGCCTCAGTCTGTGTTTTGAGATCTAATTCTTCACTGACTGTAAAAGTCCATGAGAACCTGTGATGGTTCTTGGTGAGGGATATATAAATCCCTCACTAAGACTAAAAAGGTGAAGGAGCAATGCTGGGCCAAGAACGCCCTGCCCCATGGCAGCTACAGAGCACGTTTGAAATAGAGGACCAGCTTAAAATTGGAGTCTGGAAGTCAAGCTGAGGAGAATGGAGAGGCTGTCTGCAGGAAGAAAGCCAGTTAGTACCTTCTGAGACACAGGAATTCACAGAGGAAAGCCCGAGTGGGCAGCCAGGCATCTGACCCTTTTCCTCTCCCTTTCTCTGACAAGGGGGAAGAAACGGACATTGAGGGTATGTTTATGTTTCAGTTAGACACCCGCAGCTGGCCCATGCCAGCTGACTCAGTCTCTCTGGGCTTAGGGCTGTTTAACTGCAGTGCAGACATTGGGGCTTGGGTGGGAGGGCCCCAGAGATAGGGGTGCAGCCAAGCCTGACAGTCTGCACTCCAATTAAACAGCCTCTTAACCCCAAATCCGAGTCAGCAAGCATGGACCAGCTGCGGATGTCTAATTGTAGTGTAGACATACACTTAGAAGTCCTGACAGACTGCGCAAATCACTGAGACTGTCTGAACAACCTTCCACAAGGAGGGAAGCAGAGGGGTGTGACCGCATCCCAAATTGAAGAGAGCGGGGTGGAGATTTGGAAGTGTCCTAGGGAGGCTTCTCTGGGGTGTCAGCTAAAGGGAATGAAAACACCCTTCACCCCTTGTGTCAAATGCCAGGACCCAGTGAAGAATGAGGGCTTGAGTCCTCCTACCCTTCCTTCTGCCCCAGTCCAACTGTGAGCAACCCGGAGCAGCACAGTAACTTGGCCATCAGGCCACCAAATGGCCCGACAAGGCCCCCACACGCATTCAGGACCTTGGAGACCTACTGGCCTCTAAGTGACCCGCTACAGAGCCTCACATGACAAACTCCTCACTTTGGTAAGTTATATCAATAGTAGAGCTTGCAGCATCTCTTCCCCTCGTTTTAAAATATGGAGTATCTACAAAACCTGAACACTGCCTCAAACCAGAATGAACTTTGAGGCCCTTCTTCAGCAAAGTACTTATGCACATGCTAGAAGTGCTTTGCTGAATCAGTGTACAGTAACTCCTTGCTTAAAGTCATCACAGTTCATGCTGTTTCGTTGCTGCTCAATTAGAGAACATGCTTGTTTAAAGTTGTGCAATGCTCCCTTATAACCTTGTTTGGTAGCCGCCTGCTTTGTCCACTGCTTGCAGAAAGAGCAGCCCGTTGGAGCTAGTGGTGGGGGCTTGGAACCAGGGTGGACCAGCAGCCCCCCTAAGTTCCCTATGCAGCCACCGCTCAGCAGGCTATCAATTGCTGGGCAGTTCAGGTGTCCCTCCCCCCACCGCTGTGATGCTCCTGCCCTCTACCTTGGAGCTGCTCCCGGGAGCCTCCTGCTTGCTGTGCAAGGGAGGCGGGAGGGGGAAGAGGGGTGCCAACATCAGGATTTTCCCCTGCCCCTAATCTTGTACCTTATCTCCACAGAGCAGTGAGGGGACACAAAAGGGCTCAGGATAGAGGAAGCCTGCTGGTAGCAGCTGCTGTCTCAACTTGCTGATCTACTTAAAAAGGCAATGTACTTAGAGTGGGGTCACAGTACTTAAAGAAGCAATGTGCATCTCTCTCTCACACACACACAACGTGTGTCTCTGTCTCCCCTCCCTCCATTCGTGCTGCCTTGTAGAGTGTGAGGCTGCATTAACAACGTGTTAACCCTTGAGGGCTCAGTTGAGTGCTAGTTCATCATGTAGAAGTAAGGCATTCCCCGGGAAATAACCCACCCTCTGAGTTCACCACTTCAACCAAGCTTCACAATCATCATTGTTGTGTACAGTATTCAATTGTTTAAAATTGGATTCGCTTACCATCGTTTCGCTTAAAGTAGTATTTTTCAGGAACATAACTACAACATTAAGCAAGGAGTTACTGTACATATCACATTTGTGTAATATACAAGGGCCAGAATTAAGAGGCAAAGCAGTTTCAGATGTATGCTTCATCTGCATTTACTTCTAAAATCTACAAGAGATATTGGTTCCCTCTAAACGTAACTATACAAAAACGTGTGTATTTCAACTTGGCAGGGAGTCAACTCTCCTACCTCTAAATTTTCAGTGCTTTATTAAAAAGTGGGGATTGAACAAAAGCAATCAAGCTTGTCTATACATCAGTATTTCACAATATACAGACATAGGAGACACAGAATTTCTCAATAATTTATTTTTTGAATGCTAGGAGAACAAAATTTCCTTATTAGCGTACTGATGCAATAGAGGGTGCTGTCATCAGAGGAAAATGTAGCCCTACAATTTCAGGATTAGAAGGCAGAATGGAGCATTTGCCAGATGCTAAGCTTTTAATTCCCTGGTCATACACAATAAGGTCTTCTCTGTTCAAGACCTTTGTACCCAAAAAAATCTTAATAGCTTCCATTTTCTGTTCCTGATGAAGCAGTGTTCTGAAAGCATGCGTGCTCTTATTCTGAAAAGAAGCAAGATATAAAAGACGTTCCCCATTAATCATCAGGGTTAGGGAAAGTAATGCTAGGCATGATAAATGGAGTTGGGCATACAGAAACACTCCAAGTTAGAACTGCACTCAAAATCATTAGATAATGGTTGGATCTGTATGGGAAGCACACAGTCCTGCTCAAAGCCCACTCCAGTAGCTGTATGTCTGGTTTCACCACTGGATTTGAGAAAAATGGAGAAAAGGAAAGAGGATGGATAAAGGATAGCTGAAGCAAAAACACACTGAAAAATTGCGAGGAAATCAGCTGTATCAATGTGCTTCCTCTAAACACAAAGACACGCACACGCGTACTATATCAATACAGGTTTTGCTGGCCATTTTAAATCCAGCCTATGTCTTAAAACAGGTAGCATACGTGTCCAGAAGACGAATATTCACTTGAGCAGGAAAACATAAAACCAATTCAGCAGAGCAGATCATACATTTTTAACCTCATAGCACAGCAGGAAAATGCTTTAAACCTGTAGCAAGTCAATGAGAAATCTTCCCCACTGGTAAGCACAATAACAGCCATCCATTTCAATAGAAGTTTATCAGCAGTGAAACCTGACCGAGATAAATGAGGAAGCTTTTGAGCCACAGCCTGCTTCTGCCTGCTGCAGGCTGCCAGATAAAATGGGAACAAAAGCTCCCTGCTGCACCCCCTACCAGTCTCCATTAACCCCTGCTGATGTTTTATTATCGTCTGGGGGCTCCAGAAAAGCGTAGCATGAATCAGTGTGTAAAAATAAATAATAAAGCACATATGTGGCACAAACAAACCAGAAATCTGGCTTGCAGGAGACACTGCCTTCTTTAGTAATGCAGTAAGATTACTATTTGAGTAATGCCACACATTGAAAAACAAAAAAGCAAGCACTATTTAATGATTTTGTATGGAAAAACTATTTGTATACAATAATGCATAAGCACACTGAAATGTCTCTCTCTTTGTCCATACACAAGGTCACTTATCAAGCCATGAGCAGCAGGCTGAGTTTTCCTGACTACCAGTTCCAAGTTCTATGATTAGACCATGTATAAGGCCTTTCATTTTCAGTTTTTATTTTTTAAAGAACTTCACAGGAATTTCAGTATTTATTCTAAAAATTTTAAAATGGGTGAAAACTAATTAAAAATAAAAAATGAAGGGCAGTGGGCAAGGCAGGGCAGTACGGAGACCAACTTTTCAAAATACAAAAGCAGGACATATGCAGGTACCCTGCCACCTGTGTGATCCTGCTCCTTCTCTTCCTCCCAAGTCCCCAACACCTACCCCTTCTCTTTTCCGGAGGCCCTGCCTCCTGCTCCTCTCCTTCCCCCCAAGGCCCAGCCCCATGGCTAGGCTGGAAACTGGAGCAGGGCTGTGGTAAGAGCCCAGGGAGTCCAGGCCGCTGTGGAGAACCGCAGACCCTCTATTTGTCCTAGAGCAGCCTCTGCCCTGTATCCCCAGCCTCTGGGATGAGCCGACCTAGGGCAAGTGGAAGGTCTGGGACTCCAGGACTCTCCACTGCGGCATGCCCGGCTCTGGTTTCTGGCCTGGCAGAGGCATGGGCGGGCCCCTCATGGCAAGAGGAGACTAAGGCCCACCTCAGCCTCATCCTCTCCCCCCACACCAGGAAGACGCAGGTGTCACCCCTGAGCCTCAGACAGGCACAGACTAGTGCCGCAGTGAATCCAAGACAAATGCTGTCCTAGAGTCACTGAACCCAGGATTTGGGCTCTGCATTTCATGACTGTCAGCATGGGTGGTCACCTTATAGGACAGAAGGTATGCTTACTACTCACAGGGGTTGAGAGTATTTGTGATGTAGCCTTGTCTCCTAGGATCTGGCTTCTTGCCTTTCTTCCTCCCTAGCTGCACAGAGGAAGCAGACGGGACTCTGGCACTTCAGCACAGCCAAGACAATAGTAGGCTACACCCTGGGAGTACTGACCCCTCCCCCTCCCACCAGGCATGGCCCTCTCCTGAAACCAGCCTTTCAGAATGGCCCCATCAACTTCCTGGGGCCAAGCTGAAGGGTATGGGTCAGGATAGGGCTTTGCCAGCAGGGAGCGCAGTACTCACAGAGTCTAACTGCTGGCTCGTACACAGTGGGGGAGCGAGATGGGGAGGCAGCTGGGTCCCAGCAGTCGAAACCACATGCACAAAATGCCATCTACTTCCCCTGCAGGACAGAGCCCCCTACTCTGCCCCGATTATTCAGTCTGATCCCAGGAAGCAGATGAGGCTGAACTGACAGGCAGGGGCCAAGAGGGGATGCAGCCTTCCACTGCCGTTCTGTGCCTGGCCCCATCCACTTCCTCCACAAAAAATTCCTGGGTCCTGAAAAAGCTCAAATTGGGTAAAAACCGAATACTGACTTTTTCAAAATCCAGGACTTTTTTTTGGAGAAAAATCAATAAATATCAAAAACAGCAGGCTACACAACATCTCAAATTAAATTAAATTAAATTAAATTCTGAGCTCCTTTTTTCTCTCCAAGGTTAAAGGACCAACTTATACTAAGGCTACACAAAAAGTGAACTTTTTTTTTTTGTTTTAAACAGCAGAGATCTAGTAATCTTCTTAGCACATGTACTATTTTGGTGATAATGATATTTGGTACTCAGTTGTGTACAAGCCTTTGAGACTGTAAATTAGACACAATGAGAGATCAAATTTAGCCCAAAATTGAAATTTATGAAAATTGGCCTACCGCAAATAGAAATGTTTCCTGTCCTCCCTCTTTGCTTATTTTGCCCTTCCCCATTTCTTTTTTAAATAAACATTATAATGGAAAGAAATGAAAGGGGGAAGGAGCGAAACCTACTCCCCCTGCAATATCTGAAACCCTAACAACATTGTGCTAAGCATATAAGAACCTGGAAACGAAATTGACTAGAAATATATGAAAATTACTCTTAAAATGGTCTGAATTGAAAAGGGCACAAGCAGTAAAATGCACATGTTTACATAATTTTTTCCTAATGTGTTATTACCAACGTAAGTAAGGACATCTGTTTTTTCAAACATATAGGAACATAAGAAGGGCCATACTGGGTCAGACCAAAGGTTCATCAAGCCCAGTATCCTGTATCTGACAGTGACCAATGGCAGGTGCCCCAAAGGGAATGAACAGACAGGTGATCATCACGTGACCCATGCCCTGTCACCCAATCCCAGCTTCTGGCAAACAGAGGCTAGGGACACCATTCCTGCCCATCCTGGCTAATAGCCATTGACGGACCTATCCTCCATGAATTTATCTAGCTCCTTTTTTTAAAAGGTGTCCTTTTTAAACAAATCCTCCCAATAGCAACTCATCCCCACTCCTCAAATCTATTATCTGGTTATTATTCCCCATTTATAAATAGAGAAACTGAAGAAGAGTAGTGAAGTGACTTGTTCAAGGCCACATAGGAAGTCACTTGGATAAGAATTAAGGAGTTCCTTATTCAGAGTAAATCCTCCACACCCATGCTGCCTCCTGAAGACCTTCATGGCAAATATATCAGTGCCTATATCTAGAAAAATGGAAGTGGCTCTATTGTTTTAACTGTGTAGAATTAATTAAAAATGCAATTAACAAACCTCAATTTTGTCTGTTTTCGCATCTCCCCAATATATTTTGCTTTCTGCATAATCCAGGGCCAGCCCATTTGGCCAGCCAAGTGAAGTATTCACCAGCACAACTCTGTCTGACCCATCTAATGCAGCCCTCTCAATCTTTGGAATTTCTCCCCAGTCAGTCCAATACATGTATCTGCAATGGAGAACAGAAGAGAAGTTTACAAATACTTTAAAACCAAAGCTTTCAACATTCATGCAGCTCATCTCTCATACCCCCAAACCAAAACTGTGTGATCAGAAGACATACAACAAAAGACCAATGCATTTCTAGGACAAATGGACATGACTTCTATCACCGAGGTGGTAAAATTAAACTCGTGCAATATGTCCTCAATGGTGCTGATATGTGTAAATGCACTGGTCAGTTTAACAGAATTTCCATAACAATCCACTGCATTTTTCATAATTGTACAGCCATTTTTTTGAAGTTGAATTAATAGCCAATTCTACTTAGTTACTCAAATCTGGAAACACGGGCAAAGACCAGAAAGAAACAAAGAGGACGAGTCAATAAGCAGAAGTAGTTTATTCATCCCCACCTGGTAATTTTCAGATAATCCAGATTTTTTAATTTCAAGCAAAAAGAGTATATGTAGTATTCATGTTCCACTACCTGCGCACATGTACATATAGACATCAGTTCCTATTTTACTAAATTTTTGTTTGTGTTTTATATTTGGGGACAAGGTTGACTTTTTTAAAATCGTCTTCAGCTTGAGATGTACAAACATAGTGTTAAACCAGAACTGACACTAAACAGTTCTGATGTAATTTATTTAGCAATTTTGAGAAACTGCAAAATGAGAAACAGGAAAAGAATAGGAGGAAGAGGTTAAAAAAAAATAAATTTGGAAACGTAAGACCTTCCGCAAATCAAATGGTATTAAAAATCACGTGTTCTTAAATTTTCAAATCAGTGTATGTACATCTGCATAGCCCAAATAATGTTACAGTTAAAAGTCAGATGAGTGAAAGTTAGAGTTAACAGCATGATAAAAAAAATTGGTATTATTTATACTCTAATACAGACAGGCTTGAATGCCACTAGAAAGATCACTAGGATTTGTATTTTTTGTTTGCCTTTTAAAGAGATCATAGTGTATTTGGCATCAGCGTGCTACAATGAATCTCTGCCATTACATTTCTGAATGATACAACTTTCTAATGACAGATTTCAGAGTAGCAGTCGTATTAGTCTGTATGTGCAAAAAGAAAAGGAGTACTTGTGGCACCTTAGAGACTAACAAATTTATTTATGCTCAGATAAATTTGTTAGTCTCTAAGGTGCCACAAGTACTCCTGTTCTTTTTACAACTTTCTAACATTTATAAATAGTTCCTTACCCAACCATGGGATCCAATACGATTGCTCTCGGTTCTTCCAAGTCTTCTGATATCAAGATCTTTCTCATAGTCCCGTTAAGTCTTGTCACCTCTATGCGGTCAGTACCGGTGTCCGTCCAATAAAGGTTTCGGGCAACCCAGTCCACAGCAATGCCATCAGGATGCGCAATCTGTGCTGTGACAACGAACTGACTAGCTGAGCCATCTATGAAAGAGCGGCGAATGGCCCTCACCTCATCATCAGTCCAATAGATGTATCCTTCCACGGGATCATAGTCAATAGCAATGGCATGGCGGATGTCCTCCAGCTGTAAGACAATGTCTGTAAAATCTGGGGTATCCAAGGAAATGCGCCTCAAGTCCGTCCTGCGGGCTAGGAGCAGTAACTCGGTGGCACCTGAATATATCAAAACCAAACAAAAAAAAAACTTTAACTCAAAAATTGCACATGATAAATATGTAGATTCTGAGCAGGATTCTCAGCTGCTGCAAATTAGTGTGGCCCCATTGACTTCAGTGGTACTATGAAGATTGATTTGCACCACTTGAGAATCTGGCTCAAAGTTCTTCAGTGTGAATTTTGGATCCAATGCTGAATGATTCCCAGGACACTTGAAGTTCCTTTCTGTAGAAATGGACCACTAAAATCTGCATGACATTAAGAAAATGTTGATGAATACTGCTCTTTTGGTCCAACTTCAATTGTACATAGTATGTAAATTTTGCAAAGTTTAATATATTACAGTATGCTATAGATATATAGACTTGGCAGAATTAGATTTTTGTACATATAATTTCAATGGCTAATATCTGTTTACTTTTAAGTTTTTTTTAAAGATTGTTAACAATCTACATTTTCAAAGCTGTGGAAAATTAAGGGAGGATCACAATTATTTAATGACAGCAGATGCTGAGATTCAAAACATAAAAGCTTTACAACTGTTACAATACAAATTGTCAACCTTACATGTCAAAATATACAAGGTAAAATATCCTTAAATCAAATTAATAAACTCTCAGGCAATATTTTTCTTATTCTATCTGTAAATTTTCAATATAAATGGAAATACTTTTTCATCGGGGTGTGTGTGTATGGTGAAATAAATATTTACCAATAAAAACTGAATCCTTCCAAGACTGATTGTGTTTGTGTGTGTGTGTTTAACGTACAGATTAAAAGAAAGCTGTGAAAGCAAATCAACAAATCTGTTGTGACTGTATTGGAACCAACAGTTGGCTACCCTCTCCTAGATAAAATATCTGGTGGAAATAGGGAAAAACCTCTCAATAAAAAAATGTGCATTTAAACAGTGAAATACCTATGAAACAAGAAGTTAATATAAAACAATGAGAGTCACCTTCCTGTGAAAAATTCCTGTGTCAATCAACCTTGCTTGCTTAACAGGGGGAAATGCATTATATTGCCGGGATTCACTCATTAAGCTGGATAAACTCTTCATTAACACATCTAATGAAAGAAGTCTATATCAACATGCGAAGACCACTACTATATAGGCTTACAAAGTCATGCTGAAATAAAATGTACTAATGCCTTTACAATCTTTAGATTTATAGAGGGGAAAAAACAACATCTGTTCATTTATGCTGTAGATGATATACCTCTACCCTGATATAATGCAGTCCGATATAACGCGAATTCAGATATAACGCAGTAAAGCAGCACTCCGGGGGACGGGGCTGCTTTACCACGTTATATCCGAATTCGTGTTACCTCAAGTGGTTCCTCTGCGCCTGCCCGTTACTTGCTGCAGCCCTCCCCACCCCAGCTCACCTCTGCTCCGCTGCCGCCTCCTCCTCCTCCTCCTCCCCCCTCCATGAGCAAGCTGCTCAGCTCCACTTCCCCTCCCTCCCAGGGCTGCCACGCCAAACAGCTGATTGGTGTGGAAAGCCTGGGAGGGCCAGGGGAGAAGCGGAGCTGCAGTGCACTCGTGGCAGGCGGAGGAACGGAGGTGAGCTGGGGGGGGTGGGGGGGCCAGGGACGGCCACAGCAAGTAATGGGGGGTGCAGAGGAACTGCTCCCTGCTTATCTCCACCTCCTCCCCTGAGTTGATTGGCACAGCAAGCCTGGAAGGGAGGGAGGGAAGGAGAAGCAGAGCGGTGGCAGCGCACTCAGGGAGGAGGAGGAGGCAGATCAGAGGTGAGCTGGGGTGGAGAGCGGTTCCTCTTCCTACCCTGATATAACACGGTGAGATTTTTTGGCTCCTGAAGACTGCATTATATCGGGGTGGAGGTGTATTTCCATAGAGCACAGCACAAGCTGCGTGTCCACCTAGTGGTAAATTTGTCATTGTATCTGAAAAGATTTTTATTTTCAATTATAATTTATTTTGCAGGATTTTACAGATTTTTTTATCCTATGCCAATAAATTTCATTTTTATTTAAGATAAATCACCTCATCAATTTCAGTTACGTTGGTTTACCTATTTGGTAAGGAGTCACTGGATGGGTTCAAAAGGATCACAATCAGGGCTGGCTTTAGGGGGTAGAAAGCAGAGGAACTGCTTGGGGCCCCAGAAAGCGAATGTGTATGCTTCAGCCACGAGCAGCGTCTGAAGCCCAAAGCCCTGAGCTTAAGGCAGGAGGCTGCAAGTTTTTCTAGTGGGGGGGGTCACACATTTTTTTTCCTCTTTAAGTCCAAAGAGGGCTACCAGCACAAAATGGTTGAGAAACACTGCTAAAGAAGATGGTGATTTTGAACAAGCAAAGTTTAGAACATTAATACAAGTGTTCTTTCTTAAGAATGGACTAAAAAGACCTGCATTATTCTCCATTCTAAACCATCGCGTTCTGATTTAGAAATATATGTATACATTTTTCAGCTATTTAGCTAGTGAAAAAACTCTTTTTATGCATTATCCAATGCAGGTTTTCACCATCCTGCAACTATATTTTTATGCATTCTTTAAACTTTAACATGCAACTTAAACAAAAGAAAAACAGACCAGGGTTACAAGGGTATGCTACAGAGCAATTAAACACTCGCAGCTGGCCCATGACAGCTGACTCAAACCCGGGTTGTGAGGCTATATAAAAGTGTAGTGTAGATGTCCGGTCTCAGGGATCCTTCCCCGTCACAGGATCAGGAACCCAGGCTCCAGTCTGAGCCCAAATGTCTACACTGCAATTAAACAGCTCGAAAGCATGAGCCCAAGTCAGCTAACATAGGCCAGCTGCAAGTGTTTAATTGGTGTGTAGACAGACACTATGAGTCCCATGGTTACAAAAGTTCAAAAAAAGCAAGCAACTGTGTCACAGAAGTCTATTAACATACCATATCCACAAATATAAATAAATGAATAAATAAATAAAACCTTGATTCAATGTCAAGGTCAAAACATACTCACACTGAATTATCACATATACAGTAACAGATTCACAAGTAATCAATTTGCCACCAACTACCTCAACTATTCATAGTCAGTTAACAAAAGATTCTCCAATACATCCTCATCAGAATCTACATTACCTTTTATCCAAGCTTCCATTTGACCTAAACAGTAGAAATAATATGATTTTGGAATCACTGATTAATCTTTATCTTCATCATCATCATCTATTGCAGTTAAAGTGGAAGGAATGCATTACCATTAGGTTTGCAGATGATCAAAAGAGGTCATATGAAGTATTTCAGACAGTAATTTTAATATGTAACTTTAAAAAACTTTCTTGCACATGGCTGAAAGTTATGATCACTTTGAAGAACTATTGCCAGTTTACCAGGAAGACTTCAGCTGAGTAAAGTACTGTCTGTGCTGAAATTCATGCTTAAAATTGACAAACTGACCACCTGATTGTTCCTAAATAAGCTCCATTTCAACAGAGCATTGACAAAAGAAAACAAAAGGATTTGACTAAACAAAACAGACTGCAGGCTGGACTCCACTGGAGAACATACAACGGTATAGCTGCAACTCTCAGGAGCATGAAAAAACCACACCTCTGAGTGATGTAAACATACCAATCTAAACCCTGGTGTAGACAGTGCTGTGTCTATGGAAGAATGTGTCTGTTGGCCAAGCTACTGCTTTTTGGGGAGGAGAATTACCAATGCCGACAGAAGAACCCCTCCCATCAATGGAAGTATTGTCTACACTGAGGGTATGTCTACATCTACAATTTTGCAGCGCTGGTTGTTACAGCTGTATTAGTACAGCTGTATAGGGCCAGCGCTGCAGAGTGGCCACACTTACAGCAACCAGCGCTGCAAGTGGTGTTAGATGTGGCCACACTGCAGCGCTGTTGGGCGGCTTCAAGGGGGGTTCGGGGAACGCGAGAGCAAACCGGGAAAGGAGACCAGCTTCGCCGCGGTTTGCTCTCGCGTTCCCGGAACAACCAAGCAAACCGTAGGGAAGGAGACCTGCTTGCTCGGGGGTTCGGGGAACGCGAGAGCAAACCAGGAAAGGAGACCAGCTTCGCCGCGGTTTGCTCTCGCGTTCCCCGAACCACCCTGCAAACCGCAGGGAAGGAGACCTGCTTGCTCGGGTTCGGGGAACGCGAGAGCAAACCGGGGAAGGAGACCAGCTTCGCCGCGGTTTGCTCTCGCGTTCCCGGAACCACCCAGCAAACCGCAGGGAAGGAGACCTGCTTGTTCGGGGAACGCGAGAGCAAACCAGGAAAGGAGACCTGCTTGCTCGGGGTTCGGGGAACGCGAGAGCAAACCGGGGAAGGAGACCAGCTTGATTACCAGAGGCTTCCTCAGGTATGCTGGGATACCTGCTTATTCCACGGAGGTCAAGAAAAGCGCTGGTAAGTGTCTACACTTGATTACCAGCGCTGGATCACCAGCGCTGGATCCTCTACACCCGAGACAAAACGGGAGTACGGCCAGCGCTGCAAACAGGGAGTTGCAGCGCTGGTGGTGCCCTGCAGATGTGTACACCTCCTAAGTTGCAGCGCTGTAACCCCCTCACCAGCGCTGCAACTTTGTGATGTAGACAAGCCCTGAGAGTTGCAGATGTGCTGCCATGGCATTTTAAGTGTAGACATACCTGTGTCTCTAGGACTCCTGTCTTTACGACCTCATTCAATATCAGGAAATTACTGGCTTTCAGTTAACCTGTGTTGCACACCAGATCTTTGAGCTAAGAATTTCATGGTCTTTATCTAGGAGCATAGCAAACATTCCATTCCTCAGACAAAACTAACCCTGCAAAAATATGGCCAATCAAGCAATAAAAAGTTTAAAACGTACTTTAAAGTGATTATCCACACCTCTGTAAGTAGACAACTTATCTAGCTAGTTATATCGCCTTTGAAAGCCACTCTGTTAGGAAAATGGGAATTGATGAGCAGAGAAGCACCTCATCAGAAGTTTAGACTGAAGCGACATCACTTCAGATGAACTCAGCAGGCTCTCCTTGTCCTGATCAATACCCAAAGTAGTAAATCTTGACGTTGGAATGTCTATAGAATGACCATGGGCCACACATCACCACCTTGATCATCATCAAGGAACAAACAAGGGAGGACTCAAAACTAAAACCTAGACAAACTTGTACAAAACATCAGTTGAAAAGTCTCATATAACATTGGATTGTGATGATTATGTTCAAAGGAATATGCACAACATGTAGATTGCTTAAGACATGAGGTTTTTAAATCTCAGTATTTTGTTGATTTCAATTCCAGAAGTCATTTAAACACACACACACACACACACACACACCTGAAGTTCAGCTTCAAGACTCAGTACGTACACTATCAATTTTCCAAGGTAACTACTCAGGATAGCGGCAGCTTGTAACTTTTGTCCTTTGACCTCCACAGTAATGAAGTTTAACTTAAAATTTGTGTGTTTTTGTTTCGCTTTGGTACAAGATTAAAAACAAAAACAAAACCAAGAAGCTTCTGCCTCCACTGGTGAACAATACAGGAAAAATCTTACCGTGTGTGCATACTTAAGAGGAAAAAATGCAGAAATGCACTGGGTTTGTGCATGCCAGTGTACAGGGTTTCAAGTTATCATTTATTGGGACACTTAACTCTTTATGAGTATACAAAATGGTTCATAACCCCACCACCACCAATGGATTCAAATACCTCTCAGACTTCAGTGGGAGAGGAGAACACCCAGGAGCTACAAAATGTAATGTACTTTTTTAATTCAAGTGTTACGAAGCTATATTTAGAGTCAGCATTTACCAGTACACCAAAAATACTGAAGTAGTGCTATAAATTAAACGGGCAGGTTCTTAAAATCAGGTCCTCTGATTACCATCCTGCTGATCTCTCACACAATTTATGAGAATTTTAGCACCCAATAGTTTATATGTGATTAAAGTTGGTGACCAAGACAAAAACACTGGGAGGGAGAGGGCTAGCTCAGTGGTTTGAGCATTGGCTTACTAAACCCAGGGTTGAGAGTTCAATCCTTGAGGGGGGCCATTTGGGGATCTGGGGCAAAAATCTGTCTGGGGATTAGTCCTGCTCTGAGCAGGGGGTTGGACTAAAAGACCTCTTGAGGTCCCTTCCAACCCT
This sequence comes from Gopherus flavomarginatus, assembly GCF_025201925.1. Taxonomy (NCBI): domain Eukaryota; kingdom Metazoa; phylum Chordata; order Testudines; family Testudinidae; genus Gopherus; species Gopherus flavomarginatus. Next base: position 135,893,626 of record NC_066617.1, read on the forward strand.
GATATTCTATGATTTCAAAAAAAAATTATATAAATAAAAGTTAAGTACTCATTAGGTCACTGGGTGCTCAGTACTTTTTGAAAAGTCAAGCCATTTATTTAGGTGTCTAAATATGATTACTCTAGGGCACCTATGTTTGAAAACTTTAGCCTATTTTTCTTAAGCAGTTTTAAAGTTGGGCTTTGCAAGCTTGCAGTGCATTGTAAGCTCTACTACGCCTAATATTTCTCTAGAAAGTCGCTACTGATAATCAAGTCTAATTTAAACACATGGGGTGGAGGAGAGATCTGGGAAAGAATGGGAAGAAGCAAGCTGATACTTGCAATGACATAACTTTAAAGTCAAGTGTGTCATGACCTGCCAAGCTTTACAATGAATTCCAGCTTTACAATGGTATAAACAAAGCATCTGCTTCTTGCCCTGGTGATCTGTACATTATTTTACTTTAAAACCATTGTTGGTCCCTCAGGCTAACAGTATTTTCTTGGTATTGGTCCAGGACTATATAAATAACAAGACCCAGGCCTAGCATAAGTCTAATTGTCTCACTGTGGCTTATCACTCATAAGTAATGAATAAATTCTCAATACAATTATTACGTATTTGAGTAAACTTTCTGCTCCTAAAAAAAAAAAAAAAACAAAAAAACCCACTTTCCCTTGATTTTTATCCCACCCATTGTTGTACCAGTTGCTGTCAGTCTGCCCCTGCTATTACAGAAGGAGAGACGAGAGAGGACCTCAGCAAGATTTCTCTTCTAGATGACAAGAGCCTTGAATTTGCAGAGGAAAAGGACAAGTGTCCAGAAATTAATGGCCAATTTTCTCTCTCGTTTAAAGGGAGGTGGGAAGAGGAACAATTTTAAAGTTAAGATTCTTGATATGTATAAGGAAATCTGGATTCAGGGTTTACAGGCTGTGGAGGCAGAGAATTTAGGAGTTTTTTCCCCAAGCGGTAGTCTTAAACTGCAACAGGAAATACAGAGTTCTAGTAGCTGTCCTCAAGCCAAGACAGAAAGAAACCAACCGAGTGTAAGAGTTGCTAGATATGGATGGGAAAAACAATGTCTCTTCTTGACAGTGAACAGGAAGACCAAAGCAAGGTTCACACTTTTTTTTTTATTTTTATTTTTTTTTTTACACCCAATGCTACAGTAGAAAAAAAATGGCATCTCCTCACTAAGTGAAGGCAACTACTGCAGTGTTCCTTTCCAAGGGCCAACAGTTAAACTCTATCGGTGGAAGAAAAAGTGGGAAATTATAAGAAAATCTAGTGCACATAAGGACACTGAGTGCAAGCGAATGAACAAGGGCATCTTCCCAAGATCAACAAGAATGCAGTAGGCCTCTAAAACAAACCCAAATTTTACCATTAAAAAAATGAAATGTCAAACAGCTTGTATAAACAGCATATATATAGCCAGAGTGTCAACAGAATTAGGTTCATATGATCCATGTCATACTGAAAAACACCCCAAAGTGCTTTACAGAACAGCAAGCTAAAGTATCAGTAGTACAATGACAGCGTAGGAAAATTTACTGCAGGGGTCGGTAACCTTTCAGAAGTGCTGTGCTGAGTCTTCATTTATTCACTCTGATTTAAGGTTTTGAGTGCCACTAATACATTAACGTTTTTAGAAGGTCTCTTTCTGTAAGTCTATAATATATAAATAAACTATTGTTGTATGTAAAGTAAATAAGGTTTTTAAAACGTTTAAGAAGCTTCATTTAAAACTAAATTAAAATGCAGAGCCCCCAGGACCGGTGGCCAAGACCAGGCAGTATGTGCCATTGAAAATCAGCACATATACCGCCTTCAACACGCGTGCCATAGGTTGCCTACCCCAGTATACCGCCTATAGCAGCTGCATGCTCAAAATAGCTCAGTAGGCCTTAGACATATCAATTGAGGAACTGCTGACTGGCAAACTGGTCATTCTCCCTCTCTTTTCTTTGAGTAATGGGGATTTTTGAACTTTCACCCACATGTTGGAGGAGTGTTAGCATTGGAAGTAAGCCAAAGTCCCAATTAGATAACTGTTTTCTTTTGGAAGGGGAGTGGAAATTAAAAGTGACTGATCAGTCAGTATTATTAGTCATGAGGAGAATAACTAACTTTATCTCAGCTCATACATCAACCCTTCTTAAAATACTCTGAAGAGAAGTTTATGGAATCTACCCAAAACAGGGAAGGGGAAAAAAAGAAAAAGGTATTGTTCTGAATAGTCAGAAAAAATGAAGTTCCTCTAACGTGCGACTTTAAAAAAAAAAAATCAACACTAGAAAAAACATTTTGCTATAAACTGGGACTATTCAAAAATGTTAGTTGTCATGGAAACTGCTCAACGAGGGTCAGCCAGCCTCACCTTTGGCTGCAAGGATCATCTGTCAATGCCAAACCATTGCAAACATGCACACAATACTCACCCTCCAAATCTTTTCCGTTCTGGCCAGTGCACTAATTTAACATTCCAGAAAAATAAGGATCTCTGCTTCTCAGAGGTATTACTTTCAGTATGAAACAATTTACTATTTAGTTTCAGAACTATCACGATTCTTGCTCAGATCATCACTAGAAGATAAAATTGCCTTGAAAGAAAGAAGCATTGTCTCTCCTCATTTTCACTACTCTTTGACGGGAAATCATCTTTTTTCCCCAGCAAAGTCAAAAATGTTACATTTCAAAACCTCGGCTGAAACTTTAATTATTCAGCTTTTTTTGGTTTTTTCAGCACAACTGAAATTTACTGAATGGATCTGGCTCACAGGGAAAAACTGATTTTTTTTTTAATTCACTGTGTTCAGTTTCACTCTTTCCATGACAGACACATTTAACAGGCCAACTGCAGAGTAAAAATGAAAAGTCAATTTATTTCACTAATATCAGTAAGCAGCCTAAAAGATTAATAGATTCTAGGACTGGAAGGGACCTTGAGAGGTCATTGAGTCCAGTCCCCTGCCCTCATAGCAGGACCAAATACTGTCTAGACCATCCCTGATAGACATTTATCTAACCTACTCTTAAGTATCTCCAGAAATGGAGATTCCACAACCTCCCTAGGTAATTTATTCCAGTGTTTAACCACTCTGACAGTTAGGAACTTTTTCCTAATGTCCAACCTAAACCTCCCTTGCCACAGTTTAAGCCCACTGCTTCTTGATCTATCCTTCGTTGCTAATGTGAAGCAGTTTTCTCCCTCCTCATGACATCCTTTTAGATACCTGAAAATTGCTATCATGTCCCCTCTCAGTCTTCTCTTTTCCAAACTAAACAAACCCAATTCTTTCAGCCTTCCTTCATAGGTCATGTTCTCTAGACCTTTAATCATTCCTGTTGCTCTTCTCTGGACCCTCTCCAATTTCTCCACATCTTTCCTGAAATGCAGTGCCCAGAACGGGACACAATTCCACAAAGAGGAAGTCTACACATAAACAAGAACAGATTTACTTTTTAGATTCTTGGGAATCCTGCTGGCCTGCTCTTTTTAACTGTGATACCCCCAAAAATTCACAGTTTTGACATTTCACAACTACCAAAAGCAATTAGAGGCCACTTGGAGCTGGCTCTGTAGGGCTCAGAAAAGTCCTATCTCCCTCACCCACAGCAGCCCCAAGTCTCTGTCACCTTCCCCACCTCAAAGAAAGAGCACGATTGTCAAAGATACCTTTTTATTATTATATAACCTCTGGGCAAAGCATAACAACTTTGAAAGCTGGACCATACGCAACACACAGGCCTTGCCTGGTTCCCTTTGATCCTATCCTCCCCTAGCAGCTGTGATTTATCAGTATGATGCATACTGGGGCATTAGCTCAGCACAGTGGGACATCCTAGAAGGTGACACAAGGCTTGAGGTGTATACATTTTTACTTTGTTTTGCACTGACTACTCTAATCCTATTTAGCAGACGGGTATACAGCACGTATTGACCAAGGAAATGGATTTTCCATTTTTAATTTCCATTCCACCTCTTAAAAGGTGGGCCCGTTATTTTGGATGATTCAGAGAGCATAAACAGGCAGAGTCAGAGTTTAAGACCAGAGTGACCACCAGATCATCTTATCTGCTCTCCTGTATATCAGAGGCCACAAAACACCATCCAGCCACCTCCATACCAAACAACCATAATTAGACCAAAGTATTATAGCCCTCAGGAGACTAAATTATAGTGTGCCACAGGCAGAGAAAAGGAGGGTCACACAACTTGATACCGATACGATCATCCAAGTGTGTCTGCTGCAAATATTCTACATTTCACTAGCACAATGCTTTAAAGTGATTCTTAATAAATAAAACCACCGACATGAAGAGCTACGCTGTATGTCTGAACAGGAGCACACTAATGGTTCAGTGTCATGTTCTTATGGAGAGAATGGAGTAAAAATTGACTCATTATGAACCAGGCAAAGAAATAAGCTGATAAATTTATGGTTGTGAATATCAGATTCCAATATCAGAGTTTAAATCATTATATGAGATTTTTATTTAAGAAAATAAATTCTCTTCATCCACTTGCCTCAGAAAATTTATTCTGACAGGCAATAAAAACATCATTAGCTTGTTCATCATGGTAAGGGTGGGAAAGTACATTTTTTGCATGGGCTGGCAATTCCTCATGACAATTTTGCAAGGCTGCTTTGGAATCTTTACGCTTTTTTGCTCTATGTAAAAGAAGCAATTTAATTTAATAAGGTTCTCAGACACATCTAGCCATGTTAAACAATCAGGAGAAGGAGAGAAATAGGATGAGATAAGAGGAAACACTGAAGGAGCAGCTGACAAGTCCTACAAAATGTCAAATTAAATATAAAAGGGTATTCATATAAAGTACATTAATAAAAACTATTTTTTTCAAATTATTCTATTTAAAATTAATTCTGCTGTATCATTTTATGGTTTTTCCCTCCCTCTTGCTACCTTTTCAGTGGGGAGAGAGTCTGCATGAAAAAAGGCTCTTTGTTTTACAAGAGTTAATTTGATTCTGATACTTATTCTCCAGGTGTTTGACATCAGGATCATCAAAGCAATCTGATCCAATGTTAAAAATTATTTAGATTTTCAAATATGAGTGCCTAAAGTTAGACACCTGAATCTATATTCAGGCACTTCAGTAAACATAGCTTAATTTTCAGGGAGGGATGTTGATCAGTCATATTTCCTCAAACAAGTAAGCTAGACCTCTGGGTGCTCAACACTTCTGGAAATAATGCCACTTTTATTTTAGTGCCTAAATATAGATTCAAGTGCCTAACTTCCAGCACGTGAGTGTGAAAATTTCAACCTATGATAGAAGCAGCAAAGAATCCTGTGGCACCTTATAGACTAACAGACGTTTGGAGCATGAGCTTTTGTGGGTGAATACCCACTTCGTCGGATGCATGCCGATGTTAGGTATGCATGGGTAGGATAAGTAGCAGCATTAAAGAGACACTTTAATTTGTTGGATCTCACTAATCAAGAAAGCATGAAAATATTTAATGTACAACAACAACAGAAGTGCTTTACAGACATTAATTCACTGAGGCCAGGTCTACATTACAGGCTTATATTGGTATAACTATGTTGCTCAGGGGTGTGAAAAGCCCACATCCCTGAGCGACAGAGTTATTTCAACCTAACACCCAATGTACACAGGGCTATGTTAGTGGGAGAGCTTCTCCGTCAATACAGCTGCCACCTCTCAGGGAGGTGGATTAACTACACCAATGGGAGAAGCTCTCCCATCAGCATAGGAGCATCTGCACTTAAGCGCTACAGTGGTGCAGCTGCACCTATGCAGTATTTTAGGTGTAGACCTGCCTTAAAAAGCAATATATAAGGTAGCTGTTACCTCTCTTTTTAGAGATGAGAAAAACCAAGGCTTAAAATGCTAGTCCAATGCCACACAGTCAGTCAATCAGTGGTGGGAGTACACCCCAAATATTTTGTCTCCGGTACCTACTCTTTAGCCATGAGACCATACCTTCTCTTTTAAAAAAAAGAGAGAGACAAGCCTATTAACAGAACACAATTAGAAATTTTCCAGGCCTATGCAAGTCTTCAGGGAATATTCCCTATAATTTACATCTGTACTGGAAAAGCATAAGTTATTGCATCATACTATTTTCCCACAATAATATTTCCAACCTATGAGCCCCTTCATATGCATTATCAAATGAAATGGACAAACACCTTTCTTGCAGAAACTACGTAAAGTTTATTCCAAAATAATCTTTCAAAAACAAAGCCTACCATCTTTGCAGGTCTTTCCATTCTCAAGGAGTTTCACACCAGTGGGACAAGCACACTGATAAGAAGGCTTGATAGGAGACATCAAACACAAGTGGGAGCAGCCACCATTATTACTTCCACATGGGTTTGTAGCTGTTGAATATAAATCACAGATTAATGTTTCTGATAATAAATGACCTCATCTCATGTGTCAGGAGGCATAAGCCTTTTTGAGTTGTAAGAGTTTGTGATAGGAAAGTGGATAAAGGAGGAAATAATAAACACAGAACAAGTAAAAGCTAATTCAAAGCATTAAGAGTGGATAATTATTGCTCCCAACTGCAAAGACATTGAATATTTCCTTCCTTGAAAATGTGGCATTTGGCTCTACATAGGATTCTTTGTTTCATCTGTGCTCTTATCAGTTTCACAAACAGCTCAGCAGCAAAAAAAAGCAGCATGTACAAAAATACAAAATGCAAGCAAGATAAATTCACTAAAAGGTTAAGACTACAGAGCTAGTCCTATTTAACACCATTAGCTGCATCAACAATAGTTTCCATTCAGGAACATGGACTTCTCAGGTAATGCTCAAGAGAGAGAAAAAATACAAGTCCCCTATTGTTTAAATCTCCAGCACATGGCCCCCTTAAAAATAAATAAATAAAAAGGAATGCTGCACAGCATCACTACAGCAGGCAAGAGGAGGAGGGGTGAGATGTTTTATTAAGGTTAAAGAATGTAAAGAATATTCAGTGTCCCTTTGGGTTTATTCCCAAATTCCCTTCTTTGGAAACTGTTGCATCAAAACAAATGAAGCTATCCGGCTCCCTCGCAATTTCCTCCTGTCCCCAAACAGAAAGGCAAAACAGACTTTTACAGATCAGTTCCAACCTGCAGCTAGAAAAGAAAGCAAGACTCCTTACCATTTGGCTGCCTCCGTTGGCTGAAAACATGGATATCCATGGGAGAGAAAATGTTGGAATGTATTTCACGCAGGTCCTCCCCAGAGTACTTGTTGCAGGCCAAGATAGAATGAGTGTTCCAGTCAGTCCAGTACAATGTGTCCCCAAACAATGTCAAAGCAAAAGGATGTGGAAGGGATCCTTTAACCACTGCTTGCCTAATAGGGTACGAGGAAGAAAATACATGCTCAAACATAATTAAAAGTACGCTTTTGTTCTGAATTTTATGTTTAAGTAGTGTAGTATTTATGAAAAGGTGTTACAGTGATAGCACTGCTGAACAAAGCCTTCTGTTTATTCATGGAACAGCGCATTAGCAACGGAGGGCAATTCACTTTCTATTGGCCAATCCGTTGATGCCAGAATGCCAACAGATGCTAGCTGTGAGGGGTATATAGCTCCACTAACAAAGCACTATAAAAGTGACAAGGAGTAGTTACCTTTTCAAAATGCTGCACAGAGTCATATTGAGATTACCAATTCATTTCACACATGCCCAACTACTGATAAATAATTCAAGTTACTTCCAACCTTGACACAAATTTAGAACTGAAAGGGTTTGTGATCCATTACCAAGCCTCTAGTCCACCATCTCTTCCAGCTTTACTATTTTTTTCAACCACTTGAAGAATAGATATAGTATCAAAAATTTAAATATTACCAAGTGTTTAAACACCAGAGTTCTTCTTATCATTCATTACACTAGATTGTTCTAATATTTATTAAAAGCAGGACCATTAAGAAACTCATTCATTGGCCACATTGCTATGATATCTCTACTCATCCCAGGTTCCCCTTTTATGTGATCCTTACCTATCCCTAAAATGCAATACAAACATTGTTGAAGGCAACATGTTCGAGTTTCTGCTATGTTGAAATCAGTCATTATGAATCTGGCCTCATGAGATTCAAACTGAGTAATTTGTGCGTGTGGTTGTTTGTTTTTTGTTTTGTTTTGTTTTAACAGCAGCTTGTTCTACTTCACCTCACACATATGAAACACTGTAGCTGACTTCCAAACATCCCTTTACCCATTGTTCTGTTCTGAAAGTTATTTTTTTTTTAATACCTCTATGTTTTTGCCATTCCTTGGAGTCACTACCTAGCTTCTGCTTAGAAAATAGATGAAGTAGGACTTAACAAAAATGTACATACATTTCCACTAGACATTCAGTTGCTGGCACAGGTCAAACTCAGTTTGGCAAACTGCATTTACTTAAGAGGACTACTAAAGTAAGGCAGACATTCTAAAAGATAGTTATTAAACATCACTTCCCATGAATTCTGAAGACACATACCTGACCAAAGATTAGGGCTTGAGGTATAGGCTCAGTTTCTTTAGGATCAGGATTTGTAAGATATACAATGAGCAGCCAGCCTCATTTCAAAGTCTTTTCTTGAGTGGAAAGGAGTTGCTGGTTGCATAACTTGTTGGAGAAATATCCATAGACTCCCTCAAACCAAGGAGTCAACAACTGAATGAGGGACAACAATACTCTAACTTTTCTGATCAGCATTAAAAGCATAGCAGCAGGACAGTACTGTAAAATATGAACATGTACTGGACCAGCGGCTCTTTGGATAAAGGACGTTGCAATTTCTAGTACTTTCACTCTAGCACATTTAATTATCAATGAACTGTCTTTTAAAAACTGCTACTCTTCAATTTGCTAGAAAAACAAGCTGATTCATTTAATGGTCATCTTTATGTTCCAACACCACACTAAATAAAATCTTTCCTTATATTTTGCAATAGGATCTCGGATATCAAATCATAACTGCTCTTTTACATGCCTCCATCTGAGTCAGACAGGTATATATTAGCACCTAATTAAAATGAGGAAACTCAAGTTCACACATTGTGAGAGACTATTATAATGTAGCTTTCAGCTAAAATCCAACATTTTGACAATGAAGCTTGACCTACTAGTACTCCCAGAATAATGGAGTTTTAAAAAATATATGCCAAATAGCCATTAAAAAGCTTTCAAGTTTGCATAATTAGTCACAGGTTATAACAACAGGACCAGATTTTGTCCAAGTCTTTTAATATATCACATAATAATTAAAAACAGCAGAATTCCAAGGTCTCACTGATTACCAACCCTCTCACTGCCCCGCCTCCCATCCCCTCTCCCCGTGCCCCCCCCCCCACATACCCCAGTGGTTGAATTTAAATAAAGTGCCCAGATTTTTAAACATCCTCCAGCCCCAAGAGCCCTCAAAGAGAACATGTCATTGAGAACAATGGAAGATGCTGGGTGCAGAGCACTTTTGAAAATTTAACCGTTAACATGCAGTGCATAAAATGAATTGTGATCCTTATCTAAGCCTCACCTTATATGGAAAGGTTCATAAAGAGTAGGAAGCTACTTCACTTGATTGTTCTATCAGTTATGTGGTTATACTTAAGTGTTTGTTATTTTTTCTGTAGATAAAAACACAGATCATGGTGAAAAAGTCTTTCAACCTAAGTACACAGGTACTGGTTTTCTGGTACTTCATTAAGCTAAGTATTAATATAACACTATGATCCAATTCATGTAGTTTTCTGGACTGTAATTAGGAGATGCGGTGATAGTTCATTCTGAGTCACCTAATCTAAATGGCATTTTATTCTAATATGGGCCATATTAGCAAGTTTGCTGATGAGTAGCTAGACAATTTGGATCAACAATGAAGTTGAGCTCCACTAAACAGACCTTGCCAGCCCTAGATTCTAATCAGTTGGAGTTTGTTGGGTTTTTTTTTTGGGGGGGGGGGTGTGGAAAGCGTGGGGTGGGGGGAGAGTGGAACCACAGAAAGCAGGAAAAGGAAGAGAAGTGAAATAAAACAAGCAATACTCCTTCTCTGGTTGCTATAATGCAATTTTGTTAAGTATGATCTGCATTAAAGGCTGCAAGGTTTTGGTGGGAGAAGGGGAAAAACTGGAAGGAAATAATTTTTACCTTGATTTACGAATTATGAAAGATTCCAGAGTGACAGTACTTGAGAGTGATGTTGTATATTTAACTACTGTTAACAGCAGTGCAAGTTTCCCACAACAGTCCTGGCAATGTGCTTAACCACTGACGCAAACGAATCCCACTTAAGGGTAAAAGGGGAATTGGGCCTCCAACTCTCTAGTGAGACTGCCAACAAGGGCACCAATTATGCCCTTGGTAGATGGTGTCTAACTGGATTGACAAGATCTGACAGCTGGCTGGTGGCAACTACTTTCAATCATTAAATTATCAGCCCATGCTCGATTTGAACAAGTGATGTGAAGGCAAGATACTGTATATCCTATTATCATTCTACCAAGCTATTCAGTTCCCTCAAAGGCTTACAGTTTAAGTGTCATAGTCAAATTACTACTTCTAATCACAGGTATGAACAGAAATAAGAGCAGGAGAGTTGGCGATAAGAGGGCAGTTTTATTAGCCCTGTAAACCTCATGGAAGTTTCTCAATCAACACAATCATCAGATAAAAATATTTAATGGCACTAAGAGAATAACTGGAGGTTCAGCCAAAATTAACATGAAAAATGTAACCACACAATTAAACTTCAAAAGCTGGAGGTAGTTTCAAGGTGGATTAATTAAAATCACCTATTTTAATCATGATTTAAAAATCAGCAAGCAGGAAACTCTGATCTGAATCACTGATTTGAAGCTTGCTTTGTATTTGTACTACTTAGTTATTTTCCTAAAGGTTAATTTTCATTGGTTGGTGATCATTAAAACATGATGATCCTCAACTAAATATAGCCATTACAGTAAATCTGGTCTCTCTTTTTTAACCAGAAGGTTCTACCACATCTATAGACATTTATTTAAAGTAATTAAATAGTCTAACTTACACATATTCAGATTCTTAATTTTTCCTAATTCTTAATGTTTACATTTTTATTTTGTCAGAAAATGGTGAGACGCATTTATTATTTACAATGTGATTTATTTTTTTTACTTATGATTTGTGACAAGCTCTATTTGGAGGGAAATTCAAACAATTAAAAATGCACAAAACCAGCATTTTAAAATTATTTTAATTGGGTAAATAAAGGAGGTTTACCAAAACATGTTTTGCTTTTAAAACCAATCAATGTATTGAGAAAGGAAGTAACATCTCTAGTTAAAGAACTGAACTGACTTTTCCTGGTCACCATTGTACTTCAAAATTTTAGAACTAGAACTTATCTTCTCAAACCTAGTTTTTATTCACAGATTGGAAGAGGAAATAAACTTCTCTGTTTTTTCCAACTCTCATTTGTTTCTTAATTTTGAATGGTCTAACCACTGCACTGAAATAGCTGAATAAGCAGCAATGAAGGAAATATTCTCTCTGAACCTGCAGAAGAGGCTGTTGCTACTAAAAGACATTTCAGCACTTCAACTAACTATGGTTCCAAGTGCTCAGCCAGTGACTTGGCAGCATATATGTACTACTAAATATTTTTTTAAATTTAAATTTTAAAATTACTGTAATAGATTATAGTAAGCTTAGGCCGTAACATAGGTTCTCCAATTTAATTGTAAATAGGTTTTTTTTTTTTTTTTAAAAAAAAAAAAAGCTTGTATTTAATTTAAAATGGTTAAAAGTCCAATTAAAAACTTTTTTTAATCACCTTTTTAATCCAGCCTGGGAAGCTTCCTTTAAAAACACTGACAAACCATATATACTGTTTTAGTGGTGGGAGAAGAGAAAGTGCACTTCTACCAAGGTGACTCTCTCTCGTGATATGTATCACTGTTTCCTGACTATACCCGGTTATATTATCACCATGGTAATCAGAGACTATAAAATTAAGAACAGATTTTGCCAAGACGATTGCTATTGCATGAAGAAAATGTAGTTCAAGTTAAATGTATTTGCATTTATACTATAGTTTAAGATGCCCATATAATACTTTGTAAGGAAGCAGGAAGAGAAAGGAGTAAAAAATTACTATATGTAGCTACCGAAATTTAAAACAAATTGGATAAATAAAAAAAGATTGATGGCCAAGCATTTATGTATTGTATATGAAGAGCAACCAAAAATCTTGCTCTGTTGTGGAATGATTTTTTTTTGTTTTGTTTTGTTTTAAGGACAACATATTGAGTACAAACATTTTTCCTACTGATGATAAAATAAATCCAGACTGTAAATGTGTAGGAAGAGGCTGGTTATACAACCTTTTTCTTGATAGGGTGGTATTTTCCTAAAATCCTGTACAACTTGCTGCCAACCCCCAAATCCAAGAACAAAACTACATGCATTCAATTTAAGATGAAAAACATTTACAGCCTTTCCCTTTTTTTTTTTTTAAATGCACAAACTAAAACAGAGAATGAAGATGGGATTTTTCCAAAACTTAAAAGGGCAAACAATTAGACTAAAGGATGCTGCATTATACTAAATCTAACACTGTGAATCATCCACACCTCCTTATTTTAATTAAGCTTTCATGCCTCAGTAAATTCATTATTTCCTCTTTACATTAGATGAGGAAACTCTACCTGAAAACTGTATTTCAATAAATTCAGAACAGATGGGGCGCTTTCAGCCATTGTATTTCTCTCAGCTGTTTATATTCCATCTCCACAGCACCAATAACTTTATTATTTTATCCATATTATATACAGAACTTACTAATATACACTAATGGCTTCCAGCATGGTACAATAGACACTGAAAAAAATTAAAAATTTTCAGTCAGCTAAAGCAACATTTTGTTTCAGTTCATCATTTCCACAATACAGAACATAAGGGGCTGTCTAGTAACACTACTGACAGAGTCAAAACTGTTCTGAGCTAAAATTATAGGTCTCAAAAACTGAACAATGGAACTGCAGACTGAGACAATAAGGGGATAACTTGCATGATGAAGCATCCAAAACTGAGGTACCCATGATCAATAATCTTTTTTAAAAATCTTGGTCAACATTTCTGTATCAGCAGACAAAGCACATGGACAGAAGGTAGTTGGGTCCACTAGTCATGGAGGGTCTTTATCCCTACAGTCTCTTCTCTTCATGTTCCATGTTGTAGGGGCCGATCTCAGAGGTACAGAGTAAGAATTTTTTCTATGTACATTTAATTCCATCTTTCAAATGAAGATTTTGTACATATTACCAGCTCCCAGCTGTTCCAGGATAGTAAAATATCATTGTTTTGTTTTTTGCAACTGAATTTCAAAAGCGAAAGGGAGGAAAAATGAAGCTATCCACACCACTGCCACATTCTAACAAAATAGCATATAGACACCCCATATTAAACAAGTAATCTTACAATACAATTTATGTGAGAAATAGTTCTTCATGCACAACACTTGACCTTTCGTCTGTCAACTGAGTGAAGAGGGTGCAATCTTCTGTCCAGATGGGTTGATCTGATGGTGTAGAAATCCCAATTGGATGCTTGAGCATTTCCACTGAACTGAACTGCCTTGCCAAACCCTTAATAACCTACCCAATTATCCAACAGTGGGCAAAATGGGCCAATTAAGTTGAACATTTTAGTTCGTTTACACCATACAGGGACATTCCACTTTTATCTGAGTATTCATTACCCACTCAAAGGATTCCACACCAGGAATTTAAGTAACAAGATTGATGACCTGCTAACTAGGAAATCATAGGTAATGATTTAAACAAAAAAAATCTCCACTATTTTAGCATAGCTACATTTCCTTAAAAACCTCTCAGCAGTATTCCAATTAAACCATGTACAAGCACACAAATGTGCGCACAGGGGAAAAAACCCTATCAGTTCAAAATGCTAACAGCAGTCTGCAATGTTTCGCTTCACTTGTTTCGTAGTGTGGATGTGGCACCTTCCTTTGTACCACAGGGCCTCCATAATCCCACATTGCCACAGTTTGGCTTTCCCACACCAACCCCTTTCAGGCAGGTCAGGCCTTGCCTGAAATAAGATAAGTTTCTTGGACAGCTAAGAGGCAAATTTGCCATATTACTCTAAAGTGACGGGTGGAATATTAGAGAAATAGAAATCCAATTTACAATCTGGAGGTAAAAGTTTTCAGATTAGTCATATAATCAAGAAGACAGTCTTTAAGGGTTACTACTGGCCCACATCTACATTTGCTGGTTATTAGCCTACTGAAGACTATTACATCTCTGATACTACATACTGGATCTGTTCGGAATAAATGCTCATGGGTTACATTTTTGTCACAGATTCCATTATTTTCGGGGGGGGGGGGTATCTCTACAAAAAAGTGTTTGTACAGGTATTTTACTATATCAGTGATAGATGGGAAGACGTCAAAATGTCATTATTTTCAGTACATGAAAAGAATAATAGAAAAAATAGAACAGCAACAGACTTGTATAATACAAGTTAAACTCTGTCTTGTAGAGACTATTTCTATCTGTCTACAGACCTAAAAAGAAGCTCTTTGTAAACTCAAAAGTTTGTCTCTCTCACCAACAGAAGTTGGTCCAATAGAAGTATTACCTCACCCATCTTGTCTCCCTAGTATCTGTCTACAAAGTAAATTAATTATACCATAATCTTTAAAAAATGTCAGTTATATATCCATGACTCTTGACATTTTTGGCTATTTGCTTGCAGGTGGGTGTCCTGTTAAACAGTTTAAATGAAAATCCCAGGCCCTGTCAAGCTAAATCCTATGACAGTGGTCCACAAATTATTGGGGAGGAATGTTCAGGGGGAGGGGGTGCGGGCATCACTTGGTAAGTTTTGGACCAGCCTTCCACAGGGAGCAGGCAGGAAGAGCCACACTTCCAGCCCCACTCTGCCCCCCAGAGCAGCTTCCCCATTTAATCCCACAGTCTTGCTCTGCCTCCGGCCCTGGGCCATCCCCCATGGGAGGTGAGAAGCATAGGAGTAGTTTGACCTCTATATTGGGTGGGCAGCTCCAGTCAGGCCTCCGAGGCCACATGTGGAGGGCCAAATTCAGTGCCTGTCCGTGCTTTGCAGTTTGGGGGAGGGGTGCAAACACGCCCCCCGTCCCTTCTATCCCCAACCTAAACCCATGGTGGGAAGAGAGTGCCATGCTTCCAACCCCACTCCACCCCCAACCCCGCTCTGGACCCAGATAAGGGCCAGCTCCCATGAGGTGGGGGGAGGTGGGGAAGGAGAACCAAACTTCCAGCCCCACTCTGCCCCCAGACCAGCTCCATCCCCAGACCAGCTCTGCCCACATTCCCTCTCAGACCAGCTCAGCCTCTATCCCCAGCTCCGCCTTTAACTCAAGTTCTGCTGCTTGGCTGTGCAATAATTGGGGGGGGGGGCACAGACAGATTCCATTGACTGGGGGGAGAGAAAGGTGTGACTGGAAGAGTTTGTGTACCATTGCTCTACAGAATATGGGAAGATAATAGTAGGGTTGCCAACATTCTAATGCCAGAACATCCTTGCCTTGCGCACTGCCCTGCCCCTTCCCCCAGACCCCACCCCTTGTTCACTCCATTCCCCCTCCTCCCATCGCTTGCTCTCCCCCACCCTGGCTCACATACTCATTTTCACTGCAAGGCTCAAACAGGCATATTTATTGTTTTGACAGATGTATTATACTAATTTCAAGTTTAATTTGTTACAGGATGCTAGAGCTGGCAGCAAAATAGTCAAAAAGGGTAATTTTTAAAAAACTGAAATTTAATGAAGGTTTTCATGATTGTTTCCCTCTCCTTTTCCCATTTTTCGTAACCAGCTCCATGTTTTTTGTTCACTAAAAAATTATTGTAATTTTACCTGTAGAATTAGGACCACACATTATCACAAGTGCAATGGAGCCATTAAAGGCCCACTTCTGAAGCCCAAACACAAATCCATAGAGCACAACTACAAAAATGCGCACCTGTCCAGACACCTATGTATATATAAATCTGTAGAAACTGACTCCCACACCTACAAGCAGATACATACATGTAGTCATGTGTACAAATCTAGCATGCACTAACACATACTCTTCCACATTATTTACTATTTCAATTGTTCAGTGCCTAGAGACCCCAACTAAGATCAGGGCTCCAGGGTGGAAGGAGCTGGACATACCCACATAAAAAGAGAGTCTGCAACCAAGGGTTTATAATGTAGCTAGACAAAGGTGGGGAGAATGTATGATACATTGTCTCTTCTGCAATTACTAGTCAACAACATTCACTTTCTAAGAAAACATTTCTTGTAGAGTGCCCTTCTCTTTTAAAAACTTATGAAATTAATACACACATTTTATGTCATCAATTTTTTTGTGCGCAAGCCAGCAAAAGCAAAGAGTTAGGCTGCAAATTTTATTCACACAGGTATACACATATGTGGCAATACACGCACCTCCCTACACAAAGACACAGCCTGTTACACACATACAATGCATGCATGCATACACTTGCGCAGAGACACCCAGCCGGAAAGGGAGGAGGGTGGTCTGGAGGGGGAAAGATGGGGGGGTGTGTGGAGGAGAGAGGATGGGGAGGGAAAGAGGCCAAGAGCAGGGCAGCGGTGAGAGGTGGTAGTGAAGGAGAAGGGGGGCAGGGGTATGTGGGATGGATGGGGATGCAGGGGGAGGCAGAAGGATACAGGTACATGAGGATGTGAGGGGCACAGGAGCATATAGGGACACAATGGGAGTGGCAGCAGTGTATGGGGGGTAAGACTGGGGGTGGCAGCTCTGGAAGGTGGAGAGGATGGCTGGGAGAGTGCTGTAAGGGATACAGGGCTGGGATGGGACAGTGAAGGATGGAGGTGCGGAGGGGTCAGGACAGGGAAGGATGCAATGACAGGGGATGGGGTGGGGGAAGGTTGGGATGGGGAGGGATGCAGTGAGTGGGATGGAGGTGAAGCCCCATACCCAGCACTCAGAGATGGGGATACATATCTTAAACTTCTGGTTGCTGGCAACAGAGAGCAGTTTGCCGCAAGGCACACAGTGCAGCTTGAGCCCAGCCACGGAGGAGTGTGAGGTGGAGAAGAGGGCCAGCAGCAGTGGGAGAGGCACATGTCACGACCCCTCAACAGCTGCCTGCTAGGCGTGCTAGTTTATCCCCTGCCCTGCCCAATGGGAGCTGCACCTGCAGGCGGGGCATCACACGCACTCCTCTGGCCGGCCGCCCTATAGGTTAGGAACCGGACATGCCAGCTGCTTCCCAGGATCTGCGCGGCATGGATGCTAGCAGGGAGCTGCATGGCACCACCAACCAGACAGTCAACGGCCTAGTCAGCAGTGCTGACTGGAACCTCCAGGATCCCTTTTTGACCGGGTGTTCCGTTTGAAAACGGGACACCTGGTCACTCTAGCTAATAGAGAGCAAGGCACTCAGTAACAACACAGTGGTAACACCAAAAACCAGCCCAGTATACCCTAATTCCTCAAGGGATCATGTGGTTCCTTCTTCTGCAAAGGTAACAAACACTTTTTAAAAATAATTTAGAAAGTTAAAGGTGTTTTGCAGAAGTCTTCCCCAATACAGCTCAAGCACAGTTCTAATTACCTGACAAAGAGGGAAAGCAAAGGTTATTCTGGGGATATAAAAAATAAATATGCAGAATTTCCATTACTTTTGCCTGTTTTTAAAACTGCATCTGCTATGTGATACTTCCTTAAAGTCTCCATGGTAAAAAGAGTCTTAATATTTTGAATATGCAGTATCTTAAGTTTATTATGTATTTAAAAAATGTATAATTTTGTAGCTGACCTGGAATCAGGACATGAAAGTCTTACCCTTGGAAACCAAAGGTGAAATAGTGGTTGAAAGTGAAATGATTCTGCTGGTCTCATTTCAGTGCACATCATAAAATTGCCTCAAAGTTCAGTTTGAGTCAAAGGACTCTGCTAAAGAGGAATCTGGGATGAAAATAGCACTGGATGTTGTGCTCAGGAACGAGGGATGCTGAAAGAACTACAGCTAGAAGCAGCTATCATAGTGGAAGTCCCATGTGTTTAACTCCATTTTGTTTTGCTATTTCCTCACTTTTAGGAGTACTAAATATTTTAATACAAGAGATATTTTAATCATGTATATTCATTTATAAGTCACTAAGGTTAGAGTTTCTGCTATATTTTTACAAACTTTCATTTGAGGCACTGAAAGGTCTATTCTTCTTGCATAATTACTCTTTAAAAAGCTCATTAAGCTTGTTCTAAGGAAAAATATTATGGATACAATTCAGCAGTGTTTTAAAAAAACTTAATGGGACTTCTTAAAAAAAGCATTCCACAAGAAAATAGCAATATTTTTAAAATTAGATTTTTTTTTAGATTCAAATAAAATTAGACTGATTACAATTCCGTATTCTTTATTTGTATGGTTTTACTTTAAAACCACTGCAGTAACCACTGTTTCTTTCTAAATATTCTTTATAAATGTATTATTCTTTGTAAATATTATTTTCTAACAATGTTATCCAAATTTGCATTCCTGAGCTACTGGTACACCGCTTAGGTGGATGAAAGCACTGTCCGTTCAGCCTGGTGCCTGACAATGCACAAAGGCCACAAAAATATGCTCCCTGTTGTGATTTACTGCTTAACTAGAATCATTAGCATGTAAATGTTCACAAGTCCAGACATTTGGAAATTACATCTCTGCTGCAACTTTCTGAAATAAAGTGCCATGGGTACTTCTAGCAAGAGTTGGGGAATTAACTCCAATTCATGCCCACCTACCCCCTCCCCTACAATTTCAATTAGCCATGGTATTCTTCCCTTCCTCTTCTGAGTTGTCATGCAGTGTTAACACAGCTATTGACTTTTCACCCCAGAGATGGCTCCATTTCGGTGGCTGACTTTTTCTTTTTTTTAGGTTTTTAAAGATATATATATATATATATATATATATATATATATATATACACACACACACACACACACACACACACACACCCCTATGTGATACAGCACATAATTATATTGTATACATAAACTATATATACACAAGGATAAAAGGTTCTATTGTAAATTTAAAACTTCATATTTTTAACTTCTCATCAAATCCACAGCAACTAATCATCTGACAGACACACAATTTCATGCTTGAAAGCAGACCCACAATGCTCAAATTCAAAATTAGAAACCCGGGAAACACTTGAAAGGCAGTGAATGTCTGACAGTTGCTGAAACTATGTTTTCTTACAATGGCCTCTAAACCCATCTCATTAGCACAAACGCGTCCTGAGGGACCATGTAAGTGCATTTCCCTTCAGCCAATAATGTGTTAATTTATTAATTAGAACTGCTGCTGCAGGGTAAAACAAGACAAAATTAATTCAAGAGCTGCCTTAGCAGGCCAACCTATCTCTGTACTCTACTCACAGGAGAGCTGTCTGCAATTCAGTTTTGTTTAATTAGTCCCTCAAAAAGCAACTGGTTCACTCTGATAAGGAGGGTAAGAGCCTCAAAAAAACAAAAACATGCCTTCCATAGGCCAATTTCATTTTTAAACTATTATTTTTCCAGTGTGAGAAACTGCTGTTTTAAGAAGACTGTACATTTCTCTCTCTCGCTTGCAAACCAAGGACACTGAACGGACACTGAACAGTAACTTCTGCACTACGAGCCTTAATTCTAACAAACCTATCAGTGAAGCAGTCAGGCCAATAATCCCAGGGGCCAGACGACAGCTATATATGACGACTTGAAATTTGCTGTTTGGGTTTTCTTACAAATTTAATCTCATATCACAAATCCAGTGGGTGAGTTTTACTATTTGGATAAATGGAAGAGAAGTAATATTGCTAACGTTGTCACAGAGCCTAATAATCACTTTTTATTCAGAAGCTTGCAGAGTTTAGAGGGAGCTCCTCTATCCCTCTTTCTAGTAAGCAATAAAACTATGAATCTGTTGGTTTCTTGCCTTTTCCTCTCCAATCCTCACTTCTCCCTATCCCCGAAGGAGGAGCCAAGAAAATAAGATGTCATGGATGCACCATACTATTTATCGTCTTTCATTGCTGACAAGCACAGTAGCCAGTTTAATTTAAATCCATGTATTCTGATAGCTATCTAGTGCAAGAAACAGACACAGTAGTTAGACTAGAAGAATAAAAACAAAACTGCATATTTCCTATAATTTCTGGTATGTTCAACACCACCAAGATTTTTCTCTCTTTCACATATTACTACATACTTCTGGCATCACTGTTGGCGCACAGGGCAGAAACTCATCTACTTTATTCCTCTCTGCCATTTGCTGTTGCTTCCATCTACTCCTGGTTCTTCTTAAGGTTTCTCTTCAGCTCCCTCATTTTTTCACAGCAGTTGGTTTCCACATGGAAGTCTATGCACTGGCATCCAGAGCAAATGCCCCAAATATATCCAGCACTTCCTTCCAATTTCAGTGGATATGAGCTGCTGGTTGGTGATTTCTCAGATCTCTTCATTAGCAATTAAATCTTTCCATCTAATGCCCAGAATCTTTTGTAGACACATTTTCAACAGTGTCTAGTTTTCTGACTAACATTTTGATAAATCTCCAGCATTTGTGGCCATATGTTAATCCTGAGATTATGTCTGGGTTGAAAATTCTAAAGTTTTTTTCTGATGCTGTATATGTTTGATTGCCATATGCTGTGAGTTTAATGAATGCTGTGGATGCCCTTCCTTCCCTTGATGTCACTTCCTTCTTGAGGTCTTCGCTAGCTAGTATAGTCCTGCCCAGGTGGATGAACTGTTCAACTTTCTTGATATTTTTGCCTTCTAATGTGATGTTGCTGCTTGATCTCTGGGTTTTGAGGACATGTGTCATAGCATTACTAATTCTGAGCCCTGTTTGCATGCTCTTTTTCCAGATTATCTTTGTAGCTTGTTTGAGGGCATCACTCAACAGCGCAATATCATCTGCCAAGTCTAGATCTTCAAGGCATTTGCCACATACTCATGATTTACCAGTGTTTATGTTGCTAATATATTCCTTCATTATCCGATGTATGGCAATGCTAACCAGAAGATCAACCAGAACTGTGTTTCATGATGGTGTCCACTTCGAACCACTGTGCTGCCTGGTTGTTCACTCTTTTAGAGTGCTTCACCTCTCTATACATAATTGTAATATTGGCAACTTTAGATGGGATTCCATAGAACTGAAGAATATTCCACAATATATGTCTATGCAAGCTGTCAAATTCCTTTTGAAAAATCAAATAAATTGATTTTCTATATATGTAATGCACACACACAGTATATTAATTTGAGCTGTGTCTGAACCTCTAATACTTGGAGCTTTATCTATCAGAGACGCTGGCTTTTCACATCCAATTTAGATTATATCGCTTTCTAAATTCATGCCAAACCAAACCTCCATTTCCTTTAGCTTGTTTGAAACTCTTTTCTGGATTAATAGTATTTGGTATTGTTACTAAACTCTCTCTCCTATGAAGTTTTATATTTGATCCGCCTGTCTTGGTAGATTCTTTGCTACAACACATTTATTTGCTATTAACTTTGTCTTCTTCCTTATATTATGCAAGACTAGAAAGGCTAGAGGCAGATCTTTTGTACTCTCATCTGCCTCCTTTGCAAAACTGACCAAATCTAAACAGATTTAGGACATTATCTTTGCCAAACTACACAATTTTTTGTAAAGCCTGTTGCTTCTGTTTATTGCTTCAATGGCTCTATAGCTTCCACATGAGCAAATGTTTTTCCCTATGCAATATCTGCGTCCTAAAAGTAGTAAAGCAACTAGCAGCATTTTCTAGAGATCACAGGTTCTAATTCAAGGAGGAAAAAATTAGACTATTAAAAATTATATACGAAATATATTGTGTGTGATGGCTAGTTAAGGATCTAACACTGAGGTCATTTCTACTAAAGTGTCTGACTCCTGGTTACACAGCAATTAGTTACATGTTATACAAGTTCCATTTTTTAAAGGGCCATCTCCTTCATCTCTACACCCCTTCATATTATACTATGAGTCCTCACTAACAACAGTAATTTAGAAATAAGCTAACATTTATTTTAAAGTAAATAATACACCGTCACAGAGTGATGCTGTCCTTGCCCTCCCATTCTTCTACTCTCTACTTTTGCAATGTCTTGGTATGTTTTGTATGTGCATGGATTTTAAAAGGTGGCCTACAAAAGAGGAAAAATTTGGATTTGTGCCCTTTTTTAGGTCTGTGTGCATTTAAATAAGGCCTCAACTCTGTTTACTTTCCAAAGTTGTTTTTTCATTTTATTTCCTGCCCCGCCCTTTTTTTTTTTTTTTTTTTTAACATTACATATTCAGATCTTGACTGAGGAAACTAAGAAAATGAGCCAAGCCACTGAAAACTGAACAAACGAATGGTATGTGAACACTAGGAAAAAGGTGTGTTTTTAAAAACATGACTAATAACATTAAAAAAAAAACCACTAATGTAGACAGGCCAAACTGTGGTTTTAACACATTAGTTGGTCAAGATTAACTCTGGGAAGGAAAGTAAGTAAGGAAAACCTTGACCAGTTAACACATTGGAACTACAATGTACTGCATCTATATTATGATTTTTAAATGCGTTAGCTAGTGTACACAAAGGCCTAGGAGGTAAAGACAGAGAAAAAATAAATTAGAAAGAGCTGCTTTGCTACTTGAATAAATCTTCCTCTTTTTTCATGATGAACGGGAATTGTAAAAAACGCAGCACAGAAGACACAGATGCTGACTATATTCTAAATGTTTATGGCTCCCTTACGTGCCCAGGGAAAACCAGGTGCTACAGAAAGGTGTACGCTTGTGACTGCTTAAGGCAGGTTATAAGCACCTGGTTCAGAAAGAGGTTTGTTTGTTTTTTATTTTTCTTCAAATAAATACTAATTTTCTCCTAATTCCAACTATCGTTTTAAGGTTAGCCAAAGGCAAATAAGGGGATCAGCTCACTTACAATCTGAAGTTCACATGTGTTGCTGCACTGTAAACCATTAAGAAGAGAGATGCTGAAAACAAGCCTGCAGCAAAGAAATATTAAAAATGCAAAAGTGCCTGCAGGAACAGTGAGGTATCGGTAAAAGCAGCGAAGAATCCTGTGGCACCTTATAGACTAACAGATGTTTTGGAGCATGAGCTTTCGTGGGTGAATACCCACTTCTTCAGATGCATGTGGTGGAAATTTCCAGGGGCAGTATATATATGCTAGCAAGCAAGTTAGAGATAACAAGGTCAGTTCAATCAGGGAGGATGAGGCCCTGTTCTAGCAGTTGAGGTGTGAAAACCAAGAGAGGAGAAACTGGTTCTGTAGTTGGCAAGCCATTCACAGTCTTTGTTCAATCCTGAGCTGATGGTGTCAAATTTGCAGATGAACTGAAGCTCAGCAGTTTCTCTTTGAAGTCTGGTCCTGAAGTTTTTTTGCTGCAGGATGGCCACCTTAAGGTCTGCAATAGTGTGGCCAGGGAGGTTGAAGTGCTCCCCTACAGGTTTTTGTATATTGCCATTCCTAATGTCTGATTTGTGTCCATTTATCCTTTTCTGTAGAGACTGTCCAGTTTGGCCAATGTACATAGCAGAGGGGCATTGCTGGCATATGATGGCGTATATTACATTGGTGGATGTGCAGGTGAATGAACCAGTGTCTTCTGACAATTATACAAACCTTGGTCATTTAAAAATTGGATAAGAAATCCACCTTTGGCATGCAGTTTGACAGGGGCAAGCTGTCATTTTGTGCCCTTCATGTGGTCAGTTTCAGTCAAGATGAAGATTTTTAAGCACCTGTTACTTAACTGGATTTAATAGCTCTCCTTTTTCATTAGAAGAGAGCTTTAACGCCAATTCTTCTTAGCCTCAATTAGACTCCAACTGGAATATCCTCTGTTCCCTTCTTCGTTAATCAGATTTATATAAGACAGAAAATGATATATCACAGACCCAAATAATTTTATACATCAGTTATTTTTCATTTTAAGGCATTTTACCTGATTATGTCATTTCTGCCCCTTTGCCCACCACTTTGGAGACACTGGGCGGTCATGTATTCTGAGAGGCAGCAGTATCATCAGCTTCCAATTATTTTTTTGGCTCTACTTAAGTTCTCTTTTTTCCAGGCAACAATTTCAGAGCCATTTCAAAATCCACTTAAACTACAAACCTCATACCCATCCTGGAATTATCTATAGTAGTTAAATTATTTATAATAATTGAAAAAAATATTACACCCAGCTGTTGTGATCCCTCAGACAAATGCTAATACAAAAATTCTGGATGAAAACACTGAAACAAAGTTTTGTGTCTGTTAAGAGGCAGACTTCAGGATATATGCGGCATAAGCCGCCAAGCCAGCCATGTTGTGGTTTTATCCTCTGCTTTATAGCAGGAAACCATGGATTACAAATAAATACCATATTAAGACAGTGGATGTGTTTTATAAATGCTGCCTCTGTACCTAGCCACAAATTAAAATGAAAGGCCTAGATAGCAGATACCGAGGCTCTTGAAAGAGCCCAATTATTTGACCATGAATCTATGCTGACACAAGAACAATTGCTAAGTCACTGGGAGTCTGAGGAGAGAGAGTAACAAAGACCACCTTACTGATAAATAAACCAATTAAAAGCTATCACAGAAGATTGCAAAAGAAAACGCCAAGACTCAATGTTGGACAATATGAAATATTTCCGTATACCATCTCAGAAATAAGCTACATGGGATACCCTCCATGAAAACGTATTAGTGCACAGACCGTCTCATTTGGTAAAGAAAAGCAACATCCTGCAAGCAAGATAAGAGTGCATTCAGGTAGTACCAAGAAGGCCTCTACTTGAAAGGTAGCCCTGAACGTACCAGACACAGCTAAATCTATAACCCCCTTAACAACATTGTTGGAGTAACACAATCAATTTAGCGCTCACACATACATCTCTGAAAATGCTCTATCCTCCTCTTGTCATAAACAACACCTTATCTGACTGAAAGAGAAGAAAAGACAGATATATTTTTCCCCATGTTGTTTATTTTCTGCATTCGACGGGCCTCTACTTAGAGACACAACCAGAAGGGCTATACATGTTTGTTTTTAGAAAAATGCAAGTTGAGATTCTGCCACATTTACCTGATGCAAGGACCTGGGGCTATCAGAGAAAGACCAAATAGTGTGAGGCTTGCAATAAAATTGCAGGAGCTGACAGTACGGTCATTAAGAAATAATTCTGACAGCAAGCAGGGACAGAAAATCCATTTTAAAAAAACCAGGGAACTGTTACTGTAAAGCCACATAAATTAACAGGGGGCCCTTTAAGGATCATTTCTTAAAAAAGCTACAAAAGCCTTTCTTCTGAATACAACGGATTAAGGATCATCTGCCAGTTTGAGTATCCATTCAAACCCCACCTATAGTTTGTTTTTATTTTACTATCAGTTTGTTTGGAGCTTCACGAGTGCTAACATGGCAGTTTGACCGGTCAGAATCAGCCGCTATAGAGCTTATGTATTTATTAAACAGACTCTATTAAAAAACCATTGGATTTGTATATAAGTCACAGTAAAATTTCTTACCGATGAGTTCCATCCAAGTTTGATTTGTGGATGAAGTTCAGTTTAGCATCTGCCCAATAAAGCTTCCATTCCTCATAATCCAAAGTCAATCCATTTGGCCAGTAAATGTCTGTGTTTATTATAACGGAGCGGCTTGAACCATCCATCCCAGCACGTTCTATCTTTGGCACTTCTCCCCAATCTGTCCAATACATGAACCTATAATTTTTTTTTTTAAAAAAAAGAGAAGGATACAGATTATGTTCAAATCTACACTCGAATCACCGGAGTTATATTCCAGTCAAGACGAAGGCTTCGCTGGTATTTTTCTGGAAGAGATGGAGTTCTCTTTCTCTGAGGCTATATTCTACAGGGCAATGTATCTACCTTCTATGAAAAAGAACAAGCATATCTAGGTTTTGCTTCTGTTTTTAACTAAAATCTCTCAAACATCATTCAGTCGTGTAATTTGATACTACTCTTTTCAGGGTCTATTCCCTCAGACTGCATGAGACATTTGGAGAAATTCTACACACATTGCCAATAACCTATCAGCATCAAAATTAATCAGGGAAATTAGACAGAATGTGCGCTGTCACAAAATATGGATCACAGGAGAAGAGTTTGTGTTAGTGCAGGGATTGTGGGGGACAGTAATTGTATGCAGTGGCAGAAAAATAGATATAATGAATGGTTGTTTTCTTTGGAGTTTTTGTTTGTTTTTTGTGCTGGGAGAGTACTTCTGGCAGGGACACTGCTTTTGTGAAAGAATGGATTTAGAGAGAGACAACCAGCTGACATGTTTTTAAACACAATCTGCCCTGTCTACACACTGAAGGGATAGTCTAGGCTGGGAAACTGTTTTAACACACATTAACACGTTAATGACTACATTTTTAAAAACACTACTTACGAAATCGTGTAAATTAGCGGTTCTCAAACTTTTGTACCGGTGACTCCTTTCACACAGCAAGCCTCTGGATGCAACCCGCCCCCTTATAAATTTAAAGCACATTTTTATATATTTAACACCATTATAAAAGCTGGAGGCAAAGCAGGGTTTGGGGTGGAAGCAGACAGCTTGCGACTCCCCAGGTAATAACTGTGCGACCCCCAAGAGGTCCCAACCCTCACTTTGAGAACCCTGGTGTAAACAAAGACATGTAAAAGTATGTTACCTGGTCATAGTTAACCCTAAGAGGAAACATATGGAAGTTAGATATGGGAAAGAGTATAATCAGAAAATTCTGCTCTTTTACTGATGGTAGGAGGAACTAACTCCTCTTCTGGATTGAAAAAAGGATTTAGAAACAAACACTATTTTGCACCTGAAGGAACAACATATGGGGCAAGAATTTAAAGCAGGTGGATAAGAAAGCCAGGCAAAACATTGCGTCAACAAGAGAAAACTGCAGCTCTTGGACACTTGTAGCACCCAGAGGCTGTATGGTACCCACATGCGAGAACAGGACCTGGCCACCATGCTTTAAACAAAAACAGACATGCAACACATTTAAGAAACATTTGCAGATGAAGTTATTCTTGGCAAAGTTTGTTTTATTTATTTATTTCTATAAAGAGTCAGGAAATTCCAAGTCATACTTTCCCTTAATCTCTGTTTACACACTCAAATGAGTGTTTAATACAATGCTATATCTGCAGACAGACATGCACCACCAGCAATACAAATATTGCCCAATTCAGTATTAAGTGACTCACTCTTTATAAAAGGATTTTTCTACCTTAAAAACTCACACACTACATGGGGTGTTTAGAGAAAATGCAGAAATTTCTCTAGACATGATTGAACACCATGAGGGAATGAGTTATCTGTCAAGAAAATAAATCTAGTCTTTAGGACAAAATTGCTAAATTGAACCTTTGGCAGGTTATCTGGTCAAACTGCATAGTAAGGTGCAATTAGAAACTTGAAAAAGAAACTCAAGCAGTACTTCTACAAAGAGAAAAAGTTGATTTAATAGTTTTTAAAGAAACAACCCCTCCCCCTCCCGCAGCTGAATCAAATATTTTCCAAAGGTTAATAGGTTCCAAGGCATTGACCACCCTGCCTGACCAATCCCTCAGGCTGAAACAGATAGCTCATTAGTTGCTATAACAGGCTCATTTCTTTCTCCCTCTCTCTCATCTTTTAAACAAAATGTAATTATTCAAGCAAAACTAGGTAAGGAAAGCTCAGTGACAAAAGGAAAGTCCTCCAAGACTTCATGAACAGGCCCATTTCATTTGTCAGAATATATACATACCCAAGCACGCACAAATTCAGAAGAAGATTTTAGACCATTTCAAACCAATTCCCTTGACCTTTGTTCAGTTTCTCCAATAGCTTTTTTACCGTCATCTGTTTTTCTTCTTCTCTATGGTTGGAAGCCTGCAGGTTTTAGACCCAGTTAAACTCTGTGGAGCCAGCAAATCCAGCACACCAGATGATGATACAGAAAGAACACATGTAAGTGCTGTGCTTCATCTGGGAAAATTAAGAGACTTATCTTCACTAAAGAGTTAGGCTATGTCCACACTATCTGCCAGATCGGCGAGTAGCGATCGATCTATCGGGGATCGATTTATCGCGTCTCATCTAGATGCGATAAATCGATCCCTGCCGTGCTTATCGACTCCAGAATTCCATCAGGGCGAGAGGTGGAAGCGGAGTCGATGGGGGAGCCGGGGCCGTCGATCCCGCGCCGTGAGGACAGGAGGTAAGTTGAAATAAGATACGTCGACTTCAGCTATGCTATTCGCATAGCTGAAGTTGCGTATCTTGCATTGACCTCCCCCGCACAGTGTAGACCAGCCCTTAGCTGAGGATCTTTCTCCCCTTCTGTTTACACACAAAAATCTCTCGCTCAAGTGTGGTGGTGCTTTCAACCTGGGCTACAGCCCAGGTTCCGCATTCACATGAGCTGGTAACTCACTCTGAACAGTCAAGTGCTGACAGTTCTCCAGTTTCTTCCCACAATCCCTATGTGTTAGGAAGGACAGACTATTTCTACCACAATTCACTGGGAAAGAATCAGAGTGGTCCAGCTTAGTGCACCACAAAGATCTCTGGGATGAGCCCCCACAAGTCCTGGCACCTCAGATGAGTGAGTGCAGTGCCAGCGTGAATGCTGGAGTGGAAATACTTGTGTACAGCTTTGCAGTGAGGCTGCTCACCTCTAAACTAGGCCAACACAATGGCTCAGACTCCAGTGCTCATCACCCAAATTAACTCTACCATGAAGAAATATCCACAATAACTTTGCTTACATAAAAGCAAAGAAAAGAAAGTGTGTTGATTCACAAGACTACAGTCTAATATCTTCTATAGCTGCTTTAACAGAAATCAGTTTTTCCATCTCTAGGTGCAGTCAAGCTATATACTTAACTATTTCGTTTCCATTCTTCTGGAATGTTTACAGGATCAATATTTTTATTTGATTAAACAGTGGTTGGTAACAAACCATAGGGGGGAGGTGAGACTGTTATGTGGGCTTTTTTAGGACTTTTTTTTTTTAATTTCTGTAAAAGGCAACTACAGTATAGGACAGGTGCTTTTTATTTCACTACTGAAAGGAAATCTAAAAGGAGTATTTTCTGTTAAATTATGTCATCTGCTTGTTATCATATGCTACTTAACTTCCATTACACAATATCCCTTTTCCCAAATACTCATAGCAAAGACTAAGATTTTGTCATGGTTATTTTTAGTAAAAGTCAGAGACAGGTCACAGGCAAAAAACAAAAATTCATGGAAGCCCATGACCTATTCCTGACTTTTACTATAAATAACTGACACAAAGGGGCTGAGACCAAGCACACCTTCCGCTTAGCCTAATTTGCAGTAATGGCTTGGGTAGAAATTAATTTAAGATCAATTTATCTGCCTGAAGTTGAGGGCAACAGTAAAAGTGGCCTGGCTGTCAAAAGGTTCTGAGCACTCAATTCCCGCTAACGTTAATGGGAGCAGAGTGTTCTTAACACTCTGAAAATCAGGCCACTTCATTTCAGGTGCTCAAGTCTGGATTTGAGACACCTAAAAAGTTAGGCACTTATGAATAAAGAATTGAGCCCGTGTGTTTAAATCATGATATAAATTGCTATATTTGCATTTGGCCAGCCAGATGAATGGTATAGATCAGGGGTCGGCAACCTTTCAGAAGCAGTGTGCCAATTCTTCATTTATTCACTCTAATTTAAGGTTTCACGTGCCAGTAATGCATTTTAACGTTTTTAGAAGGTCTCTTTCTCCAAGTATATAATATATAACTACACTATTGTTGTATGTAAAGTAAATAAGGTTTTTAAAATGTTTAAGAAGCTTCATTTAAAATTAAATTAAAATGCAGAGTGCCCCTGAACCGTTGGCCAGGACCTAGACAGTGTGAGTGCCGCTGAAAATCAGCTCACGTGCCGCCTTCAGCACCTGTGCTATAGGTTGCCTACCCTGGTATAGATAATGCCATAACTACCACAATTCAATGGTAATGAAAACATCATAATCTTCCTCTCAAACTTGTTTACATAGTAAACCACTTATAAAAAATGACTAAAGCACAGCCCGCCCCCGCACCCGCCCACCCCCCCCACACAATCTCTAAGGTTTGCCTGCTTTCACCCAGACTAGGGTTAGCCTCATCCCCAAATACAAGTGTGGTTTCAACCAAGAAGCCTCAGTGAAGAAAAATCAAGATTGAATCATTTCCTTGGCCATTTTTTAATTATGACACATAAAACTAAATTATAGTTGCACATCAAATCTTGGTCTCTGAATATAAAAGAAGGAAAAATGATTGCTCCGTTGTGCAACCCTAAATGCAAAGCAGCTCTTACCCCACACAAAGTTAACGTTTGTGCTTTTATGTTTCTTTTTTTCTTTCATAACAATGATCATTTTGAACCTATTTTAATGAAAATAGCTTTTGCTCTCACAGCCCTTTTTCCTCTATTGAATTTCAAAATGAAGTCATGATGTCACCCTCATGACATTTGCAGGTAGCTAAATGAAGTCAAAACACAGGGTTTTAACTATTGCAAATTTGAAAGGAAGTAAGGTCAGAGGAGGTCGTTCTTAAGGGAATATGGCAGCCTAACTAATAATTGTCTCTTGGGCAGGATTAAGTGAACCTAGAAAATAGAAATCCCTTTATAAAGTAGTATGACTGGCTAGAAGTTGGGAGTGTGGAACCAGTCAGCTGCAGCCCAACAGTTTTAATATGTCCCAAGCTGGTAATGATCAAAAGAGGTTACTAATCAATGATACAGAAAATCAACTGATGTTCTCAGTTCAGTCTCTGTAGAAGGAGGGGAAAAAATAGGTAACAGGGTCTTTATTCCAAAAAGCTCACAAACCATACATACTATAGGGAAAATATTTCAGGTATGCATAAGAAAGCATGCTGAAAACAAATGTCAAGATTAATTACTGTAATTAAACAAACAGTTATTTGTGACAGTGGACACAAGGATGGAAATTCATCACCATCCTCCACCAGCTTTGTAGCTCTCTGATCTGCAATGCCTTCCAATGGTGCAGCAGATTCTTTCACCCCCTACTATCCATGCAGAAACTAGGCCCCCCTGTTCAGAGTATCATTAAAATGATAGCCCGCACTGTGACACATACAACAGTCCCATTCAGTGATTGGAGATTCTGTATATGATACTTAACTGATTTTAAGCCAGTTAATTGGGACACCTCCCAGGCAACCATTTACCTTCCCCAATGTTATTCAATGCAAAAGACAGCTGCTTGATTGGGACAGCCGATTATTTGGTATTGCCCTTCTCAGTGAATGCTTCAGCTTTCCAATTATGTTAGTTTCAGTCTCTAAGAACCGCTAAACTCTGCCGGGACTGAGGCAGCTGTGAAGCTTGTAAAACCATTCCAGGCCCTGAACTGCAGTAACCCCTGCGGAGCTTATCAACTCTGGAGTGGTCCCCAGGAAACTCAGAAGTGCTCTCTATTTGGTTCCAGCCCTGGTACAACTGTAGCTCATCTAATAATGGAGCAATCTGAAGCAAAGATGACATGCCATCCACTGGGACCATCCAGATAAATGTACTGAAGCAGACAGGAATTTCCCAAAAAATAGTATGAAAATTACATACAGTAAATATATGTTGGCTATTTAAGATACTGGATGGCAGTGACTTGCTGGAATTTTCCTGTAAAGTAACTGACTTTGAAGAAGGAATTTCTACCTGCAAGCTTTGACAAATAAATAATGGAGGATCATTCTGAATTTGCCATTGTATTAACAACCCAAGAGTATCAAATTAAAAAATCCCAAACAACGTAAGGATCCATCTGC
Organism: Gopherus flavomarginatus; assembly: GCF_025201925.1. Taxonomy (NCBI): domain Eukaryota; kingdom Metazoa; phylum Chordata; order Testudines; family Testudinidae; genus Gopherus; species Gopherus flavomarginatus. Next base: position 135,925,503 of record NC_066617.1, read on the forward strand.
ATTTCCTGAGAACATATATTAAAAAGGCATAGAAATAGAGCACCAAAAGAATGCGGTAAATGCATATATGCAATGGATAAATTATTTTCAGACATCAGAAAGACTGTCAGTGTGAAATTTCTCAACTTACTGAAAGACTCAGGAAACCTTTTTATGCTCCCAAATGAAAAAAACAACCAACAAAAAGCACTTACGGTCAACATCTTCTCCTTCACCAGTTATTGCCATAAAAATGAAAGAACAGTCCCTTCAGGACACAAAAGGACACTGAATATGCAGTTTTTTACATATTGGACAAAATGAAAGCCAAAAAAATTGTTTATGATATTTTCCGGCAAATCAAGTCATCTTTCTGTTCATCTTAAAATTTCATATAGGGCTGAAGATGTTAACATGCCGACCATGTGACAGTCGTCCAAAGTGATGCAGTTGGAGATGTTAGATTTTTCTTTCAGCTGCCATTTTCAGTCTTTGTAGCTGTACTACCAAGACAACAAGATTTGGCCAGCAACGTATAGAAGACGATGGGAAAGAGGATATTTCACATTTCTAAGGCCTGGACTAGTCAGAAAATGTTCATCAGTAGGCACAACTTACACAGGCCAAGAAGTTCTTTTGAAGTAGATAATGGACAGAAACAGTAGGAATAAAAGAACCTTTTGATACACTGAAAATGATAACAGTTGGGAGAGCTCCAATGGTGACTAGTAGGGTGGTTGGTGGTTAACATATTCATTAGTTAAATATTTTACTTTTTAAATCTTGTTCAGAACGTACAACTTTTTAAAAAAGTATATGCTGCCATTAATGCATTAGCTGACAAAGGAATGCAGGGAGAAATAGGTGTTTATCAGTTCTAACATACTGCTGTTATTTGGCTTTTTCTGAGCACCACCAACAGGCAGTCCTTGCCTAATGGGTTTATAAACAAAATTAGACAGACATAGTGGAGTTGAAACACAACTTTGAAACATACAAGACACTTCTGTTCATGATGAAACTCCCTATAAGTTACCTGAAATAGCGTACACCTTTACAACTGCCCATCACTAAGTGAAACCAGGTTAACATGTTAACTGCCAGACAGTGGTCCATTTAGTCCATTCTCCTAATTCAAACAGTGATCAAAATCATATGTAAAAATCCTGGGAATTCTGCCCATAGGAGTTTCTTTGCAGTCCATCCTGCTTCCTATCTATTAGTGGTTAGTTTATGCTCTGAAACTGGATCCTGCTATGCTCTTGGACAAAATGATATGCGACAAGTTCAATAGGTGAATTATATGTAATGTAACAATGCATTATCAGTTTAAATTTATCTTTCTATTTTATTTGCTGCCTCCTTATTTTTGTAAGATGAGAGGATACACGGTCATGTCGGAGTTATCTTTAGATATCTCTACCCCCAAAACACATGAAGTTCACTTTTGCAATCAGTTAAAAAAAAAGTAATTTTTGAAATAACGAAAGGTCAGCTCTTCAGTAATAAACAATTCCTTTCCTGAATTTGGTCAACTTTAAGCATATATTTAAAGTCTTCTCCTGAATTGGGCCGTAATAAGAACAAATTTAGAGCGTGCAGTAAATTACTCTTTAAAAAAAATCAGTATCTATACAGTAATTACACTACACAAGTGGCCAATAACCTGACACAACAGGTGAAAAAGGAGAAGGAGGGCAGGTCAGTTTGTGAAATAATCTATAAACTCTGACAAATGCTTACGATTCAACACTGCCAATCAAGTAATCTGCATATTTATTTGAGGGGGAAAAATAACCACACAGAAAGGACTGAATTGTTGGCTTCCTAAGTGAGTGGTTGAGAGCTGAACAAAAGCCAACAGACATGCTTTATAGAGCTGAAGAGAAAGCTTGCCCAGCTTTTCAGAGTCATTCCCCACAGAAGATAAAGTGGAAAGCATCTGGGAAACAGACAGAAATACGAGCTGAAATTGAGAATTAAATCACTTTCCTTCCTCCTCTTTTGTCCACAGTAGGCTTAGATTTTGGTCAAATCCTTCAAATAAAAACTAAAATTGTCTTTCAACATTTCCAATATAAAAACCTCGCCTTTATAAACAAAGGAATATAATTCTGCCATTTCAAATAGTATATGGCCGGAATGAGGCACACAATCAGCAGCCAACATAAAACTTCTCCATCCTTCTCCTCCATAGAAAACCGTCTTCATTATTTAATCATAATCAAATCTGTTTCTTCTGCTTCAGGGGCCAGAAGCTGAGAGTTCTGCATTAAAAAAGCCATAAAAATTGATGTGTTTCTCTTTTCGCCTTTCCTTCCTATACTACAACATTGCATTTCAAGTTACTGATAACACTTATCCTGTGAGAATTACCATGGGCCTTGTTTATACTAGAAAGAGTTTGCCAGTATAAATTATACCAGGTCCTCTGGCACAATAAAACTCTCCAATAAAAATGGTTTCAGAGCAGCAGCCAAGTAAGCCTGTATCCGCAAAAAGAACCGGAGTACTTGTGGCACCTTAGAGACAAACAAATTTATTTGAGCATAAGCTTTCGTGGGCTACAGCCCACTTCATTGGATGCATAGAATGAAACATATAGTGAGGAGATTTTTTTATATATATATATATATATATATATATATATATATATATATATATATATATATATATATATATACACACACACACACATACATACACACACACACACACACACACAAAAAAGGTGGGAGTTGCCCAACCAACTCTAAGAGGCTAATTAAGATGAACTGTTGTCAGCAGGAGAAAAATAACTTCTGTAGTGATAATCAAGATAGCCCATTTAAGACAGTTTGACAAGAATAAAACAATAAAATTAAAGCTCATTTGTGCAAGAGATAAAACTTAATCCGGGGGTGGTCCCAGAATATGGAACTCCCCAAGAACTCAGGACCATCACAAACTTCACCACTTTCCATTCCAGGTGCAAGGTGCATTTCTTGACTTTGCCTTCTCTAACATAAACATATAGCAAAACGTGCATTTATTCAAACAACCAAACCAGGACATTCCACTGCACAGGCTGCTCCCTTTGGAGGAGAGAACCCCTCGCACATTTCAGATGCAAGCTTATGTTGCTTAATGAACTACTGGAAGGTGCTCCGATATGATGGAAATGAGTGCAGCATCAGAACCTATATAGAATCAATTGGCAAACCCTCCTAGTGTAAACACAGCTTATACCAGATGTATAAATAAAATCACCTATTCCAGAAAGACAATTCTACATTTACACTAACAGCAAATGAGAAATACTGTATATTTAAAGAGAAAAAAAATCACATTAATTACTACCTTTATTATACCAGCAAAAGTTTCTGTGTAGACCTGGCCTAATTGTAACAACATTTCAACATCTTAAAATCTTAATTCAAGATCACAAATGAATTATTTGCTTTCAACTTCGCCACATTTTGTCATGTGTTAACATCTCGTCATGTTGGTCAACATCTCCTTGGGGGAGATTCAGAGCTAGAACAGCAGGGGTCTACAGTAAGGGGAAAGAAAGAAAGGTAGGTGAGGGCAACAATTCTTAGTTGTTAATTTGGTCTCCTGAAGTACTAATTTACCCCAGACATCTCTCTGACAGGTAAGGGAGACAGTATAACAGATGTCAAATTACAGTTCTGAACATCTAAAATACCTGTTAAACTTTATTTTAAAAACGTCCTGAGGGAGTCTGGTATCACCACGAATCTAAAACAAGAAAGAAATTTTACTGTTCTCTGGTACATTATTTTATATCCAGTACATACAAAATTTTCCAAAGCAGTAGAGAAACCTCCAAGGAGAATCCAGTGCTTAACTCACTTCTCTGAATTTGTAGTTGTTGTATTAGTTTATTCCAGCAAGAGCAGATGCAGTCTTTTCCTCTATCAGAATACAAGCTTTCGCCTGTGTTCATTGAGAACAGTGGTCACCAACCCGTCGATCGCGAACGACTGATCGATCCTGGGGACTCTCTCAGTCAATCATGATCTCCGGCAGTGTAACAGGGCTGCCGCTAAGGCAGGCTCCCTGCCTGCCATGGCTACACAGCGCTGCCGGAAGTGGCCAGCACACCCCCGCAGTTCCTATTGGCCAGGAATGGGGAACTGTGGCCAATGGGAGCTTTGGGGGCAGTGCCTGCAGAGGGGGGCAGAGCACAGAGGCGCACTGGCCCGTTCCGGGAGCAGCATGGGGTTGGTGCAGGCAGTGAGCCTGCCTTAGCCTCGCTGTGCCGCAGATGAGGAGCCGCCTGCAGTAAGTGCCACCCGGCAGGAGGCCACACCCCAACCCCCAGCATTGATCCCCCTCCCAGAACCAGTATGCCATACCTCCTCCTGCACCCAGAACCCCCACCCTGAGCCCCCTCCTAGAGCCAGAATCCCAAACCCACTCCAGCACCCCGTGTCGCCTCCTGCACCCTAACCCCCTGCCCCAGACCTGCCCCCATCCCAGAGACACCCCTCATCCGCTCCTGCACCCCAACCCCCTTCCCCAGGCTCAGCCCAGACCTCCTCCCATACTGCAAACTCCTTGGCCTCAGCCCAGAGCCCGCATGCCCTCTTGAACCCCAATCTCCTGTCCCAGCCCAGTGAAAGTGAGTGAGGGTAGGGGAGCACGAGCGACAGAGAGAGGGGTGATGGAGTGAGAAGGTGGGGCTTTGGGGAAGGGGTGAGGTAGATCCTGCGTTGCCCTTAAATTCAAAAAGCGACCTTGGGTGTAAAAAGGTTGGAGACCGCTGATTTAGAAGAAGGGCTGATAGAAATGTAAAGTTGTTCTTGGCTACCACTAAGTCCTCTGTATATTCCAGGGGGATTACTTTGGCCTGGTCTACACTATGCGTTTATACCGATTTTAGAAGCGTTAAACCAATTTAACACTGCACCCGTCCACACAAGGCCCTTTATATCAATATAAAGGGCTTTTTAAACCGCTTTCTGTACTCCTCCCCGACAAGAGGAGTAGCGCTGAAATCGGTATTACCATATCGGATTAGGGTTAGTGTGGCCGCAAATCGACGGTATTGGCCTCTGGGCACTATCCCACAGTGCACCATCGTGACCGCTCTGGACAGCAATCTGAACTTGGAGGCACTGGCCAGGTAGACAGGAAAAGCCCCACGAACTTTTGAATTTCATTTCCTGTTTGCCCAGCGTGGAGCTCTGATCAGCACGGGTGGCGATGCAGTCTCAAATCCAAAAAGAGCTCCAGCATGGACCGTACAGGAGATACTGGATCTGATCGCTGTATGGGGAGACAAATCTGTTCTATCATAGCTCCGTTCCAGAAGACGAAATGCCAAAGTATTTGAAAAAATCTCGACAGAGGCCACAGCAGGGACTCAGCATAGTGCTGCGTGACAAACGTAACGGAAAGCCAAAGAATCAAATGGACGCTCATGGAGGGAGGGAGGGGGGACTGAGGACTCCAGCTATCCCACAGTCCCTGAAAAGTATTTGCATTATTGGCTGAGCTACAAATGCCTGTAGGGTTCAAACACATTGTCCGGGGTGGTTCAGGGTATAGCTCGTCAATTTACCACCCCGTCCCTCCCCATAAAAGAAAAGGGGAAAAAATCGTTTCTTGACTTTTTTTTTATATGTCACCCTATGTCTACTGCATGCTGCTGGTAGACGTGATGCTGTGGCACTGAACAGCAGCACCCTGACTGCTATCCATTGTCATCATCAGCCCATGAGTGCTCCTGGCTGGCCTAAGGTGAGGTCGGCCAGGAGTGCCTGGGTAAAAATAGGAATGACTCCCGGTCATTCCCAGCAGATGCTACAGAACGGCTGGTAACCATCCTCATCATAGCAACTGAGGGCTGAGCTCCATCAGCCCCCTCCTTTCATGACTAAAGAAAAGATTCTGTACTGCCTGAACTATCATAGCAGCGGGATGTTGGGCTCCTTTCCCCCGCACCATTTAATGTCCTGCCTGGACTATCATAGCAGCTAGAGGTTGCCTCCCCCTCATTTTATCTCACTAACAAGTCAGTGTTTTTTATTCCTGCATTCTTTATTACTTCATCACACAAATGGGGGGGACACTGCAACGGTAGCCCAGGAGGGTTGGGGAGGCAACGGGTGGGGTTGTTGCAGGGGCACTCCCTAGAACGGCATGCAGCTCATCATTTCTGTGGGATCTGACATGGAGCGGCTGTGCTCTCTGGTACACTGGTTCTCTAGCACACTTGCCCCATATTCTAGGCAGGATTGACTATTTTTAGATAAACCATAAAGGAGGGAATGACCTGGAGGGGTCATTCCCATTTTTGTCTTTGCGCCCCCGGCTGACCTCAGCCAGAAGCACCCATGACAGCAGCAGACAGTACAGAACGACTGATAACCGTCTCTGCTATCTTGCAAAGGCAAATGAATGCTGCTGTGTAGCGCTGCAGTATCGCCTCTGTCAGCGGCATCCAGTACACATACGGTGACAGTGACAAAATGCAAAACGGGCTCCATGGTTTCCATGCTATGGCGTCTGCCAGGGCAATCCAGGGAAAAAGGGCGCAAAATGATTGTCTGCCATTGCTTTCACAGAGGAAGGAATGAGTGACGACATTTACCCAGAATCACCCGCGACACTGTTTTTGCACCATCATGCATTGGGATCTCAACCCAGAATTCCAATGGGCAGGGGAGACTGCGGGAACTATCAGATAGCTACGGGATAGCTACCCACAGTGCACTCCTCCAGAAATTGACGCTAGCCTCGGTACATGGAAGCACACCACTGAATTAATGTGCTTAGTGTGGCCACGTGCACTCAACTTTATACAATCTGTTTTACAAAACTGGTTTATGTAAAATCAGAATAATCTCGTAGTGTAGACGTACCCTTTTGTTAGACAAACCTAGGTCTTGTGTGTTCGAACTCTTGACTCTGCAACAGAACTGTCCTTCCCTCAACCATGTTCTGAACTGCTAAGATAGGCCACAGAATTCCCTAGAAGTATTTGTCATAGAACAAACTCTAGGTTTTAGACATTTTCAAAGGACTGTAGTATTTCTTCCACACTCTCCACTTTCTCTACATATAACAATTTTCCAATAAAGTACAGCCTGATGAGCTGAACTTTGGATGGGTCATGTCAGCTAACTACCATTTACATCACGAGTCTTTTCTTGGTTGAAAAGAAGTATGGTATGATACAAATGGAGAATCAATTAGTGTCTTCATTAAGCAAGTGAAGAATTGGTAACATTTAGCAACATTTGTACTAACTCTGTATTAGCATCCCTACTTGCAGAAAGACTTCCCTAGTTTCTGTCACTACCAGACTAACATGCCTACTGAGCCGATCACATATGGCTGGTTACAAGGAAAATTGTAACGCTTTAAAGGATTTTTTGAGCAATTATTCAGCTGTATGGTTTAATGGACTCTTCCCCCTACTCTGGAATCAGAGTTTGTGTTTTTGAGCAGAACCGAGATCATTTGCAACAGAAGTTGACAAAGTAGCCAGCTCTGTGTCAACACTTTGTCTTGATTTAACTTTTCAGTTTCTGCATCCATGGAAGAACTGGTAATGCACTGATGATGCAGTGCTGGAAAAACCTTGGAAAATTAGTTCCCTGGAAAATAAGATTCAGTTTTGGTTTGCAACATTGTTGAGCCCAGTCAAATGCCCTCAAAAAGCAGAATCAGAATAAGATTCTCTTTCGTGCTCTATGTATCTGGTTTATCCCAGCACTTCAATCAGAACACAAACACACTAGCTTAGTCAGGATCTAGAATCATGGTCCTTTCCAAAAAAACTGCTTCTCCAAACTGGGGTTTATCTGTAATGGTGGACCACACATACAGATACCTTGTTTAGAAAAACATGGCAATACTGGAGAGGAGATGCTGAGACACTGACTCATAGCATTGTCTACAAAGAGTTAGGTCAGTATAACTATGTCGCTCAGGGGTGTAAAAAATCCTGATATATAGTGATGTAAGTTGGTAGCGTAGATCAAGCCTTAACAAGGAAAAAATATCTAGCTTTTACCAGCACACAGGTTTAAACAAGAGAAAACTCATAACACAAACATGGCTAGATCCCACCCTCCATCCCCTCCAGTATTTTTCCCCCCATTGAATCCAGCTAAAACTAAGGTCTTCATAATGAATCAGAGGAGATACTTAAATAATTGTGTTGATAAATTCAACATTAAAATATCAAGTGCATATGCAAAGTACACAAATTTAAGAGACTACAACCTTCTATATTTTGGGGAGTAAACTATTTACTTATATATCAGTAGGAGAAATATGCACAGTATAATTCTGCATTGCCAAATCTGGGTCACCAGGCTGAACCAGATGTAAGGAATATTGGAAGAAGAGCCGATTTATGAGAAGCAGTAACGCAAGAGATCATCTAGTTTGGTTTGGTTTGTAGTTTAGTTACCAACAAAGAAAAATTGTACATCCTTTTTCTAAGATTGACTTCCATCCAAACCCTTTATATCACTAATTAATTAAGCTCCTCAGGTACAAGTTAAGTATTTATCCCATTAGTGTAAAAAAGGATAATGAATAACAGAAGATTTAAAATATTTGCTGAAGATATCTGGCAGGGCCAAGAATAAAATCCAGATAACCTGGCTCCAAATCCTCTTTCAACCAAAAGGTTGTCATCTTCAACTACAGTTTTCTTCTCCTTTAATCATGTAGCACACAAGTCACTAGGAAATGAGACTTAGACCCTTGGTTCCTTTCATATTATAATAATAGCACAAGGAAGGCCCTGTTATTACTTATCCAAAGCCATCTGATATCCAAGAAAAAAAGGAACAGGAAAAGTCAAAGAGAAAAATCAGTGCTGCCAATTCATGATTTTATTGCAAGACTCCTGATTGTTGTTATACTTAAAGCTCTTGTTCCTGAAGACATGCGGTTACGTGATAATCTCAACTTTCGTTTAAATAAAATTAAGTTTCTAGTCCTCTTTGTTGCAGATAAAAAGCCTGAAAATGTAACTCTGACAAGATGCACACACCAGGCTCAAAAACTAGAAAGCAAATATAAAAAGAACTGTCAATTTTATTTTTAAATCATGATTTTAAAGACATGATTTTTGACTATTTGGAGTTGGCAATAAAAAAAGGGAACAGAAATTTCTTTGCTTTTCTGCTCCTTGTTTTAAATGCTTAAAGCAAACAGCACTGGGCACTGCACACATACTAAAAGCTTACATTAGGAATGGCACTACATTCTACTACAGCTACATTTCCATTATTTATGTGCACCTGGGAGTCAAAGGTTAAAATCAATTCAGACAACCTGAAAACCAAGCCATGATCATAGTGCCCTGTCAGCGTCACACAGGTCAGTCACCCACTCTTCCAGTAAGCTCCAATACCACCTAATCATACAAATCCACTTCAAAAGACAGATGCAATGAAGGGGAAACAAATCTTACTACTCTCATCTCCACCACTCCCCAAGCCCAGACAGGAAGGCCTCACTCACAAGACACATTCTAACAGGAAACAAAGAAAAATCTCTACCAAGCTACACAGAAGAAAACAAAATTCAGTATGCATCCAATGGCATGTAAACAAAAAATGCTGTTAATTTAAATCTGAGTTTGCTACTCAATAGCTAGAAAAATGCTGCTCATTTGCTACTAACTTATGCTAGATAAAACCATTCTGTTTCATTTTAAAAAAAGGCGATTTTCTAAACTAGCAAAAAGCATACAACTCCTTTTCTTCACTAAATACATTTTACTTTTAGAAAATAAAACACAGAATCAAGACACATACATGGTATTTGAGCAAAAATAACGCAAAGCACTTTATTTTAAATTTTGATCACAAATTGTGAAGAAAAACAAATGCTAGAAAGAGGCATGAAGGCTCTAGGTAAAGCCTTGTTTACTCTACATGGTTAAGACAACATAAGCTGCCTTGCACCCAGGGCCGTCGAGAATGGGTTCGGGCCCCAGTGAAAAAAAATTTCGGGGCCCCCAGCAAGAGCAGACCAGCTAAACAGGGCCAACGAAGCCGGGCTCCGGTAATTTGTACCTGCTTCCCCCTTCGCCCCGTCAGCCCTGCTTGCACCGACCCAGCTATGGAAGTGTCTTCGCTTACATTTGGCTCCCATTGACGTAAATGCCTCTCTGTGCTGATTTAGTGACATTACCGCCCTGAGTGGCATAGAGTCACAGTTGATGTAATTAGGTCGGTGCAGTAAAATCAACTGTTACTAGCTTTCAGGAGCCATTCCATAATGACCCACATGGATAATAAAATCAATACAAGCGCTGCTGGTGAGGATGCTTGCTACCAACACAAGGTGCTAAGTGTGCACACACAAGGGAATTAACAACTGAGGTGGCTGTATATTGATATAAATTAGGTCGCCATAATTTTGTAATGTAGATATGGCCTAAGATTAAGCATAGCTGAAGAACGAGAAGAGTTAATTTAAAGAGCACTAATGTAAAGAACTATTTCAATACCTAGGTCTGATTTCTACATAAATATACATTGTTGGCACCTGCAGATTACACATCTTTAAAATCTTCAGCCTCACATTAATCAGAACTACCAGGAGTTCTTCCACTATCCCAATCAACCATCAATGTACAGTCATTTAAAATGCTTTCAATTTGTCTTCTAGATTTAACTAAAGAATAAAATCTTCAAAGAATTTGATGGCGAAGAACTGATGGGAAATTCCATGGTGTTAGCAATCTAGACCTTTTAACTATTTAGAAAACAATATATTTGTATATTATACTGTCAATATGGTTCTGCTGGTGGCATATTTCTCTCTGAGCCAGCAGGTCCCTGCTCTATGCTCATATTCAATGCACACATGGAATTTCCTGAAAGGGATAAAGACTTAAAGGTTCAACAGTTATCTTCAGCTAAATCATGAGGTCTGGATGTGTTCAGTCCATCTTTCACAGCTGCAGAAATACAGTTTTATGGAGATTACTTTTTAAAATAAAATAATCCCAGTGTCCAGCTCAATAATCCTTTTTCTAAATAAAACTGGTTCAAATGTAGGCAATCTTTTGCCATGTTCTGAGTATATAATGGCTACAACATTGTCACCAGCCTAGCATTTACCTTGATAAAACAGGTATCTGAGAGATGCAGAACGGTTTGCTAGAAAATATGGACTTTGATTGCTGGACCTGTCTCCTCCTTAGACCTACTGGTTTGTTCTCCTTCCTTTCACCAGCACTGCAGAGTACCCCTGTTCTCTTGCACCCAACCCCCACTTCCTCATGCACACACACATGTTCCAAGCATCTGAAGCTGTAACTGTTTCCTTAGGGCTGACTTTGTGTATGTGGCTTTCATAGGCATGAATTTATTTTTAGCTTTGGTTTTGTTCTTGAGCCAATGTAACAGTTTAACTCACTGCAACTCAATATAGTCAGAAGAACTTCGAAGTAATGTTCAACTTACATGTTTCAATATTCTCCCAGCCTCTCACGAAAAAGAACAGAGCATTCAGAGGAAAGATTGAGAAGTTCAGGCCTGCAATGCTTTAAATCTGCAAGGCACCATGCCACAAAAAAGCAAATGATGTAACCGCTCATCTGAAGCTGGGAACAGCACTTTTATTAGATCTGTAGACTGGTGGTGGCTTTCCTCTTTTAAACTTTTTAGGGCCAAGATGATTCCTCCCCCCCTCCATGCTGTCTTTATGTTTCCATCATACTTTGTCTCCTCCACTCTTCCCAATATCACTTTGACGGGAGAAGTGAGGAAAACCCATGTTCATGCTGATGCCTGCAGCCTGCTCTGAAAACGTTTCATGCTCATACGCAACACCACCAGTGAGTTTTAAGTCAAAAGATCAACACATTCGATGCTGAGTAAGTTAAATGGCTTGCACATGCGGTCCTGAATTATAACATGCCAATCACAAGATCAGACAGCTGGGTCACTGAAAATTCCAAGCTAAGGGTGAAGGATACAAGACATTTCTGCAGCATTTCCTGTCAATTACTGCTTCACAGAATCATAGAATTGTAGGTCTGGAAGGAACCTCGAGAGGTCATCTAGTCCAGTCCCCTGCACTCACAGCAAAACTACGTATTATCTATACCATCCCTGACAGGTGTTTGTCTAACCTGCTCTTAAATATCTCCACAATCTCCTTAGGCAGTTTATTCCAGTGCTTAATCACCCTGAAAATTAGGAAGTTTTTCCTAATGTCCAACCTAAACCAGCCTTGCTGCAATTTATGACCATTGCTTCTTGTCCTATCCTCAGGATTAAGGAAAACAATTTTTCTCCCTCCTTCTTGTAACAACTTTTTAGGTACTTGAAAACTAGTATGTCCCCCCCTTGGTATTCTCTTCTCCAGACTGAACAAAAGCAATTTTTTCAACATGATCCATGAGGGAAGATTTTCTAGACATTAATAATTTTTGTTGCTCTTCTCTGAACTTTCTCCAATTTGTCCACATCTTTCCTGAAATGTGGTGCCCACAACTGGACACAATACTCCAGTTGAGGCCTAATCAGTGTGGAGAAGAGCAGAATTACTACTTCTCATGTCTTGCTTACAATACTCCTGCTAATACATCCCAGAATGATGTTTGCTATTTTTTTTGGCCACAGTATTACACTTTCACTCATATTTAGTTTGTGATCCACTACAACTCCTAGATTCCTTTCCGCAATACTCCTTCCTAGGCAGTCATTTCCCATTTTGTACGTGTGCAACCGATTGTTCCTTCCTAAGTGGAGTACTTTGCATTTGTCCTTATTGAATTTCATCCTATTTATTTCAGACCATTTCCCCAATTTGTTCAGAGTGTTTTGAATTTTAATCTTATCCTCCAAAGCACTTGCAACCCTTCCCAGCATGGTATCATCCACAAACTTTATAAGTGTACTCTCTCTGCCTTTGTCTAAATCATTAATTAAAAATATTGAACAGAACCAGACCAAGAACTGATCCCTATGGGACCCCACTTGATATGCCCTTCCAGCTTGACTGTAAACCACTGATAACCAACTCTCTGGGAACCGTTTTGCAACCAGTTTTGCAGACATCTTGTAGGAGTTCCATGTAGACTGTGTTTTCCTAGTTTGTCCAAGAGACAGTTATGCTAGACAGTATCAAAAGCCCAGATATACCCAATCTACCGCAACTCCTCTATCCAAAAGGCTTGTTACTCTGTCAAAGAAAGCTGTTAGGTTGGTTTGACACAATTTGTTCTTGATAAATCTATGCTATCAGTTATCAATTTATTGTCTTCTAGGTATTTGTAAATTGATTACTTAAGTATTTGCTCCATTATCTTTCCAGGTACTGAAGTTAAGCTGACTGGTCTGTAATTCCCCAGGCTATCCTTATTTCCCTTTTTATAGATTGGCACTATATTTGCCCTTTTCCAGTCCTCTGGAATCTCTCCCATCATCCGTGACTTCGAAGATGATTGCTAATGGCTCAGATATCTCCTCAGTCAGCTCCTCGAGTATTCTAGGATGTATTTCATCAGATCCTAGTGACTTGAAGACTTCCATCTTGTCTAAGTAATTTTTAACTCATTCATTCCCTATTTTTGCCTCTGATCCTACCTCATTTTCATTGCCATTCACTACTCACTACTAACCTTTTTGGTGAAAACTGAAACAAGTCATTTAGCCCCTCTGCCATTTCCACATTTTCTGTTATTGTTCCCCCACCCCTCCACACCCTTGCCCCCATTGAGTAATGGGCCTATCCTGTCCTTGGTCTTCCTCTTGCTCCTAATGTATTTATAGAATGTCGTCTTGTTACCCTGTGTGTCTAGCTAGTTTCATCTCGTTTTGTGCCTTGTCCTTTCTAATTCTGCCCCCATATACTTGTGTTATTTATATTCATCCTGTGTAATTTGATCTAGTTTACACTTTTTGTACAACTCTTTTGAGTTTCAAATCTCCTGGTTAAGGCAGAGTGGTCTCTTTCCATACTTCCTATCTTTACTATGCAGTGGGATAGTTTGCTCTTGTGCCCTTAAAAATGTCTCTCTGAAAAACTGTCAACTTTTTTTAAAAACTGTTTTTCCTCTTAGACTTTCTTCCCATGGGATTTTACCTACCAACTCTCTGAGTTTAGTAAAGTCTGCTTTCTTGAAATCCATTATTTTTATTGCGCTGTTTTCCCTCCTACTATTCCTTAGAATCATGAACTCTACCATTTAATGATCACTTCTAAGTGCTGTAAGATCTACACACTTGCCAGGATTTTCTTGAAATTTGTTATGCCTTGTATGAAATTTGCTATGCAGAATAGGGTTAATGATCCACATTTGGGGTCATTTGAGCCAGGGGTTCCAGAGATATAAGCCCTGAAATAAATAGCCCTTATTTTAAAGAACTTATTGGGGTGGGAAGAGAAGAGAGCTAGAGATCATACTATTGCTGTGATCAGGATCAAAATGGTCTCAGTTGATCAATTTTTACCCAAGGTAGTGAATAGCATGCACTAAGTCTTTGGGGGACCCAAACTAAGAATAGTATTTAAGAACATGTTCACTTTCTTTTCTTATATCCATCTGGATTACAGCGTGCATGCACCAATTAAGGAAAAACCCATAAGAGTGTGTTTCTATGCAACCACTTTTCTGACAGCATTGCACCTGCTACTTCCGGATTTTGGGGCAGATTCATGTGGTGTTGCAGAATGCTGAGCTGGGCAAAACTCAAACATTGGAAAAGCAGGAAATGCAGAGTTAAGGTTGCAATGCCCCAATATGCCCCATTATCACACACAGCTTCACTGTGCCAACCCCATAGTTCACCTCCTTTTACAACCCATTTACTCTCACCCACAGGTTTCTGTGGACAAAAGACAAACACTCACACTTAGCCAAATCCCCAAAAAGAATACAAAATGTCTACAGTTTAAGAACCATTTGACAACACCTTACACTTGGGCCGGATCTACACTAGGAAATTAGATCACTATAACTACGCTGTTCATGGGTGTGAAAAATCCACACGCCTGAGTGATATAGTTAAATGACCTAATCCCCAGTGTGGAATTCTCCCATCAACCTAGCTACTTGCCTCTTGGGGAGGCTGAAATAACTACGCCAGCGGGAGAAGTCCTCCTGTCAGCACAGGCAGAATTTTCACTTGAAGTGTTACGGCAGCACAGCTGCATCGGTGCCCTTACTCACAGCACCCTACCTCAATCTACACATTCACTTAACTATCATTAAAGCATTAGAATCCTGTCATATTCCACCTGTTACGTGCTATATTGGAGCAGTGCTGAACGAGGGCAGAGTTAAGGGTGCATGGGAAACCTTAATTCTATTTCCTGGGTTTCAGAAACTTGAGTTTTGCTCAGTTCAACATTCTGCAGAGACAACATACCACCAAACAACCCTAATTCTGCATTAACATAATTTTTTACATTGAATTACACATGACTTGAGTTTGCGTACATTACTTCCAAACAGGAATCATGAAAGCTTAAAGAGGAACATATTTAGTGCAAATTACACACACACTTTCAATTAACTGAGTTTGCTCTCAATTTAATATATTCCTTTCATATCAGGTCACATTTAGCCTGTCCATTCCACTGCTCTGCTCCAGACGACAATATTTTCTTTTATTATAATCATGGACAGTAATCCCTTCATGGTAGTTATCCAATTTTGCCATGACTTTTAACTGATCTATTGACAATTACTATTAAATTACCCTCCTCTGAACTGAATACAACTGTGATAGAATGGATCTCTAGTTATGTAAATTGCTTTAAAAATAGGAGTGACTTAATACTGAGGTTTATTCTAGTTGGACAGAAATATGCAGTTAGTGTAAGTGGAAAATAAGCCAGAGGTCTACATAAAATGCATGTACAGGAAAGTGAGAGATGCAGTAGGGATGCCAGTTTTCTTCACCCCTTTTGCCACATTAATCCTTCCCGATACAACACACTACTACATCAAACACCCACAACCAGCTGTATTGTGAGGGGGTAATCTGCTAAAGGGACATATGGAGAAGGGCAAAGATGCACTACATAGTTTGTCATTTAGGATAGCTGTGGTAATGGTATAGTGTGTACATGGGGTGGAAAAGTAGAGGGCATGTACTGTTAGGAATCTTAATTCTTTATTTCCTTGTTCTGTTGGTTTGAGTCAATTTATTTTGAAGTTAGGAGCGCTATGCACATAAGCTTTTTGGGTACTAATATGAGAGAGAGGGATATTGATTTTTGAGCTGGATGATAGATAAGGGCCTCATCCTCCTGTCACCATGTCATCAGCAAACAAACTACCGGGTAGCCCCAGAATATTCTCTAGCACCTGGTAGCAAGAGGTTTCCAATGTAACACAGATGTGCTGAAGCCCTGGTACATGGCTCCAAAGATCTTTATGGTGGATTTAACATGGCTCAGAATTCGGACAGCTTGAGTCCCGCTCTCTCTTTTTGGGAGCAAGAAGAATTTAACTGAGAGACATTAGAATCTTTTGAGTAGGACGACTGCTTCCTTCTTGGTTTCTGAACTGCAAATGCCACAATCTTAGGCCCACCACAGCTTCTCTAGAAAAACTGTTCTGTGGGACAGCCACACCCCAGTTTTCTACTTCTCCAAAACTAGCCTGAACAGGGGCAAATATAAATGAAAATTTCATATGAAGAGGAAGTTTTTTCCTTTTTTCTAGAAAAACTAATAAGCTTGAAATTGAAAGTTATTATCAATAACGAAAAAACATTTAAATCGGTGTTCTCAACCTGCAGCTCAATCAGCACAGAGCTGTGGCCCATGTGAAATCCTCAGCCGCTTTCCTCAACATTTGTGCATGTGACCCAAGGTCTAGAGTAGAAGTTGCCACCACCCACCACGAAGTCCCCTGCACTCATAAATTTTCACGTTTAATCATGGCAGCAGGAGCAGCAAAATATATGGAACATCTTTGGCAAGAAATATGGGGAAGGCTGAGGACTGGTCTATATTGGGAACTTACATGGGCACAGCTGCGTCACTCAGGTGCATGAAAAATCCACACCCCTGATAAACTTCGCTATGCCAACCTAAACCACAGTGTAGACAGCACTAGGTCAGAGGTTCTCAGACTGGCAGGCAGAACCCCCTGGGTAGGCAGGGAATGTATTCGGGAGGTGAGGGGGCAGGTGAGAAGGCAGAGCAGAGAGTGGAAGCTGCTGACTGGGCACCCAGATCCAAAGGCAACATCACTGCTAGCAGCACCACAGAAGTAAGGGTGGCATGGTATGGTATTGCCACCCATACCTCTGCACTGCTGCTGGAGGTAGCGCTGCCTTCAGAGCTGGGTGGCTGGAAAGCTATAACATATACTTAAATGGTTCTGTTTGAATCAATACCTTACTGTTTTTAATATTTAATGAGAGTTGCATATTAATCTTTTAAAATTGGTATATATACTTGTATGACGGGGGGAAAGGGGGAATGGACGTAAACTACCACAGACACACAGAAGGGGGGTGTGATCAAATAATTTTAGGAACCACTGTACTAGGTAAGCAGAAGAATTCTTCAGCTGACCTCGCTACCACCTTTCATGAGGGTGGATTACCTACGCCCATGGGAGAACCCCTCCTGTTGGCATATGTAGTGTCCACGCTGAAGCGCTACAGTCGCACAGCTATAGCATCTTCAGTATAGACATACCCTGAATAACTAACCAATCTTGCTAAAGCTATTTGTATACTGAAGCAGTAATCACAGCAGTACTGCTGAAGACAATGTCTCCCACTCTGTTCATTTGATTAAGCCTCCACTGGAAAGACAGTTTGAAGTCTGTACTATCCAGTTAATTGAGAACAGCAAAAACCCAGGGTCCGCAAGCTTAACATTGCAGACTGAAAATATCTGGAGGGAGGAAGAGGGAAATACAAAATGAAATAATCCTCAAAGTTCCAACAATGATATTTCACCCATCACAAAGTGAGAGAATACATTACACATTTTAATTAATCAAGAACAATAAAGCAAGAAAAATGCATGTAAACTACAAATATGAACTGCTTTCTGGTTTTCTCAAATTGAGTTGACAGGAAGAGACTTTTGCTTTTGGAATAGGGAGATATATCTGGATAAAAACTTAGACAAACATTTTCAAAACTAAAATCCTATTCCATCAGGAAGTTTTCTTGCCCTGTTACCAAGAAGAACATAAGAATGGCCACACTGGATCAGATCAAAGGTCCATCTAGCTCAGCAGCCTGTCTTCCAACAGTGATCAATGCCAAGTGCCCCACAGGGAATGAACAGAACAGGTAATCATCAAGTGATCCATTCCCAGCTTCTGGCAAACAGAGACTAGGGACACCATCCCTGCCCAACCTGGCTAATAGCCACTGATGGACTTATCCTCCACGAATTTATCTATTTCTTTTTTGAACCCTGTTATAGTCTTGGCCTTCATGACATCCTCTGGCAAAGAGTTCCACAGGTTGACCGTGCGTTGTGTGAAGAAATACTTCCTTTTGTTTGTTTTAACTCTGCTCCTATTAATTTCATTTGGTAGACCCTAGTTCTTGTGTTATGGGAAGGAGTAAATAACACTTCCTTATTTACTTTCTCCATATCAGTTATGATTTTAGAATACCAGTTTAGTTGAAAGCATTTTAAGAGTTCAATTTAAATTTTTCACCTTTTATGTGGCTTATTTAATTCATCTCAGATGATGAAATTAAAAACAGATCAGATTATCTTGTTGTTGACAGATAATTTTAATTTCTGGTTCATTAGCCCCATGTTTTTTTATTTAGGCTTCCAGCACTGCAGAAGAATGCCTAAGTCCCAAATTCTCTAAATTAAGGGGGGTTTGTTTGTTGTTTTAATTATCCTAAAAGCTTTAATATTCATACTGGGGTTTGTAAAATTTACTTGTCCCCTTTCCCACTAAAAGAGTAATCTAAAATGTTTGACAATATAAACTGTTAAAGTGAGCATGGGATAGAGCAACTGCTACTTGATCTTTTAAGCACAAAAACAAAGCAAGATCAGCATTGGTCCATCTTAGGTGTTCAAACAGAAGAGAAGACTCCAGGCCCCCTCTCAGCTTGTAGTTGAATAAAAACAAAACAAAAACATAGCTCTGTGCTTATGTAACGACACTGCATACTATATATATCAGCAGACCTTTACATGTTTTACAAAAGGGAACTGGTGGTTATCTCCATTTTACGATAAAGGAAGGAACAGACAGGTGAAGTGATTTCCCTAAGATAATCCAGACAGTAAGTTGCGGAATCAGTAACAAAACCTCAATCACCTATGTTTAAAAAACTTGTGGCAAGAGCAAGTGTTTGCTCAATAATATACAAAACATGCATCCCACTCAACTAATGTGACAATGTAGCCTGCCTCAAAACAAAAACCTCTATATTATAGCAAATGCGTTCTCAACATACAAAACTGTACCAATCGCTCAGTAAGACTAACCCCCAGAGAACTATCAGTATTTCTTAACTGACTATACAGGGGTCGGCAACCTCTCAGAAGTGGTGTGCCGAGTCTTCATTTATTCACTCTAATTTAAGGGTCCGTGTGCCAGTAATACATTTTAATGTTTTTAAGAAGGGCTCTTTCTATAAATCTATAATATATAACTAAACTATTGTTATATGTAAAGTAAATGTTTTTAAAATGTTTAAGAAGCTTCACTTAAAATTAAATTAAAATGCAGAGCCCCCTTGACCGGTGGCCAGGACCTGGGCAGTGTGAGTGACGCTGAAAATCAGCTCGTGTGCCACTTTCGGCATACGTGCCATAGGTTGCCTACCTCTGGACTAGTATAAAGTTCTCTGCTATAGTCTGCATGTAATTATTGTTTTCAATGCCTGCCTGAAAAGTCAAACTTTATTACATTATATTAAGACAGTATACAAATAATGAAACCTAATTGCACTCTTTATTCCACATTTTGATCTTACCTGTATTATACATTCATTGACATTTTAAGAATGACTGTATAGTCTATATGCCTATATACATGGTGTCATGGTCTGATTTGCTTCTGAACACAGGAGCTAAATTTTCATTACAATAAGGGTCACGCAGGGAAACTTGCCTTTTGAGAACTCCCCTGTTTGCAATTATATTCTGGTCCTAAAAGTGGTTTGACAGGTTTTACTTTAAATTAAATACCATTTGACCCTGAACTTAATTATCTAGTAACTAGCTCCCTGTTCCAGGGTGCACTTAAACCTTTATTACACAGAACCTGACATCTGATGACCTTACAGGTGACAAACCATCTATTAAATCCTCTTCTGTGCAAATGTCCATTTTAGACATAGCACCATTCTGCAAAATCCTTACAGACACAGAAATGCTATACTCTATAAACAGGGTCCTGCATACTCCATGGCAACAAGCCCTAAATCCTGCAACATCAATAATGTAGTCTATTAATATAAAATATCCTATAATCCCACTGACACGCATAACCCATTGCAGAAAATACTCAGCTTTGTAAAATTAAATGGTTTCTGATTTTTAGGAGAGTTTTTTCCACTATGGTCTCCAAGTGGCCCAGCTCTCCTTCCTCAGCCTTAGTTCCTGTGACATCATCTCATTCGAACCAAATGTTGGCTGTCTAGCTGCAGCAAAATGGTAAATTCCACTGCACAAATGCTGAATTATGTGACATGAGAAAAAAGCAAGTTTCACAGCCCCAGAATCACAGAGTCTATGAGGCCCAGATTCAGACTGAGAGAATCAGTTTGCATCTCCTAGAGCTATTGTTTCAAGCTATCTGCAGCCTCAGTAGTTGGTCTACCCTCTCTTCACATTTTCAAGATTCTCTCTACAACCAGAAGGGCTAAAAGCAATTTTTAAAAGCTGAAATTCTGGAGCAAGGGGTGAACTTTGTTGTACTGCAGAAATACATGAGGCCCTGTCTATTAAAAAAAAAGATACAATTTATTTAAGTACTTTTTTATTAACACATTCACAGTCACCTATAAAAGCACTGTAGTATTAGAAAGAAAACAGTTTTATAACCAAATATGTTAATCATAACCATGGAAATTGAAGTTGTTTAAGGTATTTTTCTGAAGACACAAATAAAACGATGTTGACGGGACTATTCAGTTCACTTTCTATTTATGTTTTGGCCACTCTTGCAAGTACTCCTCCATGAATAAGGTTTTCAAGATGTGTACAGGAAAAAAAATAATACTTCTCTAAATAGAACTTCTCTTCAATAAACTATGGAGTGTGTGCCAAGTGAGGAAGGGACACAGGGACACAAGATTAGAATACTTAGTAAATACTTAGTATTTATATTACAGGATACAAAATAGAAAAAAAAAATTTCCAAGTGGCCTGCAACATTGGAGTGGGAGGGTGGGGTGAGGGGAAACGGATTGATGCCTTTGATGATGTACAAAGTTTATATCATCTTCCTTTCTGGCCCTCTTCAACAAAAAATCAGCATTCTACTTCTTTTCTATTTCTCCGAATATATCAGGATTATGAAGTCTGGTCTTCCCATGTTTCACCAGAAGATGCACCCTGGAAGTCTCATTTTCCTCTTTTCAGGTCACATTTACCAAAGGCCACGCACTATACTTAAAACATACACCAGCATAGCTTAAGTCTCTTGGTGAAATGGTATAAACCATACCAGCAAAAACATTTTTTAAGCCAATATACATTTTATATTCACTAGAAGAGTTTGCCAGAATAGTTGTTCCAGCAAAACTTTTCTAGTGAAGATGAGATCATACTTATCCCTCCGTTCACATGGGGATGGCTAACATAGTACAGGATGCAACTACAGTGAAAATGAAAATAAATGGTAAGATGTAAATTAAGAGGAGGAGCTGAAATCAGGTGGTAAGAGCTTTTGAAAGATCGTGACCCACAGACCTATTTCTGCTAAAAAACAAGTTACCCATTTTAGACACAAAGTTGTGCTGCTTTCTGAATTAATTGTTCTGATTGCACACAAAAGTTAGTTCATGAAATAAATTCCAAATATTTTAAATTCTAAACTCTAACTAGAAACATTTCCTTCATGGGTCATTTTTAAAGTACACAACGTAAATAAAGGGAGACATTAAAGGCACAGAGACAGCACTGGGCATGGTTATTCTTGCCAACAGTTTCTACTGCCAAAATATTGAAATAAGGTGTTGCAATAAAATGACTCCAAAACAGGGCACGTACATTGCAAAACTCAACCTCCAAATGCATAGGTGTAGATTACAGTGGATCGTAAATTACAAGTCAGATTAATATTAATTTACATGATTTCTTGTCAATGCATGGAAGTACAAATACTTTAAAATAGGATTTCAAATGTCTTTTTTCACACCAAAAGAATAATTCTGAGGAAGCGTGTGCACATCCCGGAGGGGTGGGGGGAAGGGAATATAGGTTTTTAGTGTCAAGAGACTGGTATTTTGATATAACAGAAATCTTTCACACTGATGGTTCATCTAATGCCCGCATTGGCCTCAAGCTGGTATTCCATTTCTAGCTCAGCCACCTCAAAGATCCAAATTCTCTAAGGTATCCACCACCAGGGATGGGTTGTGTTGAGGTTATCAGGAACACAGCATCTCTTTCTTTTCTACCCTATGCCAAATCAAATAAAATCCCAAGTAAGAGTTAAGCAGACAGAGCTACATTACATTATACAAAAAGCATAGCTAGCTATGCTCTAAGTTCAGTTGCAGAGGGGGAAATCATGACTCATCTTGCACACCAGTACACCATAATCCCGGTTTAGGAAGAAAAGAAGCCACTGCAGAACTGCTATATTCTCCTGTCAAGGATAGAGGGGCGAAGCTCTGTGTCCCACACTAGCTAGGACAGCTATACAGGTATGCTGCGAAAGTACACTGAACCATGTATTGATCCAAGAAAGGGTACTTCCCTCTCACAGCAAGAGAATGGGAAGGAGAATGACTACAAAGGCATAATCTGCTTCCTGGCTGCTCCAACACAACAATACAGAAGGAACCATGAGAGGTCACCTGCACTGACGCAGGACCATATATACACCCAGACCCTCCCTGAAAAATGTTTTTAACAAGAAGTTAGGCAAACCTTCTGTGACAGGGATTCCAAAACCTCCCCTGGAAGCATATTCCAGTGCTTAGCTGTCCTTATAGTTAAGATGTTTTTCCCAATATCTAACCTCATTCAAATCTTTTTGTCCTAAATTCAGCAGGTATGGAAAACAATTGATCACTGTTCTCTTCATAATAGCTCTTAACATATTTGAAGACTTATCAGGTCCCGCCCCCCCCCAGTCATCTTTTCTCAAAACTGAAGATACATTTAAAAAAATTGGGTTTCTTCACAGGTCATATTTACTAAATCTATCATCATTCATGTTGGTATCCTCTGGATACTCTCCAATCTGTCCACGTTTTTCTTAAAACTGTGGCACCCAAAACTGGACATAATGCTCCTGCTGAGGACTCACTAATGCTTTGAGCAGAACAATTACTAGCGTCTTAGATACAAACATTCCTGTTAACACATTCTATTAGCTTTTCATAAATGCATCACATTGTTGACTCATTCAATCTGTGATGCACTACAGCTCCCAGATCCTTTAGAGCAGCTCTACTGCTTAGCCAGTTCATCCTCATTTTGTAGTGTGAATTTGATTTTTCCTTTTGGAGTGAAGTACTGTATGCGTGTAGTTTGCCCACCCCTCGCCTGGAGGTAGGCCGGGGAGAAGGGCAAGGGACGCAGGAAATAGCCCCGTGGGCCGCGTGTCTGAGACCCCGATTTTAGGCCAATGCTGCAATATGTCCTTTTGAATTCTAATCCCATCCTCCAAAGTGCTTGTTCTCAACATACTGTCATCCGTAAATTTTATAAGCATATTCTTGGCTCCATTATCCAGTCATTAATGAAAAATATTTACTAGTAGTGGACCCACGACAGACTCACTGAGGAACCCCACTAAATAAGCCTCCCCAGTTGGACAGCGAACCATTGATAACTCTGAGTACCACCTTTCAACCAGTAGTACATATAGTAATAGTAAATTATAGACCACATTTCCCTGGTTCGCTTATGAGACTGTCATGGGGGACTGTGTCAAAAGCCATATTAAAAATCAAGATATATCATGTCTAGAGGGTCTCCCCTTGGCCAGCAACCCTCTCAAAGAAATTAGGTTGGTTTGGCATGATTTGGTCTTGACAAATCCATGCTAGCTATTCCTTATAACCTTATTACCCTCCAGGCTCTTACAAAATCATTAACAATTTGTTCCAGAATCCTTCCAGTATTAAAGTTAGCCTGACTGGTATATAACTTCCCGGGTCCTCTTTGTTCTTCCTTTGAAAGCTAGGCAAACACGGTACCTTTTTCCTGTCCTTTGGGACATCACCCATCTTCCATGAGTTCTCAAAGATAATCACTAATGGTTCCAAGCTTGCTTCATCCTGTTCCTTAAGTACGGTAGGGTGAATTTTATCAGGCCCTGCTCACTTGAATAAAAACCACCTTATCTAAATATTCTTTAACACAATCTCTATTTTGGTTCGCATTCCTTCCACCTTGTTGTTAATATTAATTGCGTCAAGTATCTGGTCGCAATTTTCCTCTTTAGTGAAAACTGAAACAAAACAGGCATTAAACACCTCAGCTTTCCTGATGTCATCCATTATCATCTCTCCTTCCCCATTAAGCAGAGGACCTACACTTCCCTTCATCTTACTCTTGATCCTAATGTATTTACAGAACCTCTTATTCCCTTTTATGTCCCTTGCTAGGTGTAACTCATGCTGTCCCTATGTGCTTGTGCTATTTTTTGTACTCCTCAACTATTTCTTCATTTTTCCACTTTTTGGGGGCGGGGGCGGAGAGGGGTCTGTTCTGATTTTCAGGTAATTGAAAAGCTCCTGCTGGAGCCATATTGGCTTCTTGCTACTCTTCCTATCTTTCTTTCACATCAAGATAGTTTGCCTGTGGCAAGGCCATGATTCATCCAGAGTAGGAATTATGCCAGATGAAAGAACGAATGTATTAGAAATTACTCTCTCACTGTTACCAGATTCTATTAAATTAAAAAAAAAAAAAATCAGTGGAAGAATCAAGCCTGCTACTTAAAGCATACCTGCTTAGTCCAGTGGTTGACAGCACAACTTGGGTGTTTTTTTTCCCCTAATGCTTTGGTATTATCACAGTTTAAAAGTTCAATTTGTGCAAGAGTGTAGCTAGAAATGACAACATTAATACATTCGTGGCCAATTTGGGCATGCAGGCTCCACCTCCCACTCACCACCCCCACACACACACAAACAACCAGAACTTCTCCAACAGCAGTTCAGCATAATTTAGCATGTGGTTCTTGTTTATCTCAACTAATTATTGTGTCTTGAAGGGTAAATTCATCACAGCTTGTATAAATTCATGTATTAATGGGATCTCTTAACACTCAAGGCCTATTACACGCTATGATAGAGTCCAAACCAAAATTCAAACGTTGAGAAGTGACCACTGTTTATTATATTCATAACCAGTAGTGCCCAAAGGCCTCAAATCAGGATATAGCAAGACATTTCATACCCTAAAGAGCTCAGTCTTGAATTTTTCTCCATACAGCTCCACTTCAGCAGCTAATCGGCGCTATCTGGTTTCCTGAAATCTTAGTGTCTTCAACAAGGCTAAACTTTCTAAATTTCAACATTTACAGCTTGTTTTTGGTTATCAAAACAGTTATCGCTTGTACTTAACATGTCTGCATACGGATGGATAAAAATATCTACTTATGTCCAAAGAAAAAAAAAATTGCAACAAAGTGGATTTTTCCAACATAAAAAACACAATTAGTTCCTCTCAGACCCATCAACCCACAGACACACCTTTCCTAGAAAAGGCCATCTTTGTAACCACAAGCTCTGAACTCTGCCTTATTTTTTCACTTAAGGAACAGAGACACTTCATGGAATGTCTTAAGCGCCTTTAAAATTTGACTAAGTACTGTCTTTAGTTCACTCTGCACTGTTTTGGCCACACCAGAGTCATCAGTACACAGGGATTTTTTTGTACAGCTAAAAAAAAAAAACCCACCCTTGCTTTTTCTTTTCAGTTCAGCTGTGTCATTTGTGCAATACACTTAGCCGTAGGAAGTCGTCAGGTTTTCCAGGTAGGTATTTGTCTAAATTAATAAGTTTACTTTGGTTGTTCGCTTTTTTCTGTGAAGTGTCCCAACAGAGCAGATAAAAATTGATGGGTTTTATTTAAATAAATTGGGTTGTTTAAATTAAATATAGGGTTTTTTTAATTAATCTATTTAAAATTAAATTTGAAATGGACAACCTATGTTAAGGCCTAAACTTATATTAATTTAAATGTAATACAAAAAATAATATTAAGCAGTACATATCTGCTGCCAAATTTTAAAGAAAGTCAATCCACTGAACTACTGGAAGTCACTGGCTAAGCACCTGGAATCAGAGTACACGGTGGCCAGAAACAATTAGTTCAATTCACTAACTACAGGAAATACTTCCTTTTTTTAATAAATTAGCTAGTTTTCAATGAAAATCATTTTTGAAAAACTTTTTAAGTATCCCACACACATTCGGTAGACGTACTGAATAAACTAATTTATAATACTTTGTCCATTTTTAATTTCCATCCAAATAGAACTTGACAAAAACCATAAGAAGAAATTAATCTAGTAAATAAGAAATGCATCATTCATCATTAACTAACTTAATAAAAATGTTAAAATTAGGAATCTCAGTAAGTGTAAATTAAGCTATACAATTGCTTAAATAAATGCGTAGATATACAGTGCATCCTCATAGTTAGCAAAAAGAAGCACCCAATTTAGTGCAAAGGCTATATTCAGTTGCAAATCAACATGCATTAATGGTTACCAATAAACTAATGAAAATCAACCTTTCTTTATGAAAATTACTAAAAAGCACAAGTTGATTATTTAAATCTAAGTTTCCTGCTTGCTGATATAAATCATGATTTGAGTCCCTTTGATTTAAACCAACCCATCCCGATTCCTGAAGCGAGTAATCACATTGAGTGAATATCTCCAATGACTTCCAACTGGACTGCAAATCTCTTGCAGCTTTGATCTTGTGTCAAAATCTGAATGACACCAAAAAACCTGTCTTCAAGCACGCTGTATCACTGGATTACAGTTTTTGTGGTTGTACAATGTACAGCACAATGGGGCCAGGATCTCTAGATGCTAGCATAATGCAAGTTATTAATAAAATTTTAGAAGATGCACAGAATTCAAAGCAGCAATACATACACATTCTGCCACCAGTCTCAGGGGGTGGAAGAGACGAGAAGAGTGGGAGAAATTAGAATTGCTTCAGAGGGTCAGAGAATCCACTCATTTCTGTAGCCAATTATGCCACACTTGCTAGAGTATGGGGTTGGGAAACAGATCTGACACAGCTCCATGTGACTAGCTAATTGGCCAAAGTAATGAGCTGAGGCAAAGCAGACATCACTACTCAGTAAATCTTATTCCAGATGCTGGATGCTACTCTCCTGCTTGGGAGAATGAAAATTGCAGGTGGATTTAAAGCTTGTCAATAGTTCAGTCACCTAGTCAATTTAAAACCCTGAACTGTGTGTAAAAATAAAGTACAACTCTAACAACATTAACAAAACCAGAATATAGGTGCCAGAATAATTCCAGAGGGGGAGTCTAAAAAGGAAGAACCATGTCATGGAGTACCTTCAAAGTCAGTCATAAAAAGGCCAACTGTTCCCATAGTACTTTCTACCAAGGAGCCCATGCTGTTCCACCACAGAAATGTTAGTCACTTCAGACAGCCATTTCACATGTGTTGGACATGCTGTTTTCTCTATTCCCTCCATGTAACCCTTTTGACTGCAGTCAAATCACTTCTCTGTGGCCCCTGGGAAGAGGGGGGAAGTGGTGAGATGGTTCCGCATGCTGCCCCCAGCATTGCCCCTGCAGCTCCCACTGGCTGGGAGCTGCAGGGTGGTGCTTGCGGGCGCAGGCAGTGCACGGAGACCCGCTTCTCCCCTCCCCCTAAGGGGCTGCTGAGACATGCCAGCAGCCACCCACTTCCAGGAGAAGCGTAGGGCCACAGCAGGCAGGCAACCTGCCTGAGCCCCACTGCTCCACCAACTGAGAGCTGCATGTGGTAAGTGCCTCCCATCTGGAGCCTGCATCTCACACTGCCTCTTGTGCTCCAGTGCAGAGCCCCCACCTGCACCAACCCCCCTCCCACACCAGCCCTGAGCCCGCACCCAAACACCCTTCCAGAGCCCGCACCATTCACCCTGTCCTGCACCCAAACTTCCTCCCAGAACCTGCACCCCTTAGGCAGCGCCCCAGGAAAGGAAAGGGGCAGATCCTGAGTTCATCTTAAATTCAAAAAGTGATCTTGTGTATAAAAAGGTTGGAGACCACTGATCTAGATAGATACATTAATACCAAAAACACTTACCAGGGGGAATATATATATAAGTTAAATTCTCTTGTATGCTCTTTACCAGCTGAAGATTATACATTGCTGGAGTATTAACATCAGATGGCTATCTGAAGAGGACTTTTTAAAAATCAGCTGGATCTTGTGTTAAGGAAACAATTTCAGTTACCCCAAAGCTAATGACATAACTGCTTCTATTACTGTGATTTTGTCCTCCTTGGCTTTATGGTGTGACACAATGAAACTCAAAGGGAAAAAAAAAAACCCTGGATTTCAGATGCAACATTCCAAAAATTATCTTTAATCTTCTTTGGAAAACAGAACTTCAGACTTAAAAATCAAATTTATTTTAAAAAAATACAAACAAGGTTTTTGACAAAGAATTTTTCCTTGGAAAACAGAGTAAAGCCAACTTCAGAATCTAAAATTCTTGTCTAGAAGGAAGGGGTGTGTATGCAAGTTCAAGGAGAAGAAAAATGCAAGATGATTTAGGAAACACAGATTTAAAAGATTCCAACAAGCTTCTGCATATTAAATGGAGAGCTAAGAAAAAATAAGTATTTGCAGCTTTAAAAAAATATTTCCTAGGAAAAGAGAAAGGATATTTTAAAGCCACTGCCTATGAACAGTTAATACAACTAATTTTTCTATTCCTTGCTTACAACTTTAGGACAAGTGGAAACTTAAAAGGAGCTTCCAAATTTTCCCTCTCACACAAAGTGACTCTATAAAATTCTGAAGCTGGCATCGAAGTAGAGTGAACATAGCAGACACTATTCTTATATGAACATCCAGCCTACATTAGGAATGCAAGGTTAGCAAAACACACACACACACACAGCATGTTTAGGTTTAGAGATGGAGACGACTGAGGACAAATCTTTCATGAACAGGCCCCTATGATGAAATTCTTTTGTCCACAATAAGGCACTTAAATAAACAGCCTGATCTTTGAGACTCTCATTAGTTCAGAAAAATTCTCTCTATATTTTCTAGCACTTTTTCCTAGTCAAGTTTAAGTATCCCACCACAGTAGTGCTTCCACCACTATTTAACTGATCTCACTCTCTGGAGACTTTTTGTAATATGATACATTTCATTTCTTAGTTTCATTTCTCCCTACTTATACCTACTCCCTTATAAGAGAGCAATTTTTTTTTCCACATCCTCCATGCTTACACCCTTCAAAGTTTATTTCTCCTCTTAATTATTGCTTACCAATCTATATTAAATGCAATCAATCTTGCCAGAGTCTTAAGCCTGTTCCCAAGTGATTTGTCGTCTTTCTATAAAATCCCGCTTGTTTGAATATGCTAGGTATGGTGCTCACCATATCTAGACAAGAATTTTCACTTTTGCCTTGATGATTCTCCCCATTCAAATTAAAAATCTAAGTAGCAGTTGTTTGTTTTAAAATGGCAGGCAGTTATAACACAGAGGTGCTGACCACTCCAGTTTCATTCCAACATAACATTTAAGCACATGTTTAACTTTAAGCAAGTGAGTAATTCCACTGAATGAATCAATGAAGTGTGTGCTCAAATTTAAGCATGTGCTTAAGTGCTTTGCTAGATTGGGTCAGAGAGCCTTACATATTATGGGCTCAATCCTGCAATGAATCAAATTTCCCCTCTCCCCCCCCCCTTTTTTTTTTTTTTAAAAACAGGTATAAAATGTTGGTTTGGTTTAGAACTAGACTATTTCTGTAACGGGTATTCAGAATAATCAATAATATTATAGGTATCTGCAGGAACAAGAGGTCTTTTACTTACATTGGTGAACTCCACACACACAAAAATCTCTGAAATCAACATTAAAAACCACAGAAGAGTCAGCAAAAACTCAAAACACCCAGAAACCAACGAGGAAAAGGAAGGGAAAGAGGAAGAGAGAAGCAGGAATAGGATGAGAGGAGGGAAGCACTAAACACAACACCCTTATACAGTCACTCCTCTAGTCCAAACCTTAGCTCAGGGCTTGTCTGCACTGGCACGTTCCTGCGCAGTAAAGCAGTTTTTTGCGCTCAAACTTCAGCCGTGTACACACTGCCCAAACACTTTGTGCACAGAAACTCCTCAGCTGCAGCACTTCAAAAAGACCCACTTCAACGAGAGTCATAAGGCTATTTGCACAGAGGCTCCAGCGCTGTATTGCCAGCGTAGACACTTGATTGCTTTCTGCACCTCCACAGCAGTCCCGTAATGCCTCAAGTGACCGCTCGGCTCATTGTTTTGAACTCAGCAGCCCTGGAGACATGCGCCCCTCAGGGTGACCAGATGTCCCGATTTTATAGAGAGAGTCCCAATATTTGGGGTTTTACCTTATATAGGTCCCTATAAACCCCCTCATCCTCCGTCCTGAGTTTTCACGTTTGCTGTCTGGTCACCCTAGCACCCCTCCCCTTTCAAAGCACTGTTTCTGACAGCCCTTGTGTGCTGTGCTGATCTGCTCCGGGACACAAAACAAATCATTAATGTGGAATGCTCATGTTCTTGAACACATTGGAGAGGGAGATATCAGGGGTTACTCCTTCCCCCAGGACTGGTTGCTTCCTGCCGCCGTCTGAACTTACAAGACAGCATGCACACTCTCTGTCCCCCAAGACATACTGTCTCTCTCCCCTCATCAATACAGACACACACACACTCCGTTACACACACACACACACACACACTCTTCAGTTGAAAAGCAGCTGGCAATGTAGTCGGATGCCCATGGAACAATGGGATTGGGAAACCTGCCTCACGTAACGCTGTGCCTGCCCCATGGGGCATTGCAAACCCTTCCCAAAGCACCCTGCAGTCAGTTGCGCAATGGGATAGCTACCACAACACACTGCTGTCTTTGCCGCTGCAAGAACTGTTAATGTGGATGCGCTCCAGCGTCACAAGGAACACAGTGTGGGCACGCAACAGCGGTTTAATTTCAGCAGTTTAACAAAAATAGTGTAACTTGTGGCTCAGAAACTTGCCAGGTGTAGACATACTCTCAGTCTGTGCTCCAACACGGTTACAACTACACTGCTTACTCCAAGCTCGGAATGTCAACACATTAAGTTCTTGAGGAAGCTTTTCTAATGCTGTTTGTAACAGAGATGAAGGAGATGGGTGAGGTGGTTTAGGAGATTTACCAACCATCTGGAAAGAAAAAAGAAATAGGGAGGGGGTCCAAAAGTATGCCAATATGTGCATCTGTCCCCATTTTGATATTTTGGAGACATACACACATAACAACCAATTTTTTTTCACAGCCTCTGATGAGAATTCCAGCTCAAACTGTTTCAACTTTAGATTACTACCAGTTGTTTGCACAGGGTCAGGCTTCAAAAAGGGGAAGACTAACAGAGGCAAAGAACTTAAATAGGAACCAGAGCTCTACAAAGTCAATATTCCAACTCTATTCCAAGGACTGCCCTTTTGCCTCCATAGTCCGAATCCAACTCTCATTGAAGGAAATGGCGCAACTCCTGTTGACTTCTATGGTGTTTAATGCCTAGTGCAGATAAGTATCAAACACTGTCAGAATTTAATGCTGCCAATGTCCCCTTGTCACATCAACCTTCTGCCTCCATGTCAGATGCAGCAAAATTTACTAGTATTTTTTTAAACTTTTTTTTTTGATTACCTGTCAGAGGATCAGATCTCTTTACAAACTTCAGTAATTAACTCAATGTGCACGAGGTAAGCGGATATCATCTCTGTTTTATAACTGGGAAAACAAGGAACGTAAGAACTGCCTGCAGTTACAAAGGTCAGCAAGTAGAGGTGGGACTAGAACCCAACTTTCTTTACTTTCACACTTGTGCTTTATCCATAAAGCCATCCTTCACCTGCTTATAGGAGGTGGAATTACAGTGGGCTAGATCCTTCCATTGTGTAAACTGGTATAGCGACACTGACCTTAATGGAGCTACACCAATTTACACCAACTGAGGATCTGTCCAGGAATGTGTAATTGGTTCATTTTTATGTGAAAAATGTATCTTTTGTTTTCCCAACAATGAATTCCTGTCATCTCACTATTAAACTGTATATTTACAGTACCATAGATTGTTTAAACACAAATCCAGTCTACAGTTATAAACCATTGATTGGGACTGTGTAATCTGTAAAGTACTAGTGTTTTTAGTGGCTATGAATAATGGCCAAACCTTTAATTAAACGAATCTCTTATTTCACCATTGACTGTTTAGCCAAGTAGTTTCCAGTCTGCCAGCAAGATGACAAGTGCTGGCTTGAACCCTGTATATGCCAATATTTTTTTCTCATCCATATAATTGTAATCCCTTGTATGATTTAGGGGCCAATGGAAATTCCCATTCAGAACCTACAAAGAAGAGAGTTTCGAGTACATACAAAGAAGAACTACACCTAGCATAGCAACCTACACCTAGCATGGCAACAATCTCTGAGGCATATTTTAAGAGAGACTTTATGTGTTTTCACCTTTTCTAATGTTTTTAAAGGTCTCAGACAGCCACAGTAAGATGACAAATTGCTTAATCAAGTATATACGATAAAGCTCAACACAGAAAATGTATGCTTTACCCAACTATGGAACTTCTGTGAGTGACCTTCTATTAAGAGAAGTATGAAACGTAATGAAGAATATAAAGATTTTGGAAACACACATTTAAGAAACGAGGTCAATAACCAGGTGAAATCACGACAGTCAGAATTATGACAGATGGATGGCATCTTTTATTCTAACTGTACCCTCCAGAAAACACTCCATAGATTTTAAGTAACAGAAGGAGATAAAGGAAGAGATGGAAATTTCTTATGCTGTTGTGTTTTCAGGGAGAAGATCTTTCAATACACCAATACAATAAAAATAAAGCAGGAAAAAACATGCCTGGTGAATGCATTGCAAGAAAGTGAGACAGTTCCTTCCTTTAATTTCAGTACCACTTTTAACAACAACATGCAAAAGTTGAGATAATGCTTATCGTTTAAGTTAAATTTTAAAAGTAATTTCACACTTACACAGTTTCATTTGGAAACTAGCATTGATTTAACTTTTTAGCTGCACAATCTCATCTTTACTGTTCCTTGCTTACAGTAAGAGAAAACTTAGGGCTTGGCTACACTTGAGAGTTACAGCGCTGGTGGTGGCTTTACAGTGCTGTAACTCTCTCCTCGTCCACACTGGCAAGGCACATACAGTGCTGTATCTCCCTGGCTACAGCGCTACATGTACTCCACCTCGACAAGAGGAATAAAGAGAACAGTGCTGCTCTTGCAGCACTGGGGTGCCAGTGAAAACAGTGATTAATCTTACTACGCTGTAACCAACCTCCGGAACCTTCCCATAATGCTTTTTAAGTAAAGATAACACTGTTTGTTTTGTTGTGATGCCTCTCTGTTTTGTTGTGAACTCAGGGCTCCGGAGCTGCTTATCTAAAAAAACAAACACAGCCACTGTTTGCTCGAGCAGAGGCAGGCAAGGGGATGAATGTCCACAGCTAGTGTTTCCTTGAGGACAGAAGCAGCCCGGACCCGGGGTGGGAGGGGGGCTCCGTTTTGGAGCAGCTGCTTATCTGGTCTGAAGGCTATTTGCATTTAGTGAATGAGAGAGGGGTGGGGAAAGGGGTTGAAACTTTTAAAATGATTGAAGGTTGGTGCTGTGTATCTTCAAGTCCTTACAACTTGCAAGGCAGGGAGCTGACACAGTGTCAGCTCCAAAAATCCACTCTCTCTGTCTCCCCCACGCTCCCTGTCACACTCCACCCCACCCCCCTCTTTTGAAAAGCACGTTGCAGCCACTTGAATGCTGGGATAGCTGCCCATAATGCACCACTCCCAACACTGCTGCAAATATGGCCACACTGCAGCACTGGTAGCTGTCAGTGTGGCCACATTGCAGCGCTTTCCCTACACAGCTGTACAGAGACAGCTTTAACTCCCAGTGCTGTACAGCTGCAGGCGTAGCCAAACCCTCAATGCTTTCTTCCCCTCCTCCCCAATACACAAAAGGTACTTTATGCTGAAGCACAGAAATTAAGACGTAAAAGTAAAAAGTGTCAAGAAACCCCTGGGAAATGAAAATGTAAAGTAGGTGTTAAATAAGGGGGAGGGGGGAGAGCAGGAGGAGAAATCACATAGTCCCCCAGAATGCTGTTGACAGTTTTTAATATGGGAAACGAAGAAACAGGGTTTCTAAGGGCTTGGCTACACTGGAGAGTTGCAGCGCTGGTGATGGGGTTACAGTGCTGCAACTCACTCTGTGTCCACACTTGCAAAGCACAGCCAGCGCTACAACTCCCTGGCTGCAACTGGCTGTACACCTGGCCTGCTTGAGGTGTAGCGATTCCAGCGCTGGCGATGCAGCGCTGGTCATCAAGTGTGGCCACCAAAAGTGCTTTTCTTGGCCTCCAGGGTATTAGGAGGTATCCCAGCATACCTTTTCAGCCACTCTGCTCATC
The DNA here is from genome assembly GCF_025201925.1 of Gopherus flavomarginatus. Lineage (NCBI taxonomy): Eukaryota > Metazoa > Chordata > Testudines > Testudinidae > Gopherus > Gopherus flavomarginatus. The sequence goes on from NC_066617.1 coordinate 135,960,315, forward strand.
GTTTCGCACTCCACTGCCCTGGGCTCAGGTGACCCGCCCTTTAAATGCCCCGGGAATTTTAAAAATCCCCTTCCTGTTTGCTCAGCCAGGTGTGGAGTGCAATCAATCAATCACTGACCATGCCTCCATGCCCCAAACGAGCCCCAGCATGGAACACTTCTGAGCTGCAGGACTTCTCAGTGTTTGGGGTGAGGAAGCTGTGCAGTCACAGCTGTGCTCCAGCCGTAGAAATTATGATACCTATGGGCAGATATCAACGTCCTTGCTGCAAAAGGGCCATGAACGGGACGCACTGCAGTGCAGGGTTAAAGTAAAGGAGCTGCGCCGTGCCTACTGCAAAGCCCGTGAGGGAAACCGCCGCTCAGGAGCTGCCCCCACGACCTGCCATTTTTACAAGGAGCTGGATGCCATATTTGGGTGTGACCCCACTGCCAATCCGAGGACCACGATGGAGAGTTCAGAGCAGGGAGAAGTGGGGGAGGGTGTAGAGGAAGCCGAGAGTGAGGCTACCGGGGTGGAGGGAGACACCTCGGAGTCCCAGGAGTCATGCAGCCAGGAGCTCTTCTCAAGCCAGGAGGAAGCTAGCCAGTCGCAGCAGCTGGAACTTGTTGGTGAAGAAGCAGCAGAGGAGCGGGTTCCTGGTAAGCAGCTTTTATTTTAAGGATGGAAATGTTTTGGGAGAGGAGGGGGGCGGGGGTTATGGCTGCATGCATGCATTCCTAGATGTGGAATAGCCCATTGATTTGGTCTATCACGTCTCTGTAATCGGCCTCGGTAATCTCTTCAAAAGTTGCAGCCAGAGCGTGGGCAATGTGCTTGCGCAAGTTTACAGGGAGAGCCACCATGGTCCTTGTCCCAGTCAGGCTAACGCGTCCGCGCCACTGTGCAGCGAGGGGTGGGGGGGACCATGGCTGCACACAGGCAAGCTGCATAGGGACCAGGGCGGAATCCACATTGCTGTAGAAGACCCTCCCTCTCTTCCCAGGTGACCTGCAGCAGTGATATATCTGGCAGTAGAAAATCCTGTTGAAAATTTAGGGATAGTGTTCAGTGCAGGTCCCGCCCAGCTGATCTCTGCTTTCCCCAATGCACAGAAACCCCAGTGAGCCCTGACTCAAGCAGCTCCCCTTCCCAGAGGAGTAACTGCTGTGGCAATTGTGGGGGTGGTGTTCAGTGCACTTTCCCCCCAGCTGCTCTCTGCTTTCCCCAATGCACAAAAACCCCAGTGAGCCCTGACTCAAGCAGCTCCCCTTCCCAGGTGAGTCGCAGCAGAAACACTCACCCCATTACTCACCATGTCTTCGCTGCCGTGGCCTCTCTGTGCTATGTTTGGTATGTGTAAATGATGCTACAGATAGTCTACAAACTCCTTCACTGTGATTATAAACAATTCAGCCTCTGTATTAAATGTTTCTATTTCTGTTTTTTTAAGTGTCCTTGAATCCTCTGGCCCTATCACTGCCTGCGCGAAGACTACAGAACTTGAGGCGCAAACCAAGGAAAAGCAAAGAAGATTTGGTGAAAGCAGTTATGAATCAGTATGCCAGAGAGAGCAAGAGGCTGCAGGACTGGAGAGAGAAAATGCATGAGCGGAGGGAAACACAAAGCAGGAGAAAGGAATTGGCTACCAATAAAAGCACAAAGCAGCTGATAAGCCTCCTGGCGCGCCAAACCGACTGTATGCAGTCTCTCGTAGCCATGCAGGCAGATCAGTACCATGCTAACCCCCCCCCCCCGCCAAAGCTCTCTCCCTTGTTCCTAAGTGTTTGCTCAAAACACCTTTCTCCAGCAGCCTGGTTCTTACCACCACCAGCTGCCCCCAACACCTGTACGTTCACCTACCAGCCCTGAGAACTACGACCCTTACCCTATGCACTCAACCCCCATCACCATGCAGCATATTAATCCTGAAGTGCAGCAGGCATTGCACAGCAATCCAGGCAGGACATATTCAATACTCTGAATGTACAGTCCAGGACCCTACCCCCCTGCCCTTTTATGTACTGTATTTTGAATAAAGGATTTCTTGGCTTTTAAAACATTTTTTATTATTGCAGAAAGTGAGAAATACTGTACCCCAAGGGAAAAACAGGCACAGCAAGTCATTGTAACCACTGCACTTCACACCCGTGCAAGGCACCAAACATTACTGTTGGCTTTCAGCCTCAAATTGCTCCCTTAAGGCATCCCTAATCCTTGAAGCCCTGTGCTGGGCCTCTCTAGTAGCCCTGCTCTCTGGCTGTGCAAATTCAGCCTCTAGGCATCGAACCTCGGAGGTCCATTCCTCACTGAATGTTTCATCCTTCCCTTCACAAATATTATGGAGGGTACAGCACGCGGATATAACAGCTGAGATGCTGCTTTCCTCCAAATCTAGCTTCCCATAAAGACACCTCCAGTGTCCCTTTAAACGGTCGAAAGCACACTCCACAGTCATTCTGCACCGGCTCAGCCTGTAGTTGAAATGGTCCTTGCTCCTGTCAAGCTTCCCTGTATACGGTTTCATGAGCCATGGCATTAAGGGGTAAGCAGGGTCTCCAAGGATCACAGTGGGCATTTCGACGTCCCCTATTGTGATCTTGCGGTCTGGGAAAAAAGTCCTGGCCTGCAGCTTCCTGAACAGGGCACTGTTCCGAAAGATGCGTGCATCATGCACCTCTCCAGGCCATCCTGAGTAAATGTCAGTGAAACGCTCACGGTGATCCACAAGCGCTTGGAGAACCACAGAGAAATACCCCTTGCGATTAATGTACTCAGATGCCAGGTAGGGTGGTGCCAGAATAGGAATATGCGTCTCATTTATCGTCCCTCCACAGTTAGGGAAACCCATTTGTGCAAAGCCATCCAAATACAATGTCCTGCACGTTCCCCAGAGGCACGGTTCTTCTTAGCAAGGTGCGATTAATGGCCGTGCAAACTTGCATCAACACTATTCCAACGGTCAACTTTCTCACTCCAAACTGGTTCGCGGCCGATCGGTAGCTGTCTGGAGTTGCCAGCTTCCAGATTGCAATAGCCACCCGCTTCTCCACTGGCAGGGCAGCTCTCAGTCTCGTGTCCTTGCGCCGCAGGGTGGGGGCGAGCTCAGCACACAGTCCCATGAAAGTGGCTTTTCTCATGCGAAAGTTCTGCAGCCATTGCTCATCATCCCAGACCTGCAGGACGATGTGATCCCACCACTCAGTGCTTGTTTCTTGAGCCCAAAGGCGGCGTTCCACGGTGCTGAGCACGTCCGTTACTGCCACAAGCAATTTAGTGTCTTGCACGTCAGGCGAATCAATATCATCGTCTGACTCCTCACTGTCACTTTGGAGCTGAAGGAATAGCTCAACTGCCAAACGTGATGTGCTGGCAACATTCATCAGCAAGGTCCTCAGCAGCTTGGGCTCCATTTGTAACAAAAATCGCGCTGCAGACTCACAATGGCGCCAAACTGCTTGGAATGTGTAGCGAAGCACCACGAGGCGTTGGGACAGGAAGCGGAATGACCTGCACCCTTCCGTCCCCTTCCCACAACTCACAGCGCCAAAATGGGACGAGGTGCTCTGTAGGATAGCTGCCCACAATGCACCACTCCCAACAGTGCTGCAAACGCTGCAAATGTGGCCACACTGCAGCGCTGATAGCTGTCAGTGTGGCCACACTGCAGCGCTGTCCCTACACAGCTGTACGAACACAGCTGTAACTCCCAGCGCTGCACAAATGTAACTGTAGCCATACCCTAACAGCAGCATTAAGGTTCATACAATGTGCCTCTATTGTTTTAAGTTATTACTCAACAATACTAGTGAAAAACATTTCCATTGTTTAATGTTTCTGGTTTAAGGTTACACACGGGTTGTGTTCTTTGCATATTTTAGGTTTAAGATGCAATTTTTTTTTAGAATTAGTGCTAATTTAAGCCCTCACAATTTAAGCTTTGGGGTACTGCTTTGACCTAGAATAGAATTATTGATCTATCGGAAGTAACTCTTCTCCCAGGGACCATGTGGATTTTTGCTATTTTGGAACACCCACAACTGTGCTAGGTGCATTACAGAAAGTATGTAACAGACACATCCCACCCCGAAGAGCTTGACAGCAGACTAGGATTTTCATCATATTGGTTTTATTGAAGTGGATACAACATCAGACCTTTAAAAGAAATGAACTTCCCCCAAAAGAAAAACAAAATTGGTTATCCTTCTCTGGTCCATTTTCTACAGCACATATCGAAAGTGTGGTTTAGGTTTGTGTTTGGCCAGTGCAGAACAGTTACCTCCTATTAAATGTGTTAGTTGGTAGTTGTAATTTTAGTTTAAAATCCAGAGAAGATTTAAAAACTCAATACTCAAATTATGCCCTACTCACCCCCACCCCCCATCCCACACATACACACACAAGAGAAACAAAGGCAGGAATGGTCATTTTATTGTGACACCAGAAGTGACACCAGAAATGACTGAACTCCCCTCACACGCTGCAAGTAAGGCCAGGTCTACACTACAAACTTTTGCAGGTACAGATGTCAGCAGGGTTGCGATGAAATGTGATGTGTGATCGACATAGCTATGCTGACAAAACTTCCCAGTGCAGCGGATGCAGTTATACTATCAATACAGCACTTTTGCTGGGATAGATTATGATGCTTGGGAGGAGGGGAAAGCTGAATGAACTATACCAGCAAAAAAGTACATTGTGACAAAGTTCCTCCTCTACCTTGGTGGTCCTGCGCTTATTGGCAGATTTGCACGCCTTAGTGATCTTCCCCTCTGGCGGAACCCAGAGTCTGGGTCAATTCCTCCTGTATCTGATCAGGAGTTAGGAGGTTTGGGGGAGAACCCGGGCCTGCCCTCTACTCTGGGTTTCAGCCCAGGGCCCTGTGGATTGCAGCTGTCTATAGTGCCTCCTGTAACAGCTGCATGACAACTACAATTCCCTGGGCTACTTCCCCATGGCCTCCTCCAAACACCTTCTTTATCCTCACCACAGGACCTTCCTCTTGGTGTCTGATAACGCTTGTACTCCTTAGGCCTTGGCTACACTGGCACTTTACAGAGCTGCAACTTTCGCGCTCAGGGGTGTGAAAAAACACCCCCCTGAGCGCTGCAAGATACAGCGCTGTAAAGCCTCAGTGTAATCAGTGCTGCAAGCTACACCCATAGAGGATGTGGTTTACGTGCAGCGCTGGGAGAACTCTCTCCCAGCGCTGGCACTCCAACCACACTCACACTTCAAAGCGCTGCGACGGCAGCGCTTTGAAATTTCAAGTGTAGCCATACCCTTAGTCCTCCAGCAGCACACCCTCTCACTCTCAGCTCCTTGTGACTCTTGCTCCCAGCTCCTCACATGCCCACAACAAACTGAACTGAGCTCCTTTTTAAACTCAGGTGCCCTGATTAGCCTGCCTTGATTGGCTGCAGGTGATCTAATCAGCCTGTCTGCCTTAATTGGTTCTAGCAGGTTCCTGATTACTCTAGTAAAGCCCCTGCTCTGGTCACTCAGGGAACAGAAAACTACTCATCCAGTGACCAGCATATTTACCCTCTACCAGACTCCTGTACCACACTGGCCTGGGTCTGTCACAGCATATACTAGCAAAGTGCTACCAGTGCAGCCCTGGCCAAACAAATCCTACTCTTAAGGGTTGCCCCTTTCCATTCACAGCTGACAAGAATACTTCGCCCTCTCACATCAGACACTTTCTTAGCAAGGCTGGCATGTGCAACCTCCAGGCTTGATGACTAACACTCTGTGCCTAGGAATGAAATGCTGACCTTTTATAAACAAATAAATAAAACACACTCAACCCTGCAACTGCTCCAAAGCACCACAGCCTAACTCCACAGCCATGGAAAGCATAGCACTTCAGCGCTTGCTCTCTTTGTTGCCTCCCTATTGAATATCAGGCCAGACTGAACATTCCTGTCCTCATCTACAACCTCTCCGTGCAATCATGGTTTAGATTATGTGAAAGAGCCAATTTACACTGTGTAATCATGAGCTCCCACAACAGCTACTCCTCGCTGGAAAAAGCTGAAATTAAACTGAAATGTGAGACTCATATATGCAAGAAACCGAACTTTCTCGCTGTGTCTTCACTGCTGAGTTAACGCAGCTCTCACCAATGTGCTGCCCCTAATCTCCCTCCTGTCCACACATGAAAACTTCTAGAAGTTCGGTGGTTCCTTCAATCCAGGCTAGCTTGCCCTGGCCAGAGATATGAGTGAAAGCCCCAGGTTCCACTTTTACTCAGGCTGGTAACCCACCACTTTGGAATGAGGACACAGCTAAATCACTCGAGTGCTGACAGTTCTCCACTGCCACCCCAAAATTCCCCCACCCCACCCCCCGTATGCCCAGAAAAACAGACAAAGCTTTCCACAATTAGCTGGGAAAGAATCAAAGCTTACTGCAGCTCATAGACCCATGGAACATGGCCTCAGCGCTCCCAGTGAGACACAGGTGAGCGCAGCACCAGTGAGGACACAGTAGTTCTGAAGTGTCATCACTCACAGCTGGGCTGGCTCACCTGGGCACCACTAACTCTGCAGTGAAGAGATACTCTTAGGCCTTGTCTACACTACAAAATTCCACCTAAGTTAGGTTGGTGGCCACTACAGTAATTACTGCAGTTTTTCATGTCCATACTAATCTCCTTCTGCATGTCCTCACCAGGCACACTTGCACCAACTTAAGTGGGACAGTGTAAGGGACTTACAGGCTGAGCTGTCAGCCCCGCACAGGCTCACAGCCAGAGCCCTGCCGCCCCAGACTGTCTGCTCCAGCTGTCAGCCCCACGTGGGGCTGACAGCCAACAGGTGATGTAAGTAACACAGTGTCTACATAGACAGAGCATCACCTTAACTACATCAACCTAAGCGCTATAACTCTCATGGAGGTGGAATTATTAGGTCAGTGTAGTGGGAAACTTATATCGGCGGGAGCAACGTTTTAATGTACACGCTTACAGAGTTAAGTTGATGTAAGGTGCGTTACTTTGACCTAACTATAGCATAGAACAGGCCACAGTAAATGGCTCACAAAAAAAGCAGTTCGTTCCTAGAAGAGTTAGGAATATCTATCAACAAAATGCAAAACTCAGTTTAGACCAACTTCTCTCACAATAATTCCCTCCACCTCCCCCCAAAAGAGAGAGAGATGAGAAGAGATAAGGGCAGGTTGGAGAGAGACATATATGCTTCCTAAGTTTTTAAAGGTGATGGGCACAGTATTAGAACCTGGGTTAGATAAGTGTGTATAGTCTGGTTATCCTTAATAACGATGGTGGCAAAGAGGTAAACAAGGGAATCTCGATGGAACAGGACATTAGTGGAAACAAAGGCCTGGTCTACAGTCGGGAGGGGGGAAGAAGGGTGGAAATCAATCTAAGATACACAACTTCAGCTACGAGAATAGCATAGATGAAGTCGACGTATCTTAGATCGACTTAACTCACGTCCTTCCAGTGCAGGATCGATGGCCGCCGCTCCCCCGTCGACTTCACTTCCACCTCTTGCCCTGGTGGAGTTCCGGAGTCGACAGGAAGAGCATTCGGGGATTGATTTATTGCATCTAGACAAAATGCGATACATCGATCCCCAATAGATTGGCGGGTAGTATAGACATACCCAAAGAGTAGTGGTGAATGGAGAAAATGTTTACCAAAAGGAGGACAAAAAAAAATTTTTAAATTACCATCTGATTCTCAAGCATCTAGAAGGATATTATGGACAGTAAGAACAGAAAATACCATCAAATCTATCAAAAAATTAGTTGATGCTGTCCTTTAAAAATTAATTTTCTAATTTAAAACAGGTTGCACTCACACTTCAGGACTGATTTACAAAACTGTCTGAACTGTGATGAGATATATATAAGGTAGCCAACTAGGTAGAACTGTAAAAATAGAGCTTTTGGGTCAAAACTTTTTTTTAAACTCTCCCCCTCCTCTCCTGCAAAAAACAAACAAACAAACAAATAAAACACCAAGCTCCCCATACACCCTGGCTTTTTGACCAAAACATTTGACTGGAAATGTAGGAGGCTGAAATGAGTCCCTTATTCCTAGATCTATATTAATAAAACAGTAAGTTTTTGTTGTTTTTTTACAAATTTCACCATACATGAGTGACTGCATTTTATAACTATTTATATTAAATTATTGTTTATTCAAATAACTAATTTTCAAATAATGACCTGGGTTTTCACTGGCTGTGACAAAATACTTCTTGGGTCGCCCTATAATTAGACTATTCTGAAATAGCTGAGAGAAGTCACTCCCTAATCCACAGCTTTAGTCCTGTACAATTTACTGCTACCTCACTCCCATCCCAACTTCCCTTTTGCATGCGGCACTTGAATAAGGAACTGGGGTTTGACTATGAGGAAAATGTGTCTTGGGGTCATCCCAAGTGACATGACCCTATAACCAGGAGACTGTGTGAGGTACCTAGGATGTGTCACTTCCTGACTCAAAGCTTGGTTCTTGAGCAATATGTAGCCACATGGTCGTACCCCATTTCTTGTTCGTAAATGATATTTTAATAAGGAACTGGATTTGCCCTGACTGTAAATGAAAATGGTGTCTCAGGTGACCCCAGCTGACAAACCAGTGACCTTTATGGAGAGACGAGGCTATGCAACTCCCAGAGCTGAAGCCTCATTTCTGGGCAAAACTCTGCAAAACCTACAATATACATGTAAAAACCAACCAATAACAGTCTTCAACCAATCCGTTGCAACTCCAGCTGTGACATTTTCAGAGAAATTATATGAATGGTTAGAAATTAAGATGTCTGTAGAAACCCTAGTTTCTTCTTGGACAAATAAAGAAAATAGGTAAATTTATCATTTTTTTAGAATTGTGTTACAAACAATAAAAGTTATCATTAGTGTCGACCCTTTTGCTTATTAGACAACAAAAATAATAAAGAAATGGCACGAGCACAGTTGGCGCCGACATAATTATATACAAACATGCCAGGTCTAGCTTAATGCATACTGCTGCTTTTCCTCATTTCTGACGGCTTCTAAAAAAACAGCACACTACGTGTGCTACAGAGGACTTAAAGAGATAGGAGCCTGTTCCCACACGCTACAATTGCTTGAACCAGACAGGGCCTTTAGTGTTGCTGTGAGCAACAGCAGCAAGGTGGCTTAGTAGGCCTCCCTTCTCAAAGAATTTGGAGAACTCTGGTTGGGGTATCTCCACTTCCATCCTTTCCTTTTTAATTCTAAAGCCCCATCACGGACATGCAAGTGACCAAGTTTATGGAAACACACAAAATGGTTCACTGTGTTGTATGTTATCCCAACAATGTAGTCCCTGTAATTTGCAGCATCTGTGCTTTAATAAACTGCTGCTTACACATATAATTGCTATGAATTTTATTGAGCTAAGGAGTCACATGCTTCTTAGCTGAGTAGGTTGAGCTCACTGCATGCACCAGGGGCCAGGGTCGACTTTAGCAAGTGTGGGGCCCGATTCGTGGGGCTTGTACTCACCGGGTGGTGCTCTGAGTCTTCGGTGGCACTTCGAATTGCCACGCTCTGGCTGGGGGAGGGAGGCCACGGGGCATGCCGCCGGGGGGAGTGGGGCCGCATGCTTAGGGCTGTCTGCCCGGCCCTCAGGCCAGGGGAGCGGGGCCGCGGGACTTGCCGCGCTCAGGACGGGGGAGCGGGGCCGTGGGACTTGCAGGGCCCTGGCCGGCACTCCAGCTGGGGTTGTGGGGCCACAGGCTTGCCGTGCTCTGGCTGGGTGCATGGCCCTCTTAGGCGCAAGGCCCAATTCAGGGGAATCGGCCTAAAGCCAACCCTGCCAGGGGCTCTTTGCATCACTGCATTCCCACCTTCATAGCTCCCTCTCTGATCCCTCCCTTCCTCCTCTATTTACCCTCACTCTCCCACTTACCAGGGTTGTGTGTGTCCCCTTTCCTCCCAAACCAGGGTTCCCCATTCTCCCCTTCATTTCAGCAATTCTGTGTGCACCCCCCATCTTCTCCCAAACTCTCCATTCTGCCCATGGCAGGGGCACTGTGCCCCCACAATCCAAGGTCCCCCTTTCTTCCCTATCCCCACCCCATGGAAGAGGATTCCCCCCTCCATGCAGCTAGGGACTGTGCATATCCCCCCACCCCACCCCTTTCCCTCCCCCACGACTATTTCTTCTTCTTGTTTGGGAGATAAATCACTGAGGGTGTCAACATGATAAACTGTATTACGAGAACAAACAGAGAGGAGATGGAAGTATTGTTGTGCTGGAAGTGTTAACTGGTGCCATCAGTTTTTTGATCTATACACAACTGCTCGAAAACAGTGGCTGTGTTAAAAAGCTGGCAAAGCAGAATCTCTCCTCCATTTTCCCCCCTTTCTGCTTGACAATTTTACCCAAAATCAACAGGATTTTGGTCACTAATGCCGAGAACATTCCCAAAATTTCAGGATGTGGAATTTTCTTTTCTGTATCGCTATTCTCAATTTTATCATCTCCACCTAGTATTAAGGCATTACCATTGCTAACATTACTTTTGTTCCTAATATGAAACACACTATTTTGGTGTAATTAGCCCTATTAGCCATGATTTTTTCCCTACAACTGTAGATTCCCTTATCAATTTTCCACGTCATAATATCTAATCTATATGGATTCTATTTCCTTTTCCATATGTTATATATTGCTTTATTATTATTATTTCTAATCACTGCCTTCATTTCACCACTGAACCAAGGCGCAATTTTAGCCAGTGTTGTCCCCTTTCTCGATTGGGGCCATCTAATAATTTCTTCTCTAAGTCTTCCCAAGCTTCCTTGACATTTTTCTATCTAATGTTTTCCCTCTCAATCAATTTTTCTCATAATTTTGCCCAGCTTTGGGAAATTAGCCCTTCTGAAGTAAAAGTACATGTGTTACTGGTTTGGACTGTCCTCCATTTCCACCTACTGACTCATGATCATTGGCCTGTAGTCAACCACCAACTTCCAGTCCAGTGATTAATTCATCTTCATGAAGTCCAAAAGAGAGAGAGTTACCTCCTGTTGGGTGCAATATCTTTTAGATTAGAGAATCATCATCTGTAACTTTTAGAAACTCTAATGATGTTTTATTGCTGGCTGCATGAGACCTCCAGCATGTCTTTTTCATACTGAATTCCCATATGACACCATCGTTTTTCTTTCCACACATTAGAGACAAGGTGTTTAATGAGGAACTCATCCTGTTCTCTAGTTTGATTCAGTGGTCTGTAACAGACACTCACCAATACCCTCCTGGGTGGTGTTAGTTAGCACACTGATCTATACGCATTCAAGATCCTGAGTTATCAATAACCCTAAAACAGATAATGGTGTCTTTAATGCTGAGTGCCACCATCCTACTTTTACCCACTCTGTTCTTCCTAAACAAGTTATAAAACCTGGGCAGCAGGTGTAATAGGCCAGGGAAGGCTAAGCCTCCCCTAAGCCAAGCCCTGGCCCCACCACACTGCGCCATCTCCTCCAAGTTGGCCAAAGTTTAGTTCTGGCCAGAGGCCAGTAGGTGGGTGGTGCTGGCAGGTGGCCTGGTGTGGGGTTGGCTGGATACCGGGACCTGGCTGGCAGCCCAGGGCTGTCCAGCCATGGGGAGGCCTTGGGGCTGGGAGGGGGCAGTGGATGGGGCTCAGGGCTCCAGTGGGTGGGCTTGGGCGGAAGGGGCCAGGCCCTGTGGCTAGCCTCCCCAAAGGGCAGGCTCATGTGCCACCCATAGTTATAAGGAATAATTTTAACATTCCAATTATGAGAGTCATCCCACCAGGTTTCAGTAATGACAATTACATCAAATTTCTCCTCACTGAAAATTTCCAAGTCCTCTTGTTTGTTACCCAGACTCCCAGCATTGGTGGCATAAGCAAGTGAGAAACTTATTCTCTTCACATGCTTTGTTACTTTAGTTTAGCAATTCTCAAAGTGTGGATTGGGACCCCAAAGTGGATTGCAATACCATTTTAACGGGTTCGCCAAGGCGGGCATTAGACTTGCTGTGGCTGCAGCCGAAGCTCAAGCCCCACCACCCAGGGCTGAAGCCAAAGCTTGAGGGCTTCAGTGCTGGGTGGTGGGGTTCAGGTTACAGGCCCCACATCTGGGATTAAAGCCCTTGGGCTTTGGCAGGGCTTGGGTGGGCTCAGGCTTTGGTCCCCCTCCCAGCATCACGTAGCCACTTTTGTTGTCAGAAGTGGGTCGTGGTGCAGTGAAGTTTGAGAACCCCTGCTTTAATTCAATTTGTGACATGATGAATTTGAGCTTGAACCCTCCTACCTGCTCCAGGTAGCCTCCAATGAAGATCACTTCCCACATCACCTCACCTGTTTGATACATTAGTACAGCCCAATATTCCAGAATCCCAAACCCCCCTCATACTAGTCACATAGCCAACAGTGACCCGGTGGCTGGTTGCTTCACACTCCAAGGATGACCAGTCAGGTATGTCCCCTGTAGTTTTCTGTTCCCTTCCTCTAGGGATAAGTATGGAAAAACCCAACTCACTCAATATCTGATAATGTTTTGATACTTCTAGTCTTGCTGACTGCCTTTCCTGGCGCTCTTTCCCGTCTGCCACAAATTACCAGTCCACTTCTTTGATAGCAACTCTAATTCCCTTATTGCTGATCCTTCGCATTGTAGTGCCTATGGCAAGAATTTCCAAAGCTAGCTGCTTGAGAAGCCTTTTATTTTCTCAGAAGCTGAGCAGTATTGAAACCTGTGCTTCCAGACCACATATCTTCTCCTCCACTATGGCCACCAGCTTGCACTTCATACATCAGAAATCTTTTCCATATTCTGGCAGAAAGGACAACATAGAACATCGAAGGTAAGTCACAGCAGTTGTTCCCTAGTTGTCCATATGTGTTACCTGGTGTACAGCCATACCTAAAACAGCAGTTACAGTCTCTCTCTAAACTCCCTCCAAAAACTCCCATTTGCCGCTCCTGTTCATCTGGCAACTGATTAATATACTAATCAGACTTGCTGCTCAGCTCCACACCCATACTAAAGGGAAGGATTAAACACTCAGACTTTAAACACTGCTTCTGTTCAAATATCCGAAGGTCACAGACACGTGGCCCTCAGTGGAAAAAACAGACCTGCTTCACCTGGCTGGTTGTCCATGACCCACAGTCCAACCTCACCACTGTCACAGAGAACAAGCAACAGGCCAAAACCACCACTCAACAAGTTCCTCTACTGTCAAGGATAGGATCTGCAGCTTCTCTTTCTGAAACATCCCTGTCTGCTACTCCTCTTGCCTTGCTAAAGGTGCCATGTGTTTTAGGAGGAAGGAAAGATGGCAACATGGCCACAACTTTTTACAAAAAGAAGGGGCCAGGGAGTGACTTGTCCAAGCTAAATCAGAACAATCTAATAATGGTCACAGGGATTTTTTTTTTTTTAAATGACACCCTGGGTTCTTGGCTCCCCACTGCTGGGAACCTGGCTTCCCCAAGGCGGCTGGGAGCCAAGACCCCGGGGGGAAGGGAAGCCAGACTCCCAGGGGCAGGGAGCTGAGAGCTTGCCGGGGGGGGGGGGGGGGGCCGGGGGGAGCAAGAGGCGGAGAATCCAGGCTCCCAAGGAGCCGAAAGTCTGGGGTGCAGCCAGGCTCCTGGCAGGGAGTTGCAGGCTCTCAGCCACCTCATCTCTCCCCACTCACTGTCCCTCTTAAATCAGTGGAACTCCTCCCAGTGAGGATGCGCACCACAGATAAGAGGGCAGTGTGGACATGAAACACTACAGTAATTACTATGTTAGGTCTACTTAGCTTTCTAGTGTAGACATGCCCCTATTGTTCTTACAGACAGGAAGTTTTTCATGAGATTTAATCTAAATCTGCTATACTGCAGTTTGAACCCATTGCCTCTTGTCCTGCCCTCCAGGGCCAAAGAGAACAACTCTTCATCATTTTTTGTTTTTTGTTGTGGCAGCCTTTCAAATATCTGAAGACTGCTATCATATCCCCCTCTTAATCTCCTCTTTTACAAATGAAACATACTCAGTTCCTTCAGCCTTTGCTCAGAGGGTTTGCATTCCATCCCTTTGATCATCTTTGTTACTCGCCTCTGGATCATTTCCAGGTTCTCTACATCTTTTCTATACAATCAATGACCGAAGTTGGACACACTACTCCAGCTGAGGCCTAATCAGTGTCGACCAGAGCACTACTATCACCTCCCGTGACCTGCATACTATGTTTCTGTTAATCCAACCTAAAATTGCATTTGTTTTTTTTGCAACAGAGTTGCACTGCTGGCTCATGTTCAGGCTGTGACCCCTGAACTCCCAGATCCTTCTCAGCAGTGCTACTGCCAAGCCAGGTTTCCCCCATTCTGTATTTGTGCGTTTGTTTTTTCTTCCCTAAGAGTAGCACCTTACGCTTGCCTTTGTTAAATCTCATTTTGTTGTCTATAGCCCAGTTCTCCAATTTACCAAAATCCCTCTGAAATTTAGCTCTACCCTTCAAAGTATTGGTAGCCTCCCCAACCTTTGTGACATCTGCAAACTTGATCAGTATGCTCTCTTTACCTACATCCAGATCATTAATAAAGATGTTAAAACAACACTGGACCCAGAACAGATCCCTGTGGAATGCAACTTAAGACTTCTCTCCAATTCAACATCATTCCATTGATAGTTACTCTTTTGTTTGTGGTTGTTTAACTAATTATGTAGCCACTTAAAGGTAGTTCTGTTGAGTACGCATTTCTCCAGCTTACTTAACAGAATGTCATGTGGGATTGTGTCAAAAGGCTTGCTGAAGTCCAAATATATGACCACCACATTGCCCTTATGCACCAAATCAATTACCCTATCAAAGAAGGAAATCAAGCTGGCTTGGCAGGATTTTTTCCTGGTAAAGCCTGCTGGCTGCTAGTGATCATCCCTTCATCTTACAGGTATTCGCAAATTCAATGTTTTATACATTGCTCTAGTAGCTTCCCAGGTATCTAAGTCAGCCTGACTAGTTTATAGTTTCCTGGCTCCTCCTTTTTAAACATGGGCACTACCTTCTTCAGTCTTCCAGGACCTCTTCTGTCATCCACACGTTCGTGAATATTAATGCCAGTGGTGCAGAGATTTCTTCAGCTAATTCAGTCAGTACTCTTTACTAAATCATGTTAGTTAAAACTTGTTCACCAACACAATTTAAACATTCAACCTGTCTTCATAGTCTAGACTTCCCTCAGAAGTTAGTTTTAATTGTAGGGATTGAAAGCAGGAATAAAACATGAGCATAAGAACATCACCAGGGGCAATTTATACAAAACAGAAATTACTATTTTGGTTTACATATTTAACCCAAGTTATTGAGCAAACACTGTATGTAAACATCTCAAGTTTGTATTAACTTTTATGTTCAGTTGACAGTTATTTTATTAATTTATATTGCCTTATCACCACAGCAACTAGGTGCACTGAATGCAAACATTTCAAACAAACAAGTTATTTTGAAGGTGACTTTATTTGGTAGTTGCCACATGTCTTAGCCCAAAGGCCTTCTAGAACCAAAACCCAACCCGCACATGAAACAAAATGAGTGGGCTTTATACCATCTTGCACATTTTCTGGGAGGAGATGTGTGGATGTGCGCTGATTTGAACGAGTAATGAAGAAGGGAATTCATCTTAAAATGTAATGTAATTAATATTACTTTAGACTATTATTGTACTGATTTATAGTAACTGTGTATAACGATTTGCTAGTAAGTCAGATTTTTTAAAACTACAAAAGCAAGTTATCTACATGCCTTTGTACTTTATATTGGGAAATTAAGTTACTTTTTAAAAAGCCATTTTCAAAGGTCTGAACAATAGAATTGGTTTCTTTCTTCTACGAGTTTAGTGCACAGCTACCTAGAAACATTCTGGCAATTGACTAGAAATCAGAGGCAAATACTAATTCACATATTACATATCCCGAGCTATGCAGTGTCTTCTGAAAAAATTGCTTTCAAGTTCGACATCAATGGGTTTTTACCACTTATAGAATGGTTAGGACCCAACTTCCCTCAATACAGTTTATCAAGACAATTAGTGTGAAATTGCTGACCTTCAAATATGTAGTGTGGCTTTGCCTACACTAGAGAACTGAATAATTTGTAATTCAACCAGTTCAAGTAGTGTGCTTGCATCAGCCATGAGGAACTGGTTTACCACTGCATATCCACATTAGAACTGTCCTTAACAGTTTTGATGACAAGATATTCTCACTATGTATCTCATTGTTCCTGTCTTGGCTTCCAGAATCAATGCATTCTGGGATTTTTACCAGCTACTGGTAAGCCATAGGACAGTAGTGGTAGCACTAGTTGAACCATTTCAATTTCTCTGTGTCCATGCCAACACTAAATTAATTCAGACTCAACCAGTTTAGTTTTAATCAGTTATTATGCCTGTTAAAAAAAGTAGTCTTTTCTAACCAGTGGATAACAATCATGATTTACAAAATAAAATGCATTTCTTAATTTTAAATTAGGGCTGTCAAGGGATTTTAAAAATTAATCACTATTAATCACACGATTAAAAAAATTAATTGTGATTAATCGCACTGTTAAATAACAATATCATTTAAATATTTTTGGATGTTTTCTACATATTCAAATACTGATTTCAATTACAATGCAGAATATAAAGTGTACAGCACTCGTTTTAGATTATTCATTACAAATATTTGCACTGTAAAAAAGGTAAAAAAGATAAAAAAGAAATAGTATTTAAATTCACCTCATATAAGTTCTGCAGTGCAATCTTTATCATGAAAGTTAAATTTACAAATGTAGAACTATAGTGCAGGAGGAGGTTCCGGGAGGACAGGGAGTGATGACAGGGGAGGGAGCAAGCGAAGATTTGTGCAGGAGGAGAGTTACGGAGGTGTCTTGCTGGTGCTTCTGGAAGGGTGGTTTCTGGTACTGGGCTTGCCAGGCTCATCTCCTTTTACTGAGCTAAGTGTTTGCAACGGAGGATGGATTTTACCTCAGGATCTTGGCATGTGGCAGGGAGGAGAGACTGGTGTAGGGAGGCTGGCCGGGGCAATGGGGCACAGCAGGGTCAAGATCCCTACTTCTCTGCTGGAGCTGGGATGGGAGCCTCTTCCCACCTTCTCGAGGCATACTGGGTTACTGCAGCAAGGTCACTATCAGGTCCCCTCCACAGCCAATACCTCCTTCCCTGCCCAGAAGTGTGTGATTAACGTGGTTAAAAAATTAACACATTTTGTTTTCAGTTAGTCACAGGCATTAACTGCAATTGACAACCCTAATTTAAATCAAAATTTTTATTTACATGTTACTACTACTTTACTTTCTTTCCACTTTATTCATGTTAGATTGCTACATGGATGCTTTGTGCTTGTTTCTTTAATTAGTTTCCTAATTAATAATATATGGAGATATACCTATCTCATAGAACTGGAAGGGACTCTGAAAAATCACTGAGTCCAGCCCTCTGCTTTCACTAGCAGGACCAAGTACTGATTTTGCCCCAGATCCTCAGTGGCCCCCTCAAAGATTGAACTCACAACCCTGGGTTTAGTAGGCCAAACCACTAATGTTTAGTGTTCAAACCACTGAGCTATCCCTCCCCCCAAGCATGGGCGCGGGAGGGGATCTCCGAACTTTGAAATTCCAAGAAGTTTCACACTTAAAATGCTCATTTGTACTGAAAAAAGGCAAATCCAGCACCTCATTAAACATTTCTATGAGAACAGCACACACCCAAATACAAAACTGACAAGCAGGTAGCCTGTGCTATAGTGGCAACTCACACCACCTTCTGAAATACTGAACTGTGCCCTTTAGCCTCCCTCCAGTTTCTCATATGCACACTGGAGCCTAACTTTACTGCTAGGTAAGTTCAGTTTGTTATTGTATTCAAAGTCTAAATAACTTTTCATTGTTAACATTTTTGAAACTAGAAAACAAAAATTTGTTTAATGTTATGCCACTCAGGTAAAAAGTTTATATACATGCTTAACTTCAAGGACATAGGCTATGAGACTAGTCATGCAAACAAATTTACATATATGCTTAAGAGCTTGTCTACACATGGAGTTATTCCTGAATGAACTCCATATGTGGACATTCTTATTCCAGATTAAGGCCACCTTTTTTCCAAATTAATTTACTCTACCACCTTGGAAGTGGATTAAACTAAATCAGAAAAAGGTACTCTTATTGACTTGTACCTTCTTACAACAGTCACTTTGCATCTGTCACTGAGTTGACATATCTTGTAAATGTACATGTATGCCTAGTTTTCATTAGAAAAAATAATCCAGTTAAAGCCATTACAAGGTTTAGAGAACCCTTTGCTCATGTATACCAATGCCTCAAATGGTATACAAAAATTGCAAACTAAAAATTACTACTTCAGTTAAAATGTTTAGTTCTAACTTATTGAGCAAGCACTACATCAAAACATTATATACAGTACAGACCCATTTAGGCACAGATGTTGGGAGTCAAGCCATCATGACCGTGTGATAACGGACTGTGGGTTAAGAGGGCCATGCTGAAATATCTTAAGATATCTATCTATCTATCCATCCATCCATCCATCCACCCACACACACACACACACACACACACACACACACACAATTATCTAGGATTACATACGTATTCACAGTGTCCCAAATACTGTAGGCCTATCTGTTAATGACACTTTGCAAGAATATAAATTCAAATGTGTAATCTAATAAAAACATTATCACTACTACACAGGGGTAAAAGTAACTCAGGACACTTACTGGTACAGTGTGGGGGCAGCTCTGGCCCCCAGAAGGGGCTGGGCCTCGGATGGAAGGGGCAGGGCTAGGGGTCAGCATCCCCCAGCCAGCCAGCCCTTCCAGGGCACCTGGTCCACGCTGCCTGGGGTTCCTGTGGTGATTTAAAGGGCCCAGGGCTCCAGACTCCACTGCCGCGGTAGCGGTGTCTGGAGCCCCGGGCCCTTTAAAATCGCAGGCCCCGGAGCAGCTACTCCCTTTTCCCCCCCGTCAGTGGGGGCGGGGAAAATGGGCAGGGACCTCAAAGCGCTGCAGGGTCCTTTGCCACAGGTCTGCACTGTACTGTATTGTATTATGTAGTGCTGTTGTAGCCTTGTTGGTCACATGATATTCGAGACACAAAATAGGCGAGGTAATACCTTTTATTGGACTAATTTCTGTTGATGCAAGAGATAAGCTTTTGATTTTACACAGAGCTCTTCTTCAGGTTTGACTTCTGTTCTCTGTCTACCGGTATATCAGTAAATTTATGTAGCCCTTTTCTCCCCAGGGGAGAGACTCCAATAACCAAATCAATAAGATAAGATATAAATAATTGATTTAAATTACTTGATTTTGAAACAAATCACTGATTTAAAATCAGGTGGAGGCTTTATAAAATTAATTTGAAAATGTGCACCTTCAAATTAAAACTTATAAATGCTGGGTTGTGTGTCGATGCCCCTACTGGTAGGATCTCTTATATGAAATTTACTGCACTGCTAAAAACAACACATACAAAAATTGTAACATTTATGATCCTAATCTCACAAACATTAAATTTGTAGAGAAACATTTAAAGTTATTCTGAATATGGGAGAGTATGACTTTAAAGCAGAATAGGTACACCTCTGCCCTGACACAACACGAATTCAGATATAACGCGGTAAAGCAGCGCTCCTGGGGGGGAGGAGGAGGCGCTGTGCACTCCGGCGGATCAAAGCAAGTTCGATATAATGAGGTTTCACCTATGACACGGTAAGATTTTTTGGCTCCCAAGGACAGCGTTGTATCAGGGTAGAGGTGTATTCTGGAATAACTCTAATGTAAACCAGGCATACATGTTCATTGGCAAGTTCTGTCACCTCAGTGACAGCACCAAAATGACTGTTATAAAGAAGATACAATACAAAAAAACAAGTCCAGAAAATATAACCAATGGCCACTTAACAAAATGACACCATCCCAAGGAAACTAGTAAAAATCATAGTCCTCACTACCTTTTATGGCATATGATCTATAACATATGTAGAGAGTGACACTGTAGTCAAACATAATTTGGGTCAATAAAGAGGAACACGTTATAACTGGAGAAGTATCATCTGCAAATTGGAGTATGAGAAAAATCACTCCCTTTCTTCAGAGGAGGTTTAAACTTAAGAGCTTCCCTCAACACATTATATCTAGAAATCAACCTACATTGTTATGAAAAACAGTATATTATTAATCTTTGTACTCTAATGTCCCCCATTTATTGAAAAATCTTTACAATGTGAACTGATTACATAGTTTTACTTAAGAGTTTATTCACTAGCAATTATTTTAACTCTAGTCAGTTGAATTAAAAAAATACCACTGAAATGTAAGACATTAGTCAGAGCTGCCAGAGGACACACAAAGTTCCTTTTCACCTCACAGTATACCTGGAAGCGAGACAAGCTAGCTGTCTTAGTAGCACTTTTCTTGAGACTATACGACCAACTTTGTGGTGTCGATTTTTTTGTGTTATAAAACTGTCTAAACCAAAACATTTTTACACGTTATCATCAACTGCACCACTATGAAGAACAGTGTAAGTTTTAATGGAGGTCAGAGAGAAAACACAGTTCCAGAAAGGGCAACTGGGACTTGGTCAAAGATAATCTTTTGAAACAGTACTGAAAACTCCCACTGATTTTAAATGACTAGAATATCCCTTTCCCCTTCCTCCAAACGACACATACACAGTTTATTCCACTGTCAGAAGGATGAAAAATAACTGTCAAACAGTAAATTGCAGCATGTGAAATGAAAACCTTAAGCCATGCCCCAATGATCACACAACTGGCTAGCAAGATCTCTGCACACTTTAAGTTATGCTGGCTTTAAGTAAAAATTCCCAAGTTTAAAAAAAACAAAACAGACTTTGTCCCCATGTATAAACTACCAATAATGTTAATGTACATTACTACCCAATCCATAATATATATTATAAATATATATTATATAATATACATTATTACTATTAATTTTCTCACCATCTCTACCACTGCGGTGACACTCCCTACAAGAGCATGCCATTCCCCAGATTGTCTTCCCCAAAGCTGTGTTGATCAATGGCCGACAACACTACAAAGAGCGTCCGTCATTCAAAAGTTCTTAGCCTGAAAAACTAGGGTAATCCGGGGTAGGGATGATTTGTTTTGAGAACTGTGGTTTAAAAACTCAAAAATCCTATTACCATTTAACTTCTATTAAATGGGAAGTCATGATGAAACAGCTAAAAAAAATTAAATTGCTTTAACTGCACACAAACATTCAATTTAGTCCTTTTTTACCTTTTATATGTATATAAAAACGAACACCTTTCACTACCTAATTCAGCCTGATCAGAATGGTCAATATCACTTTTCTGTTCAAGGTATTAACAAGAAGGTTCACAACTCTGCCAGAGAAATTTAAAAAAAAAGGTTTTGCTAAAATCAGAAACTTGTTATGTGTGCCACTTTATATTAGATGGATTTATTAATGTTACGAAAAGGGTCATTATGCATTAAACTCATTTTTTCATTAAGCCCTATGTAATTGCCAAGACATTTTATATATACATATATATATATATACATATATATATATATAGGTGTTTCTTACTCCAAATTAAATAATCTGTAAATGTTTGCAATTTAAAAAGAAAAGTCACAGGCTGGGATTCCAAGGAGAAGAGAATGCTTTGTTTTTCAAGTTCTAGATTTTACTGTTAGGCTGCTGTTCTTAGTCCTCTTCGCTGCTGGTTCCACACACCAGCTGATGGACACAAATATAAAACTCTCAGACAGCACACTGGTACTTCTATCTATGCAGTAATAAATTAATAAATGTTTCTGAAACAGAAAAGATAGTTTTCATACTTTCTATATTCCCATCCCTGTGCTGATGCCACTCATCCTCAGGAGAAAGTTTTGACATATGATCAGTCCGCAAAAATGGCATCTCTTCAGATTTTAAAGAATAAAATTACTGCTAGCATTTTTCAGGTTTTGAGACTGATCAATCTCTGCAAAATATTAAATAAATCACCATGAAACATGTCCTTTATTTCACAACTTAGTTACTAGTATATCAATAAATCTCACCAGGAACAGTTTTATTGGAGAGTCAGAAGAGAGAATATTCCTTTATATTTAAAACTCAGTCTTTGAAAGGGTTCTTGTCTTGAACTTTTACTGACAAGAACTGTAGTAAGATCTGGAAATGTTTTTTTGCCTTTCAATTACATGAAGATTTAAACTAAAAACTGAACAATTGTGATCAGAGAATAAACTATTAATTAGGCCCTTAGGAGTCAGACTTTCGGAAAGGTTACGGAAAGCACTTTTGCCCATCTATAATGGACCTGTCCTGATATTTATTTTTGGTCTAATGGACCCCTCCCCCAGAAAAGTGTATCTTTGGCTCCTTCAATTTTTCTTTTTACAGTTCTACTCCCACATAAACCTTGTGAGAAATAATCCTCGTACTCATCCAATTCTAGCCACCAAGAATGTTACTGTGCATACTTGGACAATATGTATGCCTCTTGCAAAGCCCAAATGGTTTGCTAAAGTTTGGTTTCCATTCGTTTGGACGAAATTTCCCTTCTGCTGCAAAACTAATTGCTAAACGTGACTGCCGCACGGACACACTCTTTGACTAGGTCAACAGAAACCACGCTAACCTTAGGAAGCTTTTTTTGGCTTGTCAATTCTGCTTTTATACAAATTTCATTCCTGATGTTCTGCATATGAATACTAACTATTTTTATAAAGAAAACACTAGTGCAACCAACTGTTGGCAAACCTATCCCAAACATATTTGCCTTATTTTTCCCCCTTCTTGTTTTCGGGTGGGCTTTATATTTTTATTTGCTTCCTTCGGTATTTTTATTGTTTGGAGGGTTGTAGATAACTGGTGTATTAAGTTTATTATTTCAGTGTCAGAGTTTAAAAATTTTCGAAGCAATTAGTGGACAGGGAGCAGAACTCCATCTTCTTTTTGCTGTTTACAACTGTGTTCATTTATTTCAAAACCTGTTGATGTGTGTGTGTGCATGGAATGTAGAGAAAGTACTTTTATTATATTTTGTCTATAAGCCTCTCAAAATTATATGGGGAAAGAACTTGAAAACATTTTATTACAATTTATCTATGAAGTTTAGTAATTAAATATGACAGCACATTTTATTATACAGATTCCTATACTTGCAAACCAAACTATGCCATCAAATAAACTAAAAACGAGATTGCTTCTCTTTAAATTGTAGTATGGCTATAAGAACAAATTCAAAACCTGCAACCAAAGCATCCAACATTCTACCCAATAATACCCCAAACATCTAAAACTGAGAAAGGTACGGAAGAGACCCTTCTATAAAAGCATCCACTCTGTCAGTCTTCTTAATATTGCAGATACAGATGAACGTTCTTGCTCAGACAAAAAACACACACTTCTTTTCTAAATTTGTAAGCTATTCTGCGTAATAGACCCTATTCAATTTTTAAGAAAATGAACGTTGGGTTAAGCGGGCCACTAGGTTATTGCACCAGTCTCACTTCTGGAGACCATCAGATTTTAGAAAGAACATCACAACTAACCATGCATTTCGTGAACTCATCCTAAATTTCAATGGACATTCATCTACATGACAAAACTACCACTGAATTCAGCATGCTTGATGGCCACCATTTAGGAAAGGACCTCAAAGGGAATAAACACAGAGTACTGCAAGTCATGATTAAGGTCCACTACCAGACCTTGAGATGGAAGTTAAGAAGAAGAAAGCTTGTACTATGCCTAGCCTTAGCCAGTTCTACTGCATCATTGTTTTTATTACAATGGAATTTCCCAACAGCACTAGGATCACATGTTTCCAATAAATGTATTTTCTAATTGAGTGCTGAAACCTCTCTCTCAACATTATTTTTTTGGTTTCTCTCACTTCTTGCAATGTTAACACTATATTGTAACAAAAATGCTGAATAACCTTTTTTTGTCTTTGCTCAGTCCACAGCAGCAATGCAGTATATTATAGCTCCATAGGCAGGTGTTGGCTTTACAAACAGACTGCATCTGTTTTCACATGTTAATCAGAACCAAATGAATTATCATCCTCTGCACTGCTACTAGAACAAGAACAGTTTCTTCTCACATATTTGCTTGCACATCTGATTTTTTAAACAGAGGCAGCCAGTTTGTTGTCTGGACAGCAAGGTACCTCACACATACACAAAAATAAATCAGCAATATTGCAGATTATTATTTTCACATCTCACATTAAGTGCAAGAAAAACAAGACCACCACCTGGTATGCATAACTGGGAATATTCAGATCTCTTTAATAAGCACACTGAATTTAAGTAACTAATGACCAAGACATGACAAAAAATAAAAACAAAAAACAAAAAAAAACCACCAAAGACTTACCCTCTTGCAGGATCTAAGGCTATTGCTCTGGGCTGATCCAATTCTTGCCAAAATAAAACTTTTCTCAAAGATCCATCTAAATTGGAAACTTCAATCCGATTTGTTTCGGAATCCGTCCAGTATAGTTTCTCTCCCAGCCAATCACATGCCAAACCGTCAGGTGACAAAAGCCCAGAAATGACCACATTCTGTACACTCCCAGTTTTGTTAAATTCTGTTCGCTTAATGGCTTCTTCGCTTACATCACTCCAGTATATCAACCCCCGGAAAAACACAAAGTCCACTGCGGCTGCATCTTCCAAACCACCCACTACAACTGTAGCATTTTCTTTCCCATTTGCAGCATCCACCAATCGCAGATCACGTCGGTTTGCATACAGCAGCAGCGGTGCAGCTTTAGGTGGAGGGGAAAAATGACATACGTTAATGTAAGTCAGGCTATTACAATTTAAGGCATCAGTAGTTTCACAGACATGGTACAAAAGGGCTAATTCAATGACTCCAGAAAAGACACCCTTTGGAAGTTAACTAGATAACCTGAAGTCAGAATTTAAATCTCAGCAAGATCCTCTCAGCTCTTTCGAAGGAGATTAATTACTAAACATGCCACTCACTATCCTACAGTGTGTGCAGTTCAGATAAGATGTTCAAAAAAGAAAACAGGTCTCAATACATTCACTGAAGATCACATGGACACCTTTTCCTAGGAGAGCAGTGTTCAAATAGTACCTGAAGGGGAAACTGAGGCCAATGTGATGTGCACCATTTGCTCACCTGCTGCTGCCCTCCAATCTAAAGTAGGCTCCTTTTTAACAGTGTTGCACATACACACTCTGAAGCCGCTTGGAATGAAAGATATTATATAAAACGTTAATTAGTACTTAAGCGAGAGGAAAAAGCAGAGCTACAAAAACTGTGTGAAGTCTTCTTTCAAACTAAGGCCCACCATGCCGTGTTTAGTTATCTGATCTAATGTCTCTTTTTTTTTTTTTTTTTTTTTTGCATGCCTAGTTTGCCTACCACATACTTGTTTCTGCACAGTTGGTATAACTTTCATATGTAACCCACGAATAAAACTATTGAAAGGCAGTAACCAAGAGATATTTTAAATTGTAACATATCCATTTAATTATACTCAACCACCGGTATCACACATCATGAACTTTCCAGCATCATTTGTACTGCAATGGAAGTTAGTAAGAAAAGGGTTTTAAAACAGAACCACCACAAACGAAATCCCCTTTTAAACTGCTATAACAAAATGCAACTAGCCTTCTCGACGGTTGCTCAGGTACTACTGGGATGAGGGCACATAAAATACCTAGCCAGGCACTGAGGTTGGCCCTCTAAACATATTCATATATATGTCATCATAACATTGCTATCAACTTAACAAAAAACTGTAGACTTACCTATAGTTGTAAGTTTCCCCTACAGGCTAAAGAAACCTGTTAAGTCACCAGAGAGAGGCCTGCTTTTATGGAGTCAAAAATTGCACATGGTTTGATGATGGCCATTGTGTCTGTATAGGTCTGCAGATTCTTACAAAAAGATAGCACTTTTGTTTCCAGAAAAAAAACAGTTCTTATATAGAAGTCTTACACTGAGACTAGAAATCCATGTGCCTGTTAAATCGACCTACACTTTAAAATGTCACCTCAGAAGTTCAGCTCTCTCAAGACTATTCATTGCATGTGTACTATGCCATGTCCTTCAGAAACTCATATGGGGAGAGAAGGAGGGGACAGAAAAGAAAATAAATTTTTAATTCAGTGTCAGGGAATATTTAAGTGTTCCCAAAAAAATTTAATCAAATTTAAACAGTTAATTTTGCTTAGGTTCATTTTGCAAACACTGCATAAAAATTTCCCTCACACCCAGTCATTCATATATCCGCATAACATTGAGTGTTTTTTCTAACAAAGTCAGATTTCAAACTTAACATCTTTATCTACCCACATTGATTTACAGCAAAATATTTAGTGCAGTCATAATACTTCTATGGGAGTAGGAGGCGGCATTTTTACAGAATGAGGGGAACCCCATTTTAAGTAACAAATTTGTTACCTTATCCTTCTACCTTCCTCTCCCCCGCAAAAAAAGTCTAAAAAATTAATTTTAACGATTTAAAAGAAAGTTTCCCAAACTTTAGGTCTAAAGTTGCTTGGGCAGGTCACAAGAAATCACACAAAAAAAAACAAACACAAAAAACACATACACATTTTCCAAATAAGTTATTCAGTACTCTGAAAGATTACCATACTACCGTAAACTGAGAAATTCAGCTAGTGGTACAGTGCAGTATATAAGTGCATACAGCAGACTGACAGAACCGTTTCTAATAAGACAATATGCACTGCGTTTGAATAAGGCAAATCCAGGCACAAACAAGTACAAGTTCCATTATTATGTACAACACGAAGTTAGAGTACCAAGGCACATAGCACACACTGAATTGGAACAACAGGCATGTCAAGGGTAATCATGAAGGCACTGCTGAGTCTAACACAACTGTATTGCATAGGTTGTTTGTTCTTTGGGGGGAGCTCAGTTCTGGCTGAGGAATGATTCTGAAATATGTCCTTTTCGCAAAGTCATACAAGTTATTCGAATTATGCTTCAGAATGAAATTTGATTACAAGCATGACACACAGTTAAACATAGACTGATTCAAAACCACAACTTGTAGTGTGTTCTGTAGGGCTGGCTGGTGAGAGTATTAAATCTTCCAAGTTGCTGTGACATTTAGAAACCATGCACCCATCAGTGAACAATAAATCTGAGGATTTCCCCCCTCCCTCGAGAAAACTTGAAACTCTGAATAAGTCAACAAAACCTGATCACTCAAACTGGCAGCATCAATAGGAAATGCCCTTTAAGCATCTTATTGGGTACCCATTAAAATTAGATGGCAGTAGAAAGGGAAAACTGTTGCAAAAAAATTCATCTTTCCCTGTGTAACTGACATGGGGTTTGGTTGGTTGATTCTTTTAGGGACACAGGATCTGAAGAAGCTATCATACTGAAAAGCATGCCTTTGTTCAAACAAAACTCTTCTATGCTTTATTAGAGACATGGTGGAAGATATCCAAGAGGAACTGCTTTCAGAACACAGAAATAGCAGCAACTACTTAGCAATTCAACTTGATGAGTCAGCCGGTGTATGTGTGTGCATGCATGCATGTTTTGATTATTTGCAAGTTACATTTCTGATAGCAGAAGCAAGCGTTCAATAGAACTAATGCGCAAAAACAATGTTTGTCATAGTACCACAAGTTTTGCAATCTGCCTGTCTGGAGCCATTCAACGATTGGTAAGAATAGTGGTCCGATCACATCAATGCAAATCATTACACCTACCACCTTATGGCTTCACTGTTTCCTACATAAGCTTTTTGCCAGCAAGGAAGTAACTAAAAACTCACACCTAATCCTTCATGAAGCTGTAAAAGCAATGCATTTAATTAAAGGCTCGCCACTGAATTTGTGCTTCTGTACACTGCTCAGTGATGATATGGGTTTCCCTTACCATTAACTCCTCTTTCATACTGACATGACGAGGAAAAATGCTTACAAGGTTTGAATCATGAACAAAACTGCAAACTTCCCTCAATTTTTAGCTCTCTTCCTTTGCAGACACTTTCAATGACTTATTCTGGCATGCTTAGCCTAAATGCTAAGGTTGGACACATTAGAAAACTTTACAGTTTGTCTTCACAAGTGCAAAGAAGAAACCAAGTCGTTTCCTCTTCTTTCCGATTTTGAAGGACGCTGTCAAGAGCTATAAATTCAGAAGTTAGCATGTGCAACCCAGGTGTTCAGCTATTCTCCTAATGACCCCCAGAAGAGAAAGATATCATTGACTTGACAGCATAGATTGGACCACTGCAAGGCAAACTGAGAGCGACAAGACTGCAACTGACTTTTGCTGAAAAGAAAAAATACAGAGCTTGTCATCCTCACTTCTCTGCAACTCAGCATTCTCTTCAATAGTAATGAAAAAAAAAAAGGCATCAATCACCCAATGATCCAAAGTTACTTCATTTTCAGTACACTTCCCAGTTAAAAGGTGCTGTGCACTAAGTTTGCCAGCTCGTCCACCACACTGAATGCTGCGAATTTAAAGATTGGACTTCCTTTGCTACTGAAATTCATTTTCACAGCATCACAATTCTTAGTTTTTGAACAGTTACATATTTTCTATGCAACACAGGAGAACCATCTTTGACCACTTGCTGAAGCACACACCAGAGCCTGGTATGTAGATTAACGAAACACTGCCAAAACAAAATGTACATTTTAAATGTACAAGTTTAAAATTAGCTTTCAGTAAATCAAAACTGTAAATTACCAAAGATTACATTTCAATGCCTCAAAAGCATTAAGTTTGCTATGGCGTTAACTAAGGGAACGGAATTTCTACTCTAAATGAACAGACACAGGTTTTGGAACTGGGAAGGGAGGAATCTACTTTAGCAATTATGATTACTAGCAGCTTTATTTATTTTTTTTAAGTTATTGATCAAGTAATGTAATGCAGATCCAACTGTATTTCCAGTGCACACATACAAATCATTTTACACATCATGTGACAAAATATGTAAAAAATTTTACAGATAAGCAATAATCATATAAAAACTATTTTGTAAAGCATGTAATTCACATCTGTCTCTTTTCAGATTATCACTACAGTTCAAACCCAGTTTTCAGAAGTTATAAGTATTACATCTATTTATAAGCTTTGCTGTTTTGCATGGTATACAGTGTGATTATTAAGCCTCAGTTAAGTTGCTGCCTTAATTATAACATCACTGATTTTCCACATGGACTTAATAAAGTGGATACAAGGCTTCCCAATTAAACTATGTTCTATTTCTTTATTGAATGTGTTACTTTCTCCATTAATCCATTTGTGAGTAAGAAGACTCTTGGACTTCCTCAATGAACTAAGAATAATTGTGAGTACAAATTGTTTTATTCGTTATTGTTCTATCTACACAGTGAAAGGAGAGAAGCTGAAATTCAGAATAATCATACGTTTTTGCTACTTTTACATGAAGTTTCCAGATATTGGCCAACAATGGCCAGGATTACAGCAAATACATTACACTCCCTCTAAGTATTTTGAATCTTTGACAATTGAGGGCAGCTGGGGAAAAAGTTTGCTGATGGAAAGCAACCAAAGTATAATAAGTAAAGATAATAATATGAAGCAAATCTCTTTCCCCCCTACCTCTTTATTTTTAATTTTATTTATTTTTGGCAGCAGGCAATGAGGGGGAAGAGGCTGAAGAGGAAAACTGTGTTTCCTTTTATTAATTAACATTTCTATTTGAATCGTGGGAAAAATAGTTTGGCTAAGTGACAGAATTATTATTAGCAGAATTATTCATGTAGCTAGTTAAGACTGTAGATTTCCCTTCTCTCCTCTCTCAGAGATGATTAATTTTCAAATTTGACACACAGTGCTTACACATGGCCCTCACAAACAGAATTAAAATGATATTATCGTTTTTGTTACATTGATTTCATTGTAATACAAAGTAATTCTATTTGGGTAACATAATCCCATAACAAAAAAAAAATCTTTGCAGATGTAGCCATTTTCCATACCCATATATATAAAAGCATTCATTATCAGCACATCAGAAGCCACTGAATATTCTATCTTTAAAATAAAATAAATAATAATAAACTATGTTAAAACTTTGGGGACTTCTCCCAAAATTAATACAGTAAGTTTAACTAAAAGAATGTTAATAACTAAACTATAGTTTAAGTGGGATAATCTCAAATGCATATTATTAATCCAGTTGGAAAAAAATGATACAGTATTCACACTCTACCCTTAGATTTGTAGGTTTGACTTAATTTCCAAGTTGCTTAGGGGTCTTGCCAACTGACTTGAAATGCACAGGCTTATATTTTAAACAGTAGCTAATTAATCACCATAAAAAGAAACAAACAACTTTAGTAAGCAACACACACAAGGACATAATGGCAAGGAGAAAACAATTATGACAAGCTACTTTCTAATGCAAATACCATCATTTCAGTCAAACTGAGCTCTGCCCAATTGGAGCAAATAGCTAATCTTCTCACACTGTGAATTCCTTTCCATAAATATTTATGAACGACAAGAACATTTGGACAGTTACATTAAGTCTTTATTAGTGTGTTAATTTGCCTGCCAAGTACAAATAGATTTTTCCTATTTAATTTTTAGGGCAGTCATCACCCAGCTTTTATAGAATTGTAGATGCAATGCTTTCCCCTCCCAAAAGCTGGAAAATTGTGTTTTTACAGAACTATACTGCATTTTCATTTACACTGGAAAATGATTATGCAACTCTGGTTAAACTGCCCAATATGTGGAATAAGTTGTGTAAATACTGATAGTTATTTAAGAAGAAAATGAATACTCTCTTTTCACCCAAATCAACTATTAGTAATAACTAGGTAAAGAACAGAGACAATCCCAAAAAGACCTGTCTACAGTTGGCACAGAAGAATAATAAATAACCATCACATGCCACAACTGGACCATGCCACACTTGTACAAATCATCGTGTCCTACACACCAACCGCCATCCAAGGTGCCTGTCTACACCGGCACTTTACAGCACTGCCACTTTTTCACTCAGGGGTGTGAAAAAACACACCCGAGCGCAGCAAGTTTCAGCGTTGTAGAGTTTCAGTGTAGACACTGCACCAGCGCTGGTAGCTGTGCCCCTCATGGAGGTGTTTTTTTTTTAAGAGAGCTGGGAGAGATATGGCAGTGCTTTAACATTGCCAGTGAAGACGTGCCCTAAGTCAATGGCTGGGACAAGTGGCTTAGCTGGGCTTTAGATGAACAAGTGTAAACAGGAAGCCACCTGATGTAAACAGGAAGCCACCATCAGTGCAGCAGCATTCCTTCATTTCACAGTAAGCACCCTACATCAGGCAACCCTGGGGTAAACATCTGTGGCTACAGGAAATCCCTTACCAGTATTTTTATTTGCAGCAATAGCTAGGGTGACCACATAGCTAGTGTGAAAAATCAGGATGGGGGTGGAGGGTAATAGGCACCTATATAAGGCAGAGCCCCAAGTATCAGGACTGTCCCTATAAAATCAGGACATCTGGTCACTCTAGCAATAGCTGGGTATTAAAGCATGTCCCTGATGCGCTACCTCACAGAAACGGATGGTAGCATAAAATTTAGCAAGTTATCCGCAGTTTACAAGAGCTGTATTTGTGGAATCCTTCAAGCTGGCCCAAGGTCTATGAGGGGCCCCTGCTGGGAACTAGAACTATCAGTCTGTTCAGGTGCAGTACACCTCTGTACGTGAAGGTATCAAGGCAGTTTGCCAAATTGGGAGTGGTCCTGTACAAGAAGGCCAGGGATAACAACTGAATTTCTGGTGCCACTCCAAAATCATCTCTCCCATGTATGAGAAAAGACTCCCTTGGAGAACAACTCACCAGCAAGCCAACCCACATAATTAACATTTGCCAGGAAGCTAATGAGGATGAATATGCTGGGGACAAAGAAGACAGTGTTGAAGTCTGAACACTGGCTGCCAGAGAAAACGGATGGCGACAGATCAGGAGATGAGTGTCTGTGTGTGTGTGTGTGTGTGTCTCTCTCTCTCACACACACACACAGTGCTATACACTACTTGACTTCAAATCAAGAAGTAAATATAGCAATGAGTGCACTGAGGTGGACTGCTTGAAGCAGGCACATATGGGATGCAATTTTACCAGAAGGGTGGAAATACTTGTCAAAAAGGGTGGAAATTCTCTGATTCCCAGAAGCACGCAAGCAGGAACTCAAGCAGAGGAACACATTCCTGACCGGTTATCTTCCAGCTGAAAAATTTGCACAACTGCAACAAAACCCCCAGCCCAACCTGCTATCCCTGCAGTCAGATTGTCACTTCCAGCTAAAACTTAACAAATGAAGAGCAGAGACTTACTGGGACGTAGGAGAGGAGGGAAACCAGAAAATTATTAATGTCACTCTGAACAATATTTCTGTAAGATGATTACAATAAGTTCTTCAGTTGAATAGTTTTACAGTAACAGGGGGATACAAGTACTGCATCACCTTCATGAACCACTGACAAGTAAATTACAACTTTAACCAAAATAAATAAAAATAAAATAACCAGCAAACTCCATCATATTTGAACACACTGTGCCATAAAGCTACTTTATCTTTGCTCCCAGGCACATTAAACTCTGCCACAGGTGCTATAATCACCTTCCTAATACTTTATTTAAAAAAATCTTTCAGCGATGATTTGATAAGGGTGAGGGATACAACTGTGGAAAATACTGTATTAATGATGGCATTTGCCAAACCTTAGATCATGCTGGTTTCTGAAAGCTCTCAGCTGAAATATGGCAAAGACAAGGCAAACCAAATGGAAAATATGGCATGAACAAATGGAATGATACAGAGCCAATCAAGAATGGGCTATCTTTTATACATACGGGGATTGACGGACAGGGGGGAATGTATTGTGCTAACTTGGGGGACAATCCTCTAAGGTCTGATCTCCAAAACTGGGGCTCCGGGTCTCAAGAAATCTTTTATCTGAAGACTCCATGACACTCCCATTGGAACAACTCTATGCTGCTATAAGACCCCACCTAGTTGTTTCAAAATATTACAGGGTACAGCATGCCTCTTCCCCCCTCTCTGCTCCCAGCATGCTGTCTGAGCAGCACCCTTAGTCTCTACTAGTCCAAGGAGCCTGGAACCTGCTAGCCTTTCTAAATTAAAAACAAGAGTCTTTACACAATGGTACCACTGGACAATTTTTTTTTTAAACAAGTGTTTTGAGCACATTAGGAGTTTGTCAAAATATCAATTACCCAACAGGCATTTCCATTCCTTCAAGAACTGATTCTAAACACAGGACAGCTGAAGGTCTGTCCAACGCAATGTCATGATAAATTTGCACAAATATAATTTATAAGATGCCTAGTCATATCAATTCTTGATGCACCCCTTGCACGAGCAGGATTGAAAAAAGAGTAACTCTTACTTATCAGTAAAAACAATGAGAAGTCCTTGTGGTACCTTACAGACTAACGAATCTATTTGGGCATAAGCTTTTGTTGGCTAGAACCCATTTCATCAGATGCAGTTAGGAAGTTTTCCCCCAGAAGGGAAGAAGAGGTAAGTCATCAGTTCCAGCAGAATCTAATCTGTTCTTTTGTAAAAGAAAAGTTAAGTTTTAGCACTTATGACTGAGGTAACTTTGCAAATTTAAACCTGTGTGGTGTCATTTTCCTTAGTTAACAGACAGACCTATTACCCACCGCTTTGCCCTCAAACAGCAGCAGAGCCTCTAACAAGATTCTGATCAGTTTCACTGCTACTGTTAAAAATACTGTAGGCAACAGTGAAGCTGACACCAATCAGGTCAACCTCATTCCTCTGTGCCTTGGGGAAAGCTCCAAGCAACAGCAACAGCAGGTATTGTTGATGTTCAGAAAAGAGGAAGCCCCAATCCCAAAAATAAACCAGAAGCTGGAGGAGGCATACATTAGCAGTGACAGGTTCTGGGACAGGAATAGGGGTCCGCTCTCCCCCTTATGAATACCAACATTCGCCCCCACGCTGGTAGTGAGACCAGGGTTTCATCACTGGAAAGGCCCCACATATTATGTATCAACCTCTAGCTAGTAGGTGCCTAGTATACTCTTCCCAAGGTCTGATCATGAAGGTATAATTTGCTAATTAACTAGATTTTGTATTTAAATGTTACCAGTGTTAATTCAGCCAAGACTGATAAACAAATTATCAAAAATTCCTACTGTCATCTAGCTATTGGGTAACCTTTGTGATACATCAGTGGCCTCTGTGCAGTTTCTCATGATCAAGTATCCAAATCAAAGATTAGCATCAAAACGTGGCATCCCTAAGTAATGCTCTTAGAAGACCAAATGCCGCAAATTGACATAGCAAAATACGAATGCATTACAGTTCCATTCCTGTGTCTAAAGGAGGGGCTTCAGTTTCCAACCCTGTCAGCCTGGCACCTTTCACAGCACGAAATTCATGAACCAAGTAGTAAACAAATGCACAAAAAACTTCACTCTTACTCATGTAAAAACACAGTCTTACTTGGAACAATAGTATTTGTGGGCAATGCTTGCCTTTGCCTCATTAAAGGGCTGCCGACACCTCCTGGAAACTAAACACATTCTCTTCGGAACCAATTCTGCTTGCATAGCATGTACGTTCTTTTATTATGAAAGACATATGCATAAAAATACGATCTTTGTTTCCTCCAAGTTCAGCTGCTCCTGCTGCTCATCCCTACCTGAAGTAACAATTAACTGCGGTGGAAATTACTGTAATGTCAGAGATAGAAGATTACGATTTCAGGTGGGGGAAACAAACAACAGGAGCAGATGAACTCAAAGGAAACAAAGATGTTGTTTTGATAAAAAGATACTTGGCAAAAGATAAAGAGAAGAGAGAAAAAAAAAGTGACAATCCAGAATGGTTTATAAACTGAATGTCTTTCAAAGTTCCCTACAAAGCATCAGCAGGTCTGTGAAGACTTGCAAAGAATATATAACTAAGAGCTGATTGATTTGGAAAAATGACAGTCATGGTGCCAATATCCCACTGACTTGTATACTCTTGCTCAAATTGCAACTTAAGGGGGAAAAAACTGAAGAATATCTGGTTTAAGGCAACAATTACAGTGCTAGATGAATTTTTATTAAGGAAATGTCTGGGTATCAAATAATGAAGTGTACTGCTCAAAATACATTATTTCTCCTCCTTGCCTGAAATCTAGTTCCTTAAAATTTAACTTTACAGCCACAAGTGGGGTATGAAATGTTAAGCAGCCCGTTTAAATAAGTATACTTACATTTCTCCAACAGGATGCAATATGGCAAACAGATGCAAGGAAGGGTAGGGGGGGATCTTTCCTCTTCCAGAGCAGTGAGCAACTGGCTATCAAGCTCTTCCTCCAACCCAAATCCCCTTCCCCCAAGCTCCCATCAAAACAAATTAATGGTTGCAAGCCAATTTTTAAATCAGAATGTGATTGCTTTTTTCTGATATATGGAAAAGGACAGTGATGTGATGGATATAAACACAGGTCTCTTCTCACCAAAAAAGATTTTAAACAAGTAGAAATGGTCACTATAATCAAAATGTACTGCATACAAAACCTTCAGTTATCTTTTTGTTCTCTCCAGTACAGGAAATTGAGGGGAGGGGGGGGAATAAATGTTATATTATAGTGTGTTAAAAACTCTGAATGCCATTTGGCAGTTCTTTATTTTGAATCCCTTATTTGAAAAAGATATCAATATTCATTCAATATATTTTAGCTAAGTCTATCAACATCCTTTACAATCAGCCCTCTAAAACACAAACTTCTCTCAAGTCCCAGAATGGATCCAATACAGATCAGAAGAGGGTTATTCTTTTTACCAAAACAACGAGGAGTCCTGTGGCTAACAGATTTATTTGAGCATAAACTTTCATGGGTGAAAACCCCACTTCAGATGGATGGATTCTTCTTGCCAAGTGTGCACTTAATCCGGTACATATAAAATCCAATGAAACGCGAGATTATTACATACACTTTTTTCCAGTGAAGTGTACAGGACTTCAATTATCTCTAAACGTGGATAGATACAGGGGGCGACCAAAACGACAACCACCACCACGTTTTAATGCTTTGCTCCTTGAAACGCTGCCCAGAGTCTCCTCACCCCTCTGCCTCCCATCCTGGATTATGTGCAACGAGGATTGCAAACCCTGAGCGGTTTTTTTTTCCTTTTTTTTAAGTTTGCAAAAACAAAAACAAATATGTATTTTTTAAGATGACTCCTCAGCACACAGGATAAACAAAAATAACTCCAGCCACCCCCACACAAGCATCACGAAGCCCAGGGAATATTTCACCACCAGGTGACTGCCTGTGAAAGCGACTCGGGGGGGTGCACAAGAGCGTGCGATGCCCCCACCCGCCCCGGCCAGTGCGGGGCTCGCCCGCTGCGCTGCGGGAAGTTAGTTCGGGGGGAAAGGCTGGCTCCGTGGCATTGCAAGGAGCGCTGCTGCCCCTTCTCCTGGGCCCCTCTCCCCCTCCCCGGCGGCCAGGCCTGGCCGCTCCCCCCACCGCGCGGAACATGGCCACGGGCAGCGACCCCCGCAACTTCCCCCCTTCCCCGCTCACCTCGCATCAGGGCGCAGAAACTGCAGAGAAGTAGGCTCCGGAGCCCGGGCCCCATCTTCCGTCTCTGCTCGCTCACCGGCGGGGGGGCGGCGGCGGCGCTGGCGGGGGAGAGCAGCAGCAGCAGCTCTGCTGCCAGTTCATACTTCCAGGCGGGGGGGAGCAGCTGCAGGTCCGTCCCCTCCCGCTGTCTGGCTCTAGCAGGCGCCTGGCCTCTTTGCACCAGCCGCGCAAACGCTCCCCTCCATGCTCATGCTGCCGCCGCCGCCACAGTGCAAAGGCGGCTGCAATTCCCCCATCCAACTCCTCGGCCAGCCGCCGCCTCCGCCTCCCGTGCACAGCGGCGCAGGGATACACGCCCCCCCCCTTCTCTGCTCACCAGCAGCCTCCTCCCCCTGCCCGCCCCCAGACGGCTCCCCACGCCCGGATGCAGCGCCCTCCTCCGGTGCCCCCCGAGCCTCCCAGACAAAGGCGGGCGGGGGAGCCGAGCCAGGCAGCGCGGCGGCCGGGAGGAGGGAGGCAGCGCTTCACAGAGGCACAGTCCGCAGCGAGGGGGAGGGACACTCCTGCAGCCACTATCGCATTCCAATGGGACTATTTCCCTTTCCCTCCTCCCTCTTTTTTTGGGGAAAGGGGGGGTGCGATGCGGTTGTCGATACACCAGTGGACCTGGGAGTGCCGGACCTACTTTCAGCCACAGAGCAAGAGCAGCAGCACAAAGGAAACTCAGAGCTGCTGCTCCTGCTTCAGGTGAAGGCAGCCCTGGCTCAGGCAGGCTACGTGCTTGCAGCCAAGGAGAAGCTGAGGGAGACAAGCAGAAAGGCCAATGCCTCTTTCCTTTCTAATTCCCTTTGTCTAACTATTGCAGCAGTACATTAACCACACACTGTGAATGAATCAGTACTAATGGACCTCGAACCAGCTGGATATGTAGAGATCTCCAATATAAAGTTATGGGACCAAGCCTGCACTCCTTAAACAGCAAAACTTCCACCGACTTCAGTGAGAGTTTTGCCTAAAGACTGCAGCATCCTTTAAAAAAATCCTTACAATCCCACATAAGCCAACCCCCAAAATAAAATCTCTGCCAGTCAGTCACGCAAGAGGGTGGAATAATATTGATATTTAAATATTTATCAGTCTCCTATACGGTTTTCCTGATCTGGCCTCCTGATTGAATTAGAAACCCCCTAGGGGAATGGCTGAGTCATGTTATATTAAAGTATCAGTATCACTAGAAAAAGTTGAGCAGCATTGTAAAATGAAGCTACAGTGTGAGGTTACTATGGATTGCAGAGGAATTTTTTTTAATCTTTCCCAGTGCAAAAATACTAATTATTCTTTTTAACAGACCTTTGCTGCTTAATTGCTGCAATGATGCATGTCTCATTTCCCAAAAGTCACTGGGTTTTGGTTTTTTGTCCCCTTCACTGAATCAATGCAATAAACGGTTTTGAACAAAAATTTAAAAAACCACAAACATAAAACACATAATAAACATTTCACATTTAAATGTAACAATAAACACTTCCCAAATGATAGCCACTTAAACACCCCCCCCCTCTGTCAACTACTATAAACAGATTTTTAAATATTTAGTAATTCATTCTTAGATGCTTTTTTAAAAAGTTTATTTCTCTACATATTTTTCTCTTTCCTACTTTGAAACACTGAATGAAAGTTTTCTTGCATTTACATAGCTTCTTTCATCCACTTTACAAACGCCACTTAATGATTTGTACTAAGAGACATACATACCACTTTGCCCACCAAGGAATGCAGCAGCTGTTTAATAGCACACAGACACAATATACAACAGCTTAGGGCAGAAGTTGAGAGAAATACTATATTAAATTTAAAGGGTCGTATTATTCTCAGATCTACTACAAACACAAGAAAAATAACCCTTCTAATTTCATAGTTTACTTTGTTCTTTCCTGGTGATCATTTATAGTAGGATGTCAGCACCGGAGACAGACTAGGGTATAGGCCTTATAGACCCTTGCCTAGGGCCCCAGTTTCTTGAGTCTTGCGATTACATCAGAATCTCCACTTTCATTTAAAAAAAAACAGAAAAGAAAAATGCATTGTTAAGTTTCTTGTCCATATGGTTGCAAAGAAAAGCTTAAACATTTAAACAAGAATGAAATCAAAGCAATAATATCTCCTTGCATCTGCAACACTAGCTCTGAGTTGTGAACTGCCTCATTCATCCGAATGGTGAGGGAACTTCAAGACCCGCTGCTCTGGGTGACCCCACCAACATCACCCCCAGTGGTGGACTTTGTGTTGCCCAGCCACCAAGTTGGTTTCCCCAGCTGCCAGTGTAAATATTGGGAGGTCCCCTGCCTACCTGGGGCTTGGAGAGGAGGCCCCTATTACTACTCCTGGGGAAATAAGGAAGGCTAATGTTGCCTCCCTGACTCTCAGCTAAGAGACATGGCCTTTCCTGCTTCTGCCACTCCATCTGGGGGATGGGCCCACAGGCCATGATGTATCTAGGCACTGAATTCCCTTAATCCAGCCCCAGTCAGCACAGTTAACTGAGGCAACAGCCTGCAGGGGAAACACAATATTATTTAAGCTGTTCCAGAAAAATGACTATAATTTTACAATATAAAGTACATTGTAAAAT
Organism: Gopherus flavomarginatus; assembly: GCF_025201925.1. NCBI lineage: Eukaryota > Metazoa > Chordata > Testudines > Testudinidae > Gopherus > Gopherus flavomarginatus. The sequence continues at coordinate 135,999,575 of NC_066617.1, forward strand.
CAATGTTGTATAACAGTGATTAACCTTTTAAAACAAGTATCTGGAATCTGTGAATTCCCTATCATAATCACATAAAGTAGAGCTGAGAAAACCCTCATCCTGAGAGCTATCAAGCTTGACCCCCTAAAGCACGCAACACATTTCCCTACATTATTCTCTCTAGTGTGTTATCTAATCTTTTGCTGGTGAAACTCCAGTGTCTTGACTACTTCTCTTGGGAGTCTGAGCCCCTAATTGCTCTCACTCTTAAAGACATCTTCTCTGAGGTCCAGGCTAGTTTTATTTTTAGCATTAGAACATTACAGCATTCCATCCCTTCACCGTGTCATTGTAATGCAAGTCTTCTCCTTTCCTGATATTATTTCCTTGGAGAAATTTAAGTAATGTTATTGGCTTCCCCTACCTCAGCTTAGCCCTCTTTTCCCACAAGTATCAAGTCAGATCCTTCAATCTCCTTTCATCAATGCTATCATATCTAGTCCTATCCTGAACCTACTCTCCACCTTCTGCATTTTTTTTCTTATAATGCAGAGGCCAGAACTGTGTGCAACATTCTAGGTGCAATTTTACGAGGACAATATAAGAAAGGCAAGGTGAGTGAGGTAAAATCTTTTATTGGACTAACTTCTGTTGGTGTTGCTCCCAATCTTCTTCAGGAAGAGCTCAGTGAAGCTCAGAAACTTGTCCCTTCGACCAATGGAAACTGGTTCAGAAAAAGTTATTGGTTCACCTAGCATGTCTTTCTCATATCCCGGGACCAACACGGCTACTACACAAAGTAAAGACAGTAAAACAAACAAAAAACCAAGGCACGTTCTCTGCTTTACTTGCAGTTTATATGCACAGAAATTAGTTTTTAAGATGGACCACAAAAGGAAGTAGGTGAGACAAATGGCCTCGCTAGCACCTGCGGGTCTTTCATACTGTTTGTAGTATGTCACTTGATTTAAGCTGAGTCAGAATAAAATAAAGGGGCGTGGAAAGAGGGTACATTTTGAATTTTAATAGGGATTCCTCATGTTAATTAATATTTAATCTCTGCCTCAAAGTAGAATTTCTGGGTCACAGATTCAAAAACTGTCCAAGACCCCAATCCTGCAATGAGATCTGTGTAGGCTAGCAGGCTCTTACACCAACACAAGGTCCTGATGAAATCAGTGGGATCCTTGTAAGACTGAGGCCCAAGTCAGTAGTGATCTAAAGCAACTAATGGATTATGACTGCTCAGCAAATGAGTTTGTGTCTACCACATCACAGAAACCACCATCAGAATTGATTTATTTGCTGATAGTCTCAATGAGTCCAAGAATTCAATGGGCACTCTGGGTGAAATCCTGCCTCATTGAAGTCTATGGCAAAACTCCCATCCCCTTCAGTTGGGCCAGGATTTTGCCCCAAGACTCTAGCTCACCCCTAGAAGTAGGACCACGAAGCAAGGCTGAGGCACAATAGTATGGGGGGGATAGAGCATTATGTACGAAGGCTTACGCTGCTATTGCCTGTGTTGTAGCTAATACTGTTCAGTGCATTAACAGAAGACCCTGGGTTTCAGTGCTGTCAGTCTGTAACTTTTCACAAGCCCTAAACTCACTGTTTAAAAAGAAACAGACTTAATTCTTATCCTCCCTAACTCTGAGCCCAACCCCAGTTCAAGTATAAGGGCATTTACCATCATTTAATGACAAATCTTTGGGAAGAGGTTTGCCATGAGGCTCTCTTCTGAAATTAAATGACTCCTTAAAGTGGAGCTACATCAACAACCAGGTAGAAAGGGGTTAGATTATCTTGTCCATAATTAGAGTCAATATTAACAGGAGACATTTTGTCGCTTACCAACTCTCCCGTGCCATGGGGAGGTGCCTTCAACTTTTCAGCAGGAAATAGGAAGCTCACAAATAGGTTGCTTTGGATTGAGAGAGAGAACATTTTGGTTTTCTTTGTTTCTAAGGCACCACCTCCACCCGTGATCCCCAGAGGTCCTCTCAGAGCAATCCTCCTCATCTCCTCTCTTCTTCAAATAAACCTTGAGATGGGAAAAATTAGAAGCATCTCTCTCCAGAGCCCGTCAGTGCCACTGCTGTTACCAGAGGAAGCCATTTACACAGCAAAGTAATTGTTCCCTCCATCTACAAAACCTATTCTATGTGGCAGATCATATGGCAAATGGGGACTTGAAGGGGCAATCAAAGTTTCCGCTTTCTCCTTCCATCCTTTTTGTTCTCATCTTATTTTTTTCCCTGATTCTTTTTTACTCCTCCCCACATAGGTGCCGACCTCTAACGGTGCCAGTGGGGGTTCGTCCCAGACCCAACTCCACCCCCTCCCTTCCCTTATTCGACTCCTTCCCCAAATCCCTGCCCTGGCCCCGCCTCTTCCCCACCTTCTCCCCTGAGCACACTCCTTCCCCCTCCCTCCCGGAACTTGCTACAGCTGTTTGGCGGCGACAAGTGCTGGGAGGTAGGTGGAGGAGCTGGGGCGCAGCACGCTCAGGGGAGGAGGAGGATGAGAAGGTGGGGCGGTATGGGGAACTTGGCTGACAGTGGGTGCAGAGCACCCACCTATTTTTTCCGTGAGTGCTCCAGCCCTGGAGCACCCATGGAGTTGGCACCTATGCTTCCCTATTACCAGAAGAGGTGGCCGGTTGCTCAGCCTTTATTTGCATCTCCAGATAATCAGACCACGAGTGCCCTCCCACAGCCAAGCACTGCAACCAAAGCAATAGCTTGGGCTGTGCCTGAGCCCATCACAGCCCTATATATATAAGCCACTTCAATAAAAATTCTATGGAGATACCCTGAGAGTAGGTATGGAAGCCTTCAAGAACCTGCCCATTGCCTTACTTGCAGTGGGACATGAGAGGGAAGGAGGAGCATATTTGTAATGGTGGCCAGGGTGGATCTGACATCATGCGATTTACCCAGCCCCCCACTGCTCCTTTCCGCTCCTCCTCTAACTTTCAAGCCTGAAAATTCTGTCCCACGCCCTCAGAGCATGCTTCTGTTGTAGTGCTTTCAGCTCCCCATATGCAGGATTCTGATTCCAGATTTACACTACTCATTGGACCACCAGGCAGGCCCAATATTTATTAATGTTTAACATGCCTAAATTTCAAAGCCAAATTATGAAAATTTCATTTGGGAAAGTTGCAGTTTTAGTATGTTTAAGTATTTGAATGCTGCATTGATGAGTTAAAACATCCATTTCAAAGGGATCACATTTTACACTGACATGCACTGAAGCATTGTTTTGTTTTAATTTGCTAAAAAATTTCAAACCCAGTCAGCATATGGACCCCATTAAGTATAACGTGCATGCATTTTAAAGCAACAACAATTTTGAAATACTTCCTTTTCAGAACACTTTTATGGAGTTCAATATTTTGCAATACATATCCTCAGTATTTACCAATTAAGTGTTGCATTGAATCCTTTGAAGCTTAAGAATTAGCTATTGGTAAAACATTGTACATGTTGTTCACACTATTTTAGTCACAGGGATTGGTGGCTGAAGTTTATGGCTATGGTTAAAAAAGGGAGATCACCATTTCAGGGAGTAGTTAACAAACACACAACAACTTTCATATGGTAGCTTTTATTTCTGATGGGCCTTAAAAACTACAAAATACAAGCTGTACACCGGGATGTCTCATTGAACCCTAGAAACACAGCCACCTCTGGGATGAAATGCAATAGTTAACAGTGCACAGCAACACTCTCTTGTTTTATCCAGTTCAAATTGCAGAGGGAATGTAGCTAATCAGAATCTAATCACTCAAACTGGAATTCAGTCAGGACACCAGGGCTAACACCTTACCTCTCAAGAAAATTATTATGAGATTTTCAGTAGCAGTTTCTTATCAGAGGCTTGGGCTTTTTATATCCATTCGACACCTGTAGGGTAGTGTAAACGGGGGAATGGTCCCGCTATTGTGTGGAACCTTCCTGGCTTCTGCACTACGCTGGTGAAGTGGACTAGCAAAAGGATCTGAGTCCTCGCTCCCACTTCCTTTACCAAGAAGTCTGCCTGACCTTGAGGGCTCCCCTTCCACACTTCTGTCTGGCAGAGTCCTCGTAACCCCAATGAGGCTGAGCCCAGGATTCCTGAGGGGCTCAACCCCCAATACTGCTGTGGTCACATAGGACAGGGGCTAGGATGTCCCCACTCCGGGGTGCTCTCTCTGCACTGGCACATCCCTGACCCACTGATCATTTCATACAATTTAAAGCAAATACAAGTTGTTCAATTAACAATTAATTAAAAAAAATAAGGAAAAATGGGAAAGGTTAAAGAAAAACATCACCCTGCTCTGTGGCAGGGAACATTACAAACAGTGTCTCTGGACATCAGGGCACTTTGCAGTCTGTTCCTTGTAGGTCCCAGGTCTCCTTCTCAGGTCCTGGCTGTGCTGCAGGGATGCTGCAGGTTCGACACTTGCAATAGTGGTGGCCACACACCTCCAGGCTTTGGGTGGTGGGACCCTTCTTCCCAGTCTCAGCCCCACATTGGGTTATGATCCCCCTCCCAGTCTGGCCTGCAAGGACCCTTGGCTAGGGGTGTCTTTCTGCGCTGGGCCCTTTTCCCAAGGTCTCCCTTTTGCTGACCCCAGTTGCTCACCACACCTGGCTCTATGGTTGCAGCTCTGCTCCCAGCATAGGATCTGCTCTACCTGGGCTGTGTTTCTGGCTCCCTGGCTGCTTTTCGGGCCTCTCTGGATCTGGAACAGCTCTGCTCCCCAACTCAGCTTGGGCCCCTGCTTTCTCCTTAGCTCAGCCCCACTCTGTCTGATCCAGGCAATTCCAACTCACACGGAGGATGGCACCCACCCTGGCCTCCTGACTCCCTGATTAGCCTGCCCGCTCTGTCAATCAGGCTGACCTGGAGCATTGGCCTCTCCCCATTGTTCCTGGGAACTGTCAGTCTCAGGGTCCTGATTTCCCATCGACCCCTCCCCTTTTAGTGCTGGGAGCTAGCCAACCAAAACACCCCCACTGAATGTTAGTAAGGGGGCAACAGTCCCCTTACAGAAGCATTACAGTACCCCCTAAAAACAAGCTAAGACTTTGGTTCAGTCCAGATTCACCAGAGGAAAATGTGCCCCCTACTGGCTCTTCAACACCATTACCTGCAGTGCCTCATCTCACACAGTCCATCTCTGCTTAGATTGTGAGGCAGGATCACAATAAAGAGAAGATATTGAAGCCATTCGTATTTAAAGAGATGCCAAGCTCTTCCTCGACTGAGTGCTTTGTATGCAGTGATAAAAATCAAAGAAAGAACTATGGTGCATTCTCGATGAACCCGTTAGCATTAATAGGGATTTTTGTAAGCTAAGTTTATGGACTTGGCAATGCCTAGATGCCACCACTGCTGAACACCATAGGTTTTTATTTTAGTGTGTCCCAGGTCCTATAAGGGCAGCTTATAGGAAACATATGTCCCCAGTTTATTTTAGGCATATAAAATGCTAGTGTGTACATTGTGGCTATATGCTACCTTATATTTGTTCCATTAAGGCAAATTCCTTAAAAAACTTTTTTTCCTGTTTATACTGGAGAGCACATACTCAAAATGCCGATAATAAAGATAAAGTTCAAAATTACTGTTGCCCACATCTTAACCAAGTGTAACTAATGAAAACCCATGTTTAATTGATATAATTTTGGACCTTTGTGAGGCTGAGTGAAATGGAAACTGAGCCTGTATTTTCCCCTCTCAACTGGCAGCAGTGTTAAGTGTAGGGTGTACCTTAACAACCTACATCTCTTCCATGCCATAAAGAAAAGCCGACATGTAGGCAGAGGACAGCAAAAAGTTAGACAAATTCAGCCTTGGTATAAACTGGCACTTTGACTTCAAAGGTAGTTACAACTACTTACAACAGGAATTAAGCTAGGCCTTAAGTTTGCACTGATTGTGTGTATAATGATTTCCACCGTTTTACAGCCTGTAACTCATTCTTTGTAAGATGAGAGGGCGGGAGATGCAATTATATATGGTTGAAGACTCATTTGCTGTTTTTCCATGTCCATTAGTTTCTTTGAATAATTTCCTTGGGCACTGATGAAGATTGTTCAAGTACAGCTGGGGATAAAACAAAGACAAATAACATAGGAGACACTACAAGAGACTCCCAAAAGGTGTTAATTATAAGAGTCACCCATGCTGTAAAGGTAGTAATATAGAATTGGTGCATTCAGTTTTGGAATAAATAGATTCTGTTTTCTTTTTTTAAGGAAAAATAAGTTATTACAGCAAGAACATCCATTAGGTCTCTCTCCCCCAGCCCATAAATAGTACTTGGTAACATGAGTCCTCCTTTTAATTCAAAAGACTGAGTTATGCCTGAATAGCCTTGACTTGTAAAGTTCCTTCCAATGCCTTTTCCAGTGTCAGGACTTTGCAGTTGATGCAACTTGTACTATTTTTAACTTACTACAATTGTGAACAATCTAATACCTTTAGAATGATCTGAAAAGAGTTTACACAGAACAAAATCCCCAATTAATCTTGGCATATTAAGAGATCTTTTCTTTGAACAATACATTTAAAATGCTATTTTTCCCCCTCAAACATTTTTTTAAGCAAAGCTCCAAAAGGAAAAAAAACAAAAGGTAGAGATTTAGAGCCACATATTCATTTGTGGTTTATGAATCTTGGCACATTAAATTGCCAGAATTGTTAATGAACCTATGGGCTTCCTATGGCTCATTGTGGCAATAAACCATTACCTTGTTTACCAAAATGTGTCAAGTTCCATGGGATTATGTTAAAAAACAATGGAAGGCCCAGGCCCAGACCTCTTTAATGGAGAAAAGGAAGTATGAGTGAAATGTCACACAAAATCTATTTTATTCAGTCACTGTCCTAGCCTACCCCTCACATATACATATATCATACACTCCCAATTTGCTTTTGTTAAAAAAAAATTAAGGCGTGTACTTGCTCCCTTTTTTCTATATCTGATCTTCCTGATTGGGTGATCATTGTACTGGCAGCCTGTGTAGTTACAGACCCAGCTACTGCCATGAGTCTGTTTCAGTGCAATATTTAGATAACTACTATGCAGCTGATAAGTCTCTTTCTTGAACAATTTCATTATAGATACTTAAATGAGCACAAAACATATGAGGTCTGAGTCTACATAGTTGGTGGACCACTGCCAATAAGGAACAAAGCCTGATTTCACTGAAGTCAATGGAACTTTAATTTCAGTGGGCCCAGAGTTTGGCTGCAAATACACTGGGACATTAAAATTACAAGCGCAGTTATTGAGAGGCAAAGCACCCTTCGCTCCCATTGACTTCAGTGGGAGTGGACGATGCTCAGCACCTTACAGCCTTCCCTCTGGTCCCCTACATGTGAATTATCCATTAACTAGTTTCATTAAATATAACTTATATAAGCCATCTCAGAAGACCTATATTTTAGAGCCCTGTGATCCAAGTCCTTCTTCTCCTTTTGGTACAATATTCAAAACAAGATAAAGCCATAAAAAGAATACCAAACACAAATTAAGGGCATATTCACAAGATTATGCAATAACTATTTAGGGACTTTTTTCTGCCAATCAGATGCAGTTGTCAATTTTCCATGAATAAAACAAACAAACAAAAAAGGTGTGTGATCAAAGTATCATGCTGTATGTTCACGCTGGGCTGACTATCGTCTCATTTACAACAATGTAAATGGGAGTCTGGTGCAGGAAAAAAGGAGTGAATGTGCCCCCTAATCAGTGTTTAAATTGATGGCAATAGGGAGTTCCATACAAAGAACAAGGGGGGAAATTTACAGCTGAGCTGAATTTGAGACAAGAAATTCAGGTTCGGACAAGATTTGGCCATTATAACTATATTTCACAGCCAATTATTTTTGACCTTTTCCAAAACAAACAGTCCTCAATAAGGATGACATATAGCATGTGACAAATCTGAATGTTTTCCAAAGCAGTGATTGAGTTATTGGAGTACGAAAAAATAAAATGCATCTGTATTATTTATTTCATGCCTTGAAACAAAACAAGCGAAACACTGACATAGCTGGCTAATCAGAAACAGTTGGGAAGATTGTTTTTGGAGTTTTCCAAAAATTTCACTGCTGGATTGAGAAATCATGTCCTCCTTAAGGCAATCATTTTGAAAAGTTATGACACACAATGGAGGGACTTGGCTTAGGGCCATGAATTATCTGCATGTGGGACTCCAACTGACATAAATGGAAGATGCATACACAAAGACAGAGCAGCACATGGCCATTTCAATAAAAGGGCCATCTTATCCTTATCTACTCGTGATGCAAGAAGAGAATTTAGTGTCAATGGGAGCTGGATGCAGATGGAAACAACAGGTCCATTGGAAAGAGCAACTAGGAAAACTCACTCAAAACACACACCAAATGTCTTCCCTAATGCAGGAATGTCCAAAATAAAGCTTCTTCTAACACCTCTCTAACCCCAGAACGGATAGAATCTTGTGAGAGTGTGAAAGTAGTTAGTTAGAAGGCATTAGAAAATACTGTAAAATGCATGATCTACAAGTTTGGACAGTGTCCATCAAAGAATTCGCTCAACACAGAGTAGCTGGAGTAGGCACAGAAAAAAGCCGTTCCTGTTCCCTGTTACTCTTCAACACTCTACTAGATCCTCCACCATAAAGATCAAGTGCCACTGTGAAGTAGCAGATATCAAAATTACATACTGGACTGAGTTGTATTTGATAGAGGCAGACTGCATCTTTGGTTGCTCACTAACATTAAGGATACCACTCCCAATCTGCTAAAAATCAGTCAGTCATTAATTACTGTAGAGACAGAGTAAAACTGGGAATGACTCTAAAGTCATGCAGCTAATAACAAACGTCTTTCCTGTGCCAATCTCAACAGATCTTTCAGCCAGGTTAAACAGAGTACCTCAGCATCTGAATCACCCCAGACCTATTAAAAAGTACCTATCCTTAACACGGAGGACTTGTCTCTCTATGCATGAGCAAATGGATTACAGAATCTAGCCCCCAATCTCCTGATTTTGTGCTGAACAGCAAAAAATTTATTTTCTTGCTCATTTCATTTTAAGGAAATACTGAGTGCACAAGATTAAGCAATAACTATTTAGGGACTTTTTTCTGCCAATCAGATGCTGTTGTCAATTTTCTATGAATAAAATGAAAGAACAAAAAAAAAAGGTGGGTGATCAAAGTATCCTGCTGTTATGTTCACACTGTGCCTGACTCATTTACACCAATGTAAATATGGAATAATGCGACTGAAGTCAATGGTATCACAAAAGGTTAAAGGAGGGAGAAGAAGAACAAGTGGTTTTAACTTGCTAGCTTAAAATCTTTTTTCTAACTGAACCAATACACTACTTTACAGAGGATAACACAGTACATTATAGATGTACTGAAACTGGAAAAGAATATTTAATCCAGATAATAAATGAAGAACACAGTAGTGGGCATTGTGATGGATGGCTACACCTGAATTTATGGTCTGCATATTAATATCCTTATGAATTACATATGATAGAAAACTTCCTCTCTCAAGCATGAGTTAGAGATTTTCTATAGACAATGACTTCCTGAAGGCCAAAAAGGAAGCATCTAGAAAGAATAACTTCAGGCATACTCCAAGAATGTAGACAGAAGACAATGTAGTGGGAGACCAACACTACAAGGGGAATGCAACACAGATGAACTTGCATATAGAGGAACATGACTTTCAAGGTAGGTGCAGACCTTCGGGGAGACAAGAAGTGCTGGATTTCCCACAGCAACTGGCTACAAACTGGGAGATGAGAAAAACTATTCTTATGTGAGGAAGAATAACCAGAAAGTATCCACGAACCTGGCAGTGTCAGGGTCACAGAAGTGGCTTGAAGGGCCTATATTCCATGCTCTAAGAGATACCACCAGTGTCAGGAACGCTGAAGTGTTAATACCATCAATAATTTTTCTAGTTGCGGGGCGAAAATCCTTCATATCACTGACATCTGGTGTTTGCACCAAGCTCAAAATTATAGATTAGAGAAAAATGAAGTGAACTGAGAGTTTTCTAATTGCCTTTACATGTCATTCTACACTCTTTTTTAGTTGGTGATTGGAAGTTTCTTATTACACAGCAATATTGCTAAAGTACCAAAGTTTCATACTTGGCACAAGGTCATATTGAAATCATAAGCATCTGATTTGCTAGCCTATGAAAACATACAATATTGAACTCCCAATAGTTTGACATGTGGTTTCCCTGCCCCCAAACAGAGTTCTAGAGTGTAATTTTCTTTTTATGATTATTTGCATTAGTTATCACACAACTAGGTTTTCTATTTCCCTTTTTATATGGCAACCTACAACATCTATGTGTGCCAGTCTATATAACTTGATGGGGATTTTTTACACGTCTTTTTTATGTTCTGCATAATAAAAGATAATAATAATATGAAACACTCCTAGAGACTAAAGTAATCACTACATTTCTCATGTGATTCAAGCCAATCAGTTTTTGACTTTGCGCTGCAACATAACCTGAGATGTGCTAAAGAGTCCCAGAAGGACACAAAATATCATGTCATATTGGCTGATAACTCTTCATATGGCTCTGGTATTGTTTTCCTATATTAAAATTAATGTATTGCAGATAAACCCAACTTACTTTCTCACGGACTTCTACTGCTACCTGATCTGTTCATTGCTTGACCTGTCTGTTGAAGTGTGTTACAGGTTGGCAATTTCATAACAAGAAGGGAGGAGGGGGCACGGAACATGTCATATTTTATGAGCATGCAGTGCAAAAAGAAAGTAGTCCATAAAAACCTATGATGAAAAAGCGCAAGATAAATATAATGGATTTTTACTTTTTTTAACAGCTGCTCTGTCTCACACATTTACTCTTTTTGATGTCCAGGAAAATAAATTAAGTTTAAGTATGAAAAATGCATATTTCTAAGAAGAATAAGTTATTTATGCAATTAAAATGTGGTTAAAGCAAATCCTCTCTCACCCTTGAAGTATTAACATTTTTCAGTTTATTAAACTATTTAATAAACTGATGTTGCCCTCTAGTGTTCAAGTGTAGCTTCAAAATACTTTAGAAATAGAAGAATGATCCATACAAGTTATGCAATGGCTTCTCTTTTGTACCTGGAACAAAATGAATCTGATAGACTGCAAGCAGTTTTTAGAAACTAAGAATTTTTAAAATAACTTGTTCCACTTCTTGTAGAAGCTCAAATCTCAACTCTGTTTCCTTACCATATTGGTCACTGCCAACATGCACCTAATTTCCATGCGTGTACTGTTAAAATGTCAAATGTCTGTTTACTATCTCATTTAGATGCAATGTTTTAAGATTGTATTTTTAGTTACATTAACTTACCACTTAGGCCAGAGCCAGCCTTGGACAATACATACTGTGTCTGCCAACTATCAGCTTCTTCCAAAGAGAAGGCTATCCCAATTAATACCCCTTCCCCACCTGCCTCCAACAACCTCCTTACTACAGTAAAGACTCACACTGGGAACTTCATGGCTTTAGACCAGTGGCTCTCAAACTGTTTTTACTGGTGACCCCTTTCACATAGCAAACCTCTGAGTGCGACCCCCCCTTATATATTAAAAATATTTATATTTAACACCATTATAAATGCTGGAGGCAAAGCGAGGTTTGGGGTGGAGGTTGACAGCTCACGACCCCCTATGTAATAACCTCATGACCCCCTGAGGGGTCCCAATCTCCAGTCTGAGAACCCCTGCTTTGGACAGCTGCTCCAGCAAGTGAGCTAAAAGGGAGCCTCCTTCTGGCCCAGACAGTAAAAGCTAAGCTCTTTCCACAGCATGTGTATGAGTAAATTGTCTGTCACGAAGAGATATGCAAATAGGGATTATTATTAAACACATATGATGTATTAACAAGGTCTGCTGTCACAGACCATATTCAAGACTTCAAATAAATACTCACTGTCCTTTTAAAAGGAACATAGTCAACTTCAAATCTAGTCAGCCATCTTAAGAAGAAAGTTAGAAGTAGTTTCAGGCTCTGCTGCTCCCATGTCTCTCTGACTATATTTATCACTTCAAAAAACAGATTTTCGAAAAATGTTTTTCACCCATATTCCTTGCTAAGAACCTCATATAAATAGTGGAAAAAAATAAACTGATTGCAGACATAGTGTTGTCAACTACACAAAGTGAGCTGATAAAATGGAAATGCTGTTCTCTCTGTAATGTTTTTCATTTACCATAATCTAAGGCAGTGGTTTTCAAACTTCAGGCTGCGACAAATGCAAGGCATTGGGTCACCCTGTTCAGCATCCAGGGACCCTGGCAGTCGGCCAGTAAAAACTAGTAATTCCTACTTGTTCGGATACTGTGCTGCACCCTGGAAGCAGCCAGCAGCAGGTCCGGCTTCTAGGTAGGGAGGCCACGGGGCTCTGCGCGCTGCCCCCACTCCGAGCACCGGCTCTGCACTCCCACTGGCCGGGAACCAGCCAATAGGAGCTGGGGGTGTGTGCCTGCAGGCGAGAGCCACTTTCGCGCCTCCGCCTAGGAGCCGGACCTGCTGTTGGCTGCTTCCGGGGCTCAGCACGGTTCATGGTGCCAGGACAGGCAGGAAGCCTACCTCTGCACCCTGTCTGTGCTGCTGACTGGGAGCCGCTGGAGGTAAGCCCGCGCCCCAACCCCATGCCCCAATCCCCTGCACCAACCCTGAGCCACCCCCAAACCCGGAGCCCCCTCCTGCATCTAAAACCCTTCATCCTCAGCCCAATCCCAGAGCCTGCACCCCCAGCCCAGAGCTCTGACACCCCCCCACACACCAACCCCCTGCCCCAGCCCAGAGCCCCCTCCCACATTCTGAACCCCCAATTCCTGTCTTACCCTGCAGCCCTCACCCCCACACTCCAACCCTCTGCCCCAGCCCTGAGCCCCCTCCCACACCCCAAACCCCTCATCCCCAGCTCCGCTGGGTCGTGGACATCAACAATTTTGTTCAACTGAGTCACCAGAGAAACAGTTTGAAAACCACAGATCTAAGGTGTTACCTAAAGTTACAATGTCACGTGCAGATTTAAGCATCATGAAGAAGCTGGTCTTGCCTCCATACAATGAAGTTCACTTAGAGCAAGTTTTCAACTTCATTTTGCATAAATTAATTTTTCTTCATAAACCTGTTAGTTTGAGTTAAAGTTAAAGATGGATGCTTTAAGAAATTTATTCTAAGGAAATTATTTTTGTACTCCTCCAGTTTAATCCCATCCAAAAAAACCTCATCTCAAGCACCAAATTTCACACACAGCCTAAGAACTAATTGGATATAGGTTACTTTTTTAATTTAAAAATGAATTATTTCCCCTTATTGATGATAATCCCATTTTTCTGTTGTTGATTATACTGGCTGTCAAATGGATGCTCTAGGATCTAGGCTTTTATTTAAAAAAAAAAGATTCTAGACTTCATGGTTGTGACAAGCCTTAAAAACAAGAACTGGATGCTACAAACCCTGTCATCCCATCCCACTCACCCTTGCGTCTCACAGCTATGCCTCCTGAATGTGGCTGTTCACTCCCACAAAGTCCATGTGTTGAGTGCCTGTGGGTGTTAACAGCCATGTAGTAGAGGCATGAGAGGAGGGTTGCCACCTGACCAGGTTTTCCCAGGATCATCCCTATTTTGAGGTAGCTATCCTGGGAAATCTGCAAGAATGCTCAGTACACACTGCCAGCTGTCTAGTTTTATGGGGTCAGGATCCTTTCGGATGTTCCAGGTTTTTGTACCTCAGAAGTACAACTCTATGCAGGAGGTGAATGAAGATGCGTGTGTGGAGGGGGGTACAAGAGTGCTGGGAATGAGGGGACAGGGTTGTCTAGTGGGCCTGGAATGAAATGTGAGCTCAGCACTGGGACAGCAGTGCTGCCTGTGTTCCCTAGTGTGCTGAGACAGCTTAGAGCTTCTTCTGCTAAACTCAAAAGATATATGGGCTTGCTGAGACGTTTCTATTGATTGGAGAAGGCATTTCTGACAGCTGGACAGATCTGTGTGATATAGTCACAGCTGTCCTTTAAACTTTCTTATTTACCAGCAATAGTTATGAAACTGAAGATTGCCTATCTCCCATTGTCCTCTTTATTGATAGCAATCCTGTTGCTGTGAACTCCATCAGAAGCCTGTGCACGCTCTTTGATTAGATGTTGAGTCATACCAATTTAGGGATAGAGCAGAATCTTTTACAGGCACACTAGGTCATGCTTTTGTCCCGAAGAAACTTGAATGCAGCTTGCTTTACTTTGCAATGACAAAGCAGGTTCTCTCTCTGACACGGCAAAGAACAGAAGTCAGAGATTAGTATCCCTATGGAAGGGGCAGAGTGAAATTTGTGGTGCGTGATGGAGAATTAGCGGCAGTGGCAAGACCCATGCCTGCAAGCGGTGGAACAGAAGATATATGGTGTTAGGTGGCTTAACCTTTCATTTCCTTGATTTTATATCTGGTATGTTTATGTGTGTAGCAACCTTTACTCTTACACCGTGAAGTTTTTCATATGAATGATTTCTTTTTAAAGTTTGAAGTGTCCCTCTAAGTCAGGGGTCTCAAACACGTGGCCCACGAGGTTATTTTCTGTGGCTAGTAAGCTCCTTGCGGCCTCCCTGCCTCCCTCAGCATTTACCTAGAGCGGCTCCGGCCCGATGTGCACCGGGAGGAGGGCAGGCTCCCTTCCTGCCTTGCCCCCATGCCACTCCAGGAAGCCCAGGGAACCTGGGGAAGGAGAGGTGCAGGGGTGTGTGTTGATATTGCTTCAGGCACCACCGCTAGCAGCTCCCATTGGCTGTGGTTCCCCATTCCCGGCCAATGGGAGATGCTGGGGGCGGTGCCTGAAGCAACAGCAACACACACACACCCCTGTGCCCCTGCTCCCCAAAGTTCCAGCTGCTTCCCGGAGCGGCACAGGGGCAGGGCTGGCAGTCGAACCCCCTGCCCCAAGCCCCTTGCTGCACCCTGCAACCCGACCCCTACCACACCCCTCCTGCACCCCAGCCCACTGACCTGACCCCCGCTGCACTGCGACCCCCTGCCATACCCTGCACCCTGACCCTCTGCCCTGAGCCCCCTTCTGCACCCCAGCCTCCTTCCCTGAGCCACCTGCTGCACCCCTCCTGCACTCTGATCCCCTGCCCTGACTCCCTGCCACACCCCTCACTCCTCCTGCACCCCACACCTCAACCCACTGCCCTGAGCCCCCTGCCACACCACAATCCCTTGCCCTGACTCCCTGCCACACCCCTCACCCCTCCTGCACCCCACACCCCAACTCCCTTCCCTGAGCCTCTGCCACACCCCTCCTGCACCCTGACTCCCTGCCACACCCCTCACCCCTCCTGCACCCCACACCCTGCTCCACCTCACACCCCTCCTGTGCCCCCTGGGGGCAGGGAGGGGGCAGAGTTGGGGTGGGGATTTCAGGGAAGGGTTTGGAATGGGGGCAGGGAAGGGGTGGGAAGAGGCAGGGCAGGGGCGGGGCCTCATGGAAGGAGTGGAGTGGGGGCAGGGCCGAGGGCAGTTGCGGGGAGGTGTAGTAATGCGGCCCTCAGGCCAATGTACTAGTCCTCATGTGGCCCTCGTGGTCATTCAAGTTTGAGACCCCTGCTCTAAGTCATGAGGCAATGTATTAAATAGGACTGTCAGGTAAAACAGTAGTGTTTACACACTGGTTAACAGATATTTTTGTGCAAAATATTAACAGAATACAGGGATGGGCTGTACAGATGCACACAATAAGTTTTGTTCACAACCTAATCAAGGTGCAAAATATTATGTTAGGATCTTGATTTTTTATTTTAAATCTAAAAACGTCTCTGCTTAACTTAGACAGTGTTTGTATATTTTATGATTTAGCAGTTAAATGAATTTTACTCCACAATTCAGGGTGTACTTTTTGGGGGGTGGGAGGGGGGAAAAGAACACATCCACAGCTGCTTGCCCCTTTCCCACCTGTAGCTAAGAGAGAAGACACCCTCCTCAAGGATTTCAGCACTGCAGTTCAGTTGCAGGCTACAGCTTCTAACAAAGACTGCACTTCTTACCAATGTATTTTTTCATTTTCCCCTCCCATCACACATCAGCATACATTCCATTGATCAAGTAGTCTAGCCTATTATAACGTCTTCTTTTAAGAGATTGAGACATTCTTCTGCCTATTAGCGCAATAACTAATAGCAAAAACACTATCCCAAAAAGTAAAGCTGCTACGAGACCACTTTTGTCACCAGATTGAGGGGCATGCTTGCTTTTTGGAACATCATCTAATAGGTAGGCTTCTGAATCACGCTGCCTATTATCCTGGTGCATATTTTGAAAAGGAGCCGAGGAATCCTTACTAAGCAAAGCAACAACTGACAAAGAAAAGAGGCCGATGCTACTAGTACTGTCTGTAGAGGTGGCTATTGGTTTGATAGTGGTGGCAGATGTTCTTAGCCTTGCAAATTCTGTAGCAGTTCTGGAATTCAAGCTCATGTGGTTAGTTGTGGTAAAAGCATTGCTGGTAAGAATCTGAGTGCTAGTGTTCGTGTTTTTGAGTACAGCACTACTGATAGTGGTAGGAAGCATGGCAGGTGGTGGTGGAGTGGAGGTGCTAAGCTGAGACGTTCGAGCAGCCCTTGTAGGCAATAGCTTGGTTATTTTTTGTTTTGGGAAAGAATCTAAGGTCTCAGGATGTTTTTTCTCTTGGTCTTCAGGAAACTGTGTGTGCAATTCAATCTTATCTAAATGTTCTTCTATATGGTCAATGAGTTCAGACATCTGAGAAGTAATAGATTTCTGCAAAGCAACCGTATGATTCAGGTGACCTGTCTGATTAGGGAGGTCAAAGCGAGCTGCTTGTGAAGAAAGAGAGTTTCCATTCGAGTTGTAATTTGCAAGCTGTGAGTCCAGAATCTGTACACCTAAAAATAGAAAGAAAATATATAAATGAATTATTCAATCCACTTTAGCAATCAAATGCTTCCTCTGCTTACTGCTTCTTCTGAATCCAATAGAGAATCACAAAAGGGGCCCACTCCGAAAAGAAACAATTAAACTGCCTGGAGTATCACGATTTTCTCCTCTTTTTAAAAAAATCACTAAAGTGTTTGACAATAGGCATGTTAAAATTACAGTTGTCATAGCACAAATTGATACTCCATCTCCAAAGCCTAAAAGTATCAGGCCAGATTCTTCACAGTCTTACATCTTATGTAAGCATTTATCTCTGTGCAAAGAAATCATTTGATTTGGTAGTGTTCTGCTCTCACATTGCACATGTTTAAATGCTTATACAGAGGTGCAAGGCAGTGAAGAATCAGGCCAGTCATCTTCAAAACATTCTTAGCCTCTGCCAAACTGAGAAGCAGAAGTTACCAAGTCACACTTGTATTTGTCAATTTTGCATATATCTATCTAAGGTACTTATAAAGCCCCTGTTGCTGCAGAATTTGGGTGCCTCATTCTTTTAATGTTATTATCCTCACAATGTAATTATCCTGTGAGGTAGGGAAGTACCATTATTTTCATTTTACACAGGCACAAAAAGGTTAAGTGACTTGCAAAAAGTCTCACAGGAAGTCTGTGGAGGAGCATGAACTTGAGCCATCATGAGGGGAAGTGGATGAAGAGTTGTTAGAAGTGAGGAAGGGCAGGGTCCATCATAAGTAGTTGACTAAAATGTTCACCCTTTCCTCTGAAGTTAAATGGAATCAGTTTCTAAGCAGCACAGTGCATTGTAGCTCTATCAAAGCTATTAACTGGAGTCTGATAGCAAAATATGCACAGCTTGGCATGATAAAAGCTGCATACAAACTCACACTATTGACAAAGGTTCCATTATGTTAAGATACTGTATATAGATCTTATACAAAAAAACAAAACAAAACAAAAATAAAACAAAAAAAACCCTAACACTTTGGGTAATAGTTCTTGGGAAGACTAACTAACTGGCACAGCTCCTTTGTCCACATTATCGTCATCCAATAGACAGCTGGATTTACCATTGGGTGTAGTGATTCACCCTTATTCACTGTATTACCTCTAAGTACTGGAGAGTTAACCATATAATGAAATTCCTAAGCAAACAAGAAACCACACACACCCAACACTTAGATAACCTAAAATTAATGGTGAAAGAATCTGACACTTCCTTCAATTGAAAAATCTCTCAGAAATGGATTTTCTCTCTGAGAAATGTTAAGTGATAAGAAGACCATGTTAAGGTTCCACTTTACAAGATCACCACATATCATTACAATATGCAAATATTTGGGTGACCTTCATTGAATAACTTTAATTTTCCCCTGCCACCTGACAGCAGCCAGAAACTAAGATAAGCAAGTTGACTCACAGGTTTACCTCATCAGTGATTACCCTAGTGTCCCTAATGTAAAACGACATGAAGGATGCACACTCTTGCTTCCCTCAGAATTTTCCCCAATATATCTTGATTTTGACCAGCAACATCTCTGCTCTTAAGAGTAAAATTGTTCAATACACACAAAATAGGTACCAGACTGAGATCACCTGAGGCGTAAGTCAGGATTTGACCTGAAGCTAGTGCACTAACCTCGTGTACTATTCCCCCTTCCTTAGCAATAGGTCTTTGCAAGAGAACAGACAAGAAGAAGACTAGAAACTGAATATATGGAGAATTTAGAAGGAGAGTACGCTGTTAAGTAGCTTGCACTCTAATTTCATCTGCCTTAAAATTTATATAATTAGATACATACAGGATGTTTGAAAAAAAAAGTAGTGGATTTAAAATATACAAAACACGTTCATGGTTTCTTCTGTTTCAACTGGAAGCCCCTTTATCCAGGGTGCTGGGCTAACTTCCATTATATTGGGTCATGAGGAAGCAAAAAATCTCCACAGTTAATTCATTTAATTGAAATGGAAAGACCACCTACCCCAGCTGCTGTCCTACAAGTTGGGAAATATATTTTAGGTTTCTAGAAGGGACATTAAGCAGCATAGAGCAAAAAAACAGTTATGTTGTAAACTGGAATGCAATAACTTTTAAAAGAAATTTCCATTTAAAACCGTAACCAGAATGGGAAAGATCCTTGTCATTATATGACAGTTTGTTACCACATGGCCTTTTCACAATCTATCCAACAGACAGCAAAAAACAAACAAAAAAACCAACAACCAAACAGAGTCTTCCAAGAACAAGTTATTGATTTTTCTGCAAACTTTACTCAGTAGTTAGAAAGGGAAATCTACATGATTTGATATTTTATTATTTAATGTGCACCACAAACTCAAAGGTCAAAATCTAGATCAGGGGTCGGCAACCTTTCAGAAGTGGTGTGCCGAGTCTTCATTTATTCACTCTGATTTAAGGCTTTGCGTGTCATTAATACATTTTAACGTTTTTAGAAGGTATCTTTCTATAAGTCTATAATATATAACTAAACTATTCTTGTATGTAAGGTAAATAAGGTCTTTAAAAGGTTTAAGAAGCTTCATTTAAAATTAAATTAAAATGCAGAGCCCCCTGGACCGGTGGCCAGGACCCAGGCAGCTTGAGTGCCACTGAAAATCAGCCTGCGTTCCGCCTTCAGCACCCGTGCCATAGGTTGCCTACGCCTGATCTAGATGATCAAAATCCCAACAGTTCCTCAGTTCCTACTGCATTTCCTCTGAGACAAGGAATTTGCCCAACAATACAGCAGATGTGGTCAGCTAAACCACCATTCCTTTCTCATTCTAAACAAAGGAGTGTGGGACTGAACCCTACTCATAGACTTTAAGGTCAGAAGGGACCAATATGATCATCTAGTCAGACCTCCTGCACAAAGCAGGCCACAGAACCCTACCCATCCACTTCTATAACAAACCCCTAACCTATGTCCGAGTTATTGAAGTCCTCAAATTGTGGTTTGAAGACCTCAAGCTGCAGAGAATCCACCAGCAAGTGACCCATGCCCCACGCTGCAGGGGAAGGCGAAAAACCTCCAGGGCCTCTGCCAATCTGCCCTGGAGGAAAATTCCTTTCCGACCCCAAATATGGCGATCAGCTAAACCCTGAGCATGTGGGCAAGACTCACCAGCCAGCAGGAAAGAATTCTCTGCAGTAACTCAGATCCCATCCCATCCAACATCCCATCACCGTCCACATGGCATACTTATCTGCTGATAATCAAAGATCAATTGCCAAAATTAAGCTATCCCATCATACCATCCCTTCCATAAACTTATCAAGCTTAGTCTTAAAGCCAGATATGTCTTTTGCCCCCACTACTCCCCTTGGAAGGCTGTTCCAGAACTTCACTCCTCTAATGGTTAGAAACCTTCGTCAAATTTCAAGTCTAAACTTCCTAGTGTCCAGTTTATACCCATTCGTTCTTGTGTCTACATTGGTACTAAGCTTAAATAATTCCTCTCCCTCCCTAATATTAATCCCTCTGATATATTTACAAAGAGCAAGCATATCCCCCTGTCAGCCTTCTTTTGGCTAGGCTAAACAAGCCAAGCTCTTTGAGTCTCCTTTCATATGACAGGTTTTCCATTCCTCGGATCATCCTAGTAGCCCATCTCTGAACCTGTTCCAGTTTGAATTCATCCTTCTTAAACATGGGAGACCAGAACTGCTCACAGTATTCCAGGTGAGGTCTCACCAGTGCCTTATATAACGGTACTAACACCTCCTTATCTTTGCTGGAAATGCCTCGCCTGATGCATCCTAAAACCGCATTAGCTTTTTTAACGGCCATATCACATTGGCGGCTCATAGTCATCCTGCAATCAACCAATACTCTAAGGTCCTTCTCCTCCTCTGTTGCTTCCAACTGATGCGTCCCCAATGTATATCTAAAATTCTTATTATTAATCCCTAAGTGCATGACCTTGCACTTTTCACTATTAAATTTCATCCTATTACTATTACTCCAGTTTACAAGGTCATCCAGATCTTCCTGTATGATATCCCGGTCCTTCTCTGTTAGCAATACCCCCCAGCTTTGTGTCATCCGCAAACTTTATTAGCACATTTCCGCTTTTTGTGCCAAGGTCAGTAATAAAAAGGTTAAATAAGATTGGTCCCAAAACCGATCCTTGAGGAACTCCACTAGTAACCTCCTTCCAGCCTGACAGTTCACCCTTCAGCATGACCCGTTGTAGTCTCCCCTTTAACCAGTTCCTTATCCACCTTTCAATTTTCATATTGATCCCCATCTTTTCCAATTTAACTAATAATTCCCCTTGTGGAACCGTGTCAAATGCCTTACTAAAATTGAGGTAAATTAGGTCTACTGCATTTCCTTTGTCTAAATAATCTGTCACCTTCTCAAAGAAGGAGATCAGGTTGGTTTGGCAAGATCTACCTTTAGTAAAACCATGTTGTAATTTGTCCCAATTACCATTGACCTCAATGTCCTTAATTACTTTCTCCTTCAAAATTTTTTCCAAGACCTTACATACTACAGATGTCAAACTAACAGGCCTATAGTTACTCGGATCACTTTTTTTCCCTTTCTTAAAGATAGGAACTACGTTAGCAATTTTCCAGTCGTACGGTACAACCCCTGAGTTTACCGATTTATTAAAAATTCTCACTAAAGGGCTTGCAATTTCATGCGCCAGTTCCTTTAATATTCTTGGATGAATATTAGCCTGTCTCACTTTATCCCTACATGTTCTGACCTCACTAAGGTAGCTTTCCTTGCTAATCCCACCCTTCTTCCACTCCTTGTAGGCTTTCTGCTTTTTCTTAATCACCTGTCTGAGATGCTTGCTCATCCAGCTTGGTCTACAACTCCTGCCTATGGTTTTTTTCCTCTTTCTTGGGATGCAGGCTTCCGATAGTTTCTGCAACTGTGACTTAAAGTAATTCCAGGCCTCCTCCGCATTTAGATCCACAAGTTCTTCAGTCCAATCCACTTCCCTAACTAATTTCCTTAATTCTTTAAAGTTAGCCCTCGAGAAGTCAAAAACCCTAGTCCCAGATCTATTTTTGTTTATCCTTCCATCTAGTTTGAACTGAATTAGCTCATGATCACTCGAACCAAGGTTGTCTCCTACAATCATTTCTTCTATGAGGTCCTCACTACTCACCAAAACCAAACCTAAAATGGCATCCCCTCCTGTTGGTTCTTCAACTACTTGGTGAAAAATCCATCTGCTATCACATCCAGAAAAATCTGAGCCCTATTATTCTTGCTAGCACTTGTCCTCCACTCTATATCTGGGAAGTTAAAGTCTCCCATGATCACACATTTCCCATTAGTGTTTACTTCCTTAAAAACATTAAAGAGGTCTCTATCCATATCCAAATCAGATCCCGGCGGTCTGTAGCACACCCCAAGAACTATCTCAGGGGAGGCTCTAGTAGCTTTCTTTCCCAGTCTGATTTTTGCCCAGACAGACTCTGTCTTGTCCATTCCATCACTTATTTCTTTACAGTTAACCTCCTCATTGATGTACAGTGCTACTCCATCACCTTTGCCTTTATTTCTGTCTTTCCTAAACAGCACATAGCCTTCAATACCTGTACTCCAGTCATGACTACTATTCCACCATGTTTCTGTTATCCCTATAATATCCGGTTTCACTTCCTGCATCAGTAGCTCTAGTTCCTCCATTTTGTTCCCTAGGCTCCTCGCATTAGTATACAGACATCTTAATTTTCGCCGTTTGGCTTCACTGACATTCTTTACCCTGTTAGGCACAGACATTCTACCTCCAGCATCACCTGTTAGTCTGCTATCAACACTACCCTTCCTCCTTGTGCCAATTCTTGTGTCCACGGCTGTATCCCCTCTTACTTTGTTTACTTCCCTCTCAAGGTTACATTCCGGCTTGGAGATCTCCTGGACATCTCCCAACCATCTCCCCCAACTTCCTAGTTTAAAGCTCTCTTAATCAGTTCGGCGAGCCTCCATCCTAGAAGTCTATTTCCCTCCTTGCTCAGGTGAAGTCCATCCCGAGAGAACAGTCTTCTGTCTGTAAATGCTTCCCAATGGCCGTACATCCCAAAGCCCTCCTTATAGCACCACTGCCTGAGCCATCTGTTGATCACCATAATCTTGTTAAACCTTTGTCGCCCTTCTCTAGGAAACGGCAGAATCCCACTGAAGATCACCTGAGCCTCGATTTCCTTAAGCGTCTTCCCCAGTCTGGCATAGTCTCCCTTGATACATTCCAGAGAGTATCTAGCCATATCATTCATTCCCACATGAAGGACAATCAATGGATTCTTTCCCGCTCCCGCTAGGATCCTTTTCAGCCTCACGTCCGCATCCTGTATCTTAGCACCCGGCAGACAGCACACCCTTCTGTTCTCCCGATCAGCTCTAGTCACAGGCCTGTCTATTCTTCTCAGTAAGGAGTCTCCAATCACGTAGACCTGCCTTCTCCTGGTGACAGTGTGATTCTCCGGTCTATCCCCTGCAACCACTGTCTGCAAGTCCTCTTGATTCCTATTTACCCTTGCAATCCTCCTGGGGCTTATATTTGGTGTTGCCTCCATTGACTCCTCCCCTCCTCTTGTAGGACTATCAGCTCTTCTCTTTTTCCTTGCCCTCTTGCCTTCAGTGACCACTTGCTGTGTCCCTTCTTCATTATCCAACTCTGCAAACCTGTTCCTGAGTTCTACTTCCCCTTCACTGGCCCGTCTTTTCCTCTGCCTGGTTCTCTTAGTCACATGCTTCCACCGTCCACTTTCCTCCCCCAGCAGTCTCTCCTCTGAATTCTTTGGTCTTGCTTCCATCTGCACGTCTGAGCTTATCCCTTCAGCCCCCTCGTGTCTGTGCTCCATCATCTGCTCAAACCCCCTTCTAAACTCAACCAGAGTTTGCACCTGCATCTCCAGTCCTCGGATCTTTTCTTCCATCAGCTCTATCAGGCGGCACTTCATGCAGACAAAACTCTTTTCAGGTACCCCCTCCAGGATCATGTAAATGCCGCAGCTTCCACATCCAGTCATCCTCACTGTGTCTTTCAGTGCTACCTCTGTATCAGTCAAAGCCTTCCCACCTAAAGCCTGGTAGTCCACGGAACAGAACACAACACAAACCCCCAGCAGGCACCAGACCACCCCCCAATCCCTTAACTAGCCTGTCAGTTCCTCTGTCCTGGTCTCCCCCGCAACCTCCCCCTGGAAACTCCTTCTGAAACTCCCCTGTTTACAGCTCTGTTTGCTGGCTCCTGTGCAGCTGCAGCTGTCTGTGCCACTGCCTGACTGGCTGGCTACTTGTAGAAGCCATGCTCTTAGACAAGCACTCAAAGTAGAGCAATGATGTAGATTACCAAATTCACTCCCTTAAATAACAGTCAGAAAACTGCAGTGTGTGTGTAATGTATGCTGTGGGAAACAGTTTGGTTGGGGGACAAAGAAGGATCTCATCACCCTACATGAATCTTCCCACCTTCTTCCACAAAGCCAACCAATGTCCCTGAACACTCATGGATGTACCATCAGAAAGCAGATAGTTATTGCAGCCAGAGTCTGACTAATCGCACTCTATATTTTTGAGGTTTAAAAAAAAGAGTCAGCTTTATTTCCTCATTTTCATTTTAGATTGTAAGCTCCCAACTGCAGGGACCTTGTCTTCTTAAGAAACTGTCAAGTGCTAGGCACACTAGTGGCATTATAATAGAATAGATAATCTTGCTATTGAAGGAAGAGAGATAAAGCAGTACACAAACCACTATTTAAAAAATATAAAAGAAGAGTATTCTACAGGACCATTCTCAAATAGTCCATATGCTAAATTACCTTGGAGGTCATCTCCTAGAGGCCATCCACCCTTAAAGGAAATGTCTAATAGGATTCTATGGGTATTCTCAGTAGATATCCACCAATATCACAGTTGGTTATTTGTATGGAGAATGCTGTCTACGTTCCAAAAGAGAGTGTGAGAGGCAGAGCAGAAACCCTACGTAGTTTTTCAGCAATAGCTTCTGTGGCTGGAATCAGAAGATAAAAATCTCCTGAATCACAAATTGGTTCTGTGGTGGTTGAGCTGGAAAAATCAAGTTTGCACTGAATAAAACTGCTCCAATATTTGAGTATTTTTCTTTATCACTAATAACTGCAACCTTGTGCACATTTCTATCTGAAAAAAACAAACTTAAAAGGTTTGTCACAAGAAGTGGGCTAGGCTTCTTGGTAACTGCCTTTGAAAAGCTTATCAGCAATGTAGGCTTAAGGTAAACGAGCTCACACACATAATTTCCATAATTCAATATGGACAGGAGCCAGAAAAACAGCACAATTGAAAACAATGAGTATAACTCAGCAATTGCACTTTGGCAGATCAAGAGCCCAGCACAGTCACATGTTCTCTTCCCTCTTTCAATCCTCTACACACTCCTGAGGGAGAAAAGAGTGGGAGACGTGTGATAAAAGTTAGATAATCAATTAATTACTTTGACTCTTCTGTTTTTGCACCCTAAGAGTTTAAGGCATTTGTTCCTTCCCCCTGCCTTGGTTTCCTGGTATTATCACAGCAAATGTACCCTAACAATTTCTGAAAAAGTGATGCGGATGACCCTGCTAGACGGCATGCTTTCCCTCACCAACCAATTCCTTCCCAGGAGAAAGTGACCTCTTCAGTAAGCTCAGACTTTGGGAAATATCTGAGAGAGAGGGGAAAAACTCCAGTATATTAAAAAAAACCTTGTATTCTCTGCAAAGTGAGCCATACTGAAACCACCACATCAACTCCCTTGCCGGAGGACAGTCTAATTGTCAATGTGTTATTTGAAGAGTACAGTCAGATAAGGTGTCAGTGTAGAAGTATATTTTGAGAGACAAGGTGTGTCAGGTATCTTTTAACGGATCAAATTCTGTCAGTGGAAGAACCAAGCTTTCGAGCTACACAGAGCTCTTCTTCATTACCTCAGCCATCTTGTCTCTCTAACATGCTGCAACTGACATGGCTACCACTACACTGCAAAATATATTTTGGTAAGCTTGCTACATCTTAATAGCTGACCTTAGTACAGCTAATGTATTAGCACCAAAAAGTGCACAGCACATTGGAGACGACAAGAAATTCCTGAGTTCTAAGACATCTCTAAACCTTGCTACTGACATGCAGTTTGGCCTTGGGTAAGTCACTTTGCATCTCTGCTTCAGCTTCTCTACCTGAAAAAAGAGAAATATTACTACTTTTGTTTACTTACTAATCTTGCAGAGATATTATGAAGATTAATATTTGTACAGTGCTTTCTATAACTATGTATTTATATGCCCCTCAGTCACCACAATATGATCCCTTCAAACATGTGAAGTGCTACAAGGGTGCTAAATTTCTATTGCTTCCAGTAATATTTAATATACCCATAGGGAATTTCTCCCAAACACATAGAATGTCAAAATGGAAGAAGCTTTTTAAACGCACACAATCTGTATTATTTAGCAATAAATCCCTGGTCTAAAGAGCTTCCAGTCTAAACAGAAAGCGTACGTATAAAAGATTAGAGAGCAGATATAATTTCCTGACACATTAATATTAACTGTGTATCACATTGTCATGGTATGACAGGGTGGGCTTGTTTTGTTTTTTAAAGAGGAAAAGAATATAAAAGATTTTGAAGTTTAACAAAGGGTGGGGGCAATCAGGATGCATCATGGTAGCTTTTCCAAAATGAAATTTTCAGTTTTCAGCTGATCATTTTCCGTTTTACATTTTTTGCTGATAAATCAAAACTTTTCTGACCACTCTAATGCAACACACATCTGTAAGACACATGAGTATAAACAAAGTCAATGATCAGTTGATTTTAGTATTGTTTACCTCTATTTATTCTGTAGCTGACGAGTCCTTTTGCTGGTTTCATTGGACAAGCTTCCTTACTAGGGCAGTAAAACAGGTAGCAGTTTGGATGCTGGCTTATCCCTCGAGCATTAAAAATCATCAAATTACATTGCCTGTCTCCTAAAAAAGGATAATATATTATATACTTTGGCAACAAGAAGTGTTGTATCTGCCTCTTTTATGGCAATAAGCTCTGCTTAGCTTGACTAAAATCCTCCAGATCAGTATGAAGGGAAAAGAATGAATATATCGCATTCTGCAGGAAATAATATAGTTATGGGGATTAATAAATATATATAACTAGATACCTATAAGCTAAAAGCCAATCTGCAAGATGTTGCCCCTCCTTCTACGTGTCGACCAGGTCTAACAGAAATAGTAGGATAAGCCTCCCCACACCCTCCTGCTGGGATTTCTACCAAGGTGCTGCTGCCCTCATATCAGATCTTGGGACACCATTTTTCATATGAGTCTTTGGCTCAAAGGAATCCAATAAATTTGAAAAACCACTAATTTCTTTGAATGACTGAGAGATTTCACCATCCCCACAGCCTCCTGACTGTTTCTGCTGTTTGATTTACCGTTAACACTGCGATGCTGCTATCTGCAGCTACAGTTCATTCTGCTTCTAAGGGCTTGATGGAAAGCAAAGTTCCCAGAAGAGTGTAAGCATTTTATTTGTAGCTACTCAAATGTAACATAAAACAATCCACTGCTTCTTTTTATTCTGTCTACTGGACTCACAAAGTTATGGCTTCTACGTCTTGGAGTACACAGTGAGGGCGAGGGGGAAGGGCTTAAAACCATTGGGCATGCCTAGCATTCAAGATACATGCAATAATTGCTCAGACTAATACACATTACTAGGACTTAATCACTAAGTTCTCATTTCATTGGCTAATAGGTTAAGCAAAACAGATCAATATTCACAATATCTTGTTAGTCTTGGTATGAAAGGAGAGAAATATTCACATTCAGTGCTGAAAGCAGAAAGAAAATGTAGAATGTCTTGGTTCTTCCCCTTTGAGGGCTTACTCCAGCTCATCCTATCCCAGCCCATTACAAACATGTCATAAGCAATGATAGAGCAGAACAGAAATCAAGGGAATATAAGTTTACCTGATATGTTTTTTTTTAAGCAGCAAACATTAATACAAGCTTCCTGAGTTGGTGTATATATTGGCTCAGTCCCTCTGATGCCTTTTGAGAGAGATAGCATCATATCAATTACAACATTTTCCATCTTCTCTAGAGAGCAATCTTGACTTAGGGATGGCCTAGGTATCATGTAACAACACATCATTAGGAATGTGCAAGTAGACCACCAAGTTATGCTGATGGACATTTTTACTTAGGTGCCGCCTTCTTGAGACAGAAACAATGATGAACTTCTTGGTGTTTAACTTCAAGATAATCTCATTTTAAGAAGAATGCATATCTGTGGGGAAAAACAAGGAAAGGCTCCTTTTAGTCAAAGTGAAGTTTTCAACAACTTTTAAGAGCCTTTTGTACAAGTAGCAAATGTAGTAATTTTTTAAAAAGTTTATATTACATACTTGATGCAAAGTTACTTACTTCCCAACATACGTGGCATCCAACTAAAAACATTGCTACACTTTTCAAATGAAAAAGGGTGGTGAATACAGCACACAAGAATCAATCTGAGTATTTATATGGCCCCTATCATCATAATATCTGGAGTGGCTCTCAATCTTTAAGGTATTTTCATTACATACCTATAAGGTAGGAAACTGCTATTATCCCCATTTTACAGAGGGGAAATGGAGGCAGAGAAGTCATAAGGGACTTGTCCACAAACACACAGGAAGTCACGATCAGCCCTGGACGTACATATTGGAATCCTTTTCCCTACTTTTTCAACCAAGATGCCCAAGGACATAAAAATGGCAATAAAGGGGGATCATTGCTGTCATGGTATAAACCCCCACTCTGAACCTTAGCATCCAAAAGATGGGGTACCAGCATGAATTCCTCTAAGCTCAATTACCAGCTTAGTGCTTGTAGCGCTGCCACCAACCAGGAATTCCAGTGCCTGGTACACTCTGGTCCCCCCAAAACTTTGCCCAGGGACCCCCAAGACCCAGACCCTCTGGATCTTAACACAAGGAAAGTAAACCCTTTCCCTCACCGTTGCCTTTCCCAGACTTCCCCTCGCTGGGTTACCCTGGAAGATCACTGTGATTCAAACTCCTTGAATCTTGAAACGGAGAGGAAAATCCACCTTCCCCCCTCCTTCTCTCTCCCCTCCCAGACTCTCCCTAAGAGAGAAAGTAATCCTAACACAGAGAGAAAATAACCTTTCTCTCCCCCTTCCCTCCTTTCTCCCCACCAATTCCCTGGTGAATCCAGACCCAGTCCCCTGAGGTCTCACCAGAATAAAAAAACAATCAGGTTCTTAAACAAGAAAAGCTTTTAATTAAAGAAAGAAAAAAACAGTAAAAATTATCTTTGTAAATTTAAGATGGAGTATGTTACAGGGTCTTTCAGCTATAGACACTGGGAATACCCTCCCAGCCTAAGTTTACAAGTACAAATAAAAATCCTTTCAGCAAAATACAAATTTGAACTCCTTCCAGCCAAATACACATTTGCAAATAAAGAAAACAACCATAAGCCTAACTCGCCTCATCACCTAGTACTTACTATTTTGAATCTATAAGAACCTGTATCAGGGAGATTGGAGAGAAACCTGGTTGCACGTCTGGTCCCTCTGAGCCCCCAGAGAGAACAACAACCAAAATCTAACAGCACACACAAAAACTTCCCTCCCTCAAGATTTGAAAGTATCCTGTGCCCTGATTGGTCCTCTGGTCAGGTGACAGCCAGGCTCACTGATCTTGTTAACCCTTTACAGGCAAAAGAGATATGAAGTACTTCTGTTCTATTAACTCTTACTTATCTGTTTATGACAAGTGCAAACACTGGAAACAGGTGATTTGAGGGATTACTATTGAGAGACACAGCCCTCCCTTACATAACCATGTTCCAGAGGATAAATAGAGTAAAAATGGTTACATAGATTCATATTTCCAAGGCCAGAAGGGTCCACTGTGATCATGTAATCTGACATCCTGTATAACATAAGCCACAAAACTTCACTAAAATAATTCCTAGAATGTGTCTTTTCAAAAAAATCCAATCTTGATTTTAAAATGGTCAGTGATGGAGAATCCACCACGACTCTTGGTAAGTTGTTCCAATGGTTAATTACTCTCTTTATTAAAAATGTATGTCTTGTTTCCATTCTGAATTTCTCTAGGTTCAGCTTCCAGCCATTGGATTGTGTTATACCTTTTATCTTCTGGATTAAAGAGTCCATTATTAAATATTTGTTTCCCATGTAGGTCCTTGAGACTGTAATCAAGTCACACCTTAACTTTTTCTTTGTTAAGGTAAATAGACTGAGCTCTGCGTGTCTATCATTACAAGGCAGGTTTTCTAATCCTTTAATCATTTTCATGGCTCTTCTCTGAATCCTTTCCAATTTATCAAGATCTTCCTGAATTGTGGACACTAGAACTAGACACAATAGTCTAGCAATGGTTGTGCTAGCATCAAATATAATGGGAAAACAACCTCTCTACTGTTACTCAAGATTCCCGTTTATGTGTTCAAGGATTGCATTAGACCTTTTGGCCATGGCATCATACAGGGAGCTCATATTCAGCTGAATATCCACCACAACCCCATTGGCAGTTTTGTCAAGCAAAATAGTGGTTTCAGTAACTTTTTTAATGGATATGCATCCACAACACAAAAAGTAGCATCAAATCTAGCAGTGCTGCTGGTACTCTCAGTAGTCTGGCTAAGATTTGAATAGATCATGGAGACTAAATGACCTCCAGGTCCCATGGGCAGGACAGCATAGAAGAACCTTGTAATGTTACTGCCTGTGCTGTATCTTTCTAGTAATTAGAAGGATACAGATCTCAGGATACTTAAGTCTTATACCTTAAGACTGAAGGATAGCTAATGTGACGTCAATTTTTAAAAAAAGGCTCCAGAAGCGACCCCAGCAATTACAGGCCAATTAGCCTAACTTCAGTACTGGGCAAACTGGTTGAAACTACAGTAAGGAACAGAATTGTCAGACACATAGATGAACATGATTTGTTGGGGAAGATTCAATCTGGTTTTTGCAAAGGGACATCATGCCTCACCAATCTACTACAATTCTTTGAGGACAAGGGTGAGCCAGTGGATATAGTGTCTTAGATTTTCAGAAAGCCTTTGACAAGGTCAGAGCCGTCCTGTCCATAGGAGGGACCAGGGCAACTGCCATGGGCCCTGAGCTTTGGGGCAGGGGGAGCAGGGTAGCCCAGGGCCCTAATGGGGGGCCTGGCGCCGGCAGCAGGGACCAGGCCCACGCCCCGCACTCACTGGCCCAGATGTGTATTTCTTTTTCTTGCTCACAGCCCCCGCAGGGTCAGGCTCAGTCTCTGTAGCAGCGAGCAACCTGGCCTCAGCCCGCTCTGCCGGCTCCCAGCATCGCCTGCTGCTGCGGGGTCCTAGTGCCCCCCCCAACAATAATGCCAGGGCAGGCTGACCCTGACCCTGCCCTTCCGCCTTGGACGGACCCTTCCCTTTTCTGGCAGGACCCTCACCAGCACAGGGGGCCCCCTAGCACAGGTGCATGCCAGCCAGTAGTCTCCCTCGTCCATCGCCCAGCACTGGTGTCCCCCAGAGCCCCACACCTCCCCCTTCCACTGCTCTTTTTCCCCTCTCCCAGCGCTGTGTGGGATCCTCCAATGCCACCTCCAGGATAGGGCTACCCCCCTGCCTCAGGGTCCTCCTTGCCTTTCAGCTCTCCAGCCTTAGGATCCCCCTCCCTGCAGTACTAGGACCTGGGGTCCCACAACTCTGCTCTCTCCATCACCCCTCAGGACTGGGGTCCTCCATCCATCTGTTTTTCCACGTCCCCTCCCCCTCCCAGCCCCAGAGAAAACAGATCTTAGAGCCCCTCCTCCATGCTGGAGGGTCCTGGGGTCCCCCAGCACCAGGGCACAAATAGGCCCTTTAAGAGCTACCCAGTTCCCGAGACATGGATTCTCAGTGTTGCAAATGTGTAATTACATTTTTAAAAAAATCCACTGAGGGAAGCGAGACCATATGCACCTGGGAAGTAAGTTTGCTTCAAGGAAGTCCATGAAGGTGGATTTCAGAATGTAAGCGGTGCGACACTGATCATGATCGGTGACTTTTTTTTTAATTATATGAACTTTATTATAAATTATAAAAAAGAACTACAATATAACATAACATTATAATTATGCAGCTCGGCGCTATCAATATTTAACCAGTGGCCAGCAGCTGCTCTTGAAGTTCCTTGTAACCAGATTTCACCTGTATAAATAATGTTAAGGGGGCCCCAACAGGCTAATTTGCCCTGGGTCCTGCACTCCTCTTGGGATGGCCCTGGACAAGGTCCCTCACCAAAGGCTCTTAAGCAAAGTTAGCTGTTATGGGATAAGCAGGAAGGTCCTCTTATGGATCAGTAACTGGTTAAAAGATAGAAAACAAAGGGTAGGAATAAATGATCAACTTCAGAATGGAGAGAGGTAAATATTGTTCCCCCAGGGGTCTGTACTGGGACCAATCCTATTCAACATATTCGTAAATGATCTGGAAAAAGGGATAAACAGTGAGGTGGCAAAAACTGCAGATGATACAAAATTACTCCAGATAGTTAAGTGCAAAGCAGACTGCGAAGAGTTACACAGGGAACTCCCAAAAGCAGATGACTGGGCAGATGAACTTCAATGTTGATAAATGCAAAGTAGTGCACATTGGAAAGCATAATCCCAACTATACATATAGAATGATGGAGTCTGCACTAGCTGTTCCCACTCAAGAAAGCAATCTTGGAGTCATTATGGGTAGTTCTCTGAAATCATCCACTCAATGTCCAGTCAAAAAAGCAAACAAAATGTTGGGAATCATTAAGAAAGGGATAGCTAATACGACAGAAAATATCATATTGCCTCTATATAAATCCATGCCCACACCTTGAATACTGCGTACAGATGTGGTCACCCCATCTCAGAAAAGATTTATTGGAATTGGAAAAGGTTCAGAAAGTGGGAACAAAAATGATTAGGGGTATGGAACAGCTTCCAAATCAGGAGAATAACAAGACTGGGACTTTTCAGCTTGGAAAAGGTACTACTAAGGGGGGGGATATGACAGAGGTCTATAAAATCATGAGTGGTGTGGAGAAAGAAAATAAAGAAGTGTTATTTACTCCTCATAAAACAGAATTAGGGGTTACCAAATGAAATTAATAGGCAGCAGGTTTAAAACAAACAAAAGGAAGTATTTCTTCACACAATGCAGAGTTAACCTGTGGAACTCTTTTGCCAGAGGATGTTGTGAAGGCCAAGACTATAAAGGGGCTCAAAAAAGAACTAGATAAATTCATGGAGAATAGGTCCATCAATGGCTATCACCTAGGATGGGCAAGAGGGTAGGGGTTCTCTTGCCAGAAGCTGGGAATGGGTGACAGGGGTTGGATCACTTGATGATTACCTGTTCATTCCCTCTGAAGCACCTGGCATTGGCCACTCTCCGAAGACAGGATACTGGGTTAGATGCAACTTTGGTCTGACCCATTATGGCCGTTCTTATGTTCTTTCATGAACATAAACTTAAAAGAATTTAAATTATTTTGAAGTCCTGCAAAGATATGGGAAGTAGCCTCTGTATACAAACAAAGAGTGAGCTCCTCCTCCCCTTCCTCATTCCCCTCCACATCAGTGTCCCGTCTGGCCCCTCAAAAGAAGGAGCAAGATTTTTTTTTTTTGATGTCCTTAGTTTAAGGGAACACTCATTGCACTTTTAACCAAACTGGGCAACTCGTTGAAAACTACATAGCTACACAGAGGGAGGAGCAGCGCTGCTTACACGGCCATCTGCCAGGAAAAACAGGTTCCCCATCCCGCATATGTGGGTGGGGCAGAGGGAACAATAATCCCGAGGGCAGTCACAAGAAGTTGAATTTGCTGCTATGTTTTCATGGAGCCCGAGTCCTGAATCAAAGCCGGTGGGCAGGGAAGGAGATTACACATGCACACAGAAAGGAGAGGAAACGGCTGCTGGGACAGGAAAGGGCGGGGGGGAGGATTAAGGCACCAATTAACGAGACCACTGTTCTAAATGACTTGCAACTTGTTTTCAGTTAGTAGCTCCCGGTTAGGCTCCCCGGTGGATTATGCCTGGCCAACAGGACCGGGCTCCAACCCGGATATCTCTCTCCTGCCCCAAGGAGTAGCAGCTGCTTGGGATCTCCTACACCTCAGCCTGCCCAGATCCCCCCTCGCTCTGCTCTCTCCAGGCAGCCCTACCGGCAAGAGACGTCCCTCGCAGCGGGCAGCGCTGCCCGGGGAAGCTGCAGCAGGCGAAGGAAGGAGCTTTGCTTTCAGGTCTCCTGGCTCTGGAGGCGCCTCCCGGTCCGGGAGGGAGGAGGCAGAGCCGTTGAGGGCAAGGGAGGGCTGAGCTGTGTGACTTTGAGCTCTGTGTGATCCCGGACGCTTGAAAACTAACTCCCGAGCTTAGCTTGACTCCAGTGACTAGTTTTATTGATCCCGATGGTGCTACTCAGCCCCCTGCTCACAAATCATGAATGAGGCTCAAAACGATTGGCATAAGAATAAGATTTAAAAAAAACAGCAAACTTTCTGGGGTCTTTTCATTTGCCTTCTGGTGTTGAGCCTTCAGGGTTCACATCTTCCAGCTTTTCTCTGCAACCATGAGAGTTAAAATGTTACTCCCCGCCACCCAAACACGCACACACGCTTGAAAGCTAACACTCTTACCTAATAACGTGACTCCAGGGAGAGGTGCTGGAACAATTTGTATAGTGGGGGTGCAAAGAGCCATTGAACCAAACCCTAAACTCTGTACATGATGGAAACTACTTCAAACCAGGGGGTGCAACAGCACCCCCTAGTTCCAGTACCTATGATTCCAGGATCTAGATCTTTCAGAAAAAGACCAAATATCTAGAAACTCCAGACACTTGGCAATGCTGATCAGGGCCTCTAGCTCTATCCTCCTCAGCTCCTCTCACCTTTGCTAGATGGGCTGAAGGCATTTGTGTTGTCAGGACTATAAAACAGACATAAAAGCCTCAGTTCAGGGGAGGAAACCCGATTTGCCCAGAGCAAAATAAATGGAGCTGGGCAAAACTTGTCAGCACAGTGCAAGGGTCCTTCATGCAAATGCTTTCTTTTGCGTCAGTTCACGTGGGGTCCAACCATACTGTCCCCCAAAGTTTTGTTTTAATGATTAGAGTACAAATTGAAAAATAATGAAAAACTCAGCTAAAACTATTGCATTTCATGTGGATTTGATGTAAAACGCTAAATAGTCTCCAAACTAGACTCAGCTTTTGGTTGTGTCACAAAAGCAGTTGAAGTGATTAACCTGAGCATTACAACACCTAACTTTTAGGCAACTAAAAAAAATATCACAGGAATAACACTGTGATCTACAAGCCTGAATTAAGCACCAAGGCTCCCTATACACCTTGGAATGCAATCTGCAAAAGCCAGCATAGTGGGTGGGGAGCTGCCTAAACTAGCTAATGAGAGATGCCAAGGCAAGGGGTGTTTTCTAAACCCCAGTCTCTCACAGAGTTAGGCACCTAGCTCCTGGCTGCAGGGTGTTGCCTATCTCTAGTAGTGATTCACAGCCAGGAACCCCCTCTTCTTGAATTAGGTGGCTTAGGCACTTAAATCATTTCTCGTGAGAATGAGTTAGGCAGCTGCTTCACTAAACACAAAATAGTCAGAGGAAGAGGTGGTTGTGTCCATGTTATACTTTTAGCTTAGTGGTTTGAGCTCTCTCCTCAGTGCTGGGAGACCTCTGTCCCCTTCAGGCAGAGGGGGAAACTAAACCTGGGTCTCCCACAACCCAGGTAAGTGCTGTAACCACAGGGAAAAAAGTTAAAAATGGGCCATTGCCACCTCCCTTGTAAGATCTGATCCAGCAATCACTGCGCATGCCCACCTGATCAGGCCCAGCACATAAGTTAGATGGACAAATGCCTAGAGTGGTTTTTCCAGTTTGTGGATCACTCTGGGGCTTAGGCATCTGGTCATCTAAAGCGGGGCTGCACTACATGTGCCCAGAGATAGAAACTTAGGTGCCAAGTGAGTTTAGGTGCTTACAGGGTTGAGTGGGAGTTTTGTGGATTGCATTGGAGTCTAAAACTGGGTCTTAGGTGCTTGAGTACCTTTGTGGATCTTAACCCCTTTGCCTCAGTTCCCAATCTGTAAAACAGGGATAATTCCATTGACCTAGTTCACAGGGGTGCTGTGAGGATGAATACATTCAAGATTATGAAGAGCTCAGATGCTTCAATAATGGGGGCCATATCAGTACCATAGATAGATGGGTAGTAGAGAGTTTGTAATTAAAACTGATACCAAACATATTGTACACAACTTCAGATTTTGTAACAAAAGTTTTACACTACTCTAAGAACATTGATTTTAAAAGTGTATTAGTTAAATACATAATTGAAAAGCATTATTAATTACTAGGAAGGAAGGAACCAAGTGGAATCCTGTAATAAATGAATAAATGGGGACAACCCCGTTTTGGTCATTACACAGTATCTGAACTGACACCACATCCAGATCCATAAACGACTGAACTTCCCAAATAAGACAAAAAGAAAAATTTCCTCCTTCCAAAAACAGAGAAAATTCTTCTTGGCACTTAAATGCCAACACAGGTCAGTCAAGTTATAATTTGCTCTAATTTTCTCTCTCAATAATGCAGATGAGGGGCAATACAAAAGGTATAAAGTTATCATGGAATTATAGAAATATAGGGTTGGAAGGGACCACTCTATTCTTACTTGAGATCCCCCTATTTAAGGATTGCATTAGTCCTTTTCGCCACAGTGTCACACTGGGAGCTCGTGTTCAGCTGATTATGCACCAGAACCCCATATCTTTTTCAGAGTCACTGCCTCTCTGGATAGTCTCTGATCATGTAAAAGTCTGGCCTACATTCTTTGTTTCTAGATTTATAATTTATGTTCAACTGTATTAAAAGGCACATTGTTTGCTTATGCCCAGTTTACCAAGCAATCCAGATCCCTCTGTGTCAGTGACCTATCCTCCTTGTTATTTACCATTCTTTCAGTTTTTGTGTCCTCTGCAAACTTTATCAGTGATAATTTTATGTTTTCCTGCAGGTCATTAATAAAAATATTAACTACTGTAGGTCCAAGAACTGATTCCTGCGGGACCCCATTTCTGTGATGATTTCTCATTTATAATTAAATTTGGAGATATATCAGTTAGCCAGCTTTTGACCCATTTAATGTGTGCCACGTTCATTTTATATATTTCTAGATTTGTTATCAGAATATCATGCTGTACCAAGTCAAATACCTTACAGAAGTCTAAGCATATAACATCAACACTATTACCTGTGTTAACCAAACTTGTAATCTCATCAAAAAAGATATAAAGTTAGTTAGACACAAACTCATGTTGATTGACATTAATTATATTACCTTCCTTTAATGCTTTATTAATCAAGTCCCATAACAACTGATCCATTATATTGCCTGCAACTGATGTCAGACTTGCAGGCCTATAATAACTCAGATCATCCAGTTTACCCTTTCAAAATATTGGCACAATATTAGCTTTCTTCTAGTCTTCTAGAACTTCCCCCGTGTTCCGAGACTTATTGGAAATCATCATTAACGGTCTCTGAGCTCCTCAGCCAGCTCTTTTAAAATTCTTGGACATTGTCAGGATACCCTATCAGTTTTCTGTTCCCAAGATTAACATGCCCAGGTTTTTTTAAAACCTTTCCTCATAGGTCACATTTTCTAAACCTTTCAACACCGTTGTTCTCCTCTGGACTCACTCCAATTTATGCACATCTTTCCTAAAGTCTGCCACTCAGAATTGGAGACAGCACTCCAGCTGAGGCCTCTCCAGTGCCAAGTAGAGCAGGACAATTACCTCATGTCTTACAAACAACACTCCTGTTGACATCCTAGAATGTGTGACACTGGTAGACATGTTGCCAGCTCTTGTCATGGCTGTAGGTGTCAGCTGAGCATTGATAAATTCATAGCTGGAAACCAGACCAGCTCCCCTTTATGTTGGTATTGTTCAAGATAGGAGTTTGACTTGTAAAGATGTGTTTAGTGTTTAGACTATGTAAAATGCTTGTAAATTGCTGCATGCATTAATCTTACTTGTAATGTCTGTATCCCGTAAGGCAGGGGTTCTCAAACTTCATTGCACCGTGACCCCCCTTCTGATGACAAACATTAATACATAACCCCAAGAGGGGGGATTGAAGCCTTAGCCCACCCAACCCCCCACCTAAGGTGGTGGGGGGCCAAAGCCAAAGGGCTTCAACCCTGGGTGGGAGGGCCTTTAACATGAGCCCTGCCACCCAGAGATGAAGCTGAAGCCTGATCCTCAAGGGCTTCAGCTTTGGCCTGGGCAGTGGGGCTCAGGCTTTGGTTTCTGCCTCTGGTTCCAGCAAGCCTAATGCCAGCCCTGGCAACCCCATGAAAACAGAGTTGTAACCCACTTTGGGGTCCCAACACACAGTTTGAGAACCGCTGCCATAAGATAATATGGAACTGTAAAAATGCCTGCTCTTAACTTGTGAACCAAGGCAGGGGAAGTAGTTCCCCTGTCTCTCAAGAAGGACCATCAAAACGAAGTGGGTCATTGTGAAACATCACAAGATTGGGTTGACGGCCCTCTCACGCCCATGAAGGTGCCATGTGCAAGGAAGCTCGTCCCATCAGCTTGAATTCTGGAAGAAGAAAATAAAGACAGCCCACATGAAAATTCTCATCTCTTTGCTGTTTGGAGTCTCACAGGGCTGGAGCTATGAAATAGAAGCAGAGATACCCAGGGTAAAGGGTTTGCCCTAAAAGACATTCCGTGCTGACAAATTACTACAATTCTATCATCTTTTGGAACCATAGACTGTAACTCATTTATATACACCTCTACCCTGATATAACGCGACCCGATATAGCATGAATTCGGATTAATGCGGTAAAGCAGTGCTCCAGGGGGGCAGGGCTGCGCACTCCGGTGGATCAAAGCAAGTTCGATTTAACGCAGTTTCAACTATAATGCGGTAAGATTTTTTGGCTCCTGAGGACAGCATTATATCGGGGTAGAGTGTATATATATGTTGCCTGCTTTAACCTGTAAATAACTCTCTCTTTTTTTTTCCTAGTTAATATATTCTTAGTTAGTTTACTATAGGATTGGCTACAAGCATTCTCTTTGGTGTGAGATATGAGGTACAAATTGATGTAGGGTAAGTGACAGGTCTCTTGCAACTGGAAGCATCCTGAATCTTTTGTGATCTTTGATATGTGGGAACCACTATAACTAAATCCAGCTTGTCGGGGTGGCAAGATAAACTGGCATGCCCAAGGGGATTATCTGTGACTTCATGGTAAGACTTCAGGAGTTACATGTGCAACTAGGTTGGTAAAATCTAATTATAGAACATATCACCAGTTTGAGGTCTATGTCCTGCTTTTGACTGTCTGCTCTGAGCTTGGCATTCATGGTCGTGAACCACTCCAGATAGCATGACAGAATATTAGCCTTTTTCCCAACTGTATCACATTGTTGATTCATATTCAATTTCTGATCCACTATACCTCCCAGATTCTTTTCAGCAGTGCTATCATCTGGCCAGTTTTGTAGTTGTGCATTTGGTTTCTCCTTCCTAAGTGTAGTAGGCTGGTTTGGCATGATTTATCTTGACAAATCTATACTGGCTATTTCTTAGAACCCTATTGTCCTCTAGTTGCTTACAAACTGATTGTTTAATAATTTGTTAACAGTGTGTCTCCAGGTTTCAAAGTTAGGCTGACACATCCAGGGCTGGTGCAAGGATGTAATGCCCCCTAGGTGATACTTCCACCTTGCCGCCCCGCAAATCCTAGTGCCCTAGGCAACCGCCTAGGTCGCCTAAATGGTTGCACTGGCCCTGGACACATCTATAATCCCCTGGGCCCTCTTGGTTTCCCTTGTTGAAAGCTAGATGCTATGCCCTACATTTGAAAATAAAGAAAAATCAAACAAGTTATTCTGAATTTTATCCATTCAACTGAATGCCACATTGACCAACATAAAAGAGGGGTGAACTGAGCAGCACCAGTTGGAAATGGTATTGAGAACATATGACAAGAATTATATGACAAGTGATGATCATATAAAAATGTCACTGTTTTTATTACTACTAATAATCATCTTTATTACGGTAAGGTTTAAGGGCCAACAAAGAGTGGGGCCTCATTGTGCTAGTTACTATACAACCACAGAATAGTAGACCTGCTCCATGCAGATGGACCTCTTTGCCTGTGAAAACCAGGTTGCAGAATCAGAGCCTAAGGTCCTGATCCTATGAACACTTACACATGTGCTTAATTTTAGTACCAGGAGTGTCCCAGGGAAATCATAGGACAGCTAAGTGCAAGCATAAGTGTTTGCACCCCTCCTGCACCCCAACTCCCTGCCCTGTGCCCCCTCCCGCACTCTGCATCCCCTGCCCTGAGACCCCTCCTACATCCCAATCCCCTGCCCTGAGCCCCTGCCGTACCCTGCACCCCTCCTGCACTGCAACTGCCTGCCCTGAGCCCCTAACCCCTTGCCTCTAGCCCCTGCCCTACTCTGCACCCCTGCTGCACCCCAACCCCCAGCCCTGATCCCCCTCTTGCACCCTGAACCCTTGCGAAGCCCCCTGCTGCACCCCGCACCCTTCGTGCAGCCCGCACCCCTGCCCTGAGCCCCTTCCTACACACTGCACCCTCTCCCACACCCTGCACTCCCTCCCACACCCCAGCCTACATCCACGGCCCTGCATGCAATCTCTCCACCCAGATGTGACCATCAGCCCAAAAAGTTTGCCCACCCCTGGCATAGAGAATAAATTAGCCTTCCATCCATGACAAGGAATGCCGTACTTTGGTAAGGCAGCATGAGGCAGGTTGCATTGCTGCTGCCAGTGTTGCATTAATTCCATCCAAGAATCTCAAAGTGTGCTACAAATATCAAGGAAGTAAGTAGTAATATCCTTATTTTGCAGATGTGGAGACTGAGGTACAGAGAGGTTTAAATTACTTGGTTTAAGTCCCACAGCAAGTCCCTAGCAGGAGCAAGACTAGACTACAGATTTTCTGTTTTCCACTTTTCAGTTTTAAACATTTTAAAGGTCCGGGATGTAAAATCTGGGATTTAAACTACTTGTCGGTATCTCTTTGAACTCAAGGCTGCCTCTGAAAGGAAGACAATATAGGGTACTGGTGAGGCAGAAATGTCTAGCAGTTTGTTAATAAAAATCCTATTGAAGAATTAAAAATTGGCCAGTCTTCTTAAGCAATGTTGCTCCTATGAAAAAAAAACCAATTCATAGAATCATAGACTTTAAGGTCAGAAGGGACCATTATGATAGGCTAGTCTGACCTCCTGCCTTCTTCCTGTTCTACTCCTCTCATGGTACTGCTCTGCTACCTACCTCAATAAAGGAGAACTAACAGTTAAAAAGCCTTGTTCAAAAATTTTAAGTAACACTTAACTTTCAAATGCCTGAACAGCAAATGTAACTTTTCTTGTCTGCATAGTAAACACTGGCATTTTTATCTGTTTGAATAATCAAAGTGGTGCTCTCCGTGCCTTCCTGGTGGTAAAGATTTAAACTGCTTCCTGAAGGTCCACAGTCTTGGCCAGCTCATGCTCTATTGAGATGGTTGCAAGGCCGACCAGCCTCTCCTGTGTCATTGTGGAGCATAGATGCATTTTTATTAACTTCAGCTTGGAGAAGCTGCATTCTCCACTGGCAACTGTTACAGGAAGTGTTAGAAGTATGCATAGAGCAACAAAAGCATTTGGAAAGAGGGTGGTCATCTTATTTGTGCACGTATATTCCAGAACAGCCTTTGGAGTTGATTCTGCTGAAATGTATCTTGAAAGGGCTTTCAGTTCATCACCTAAATCACTCGCATCAATATCACGCATGTCATCATGTGTTAACACTGTCTCTAGTGCCCTGCATTGCTGGTGTAGGTCGTCTTCAGGTGTAATGAGGAGTTTTGGAATATCATACAACATCCTAAATATATTGCTGTGTTCCTTGAGCTGCATGAAATGTCCTTCAACTGACTGTATTGCACAATCTAGCATCTGGTTAAAGAATTCAACTTTGAATTGTTGTTTGGGGTCTCTTATGGGATTATCCAATGC
The DNA here is from genome assembly GCF_025201925.1 of Gopherus flavomarginatus. Taxonomy (NCBI): domain Eukaryota; kingdom Metazoa; phylum Chordata; order Testudines; family Testudinidae; genus Gopherus; species Gopherus flavomarginatus. The sequence goes on from NC_066617.1 coordinate 136,041,623, forward strand.
CTCTTAATCAAAATGTCTTCTTCGGTGTTCTCTTGTATTCTTGAATGGGTGGGAAAATAGCTTCAGTGTGAAGTTCCTCTGCCAACTTCTGTTCACTCTTCAGAATGTTTTGAAATCCCTCATCTGACCGATAAGACTGTAGGTATGACTTTGCTTTGTTCAGTTGTTCCACTGCTCCAGATATATCAAGGTCAACACGTTGGAGTCTCTTGCTTACAACATTTATTTCAAACAGTATGTCATGCCACAACACTAAGCCACACAGAAATTTCAAGTTATGTATGTTTCTGGTGATTCTATTTCCCTCTGCCACTGTTCTCCCACAAACAGTTCCTGTCATAGCATTATGCTCCATAATGGCAACTTTGGCATCATCTATCTTCCCAATTTGGTGTTTGATAGGCTTATCACCTCCACTCGACTTTTCCATCGTGTGGCACTCAGTGGTTTCAGTGTCAGAGAAGATGTTCCCAGAGGTTGCTTCAAAATTTGCCATAGATGAGTTGATGCAGAGAAAAATACATAGATGCTTTGAATTACACTAAAAAATTCAGCAGCCTCAATAGAAGCTGATGCTGCATCACTGACCACCAAGTTCAATGAATGAGAACTAAACTACATGGGACAAAAGAAGCTCGAGGGTTTAACTCTCGGATCCATGTCTGCACTCCTCTGTTCCTTCCTCTCATATTGGCACCATTATCGTAGCCCTGACCTCTCATATCAGCCATCGCAATTCCCATATCTTCCAGCTTTTTAAGAAGCACATTTGTCATACCAGCTCCTGTAGTATCATCAATGTCAATAAATTCTAGAAAATGCTCTCTGACAGTCACCATTACAGAGACATTTTCATTTGGGTCTGCTGTTGTTACAAAATGCACCATTAAAGTCATTTGTTCCATATGGCTGATGTCAGGTATGCAGTCCAGAATAACAGAGTAATATCTTGCTGACTTCAGATCTGCCACAATCTTCTGTTTGACTTTTGTTGCCAGTAACTGTATGATCTCATTTTGAATTGTTTGTCCAAGGTAGTGGTGTGTGTACATTTCTTGGGTGGTGACTCTTCTTAGAGGCTCCTGGAGTACAGCATCCAACTCAGCCATCAGTTCCACAGTGTTAAGGAAGTTTCCATTGTTTGGCACATACAGCTGATCTGAAGTGCCATGCAGTGCTAGGTTTTGGGTAGCAAGCATTCTCACAATGGAAATGAGCCTTTTCAGAACATTTTGCCAGTAAAGAGACTTTGATGTAATCTTCTCTTGACGTTGATCATCTATGGTGGCCTTTAACCTTAGTCTCATCCGAAGCTCTTTCCACCTATGGAATGTTCTCTGGTGATTTGCTGCTTTCTCATGGCATGCCAGATTTCTAGCCAGATTTTCCCAGTCCTTTGTTCCTGTAGAATCCAATGTGGCTGGAACATTAGACTGGAAGAGTTTGCAATAAAAACACTATGCAGCATTCTGGGTTTTTGAGTACATAAGCCATGGCCTCTCCACTTTGTCACCATTGGGGATTTCACACCCGTAATGTGTTGAACGGAAGCTTCTATTTTCATTGTCTTTGAGGAAAATGAAGTTTTTCACTTGCTATGGTCCATGCGGTACAAGGAAGTCCCTCAGGCTACTGCTCAAGTGGGTCAACAGTTCTGGATCATCCAGACTTAAGGAACTAAACTCAGCAACAGCTGTTTCTTGCACCTCCACCACATTCTTCTCTGATCTACACTTTTCTTCAGGAATGTGCATGGTTACATCCATTTGAGATGGCAATATAGATGCTGCAGTAACTGCCAGGTTACCTGCATTTTGACTAACTGGAAGATCAGGCATCTCCTCATCACTCTCAAACTCACTGGGGCCGGAAGGCTCACTGTGAACATTTGTGTCTATGTATCTCAGGAGAGCTCCTTCCTGCTTAAATAGAAAAGCTTCCTTTGCTTGCTTTCTTTTTTCTGAATGCTGCCCCAGAGGGGTGTTTTCTTCTTTCATTCATGACTGCTGTGTTGTGCCAGCTATAGTGGCTCTCAACACTCAGTTGAAGGGGACAAATAAGCAGGGTAGCAGGGCCTGAGTGAGGGAAGATATCAGCGTCTTAAGGGCCTAGCTGGCTCCTACTGCTTCAGTTGACTGTCTGTTCTCCTCAGGTGGGTTTAGGGAAGCAGCAGGAAACAGGAAGCTCCCTGAGAAGCTGGTGTTCATCAGTCCGGCTCCTGGAGGTGCTAGAGAGGTGCATAAGAGGCTCCTCTTCCTCTCTCTTCCTGCAGCTCCTGCTGCTTTCTGTTATTCCTTCTCACCTTTTCTCCTGCCTGCCTGTTATGTCTCTTGTGCCCTCCTTCCTCCAGCACAGCACTCCACCATCTCTGTGCATCTAGAGCAGAGAGAATACATATGCACCAGCAGCAGACACAATTTTCTACACTCTGGGGCCTAGTGGCACCCCCCGCTCAGTCTGGCACCTGAAGCAGCCGCTTCAGTTTGCCTCATGGTAAGGCCAGCCGTGAAGAGTTGGTCTGTTTATATTATTTTGTGTTTATAGATAGTCCTGTTTTTCAAGTTTTATGAAGGAAATGTGTCCAGAGGGGGTTTTGTTGCTGTTTTAATTGTGTTAGATACAAAAACAATAAACCTGAAACCTTCAAAGAGGATTTTTTTTCGTTTTGCTTAACCTAAGCCTCATATGAACTTTCTATCTGGCTGTTATTATCTAAGCTCTGTCACAATGATAAATATGGAGTGCTGCTTCCTGCATGTTGAAGCTGATTAGTTATTTATCACAGAAAGATGTTACTTGTTTTTTAAAAGATGGGTGCTCAATTTCATAGTTTCAACAAAAATAATTAAAAATATAAAATCAGAAAAATAAGGTGATTTTCTATTTAGTTTTTTGTTATTAAGGTGTTCAGGATAAACATTTAGGCTCTAATCCCATCATTGTGACCAATGATTTTAAAATAAGAAAAATGTTTGCAGGTGTTTTTTGCCAAAATTTGTTTGTATACATTGAAAAATTAATAAATACAAATCACTGACAAATTGCACATGGATTAATGCTACTCTTAGGGTTTTTTTCTGAAAAAATCAGGTGGGCATATTCATTGCTGCCTCAGAAATGGGACAATTTAAATGATGATTGAATTACATTTAAAATGTTTCATTGAAACACACAAATAGCAAATTCATCATAAGACGCTGATCACTTATGCATATGTTTAACTCGACTGCTATTGATAGGACTGGTCAAGAGTTAAGTATGTGTTTCCAGGACTGGGGTATATGTGGGAAGATTTAGGCTGTGATCCTGCAAACGCATACTCACATGTGTAAGTTTACTCATAGGAGTAACCCTACGGAGGCTTATAGAATCAACGTCCAGATTAAATATATCCAGAGTCTTCCTATATTTAGAAAACATTTCAAAATCTTCCTCTTTGATAAAGCCTTCCCATATAACAAGAATGGCAGTCACAACACCAATACCCCTTACTACTCTTCCCTCCTGAAACAGACCCCAAATCAACAAACAGACCACGCAAACCAACAAATAACCTGCTCCTAAGGAAAGTGTTTATAGCCCTCGAAGATGCCATGAGGTGCGGGGACTTTGCTATTGCTAATCTATTTCACATGAATGGTGCTCAGATAGTAAGGTGATGGGTAGTGGCAGTACAAAACCCTTAGAGAGATCAGCTAGGTTCGATATTAGCTTAGAAGATAATGTTTGCACTTCACAGTCCAAGAGACACAGACAAGGTTTTAATCTCAGGGCCAAAAGACCAAACACATCAAGACACTTGATCATAGTCTTTAATAGGCTGAGAAACTACTTACACTTGATCTTAGCTCCAAGGAGCCAAAAAGCATATGGATAAATGTGTGCAGGGTGCATATGTAGGGATAGCTCAGTGGTTTGAGCATTGGCCTGCTAAACCCAGGGCTGTAAATTCAATCCTTGAGGAGGCCGTTTAGGGAGCTGGGGGTTGGCCTAGCTTTGAGCAGGGGGTTGGACTAGATGAGGTCCCTTCTAACCCTGATGTTCTATGAATAAATGTCTCCAGTGTTAGGCCTGAATAAAGATATAGCAGACAAAACCAGGTATGCCAACCTGACCAAAGTCAGGCTAACAGAGGTTTGAGGGTAATCCCTGAGTGGAAAAGAACTAAGAAGCAGCATGTCTCACGAAGCGCTGGGAAAAAGTGAGATAAGGGAGGGGCTGCATTCCTGGTATAGTACCAACTGTGTTGTGTTAGGAACAGTTCCTTTGAAGAACTGATAAGAAATCCCAGCCTCCCTGTTTTCACTCCTTGGTTAGGTTCTCTGTCTGTTTTAACTCCCCTACATTCCTAACTTCTGGTGTTTGCTAAGATATTGTTAATTACCTAATGCTGTAAAACATGTATACTAAAAGTGTCTAGTTTCTAGTTGTTAGAAGAAGGGGGTGGGTTGCTCCAGTGAATAATTTATGACGCGATGGAACTGTCTATATAGGCTTATACTAAGATGTAAAGAGCAGGCTGGTTCTCTCTGGAGACGAGCTGCTCTCTATTGATGAGTGCACTTGTCAATAAAGAGCTTTTGATCGGACCTTGCTGGTGTTGCCTGTCTCTCTTGCGGTCAGACAACGAACTTTGCCGTCTGGGTTAAAGTCCCCGACACCAGGATCAGCAGGACTGGCTCCAGGCACCAGCTAAGGAAGCAGGTGCTTGGGTGGCCAATGCAAAGGAGTGGCACTCTGTCCACTATTGGGGTGAGTCTTCTGTAGGAATTTGGCAGCAGGTCCCTCTTCTTCTTTGAGGTGCTGCTGAAGAGGAGGGGAGGGAGTGAAGGACCTGCTGCTGAAGAGGGGAGTGGTGCAATTGAGGTGCTACCAATTAGCTTCCCCCCCTGGGGGCAGCCAGAAACCTGGAGCCAGCCCTGAGGATCAGGGCCCAAGGATGTTCAATACTCCAGTAAACTCTGACTCCCCCAGCCCTTTCCTTTCTCATCTTAGTTAGCAGTTTAAAAGGCTCCTTTATTTTCCTTTTCCAGTCCTGTCTCCTAATACCTTCCCTTTTCTCTCTCAGTGCGTTTGGCAGGCAAGATGCTTGTTATCACTCTTTTCCTGCTCAAAAGCCCCCTACAAAAACCCAGCCGAGGGTAAGGATAATAATATCACTGCTGCTGTCTGTGTGACGTGAGGCAGTGAAGCTGGCCCTTTAAAACGGAGCCACTGAGCTCTCCCTCCTCCCATTTACTGCATGTGCGAGGCCTCCTCCTGACCCAGGAACAGAAACATCCTGTTAGCTGGCTGGCTGCTGGCACCCGGAAGCCATCTCTCTGCAGCCTGCACACAGGCGGCACCAGCTGCAGCAGGAGGGAGTTGGGGGGTGTGGGGTCTGAGGTGCTGTGTATGCACCGCATCCCCCTCTCCCTAATCGGCAGGACCAGAGCCCTGTGGCTACAGCAGTTAAAGGCCCGCGGTGGAGGGAGATTGCCTTTCAGTGCAGTGGCAGGTGCTTGGTTTCCAGGGCAGGTTGCTGCCCTTAGTTCCCCCCGGGGAAAGGAGTGGGTGGGGTATTTCCAGCAGCGAAGTGGTCCCAGGGAGAATCCCCCAGCACAGCAGCAGCAGGAGCAGCCACCATGGGAGCTGAGCAAAGTGCAGAAGCTGAGAACCGGCCAAATGATCTGAGCACTTCAGGTCGGTCTCTTTGTGTCCTCCTCTCACCCCTTTGCTATAGTCATAACCCACCAGTCAGAAGGGTATGGGGGAGGAGGTAGCAGCAGCAGCATAATCTCTGGTGTGCAGTCTGGATTTCTGGGGTGAGTTGGGTAGTGCTGGTTGTTAGGAGTGGCAGGGATTTTTGTGTACTCATTGTTAATACGTGGCTGGGTGATTATATGTATTACTGAGCCCTATGTGTTTGCACAGTGTTTTACAGGAGACTAAAATGACAGCCCCTGCTTATACATGTCTCAGGGATGCAACAAATTGACAGCAAGGGGAACCAGACACAATTTCTATAGCAAGGGAAAACAGCATTTGATCGTGGAGCCTTAGGGGGGTGTGTGCATTTTTTTTCCCCTGCAGAAAGCAGCTAGTATATGTTGCTATAGTTCTTCCTCTTACTGCTGTTGTAGTGGGTGATTGTGCAGAAGCATCTGTGTATGGAAGGATCAGGATGATGATAGCATGGGTAACTTGTATACAAGCAGTGGGAGACTGTTTGATCACAAGGGGTGGCAAGGCAGAAGCATACTAAAATATCTGTTAGGACTAAGATATGGGAACAGAAGCAGAGATGTTGTTCAGAGTCTTGAAGGTGAGGATCAGCATTACATTCATGCTGCGAAAGATTAAATGAGTGGAGAGTCAGTGAAGAGGAAATTTTGTGGTCAGAGCAGAGGGAGAGAAACATCTGTCTAACTTTATCCCTGCATCTTAGTGATCATATTGTGTATACTGGCAGATGTGTTTCAGGAGAGTGGGGGAATACTGCGGGCAACATGGCTACAGAGTGTCTTGTTTGCACAGTTCATCTCTCTCTAGCTGTGCTGCATGCTAAGCAGATGGCCATGGGAGGATGGAGGAGCTTTAGCCCCAGCCAAGATTACTGGAGAGAGAGACTTCAGTAGAGTTTGTTTTATCTAATTTTCATCACAATGAGTAACAATATTAGTTTAAAACAAATAGCTGAAACACCATGTACATCTAGTTAACTGCAGAAAGTGACTGTAGCAGGCAATGTTTTGAGGATTTTAAAAAACCCTAAATGTAATGGGATAGTTTCACCTTCAAAATCATGTGTTGTCAAAAATATCTTTGCTTGTGTTACTAATAAGCCCTTTAGATTATTAAATATGAAAGAAATATAAAAATGCTGTATTTGCCTGTGTGTGTGTGTGTGTGTGTGTGTTTTATATGTACTTTTTTACATTTCTCTAGGTAGTGAATATTAACAAAGTCAGTTTCACTTTTATTCATGCCATTCTAAGATTCTTTAGGCTGCAATATTTTGAGTTTCAAATGGTGCAGGAGATTGTTCACTTGTTTGAAACTAAGTCCTTAACTGTTGGGGGGAGGGGTGGTGGTGTGGTGTGTGTTAATGAAAACATTTGTTGTTCTTTGGCTTGTTTTTAATAACATTAAAATTTTGGGCCAAATTTAAGTTGATGGTGATGCTCTAAAAATTTTAAGAAGTGCAGCATTTCTGAGTCTAAGTGACGGTTTGAAATGGCCCACGGCAGTTACTTTCTGATAGCTGTCTATTTTTAAGTAACAAATATTCTTTGTTCAGCTTTCCATTGACTTTTAAAAAACCCTGGAATAATGCTGAATGTGATATAACCCAATATAAAAGTGTGTGTGTGATCTACATCTATCAAGCAGAACCTCTTATAACCAGGGAAAGTAGAAGAGCACAGTGAAGTCCATTTCACTTACCTGGGAGGCACCTAGGTACTCCAGTGGTGACTGCTACAGAAAACCTTATTATGGACAGACTGCACACACCACAGTCATGCTTTCTTGGCAAAAGATGAAGCAGATCAGTAGTGATAGCATTAGCATTGTACCTCCTTATTCATTTAAATGTTTGATTTACTTATTTTTCCCTACAGCATCTCCTTCTCCAGCCAAGCAACGAGCTAAAATGGATGATATTGTGGTGGTGGCTCCAGGAACACAGTCCTCACGGAACGTAAGCAACGATCCTGATGTGATAAAATTGCAAGAGATTCCAACTTTCCAGCCCCTTTTAACAGGTAAGAGAGAATTCTGCACCTCCCCCCTGCACTTTTCACCTTTAGGAAACTCAGTAGGGGACACAACCCCATCTCTGTCAGAGTCCAGGTTCCTGATGATCTAATCACTTCTCTTCTTTCCCCAATCTATGTTTTATGCCTTGCACCCATAAGCCCTACACCACTGTGCTATCCTGAGGAGTGGTGAGCAGGGGCAGTGGCGTAATGGGAATGGTGGAAGTTCTGCCTCTCCTAGAGGCCATGGGCATACTTCTGTGATTACAAGAGATCTAGAGACCTGGTTTAGTTGTTAGGTTGCCCAGCCTGGTGAGGGTACGTTAAAATTGTTTTCGACTTTTTGTTATTGGAGGCTTTTGGAAAATAAAATGAGTAGAGAGAAAGTACCCACCCTTTGGGGCCTATAGAACATAATAGTGTCCCCTAGTATCAGTTCAAAACCTTTATTCCCACCACATCTTCTTCCTTCCCTTCACCCCATCCTTCTTTTGCCTGTTCTATTCCCCTTCTGAGCTGACCCTTCCTTTGTCCCAGCTGCTCACTTGCTTTTCTGGTGCTTTGTATGAAAGTGATACTCCACATCTCTCCTGTCTGAGTGTGTTGCTGATAGGAGCACCGTGTCTGTCTGTTACCTTGGTTTTGCCTGCATGTTATATAGCAGAGGTGGCCAAACCATGGCTTGTGAGCCATATGCAGCTCCATTATAGTTAAAGTGTGACTTGTGGAGTTCTCTCTTCCCAATTTCCACCTACCAGCCTTGTGAGGAGGGAGTGGGGGGCACAGTTTAAAGGTTTGCCCTTCCCAATAACTTGAGTCATGCCCCCTCCCTCTTATTCTCAGCGTCCTCGTCCTCCAGCGCCCAGCTGTTTGCCGCTGCCTCTCCTCACCGCTGCCTCTCCTCACCACTGCATCTGCCAGATTGCTGGCTCCAGCAACTGCTGTTCAGGGTGGGGGCCCTGTGGCACCATGTAACCGAGCGGGGCATGTCACCCCACGTGCATCCCCACGTTGCCTCTGGTTTTTGCCTGGTGGGGTGGAGGGTCTTGGAGCTCCAGCCCCATGGGGTGTGTCTACAGGGGCTTGGCACTGAAGCTCTGAGACCTAGCAGGTGCCTCTGGCAGGGCTGAAGCCCCAAGCCCTGGCAGGTGCACCCTGGCTCCTGAACTTCTGAAGGTTGTCATACGTGGCTCGGAGAGTCAGTAAATTTGGCCACCCCTGCTATAGAGATTGCAAGTGTCCTAGACCAGTCTCAGAGTTTTGCAGTGCTGGAGTGTCTCTGAGCTGGGGAAGCCCCTTAGAGCTCTGTATGGTTATGCTTTGAGCTCTCAGGTGAGGCAAGTGGATGAATGCAACAGAAGTGACCTTGGAAGGATCCTTTCCAGCAAAAGGGAGGTAAGGAGGGGAAGCAAATGGGTGGAGGTGAAGGAAAGGGATTAGTGAGGGCACTTCATTTGGATTGGTATTCCCAGGGGGAGAAAAGAGACCACTGTGCTCCAAATAATCCATGTTTGTGACTTGCTTCAAAGCCTATCAGCACTGCTTCATAACTGGCTACAATGTTGCTCAGTGGTGAGAGAGAATGCCATCAAAGGGCTGAAGTGTTACCAGTTTGGTGCACTCTACCCTTGCCAGTCCAAGAATCCAGAGACCAGGAGATGGAACCTGGATCCCACATAAGACCATGCAGAGCACTGAACACTAGGTCACTGGTGACCAGCCCCTTCCTCCCCCTTAAAAAAAAAATGTTATGCAGTTGTTTGCTAGGAAGTCTTTAGCCATTTAATTGTTGCGACCATGTAGGTCATGCTGACATCTGTTAACGCTTGGGCAGAGCTGCAAACTAGACTATATTGCACTGAATAAATAATTACATCCTGTCTCTCCAGCCCAAGTGTTGTATTTGTAAAACATAATGTGTTTGATTCTTGCATTCAAATCACCGAAAGCAGCATGGCCTAGGATAGAGCACTGGATGGGGACTTGGGAGACCTGGGTTCTGTTTATGGTTCTGCCACTAGCCTGCAGGGTGACCTTGGGAAGTCACTTCCCCTGGGTAAAATGAGGATAATGATACTGACCTCCTCTGCAATGTACTTTGAGAACTACTGATGGAAAAGTGCTGTATAGGAACTAGGTATTACTACTAGGCATGAATCTGGGGAAATCTTGCTCTGTGTGTGTGGTTTACATGGAGGGAAGAACAGATTTGAAACCTAGCTCAACTCAGTGAAGAAACGGAAACTGAGAATTAATTGTTTTATTAAAATTCACTTTTATTAAATCTTAGAAAAATTTAAGAAATGCTTAATGTAGTCAACCGATATCTCCTTTGCCATTTGCCTTAGGGTTTGCTGACCTTGGTGCATTGTAGAAGTTATAATTGTACTTGGATGACTAGTCCTTGAACAGTTTGTCCGATATAACTGACATCCATCATAGGCTCTCTGTGCAAGCAAATCTTTACCTCATTTTATTTTTTTTTCCTTTTAAAAAAACCAAAATAACCCACGTATCTGTTGCAGGGAAGACATCTGGCCTCTTCAATGTTTTCTGGAGAACACTGATAACAATTCAGTCTTTGAACATAAAAAATAAAATGAGGTGTATTTCTGTGAAATGTCTAGGGAGATTAATGTCCACTCCTCCCCTCCCCCGTCTTTTTTAATTGCTAGTAAAATTTGCATGGAAAACCAGGATTTCACTTATGTAAGAGCCATACTTCTGCTGTTTAATCCTCACCTGAAATCCTAATGTTCTATACTTGTGACTCCCATTAAGCTGTTCAGGAGAAGAATTTGATTTTGCACATTGCCAGTTATTATTTCAAGGGGGAATGAGCAGCAAGCTCTAGTGGACTCTTAAGAGGCAGAGATCCTGTTTGCATACAAATACCCCTAGTAATAAACACAGGGAATCAAAATACAGAAAATGTGTTCTATTGTACAGTTATCAGAGTGGTCTCTGTGTCGCATGCTTGTCAGTTTTTATCCTGAGCTGTCGGCAGCTCTTTAAATTCTGTTGTGGAATCACTTTGCCATTCTCAAATATATTTTTGAGTTGTGACTTTAACACACCCAATTTACCCTCCACTCCTATTTTAAATCAGTTTATGTTGTACCAGTTAATAAAATTTATGTACTAGTGCTTTAAACTGGCAGTACCAAACTTCTTGTCTTCAGTAGGCATCCTCTGTGAGGAGAGCTGGAAATGGCTTCCTCAGGTACAAGACAGTGCCCCTCTGAGGCAGTTATAGGAGTTTCAGGAGAACATCACAAGGGGCTTGTTCCTGGGACCGAACATACTCTTCAGTGCTGCCAGCTGAGGGGGGAGGAAGTGGGACATGAACTTGCATCTCTGAAATGGCAATGCAGCATGTTGCCACTAGACTGCCTCGCTGACCCAGTATGTGGTGCACTCTCTGTCTTCTGTTTGTGTGAATATAGTGCTGGTGAAAGATGATTCTGTCTTTGTATTTATGCTAGCACCTAAGAGCCCTAGTCGCAGACCAGGATCCCTCTGTGCTAGGTTCTGTACAAACACAGAACAAAAAGACAGTCCCTGTCCCCAAGAGCAAGGGTCTATTTGACAACCTAGGAGACTGAAGTCTTTAGAAGTTGTGTATGCAGAATTTGTCCCTTAGCCATTGCCTGGCCTGATCTTGCATGTGATTCTTACCTAAATGCTGACTGGTCTCCGTGCTCAGTATGTACAATCAATATGTAGCAAATGAAATTTTAATTAGGACCAAATACAAGGCAACTCAAAGTGGCTGACATTTTCAGAGTTAGCTAACAGATCCTTAAGATTTCTCTATTTCAGTTTTTCCATAAATGCCACTAAATACACGTCTACCCCAATATAATGCGACCCGATATAACATGGGTTCGCATACAACGCGGTAAAGCTTTGACATGCTGCTCTGAGCAGCGTGTTAAGGGTGCTGGACCAGGCTGGGGCCGAGGGATTTGATAAGGGGCAAAGGGTCTCGGGGGTGGTCATGGGCTCCCCCCGCCAGTGTCTGGGGGGCAGGAGCTGTGAGATGGCACTTTTGGGGGCCCTGCAGTCCCAGAGTGGCCCAGTGGATTAGCGGGGGGCCGGGAGAAGCCTGCTCTGCTTCCCTCATCCCAGCCCCAGATGTGTCGCTCGGGGGAGAGGACTTGGGGGAAGGGATCTCCCACGCACTCACCAGCAGCGGCGTAAGCGGAGCAGCCCAGCCCCAGCCCGCTCCACTCCACCAGCTCCTAGCCGCAGTGCTCTGCTTCCCACCGCCAGTGACTATGTGGGGTGTCCTTTCCCCAGCCTCCCCGCACTCACCTGTGGCAGGAAGCGGAGTGCTGCAGCTGGGAGGTAGCAGAGTGGAGCGGGCTGGGGCTGCGTTGCTCCGCTTCCCACTGCTACTGAATGTGGGGGGCGTCCTTTCCCCAACCTCCCCGCATTCACCGGCGGTGGGAAGCAGAGCAGCCCAGCCCCAGCCCGCTCCATTCCGCCAACTCCCAGCCGTGGCGCTTCACTTCCCGCTGCAGGTGAGTGCAGGACCTTTCCCCAGCTGCCCCCCAGCGACATGGCTGAGGCCGGGGCAAGGAAAGCGGAGTGTGCTGGGCCCGTGTTGCTCCACTTCCCGCCACAGGTGAGTGCGGGGGGACATCCTTTCCCCAACTTCTCTACACTCACCGGCAGCGGGAAGCGGAGTGCCGCAGCTGGGAGCTGGCGGAGTGGAGCAGACTGGGGCTGGGCTGCTCCGCTCCGCTTCCCGCCACTGCTGGTGAGTGCCTGTCAGAGGGAGGGGTGGATAGGGCTTGGAGCAGTCAGGGGACAGGGGGGTGGGTAGGGGGTGGGATCCTGGGGGTGATTAGGGACAGGGGTCTCTGGAGGGGGTGGTCAGGGAACAAGGAACGGGGGTGGGCAAAGCAAGTTTGATATAACACGGTCTCACCTATAACGCGGTGAGATTTTTTTGTCTCCCGAGGACCGCGTTATATCGGGATGGGGTGTACAAGTATGAAGGTCATTCCCTAAATTTTATGCCGCTTTCAAAATCTAATGCAGATTCTGCAAACCCTTAACTCACATGACTGGTCCCAATCAAGTTAATGGAACTGATTAATGTGAGGGTTTGGAATTAGTCAAGGGATATGCACCCCAAATTAGTGTTTTCACAAAACGCTTGGTCAGCAGAAGCCGAAAGTCATTGCTATTTAGCAATTGCTTCTCAGTGGCTAGTGGGCAGATATTCACATTAAAAGTTATACTAACTGGCATCCTTGTTGGAAGAGTCATCAAGTCAGCATGAGACCACACTATCCACTGGGCCCCAGAGATGGGTGATCCTTGTGGGTAAGGGGTTTTGAGGCAGGGCACTGTGTGGAAACTTGCACTGCACAGATTGTACCTGTGCTATGGATAAACAGAAGGCTTCATTTCCACTGTTTATTAACCCTGCATCTTTCACCAACACACAAAATTCACTTTGAAGTTATAGACATTCATCCATCTTCATTACCATATGAAGTCTTTTAATGTCAAGAGCTCTGCAGGCACTGCTGGGGATTTTGATTCAATAATTGCAGCTAAAAAATGTGGAAAAGGGAAGCATTGCTCCAGAAGTACTCACCCTATTGGTCAAGATTGTATTCTATATTTTGCACGCACGCGCACACACACACACACACACACACTGTCTAGCATTTCTTCAGTGTGAGTTTCAACAACTTAAGATATAGAAGTCACTAATATTACTTAGAGCCTATGATATCACTTCAAAACTACTTGAAGGAAACTCCAAGAAATTTCCTTTGAGTGTTTGGCTGACAAAATACAAGTTCCCTTCAGAGCCTTTACTCTTGTAGGTATTCTAATTGGCTATGCAACTTTATTTTCAGTGGGGAGATTAGCCAGTTCAAGATGACAGTTTTCCCCTCTGCATTCCCCACTACAAAGATCTCATTCCTGAATCAGGTAAAAGGAGGATGCTTGAGATGGCCTCTCATTAGAAGCCAAGCTACTGCCCCTGTTGTACATTCATGCATTGCTGGCCTGGAGAACTAAAGACTAAACCCATATACCTCATGTAGCAGAGATATTAGCGCATCAGGCTAGGTTCTCCTCCCTTCTTGATTCCTCCTAGACAGAGCAAAAACAAAAGGGATGTGGGTTATCTTTTGTTTGTTTTGTTTTAAGTGTGTCACATGAAGCAATTAAAATGAGACAGTCAACTGGCGTAAGTATAGCAGCATGGGCCTATGACAAAGGACGCCATTTCAGATTTTGGTTGGAGGGGGCAACTTTAACCGTGATTCCAGGGGCTACCTAGGCAACTGAAAACTCTAGTTTTTTTTCAGAAAACATAGAAATTCGCTGACTATGTATACGTAAGAATCTCTAATACTGTTCTGACATCTTGTATCATGTCACTTAAGGGACACTGGTTAGGTTTAAAATTTTAAAGTACATTCTTACTCCTGAATACAACAATTGAAACAACTGTAGAAAGAAATCTAGATATTTCTATCATTTACTTTATGTAGTTCACTAAGCTTGGAATAGATCATTTAACTTTTGGAAACCTCTGACAGGGGCAAGGCCCCATAAGTTTATACTGCACTTGCCTGGGGCTCTAGGGGTGTTACCCCACTACAAATAATAGACTAGAAACTGACACTTTTAAGTTACTTTCACAGTATTGCCCACCCCAAATGTTCAAAAATCATGAGTCAGACTCACTAAAAATCATTGGATTATGTAAAAGTAATAGATTTGGTGTTTTTTATTTGCCTTCTGCTTTTTGATCCTTTAGGGTGCACTGGGGTCACATTTTGAAGTTTTCTCCAAAGCCACAATGGCTAGAAACAAACTTTTTCTTTAAGGATGAAGGCTGAAATCATAACATAGCCACTTGACTCGGGGAGCTGGGGCTTTAAGAAAAACAATAGTTATTATGAGAGTCATGACAAAAGTATGAGTTAGTAATGCTGCTTTCATTTCTATTTAAAGACTAGTTACTTTCCAGAAGACTCTTAAGAAAAACACTACGGTGATTGAGTTGCAGTTCTTACATTAAGTTATTAAAACCAAACACCAAGAAAATTCCACATTTTAAAGTTGAGAAAAAATTCAGACTTCTAAGGTATATCAGGGCCACTGCAGGCAGGAAAGGAAAATAAACAGGTACAGGAGCTCTGGGCAGCTCTTAGACTCAGACTCCAGGACTGGAAGGGACCTCGAGAGGTCATCGAGTCCAGTCCCCTGCCCTCGTGGCAGGACCAAATACTGTCTAGACCATCCCTAATAGACATTTATCTAACCTACTCTTAAATATCTCCAGAGATGGAGATTCCACAACTTCCCTAGGCAATCTATTCCAGTGTTTAACTACCCTGACAGTTAGGAACTTTTTCCTAATGTCCAACCTAAATCTCCCTTGCTTGCAGTTTAAGGCCATTGCTTCTTGTTCTATCATTAGAGGCTAAGGTGAACAAGTTTTCTCCCTCCTCCTGATGACACCCTTTTAGATACCTGAAAACTGCTATCATGTCCCCTCTCAGTCTTCTCTTTTCCAAACTAAACAAACCCAATTCCTTCAGCCTTCCTTCATAGGTCATGTTCTCAAGACCTTTAATCATTCTCGTTGCTCTTCTCTGGACCCTCTCCAATTTCTCCACATCTTTCTTGAAATGCGGTGCCCAGAACTGGACACAATACTCCAGTTGAGGCCTAACCAGCGCAGAGTAAAGCGGAAGAATGACTTCTCGTGTCTTGTTTACAACACACCTGTTAATGCATCCCAGAATCACGTTTGCTTTTTTTGCAACAGTATCACACTGTTGACTCATATTAAGCTTGTGGTCCACTATGACCCCTAGATCTCTTTCTGCCATACTCCTTCCTAGACAGTCTCTTCCCATTCTGTATATGTGAAACTGATTGTTCCTTCCTAAGTGGAGCACTTTGCATTTGTCTTTATTGAACTTCATCCTGTTTACCTCAGATCATTTCTCCAATTTGTCCAGATCATTTTGAATTTTGACTCTGTCCTCCAAAGCAGTTGCAATCCCTCCCAGTTTGGTATTGTCCGCAAACTTAATAAGCGTACTTTCTATGCCAACATCTAAATCGTTGATGAAGATATTGAACAGAGCTGGTCCCAAAACAGACCCCTGCGGAACCCCACTTGTTATACCTTTCCAGCAGGATTGGGAGCCATTAATAACTACTCTCTGAGTACGGTTATCCAGCCAGTTATGCACCCACCTTATAGTGGCCCCATCTAAATTGTACTTTCCTAGTTTATCTATAAGAATATCATGCGAGACCGTATCAAATGCCTTACTAAAGTCTAGGTATATCACATCCACCGCTTCTCCCTTATCCACAAGGCTCGTTATCCTATCAAAGAATGCTATCAGATTAGTTTGACACGATTTGTTCTTTACAAATCCATGCTGGCTATTCCCTATCACCTTACCACCTTCCAAGTGTTTGCAGATGATTTCTTTAATTACTTGCTCCATTATCTTCCCTGGCACAGAATTTAAACTAACTGGTCTGTAGTTTCCTGGGTAGTTTTTATTTCCCTTTTTATAGATGGGCACTATATTTGCCCTTTTCCAGTCTTCTGGAATCTCCCCCGTCTCCCATGATTTCCCAAAGATAATAGCTAGAGGCTCAGATACCTCTTCTATTAACTCCTTGAGTATTCTAGGATGCATTTCATCAGGCCCTGGTGACTTACAGGCATCTAACTTTTCTAAGTGATTTTTTACTTGCTCTCTTTTTATTTTATCTTCTAAACCTACCCTCTTCCCGTAAGCATTCACTATGTTAAACATTCCTTCAGACTTCTCAGTGAAGACCGAAACAAAGAAGTCATTAAGCATCTCTGCCATTTCCAAGTCTCCCGTTACTGTTTCCCCCTCCTCACTGAGCAGTGGGCCTACCCTGTCCTTGGTCTTCCTCTTGCTTCTAATGTATTGATAAAAAGTTGTCTTGTTTCCCTTTATTCCCATAGCTAGTTTGAGCTCATTTTGTGCCTTTGCCTCTCTAATCTTGCCTCTGCATTCCTGTGTTATTTGCCTATATTCATCCTTTGTAATCTGACCTAGTTTCCATTTTTTATATGACGCCTTTTTATTTTGTAGGTCACGCAAGATCTCGTGGTTAAGCCACGGTGGTCTTTTGCCACATTTTCTATCTTTCCTAACCATCGGAATAGCTTGCTTTTGGGCCCTTAATAGCGTCCCTTTGAAAAACTGCCAACTCTCCTCAGTTGTTTTTCCCCTCAGTCTTGATTCCCATGGGACCTTACCTATCAGCTCTCTGAGCTTACCAAAATCCGCCTTCCTGAAATCCATTGTCTCTATTTTGCTGTACTCCCTTCTACCCTTCCTTAGAATTGCAAACTCTATGATTTCATGATCACTTTCACCCAAGCTTCCTTCTACTTTCAAATTCTCAACGAGTTCCTCCCTATTTGTTAAAATCAAGTCTAGAACAGCTTCCCCCCTAGTAGCTTTTTCAACTTTCTGAAATAAAAAGTTGTCTGCAATGCAGTCCAGGAACTTATTGGATAGTCTGTGCCCCGCGGTGTTATTTTCCCAACATATATCTGGACAGTTGAAGTCCCCCATCACCACCAAATCTTGGGCTTTGGATGATTTTGTTAGTTGTTTGAAAAAAGCCTCATCCACCTCTTCCACCTGGTTAGGTGGCCTGTAGTAGACTCCCAGCACGACATCACCCGTGTTTTTTACCCCTTTTAGCCTAACCCAGAGACTCTCAACACTTCCATCTCCTATGTCCATCTCCACCTCAGTCCAAGTGTGTACATTTTTAATATATAAGACAACACCTCCTCCTTTTTCCCCTGTCTATCCTTCCTGAGCAAACTATACCCATCCACACCAACATTCCAGTCGTATTATCCCACCAAGTTTCAGTAATGCCAACAATGTCAGTTATATTTATTTATTAGCACTTCCAGTTCTTCCTCTTCTCTTAATAATAATAATAATAATAATAAATAATAAAAAAAAAAGTTGGAGGGTCAAATCTTCCAGTCCTTAATCAGGTAAAACTTGTATTGCAATCAGCACTTTCACTCCTGGATATTTATGTGCTCAATAACTATACAGTTCATACTTAAATATCTCGAGCTATCTTATCCAGGGCTTGGGTAAGAGTTGGAACTTCTCTATACTACTGGTATCCCTTCCCTTGGTTTTGGCCCCTTCTTTTCAGAATGTAACCTTGGTTCAGAGGACTTAGCTGTATTTCTTCTGAGTCTCCTGCATTCTGTGAGTGCTGCGTTTCATTTTAGAATACAGTTCTTGACAGAATGTGTACATTTCCCTTTCTTCTGTTCCAGTATTTGAGTTTATTGCATTGTAATTCTGTGAAAATCCAGTCTGACAGAATTAGGAAAATAGTCCATACCAGGAATGTTACTATATTGAGTTTTCTGTGGCAAACCTGTACTGTTAAACTAATCCATAATACACACAATGCTGAGTCCTTCCTAGCACAAGAAGAGAATTAACCATTCTGAGCTTTATTTTCTCTTCCTAATTGCAGAGAAGATTCTTTACATCCAGTATTTTCACTGAGGCCCCAAACACTGATATACATCAATGAAAATGTCATCCACTATGAAAACTACTTAAACCCAAATAGTGTGACACAGAACCATTTCTGGATCTATTAACATGTCTTGTACCTGTCTGCTTACGGACTGTAATGCATTGTAAGTGCTTAAATATGGTCAAGATTTTCAAAAGTGATTGTTTTTTAGGTGCCTTAATGCTCAAAATAAGGTACACATTTTTAATGGTGAAAGTAATTAACCAGTGGAACAGCTCACCAGGGGTTGTGGTGGATTGCCCCATCATTGGATAGTTTAAAATCAAGGGTGGATGTTTGTATCTTTTAGAAAATCTTCTCAAACAGGAAGCAATATGGAAGTGCTCTGTGTGTTATGCAGGAGGTCAGGCTCGATCAAGGTTGGCAATTTTTCAAACAAGAGAAGCCATTTTTTTGGTTTTGTCTTTGACCAAAATATTTTGAGAACTGCATCACACGCACAGCTACTTGTAGAGTTAGAATTTATCAACTAATAATACTTGAACATAATAAAGTTGTTATAACTCACCAATACTTTTAATGTGACTTCTGCTGTTGGACATCTTTGGAGAGTTGCTCAATGTTTGGTAACTATGCCGTGATTTTCATTTTCAAGCAGGACTCAAGACTAACATCTTGCAGTTGGCACCTCAGTTTGTTTTTGATGAAATTCATGTTGGAAAACACTTGTTCACAGAAGGAAGTTGAACCGAAGATTGAGAGAAGTACAAATTCCATATTTCTTCAGCAGACTCTATGTATCCAGTAGACAATTCCAAATATCGAATATAATCTGGTTTTGCCGTTTAAGGTCATCTATTTCAGATGACTTGTGTTGTTGCCCTAGGATGGATTTCTGCCTTTCCATATTTTCAGTGGACAAGATCAGTGACAAGATCTTTCAATTTGTGGAAGAAGGGTGGGATTAGCAAGGAAAGCTATCTGAGTGAGGTCAGAACATGTAGCGATAAACTGAGAGGCTAGAAGCCAAGTAGAGTTGAACCTTGCAAAGGGAATTAAAACCAATAGTAAAAGGTTCTATAGCCATATAAATAAGAAGAAAACAAAGAAAGAAGAAGTGGGACCGCTACACACTGAGGATGGAAAGGAGGTTAAGGATAACCTAGGCATGGCCCAATATCTAAATAAGTACTTTGCCTCAGTCTTTAATAAGGCTAATGGGGATCTTAGGGGTAATGGAAGGATGACAAACGGGAATGAGGATATGGAGGTGGATATTACCACATCTGAGGTAGAAGCCATACTTGAACAGCTTAATGGGACAAAATCAGAGGGCCCGGACAATCTTCATCCGAGAATGTTAAAGGAACTGGCGCATGAAATTGCAAGCCCGTTAGCGAGAATTTTTAATGAATCAGTAAACTCAGGGGTTGTACCGTATGACTGGAGAATTGCTAACGTAGTTCCTATCTTGAAGAAAGGGAGAAAGAGTGATCCGAGTAACTATAGGCCTGTTAGTTTGACATCTGTAGTATGTAAGGTCTTGGAAAAAATTTTGAAGGAGAAAGTAGTTAAGGACATTGAGGTCAATGGTAATTAGGACAAAGTACAACATGGTTTTACTAAAGGTAGATCGTGCCAAACCAACCTGATCTCCTTCTTTGAGAAGGTGACAGACTATTTAGACAAAGGAAATGCGGTAGACCTAATTTACCTAGATTTCAGTAAGGAATTTGACACGGTCCACATGGGGAATTATTAGTTAAATTGGAAAAGGTGGGGATCAATATGAGAATTGAAAGGTGGATAACGAACTGGTTAAAGGGGAGACTACAACGGGTCATACTGAAGAGTGAACTGTCAGGCTGGAAGGAGGTTATTAGTGGAGTTCCTCAAGGATCGGTTTTGGGACCAATCTTATTTAACTTTTTTATTACCAACCTTGGCACAAAAAGCGGGAGTGTGCTAATAAAGTTCGCGGATGACACGAATCTGGGGGGTATTGCTAACATGGAGAAGGACCGGGATATCATACAGGAAGATCTGGACGACCTTGTAAACTGGAATAATAGTAATAGGATGAAATTTAACAGTGAAAAGTGCAAGGTCATGCACTTAGGGATTAATAATAAGAACTTTAGATATAGATTGGGGACGCATCAGTTGGAAGCAACAGAGGAGGAGAAGGACCTTGGGGTATTGGTAGATCACAGGATGACTATGAGCCGCCAATGTGATATGGATATGGTTAAAAAAGCTAATGTGGTTTTAGGATGCATTAGGCGAGGTATTTCCAGCAAAGATAAGGAGGTGTTAGTACCGTTATATAAGGCACTGGTGAGATCCCACCTGGAATACTGTGTGCAGTTCTGGTCTCCCATGTTTAAGAAGGATGAATTCAAACTGGAACAGGTTCAGAGACGGGCTACTAGGATGATCGGAGGAATGGAAAACCTGTCATATGAAAGGAGACTCAAAGAGCTTGGCTTGTTTAGTCTAGCCAAAAGAAGGCTGAGGGGGGATATGCTTGCTCTGTATAAATATATCAGAGGGATTAATATTAGGGAGGGAGAGGAATTATTTAAGCTTAGTACCAAGGTAGACACAAGAACGAATGGGTATAAACTGGACACTAGGAAGTTTAGACTTGAAATTAGATGAAGGTTTCTAACCATTAGAGGAGTGAAGTTCTGGAACAGCCTTCCAAGGGGAGTAGTGGGGGCAAAAGACATATCTGGCTTTAAGATTAAGCTTGATAAGTTTATGGAAGGGATGGTATGATGGGAGAGCCTAATTTTGGCAATTGATCTTTGATTATCAGCAGATAAGTATGCCCAGTGGTTGGTGATGGGATGTTGGATGGGATGGGATCTGAGTTACTGCAGAGAATTCTTTCCTGAGTGCTGGCTGGTGAGTCTTGCCCACATGCTCAGGGTTTAGCTGATCGCCATATTTGGGGTTGGGAATGAATTTTCCTCCAGGGCAGATTGGCAGAGGCCCTGGAGGTTTTTCGCCTCCCCCTGCAGCGTGGGGCATGGGTCACTTTCTGGTGGATTCTCTGCAGCTTGAGATCTTCAGACCACAATTTGAAGACTTCAGTAACTCAGGCATAGGTTAGGGGTTTGTTATAGAAATGGATGGGTAGGGTTCTGCGGCCTGCTTTGTGCAGGGGGTCGGACTAGGTGATGACATTGGTCCCTTCTGACCCTAGAATCTATGAATTTTGAATTCCATAAATCCTTGTCTTGCAAGTCCGCTAATTCAAGTGCAAATTGTGCTTGACTGATTCCCACAAATGCTGAAGAATTCAATGCAGAAGTTTCAACTTCAGGCGGTTTCAACAGAAATGTCAAAGTGGCCTTTTCCCTTCTGAACTAATGAAATCGGTCAGCAAATGCAGCTAGCCTTTTTATGATGTTTCTGCAAGGAACCTAACGTCAGTGTTACAGTCATTTGTTTGTATTGCTTTAGTGTTGGGAAATGCGCTAACATGCCCGTCTCAATGTCCCTTACAAACAAAGACAGCTTTTATTCAAATGAAAGAACTTCTTCCAAAAGTGAAATTGCAGTATTTCCTTTTCCTCGTAGCTTCTGCTTCAACACGTTTGAATGACAGGTTAAATCCACCATGAAATTGAATTTCTGCAGCCAGTAAGGATCAATTAACACCACATATTTAAGGCCTTTTTCTCGGAGGAATATCCTAATTTCCTCAAGACGTGACACAAACCTCACAAGGACTCCATCTCTGGAAAGCCATCTTACCTTGTTATACATGAGAAGATCAGAATATTGGCTGTTAACTTCTCGAAAAAGCTTGCAAAACTGCCAATGATTGAGAGCCAGGGCCCTCCTTCGGATTTATGGGGCCCTACGCAGTATTATTAAACTGGCGCCCATATGCCAGACTTGCTCTTAGCAACACAGACATAAGCTTACAGCATTGGAAAACTTGCCACATGCACTTTATTAAAAACAGTTTAATTGTGCCGCCTTCACCCCTAACCCCTGCACTTTCTTCCCACCTGTGCCTCCAAACCCAGCCCTGTGCTGCCAGCATGCCTCACCCCGCCACACCACCCCCATGCCCAGTGGCCCTTCACCCAGAGATCTCCATCACAGATCCCTGTGCTCAGTGATATCCCACCCACAGATGCCTGCCCACTGCCCAGCGCCCCCTTACAGCCGCCCCTCCATTCAACATCAAAAAATTAAATTCTGTGCACAATAGTTCAAAATTCTGCAAATTTTGTCAATAAATAAATGTGGAGGCTCCAGCATGGCAGTGGCAAGCATAGGCCACTGGCTGCATGGATGTGGAAGATCACTCTGCAGCCTTCCCCCTCCCTCCTAGGATAGGGACTTGCCAGTGAGATACCTCTGTGTGCATGGCAGAAGGCCACCGAGAAGGCTTTTACATGCAGGCTGGGGTGTCAGCTATGACCCAAAATCCATTTGAATGACAAAAAAGAAATAGCTGGTACTAATGCCTGAGTCCAGCCTTCATCCAGGCCCTTGTCTGCCACTGCTCTGGGCCATCAACTCCCAAATTGCCTTTCATTCTCCCTAAAACAGAGCATTTCCCTCTAATTCTGAAAAGTAAAGGGGTGCTTGGGATGTGCAGTTTAATAAGAAAAGGAATTATAATCAGGCACCAGTCTCTTCCTCCCCCCCCCCATTCCACACCTGATTGCCACACACAGCTCAGTGGGATTGTACTGGGTATAACTCAGCATGCAGTTTCAACAATGCTTCAACAGTGGGGCTAGAGCCATAAGCAGCCAAGTCTCATTTGAACAGTGGCTCTTGTTTTGGATTATTTAAGGCTGTTTTTAAAGATATTTCCCAGGGTGAGTAAGAAGGTGCTGCATTCTTGAAGGGACCTTTAAAATCCCACTCAACGCTGCACTGTTTAGAACTCTCCCTCATTCAAAATGCTACCAGCTTGAGAGAGCCCCGGAGATCTATGGATCCCCAAGAAAAAAAATCATGGCCCTTTTCCCTAAATAAAAGTTTTCAGCTACTCCAGTCTTGTCAAGTGCAAGTTTATCTTCCTTCCCAGCTAAGGGATTGCTCCCTCCCTTGCATTCTGCAGCCCTGATTGCTGCTTGTCTGCTCCAGGTACATCCCCCTCCTTTTGTTTTAGTGTCAGTTTCCTCCTGTTGACGCTGGAATATTGTGAATGGCCAGGAAAAGCAACACCACCTTCTTTTATTTTCCTTTAACTTTCCCTCCTTCCCAGCCAAGTTGTGTGTGCACTTCTCCCAGCCCACTGCTGCTGGTCCCTGCCAGGCAAGGGAGGAGAGGAAAAGGTGACCGTCTAAAGGAGAGAGATTGCAGGAAGTTGTGGGCAGGGCAGAGCATGTGGGCAGGAGGGGGGAGAGGTGCAGGTACAGTGTGGGGCTGCTGGAACAGGTGCTCTCCCCTGGGCCCACCAGACTGCTCCCCAGGAGGCCCTAGCACATTTGCTGCTTGCCAGACAAGGAACCCCCCCCCCAGCCCAGCTCCCTGCAGCAATCCCCAGACCAGTTCCTTCTCTGTCACCGTGTTCCCCAAAGTTTCGGGCCCAGCTATACCCTCATGAGCTTGACTGTCCCCTCTCTTCCTGGGCTCTGTTCTCCCCCACCCCCCAGGCCTGGCCCCTCCCTCCAGCCCAGTTTCCTCCTCCCCCCACCCCCCGAAGTCCCGTGCCTAGCTCTACCCTGCCCCCCCCAGCTCAGCTCCCCCCCCCTTCCCAGCCTCTGGGTATTTCTCCCCTCCCCCTGATCTTTTCCCAGAGCCCTCAGCTGGCTTGCTGAGGAGGGAGTGGGCGGAGAGGAGTGGTCAGGGGGTTGGGTCGAGGAGAAGCCTGCTGGCTCAGCACGAGGGAGGGGCCAGAGAGGAGTCCATGCTGCTGCCAGTGAGGGTGGTGCCCCAAATTTTTGGGTGCCCTACGCCACTGCATATACCTAAGGACAGTCCTGTTGAGTGCGCTTGCCATTATTTTGTTAGCAATCTGCAGGACCATTTCCATTACTTTTGAGATTTCCTCTGGAAAAGGTTTTGTGCGCACAGCGCCCTCTGGTGGAGTATGCAGTGAAATGAAATTACATCGTGCTTCATACTCTTTTTTGTTTTTTGTTTTTTGTTTTTTTTAAGTAAAGAAACTAAACCTTTGTGTGCTCTCTTCATGCTCGGTGCTCCATCTGTAGCAATAGATATTATTCTGTTCATGTCAATCTCTTTTGTGTATCAGACGTTTAGTGACAACAGATACAATATCTTTGCCCCGAGTTTGTCGTTTGAGTGGCAATAACACGATCAGCTGTTCCTGGGGACCTTGATCATTAACGTATCTGCCGAGTAAGGCAACCAGAGCAATGTCTCATCGCAGGCAGTAGAAAAACCTGGTGCTGATCTCATGTCATTAGCCTGCTGGCTGGTTACATCTGTGGCCATCTTAATAGTTCTGTCCTTTACAGTCTTCGCAGATAATGACATTTCTCTAATTTTCTTAACTATTTCATCTTTGTTTTTAAAATCACCAAAGAGGTGCTCAGATGTTTTAATGAAACATTCTTTCATATATTCTCCATCTGTGAATGGCTTCCCTCGTTTGATGATTTCTTGAGCTGCCACAAAACTAGCAGTAGTGGTTCTGCTTGGTGCCTTCATCCATTTAGCAAACGTACATCTTGCTCTGCTTTGCGTTGGAGCTCCTCTACTGCTTTTCTCCTCACATCACCAGCTAGAGAGGTTTCAGCAAACATCCAGTGTTTCTTTCCAAAATGTCTTTCTAGATTTGATTTCTTATTGTTGAATAGTTTCTCATTGCAAATGAGTGGTAAGCGCCTCCTGGCCTGAGCCTACACCTTGCACCTCCTCAAAAAATGGCTGCCTTCATGGGGGCAGCCAAAGAGCTACAAGGGGGCAGCAAAAGAGCCATATTTGGCTCTGGAGCCACAGATTGCCGATCTCTGGACTAGATGATCAAAACGGTTCCCTCTGGCCTTATGTGTGAATTCTTGGGTACTCAACTTGAAAAACCATGAAGGGGCCTGATTTTCAGAAAGCGCTGAACTCCCAACCTCTGAAAATCAGGTCCTGATAAGTCATTTTGGGCAACCAACTTGAGACCCATATCACTTGAAAATCTTGTCCAGTCTACTAGATTAATTTTTTGAGTTACCACAAGATGGCACTCTTTGCTTCTTTATTGGGACATTGCAGTCCTATTTGGAGTGTCATTTGTACAAATAT
This sequence comes from Gopherus flavomarginatus, assembly GCF_025201925.1. NCBI lineage: Eukaryota > Metazoa > Chordata > Testudines > Testudinidae > Gopherus > Gopherus flavomarginatus. Next base: position 136,067,176 of record NC_066617.1, read on the forward strand.
CTCCCTGCATAGCAGCTACAACAGTAGATGATACAGTGCATCAATAAGAACTTAGGCTACATCTACACTACAGCTGAGATTGATGCTCTGAGATCGATCCACCAGAAGTCGATTTAGTGGGTCTAGTGAAGACCCGTCAAATCGACAGCAGATCGCTCTCCAGTCAACCCCTGTACTCAACTCCTGATGAGAAGATTAAGGTAAGTAAATGAGAGTTTCTCCCATCGACCCTCTGCCCACCCCACAGTGTAGACCCCGAGGTAACTCGACCTAAGGTACATAGAGTCCAGCTACATTATTCACGTAGCTGGAGTTGCGTGGTGTAGGTCGATTTACCACAGTAGTGTAGACATAGCCTTAGGGTGTGCGTGGGGGAAGGACTAGACATAAATAAGGCATAGATAAGAGTGAGCATCAGTGTATGGAACCAAGAAATCAGTTAATTACTCTTTTAGCATCTCATTGGGCTAACATGATGAACCAAGTTCAGATCAATTACAAATGGGCGCAGCCCCATTAACTTTAGCGTAGTTGTGTCTGCTTGTACTAGGTCTGACTTTTTGGCTTATTCATACCCAAACTTTTATCCTTGCCCCATGTCCCAATCCACCCAGTCCCACCCAGGACTACTTTCCTGGTTCTGCTAACCCAGATTTTCACAGAACTGCCCTCCCAAAATTGTCTTTTCAGTGAGAACAAGTATGAAAAATACCAGCCTAAAAAAATTGTAAGCACCTGAAAACAAGGACTTGCAGTGAGCGGTACCTTCTCAACTGCCGGTTCTGCCATTGTGCTACTGATATCAGAAGAATTGCCCTAAGTTTTGCTCATTCATTGCATAGGCAATAATGAATAGTACTGAATGATATTTGCTAACTTCCTATTTTTAGCCAGACTTGTCTGAATGTCCTTATTGTAGGCCGTGAAGTGGCTATTGTGTTTCTGGATGGACGATTAATTGTATGTTCCTGAACTTGTCTCTTTTGTTTGAATCTGGATTTGTTAAAGGACTGGCTTTGCAGAAAGGGAGCCCTGTATCCCTAGTATGGTTGTGCTCTATTTCTTTTTGTTAGGGTTTTTGGATTTATAATGGACTACTGTCTACTGGTGGTAATTGTATTGTATTAAGGAAAATGTTTTCTCATCTTCAAAGAACAAATAAAATCCCCAGGGAGTAACTTAGATGAGTGAACACAGACTCTTTTAAAAATGAAAACCAGGATTGGTTGTATGTGTTTGGCAGACACCAGCTGGCTCTTTAGCTGATCCAGTTGGATGGATGATCTAATGGTGAATACCTTTTATGATATGTTCATTTTGAAGTCCTGTGCTGTGTTCCATCAGGGCTGCTTGTTGTGTGAGAATGGCATACATGTGTGGAGTATTATGGCTCTCTTCTAGATGCATGTACTTGTATATTTCAGTTGAAACACTTATAACTAAAACAACATTGTTAATAATTCAAAACAAAGTCATGGGAGCCATTACCCTGTTAATTTTGGCAGGTTTGTGCTGGTGTTTTCCCTCTCCATCCTTTCCCCTCTCATTTCCTCCAGTGCAAATTCAACTCTCCAGTTGCTGGAATGGCAGTTTCCAATATAGTGTTTGCTCTATATGTGAATGAGTGAGTGGCTTCTGCTGAACCAGGTGTCCAAGACTGATGGGGAGCATTCTAACCTCTGCAGAGCTATTTGAGTAGCCGCCTTAATGTTCCATGCTAGGAGTGGCGCAAACCTCAAATAATTTTAAATGTACTCCTGCACCCACCCACCCCATGCTAGTGAAATATGCTGGATTGATGGAACTGCTGCTGTCTACTTATCATGCAGATCAATATCACTTTACTGTCTTGTGCTCCCCCATCTCTGCTGTCTATAATCTTAGAGTAGGTCAGGGACCATCTTTGTTGTGTTTGCATGTTACCTCACACAATGGGATCCTGGCCTCCAGGTGCTACCCAAATACAAATAATTAGGATGGTGTTCTAATGTGGGTGGCATTTCTTACAAGCAGAACACTCAGTCCTTGCCCCATAGTATCTACAATTAAAGTTTTAACTTAACATAAGGGTTAGTAACCGACTCAAAAGTTGGGGTGAGAAAGGGCTGGGGAAAGCAGAAGGAACCTAAATAGTTTTTGGCAAGAGGGAGACTCAAGGTCTGTATCTGAAGGGTAGATACAGTGTGGCTAGTGCTGGTTTTGCCATAAACTGAGTTGCTGGGAAAACTTAGCAATAAAGTGTGTCTGTCAAAACTAGTATCTTTGTTGGCATTTTTAGCAGCGCAGCCAAATAAAGGGCTGAGAGAATCCCAATGATGGGGAAACATGGAGAACTTCATACTGCTGTCGCCATTCTTATACCTGTCCTGAGTGTAATTGTTGGGCTTTGCCTCCAGAGATGTCAAACTGGCATGAGAAGTGATTGACATCTTTCAGACAAAAATTCTTTTGTTGAAAACAGACCTTTTTTTGAAAATAAAATGTTCTGTAAAGAAAAACTTCATTTTTCCTTTTATTTTGCTTGTGTGCAATGCTTTGATGCTACTTATTTTTAAAATATTAAATATATATCCATTTCAATAAGGTGACTTTTTTTTTATTTAAAAAAACACCCAAACCTTATTGAAATCTGTGTATGTTAGTTTACCAAAAGCCGGGTGTTTTTGTAAATGGAAATTTTGATAACTTTTGAGATGATGATTTAAAAAAATTCCCAAAACATTTTGGAAAAAATGCAAATGGGTAATTTTTGAACCTTGCAAAATGGAAACAACTTTGGAATTTTTGTTCATGTTTTGACTAGTCAGGAACCTTTTGCGATCTCTGAGTTCATCTTTATAAAATATAACCTTAAAAAAGGCTGTGGCGTTGGGAAGGTCGTATTAACTTTCATCTGCTTCCTTTTGCAAACAAAATTGCAAAATAAAACCCTTCACATTTCCCCTTCCATTGAATAAAACTGAGGCATTCATGTGAGACTAAGGACTTGACTGTTCAGAGTTGTACTGGCTTAACGAAAGGGGTAATATCTATTATTTTTTTTTTAATCAGTATAGTCTGATCAATTCCAAAGGCTGTGTGGACACTCTTAAATTGATATAAACCTTAATACAAAATAAGCATATAGATAGAGTATTGTGTTGGTTTAACTTAAATTGATTAAGAGGTGGAACTCCTTTGTGACGGTAAGACCTAATAAATTGATTGCCTGGTGGTGAATTACTGTGCAAAATGTAAAGTCTGGCAAAATCAGGACACTTTTGTGGCTTTTAAATATTTGAGGCTAGTAGCTGAAACCCGTGCTGGCATGTGTGTTTGTGGGAGGGGGAATGGGAGCTCTTGTTTCCATGCACTGTGATGTAGCGTCACGAGTACACATTCCTCAAAGTTTGTGCAGAATGTCCCCCTGTCCCCCCCAAAAAAAGACTAGGGGCAAAGGGGTCAGATAGAAGTGTGATTGGAGTTAGAGCTGTAAGTACAGATTACTATTGAGAGGAAGGAGTTGGTGGAGGATGTTAAAGGTATTGATGGCTTGTAGGTCATTAGAGGACAGGGATGTTGGGGGAGTGAGAGATACTGAAGGCAAAGAGGAGAGAGGGAATTTGGCAAGGAGGTCAGTGAAAGAGCAGTTTTGGGTTAGTACTAAGTCAAGTGACCACATGAGTGAGGTACTGATCCATACATGTAGGTCAGATGAGAAAGTGAGGCCCAGAAAGTGAGAGGACGTGAGGGGTTATCTGCATGGAAGTGGAAGTGACAGAAAAGGATGATGGAGAACTGGAAGAAGCAGATGGATGAAACCAGGCATCTAAGAGCCTGGGAGACTAGCAAACAGCTGCTATGCAGAAGGAGAAGAGGAAGACAATAGCCAGGTATTCTGAAAAGACCGAAGCGGGAGAAGTTGAAATTAGTGGTAGTGGGAGGAAGGTGATCTCAGTGCTGCACCACCACCAGATGGGTATGGTGTAGGAAGGCAGATATGGCATTGGAATGAGAGAGCCAAGTCTCTGAGGAAGCAAGGAAATAGAAGGAGCAGGAAATGGAAAAGATCATGAGTAGTAGCCATTTTTTGGAGAGGTGGTCTGAGTTTGAGGGAGGGAAAATATGATGGAGATTGTGGGAGGAGCCAAAGGGTGTGGATGATGACAGAGCAAATGATTCCAAAGGGAAGAGGTGGAGATGTAAAGAGAATTTATAGTAACGAGACATAGTAGTTGGGAGGCGGGTGAGCTGGGAAAGTGGGGTTGTGGAGGAGAAGGGGAGAGTTAAGGGGGCATAAATCAATAGCCAGGAGATGCCTTGTCACATTCCTGTCAATCAGGTTTTGAAAGGAGTGAGCAGATTAGAAGTCAATCCATTAAATTACTCAAATTGTAAACACACTTAATGGAATTAATTAAGAGGAATTGAATACAATTAACTGGCATCATAATACAAAAAATGGCAGTGATAGGAGGGAGCACAATCAGCAGTGCAACAGAATTGGTTACACAGCTGGAATCAGTAAGGATAAATCAGTTAGAAAGCATCACTTGAGTTAGTTAACTGAGGTTCTGGTCTGTTGATGTTATGTCCCATTGCTTTGGTGACTGGATGGGAAGCAGGAAAAGTATTTCCTAGTCCTGGACTATGCAATTCCCTTACATCTTAAAAAGCAGCAGGTAAGTGCTGGGGATGGAGTTCGGAGGTTGGGGGTATGAAGAAGTGTTGAGTAGTAGAAGCTGGGGTTACATCGTCAGTGGCAGCAGGGCTGACTTCTTCCAGTAATTGGCCATTCTCCTATTACTTCTGTTGTTTTGTCTCACCAGTAATATCATGAAGGGTGTGTGTATGCGCGTGTGCAGTAGATAGTCCATAATGCTTTGGAATATTTCTAGACATGATGTAAACGTGCATTAGTACTAACAAGAGGATTCCAGACACATCCACCAGCAAGGGATTGAAGTGACTTATATCTCACTGAAAGGCCTGAAGTGCTGGGCCTTTCAGAGCATGACTTGGCCCCTGAGTGAGTCTCTCGCATGTAGGCAGAAAATGTTGCTACAGACAGGCACTCAAATACTACAGTGAAGAGGGATACATAAGTACCCAGATATATATGAGTAAATGTCTCAAATTCTGAAGAGCAGTGAACTCGGAGGCTTTCTAATAGTAAATGTCTGTAGTGCTGGATGAGCAACACAATGTGTTGTAATAGCATTTGGAGCAATGTTTAATGGGGACATGTTCAGGTTATAAATTATATTGTAATAGAGCCCAGATTTCTCCATGGTAAGAGACAGTGGACACTTGAGTTAATGAAAAGGTCTCTCCCCTTCCTGGGGATGCTGTATTTTATTTAGGCTCCTAACAAAAGGAAAAACTGTGTGATGCCAAGGACCTCTCAGCCTTTGGCCTCAGGCCAGGTGCTTTACTCCTGAGGTCATTCTGTGCCAAAAAATTAAAAATTCTGCACACAGTATTTTAAAATGCTGCAAAATTCTGCAAATTTTATTTGTCAATAAATAGATGCAGAGGCTTCAGCATAGCAGTGGGGAGCACAGGCCACTGGCTGCACAAAGGTGGGAGATCATCCTGCAGCCCCCTCCACACCCACCTGTGGGACAGGGACTCAGTGATGAGGCTGTACCTGACTCAGACATAGCACAAAGCTTGGGCCTGCCCCAGAAACACCCTGGGACTCTGCCCCTCTGTGCCAGGTGCACCAGGTGTGGGGCTGGCAGCTGATCCCAGCTCAGGGTAGGAGCCACCGCAGTGATTTACCTCTCAGTTGGCTGCTCTGGGTGCCTAAAACGATGTATCTGCGCTGCTATGGAGTGGTGTGTGACTGCTCTTGCAGCTTCCCTTTGCTTCCCTGTCAGAAAGTCATTTTTCTGTGGGGAAGGAAAGAAATCTGTGGGGATCATGAATTCTGTGCACATGCAGTGGCGCAGAATCCCCCCACGAGTAGTGCTGCTTCTTGAAATTGAGAACAGGCATTTGCATGGCACTGTTGTAGCCAGTGTCACAAGATAGTTATGTGCCAAATGTGCTAAAAATTCACATGTCCCTTCATGCTTCAACCACCATTCCAGAGGACATGCATCCATGCTGATAACAATCCAAAGCAGTGCGGACGGACGCATGTTCATTTTCATCGTCTGAGTTAGATACCACCAGCAGAAGATTGATTTTCTTTTTTGGTGTTTCGGGTTCTGTAGTTTTCTGCTTCGGAGTGTTGCTCTTTTAACACTTCTGAAAGAATGCTCCATACTTCATCCCTCTCAGATTTTGGAAGGCACTTCAGATTCTTAAACCTTGGTCCAGTGCTGTAGCTATCTTAAGAAATCTCATATTGGTACATTCTTTGCGTTTGGTCAGATCTGCAGTGAAAGGTTTCTTAAAACGAACCATATGTGCTGGGTCATCATCCAAGACTACTATAACATGAAATATATGGCAGAATATGGGTAAAACAGAGCCGGAGACATACAGTTCTCCCCCAAGGTGTTCAGTCACAAATGTACTTAAAGCTTTTTTTTTTTTTTTAAACGGGGATCAACAGCATGGAAGCCTTTCCTCTGGAATGGTGATCGAAGCATGAAGGGGAATACGCTAAACATTTGTATCTGGCACGTAAATACCTTGCTATGCCAGCTACAAAAGTGCCATGCGAATGTCTGTTCTCACTTTCAGGTGATGTAAATAAGAAGAGGGCAGCATTATCTCCTGTAAATGTAAACAAACTTGTTTGTCTTAGCGATTGGCTGAACAAGAAGTAGGACTGAGTGGACTTGTAGGCTCCGAAGTTTTACATTGTTTTGTTTTGTTTTTGAGTGCAGTTATGTAACAAAAAAAATCTACATTTGTAAATTGCACTTTCACAATAAAGAGATTGCACTACACTACTTGTTTGAGGTGAATTGAAAAATACTATTTCTTTTGTTATTTTTACAGTACAAATATTTGTAATAAATAATAAAAAATGAGCACTGTACACTTTGTATTCTGTGTTGTAATTGAAAACAATATATTTGAAAACGTAGGAAAAAAATCCAAAAATAGTTACTACATTTCAATTGGTATTCTGTTGTTTAACAGTGCGATTTAAAACTGCAGTTAATCATGATTAATTTTTTAATCACAATTCATTTTTTGAGTTAATCATGTGAGTTAACTGCAATTAATTGACAGCCCTAGTTAAAATGTTTCTTATGCATTTAATTTGAATATTGAAGTCTGACCTAATGAATTCTGTAAGTGCAACATCTCTTTGTAAAGGCTTGATCCTGGACTACGTGTCTCAGTTGCTAACACTCTTGCCAGAGGGTTCATAGGTTCAGATCTCATCCTGTTTCTTGGGTTTACGCCTAGTGCTGATGCAACAGTCCATCGTGGGATCTGTTTAAGATGCAGTCCTTCAGCTGTGACGTTGAACTTCCATTGGACTTTTATGAATAGGTGTAACTTGACTTCTGTGTTTGTGGGGGCAGTTCCAGTCAGGCCAATGGGGCTGTGGATCGGGGGCAAATTCCATGCTGGCATGAGGCTTGTAGATTGGGGAGGGCAACACCCCTCTGCCTCCCCCAAACTACACCCATGCTTTTATGATTATTTTATTAATCATACTATAGACGTGCATAGCAATTTGCAAACTAGTAAAATGTGGCAGATAAGCTGCAAGATTCTAAGTGCTAAATTAGATGTGGTATAGGGAGTGAGAACATTGGACAAAAGGAGTGAGGAAGGGGAAGGAATGGGCATGTGTGGTATGAGGTTTGTGTAATGCATATTCAGGGTGATATCCTGGCCATGTTGAAATGGATGTAAAAGCTTCCATACATGTCAGCGAGGCCAGGCTCTCACTTTGGTGAGTATTTATGTATTTATTTAAAAATCAGTTTGGCATAGTAATGGATGTCATTTGAAAAATAGCTGGGTTTTGGAATGGGAGAGGGAGGTTGCAGTGGTAAACTGCACAAGAAACGGGCAAAAGACACTTTGATCTAAGAACCCAAAATGCCTCTGGAAAAGACTGTGGAGATAACACTGGATTTTTGGGTACTGTTGCCTTTCTATTTCTATACAAAAAAGCCTTGCATACTCAAGGCTACCTGTCAGCTGTTGTTACAGAGTGCATAATGGCAGCTTCACTTGGCTGCTTCACTTGTCTACACAGTGAGTGCACAACCAGAGCATTATTCCACACAGAACAGTGACGTGAGATCGCCTGTTTCACAATGACTTGGTTATAAAGAACAAAATGGAACATAATGTAATGTCTTCCAATTGCTTGCTGTATTGGAGTGGCATTTGAGTAGGTTTAAAGGCCTTATACGGATAGAAGACTGAAAGCAGGGTTAACGATGCGGGGAAATCTGAGTCTTTCTTCCATTTTATCAGTAAAAAAATGAGATGCATGTTTCAGAGCAAAGCACTGAACCACAAGTCTATTCAGTGCCTTTTTTTTTTTTTTTTTTATAGCTAGCCTGTATTAACACTCCCTACCTCTAGAAAATGTTAGGTATATTCTAATTCAACGAAAAGCAAGGTTCTCAGAATGAAGGCGGCAGGTCTGTTTTTAAGGCTGATTAAATCCTTGACAGAATAAGAATATCACTAACAATCAGACAGAAATAATGAACTGCACTTCCGCCTTGCAGTGAATTACTTCAGAATCCTAAGTAGTGAAGCGTGTTTAATTTTTCGCCCTGCTATATCAACGTTGAAAGGCGTAGCCCACCCATGTGAAAGCCACAATAAAATGGTATGATATTTCAACAGTTGCATTATTGCCTTTGAATCGCTCTATATTCTGCGCTGTGATTGGGACAACACATCACAAGCACCCTCTAATCTCTTCTATTAGGGAAGGCATGTATATTTCATGCTTCACTAGTGAAACACATCAGGGCTGTTTAGGTGCAGCATTTCAGTTTTGCTCCTACAATTCCTGCCTCTTCATTTTGTTCTGACATCCATGTCAAATACTAGTACAGTCATTCAAATTGATATTGTTTAGCAAACATTCAACCAGCAGATGTCACTATAATACAAAAAGATGGAATATGAAAACATCTGGAAGTATTCTTGAAACTATACATGAAAACTGTTTCTCTTTTAGGAGAAAATGAAAGTGTGTCTTTAACGGTTTGCAAGTTTATATTATTTTTACTAAGCTATCTTGGCCTGTGCAGCCAGGTTGGTAACTGGCTTTGATACAAGTTAGTTCCTCCTATGTCGAAGACTTTTTACATAGGCTGAGCCTGCTGCATATAACCAAGACATGACTGATTGCAGGATCAGTCAAGGGGAAATGGTATGAAAACAGTACTCTCTATGGCAGATGTTCAGAAATTGGAATCCACAATGTTCAATATAGAGTCTCAGACAGTGGATTTTGCATTAATTTTCTCTTCCATTGTTGATACCCTTATTGAGTATTTTTGTTTGTTAACCATACCGGTGTTTTAATATAATGATACAGAAGATTATTGATGCGTAAGGCATTCAGGAAGCTGGGTTCAGTTTCTGTCTCCACTTCAGAGTTTCTGTGTGACTTAGGGCAAAGTCGCTTTATCTTTCTATGTCACTTCCCCATCTGTAAAATGGGGATAATATTTCCCTACTTCACAGGCATACTGTGAACATAAGTACATTAAAGATTGAGGTACACAGGTACTATGGTAATGAGGGTTATGTAAGTACCTTAGATTAGATAATAGCTCTTGCAAAGACTTATGCCTGTAGTTTTACATGCTGTGAGTCATCCCATTCACTTCAGTAAGACTACTTGCAGGGTGCGGAAATAGGCAAATGCATAAATCTTCGCAGAATCAGAATATAAGACTTCAACCTTTTTTCCTAAGGCTATTCTAACTGAATAAAATGTTCCTCCATCTCTAGTCATCAGACACACCTAGTCAGCTTGAAGTCCAGTGCTCTGCTAATTCCTGTCATTTATGTGTGCGCGCACATGTGTGTAATGTCTAGAGTCTTCATCTCTGTTACCTTAGAGATGTCATAAGGACATTTTTATCCAAAATCTATAATACTCAGCAGAATCCTTTCTATTTCACAAGAGATTTATATGCCTATCTTTCATTAACATGTTAGTGGGAGGTGTATACTGGAGAAGTATTTTCTTTTAATACAGGCTGTCCAAACTTTGCGCCACCAACAGCTGGTTTGACAATTTAGCAAGAATGTGAGGTCATACCTAATTTGCATATAACTGCTTGATATACATATGCAAAACCTTAAGACTTGCTTAGACTTGTCTTCAGTGAGACATTAACGGAAATTGTGTGTGTGTGTGTGTGTTCACAATGTGCAATTGGTTGCCTTTGTCCTGATATTGCTGTTGCACAGAGAAGATAGGCATGGACTGCATTCAAAAGACTGGCAGGTTTTGCTTCTTAAGCACTCCTGCTTTGACTAGATTTGCTCAGGTCTCTCCTTAAAACTCACTACTTCTGCAAAGCCTTTCTAAACTAATTCACAAGTTAGGAACAGGAGGGAAGCTCTGTTTAATGTTAACATCTCATTCCCCTCATCTCCTTCCCAAAAGGAAACAAAAACAAAACAAAAGCAAAAAGAAGCGAAATCTCTTCAACAAAATACCCGGACTGTCTGGGCTTCCCAAGAGCAGTAATCTTCTCCTCTTCCTCATGTCTTTCCCACTCTCTCTCCCAACAAGGTATCCTTTGTGTCTTGATTTAATTTAGAGTACAAGCCCTTGTGGAAGGCTGCTTGCAATAGCAGGGGACTGGACTTGATGACCAAGGAAAGTTCCCTTTCAGTCTTATGTCATAGATTTTTTTTTTTTTTTTTTTTTTTTTTTTACTCAATTCTGACCTTCCCAGGATAACTATTGTGTATATACTTGTTCATAAGCTGAATATTTTTGGTAAAAAAATGGCGCATCAAAGAGCGGGGATCAGCTTATAAACGGGTCTACACCAAAATTTGATGATTTAAAACTCTTATGGAATCATTGAATTGAATATCTAATACATTGTCATTTTGTTTATCTGGAGTATCCGCAGGCATGGAGTCCCTCAGCTTCCTGTGGCCACAGTTCGCCATTCCCAGCCACTTCCCACAGCTCCCATTGGTTGGGAATGGCGAACTGTGGCCACAGGGAGCTGAGGGGCTCCATGCCTGCAGATGCTCCAGGTAAACAAAATGTCCCGACCCCCCAGCGGCTTACCCTGACAGCCCTGGAGCCAAAGTTTGCCAGCCCATTTATTGATGTCAATACTGCAGCCTTCTAAAGTTGCAAAGGCTTTGTTTAGTGGACTAGATTGGCTTGAAATTAATACTAAAAGAGCAGTGCTGCAGATCTGCATGACATTTGACCCATGCATTTCACAAAATGCTACACCTTACAAGCCAGTCAGAAAAATACAATGAATGATATTACTATAGCACTGGTGTCAGTCCGCTAATGTGTAATTTGATCTCTTTATGCATTTCTACCAATGGACCTCATAAATCTCGAGCCAATATGAAAATATAACATGCAGAATTGATGAAATCTCTAATAAAATTTAAATTGCCTGTTATCACCACGGACATGCCAATCTACAGGGCTGCTTTGAAATAAACAAACAATAATAATAATTTGACAGTGATAAAGCAGGTGATGTTCCTATGTAAAGTCCTACAAAATCTATAACTACACCTCTACCCCGATATAACGTGACCCGATATAACATGAATTTGGATACAACGCGATAAAGCAGCGCTCTGGGGAAATGGGCTGCTTTATTTTGATATATCCGGCAGTGGGGCTGAGGCGGAGATTTAAAGGGCCCAAGGCTCCCCACAGTAGCCAGAGCCCGGGGCTCTTTACATCACCACTGGAGCCCTGCTGCCACTACGTCGGGGCTCCGGCAGCAGGGCTTGGGCAGCACTTTAAAGGGCCCAGAGCTCTGGCTGCTGCTGCAGGGAGCCCTGGCCCTTTAAATCACATCAGAGCCCCTCCGCCACTACCCCGCCACTACCCCGATATAATGCGGTTTCACCTACAACTCGGGAGCCAAACAGTCTTACCGCGGACCGCGTTATATTGGGGTAGAGGTGTATAATAATAATAATAATAAGCTATTTTCATACTAGTATTTAAAATGAACAATGGTGAAATCAAAAGAAAACGATCTGCTTATCACGCAGTGTTCAGACTTAAAGTAGTTGAATATGCAGAAGCAAACAATAATTGCGCCGCTGCTCATTAATTCTGTATCAATGAGAAGCAAGTAAGAGAATGGTGAAAAAATAAAACAACACTAAAAGTAATGCCAAGAAGCAAGAAAAAATGCCCAGCGAGGTGCGCTTCATTTCCTGCACTGGAGAAAGGTCTCAGCAATTAGGTTGTTGAATCTCGACAAAATGGGTACATTGTCACTAGAACTGGAATTCATCTGCGTGTTCTGCAAATGTTGAAAGATGACAAATACAAGTCAGTAAAGCCGTCAATGTTTGTCGCATCAGCGGGTTGGTGTACTTGCTTCATGAACCATCATGGTCTCTGCCTTCGTCAGCGAACAAAGATAGTGCAAAAGCTGCTGAGAGATCTGGAAGAAAAAATCAAATCTTTCCAAAGGTTCATTGTAAAATATCGAAAGTCATATGCATTTGAACTGTCACAAATAGAAAATATGGATGAAACACCGATGACATTCGATCTCCCGAGCAACAGAACGGTAACCAGTGTTGGTGGAAAAAACAGTTTTAATTAAAACCACTGGCCATGACAAAATCCATTTTATGGTGGTTTTATCATGTTTGGCAAATAGATCAAAACTCCCTCCTGTTGTTGTTTTTTAAAAGAAAAACCTTGCCTAAAAACATTAAATTTCTTGCTGGTGTCATTGTAAATGCACACGAAAAGGGATGGATGGATGAAAGTGGGACTATTGAATGGCTGGAAAAAGTGTGGAATAAGAGACCAGGAGCACTTTTCAAGAAACTTGTATGCTTGTTTGGGACATGTACATGTCCCAAGGATGGATGAGATGAAAAATGCGGCCAAAAATATGAAAACTACTGGAGGCTTAACTTCAGTTCTACAACCACTCGATGTCTGCCTGAACAAACCCTTTAAAGACAAGCTATGCAAAATGTGGTCTGAATGGATATGCTCAGGCATGGCAAAGTTGACAAAAAGCGAGAATCTTATGAAGCCCAAAATCAATCTGGTTGCCCAATGGATCAAGGACGCGTGGGTGTCCATTCCCTTAGAAATGATAGAAAAAACATTTCAGAAATGCTGTATCAGCAATGCACTCAATGGGTCAGAAGATGATGCAATATTTGATGATGACACAGAGGCTGATGAGAAGGAATCTGAGTCTGAAAACGACACTGCCGACATCTATGATGACAATGCACGTGCAGCTGTGATTGAAGCTGAGTTTAATGAACTGTTTGGTGAATCAGAGACTGATTTTAAGACTTTTTGAAGTTTCATATTGTTCTAAGTTACTTGTTTTAAATATCCATTTAATGATTTTAAATATTGACTGTAATTTTGAAGGTGAATATATATTCAGTTATTATAACAACAACCTTTTTTTGTTAGATTACATTCAAAAGTTTTTGCTAGAATTATTTTAGTGTTTCTTGTTACACCAACTTTTAAAATATAGCAGGGGTCGGAAAACTTTTTCTCCTGGCCCATCCGGGTAAGCTGCTGGTGGGTCAGGACGTTTTGTTTAATTGGAGCATCTGCAGGCACGTAGCCCCTCAGCTCCCAGCGGTCGCCGTTTGCCGTTCCCAGCCAATGGGAGCTGTGAGAAGTGGCGCCACTTCCTGCAGCTCCCATTGGCTGGGAATGGCAAATTGCGACCACTGAGAGCTGAGGGGCTATGTGCCTGTGAACACTCCAGGTAAACAAAACGTCCGGGCCCACTAGCGGCTTACCCTAATGGGCCAGGAGCCAAAGTTTGCCAAGCCCTGAAATATAGATTTGGCTTATGAAAGGGTCATACAGTTTTTGCTATTTTTACCTATGCATCCTGGGGGGTCAGCTTATAAATGAACGGGCTAATGAATGAGTATATACAGTAGTTATTTAAACAGCATTACTGCTGTTCCACACGAGTGCATTTGAAGATCAGAATCAGGCCCCCTGTCTCTTTGTTGTTTATCTGAGGAGTGCCATTCACAACTACTGTAGTATATATTGGATTTTTTTCAAGCATTCTTTTCCCAGTGTCATCTGCGTGTATGTTGAACCATTATAAGGTGGCCAGTTGGGGAAAGAAGCACCTTTAATTTGAAGAGACTGTAGAAACGCTGTAGTAATAATATTCACTGAGGTGTGCTGCAGTGGCTAGCCCTCTGCTATTAATCAGCTTGGGTGCACCTGAAAAGACTGTGATAAGAACTCAGCCACAACAATAACAAGAAACAGATGTTGCCGTACATGTTGTTATCTCATTTTTATAATGAGTTTTAATAAAAATCAGTTAGGCATTTAAAACTGCTTTATTTTTTCCAGGGCTTTGGAGCTATGCTCCGGCTCTGCTCCAGCTCCAGGCAAAAACCTGCAGCTCCGCTGCTCTGTGCTCCAGATCCAGGCTCCGCTCCAAAGCCCTTATTTTTTCTCTTAAATAACACAAATCCCAACCAATAAATGCTGGAGATTTGTTGGTGGAGATTTGTTAATAGCTCATGTTGGCTTCTTGCTAAGAAGACATGTCAGAATGTTCATCTAACTGAAGAAAGAGATTGGCTGAATATTCTTCAGGGGTTTATCTTTTATAATATCCTTTCCATACAGTATTCTTGACAGGTTTCCATCATTATCTAGCAGTGGCAAAACTTAAATTTAAGCAGAAAGTGGGGGGAAAAAAATTCACTTCTATATGTTCTCTAGTAAGATAACCAAGATAGAGGGCCAAATTTTGCCTTTCAAAATCACTGTGATAAGCTGAGGCAGATTTTTATTTTTAAGAGTGACAAAAGCTCTAACAAAACATGTTTTGATAAGAATATATACATCTGTTATGCGTCTTCCATTTCCCAATGTATATTAAGCCTTATTCTTATATCTCAAAATATATAACCAACAGTAAGCAGTTAATCACATAAATGGTTGGATTGTATATTCAAATACAAACCTTATCTCCAAACAGGAGACTGAGTAGAATACCTACACTGTTTGTTTTTATTACCCGTTGTCTGGAGATGTTGCTATTGTCACGCTGTCTAGAGTGGTTCACAACTGTGTGAGACAAAGTCAGGTCAGACTGTTAGAAAATAAGGCAGACACCCCAAATTGGTGGTATATTCTATACTTAGATTTCCCCAAGCCAGTAATAAACATGCACTCCTGGATCACTATACCTGTCTTACCATGGAGTCTCAAACAGTCCCCTTAGGCACTCCAGCCTATCCTGTTACCCAGACAAATTTGATTTAATAATAATGGTCACATAAACCAAAAATCACACCACATCAGGTTACTCCCAGTCCCAAAGAATTAGTCACTCACCCCAGATCAATTTGGTACTCTGGATCTCAAACCAAAATGATGATAATGCCGCACCCTACAACTGAACACTTTAGAAAAGCTTTAAAAGAAAAGGACTTGGAACGGGGATAGGGATCACAAGCCGCAAAGCAAGTGTAGCTTGTGTCTTGAGAATCTGCTGGGTGATAGATTGCTAATTCAAATCCTATCCTTCTAGTATATCAAGTTTAGTTTGCATTTTTGTTTATTTACTAGGTGATCTGCTTTAATCTGTTTGCTATCACTTGTACTCACTTAAAATCTATCTTTTGTAGTTAATCAAATTATTTTATATTTTAGTCTGAACCGGTAAGTTTGGAGTGAAATACTTGGGAATCTTAGCTGTTGCATTTCCTCTCCATGTTGAGGGAGGGGCGAACTCTATGAGTTTATATTGTATAAATCCCTGTGCAGTGCAAGACAGTACAGTTTTGGGTTTATACTCCAGAGGGGGGAATGTGTGCGTGGGGAGCTGGGGGCTATCTTGGCTGTAGGCTTTCTATTGTTGGTTCATGCAGTAGCTGGTTAGAGAGCCTGCATGTAACTGCAGCTGGGTTTGTCCCTGTCTGTGTGAATGCTGGTGGAAGTGTAGGACTGTAGCGTGTCTGTAGCGTGTCACAGCAGCAGTGTGAGAGGGAGCCCAGACTGGTTAGTCAGAAGGCTCAGTGGTACCCCAGTTCCAGGTGGCACCCCAGGGGGAACCCATCACAGATAGCACTCTTCTTTATTTACATTTCCAAGGTTCCAGTAGTTTTTGATGGGTAATTTAATTACAGGGATATATACAATGTAAAAGGTAATGTAATAGCAAACAACAATCCTTCATTAGTTTTCTTGAAGTTTACACATCGAGTAGATTCTCATTTTAACACTCTCTCACACTTTTGGTCTAGGGTTAACTTGTTAAAGGGATATACATAATATAATGTGACCGCAATCAACAGGTTATAGATAAGTGAAGACAATACCATTAACATTTCCTTTGAACTAAACTAACACACAAGTGAATTGATCTGATTACATTACAATATCTTTTGATGCTCCTTTGATATGAGTGAATTAGCCTGCAACTTTGTCCTGAGCTGCACCAGGGTAGTCAGTATCAGAATTTATTGCAAAGCTGGAGCCTTGGATGTCTGGCAGGGTGCTATTAAAATTACACTCATTAGTCTATTTGAAATATTCCGTTGTTTTGCATTCCCTCTGCTATTGGTCTGTCTCTTTAGTGTCCCACCGTGTAGAAGGTACTATGTGAGACCTTACATTGGATATTGAGCTGAGTGGTGAAGATGGAGGTCTTGTTGTTGTTCTTAAGGTCTTCCTCAAATCTGTGTAGGTTGTGTTCATTGAAATCTTTCCCAAGCTCCAAAGCACGTGGGTGTTTTGGTGGTGAGAACAGGTCACTGTATCAGTGATACCCAAGCTTTGCCGAACCTAGTGCCATGCTTGCAACCTGTCAGATGCTCAGATTAGTACAAAATAGTACTGATTGCACATACCTTCTTCTTCAGCATGGAGGTGGATTCCCAGCATGCACTCACTTTGATCAAGGTGGAGCATTGCATAGTGGGACCTGTATTAAAGATGAGTAGGAAATTGGGCTGTATTTTGGAATTCTGGACTGCATTTGGCTTATGGGCTGAACTTTAGCTACACTGAAGTTACATAAAGTGCAAGTCCTTGGACTGCTATTCTCGGTTCCTCCGATCATTTATTTGACATTTTATCAGTATAACTAAACACAATAACAAACACAAGATCATAGGTTAATCTTCACTGCCTGCAGTGAAGATTAATAAAGACAACGGGGGATGAGAATTAGACTTGGGACCAATTTAATATATGAAGCACAAATCATTTCAAGGATACGGATGGCTATTCTGATAAATGAATTTTTCACACTGTGAATCTAATTAAATTAACTGTGATTCCTTTAAAGACACATTGTCATGCAGGCATTTTGACTGAGACACCGCATATCTAGGTAGTTAACAAAAGAGAAGAGTTCAGTTCATGTCCTAAAATTAACTTATTTAGTCTCATAACTCATGACTGTAATGTGGTATTGAGTATTGATGAGTCGGTAGATTAGTATCATCTGTCTGCTTCTGGCTGTACCTCTTGGATTAGTATAATAGTAGTCTCTATTTTTAAGATCTGGATAGTACAGCATCTGTTGATATCAGTGTAGACCAGTGGTTCTCAAACTTTTTTTTCCATAGAAAATTGCTGAGGGTCTCGGTGGACCACTTAATAATCTTTCCAAATGTTGTTTATACCATTAGCTATCTATTGTAAAACATTTTGGATAAAAGCACTATATAAAAAAACCCCTTAATAATAATTGTTTTTTTTTGTTCTACAAATAAAAGCACAGCACTCATATTTTAATACCAATAGTCTTACCTTTCTAATGCGATGGATATACCCTCTCCTCTCCGCCATGATAGCCCCTGAGCTGGTAAGGAGGGGGAGCGTGTGTCTGTGTGTCTATCTGTCTCTCTCTCCCCCCTCCCCCCCCCCCCACTGCAGCAGCTCCCACAGAGCTGAGTCTGGGAAGGAGGGCGGTCTTTCCCTGGCAGCCGCAGCCCTGGAGCTGGGGAAAGTCGCCTCTTTCTCTGGCTGCCGCAGCCTTACACATCCCAAATTCCCTCCAACCCTTCTTGTCACCCCACTGTCCCTTCCCAACTATTGCCTCTTCCCCCCCACCAAGGCCTGACCTTACATGTGTGTCTTCTCCAGGATCCAGGCCCCTAATTAGTGGAGTCTCGTCTGCGTGGCTCCACTAATTAGGTGCGTGGCCCTTCGTTCTCTTGTGTGTGGCCACCCAGGTGTGCATCTTAGAGGGAACTATTTGTGGACCACCTGAATGGAGCTCGTGGACCATAGTTTGGGAATCTCTGTAGACATTAACCAAACTGTGAAACATAGTAGCAAAGTCTTTTGCAACACTGTTGTATTTGATCCCTTCTTGGAGAGATTGCAGAAACAGTTGTTCTCATCAGATGTTACTGTAGGAGTTTAAAGAATCTTTATTATAAATCAGAGGAATTTTGATGGTTTTGTCACTTTTGGGCATCTGTAATTCTGAAATTTGCATGAATGTACTTGAAAGATGGGGGGGTCGAGTTATGCTAGAAACACTGAAAGGAGTTAATCTGAATGAAAATTCTAACTTTTTTTCCTTAAAAAATTTAATAACATTAAGGGGGAATTGATGAGAACATCCAGTGTCTTGTTATAACTAGTTGGAAGCAATAAGAATACTACAGAACTTTCTAGAAGCCTAAAGGGAAATAGATGGAGTCACTGACTGAAAGAGTTGTGGAATAAACTGTCACCGGATGTTGGCCAGATGACTAGTCAGGATTATAAAGTGGAATGGAGGGTTAATTTGCTAGAATCTAGAAATTTGTGGAAGGTGGGCAGGGTATTTGAAAACATGGTTCTGTTGAAGCTGGCTAACTCCATCTTTATGTTTTCTGGCTTTGTAGTGTTGCATTGCATATAGGTTGTTTCTCTTTATAATTGTAGAAAATACAAAAGTTGCTGATCAATATTGCAAATGGGTGACTTAGTATTTGGTAATTATCAAGTGTTGGTGTGTGACTGTCAGAGTCAATATGCCTAAATTTGAAGGCAGTGATAGGAAATAAGCAATTGAATGGAGTGAAGTAATGAAAACAGATACATTCGTCTAACATAAGAGTCAAGAGTTGTTAAGTAGCAAGATAGAAAGGATTCATGCTCCTTTCAAAAGTGCAGAAAATCTATTTCTTCAAGATCAAATATGTGATTGAATGAAACTGTTTTTTCTGGAATGGGAAAGGAAGACATTGAGTTTAATAATCCTGCAGGTGTGGCATTTTTATGCTATCAAAGTTGCTTGCTGAGGACTATAATAAGTCCTCAGCATCAGCTTAATTCAGGAGCAGGTGCTGCTCATTTTGACATCCAAGAAATGGCAATAATTAGTCACAAGTTATGCTGCAGAAAGAACTGAACAGGAAAGGCTTGAACTTGATGAGGGGAATGTTGCAACCTTCTTTTATACTAACAATATTGCCTTCAGTGTAGCACCAAACTTGGAGCGGGGAAGAAATCGGATTTCCTTTTCATAGGAGAATCTGTGGTAATTTTTAATATTTCCTGTTCTGAAATGTAGCAAAACCAAAAATTTCTTAAATACCCTGTAAAACAAAATCCGACCTTCTCCCCTCCCACTTCCAACCCCCTCCCTCCCATGTCCCCTCCCCCCAAAGGTAATTTCAGGATGACTGAAACATTTTGTTTCAATATAATCAAAATGGTTTGTATTTTATGTTATATACAATAAATTTAAATTGAAATGAAAAGTAATTTCAAATGGAAAATTGAGATATTCCATTCTGAAAAGGCTGAAACAGATTGTCTTGACCTTGTCACCTTTTTCAGTTTTACTTTTGAAACGAGCTTTTGTTGTAATTGATGCATTTTCACTAAATATTTTGCTTGTGACAAATCACCATTTTCCGAGGGGTGGAGTGGTGGGAGTTCTATCAGAAAATTTCTGACTAGCTCTAACCAAACTATCAGGTTAAAGAAGCAACTGGAGCCCTTTACCCTGGATATACTTTTCCAGATAAACTAAAACTTGCAGGATCACTGCTGCAAATGAAGAAAGGGGAACCATAAGGGTTATCATTATGATTATGTAGTTGTAGTCTGACCCTCTGCAGAGCACAAGCCATAGATTTCATTCCGTGACTGATGACTTAACTGGTTCACTTTAATTCGTGGCGAAGCTAGAGTGTGTCTTTTTTAGAAAGACACCCATTCTTGCTTTAAAGACTCTAAGCAATGAAAATTTTACCACATCTCTTAGTAATTTGTTCCAGTGGTTTAACTATCTTCACTGTTAAAATTTAAAGGTAGAAGTAAAAGAATCAGGACTGTCACTAGTGCAAAGTGGTTGGTCAACATAAGAATTGACTCTGTGGTCGCAAGTATCATACATGGGGAAAGTATTTCTATATAATGCTATAGAGTCTATATCTAAGTGACAAAAAACACAGAATATTGTGTCCAAGTTGAACAGAAAGTGTGGCAAATCATGTAGAGAAGATGGCAATGTAAAAATGAATGGCTTTGCATGCCAGTGTTAACTACTCTGTCAATTTATTTTTTATCAATGAAGGCACTTAATATAGTCACATAGGACTAACCGGGGCATCAAAAGATCAGAGCAGCTTCATGTCTCTGGAGTAATTACATTTTGCATGTGGTAGACATCAGTAGGCTAGCAAGGATGTTTTTATGAAAGGCTAGCCTGGCAAGAACCAGTCCATGTACTGAATTTGCACCAGTTTTGTTGGATCAATAAAAATAGAAATAAAATAAACCAGCCCCTACTACACATCAGCAGACCTGCACATGAATCAACAAAAGTGCATGAGATAGCACTTAAATGTCATCCCGCAGTAACAGGAGTGATGTGAATAAAGTAATCTCCGAAGAGAGAGATTCTGAAGTGGATAGGAGACCAGATTCATCTAGCAATAATATTCAGATAGCACAAGGTACAGGAATGGAGAGACTGCAGGGTTGATGCTTGACTTGTATAGGTTGTCATAACTCTGTGGGCATCAATGGAGCTGAAACAATTTACACCGGCTAAGGTTGTGCACCTTGGAATGTATATGAAAAACATGCTATCTGAGTACAAGTGGTACTCAAAACGGTAAGTGTTAGCATCCTATGTGCTTGAGAAAAAGAAAAGGACCTAAGCCAGGAACATTCACTATACTAATCATGAGAAAAAGTTAGATGGAAGCTACAAACCACAGGCAACAAATGTTTAGAAAGGTAGGACTTCAGTCAAGAGACTGTCCTGTCCTGGATACCAGATATGGAGAAGAAGTTGAGATAGAAGCATCTTGTGATCTATTGTGTCAAATGCTGCAAACAAATTCAGTAAAATCCAGGCAGATGATGGTCCACTCAATTTTTAACTATAGTAAGATCATTATACACATCTTAAATAAGGCAGTTTTTCTTTTGAATGTTCTGCTCATAACATTGATTTAAGGGGGTCAAACTCAACAAGGAGTTATGGGAAAAGGTAATTCACATTTGTGCATTCAGGACAAACAGTAACACAAATCATTTAAATATCAACTCAGATGTATTTCTTAAAAAAACAAAACCAAAGAAACAATCAAAACCAAAAACCCAACAACCCCTAGAACATCTTAAAGCACCAACTAATTTAAACTCCATCAGAAAAACGGCAGACAATAAGAAGTCGATACTAATATGACTGACTACTAGTACAATTTTGAGGTGAAAGGAAGAAGAAATAGGATAACTGTCTCACCAGAAGAACAAAAAAATGCAGTAATTCTTTTAGGGGACAATTGCTGCACTGGCAGGAGCAGCCTAGATGACCTACTACGGCTTTTTCCAGCTCAAACATTTTATATCATTCTGAGTTACCTCAGACCATAGACTCAGATTTAAGTATGCAAACTTAAGGCAGCATTTTCTAAAAGTCATTTTTCATAAATAGTTTGTTGATGGGCCAATAAAAAATGTTTTTGGCTGGAAAAATCAAATTGTGGAATTGAGTGGTAATATCTTGATAATCTGATAGCACTGTGACCTACCACCCTCATCAGAGGTGCAACATAGGATGGACAGCCTTGAAATTAAGGCCAAGCTGTTCAACTTTAAGAATCATTGTTTGGTCCTGAGTGTTCTTGACAGATTTTTCAGTTCACTAGCTCGTATGATGATTTTTCCTTATGTGTTGGCAGGGCCGGCTCTAGGTTTTTTGCCGCCTCCAAGCAAAAAAAATTTTGACTGCCCTCCGTCCCAGCCCTGGGCTCCCCTCTGCAGCCCCAGCCTGGGGCTTCCCCCTTCCCCCCCCCCCGCCGCCCCAGCCCTGAGGTACCCCCTTTCCCCCCCACCAGTGCCTCGCCCCACACCTCCTGCTGCCCCAGCCCTGGGCTCTCCCTCCCCCACCTGCACCCTCCTTCCGCTGCAGCCCTGGTTCACTGGTAACTTGCTCCCAGGGCAGGTAATTCAGCAGGAATTTTGGATGTGCACAAAACACAGACAGGATTAGTTCCCATATGGTTACAGAGCTGCAGTAAAGTGGAACAATTTTCAGCTTGTGCAATTGGAGGATTTCTGGATGCATATTATAAGACTGTCCTCCATAAATGAGGAAAAGTTGAGGTGCCTTTATTATTCTTTTGTTCCACTCTTTCTTTCTGTGGGGAATTTGCCAATGCAATATCACTATCTTCCTTTTAAACAAACAAACAAACAAAGGCAATGGCTGTTGAAAATAGCAATTCTAGTCCTAATGACCACTGGGAAGCATTTCTTGCTCAATTTTATCCTACTTTTTCTACAGCAAGTTACAGTAGATCTGAATATTTGATTTGGGA
Source organism: Gopherus flavomarginatus (assembly GCF_025201925.1). Taxonomy (NCBI): domain Eukaryota; kingdom Metazoa; phylum Chordata; order Testudines; family Testudinidae; genus Gopherus; species Gopherus flavomarginatus. The sequence goes on from NC_066617.1 coordinate 136,090,108, forward strand.
GAAATGAAGTAACAGCTGCCCAAACTGAGCTTGGGCACTCCTGAATTTTGAGGTGTTCAAATCTGGAAGGCAAGTGCTGTGGGCGGGGGGGCAGGGGGGGGGCTGTGAGCTCCGTGGGGGAGCATGGCAGCATGTACGCAGCAGCGTGTCTGGAGCTGCGCAGAGCCAGACACGCTGGTCTGAGTGGCATGGTAAGGGGGCTGGGGGGTTGGAGAAAGGGTACGGGGTTCTGGGGGAGCAGTCAAGGGACAGGGAGCAGGGGGGGTTGGATGGGGTGGAGGTTCGAGGGGGCAGTCAGGTGACAGGCAGCGGTTGGATAGGCATGGGAGTTCCAGCGGTTTGTCAGGGGACAGGTAGGGAGTGGGGTCCTGGGGGGAAGTTGGGCGGGGTCACAGGAGGGGGCAGTTGGGGACAAGAAGGGAGGCTTAGATAGGGGGTGGGGTCCTGGGGGGCAGTTAGGGGCAGGGGTCTCGGGAGGAGGCAATCAGGGGACAGGGAGCGGGGGGGAAGTTGGATGGGTTGGGGTTTCTGTGGAGGGCAGTTGGAGGAAGTGGATGGTGGCAGGGTGGGTCTTCCCTCCCCCTGGAGTGTCCTGTTTTTTGAATGTTAAAATATGGTCTCCCTACCATTCACAGCACGCTGCAGCATGAGGTCCCCCTCCTTCCTTTCCAGTTGATAGTGGCCAAGGGAATGCTGGGAAATGTAGTTCTTCCCCTGCTCCAGGGGTGGCTCTATAGGCAGGGAGCTAACCAAGGAACTACAGTTCCCAGAGCCCCCTGTTGGTTCTCAGCTCCCATTCCGCCCCTGCAAATGGGCTTGCCCCAAGCAGGTGCTTTCTTTGCTGGTGCTTAGAGCTGCCCCTGTGTGTTGGTATCATAAAGACTTAAAACATCTGCTCTGATTCTGGCACTGTGCTGGTTATTAGTCACAACCTTTGCAATAGGAGTCACGCTGGCACCTTGTTTAAAATTAATGAAACACTTACCTTAATGGTTCTTCGGTAAATATGTTACCAAACTAGATTCTGGCCTCCAGAAAGGGGAGAACAAGTTCTGCACCATCACAGAATTTATTGGGTGACTTAGACTTCAAGGCAGATGTGCCCACTTCACTAATTGTTTTAGGACTTCAAAAATGCTGAGGAGGGTCCTAAAGGAATGAGATGTGTGACCCCAAAGTAGGGTGACTAGATGTCCTGATATTATAAGGACAGTCCTGGTATTTGGGGCTTTTTCTTATATAGGCACCTATTACTCCCCACTCCCTGTCCCGATTTTTCACACTTTGTCTGCTCACTCTACAGCAAGGATTTGTCTATGCTTGTGGTGGTGTGTAAGGTATTGTAGCTGTATGCTGCAGTGAAAAGTAGGCTGCATCCACTCTGAGATGTGAGGCCTTTCCCTACTGCCCCCCAGCTGCTGGAGCCTTACACTGTCCTGGGGACAGGCCTCCAGAAGTGGGCAGGCAGGAGGACACTAGAGAGCTAAAATTAGCAGTGAGATGTGAGAGGCACTGCTTTGGTGTGCAGAGAGCTTTGTAGGGTATATATCCTAAGTTTCTAGTTTGTCTTTACTCTCCTAAGCAGTGCCTCACCATCTGCACTGCTTATTTATACCCTTGCTAGTGGGGTGTGCAGCGTTTGTGCTCTGCATGCTGCATTCTGTGTAGACATAACCCAAGATACTACAATGAGAATTTTCTTGGCTCAATTTCAGACTCTTCCTTGGTCATTAGCATCTAATTTTGTGTGTGAGAGAGAGAAAATATTTGATTTGACTTAGAGATTTGGTTCAGTTAGTCTCCACTAGTAGGAATAAATGGAGAAGTTTGATTAAACGCTTCATTTTCTTTTTCCAGAGGTAGAAAACATAATCCTATTCAAGAAGCTCTATTGTGAGAGGACTCTGCTTAAAAACTTGCTGACTCTATATGAAACCTTTATTTAGAAATTGTTCTGAAGATATCTTATTCTGGGTTGTCTTCCTTAATTTTAATTCCAAGGGCATAGCATGAAGCGTATGCTGCTTTAGCAATTCTTTCTGCTTGTTGATGCTACTTTTCAGTTTTAGAGAGCACAATTTAGATAAACTGTATTGTGCTGAGCTATTTTTACTTTTTACTCTTCTAAAGATGTGGGGTGTTCTGACATCTCCTCTTTTCTATCTTACCAAATTTAAAATAATGATGTTCACTGAATATTAGGCAAGGTAAGTATTTGACTAATGAGTAGAACAAATTGTATTAATCCTACAGTGTGGGGGAGAGCAGAATCTCTCTCCCCTGCTACCTCTAGGTGTTCTCTACATAGGGAGTTATTCAGCAATTCCTGATTAACTCAGTGTGTGGATGCTTTTATTTTGGAATAAAAACACCATATTCTGAAGTAGCTTTAATCCACTCTACCCTCTACATTTAGCTTAATTCAGTAGATTAGGTTAATTTGGAATAAGGTGCTCTTATTCTGAAATAAGAGCATCCACACACTGAGTTAATCAACAATATTTAATGTATTTAAATTCACACACACTATTCCAGATTGATGTTCTTATGTAGGCAAAGCCCTTAGCCCGTGCTACCAGGTTTAAAATGATACTCAGCTGTGTCTGTCTGTTGACAGTTATTGCTGCCTATGTCCACCCTTAGCAATGCCTCTGTCCACCCTTTCTGCCTATTCTGACAAAGTAAACTTATTTCTGTCAGGGTATGTCTACACTACGGGATTATTCCAATTTTACAGAAACCGTTTTTTAAAAACAGATTGTATGAAGTCGAGTGCACACGGCCACACTAAGCACATTAATTCGGCGGTGTGCCTCCATGTACCGAGGCTAGTGTCAATTTCCTGAACGTTGCACTGTGAGTAGCTATTCCATAGCTATCCCATAGTTCCCGCAGTCTCCCCCGCCCATTGGAATGCTGAGTTGAGATCCCAGTGCCTGATGGGGCAAAAAACATTGCCGCTGGTGCTTCTGGGTACAGCCTCACCCCTCCCTCCGTGAAAGCAGCAGCAGCCAACCATTTCGTGCCTTTTTTCCTGAGTGAACTGTGCAGACACCATTCCACAGCAAGCATGGACCCTGCTGAGCTCAAGACAGCAGTCATGGACGTTTTAAACATGTCACGCATTCTCATGCAGTCAGTGCTGAACTGGGACCTGCAAAGCCAGGCAAGGAGGCGGCAGCGGCTATGGCAGAGCGGCGATGAGAGTGATGAGGACATGGACACAGAATTCTGTCAAACTGCAGGCCTCTGTGCTTTGGAGATCCTGCTGGTAATGGGGCAGGTTCTAGCCATTGAATGCCGATTTTGGGCCCGGGAAACAAGCACAGACTGGTGGGACCGCATAGTGTTGTAGGTGTGAGATGATTCCCAGTGGCTGCGAAACTGTCGCATGCGTAAGGGCACTTTCATGGAACTTTGTGACTTGCTTTCCCCTGCCCTGAAGCGCCAGAATACCAAGATGAGAGCAGCCCTCACAGTTAAGCAAGTGGCAATAGCCCTCTGGAAGCTTGCAACACCAGACAGCTACCGATCAGCTGGGAATCAATTTGGAGTGGGCAAATCTACTGTGGGGGCTGCTGTGATGCAAGTAGCCAAAGCAATCACTAAGCTGCTGCTACAAAAGGTTATGACTCTGGGAAACGTGCAGATCATAGTGGATGGCTTTGCTGCAGTGGGATTCCCTAACTGTGGTGGGGTGATAGATGGAACCCATATCCCTATCTTGGCACCGGAGCACCAGGGCACTCACTACATAAACTGCAAGGGGTACTTTTCCATGGTGCTGCAAGCACTGGTGGATCACAAGGGACATTTCACCAACATCCACATGGGATGGCCGGGAAGGGTTCATGACACTCGCGTCTTCAGGAACACTACTCTGTTTAAACGTCTGCAGCAAGGGAATTACTTCCCATGCCAGAAAATAACAGTTGAGGATGTTGAAATGCCTGTAGTTATCCTGGGTGACCCAGCCTACCCCTTGATGCCATGGCTCATGAAGCCATACACAGGCAGCCTGGACAGTAGTCAGGAACTGTTCAACTACAGGCTGAGTAAGTGCAGAATGGTGGTAGAATGTGCATATGGCCGTTTAAAGGTGCGCTGGCGCACATTACTGACTCGCTCAGACCTCAGCCAAACCAGTGTCCCCATTCACCCACGAAAGCTCATGCTCCAAAACGTCTGTTAGTCTATAAAGTGCCACAGGATTCTTTGCTGCTTTTAATGTCCCCATTGTTATTGCTGCTTGCTGTGTGCTCCACAATCTCTGTGAGAGTAAGGGGGAGACCTTTACGGAGGAGTGGGAGGCTGAGGCAAATCACCTGGCTGCTAATTACGCACAGCCAGACGCCAGGGCTATTAGAAGAGCACACCAGGAAGCGGTGCGCATTAGAGAAGCTTTGAAAACCAGTTTCATCACTGGCCAGGGTATAGTGTGACTTTTGTGTTTGTTTCTCCTTAATGAAACCCCCACCCTTTGATTGACTCATTCCTTGTAAGCCACCCCCCCCCTTCGATCACAGCTTGCTTTCTAAGGAAATAAAGTCACTCTCGTTTTAAAAATCTTGTATTCTTTATTACTTAATTATAAAAAGAGAGAGAGAACTGACAAACTGTGGGGTTTGGGAGGAGGATAGTAGGGAAGGAAAAGGCCACTAAAAAAATTTCATAATAATGAGAGCCTTTTGGTTGGGCTGTCCACTGGGGTGGAGTGGGTGGGTGCACGGAGCCTACCCCCACGAGTTCTTATTCGTCTGGCGAGTGAGGAGGCTAAGGAACATGGTGAGGGGGGAGGGTGGTTACACAGGGGCTGCAGCAGCACTCTGTGATCCTGCTGCCGTTCCTGAATCTCCACCATACGCCGGAGCATGTCAGTTTGATCATGCAGCAGCCCCAGAGTTGCATCCCGCCACCGTTGATCTTCCTGCCACCACCTCTCATCTCGAGCATCTCTCCTGTCCTCACGTGCGTCCCTCCTGTCCTCATAGTCACTGGCATCTTTCCTGTACTTTGCTACCATGTCCTTCCACTCATTCAGATGAGCGCTTTCATTGCGGGTCACTTCCATGATTTCCAAAAACATTTCTTCTCGCGTCTTTTTTTCCTGCTGCCTTATCTGAGATAGCCTTCAGGATCGAGTAGGGAGGCTTGAAAAATTTGCAGCTGCATCAGGGAGGGGGAAAAAGGGAGAGAAGTATTTAAAAAGATACATTTTAGAGAACAATGGTCATACTCTTTCACGGTGAACAACACTATTCACCTTACATAGCACGTGTGTTTTCACTACAAGGTCGCATTTTGCATCTTAATATTGAGTGCCTGCGGCTTTGGTGTTACAGATCACAGATGCAGGTCCGGGCAGCAGAATTCGGCTTGCATGTGGCCATGGTAAGCCATTGTCTTTCATCTTCTGCAGCCTTCATCTATCCAGCGCCCTCCTTTCCCAAATAGCAAGCAAAGCCCGTTGAGTGCTGCTTCTTTCCTGTTAACTTGCAGCAGCAGAAACCACCCCGTGGCTGGTATCATGGAAGATCACTGCTAAACAACCCCCCCCTCCAACCGCATGGCTGGTAGCAGGGAAGATCCCTGCTAGCCACATGTGGAAAAGCTCAGCGCCAATTGCGCCCTCCCCTTCCCCCGCTTGGCTACCTGCAGGGAAGGATTTCTTTTAAGCCACAGGCAAACAGCCCAGTAGGAATGGCCATCTCTGTCCCCTTACTTAAATTCCTGAATTTCAACCAGGTTACCATGAACGATATCACTCTCCTGAGGATAACACAGCGAGATAAAGAATGGATGTTGCTTGAATGCCAGCAATCACCGGGATCATACGCAGCTAGTCTTTGTCATGCAGTGATACCAGATTACTTGCTACATGCATGGCATGGTCAAGTGTCCTACCATGGAGGACAGAATAAAGCAGCGCTGCCCAGAAACCTTCTGCAAAGGCTTTTGGAGTACCTCCAGGAGAGCTTCATGGAGATGTTCCTGGAGGATTTCCGCTTCATCCCCAGACATGTTAACAGACTTTTCCAGTAACTGTTCTGGCTGCGAATGCATGCTAAGTCCTCAGGCAAATTAATCATTAAAAAACGCTTTGCTTTTAAGCCATGTCTTATATTTGCAAGGTACATTCACCAGAGGTCCCTTCCATGGCTTCATTGTCTGGGATAGTTGCTTGGAAGGGCTGGGAGGGTAATTCTGTCAAGGTGAGAAGAAGCTCCTGGCTGTTGGGGAGAACGGAGTGCTGTGTGCTCTCTACAAATTCGTCGTCCTCTTCCTCCTCATTTTCCCTGTCCGCAGAATCCTCAGCCATGGCTGAGATTACCACCCCCACCTTGGAATCCACGGACGGGGTGGGGTAGCGGTGGTGGACTCCCCTAGAATTGCATGCAGCTCAGCATAGAAGCAGCATGTTTTCGGCCCTGCTCCGGACTTTCCGTTTGCTTATTTGGTTTTCTGGTAGGCTAGTCTGAGCTCCTTAACTTTCACACGGCGCTGTACTAAGTCCCTGGTGTGGCCTCTCTGCATCATGGCCTTGGAAATTTTTTCAAATGTTTTTTCATTTCGTCTTTTGGAACGGAGTTCTGTTAGCACGGAATCCTCTCCCCATACAGCAATTAGATCCAGTACCTCCTGTGCAATCCATGCTGGAGCTTTTTTTCGATTCTCAGGAGACTGCATTGTTACCTGTGCTGATGAACTCTACGTGGTCACCTGTGCTGATGATCTCTCCACGCTGGGCGAACAGGAAATGAAATTCAAAAGTTCGCAGGGCTTTTCCTGTCTACCTGGCCAGTGCATCCGACTCCAGATTGCTGTCCAGAGCGGTCAAAATGGTGCACTGTGGGATAGCTCCTGGAGGCCAATACCATCGAATTGTGGCCACACTAACTCTAATCCGACATGGCAATACCGATTTCAGCGCTACTCCCCTCGTCGGGAAGGAGCACAGAAATCGGTTTAAAGAACCCTTTATATCAATATAAAGGGCTTCGTTGTGTGGATGGGTGCAGGGTTAAATCGGTTTAATGCTGCTAAATTCGGTTTAAATGCGTAGTGTAGACCAGGCCTCAGAGTTCTTCAGCTGGTCATTTTATCTCTAATATGTACAGGTGTGCACATGCACACACATGGACCAGAAGGGGTGGCTCAGAGTTGAGTGGCAAAATGTTTAGAGAGATGTAAAGATTTCTTTATACTGGAGTTGTTCAGATATGAGATGAATAAGAGAGGGATATGATAGAAGTTTACGGAATAATGAAGAATATAGTGAAGATAAATCAAATTCTCCCTACTTACCATTTCTCATAATGTGAGAACAAGGGGAGATTGACTGACTGTATTGAAAGACAATGAACTTAAATATTTTACTCACTTTCACTAGAGATCTTCGAAGACAAGATCTCAATAGGTTTAAAAAAGTTAGATTTTTTTATATGGATAATGAGAACATCCACAGTTACACTAGGTTAAATAAAAAGATTTTTAAAACAGGTAAACCCTAATATTTCTACATATAAACCACCTACTAACTTCTCCTATGGGCAGGTTATTCAATAGTAGTTCAGTGTGGAAATTCTTGCTCTGAAGCAGCTGCTGCTGGAAACATTTGGACTTGTGTGTTTTTTTATAGCACTAGTCAAAATGATAGTTTAAATAAAATGATTTTGTTGAATTGGCATTTTTCTGATGGAAGACTGTTCCTCTGGAAAATTTTTGGCCAGCTCTCCTTCGTGTGGGTGTGGCTATGGGTGTGTGTTTAAATGGGCTCAATCTTCTGTTTGTTCCTTTGACTGCACTTACTTAATGAATAATATTTACTTTGCATTTTTGCCCCTCTACCTTTCCTCACCGGTCTCATTCGCTGTAGTATTTGTTGACACATGTCCTTGTTACAAGTGACTCAATAGCTAAATGTGTGCTCTCTTCTGCTAAGCCTTTGAGAAATAGATAGGTTACAGGGATTGAGTGCACACAGTTGGATTCTTGGCTGCTGCTATTCTGTAAGCACTACATGTCAGCAGAACAGAACACTTAAATAAATAAATAAAAGGCCAGAAATTTGAATTCCTTTTCTGAACACAAAAGAGAGGCCTTCTGCCAAAGTCCTAGCTGCCGTGTATCATGGCATAGTAGTCTATTATATTTTAAAGTGCACTTTCATTCACAGTGATAGTGAGATAAGAACTACACCTCTACCCCGGTATAACACAAATTCGGATATAACGCGATAAAGCAGTGCTCGGGGTGGGGGCTGCGTGCTCCGGAAGGTCAAATCAAGTTCGATATAACACAGTTTCACTTATAACGCGGTGAGATTTTTTGGCCCCTGAGGACAGCGTTATAGCGAGTAGAGGTGTATTTCAGTTGGGTGAAATGCCATTGTAGTCCTCAAGGACAAATCTACTCCTCTAATTTCTGGATATCTGTTTTTATACATTTCTTGCTTTAAGGTGAAAAAAGCCATCCTGTTGGTAAGAACTTAGATTAAGCTACATTGATTAGAATGTAGTAGTTTGCCCAGAGCCATTGCTTCTCCAGTTTACATTCTCAGCTGTGAGACATGTTCTCTTGAGGTTAAGCCATCACATGCTCATTCGTGTAGAGCTTCTTTACAAGTTCTTTCACTCCTATGAGCCTCACTCTGCTGCAAATCAGGAATTCCGTGTAGCTAGTATTTTTCTGTTTTGTTTAATTATGGCAGAGTAGGTTCAACAAATGTGTTTAATCATGCAAAGGAGAGATCAGAAAATTTACTTAAGGCTTTTAAATTTGTTCAGTATTTTCCCAGGGAAAAAGTCCTTAAAGTGGAATTAAGGTTAAGAACAAATATGGGTAATGTATTATTTTATTCCTTAAATTGTTGTTATAAAAAAAAAAACCCGAATTTCTAATGGTCGGTTAAGATTAAAATTTAAAAGAAAATCAAAGAAATAAAAGGATGGAAATCAATGAAGGCAGCCAAATTACCACAAAAAGAAGGGGAAAAAACATGGACTCTTGTCATGTTTTCTGCTGCTTTACCCTGTGTAACAAAGGTCTGAAATGCTTGTGTTTGTTCCTGGTTGTTGTTTCCTATTTGTTCTTTACATTAGCGGTTCAGATCTTATCTACCTGAAGGGACTTGTCCACACTACAAAACTTCACCAAGTTTGGGTTGTGAAAAATATTTAGCTGACCACAGTCTAAGGTTTGAAGCTAACCCTAGGACAAAACATGTTCAATATCACGTTTGCTAATTGTGGTTAAACCCTGGTCCCACCAGTGAGTCCGTCAACAAAATCAAGGAAGACTAGATTTGATGTTTCTGAAACCTCTGACTTAATAAACATGCAGGGAAAATGGGTTGCTTATAATAAAACCTTCAATGTCTTATATACCATAAAAGCAATAAAATAGGCACAACCCTAACATTTTTTTTCCATGTCAAGTCTCCTTGAACTTTGCCCCCCAAGACACACTCTGGATGGAAAAAAACAAACCTGAAACAATCATAGCCAACCAAATCCAAAATTGCCTCATGTCTAGTTGAGAGTACTACTTCAGAGTAGAGGCAAGGAAGTAGTAATACTTCATTAAACATCTCTGATATTGTTTGCAACTCAAAATTGTAGATAGTACTCAATTACCTCCATTATACAAATCTCAAATTACGAAGAATCCAAGGAAGGTGACAAAACTGATGAAGGGATTTGAAAAATACTAGCCTTCTGAATAAATGCTAATAAAATCAAATATAGACAGTTGGTGAGGGCATAAAATTGTTCCTATATATGTGTGAAAGGGTAATATAAAGGTGGGGTGACTCTGTCTGACTCTAGTGTCTCAAGGTGTAATACCTGAAACTAAAAAAGAAAGTATGGTGAGTTTAAAGCTCCAATCCTGAAATGTACAATATGAGGGTAAGCTATTATTTTCAGTGGCCCTTCATGAAGCTGAAGCAGTCTGCCTGTGCTTTGTACATTGCAGGATTGGGACCTAAGTGATGATGTGCCTGGTAATGTTCTTGATGCACTGTTAACTCTCTAAAGGTATATGGAGGCGGTGTTGTTTTTCAAAATTTTAATGCAAGATCATGTGCTTGATTGTCCCTCAGTGTCCAGGGTGATTGCCATAGAACTCTGCTTGAACTCAATTTAATACATTTTGGAACAAAGTAGTAATAAAACTGTATCCAGAATTATAATTTATAGTAAAATAAGCACCACTTCCTATAGGCTGGTTCTGCTGTGGTTATAATATTACTCTCTTATTTCAGGACATTAGCACCTACATTTAACTTGACTTTTAAAATTTTTTTATTTTGAATACTTTGAGCAGAGTAGATAAAACGCTTACGGGACATTAGTATAAAAATCTGACTCCATTGCACAGAGTAAGTTGAACAAGCTGCCTTGGTTTATTTATTTTAATCCTATTAGTAGGCCTTCTAGGCTTCTTCTTTGATTGTACTAAAGGTATCAAACTCTTAGAGTCAGAGTGATATGGGATTTTCCTTCAGTGAGATGAGAAGTTTAAATAAAAGACAAGATTTCCAAAAGTGGCTAGTGATTTTGCATACTCAACTTGAGATACCTTTACAGGGGCCTAATTTTTTTCAGAAATTGGAACTCCTATAAGGTGTCTCATTGGATGTCCCCTAATGGAAATACCCCCAAACCACTAGTTGCTGCTGAAAATCTTGGCCATCATTTTCATTCTTAGTTGTCCCACTATTTTAAATACAAATAAATGGCCTAGTTGCTTAGTCATGTTCTGATCCAGGCCTTTAGAACAGTGGGTTTCAACCTTTTTTCATTTGTGGACCCTTAAAAAATTTCAAATGGACGTGCAGCTCCTTTTGGAAATCTTAGACATAGTCTGCAGACCCCCCAGAGTTACACAAACCACAGGTTGAAAACCGCTACTTTGGAATAATGCTGCTTTCACAGAGTGGATAGCCTCTCTGTCATAAGAGACATGATTCAGTGCATCACTGAACTGCTGATTTCCCCTCCGACAGCTCTTCTGGAATGCAGTTCACTAAACTTTCCTTTCAGTCCCTCTATTAAGAAACTGCATCCAATAGTTAAGTTTGATTTTAGCCACTGATAGTAAACTTGTACCTCCAGTATGGTTTGGGAAAAATAACATGGTAAAGAAATATGCCTTGGGTTTTTTAATATGCATTTAAATCCTATCGGAATTGGACTTGTTGCCTTTTAATATTATATTCCTGTTCTAATAAAACAAGTGAAGCACGACAAATTGCAGTTAATGAGAGCCTTACCCTGAAAGCTTTAAGAAGGCAAAATACTAGTGAAGTGCAAGAGAGTTTGGTTTGTGCTATGGCTGCAGGTTTGATCCCTTGAAGAATAATTGTGTGGTTCCTATTTGCTCTGTTTAGGGTGTTCAGAATGTATTTGACCTTTGCTGCTGATTGGGATGGGCCAAAATGAAGTAGCTTTCCATTTGGATGGAATCTTTTAATGGAGAGGCTATGGGGACTGTTTGATGTGTTTTCCAAGGGAAAAATGAGACCTTCTGCACTGTACTTGGGGTTTGGGTGAATTCTGCAATGTGTGCCCAACAAGCTAGTCATATTGCTTTAGGTGAAATAATGCCATCTGTCTACTGGCAGAACTTGCAAGGCATAATTAGTCTCAGTTTTAGGTGATACTCTTGCAGTGTATATTAGCTATCTCAGCTGAACTGCCTGATCATAAAATCAAGCAATATACATTTTCGCTAGCTGTATTTTTGTAGTGTATGTAGAAAAACGAAATTAGCCTTTTTTTTTTTAGCCATAGCTGCAACTGTTCTGACTGTCAAAGGCTATAATATGTATTAATGATTATTTTCCCAAGTCATTAAGTATCCTGTTTATTGTTAACAGATTTTTGTTCCCCAGATAGGTATGCAACTTGACATTATCATTAATGAGAAATTATCGATTTTAATTACTTTCCACCAGTGGTGGGTTGTTTTTTTTTGTGATACAAGCTCATTGTGCTGAACAGCAGACTGAGAGATTTTTATTCTTGACATTTGCCAGGACAGTATGGCTCATTGATGCACAGTTGCATGAAAGGGGAGAGCTAGCACTGGTTCACATCATATGCATTTTACTTGATGAATATCAACTGGCTAGGGAATGCTGGACGGTGAGAGAGTGTGCCATGAATTCAGGTATACTCTAGAAAAATCTACAAGATTGTCTACTCGCAATGAGTGTTTAAGAGTAGGATGTGGACACTGAATAGCTTTCCTGGTCCCTTCCTCTGCATTTTCTTTGGCCAGCAGAATAAGTGAATTGCTTCAAGGGGCAGTCAGTCTTGCACATTCTCATTTCAAATCTGTTTATTGGGCTTCTACATGAGATTCCAGGCCCTCTGCAGAACTATTCTTAAACAGGTGGTCACACCAGTTACTCTTGACAAATGTTACATGTTCAAAAGGATTAGACAGTAATTGGCTCAGTACTTAAGCGAGGAAGGTGACTGTTGCATTGCTCCATAGTTTGAGCAACCTAATTAGACTGTAGAACTGATTGCCACAGAAAACTGAGGCCAGTAATTTTGGAAGATTTAAAAAAGGGAAGGGACACTTATGTGGATAGTAAGAATATCCAGAGTCGTCATACTTCATGATAACGAAGTTTGGAAGAGAAAATAAACCTCGTGCTCTGGGGCGTATGCCAGTCTTTAATTATTAGAAATTAGGGTGAGACCTAACGTAGAGTTGGGGATAGATTATCCCAGATCTGCCTACTGTGGGGTTGTTTCACCTTCTTCTGAAGCAGCTGATACTGGCTATTGTTGGAGGCAGGGCATCTGGACTAGATATGGCTCTCAGGTTTGATCCAGTATCTGTCATTCTTATGTTTCTAAACCTACTTACTGAATGTGTAGATCAGTAGTAATTTCAAGATTCTTGGACACGTGAGGCAACATATCAAGGTTTGATTTGCAGTGTGGTGCCCATCTGAGATCCTAAAACTTTGTCTGAATTGAAGTCTACAGGGTTAAACTTCCAGCCTGTGTAGCAGGACCCAAAGATATCTAAAAACGCATCTGTTTCTGTTGTAGTATAAATGACTGAGTGCACATGCATGTTTATTGGCCAGTATTTTGGAACGTCTTAAAAATTACATTAGATCAGTGGTTCTCAACCTATTAATCATTGCGGCCCACAATGTGTTACCTAGGCTGCAGGTTGAGAATCACAGAATCCCCCCACGCATACTGCTATGCCCAGCTCCCCCAGCCCAGAGACCCCTACACAGAGTGGGGCCAGGAGCGGAGCCCCAGTTATGGGGCCTGGTGGCAAGGACCCTAGATCCTGTTGGGTGGGGCTGGGCAGCAACCTTGACCTGACCCTGCCTCCAGTCCTGACTCCCACTCTCGCTGTGCGGTTCCCGGAAGCGGCTGGCATGTACCTACGGCCCCTTGGGGGAGGACAGGGGGTCTCCACGGACTGCCCCTGCCTTGAGCGCCGACTCCGCAGCTCCCATGTGGAGAGCCCTGGCTCCCCTGCCTGGGAGCCGCTGCTAGAGGGATGTGTTGGTTGTTTTTGGGAGCCGTCTGAGGTAAGCACTGCACCCCTCCCACACCCTAACCCCCTTGCGCAGCCCAGAACCCACACCCCTCTCCTTGCACCCAAACTCCCTCCCAGAGCCTGCACCCTGCACCACCTCCCGCATCCAAACTCCCTCCCACATCCCCTCCTGCATCCCTGCCTCAGACTCAGCCCAGAGCCCCTTCCCACACTTTGAAACCCTTGTGCCCCCCCCCCCCCAACCCAGAGACTGCAACCTCTCCCGCACCTCCGCCCCCTGCACCAGCCTGGTGAAAGTGAGTGAGAGTGGGGGAGAGTGAGTGACAGAGGAAGGAAGGGAGCCTGGAGTGAGTGGGGGGTGGGGCCTCAAAGATGGGGCAGGGCAGGGGTGTGGCCTTGGGGGAAGGGGTGGGGCAGTGCAGAGGCAGTGGAATTTGGGATTGTGCAATTAGACAGTTGGCAACCCTCTCGATCTGCTTCTGGGGGCTGAGTGGCAGCTTGGACCCTGTTGCAGGGGGCTGGGTGGCAGCCCTGACCCAATCTCTGCCACTGACCCCCGCCATGCGGGGCCGAGCGGCAGCCCCGACTCCGAATCTTGCTGTGTGGGCCGCAGCTGTGTGCTAATTAGGCCATGGGTTGAGAATCACTGCATTAGATGATAGTTTGGCTTAAAGTTGCAAATGTAAATAAATACCATGTTAAAAGTTCTTTGTCTTTAAACATTGTGATACTTCTCTTCGGGTAGCAAGAACTGTGAGCCACTGTTACCCTCTCAACCTCAGTAATTGAGAGTTTTGCTGCTCCTAAGCTATGTGCCAGCTTTCCGACACTCCAGCTTGTCTGCCTGGCTAGCAAACTCTACAGCAGGGGTTCTCAACCTTTTTCTTTCTGAGGCCCCCACAACATGCTATAAAAACTCCACGACCCACCAGTATCACAATTGTTTTTCTGCCAGGGACGGCATTATGGGGTAGCCAGCAAAGCACTTGCTCAGGGTCCCACACCACAGGAGTCCCCGCAAAGGTAAGTTGCTTAGGCTTCGGCTTCAGCCCCAGATGGCAGGGCTGGGAGACCTGGGCCTCAGCCCCACCGAGTGAGGCTTCAGCTTTCTGCCCTGGGCCCCAGCAAGCTGGCCGTGCTTGGTGGCTGCCCAGAAACCTGCTTGTGACGCCATAGAGGGCCCTGGACCCCTAGTTAAGAACCTACAGGACTCTGGCAGCCCAAACATGTCTTGCAGGTAACAACCAGTGAACCCCAATTCCTGAGGTCTTCAGAGAGGTGTCTCTCTGCAGTGTCCAGTCCTTCTCCCTGGACACTCGCAGGGGTTAAGTTCACTGCCTCCATAGAGATAGCATGCACATCAACCTGTTAGGCTAGCTGAGTATTCACTCTCCAGTTTAATGCACGGCACTGAGATGATTTTGTACTAATAAACTTATTCTTGTTTTAACAAAGAACAGAGATTTAAGTGATAACAGGTAAGGATGAAAGAGACGGGTGTGGTTAAAATTAAAACAAAACACCCTTTCTAGTGACTAAACCTTAATTTCAGCAAGTTACAATCTTTATCTAAGCAGGTTTCTCAACTATAGTCAGATTCCAGCTGTTCTTGCCTCCCAGGTCAAGAGGATCCTCCTTTCATGAATTCAAAGGGTGCTGTTCTCCTTTGTCCCCACAGATTTCTCTCTAACTAGAAAACATGAGACTTCAAAAATTTGGATTGATATTGAAAAGACCTACAGGAGAAAAACGTTCAGCAATTTGAACTAATTTTGAGATCCCACAACCTACCTGAGGTCCATCCCTTCCCTCATAACTTTTGCTTATTATGAGGGTTGGCAGAAACTGGTGTGTTGAATTATAAACTTTGTTATTGCTTGAAGGACAATTTTTCAAATTTTCATTTGGTTATTGTTTTTAAAAGTCTTCTTTCTGACCAAGAAGGAAGCGATCAAGTTCTTAATAATTAAGCACTGTGAACCTAAACTTCCCAACAGATTTGAATATTTACAAGAATGCTATATGAAGAAATGTCAGTTTTGTCCTAGGAAGGTCATGGGTGTAATGTACATGTTTTTATCACAGCTTGTTCTGTTTAAATTGATAGTCATCGGCTTTGCGAAAGGCAAAAACTGGTGATGAGATGTTTTACCGGCATTCCTGCTGAGCTAATTAGCCCCTTTAGACAGTGTTGCAGTGTATGTGTTACTGTATGTCCTGAATAAGTGTTTGTTTTGTCCATGAGTATATAGTATAGATAGCTGCAGTAAAATAATTCGTCACCTCTCCCGTTACACTGGAGTTTTATCTGGCTAATCGGACAGCTCCAACAAATTCTGTTGTCTGCATAAAGTGAGACAAAACAACCCAAGGCTGCTAAGATGTGTTGGTAAGCAATCTAATTATAGTGGCATTTGGCCTGTTATAGTCAAGCTCATTTCATTATTTCTCTGTTTCATCTTTCTGTGACCAAACATCCCGTTTCTAGATGTTTGAAACACATGTAAAAATATGCTGTGAACTACTATTTGGCGGAGAAAGGTTTAAGCCCGGAAATGAACAAACCTGTGAAAATTGCCTGAATTTCTGTCTGGGATAGGGAAGATGTGTATTTTCTCCACTGCCTTTCCTTTTGAAAAATGTAAAATAGATCTGTTCTCGCCCTTTTAAAAAATTGAATTAGAGTAACCCCAGTGCAACAAATTGAGATTGCTAGCTTCAGATGTGTTTTTGTGCTCCTGTAATTTTAAAAACATTTTCCTCCAAACTGAACTCTTATAAGGCTGTTTTGTGTGTGGGGAAAAAACTTCCCTATCTGAGTCTCATAGCTTTCATGTAAGAATTCAGTGTTAACAATTAATGCACTCTGTCTTTTAAAAATTAAATAAATTCCCGAGGCATTTCTTCCATAAACAGATGTAAAGACCTGTTCTTGGATCAATTTCCCTCCCCCCACCCCGTGGGAGCTTATGTGCATAGCTGCATCCCTGGGGTAGTGTTGCATGTCCAGTTACGGCATCACATTGTCCTTTCTATGACAGCCCGATGTGGTACTGGTGCCCCATATTGTCTATAGCCTAACAGTACTTGGGGACAAGCAGCATAAAAATACCAGAGGACAATTCATGAAGTGTTTATTTGTGGAGCTGAGATTTACGGGAGCAGCCATTTGAGAGTGGAGGAGGGAGAGAGAATGTTCATTCACTTAGATGGCTGCCTACTAGTGTATCCTCATTGTCTTTCTGAAGAATCAAATAGATTAATTTACTGGGCCTTCTGCTCAAAATTATTTATTTGTATTGCCATAGTGCTGAGGAATCCCAGTCATGGACCGCCATTGTGCTGGGTGCTGTGCAAATGTTTCTGCCAAACTAGCTGCTGGCTCTTGTTTTAAATAAAGCAAAAACATTTATGTTTATAATTTCAGATAGAATGTGATGTGGAGCAGTGGTTCTCAATGACCGGACCATGGACCGGTGCCAGTCCCTGAGATCTCCCTGACACAGTTTAGGAAGGCAGCAAGCTAGTCCCTGGTATAAAAAAGGTTAAGAGATGCTGATGTAGAGCATATGAGATTCAGAAGATTCATATCTGGTAATTCCTGTGCTTCTGCCTGAAAAGTGAACATTCTTCCCATCAGAAACTGTGTGTGATAAAATTGGTATCATTTTGCTGTTCAGTGAGATGTTGCATATGCCTTATGCAGCAGCCTTATTCGGGGCTTGCTTTGGAACATACACGTCTGTCGCATCTTATGTGCATTTAACATGCGCGATTTCAGCTTTACGCAGTCGGCAAAAACAAAAAAAAAGAGAAAAATAACAATTTTAATACTGTACCTGTAGTGTGGGTGATTCCGCCCGCCATTCAACTCAATGTAATTTTGACTATTCACAGTTTTCACGTTACGCGCTAACTGTGGAACGGAAACCCCGCGTAAGATGGGACTTGCCTGTACTCCTGCCTGGCCTTGATTGCAGTTGTTACCTGTACTAAGCACTTATTGCCTGATAGTCTAAAGTACTGCTGCTTCCATTGACTTAAATGGGAGCAGCAAGGGATTCAGTACATTAAAAAATCAGGTAATGAGTTCAGGAATCACTTTTGGTTGCATTAACAGTGTTACAGAGGAGATGCTAAGAACACTTAGGACAGCTTTTAAAAATCTATTCTTTCTTGCATTGGCAAATGCAAAGGGCCTTATTTGTGAATGTGCAGGCTGTCATAAACAGATAGTTAAGGGTTAATGTCTCTTTTACCTGTAAAGGGTTAACAAACAGGGAACCAAACACCTGACCAGGGGACCAATCAGGAGACAAGATACTTTCAAATCTCGGTGGAGGGAAGCCTTTGTTTGTGTTTTTTGGGTTTGCTTTGTTCTCTCTGGGTCCTGGAAGGAACTAGACGTGCAACCAGGTTTCTTGCCTATCTCCCTGCTACAGTCTCTTATATATTCAGAATAGTGAGTATTTAGTAAGAAAGGTGGTTATAGTCTTCTGATTATTTTCTGTATTTGCAAATGTGTAGTTTGCTGGAAGTATTTTAAATTGTATTTTTGCTGGGGGGGAGGCTTCTTTCTAGTTTCTATAAGCTGACAGACCCTGTAACTTTTACCATCTAAATTACAGAGAGAACTTTTTTACCTTTTTCTTTCTTTTTTTATGAAAAGTTTTGTTTTTAAGACCTGTTTGATTTTTTCCCCTTGTTGAGGCTCAAGGGGATTGAGTCTGTACTTCACAGGGAGGGAGGGGAGAAGGGGGAATCCCTTTGTTTTAGATTCACGGAGCTTGAATCTGTATTGCCTCTGGGTGAGGGAGAAAAGGGAGGGGGGGAAGGGACATTCTTCCCTGTTTTAAGATTCAAGGAGTTTGAATCACGGTAATCTTCCAGGGTAACCCAGGGAGGGAAATCCTAGGAGAGGCACGGGTGAGGGAAAGGGTTTATTTTCCTTGTGTTAAGATCCAGGGGGTCTGGGTCTTGGGGGTCCCCAGGGAAGGTTTTGGGGGAACCAGAGTGTATCAGGCACTGGAATTCCTGATTGGTGGCAGCTTATCAGATCTAAGCAGGTAATTAAGCTTAGAGGAATTCATGCTGGTACCCCAACTTTTGGACACTAAGGTTCAGAGTGGGGAAAGATACTATGACACAGGCACAATCGGGTACTTACTTAGATGTCTAAATGATATTAACTCCATCTGCTAAGACTTCTGGGTGTTAAAGAAAATAAAGAGGATGGGCTGGTGAAGCCAGTCTGAAAATCAGGTCCCTGAAATATTTTGACATAGTAGAAAAGGGAGGAAAAGCATTTTTTTTTTATGGTTATAGATGGGGGAAAAAATAATCTTCCTAGCAATACAGACTTTCTCAGTACTTACAGACATCAGTACAGGTGGTATGTGTTAATGATGATACTTGACAGTGATTGTGCCTCACTCTCATTTTAAAGGTAATTAACTTCTGTCCTGGATTAAGCTAAAAGGATGTTGTTTGTTGTTAAAAGCTGCTCTGACCAACTGCAACCTTTTCATGAACACCAGAGGAGTCTGCAGGGCTTGTTTCCTGCAAGAGAGGAAGCCTGTAGGTGGATGCTACCAGGACTTCTCCCTTTAATTACAACAATCTAGATTCTTTCTTTCCCTTTTGGAGAGTTATATAAATTGATTTTTTCACTCTCTGCACTGGCTGAAGAAAATCACTGATTCAGGTGCACTCTCAATACACTAGTTCTTCTGGAGTATGAAGGCTCATAAAATTCCTTTTGCTTAAAGTGGGCTTAGACACAGTGCTGTCACAAGTCAGGGAGAGTAAATGGCTGCTCTTGGTCTGTTGGTTGATTATTAGGCCAGCTGGGAACCCCTAAATCCCTTTCTTAGCAGAGGTCAGGCCAAGCACCTGAAATACCTCGGGCAGCACTGGTTGCCTGTAGGCATCTGGCTGATGAGTGCCTCAGCGTTCTACCAGGAGCAGCCTAAAATGCTGAGGGAGAGAAAGGAACATCTTGTTCCTTCTGTCCAAATAATTGGGGCAGTTTATGGGGAGTGAGCGAGGAGAAACAAAACCCCACCCTTAAGAAGGGAGAGAGACAGCCAGGAAGGTAGAGGGGAAGGAGCATTTATGAAAGAGAAGAATCTAGGGAGCTGGTGGAGAAATGCCCCAGTGAAAGGAATAGCATCTGGGTTTTGTGTTTCTCCTCTTCGCTCCCTGCTTCCTCCCACCACTGCCTGTGAATGGAGCCTTTCCCCACACACATGGGATGCGGGAAGATACAGCCCTATTCATTTTCGGCTATGCTAAGCAATCTCAAAGAAATTCAGAAGGTATCCAAAGAGGTGCGTATAGTTGGACTCAGAATTGCTCTTCATTCTTGTTTTGTAGACTCTCTGCCTGCCCCAAGTATCACTCTTTCCCTGCTGAAAGAGAAGCAAATTGACTCCTGTTTTCCTTGCTCTAATGTGAGCACAGTGAAATCTTTTTTAATTTTTTAATTTTATTTTTTTTATTTGCAATGCTACGGTGGCCCCAGCTCTAGGAAATGTGGTGAGTTTAATGTATTGTGACTTGCACAAACAACAGGAAAGTGTCAGAAAACAAACAGTGAAAACAAAACGCAGCCAGTAACCTTGTGGCGTTGGAACAGAGCAAATGTTTGTCAGAGTGAGATTCTACTGGACATCACTGAATAAGAATGAGTTGAGGTCACACTTGGCAAGATTGGGAGCTCATTACCCTTCCCCTCCACCCCCCACCCGCCATTCAAACAGCACAGCATTGCCGCGGGGAGGGTGGGGAGGGGGAGGGAGAGGAAAGAGGAAGGGGGAGAGAGAGCTCTTTGCTGTAAACTGAACTAATAAAAATATATATAAAAGCTTTGTTTGTTTTGTTGGAAGGAGCCTTGAGTCTTAGGACATAAATAGACAAAGGTTAAGGATGCGTGCGAGCCCCTCCTACACTGCAGCTATGAAGAACTGTACACAAATCCCTGCAGAATGTTGCATAACTGCTTTGAATCTTTTCCAGTAAAGAGTGCTACGGACTCATTCCTCAAATCCTTACTCAAACAAACCTTTAATGGATTTTAATGGGAGTTTTTGCTTGTGTGACCTTTGATAACTTCAGTGCTTCGAAAATTTATATGATGCATTCTGTGTAACTTGCATATGCTTCTTGTGTTAAAACTTGGTTGCATGTTATATAACATAAGTAACACAATTTTAACTACAAGAAGAGATGCTAAGATGTACAGTGAAACCAAAATCATACCTTCTAATGTATAACATCTGAAAGCTAGGAAGTAGCAGTAATTGGTATATTCTTCACAAGCATACAGACAGTACTGGATGTGAATGTGACAGACAGCAGTGGATTTTAAATGTCCTCAGAAATGGGGTGGCTGAGTGCAGATTTGCTGAGTGAATTTGCTGAGTGAATTTAGTGGTGGTTCATTATTAATAGTACTACTGTAGCATACAGGAGCCCTAGTCATGGAGCAGGACTCTGTTGTGCAAGGTGCTGTACAAACATGGAACAACAAGATGGTCTGTATTCTAATTGCAAGTCATAACTTGCTCCCCTTTGTTATCCTAACCTCCCTTCTCCTAGAAGAACAGAAAAGGATTAACATATAAACTAAGGGTTTATCTATTTGGAAATGTACTGGCATAATCCCTATATGGATACCCTCATTGCAGAGTAAGTGTGCCTTTTTTCTAGTTTAGCTTATACCACTTCCAAAGTGACACAAACTAATTCAGAAAAAGGAACTCTTATTTCAGAATATCCATGTAGGGAGTTATGCCATTATAGTTTCACCAGTGTAATTATTTTGGTAAATTTCCCATGTAAACAAGCCCACAGTGCCAGATTTTTAAAATCTGGCTTTCTTTAACTGACAGATCAGTTAATGTCATGTAGGTGTCTTCTTTGATAAGGTTGCAAATTGTGCCTGCACCAGAGAGGTTATTTGAGTTGCCATTTAAAATCTGGACCCAGAATTACAAATATAATTACAGTGTGTCTGAACCCCCTCCCCCAACTCTTCCTCCTTCCTTGTTTATTGTCCCATAGCAGATGATGTCATCATACAACCTAAAATACATCAAGGAGTGCAAGGAAACATTATCTGGTCTGTTCAAGGCGTTTGATATGTTTTTCCTCTAATGGTTAAGAGTATGGCCACCTACTCGGAGGACTCTTCACTTATTTATTGGGACGAAATGCTTTTCAAACATTTTGGTCAGATTTTTGTTTTTTTCCAAAGCTGAGCACCTCCGATGGGATTTATGGATGCTTAGCACTCCTACAAATTGGGCAGCTTGTTTTAAAAATGTAAATGATTTGTAAACAACTTGGGGATCTTAAACTTATTTTCTGCAAATTGTTGTCACTTTGTCTTTAAAAGCATTGGTTAAATTTATGCTAGTATTAGCAGGCATAATGCTACATCTGACCCCTTAGCTTAATAATTCTCTCCTATCTGGAAATGTTTTTGATCTGATGACTTCCTGACAGGCACACATTATATCATTCAAAAGGTCCTGCTGATGTCATGGATTGAGTAGAAATGAGCACTTTGTTATGCTGAGCGACCTTATTAGAAATACTTACACGTCTTTTAACCTGCAATGATTCATTTATGGGTATGGGCACAGAGTAATACATCACTTCAGTGTACACTGGCTAGACAGAGGCCAGCAGTGGCATTCAGACTCAGGGCAGTTAAAAAAGAAGGCTGTGTGACTTCCAGAGAATGGTCATGTCATGTTTTTTTTATTTCCATAATTATAAGGATTATCAAAGTAAAATTCTTCACCGAGCAATTGCTCTACATGGATCTCCTTGACCACATTATCATGGCTAAAGGAGCGAAAGAAAATCAGCACTGTATATTGCATGCATAGGTACTGGAATGAGGGGTGCTGGGGGTGCTGCTGCACCCCCTGGCTTGAAGTGGATTCCATCAAATACAGGGTTTACAGTTTGGTTCAATGGTTCTCAGCACCCCCACTACACAAATTGTTCCAATGGGACCTGTTGGAAGTGGCGTGGGCCAACAGACTTGCCGCCGCTTTCAGCAGCTGCCATTGGCCTGGAGCAGCGAACTGCGGCCACTGGGAGCCACGATTGGCTGAGCCTGCGGACATGGCAGGTACAAACTGGCCCGGCCCACCAGTGGCTTTCCCCGCACAAGCAGCGGAACAAGTTTGGGAACCACTGATCTAAGAGGTCTGCACTACTGAACCCTAATATGTCTCTGGTACTTACAGCAATGTCCCATCTCTCTGCAGTACAATGGATGTGTCCCCCTCTGCCCCATGGCCCCCCGCACTGGGCTTGTTGTAACCCTTGGAAGCTGTCATGTGCAGTTTGACAGCCTCTACTCACTCATGGAGGGAGCATAAACAGGCGCATTCTCCTCAGCCTCCACTGCCACCATCACAACCATAAGAAGAAAGATTTGAGGAGCAGGAAGCAAGGGCTGATAAGAATACCCCCTCCCTC
Source organism: Gopherus flavomarginatus (assembly GCF_025201925.1). NCBI lineage: Eukaryota > Metazoa > Chordata > Testudines > Testudinidae > Gopherus > Gopherus flavomarginatus. Next base: position 136,113,148 of record NC_066617.1, read on the forward strand.
CCCCTTACAAATGTATTCTCATCATCACCTGATAAGGCTGTCATGTCTCCAATACCATCTATGGTGGATGACGTCAAACTGTTTTGATAAGGTTGCAAATTGTGCCTGCAACAGAGAGGTTATTTGAGTTGCCATTAAAATCTGGACCCAGAGACATTACAAATGTAATTAGTTTGTTTGAAACCCCCCCAACTCTTCCTCCTTCCTTGTTTATTGTCCCATAGCAGATGATGTCATCATACAACCTAAAATACAGCAAGGAGTGCACAGTGCATTGCCGATGTGCTTCAGATTCCATTAGAGGAGGTTCAGGATTCGCATAATAATAAACCCCTGAACATTTTACACACTTCAGCTTCTACACACATAGCCATCCCTGTCAGTTAAGCATTACTGGAGCCTACTAAGACCTTTCGGCAGATTCCACTGTCTGCACCACCCACTTACAAGTGTGTGGACAAAAAAACACTATGTTCCAGCTAGGGATTGAGTTTTTATTTTCTCATCCTGCACTGAACTGCCTCATAGTGAATGAAGTTACTGAACATGGTTAGACAGCACAATGCTAAGTCTACTCTTTTCCGCAAGGACCAAAGGAGGCTTGACCTCTTTGGCCGTAAAATTTTCTCTTCAGTTTCAAATAGCAAAAATCAGGTGCTTATGTCAAAATATGATTATATGAACTACAATACACTTAATGCCTTTATTAACCATCTACCAGAGGATCATTGTGAGCAAATCAAGGCCTTTATCTAGAAGGGCCAACTTTTAGTAAGAACATCATTGCAGGCTTCCTTAGATGCAGCAGATGCTGCATCCTGATGTATTTCAAACGCAGTTATGATGCGGCAAGCATCTTGCTTAGAGCTGTTGGGCTTCCCTAGGGAGGTGCAGAGTACTGCAAAGGTGAGGACCTTCCTTTTGACAGTCATAAATAGTTTGCAAAGTCTACAGCTTGGCTTCAGCTTAGTCCTCAAACCTCCACAAGAAATTGTTTTGAACATTTAGGGCACATGGTAGCTTATGTATTCATAACTCAGCATGCCATGGGGATAACTCAGGGGGGTCTATATACCAAAGAAGCACAGTATGGACAAACAGGTGTCTGTCCCTCGCTGGGTTCTATGTCACTTGACTGGTAGAAGGACCCTTCAAGGACTCTGTGCAGGAGTCCCATTTTATTAAAGATCCAACTCCTGTCATAACATCAGACATATCTCTCTTGGGGTGGGGATGCACATCTGGGGTCTCTCATAATTGAGGGCAAATGGTCATTCCAAGACCAGCTTCTCCACATCAGATTTCTAAGAAAGCTTGCATGCACTTCCTTCCTCTCATCAGAGCCATGTCTATCAAGATCATGATAGATAACATGGCCTGCATGTTCTACGTCAATTGTCAGGGCAGGGCGCATTCCTATTCACTTTGTGCCAGAGCAGTAAATGCTGTAATTTGGTGCACAGCCAACCAGATACTCATCTCAGCTTCTTACCTTCTGGGTATACAGAACATCATGGCCAATGACCTCAGCAGACACGTCTCCCAGAGTTACAAGTGACATTTGGATTCATAAGTCCTCAACAGCCTATTTTTAACTTGAGGATTTCCAGAAGTGGACCTTTTTTGCCACTGCAGCCAACACAAAACAAGAAATTTTGCTGAGATGGGAACTAGGTCCTTAATCAAGGGGGGATGCCTTCCTCATGTCATGGACAAGAGCTCATCTCTACATGTATTCATCAACACCATTACATTTGAAAGTACTGAACAAGATCAAGCAAGACAAGTCCAGGACCATTCTAATTGCACTGATCTGGCTGAGACAAATTTGGTACCTTTAGCTCATTCAGCTGCTTCTTGTCCACCATTAAAACTTCCAACCAGTTGCACTGTGTTGTCTTTCTGCTGTTAAATAATACCTGTTGTACCTCTATTTAATAGGAGGCCTCCATACACAAAAAGCATCCAAGAGCTGTGCCTGGAGTCACAGAATCTGCAGACTGGAGTGAAGTGTCTGACCAGAATGCTAAGACATCTGCAAGAGATAATTACCTCTAGAAAGAGAAGAGATTTCATCACCGATTTACGCATCTGCAAGTTTCTCCAGTTCACTCTTCTCTTTCCACTGCCCTTGACTACCTGTTGAAATTAAAAGATCAGATCTTGTCACAAGTTCACTTGGTCACTATCCTAGTTTTTCACTCACTGATAGATTTATATTTTTTTCCTTACCCCATAACTTCAAGGCTTACCACAGGACCTGGGAACTTTTTTCCACAGATTAGAGAATCTCCCCTGTATGGGACTTGAACCTTTTTCTTAATAGCCTTATGAAACACCTCTTTGAGTCAGTAAGTATGTGTTAATTGCTTCACTTATCCATGAAAAGAGTTTCCATGGTGACCATCACTTCCATCCAGAGGGTTGGAGAACTAGGGGCTTTCATGGTGGATCCTCCTTTCATAGTATTGGGGGTTTTTTAAGGACAAGGTACCATTGTGGCTACATCCCACATTTCAGGTGTCCTCTGAATTTCTCATAAACCAGACTATTCACCTTCCAGGTTTTTTCCTGAAACCACACCACTCTAGGCTGGAATTTGCCTTCCATAATTTAGATGTCCGAAGAGCATTAGCCTTCTATCTGGACAGAACCAAATCTTTCCAAAAGTCTCCTAGACTACTTATTTCAATTGTGGACAAGTCCAAGGGATCTGCAGTCTCCACCCGGAGACTCTCAAGATAGACTTGGGGTGTATTATTTCATATTATGACTCTGCTGATATTCAACCTCCTTCTGGAGTGTTAACTCATTCTGCAAAGTCACAATCTACATTTGGAACATATTTTAGTAAAGCAGCATTTACTGAAGTCTGCAGAACTGTAACTTGGACCTCTGTACATACTTTCTCCAACCATTACATTCTGGTTCATACCTTTAGATCCAAAGCTGTAGTTGGAACGTAGTTCTGTCTTAAAGGCAATACTCTGTTCTGAAGCTTCCTCTTCCTGTTGAGGATACTGCTGGGCAGTCACCTGAAGTGGGGTACCCAAAGGGACACTACTCAAAGTGGAAGGAGAAGTTACTCACCTTGTGCAGTAAAGAACAACTGTTGAGATGTGTCCCCCTGTGAGTGCTTCCCCTCTGTTCAGAGTTCTCCCTTATAGACTTTGTGGTGCAGAAGGAACTGAGGGCAGTTCATACATGCAACCCTATAGAGCCTTGGTATGACACATGAGGATGTGCAGGGTGCATGCATGGGCCATACAGGCAATGCCACCAAAAATCTCTGATCAAAGGTGCATGGGTACCTGAAGAGAAGCACCCACAGAGACATAGTTCTTGAAGAACTTCAGTTACTTCACAAGGTGAACCAAGACTGGAAATAGCTTATGGGACTACCAGAGAACCCCACAGTACATTTCATTGCTGAACTGCTAACACTTTCCTCATACATGTTCTCTTTCCATATTTAAGCCATCCAACTCCCGGACTTGAGTTTACAAATTGACTTTGTAACTCTGAGAAGGTGACTTTTGCTGAAATAACTAAATATTGTTAGTGTCTCCACTAAAAAGAAATATATTCTCAGACATTAAATTGAATCAGAGATCCTTAACTGCAAAGGGCCAAATTCTTCACCTTATTCACATCGAGTAGTACTTTGTTCTGTGAGTAACCCCATAGTACAGTAAGGCACTACTCCAGGAGAATAAAGGTGGCACTGTAGGGCCAGGTGAACTAAAAGATTAATTACTTGGTTTGTCTTAATATTGACATTTTTGATTTAAGTGATAGGCTTGGTGGTAGATTTCTTGGTAAACCTGAAAACTGTCTTGACTTCCCTCCACTGAGATGAAACATCAGAGGCAAGTCCATTATTTATGGACCTTGCCCTCTCTCTGTTTCTCTGTCTCTCTGTCTGCCTGCGTGCAAAACCTACCAAAACAAGGCAGTCCATTGCACATGCTTCTCCTCTGGGGAGTGGGTGAGAGAACAAACACGTTACAGATGTATAGTTGCGTTGCTTAATGCACTGCTGGAGAGTGCTTGGATACTACAATGATTCATTTGGTATAAGAACCTATATAAAATATAATATTTAATGCTCCTAAGGCTACCATGCAGAGTGTAAAGCACCCAAGATGTTAAAGGGACACTGTTGACTTGGATTTTTCTTAACTAATTAAAAAAAATATGGTATCTCCTTAAATAGCAGTAGCATGCTCTGAATTTTTTTAAAATGCCCTTAATATTGTGTTGTAAGGGGTTTTTCTGCTAACTGATTTGGTACAGTGCCATAGTCACAGTATTGTTGGAGGTTATTGTATGCTGGAAGAATTTAAGGGAGATTTGAAACAAGTTTAGACTTGTGCTTCTGCTGCATGTTATGTGCAGATTGAGATATTTCAAAATAGACTTATTTCTTATATACTACTCTAACTTCTATATTTTATATAGTGAACAATGGCCATGTATTTCATAACTTTATTTTTTTTAAAAGAGAGAATTTGATAACATACTGCTTCAGAAAGCAGTAATAATGTGGACAGACACACTGCATATGCTCCAGAACATCATGAGCTTACATAAATAGAGTACCTTTAAGTGGATTTCTCATGGATGCTCACATTAGAGGAACATTCAATAATCAACACAAATGTGAAGTCCATCTTGAGCTGAATTTACACTGAAACTCTTGACCAACTAGTGCCTAGTGGTGCAAGTAGAAATAATTTCTTGCCGGTACTGCAGTTATGGGAGGGACACAAGGGGGGGCACGTTATCTCCCCACGTGACCCTCCATGTGATTCATCCCTGCCCTGCACCCAGCCTAGGACCACCACACTCTCCCTGTCCCCTCCAACACCTCCCTTACCTGTCTAAAATTTTACAACTCCATTTGTTAAACAGATGAAGTTGTAAAATGATGCTTTGGGCCCCTGGTGCCACCTGTACTTCCAGGGATCATTGAGGATCCAGCAGCATCCCAAATTAAAACCTTAAATGAAAGAAGACTAGGAAGGACAATCATATCACTTTCCCTTAACACACAATCAGTACCTCCCTTATGTCCAAACTAAGCTTCTGTGCCCATACAGTCAGCTTCTTCATAGCATTGTTTGAGGAGGACACTAGGGACCAACTCCTGTGCCTTTGACTTGGTCCTGATTTGGTAAAACAAAAATATGTATGCTAACGAACTTAAACAAAGCTTTTGTTTAAGTTCGTTAGCATATGTATTGTGCTGTTAAGAACGAATAGGATTCAGTGAACATTTCCTGGTCAGACTGGTCATTCTCCTTCTCTGGTAAGCACTGCCAGCTACTGAGTCACTGCTCCCCTCCCTGTTCCAGCCCTCCCACCCCCTGCAACAGAATGCTTGCAACTGCCCCCTCCCCAGATAGATTTTCTGCTGTTGGGAGCCCTCTGCCAGGATCTGCATCAGTGGACAGAGTCCCTAGTGTGTACCCATAAATTACCAGGATGATGACTAGTAATTTGATTGTTAATTATTCTTCTAATATTTAAGGTACTTAATTTGTTTTAGATTTACTTTTGTATATAAATTAGCATAGAATATATTTTACACTGGAGTGTTTTGCAGACCCACAGATTGTGAAATGGCATGGAACTTACATTCTGTATGTTCCACCAACACAGAAAAACCAAGAAGCCATATTTCTGACTCAGAATCTGAAATCTCAGAGTCATGCAGTCAACATGTTTCTTCTTTGACTATATGCATCTGTAACATTTTAAATCAATGTTGTTGTGGCTCTAGGGTGAGCTGTCCCATTGCCCTCTCTCTCTCTCCCAGTCTCTCCATATGCAGCATCTTTTAAGTAACAGGCTTACAGGCATTCTCCCAAGCATCTGCTTTACTCCCACATTGGGCAGTTGGACAGGTATCGTACATTTGGCAGTACTCATTAACTGCCTGATGGTATGGCTACACTTGCACTTCAAAGCGCTGCCGCCGCGGCGCTTTGAAGTTTCGAGTGTGGTCGCAGCGCCAGTGCTGGGAGAGAGCTCTCCCAGCGCTGCACGTACTCCACATCCTCTACGGGTGTAGCTTGCAGCGCTGGGAGCCGCGCTCCCAGCACTGCGGCACTGTTTACACTGAGGCTTTACAGCGCTGTATCTTGCAGCGCTCGAGGGGGTGTTTTTTCACACCCCTGAGCGTGAAAGTTGCAGCTCTGTAAAGCGCCAGTGTAGCCATGGCCTCAGTTTCGCCATCTTGGATGGAAGGTGAAACACAGCATGCCTCAGCTCTGCCTGAATTTCCTTGATAAGAGCAGGCAGTGAACTGGCTCCCTTGGGGGCTGAATCTGGCCTCAGGGAGATTACACTTGAGCCAGTGTTATTCACACCTCCCCTGTGGGAATGGGTGGGTGGAGACTCTCCCTCCTCCATTCATGTGCTTATTCACAGATGCTGGGGAAGCCACTTCCTTCCCATCAAATGCCCTAGCCACGTTTTGCTCCTTTCCCCGCTGTGGCAGCAAGGAAAGGAGCAGAGTGCAGCCCTGACCCTCCAGCCGTGTCCTCTGGTGGGGCTATGCAGTTCTGGGAGAGCACAAGAGGGAGTGGAGCTGCTGGCATAGGGCCATCTGGCGGCCCAACATCTTTCCAGTACCCTGTACCGACTAGAACTCTCTTGCAGGTACAGGGTACTGGAGGGTACCACCATACTTGCACTCTTGCTTGTGCCTAATATGTATTGGGATACTTTACCAAGCTCCCAGTGTCTCAACCACACTGTGCAATTTGGAAAAAGTTCCCCCAGAGTGAATTCACATGCTGGTAACTCTGTATACATTACACCTGCACAGGTAAGAGTCTCCCAGGTGCAAATAACATTTCAAGTGTCAGGCTTTCCAGACTTTGAATTGCAGTATTCGAGGAGGAAAAACTATTTCTTCCACACCATATGAATTGCAGTGATTTCCAGTACTTTTACTGGTAACACTCTGACCAAGGTGTGTTTGTTGTTGTTTCTACCCTCCCCCAGATTTTGTGGTATCGGACCCTTGTTAATTTTTATTACCCTATGCCAATAGTATTCACTCTCTTGTACCAATATTTTAACTTTTCTATGGTGATATGAGAAGGCAACCTCTCTTGTTCTATGTTACTCTTTTACTTTATGTAGCATATATTTCACTCATCATTATTTTTGCCTTTTACCTTTTTATGGTAGAAAAGTAACTTTATTTTGTATATTGGTGTTCCTGCAGCATCTCTGTGAGCTTCGTTTTAGTGCAATTATACCACTCTTGAAAAGCTCAACTGCCATGCCAATTCCGTCAAGCTCCCTCCAGTTTCATTGCTGTCCCACTTTATCTGGCTTAAGCATTTTTAAAAGTTTTACTTTTTTATCTATAAAGTCCTTTTAATAGTTTTTTGACCAAAGCCCAGCGACTGCAGAGTTGGTGAAATTTTTAATAATTCTTAGCACATTAATATAATTGAACAACATTTTAATAGATTTAATGCTGTCATCAGTTGGATTAGTTTTTAATTTAGGGCATTTCAGTTTTTTATACAGCTGCTTTAGAGTTACCACCTGTCCAGTTTTTAGCCAGACAGTTTTTGGCTTATGTGTCTGGGTGCCAGTTGGGGTTGCCAGGTGCCCAGTTTTCGGTGACCTGGCAACTCTAAATGGCACCAGAACCAAAAGTCTGGTTCCCGCAGGGCAGGGGAAGGTGCCGGGTCATTAACCCACACCAATCCTTGTTCAGCTGGGGCTATCTCGTACCTGCAGGTAGGCTCCTTGAGATGATCCAGCAAGCATTTGGGAGAGAGGAGCGGGTGAAGGGGTAGGGCCTTGAAAGAGGCAGTGAAGGGGGTAGGGCTTTGGAAGAGGTGGTGAAGGAGTCCGGTTACTAGGAATTAGAAAGGTGGCAACCCTAAGTTCCTTAGTTTTAATACAATTATTCTTTTTCCATTTACAAAACGCTACCATACAGGTTTTTACTTTTAATAACATTTACCATACACTACAGTTAAATAGAACTTTTGGATAAAATTGATAATGGTTAAGCTCCATTTTTTTTGTTCACTGATCTTTCTCAGTGCTGGGTTGGTTTTTGTTTTTAAAGCACACAGCCATCTGAAAAAGAAAATACAGCCTATTGTGGCTCCTCTTTGGAGCTTCTGTAGGATTTTAATTAAATAGCATATTTAATTCACATTCGTTTGACTCTTTTTATGGTATACGCTACATGCTTCATGGGAATGAACTTTTCTTCAGTAGTGCAATCCTTACCCTTTAGTTGCTGTGAAATTGTTACCTATATAAATTTTTACATGAAGTGTAAATGTTTTGTGACTATAGAGGGTTTTTTCACGTACCCCTATCAAAGTGATTGGTTACTTAGAGCCATGGTAAGGTTCAGTGTTTCTAATATTGCTAATCTTGTGATCCCTCGCCTTCCCCCTCACCACTACTCCCCTGCAGTTATTCAGAGGTGCATTATCTCTTTATTTTCCTCTTGCAGCTCTTTTAGCTGCTGCTGTTTTAATACAAAAGGATTTTGAGGTTTTTTTTCCTGCTGTTCTGGTTCTGACTGTCCCTGCCACAGCCACAACTACAGTATAGTCCAGGGGTCAGCAACCTTTCAGAAGTGGTGCGCCGAGTCTTCATTTATTCACTCTAATTTAAGGTTTTGCATGCCACTAATACATTTTAATGTTTTTAGAAGGTCTCTTTCTATAAGTCTGTAATATATAACTAAACTATTGTATGTAAAGTAAATAAGGTTTTTAAAATATTTAAGAAGCTTTATTTAAAATTAAATTAAAATGCAGAGCCCCCCGGACCAGTGGCCAGGACCTGGGCAGTGTGAGTGCCACTGAAAATCAGCTCATGTGCTGCCTTTGGCACACGTGCCATAGGTTGCCTAGCCCTGGTCTAGTCCTTATTTAATAACACCAAGGTACTCAAATTAACAAATGCTAAAAAAAAAAAGAAAAAAAAAAAAAAGAATTTAGCAAAGACTACCAGGAAATATTGTCAGCTACTCAAGAAGTGTCTGTCACTTTTTGCAACTTCGAATGAAAGATAAATTAATTTTTAGTGAAATTTTTTAAATGCCAATTCATTTCTACATATAAAATGGGGTTTTACAAGCCAGGAATCTGTGTTTAGGTCCTGACCATTTTGCATAATTACATAACTATATTTGCGTTTCTTTAAATATTTTGCTCACACTCCTTGTGTTGCTCTAATTATTTTTTACACAACTGTCCTTAGATTACATTTTCTACTTATACATTTAGTGGCAGCCAAGTTAAAAGGAAATAAGGAGTTTCCATTTGAGTAATTTTGACTAAATTGTCCACAGTCAAATAATCCAAATCAGATTGTCTCTCTGTCTACAGCGGTCATTTACAAATGGTTACTTACAGACTGCTGCTTTGGGGAAAGGGCCCATTTTCCTTCAGATTGACTGTAAAGAAGTGTTTCCCAAAACGCCTTTTGTTTAGGGAAAGCCCCTGGAAGGCCGAGCCGGTTTGTTTACCTGCTGCGTCCGCAGGTCCGGCCGACTGCGGCTCCCACTGGCCACGGTTCGCTGCTCCAGACCAATGGGGGCCGCTGGAAACAGCGGCCAGTACGTCCCTCGGCCCGCACTGGTTACAGCAGCTCCCATTGGCCTGGAGCATCGAATTGCGGCCAGTGGGAGCCGCGATCAGCTGGACCTGCGGACACAGCAGGTAAACAGACCGGCCTGGCCCGCTAGGGGCTTTCGCTACACAAGCAGTGTCCCAAGTTTGGGAAACACTGCTCTAAAGGGTTTTAGGGATAAAAGCGTAGTGGTTGTCACTACCTGACCTCCCTTGCATAATTTGACTATCAAGGTTTCACTGGGCGAGAGTGCATTAAGTTGTACTGCCATAAGCAGGTTGTATTATGAAACTAAGCATTCTTTTGTCCCTTTCTTATTTAATGTTACATTTAATACTTTTACTACACTAGCCTGCTTAATCGCTTCAGCACTTTGTAAAGTTCTAAATGCTCCCTTTAATTCTTCACTCTCTCTCTTGAAATTACTTATTTATTTTCTAAACTGACACATTTCTCAACTGATTTTCTGTCGGGGGTCCTGAGGTTATTTTTGTGCTTTTATGCACTCAGTCTTAAACTACAATTACTGTTTTTTCTCTGATCAACCTGCAGTCTTTTAAGTTTTAGTGGCAATTAATAGATCTTTTTGCTGGCCTTTGCCAAGCATTCTTTTACCTACGTATTCTACATTTTTTTTTAAATTTCCTTTATGTTGTTGAATTTCTCTTTAGTAGAGAATTTTATAATATAATTTACTATTTTAGAAGGGCTTTCATTTCTTGTTTAATACTATTTGCCAGAGTTCCTTTTTCACCTGGTCCCAGTCTCCCCCCTATCACTTCCCAGGGAGTCCATAGGAACCTCCTTTAGATCTAATACACTTCTCCAGTGCCCTGGAAACCTTCTTAAATTTGAACCCTTCCAATGCCATTGCTAAACCGTTTGGTTGCAATTTTTGATAGCAAAGCTACACATGTATTCCAGACAAATGGAACCCGAGTGACAGCACCACTAGGTTGAGATTCCCTCTGAGATCTCTTTCCACTTGCCTTCCCAAGAGCTCAGTTTGGCTCCAGATTTCATCATTTAGATATCTTTATTTGGCATGTAGCAAAGCAACTCTGAGTTGATCAAAGTCGAGCGTAGAGGGTGTGTATAGGGCGTACCAGGCAGCACAGAAAATCTCTTCCTTTATATACATTTACACATTATGTTGCTTTCACTATATATTGCATTACATATTTTGAGATTGACTTTGTTACTTTGTAGGAACCAATCTCTGTACAGCATGCTTTGTCCACGCATGACTTACTCTTTATCTCATCTTATGTTCCAGGCTTATCTCATCCACTGTTGTTTTGTCTACTGTAAATGGTTCCTTGGATGTTGTTCCCCCTTATCTTAGCTAGTACAGGCATTCTGTCTCTTAGGTAAATGGGTCAGTAAGGTATTTTAGTTAGCACAGACTGCTAATACCTCCTAATCCTGTCTCCCAAAAAATGAAGCTTCATCCATGTCTAATTACTCATGTCAAGCCAGGTCTACAATATGCAGCCTAATAATTCCCATCTTCACAATCTTTCTGATTTTAGGACTATTGATTAAGAAGTATTTGTTTTATGTGTTCCATGGAATATTATGTGCTTACTCATCCATCCCATGAACGATCTAAATTACAGTGTAAACATCCGGAGCTCCCTTTCTCCCGTCCGAGTTCTAAATCATTATTTAAGGGAATCACCACATATTGTAGATCTGTACTTACTAATATGATTTATTTATTTTGAATATTTTCTTAGCAAAATCATTTTTAGTAATCGAGTAACCAGGACATTTTCTGAGTTGGTTTGGTAAGCATATCTGTTCCAGGTACTGTTTCTTCCCCCCTGCTCCCTCCCCCCATTCATTCCTATGTAGATACCCGTCTACTATAGCTCTTTGTGTCATCAGAAGAAAGCAAAAATGCCTTGGGTTGTGTTTTTCTTTTTTGTTTGTTTGTTGGGCTCCCACTTCCCTTACTTTAGGTGGAATTAATACCTTTATCTCTCCCTTAGCTTGTATCAACTGCATTTTTGATTAAAAGAAGCCAGTACCTCTAGTCTGTCTTAAAGGGTCATGTAACAGGGTGTGTAGAGTTAGCAGCTGACTCAACACCCTGTAACTCTAACAGCACCAACATAAATTGAGTGGGTCCTAACTAGAAGGTCAATTAACTGAGCAGAGCTACATCTGAGGGGCAAGCAACCTTAGCAGCTGGGAGCATATAAATTGAGAGGAAGGAAGTGCTGGTGGGGAGCTGAGAGCTCTTGTTCAGCTCTGTGTAAGCTTGAATGCTTGTCTCTTTCACCAGTAGAAGTTGGTCCAATAGAAGATGTACTTTGTGTCTCTAGTGTCCTGGGACCAACACAGCTACAGCACTGCAAACTAGAAACATAAAATACCATTTCTGTTATTTTCTCTATTAAAATCTATGTTTTTGTCCTTGCTCTATTGTTGTCACTTTTCTTTCTGGCAAACATTGGTTCTCCTCTCTGATCCCCACCATGGTTTGTTTTTTTAATTCTTTTCTTGTGCACCAGCAGAGTTCTTGCAGTGAACCTGTGCTCTCTCTGTTAGTGAAGAGCTAGCTCAGTACAAAACAAAATTGCATCCAACCTAAACAAGGAGGGTGGCAAATCCATTTGAAGACCTGTGAAGACTTAAACTAGCTGAGGAGCTGTCACTGGATCATTACCAAAAAATCTCCGGGGAGGCAAGGTGTTTTTTTTTTTTTTTTCTTTCTTTAAATATTTATTGTGAACCTGGTGGAGATGCCCATCACACAAGAAGTGTTAAGGTAGGTCAAATTCTGGACATGAACTTCAGGACAATATCCCTTTCACTGTGGCATTAAAGGCAATAACAAAGCATTACTATCTCTGTTAACCTTTTACATTAGAAGTCTGCCAAAATTTTATCGTCTAGCATGAAGGGACCTTTAGTATCAGACCACCTGCTGTGATCAGATGACTCATTCCTGTGGGGGCTCTGCAGTGGCTCTTGTCTCCTCTTTTCCCTCCTCTTGATATTGAAGGGTGCAATCAACCATATTTTAATTTGAATAACTTTTTTAAAAAAAATAGGGAATTAAATAATGGTCCAGATCTTGTGGAGCTGTGCAGCTCAAATAGCGGTGGTGCAAAGGTGAATTTAAGGCACACGGTTCTGCACTCTTGGCTTATCTGTGAACCAGTATGGTTCTTTGGCATACATTGTAACAGCAAGGCTAATTAAGAGGGCTGTTCTAATTTGTAGTAACTGTCAGTGGGATAGTTTCATGGGTAGAGTAACTGAGCTGGGACTCTGAGCCCAAGATGCAGTTTCTGGCACAGCCGCAGACTTCCTTGGGCAGGTAACTTAATTCATTTTGTGCCTCCATTCCCCATTTGTAAAATGGGGATGCTACTTCTCTACCGCCTGAAGTGTTGATGGTGCATAAAATCTAGTAATGATTGTGAGGCTTGCTTTCTATCTATTATATGTCTCTCATCACAATACTATTTGAGAGTGTCTCCAAGGGGCTGATGTGACAGCTAAGCCTAGGGAGGCACCAGCTGTGCCATCTCTTCTCCACCTACACATTACACTGACTCAAACACCAGACCTCCCCTACAATGGAGGGATTTCCCCCATTGCCAGCTATGGTGCCTTTATGGCCACCTTGCTCTCCTGGTGCAGTATAAAGCAGCTGCATTGCAACATCTACTTTGCCACTCTTGCCAATTCAGTATACTTCTATTGAAGTGCATATTTTCAAATATGATGGTGTGTGGCCCTGCCATATAGAATTCAGGGTGCTCTTCAAATTAGTTGTGTTTTGGTGGTATTCAAAGTTGTAGTCTTTTGGAAGAGCTCAGTTTTAGCACAGTCCTTTCAGAACTTTGAACTTAAAATCCTGCGTGCTGCTTGTAAGTAGAACCTCCTGAGGTGGCTGCAGTCCTGGGGAGCAATGAGATTTGAGCCTTTTCAGCAGTTGGCTGAAATCTGAGGAACTTGCTTCAGAAAGGGCTGATTTTTGACCACGAACTCAACGAGGCTCAAGACAATGTGTAATGTGCCTCTTCACATTGCTTTCTCATAGCACAGCATAGCTCCCACCCACTGGTGTGCACCGACAACCCATAGCTAATCACCACCTACTACTCTGCCCACTTTCAGAATGCGGAGATGAACAGAGAAATGAAATTCTAACCCTTTCTACTTGTGAGAGAAGTGAAAAATCAAGTCACCTTGTAGACCATTCATATAGACTTGAAAATTTGTAAGGTACTTTGGTAACGTGGTGGTGGAAAGTGTTTAAAAACTGAAGATACAGCACTTGTTCTATTTCAGGACTATCATGAGACATCTGATTTTAAATCTGTAATTTAAATCTGTATAGCTAAACAATTTTCTGTTTAGTATAGGTGTGTTAAATGGATTGGATATAACTTTCCTCTCCTAAGTCTTTATCGGTTGGACTCATGTGTCACCAGGCATTATATCCAAAAAAAGGCAAATATTCTGATAACATTTTGAAACAAAATCCTGTCCAGAACATTTCTTTCTTCGTTTCTGTGAAATACGGGTCATGGCACATATAGAGTTCATGGCGGTGTGGTGTTGCACTGCTTAAAGGTTTTGTTCTTTGGCTTTGTCACTCCGTGACTAATGCAGCCATCCTAAACTCAAGCTGGTAAAACCTTCATAGCACATCTTCATGTAATCCCCTAAATATCAAATCTAATTGAGGACTAAGTGTCCACAAATCTGTATTTTAAAAATAGAAGATGGAGGCAACCAAAATGTCACAATATAGCAAATCATCTAAAAACAATGGTTTTAACCAATTTTTTTTTAAGAAATAGACTGTCATCCAAATGAAATCTGTGTATGAAACTGTAGCCCATGACACAAATGAAAGTGGTTGAGTGTTAAATTGCTGCAGAGGAAAAAGGGTTTAAAATGGAAAATGCTAGCTAGGCTTGTAGCATTTACAAATCACTGCTGCTCTTCTTTGTATTTTACTGAATACATGTAAGTACCAGTAATAGTCTTAAATTACTCTTCTTAGTATTTATTGTGCATATTGCCAGTACTCTAATTTCCACTGTCTCTGCTTCCATTAACAGACCTACTGGGTGGCCATCTAGGAAAAATATTACTAAATAGAGAAAATGAAGCTATATTTAAATATGCATACAAAAGCTAAGTGACAGGTTATATTTCACCAAACCAGAGCAGACAGGTAACTTCTAAGCCATCAGGTCTGACTGTATCCTTGTCTTTTCCCAAAGGGGGCAACATCTGTGAATCTTGGTTAAGTTGGTTATAGGCTACGTGGAGAAATGAACCTCCTGAGGTAATGGCCAAATTCTTTTAAATAATCTTGTTAGAGAACCTAAAAGAGAGAATCAAGTGAGAGTAAGAGCCTGAGTGAGTGTGTGTGTGAATAATGCAAAGAAACAGAGAAACGCAGACAATGATTCACAGGAAGTCAAGCATGGTGAAGTTTATTGAGATTGGAAAATGGGGGCACTTACAAAATAAAGTCAGGAACGCGGAATAAAGCTTGTAGGAAAGGCAACAGAGGAGAGTGGCCGTGAACTGTAGCTGTAAAAGACTTTTTAAAAACGTCTTCTGTAATACATATATTAAAACAAATGAAACAATGAAAGACATTTGAAAATAATAAATTTAAAACCTTCCCAGCACCATTAGCAAGATTTTGGCTCTCCCAGTGCCAGGGAATTAACATGCACAAAATGTTCCGCTGTGCAGGCTACCTGCATTGTATGTAGTATTGCTGTGGGAACAGTATCCTTCATGGGGCTGCTACGCAGCTTCCTTCACAGAGAGTGTGTGGAGCTTTGACTCTGGGGGCCCACATCCAAAAGTGAGCTGATGTGGAGGGAGAATTAATATGCCTCAGATAAAGGACTGGTGCTAATTTCCCCCTGTCCAGACTATGACATAACCAGAGACAGAATTGTGATTCTCATATTTCAGTCTCTAGTCGATCCTGGGGCACTGAAACCACACACTGCTCCATACTCACGGCTAGTGACAGATCCACAATCTAATCCTAAATAAGGAGAATCTGATACTTGTAAGGATAGGTTAGAGAGTACTGCATAGCAAATTTATGAGGGCAGTGCAGAAACATTGTTTGACAGAACCCTAATAGAAAAGAGAGACCTAGATATGTAAGGTAGACCATTCTAAACGGATGATAAGAAAACAATGTAAAGATCTTTCTGCACTCATGTATCCCACTATTATTGCGAGGTACCTTAATGGGTATTTCTGTTATCCTCTGAAGCATCAAGTCTGAGCAATGACTAAAGACAGGAATGGGACATGCAGGACAATGGGATGGGATGATCAACTCTGTCGACTGATTTATTTCAGTGCAGCCAAATGAGAAAGCACCGTGACCAAACCCAGTTATCTGGTCCTGCACCTTATGTAAAAAACTGGTCCTGATAAGACTTTTTTACATGTACTTTTTACGTTGCTATCCAGATTCAAGGCCTGTGTTGCTCACCTGCCTGGAGTTGGTGAGGGAAATAATTGGACTTGCAAACTGAAAGAGCTTCCCACAAGAATTCCAAGATGGTTTTGAGAATGAATGTTAATAATTCCCTCCCTCTCCTCCTGCTCCTCACCCCAATGAGGATAAATCGAAGAAGATCTTTGTGGCATTTTAGCAGGTTTGGCCATTTCACTTAAAGTTGGAGTTCCCCTCTTCATTCACACCAGACTGCATCCAGGAAGTCTTCAGAGACTTGATGGGGTGGCAGTGTGATAGGGGACGGGTCTAGGGCTTGAGAGACCTGGGTTCAGTTCAGTTCCTGGCTCTGCCGCTCTGCCACTCTCCTGCTGGGTGACCTCAGGCAAGTCACTTCCCTCCATTTGCCTTAGTTTCCCCTTCCGTAACATGGTTATAATGATACTGACCTTTGTTCTGTGCATTGAGATCTAACGATGAAAAGTGCTGTATAAGAGCTAACTGGTATTATCGTTATAATAGATAGGTTAATTTTAAGGGGCTGAGACCTTCATGACAGTTTTTTGGAGGAGGAAGGGGAATTTAAAATGTAACTTGTTTTAAAAAAAAAATGTGTGGTGTTAAAATGTTCAGGGGAAAATGTTGTAAAAATAGTTAAATATACATAGACATTGTTTCCCGCCCCCACCACCACTTCCCTCAGGAGGTACAAATAGATACATTCCTAGCTTAAGCAAGTTTACAGACAATCTTGTAATTTTTAGTTCCATGATTTCCCTGCCATTTTTTAAATTGTAGCTTGTGTCTCAGAAAAAGTAAAGTGTAAACTCAAATACTAGACTAGCTGAATCTCAGAGTGAGTGACCTGTACATCAGTCCTTCTTGCCATTGTATGAATGTGAACTGCATTGGGGCAATTGTGGAATGAACTCCTGTGACACTCAAGGCAAATCAATGTTAGTCCTAACTTATTTGGCAGTGTTTCCTTAAATGTTCTGTCCCATTTATCCCTAACAATCATATCTTTGTCTTAAGCTACGCTGACACTGTAATTTGCAGTTCCTGCAGACATATTTGTGTTAACTCTACTCTAAGTAGCTTGGTAAAAATAACAGTGAAAATGCAGTGGTGTGGACTTCAGTCTGGGCTGCATAAGCATGGATGTACCTCCAGGGGGACAGGTGGGCTTGTAGGGTGTAACTGCACTGCAATAAAAGACCACTGGGCACGGCTGCGGCTGTCCCGGGTTGGTTGACCCAGGCTTGTGGGGCTTGGGCTGTGGGGCTAAAAATTACGGTATAGACATTTGGCCTTAGGCTGGAACTTGGTATCTGAGGCCCTGTGAGAGAGGAGGGCCACAGAGCCCAGGCTCCAGCCCGAGCGTCTACAGTGCAATTTTTAGCCCTGAGGCCTGTGAGCCCGGGTCAGTTGATCTGGGCTCGTGACTTGATGCCACAGCTTTTTTATTGCAGCGTAGAAGTGCCTGTAGAGCACCTGTAGTGAATCCTGTACCACCGTGTTCTCATTGCAGTTCTTAGCAAGCTAGCGCGCGCACACACACACGGTATCTAAATCTAAATTTCATCTTGAAAACAAGTACCCTCCAATAATTTTTTTCTTCTGTTAGTAGCTGCTATTGATATACCAATAATGTACATAGCCCTATCTTTTTGCCTACAATCATCATTGGTTAGCCCCAACGAGCTATCAGTAGTTTGATAAGACAAATTAGCTGATCCCCCCTCTCCCCCCCGAAGTACCGGAGAGGGAAAGGGGATGGTCTTGTGGTTAAGGCATTGGACAGGGACTTTGAAATCTGGATTCTGTTCCTGGCTCCGCTACAGCTATTCCTGTGCAACATTGTCACCTTATCTCCCTGTATCTCAGTTCTGTTTTACGAGGATAGTCATGTTTTATTTCTTCTTCTCTGTGTATTTATATAGTACTTAGAATAATGGAGCTCTGGTCTTGGCTGTGGCCTTCTAAGTGCTACTATAATACAAATAATAATAGGTCTTTGATCAATTTTTATGTGTTTTAAAGACACTTTCCTGAATAATAAAAGCAGCTTGTTCGTTTTGTTTATATCACTTGCACATCTTACCACTTTTCCATGTGGCTCTCTCAACCATTTTTTTTCAGTATTAGATTTATTTTTATATTTTCAAGTCTATGGCAGGAAGTGGGACATACAGTATTGCAAATATGTAGAAGAAAGCACCCTTTGTAAACCACCTCTGAGCCCCAGAAGTGGAGAATCAACATGGAGCTGGACTGGGCAGCAGCTTGGCTATGTGTGGCTGGCTTAGCACAGCTATGTTTGTGCCATCAGACTAGTGTGTGTGTTTTTCATACCTGTAGCTTTTTAAAGAAAGGTATTGGCTGACACAATATTTTCCAAAGTTCTGGCAACTGCTGATGACTTTTCCATGGTACAAACCATTCAACCATCTGCATGCACACAGAGATGTATATAATGACTGTATACTGGACTTATGAAGTAATCAGTCTCGTTATTCATGTTTTTGGTTTTTCTAATCGTTATAGAGTATGAGGATTCCAATAATGCAAATAGTGAAGCGTTACCATTGTTTAAATGTGGGAGTTTAAAATTCTGTACATCTACAGCATCACTAAAATACTTTTGGTGTATAGTAATGAGCTGGGGGTCCCATTGTGCTAAGCACTCTACAAACATAAAATAAGAGGCAGTAGTCCTTGCTTCAAGGAACTGAAAAGCTAGGGCCTTGATTATGCATATGCTTAGTTTTACATTAATTAGCTCTACT
This sequence comes from Gopherus flavomarginatus, assembly GCF_025201925.1. NCBI lineage: Eukaryota > Metazoa > Chordata > Testudines > Testudinidae > Gopherus > Gopherus flavomarginatus. The sequence continues at coordinate 136,132,036 of NC_066617.1, forward strand.
GTAGGCCTATTTACCTAGGTGGATAACACTGATCACATACAAAACTCTGCAGGATTGGGGCCTAAATAAAGACAAGATGTGCCAGGTAGGTGTAGCACAGGCCAGCCTGGGAGGAAGACAGAGTTTTCTTTGACTGGATTCCCTTTTACTGAAAATTGTTCCAAATAACTAATTATAAACTTCTTAATGTGACTTCCACAGTCTTGTTAGGCGGAGGTCAGGGATGGTGGTGGTGCCTTAATAGTGGTCTGGTCCCCAAAAACTTACTTCTAGGGAAAAAGCGGGAGAGGAAAGGGGAAGGGAAAATAAGGGGTTCCTCAATGGTAATGTTTTTGCTGCTGAACTGAGAGGACTTGTGTTCTCACAGGGCTGGTCCACACTACGGGGGGGAAATCGATCTTAGATATGCAACTTTAGCTACGTAAATAACGTAGCTGAAGTCGAATATCTAAGATCGGATTACTCACCCGTCCACACCGCGTGGGATCGATGTTCGCGGCTCTCCCTGTCGATTCCAGAACTCCGTTGGGGTTGATGGAGTTCCGGAATCGATATAAGCGCGCTCGGGGATCGATATATCGCGTCTAGATTAGACGTGATATATCGATCCCCGAGCAATCGATTTTAACCCGCCGATACGGCGGGTAGTCTGGACATGGCCACAGTGTACCAGGGTATGATCTCAGGTTTAGACATTACAGTGTCAGCATTGAAGCATACCGTTGATAGTGAGTGGGTGCTGGTGCTCCACCGTTAGAGCTGTCGTCTGTTTTAAAAAAAAAAAAAGAAAGACATGAGATGTTTTCCCTTCTGCTCATCTTTGGGGGGCTACAACTGCAGAAGTTAAAGATCACAAGGTGCTTTTTCAACGAGAGGGCTGAGGCAGATGCAGCTTCCTGTTTCAATGGGTGCACTATGCTAACCTGTCAGAGGAGCACTGACCATCTACAAGAGCACTAGCTGCCCCAGCACTGCAACCCTAATCCCATCCCAGTGTAGAGAGGCAACAGGGCCAAACCTGAGTAGTGTTGCGACCCTTTGTGCCAGGTCACCACACCCGGAGCAGGAAGTTAAACCCAGCCCTGTGGGACAGGAGCTACCACTGCGTGGTGAATGTGGAGGGGCCTCATTCTCTGGTCTCTCTTTGCCTCCGCTCCGGGGCCTCCCTTCTGCACTCAGCTGAGGGAAATGTATGTTCTCCTGTTTAATTGACATCAAGATTTCTGTAGGTGCAACTGAACCATGCTAAAGCTGCCTTGGAGAGGGCTAGAAACTGCTGTTCCAGCCAACATTCCTGGTCACAGTAAAAACATGTTAAATGTTCCTGGCTGCATATAAGCTGTTGTTGCTCACATAATGGCTGCACAGTTTGCCTAAAGTCATTGCACTACATCATCCAACTGCAAAGCATTTTAAAATACATGGAGCATAAAGACAAATTTTATTTTAGAATGGATGCGTCAGGGCCGAGATGCCGGCTGCCAGGTCTAGTGGTTGGAGCTGGAATCAGAATCAGGGAGTTGAGCCAAGGGTCAGGATTAGAGTCAGAGACCGGGGGAAGGAATCTGGCAAGAAGGCAAGGCCCAATGTAGCACCCACTTGTGTGGACAAAATCCTGTGCCTCTCTTTGGGTTTAAATAGGAAGCTCTGACCAATCGGCATTCACTGTGTTCCTTCAGTCAGACCGAGGGAAGAAGCCCTTCCTGATGTAACTTCAGGTCTCATGTTCTCTCCTGCTCAGCTGGTTAATAATGAGCTGCTGACTGGGAGCAGGGAAGCAACAGTTGGCTGAGGACCCAGGTCCAAAACCTGTGCGACCATGACCGAATCCATATTTTATTACAAGATCTCTTAAAATTACACTTTTAAGATAAATTTGTTGATACCAAGAGTTTGCATTATCTATATTTGAGTTTACAGATTTCTACATAATCAGCAGTGGGTTAAAGTGTGATATCTTGCAATTCTTAGTGCCTTTAATCTGGTCTACACAACATAGTTAGGTCAATGTAAGCTGCCTTGCGTCGACCTAGTTGTGGAAGTGTCTTCACTTAAATTTGGCTCCTGCCAACTTAAGCGCCTCTCTGCGCTGATTTAGTAACACCACCTCCTCAAGTAGCGTAGAGTTGTGATCAATATAATTAGGTCAGTTGCTTACAGTGACTGTTACTGGCTTTCAAGAACCATCCCACAATGGCTGACGCTGAAAATACAATCAATACAAGTGCTCCTGGTGAGGTTGTGCACCACCACCACAAGGAGCCAAGCGCGCGTGCGCGCACAAGTGATTTAATAACTGTGGTGGCTGTATGCTGATGTAAGGTTAGATTGACGTAATTTTATAGTGTAGATATGGCCTTAGATTTACTAACTTGGTTTTTAAGGTAAGTAATGATCAGTAGATTTTCGTATCTTACTGAAAGCGGTAACAATTTAATGTTCAATATGTACATTTTTTTTCATCGCTACATGAATGTTCATCTGTCCAGGGTCTGTGGTGTGCCTGAGAGCTGGAAGGAACACAGGGATTTCCAAAGCATAGTGAGACAAGTTCTGGTGCATTATACCCGTGTCAGCAACAGTTATTGAAGTAAAGAAGTTGGACAGCCTGGCCATTTCTCCTGACTCTAAAGCTGGTTAAGCCTTGCATTTTGAGGCTATAAAGAGGCACTTCCATTCAGAGAACCTTTTATGGATGAAGAATACTATTTAAATTCACAGTATTTATAAGTTCTGCAAACCAGACTTCTTGTCTGTTTGGAAATATTTAAAAACAACCGACTCCCCTGTCCCCCCATACAGAGGACTATTTCTTTCACTAAGTTAGGCTTTAAAATAATTTAAAGTAGAGACAACAAGAGATTGACCAGCAAGTCCACTGTCTCCAATCTAGTCCAAGTCATATTGATCAAGAATTGGGACTCAAGGAAATACTGAATGGGTCCATCAAAGCTGGTTTGTTCACCTGGACACTGAGAGAAATTGCTGTGCTGGAGCAGTTTGAAGCAGCTAAGCAGGAAGAGAAAGGGTGTTTGTGGGGCTGTGTGCTAGGAATTGACTATAGATGGTAGGATCTATAGTCATTTAATTTGTGCAGCAATGTCCGCAATGGTAGCCGGTCTTGTCTAATTGTGCTCAGAGGGTGAAATTCAGAGGACTTAACAAAAGGCCTATGCAATGCTTGAAGCCTGCTTTGGTTTCTAGTTCTGATAAATATTGAGATAATGAACTTTAAGATAGTGACGTTATGCTAGTTTTAGATAACTTATTTCTAGTGTGTTGCTTTGAATTTTTCTGACTCTTGAGGTTCGTGCAGTTGGACTCATGACGTGAAGGAAGGCTAGCTTAACTTGTGGAGGGAGATAACAAATAATGCCATTAATGTTAGAAAAGAGAACGCCACAAAATGCTTCTCATATAGCTTTTCTGTAAAATGTCTGGCACTTGTTGGAATGCCTTGTATAGCTCCTGAGGAACTTTCTTCTTTTGTGAGTAATGTGTGCATCTCAGACTCTCATGCTCATTAAAATCTCCATAAGAAGACCACACCATCATGTACTGTCCCTAATATCATGTATTCTGTAATACATAAAATGTCAGCAGCAGAAGTGTTGATTCCTTTTTGTGTCCTGTTTGCTTGGGACTAGGATTAACAAAATGCCAGGATATGTAGCTAAGTGAAAATCCAGTAATTCATGTTGCTTTTCAGCCTGCAAAGTGAGCTGGCACTTCTCAGGATTGTATATTAAATCAGTTGAATGTTACTGTAATTGGTTAACGTGTTATGCACATATATTTACACTACTGGTGTTATAAGGATTTCTTTAAGACACTCCTGCGTTGTCCCTCTGGCTTCATAGAAATGGCTTCATATTAACAGTTTTCTTCTGCTCACTAGGATGTGATTTGTTGTAACTGTAAACTGTAAAACTATAAACTGGAACCAGCAAGATGATGACTAACTAGGAGGGAAATGGTTTTAACATGCCTCTGCTTTGCCAAGGAATATGAAAACAATGAGAGCTTTGTCAAGTCTGTGGGTCAACTAGCCTGCTAGTGATATATGGTGTTTTTGTAAGCATGCCACATTTTGCTTTTTTTTTTTTAAGTGCCGTTTAGCAGCTGAAATGTGATTTCCCATCTGTTTGCCCCAACAACTGCTGAACATCACCGTCATGGTTGTGTGTTGTTTAGTGATTGGACACATCCTGAGTAACATAGAAGCTGGTCCTCTCTGGCAGGCGTGTAGTGCAGTCTGCCTTTATTTAATTATTTTGCAGTAGTTTGAAAAGCTGGGAATGTGGACAGATAGCAGTTGCCAAGACATTTTGTGTCCATACACTACAGCTCCTCAACCCTGCAGTAGCCCTTTCCCCTCACCCCAGTGTTTTGCTCCTTGCTTCTCTGTAATCCACTTCTCCCTTTCTTTCCAGTTAGTCATGACTAAGGCTAAGATTTTGTCACGAGTCTTTTTAGTGAAAGTCATGGACAGGTCACGGGCAGTAAAGAAAAATGCACGGAAGCCATGACCTGTCCCTGAATTTTACTAAAAAGATCTGTGACAAAATGGGGATTTGCGGGTCCCCACACCACCTGCAGCGGGACAGTTGCGTGGTGGCTTGGAGCTCTGGGGGCCCTCACCACAAATTGGGTGTTTGAGCTCCAGGGTCCCCTGCTGCCCAGGGGTAGAAGCTGCGGGGCCCTCTCCAACTGCAGCAGCTGGGGGCTGTGGTGCAGCCCTGTTGCCCGCAGTACCGAAGGTCCCCCGCCAGCCATGGCAGCCGGGAGCTCCGTGAGGTGTCCCTGTTGCTTGTGGCTGCCGGAGCCCCCCCACCAGCTGCAGTGGCGAGGAGCTGTGAGGTGGCGGGGAACCCTGAGCTCGTGACTGCTGCAGGCTGAAGTCATGGAGGTCACAGGAAGTCATGGATTCTGTGACTAAATCGTAGCCTTAGTCATAATGCACTTTCCGTATGCCTTGCCCCTACCTGTCTTTCAGGACAAGCTGCAGCACTTCATGTGCCAAACATCCTATCTGCTGGGGCCCAAGCTCTATTAAAACTTATGAGCTTCCCTACTTGGAAGCCTTATGGCAAACTGTGTGTACGCCATCCATTGCTAGTCATCAGAACCCAAATTCTATAATAGGAAGGGGCCTATTTAGTGGGGAGTTCAAAGCTTGGACCAAGGCTTTAAAAAGTAACTAGTGATTTAAGAGAGACCATAAAAGAGGCTTGCCTTTTAGAAAGTTCAGCACCTCCCTCCCCTTTGAAAATTAAGATGTCTCAAATTGGGCACCCAAATCACTAGTCACTTCTGGAAAATCTTGGCCTTGGAACTCCCACTATTCCTCGTTCACCCATGCAAAACCCTTCTAAAACTGAAGTGTTTATGGTCTCTTCCATGAAAATTTCAGGTGATTTACTGTCAACATGATCTGCTTTCTTGAAGCAATTTAGAAGTTAATGACTTGCTGAAAATGCAGTGAATTAATGAAACGTTAATATTCATAGCACAAATTCCATAGCAGTAGTCAGTAAGTTTTTAAAAACAATAAATAACTGATCATTTTATAGCTGATGGAGACTTGGAGCACCTAGTCCAACAGAGAATGTCACATGCCCATTTCAGCCTGTTGGTACTAATTCTGATTGTTTTTCAGATGGATGGAAGATTGCCATGTGAGTTAAATTTACCTGTAATGGCACACGTCATCAACTTGAGTCCAGAAATCCTAGAGAGGCGCTGAATCCTATCCCCACCTCCTCAAAAAATAGCATCCAGCTCTTTTTGAACTGATTTACACTACTTGTTTTTTATTGCTACCTCATAAACTGGTGCTGGATTGTATTTCAACCAGTGATGAAACACTGGGGGGTAGACTAGATGACCCTTGCTGTCCCATCTAACACTATGATTCTATGATGTATTGTTTTAATAAATAAACTCTATCTGTACAGTTAACATTCCTCCTCTTTCACTTCAACTCATGATATCCTGGGTAGTGAGTTATGGGCTCTTTCTTATATTTTAAGTATCTTTTAATTGCTTTTCACAGTACGGAACCGATACAAGATATGTCTGTAAGCTTAAGAGCCATAAAAGGAACATGTTATCCACGTTGCAGTCTTTATCCTAGCTATCTTTGTAAATTCCAACAAACAGCTTGAAAACAAATATTTAAGAGTAGGTTAGATGAATGTCTATCAGGGATGGTCTAGACAGTATTTGATCCTGCCATGAAGGCAGGGGACTGGACTCGATGACCTCTCAAGGTCCATTCCAGCCCTACAATCTATGAATCTATGAAAGTTCCCCAAATACCTATACAAAACTTTAACCTTAAACTTCAATATCCTAAAGGATATGTAGCTTCTCCTCTGCTGGTTGGAGGTTGGTGAGTGAGCAGTAATAATTGTAAATGACATTATTTGGCCTGACGCATCAGGTTTTTGGCTGCTTCCAAGAGCAGGATGGCACCTCAGTGACCAGTGGTCTGATCTAGAATGGGGAATGCTATGTCGTGCCTATGTGAACATCCTGTAAGACACAAGCTGGCCATGCTAGTCAGACTTTATCCTGGTTCTGTGTCATGAGATGTTTGCTCTCATTACTTTTGAGAAGTTTGGAGTTAAACAGATCCAGATTTAAAACATGCTTGAAGTCACACACATAAGGAATCCTATCCATTTCAATGGGATTAAAATTATCCACAAGCTTTACTATTCGAGAATCAAGGGTGAAATCCTCCTGGGCCCACTGAAGTCTATGGGAGTTTTTCCATTAAATTCGGTGGAACCAGGGTTTCACCTGAGGTTGGTTTGTCTTTCAGAATGTAAATGACAAAGACCACTACTCACTGTGTTAATATGGTTTCAGTGACAAACGTTTAGTTTTTATCAACCCAACCAACTGTATTGGGCACAAAGTTGGGGCAAAAGGATGAATTCTGACAGGCAGTGAGGTGAGGGAAGGATGATTTTTGGGAGCAGAGAAACTAGACTCTATTGAGGGAACCTCTGTTGTGGAACTTTTTTCTCTAATAGATACTGCTAAGTAGAGCTAATTAAATAACTGATGGCTAATTTAGTAGAATAAATAATTCTTTTATTTCTGATTGTGACTGATCTGTAACCAGATGTATTTTTTCTCAAGTTTATTTGTCAAATAAGTTGATTCTTGATCTGTAGCTTGTTCATAAACCATTTTCCGGCAAGTATATGATATTTGAAATTCCAGCTATTTCTAATAGGCATATTGGTCATATAGCATTGTTTCAATTTCCCGGCTGAGTGGACTCTTAGAAGTAGTTTCTGATTCAAAATACTCACAATTATCAATTTTAATTCTGCCTTCTCTGTTTGTTTGCGTTTTTCAGTGGGTATTCCTGACAGTAAACTAGAATGCCTGTGAATACTCACAGACAATGAGCACAAAAGGGATGCAAGTGCAGTCAAACTAAATTTATTTAGCAGCTCTGACAGATATTATCGGAAAACTGTTTGTGGTATTTGCCTGTCCCAGCTCCAGTGCTAGAAGGTGTGCTTAGCCTGAACAGGGAAAAAGTTTAACTAAACCAGCATTAAAACTAGAACAAAACAGTAAGAAATAGTACAAGGAGGAGCTTAGTAGTACTAGTATAATTTCTTCCTTATAACTTAAAAAAAAAAATTATATCAAACTGCCACAGTTGAAATCAGAAGAGGATCTCAAGTTAGGCTCCTTTTGATACAAATAATATGGGATTGCTTAGAAGAGTATTCTTTGTGAGGGCCCCACAACTCTCGAAGTTGATTTCCCAGTGTTGCCAACTCGCATTTTTATCATGAGTCTCAGTCCCTCGAGTCATATGTTTAGTTGAGAATCTCAACTTTCATTTAAAGAAAAAAGTGAATGTCTAGTCCTCAGAGTTGTGGAGGAAAGCTTGAAAACATGTCTCAATAGCATTTTGAAGTCTCAAAAGCAGAAAGCAAACAAAAAATACAGGCCCCTGCCTCCTTTTTTTTAAAAGAAGATTTAAACTCATTATTTTCTTTGTGGAGGCCTGACTTGTGACGTGGAAACTCTCGTGGTTGGCAGTATTGTCTTTTTGGTCCAAATTAGCCTGAATCTGATGACCTTTTGGGAATGTTTCAAAGCTTACCTCTTTCCTCCCCTTCCAGAATTTGAAAATGTTGGGGGAATTATTAAAAGTGGGGAATTGTTTGAGGAGGAAGGAAAGGGATTTTACATTCTTAGGTAACCCACCACCAGCAAATCATGCTATCTGAAATTGTGCTGCTGCACTTAGAATATGTTTATGTCATGTCAAGGATCCTGTTTTAGCACTTCTTTATACTGCATTATTTATTTTAGCTGCATCTTTTCAGTACACACTTTTGGTTTTCCCTTCTCTTTCTTCTCTCTTGACTATATTACATCATCCAAGGCCATCTAATAGTTTTTAATACTGAATTAATTTTAGTTTCCTCTTAAAGGTTTCCTTCTTTTTGGCAGGTTTGTTCCACTGCTGATCTTTCGTAGCTCAGTTGTGCATTATTAGCTGTTTAAGCAGTCAGACTAATTCCATTATTTCCCATCTCTTCTAGGACTGCTCAGTGGGCAAACTTCCCCTACAAACAGCAAATTGGAGAAGCTGGACTCTCAGCAAGTGTTACAGCTGTGCCTACGATACCAAGATCACCTTCATCAATGTGCAGAAGCTGTGGCCTTTGATCAGAATGCTCTAGTGAAACGAATCAAAGAGGTATGCTGTACAATAGGTGTATGCTTTCAGAGAGGGAGATAGCTGGGGTTGAACTAGGGCTAGCTCAACAGCTATAGCAGTGCTCGCTATCTATCACCGTAACTCATTTGCAGTAATCCCTTAGGCTCTTCTTTCAAAGAGAAACTTTAAAGGTAAGTAAGTGTGTGTGTATGTGTATGTTTGTGTGTGACTGAGTATCCCCTTGGCTTGAGCAGTGGGCACCCTAAACCTTACTGATGAAAGATTTGCCATATGAGACTAGATCGTTGGACCTGCCTCATGTAGTGTCCAGTTCCTGACGTTCGAGGCAAATGTACACTGACCTGCACTTCTAATGCACCTGCCCAACATGGTTCTCAAACTTCCCTTGTTTACTGCGTGCCGTTTTGTGAGAGAATCTCTTGTGGACCCTCCTTCTCTCCCAGTGCCTGTTAACCCCAGCTGGTTTAATGCTCAGATTGATTCAATATGGAGACCAACAAAAAGGGCTTCATGGAGCATGGCTTATAACTAAGCCAGTGTTTGAGAATCAATGACCTGGTCAGTTAAGCAGTGGCACACATGGGAAGGAAATTATTCCTGATGCAAACAGCATACACCTTGAAGCCTGCAATTGGATTATTCTTGTATGTATACTTACTAGTGTTGTCAATGGCCATTAAACCGTACAGATTTCAGAAGTTAAGGTACAGTGCAAGGGAGAGAGAACTCTTAGAACAGCATGTCTGTCAATAATCCATGGGTGGATAACCCAACCCAAAGCATAGTGGAACTCGCTTGGGAATGTTGCTTTTGACAAGAGTAAATGGTGTCACCAAGACCAAATGCACTTTAGTACCAACGGGGTGGAGTTTGTTTAGCAGGTGGTTAATTCCTACCAGCTCCCTATAAACAGTGACCTTGTTTTATTGTTCTATTGGCTCAGGATTAAGAAACCCCATAATATGAACTGGATAATAAATGTGATTAATGGGCTGTTTTGGAGAATTGCTGTGTTTTCATGATGTTCTGAGTCCAAAATATCATGAGAACCATACCAAAAAAAAAAAAATTAAAAAATCCCCTTTTCTACTTTGGTGAGTGAAGATATAAAGCCAGCTATTACGCAAGTTGCAAAGATACTTGCAGATGCTGGTGACTCAGATCACATAAATCCAGAACTTGTTTAAATTGCCAATTTAATCACAGTACAGTGCATTAATTCAAATAGTTTGTAATTCTTTTGGCCATTAGAATGCAAGGTCCAGTATCAAACTAATTTGAAGGACTGGTAGACTCTACAACTGGTTTCTGATGCAGTTTCACTTTCTGTAGATGGGTTTATTTTATGCAGGGTAGGTGGCATGGCTACCACTCGACTTAATGATTATGATGCTTTCATTTGGTTCATAATACCTTACTCTGAGGGAAGGTGTTAACTTAGGCTATAGCAGGCTCAGTAGCTGTATTGAGGCCCTGGTCTATGTACAGTTTTTGTATCAACACGGGTATGATTGTTTTGATCAAAATAGGGTGTTTGCACAGCTGAAAAGGTGTGTTTTTTACAGCAAGATAATTAATGCAGATAAACATATAGGAAAGAAGTTACTAGCTAAGAAAAACCCTTGGATGACAGATGAAATCATTGCTCTGGTGAGTGAAAGAAGGAAAGTAAAAGCACAAAGACTGACATCAGAAGAAGAGGAACACCAAAGACTAAATGAAATGATAAAGAATAAATGCAGATTAGCAAAATAGAAATGGTTGAATGAGAAATGCACAAAAAATTGAACAGCTGGATAAAGAGAACAAATAAAATGAGATATATCAAAAGATAGGTATTTGGTTACAGAAGAAAAATGATCAATATGTCCCTTAAGGAAAAAAGTGGATAATATATGACAGACCTTAAAGACAAGAACGAGACATGGGGAGAATATATCAAGGAACTATATTGTGATGATAGACCTGAAAAACCTCAACTAGAGACCTGACAAATGAGCCCACCAGAAATGGGTGAAGAAATCATAGCGTTAATAAAAGGACTTCTGGATGGAAAAGCATAGCTTATCATGTGATACCAGCTGAATTGTTGGAAAGAATAGGGGATGAAGACTTTAAAGCCCTCTCAGTTTTAATGAATGTTTGAGACAGGAGAATTGCCGGAAGATTTTATCTCACTTTGTATCCAAATCCCAAAAAAGAACAATGCGATGGATTGTTCTATATTCTTTACAATCGGCCTCATGTCACATGTCTCTAAGATACTCTTGCGAGTTCTTCAAGGCTGTATAAAATAAAGGATTGATAATGAAATAAATGAACAGCAATATAGCTTCAAACGTGGAAAGCCACAATAAATGACTTCATGAACTTAAAGCTCATATTAGAAAGACCCTTTGAAATGGGGAAAACAGTATACCATATATACTCGTTCATAAGCCGAATTTTTTAAGTAAAAAAGGGCAGCACCAGAGAAGGGGGTTGGCTTACGAACAGGTATAGAGAAGGAGAGGTAGAATACAGCCCCTCCACACCAACAGAGGGAGCGAGGAGAGGCAGCAGAGCCAGAAGGGAAGGGGCTGGCAGGCGTCAGCTGTGCCACTTGTCCCCACCCCCCAGAGCAGGCTGTGGCTGTTCCACCTGGGCGCTGGAGAACGCTGCACCGCCCGGTCTAGCCCACTGGAGCAGGCTGTGGCTGCACTGCCCAGCCTGCTGGAGCAGCTCCAGCCAGGCCAGAGACATCCTTCCCTGACCCTCCACAGATAAGGTGGGAAGGGATGGGATAGAGAGAGTGCTGGGGTCCCGTGCTAGTGGTGCGGTCATGTGGGGGATGGTCACAGGGATTACTCTCCTGATCCCCAGCTTCTCCCCTCCCCCCCAAAATTTCCCCACCAGTTGCTGTCCCGGCCCGTCAGGGTAAGCAGCTGGCACACCGGGACACTTTGTTTACTTAGGTTTACCTCCGTGCCTATGGACGCTCAAGGAAAACAAACCATCTCAGCCCGCCATCGGCTTATTCTCATGACCCGGGAGCCAAAGTTTGCTGACCCCGGAATTATAGGGTCGGCTTATGAACGGGTCATAAAAATTTTCCATTTTTACTTCTGCATCTTGTGGGGGTTGGCTTATAAACAAACTGGCTTATGATCAAGTATATGGTAGTTGTGTTTCGTTGACTTCCAAAAAGCATTTGACAGAATTTACCACTACAAATTGCTCAATATATTAAGATTTGCAAAATTCCAGTGAGTGACACAAGTATACATCAAGTGAGAAATTACTACTACTTAGAAAGCATCATTATGGAAGATCAAAAATTGAATGCAACACCATAATATCAAGAGCAAAAGGGACGTTGTGGAAGAATAAACATCTGAGTTAAAATTTAGTCTTTGGATTTGTCACTTCTCCTAAAAACTTACATTTGGTTTGTGTTTAAATTATGGCTGTGAAACATGGACCTTCAAATGTATAATAAAGAAACTACAATTTTTGAATTATGGTGTTATAGAAGAATTCTGAAAATATCATAAGTAGGCCACATAACCAAAGAAAAAGTATCTGAGATTATTGAGAATCTAACACTTGTTATAGATTTTATGAAAAGAGATTTGATTTGCATGACACATTTTAAGAGGTTCCATGGGTGATGCATGTTTATGGGCAGTGGTGGAGAAAGTTGATGACAGAAAAAGAAGAACTTGGATGAATGATGTGGTATCCTGGTTGGATCAGAATGACTTATCCATCCACAAAGGATATTAGCAGAGGATTGTTAGGATGTGATACCAGGTTTGCGAACGTCTAGTAATGGAGATACTGTAGGAATATTTAAAAAAGGTTCTAACAGTGATTCCCCCAAGTGACAGTGACCCCCCAGTTTCACCAAGTACAAAAATCTTGTAGTTCTTATGTTAAAACTTATAAGTGCCTGTCTGCAGAAAACGGTGATTGTATCTGTCCTGTGAAAGATACTGTATTACTATGTAAAACTTACAAACAATTTAATTGACTTTGTTCTTGAAGTAAACAATATGCTAGCCTTAAGCTGTAATTGATACAATGTAAACAAACAGACTCCCACCCTCTGTGATTACAGGGCCGGGAATCTCATAGGAATTAACACACACCCCAAAAGTGGTGGAGACTGTAAATTAAAATATGGTTAAGATATGGAATGTATGTTGATGAATGTCTGATGTACGTGAATGGTTAGGGAAGTGCCAGCCTTGAAAGGATCCATCGTCCGAAGAATGTGTCAAGTGGACCACCAGACAACCCCCGGAGGGTAAACTAGGATCCACCCTAAACATCTGGAAGGAATATGCCACTTTAAACAGTGTGGAGCCACCAGGAATGTGCCATCTGCTGATTGAGCCAACAACAGCAGGCTGAAACGATTCCCATAGACTAACATAGGAATTAATTCCTATAAAAATGGACTCTAAAAACTGAGGACTTTGAGTCTATGGTTCTGCTGCCAGCCTCCAGGAGCATCAGGTGCATCTGACACAGACTCGGCTCCATCCTCATGACCAAGATACCTGGCCAGTAACTTGGCATGAGCAGTGTCTAGGCTGGTAACTGTAACACCCATACAGAACCTGAATGAATGATTGTGTGAATGAAAATAAAGTGTGTGTGTGTGTGTGTGTATGTGTGTATGTGTGTATATATATATATATATATATATATATATATATATATATATATATATATATATATATATATATATATATATATAAAATATGTGTGTGTGTGTAAGGAATAAGCAGTGATAGGAATAAGTAGTTAAACAACATTGTTTGCTTTTATCTTTTGCTTTATTATTATATTTACAATAAATGTGGCATCTTTGCCTTATCCCTCTTAATAAGATCCTGCTGGTTTTTATTATACTGGTATAACAGTACCACATGAGAAGAATAATTAATGCATATTAGCTATCTTGCTGTAAAATCCTAGTGAAGACAAAGCAAAGTGGATATATTTTAACTGTGGTGTAGGGTACGTCTACAATACGAAATGATTCAAACTTATTTTATTCGAATTTTCGGAAGCGATTTTATACATTCGGTGTTGTGTGTCCCCACTAAAGCGTGTGAATTCAGCAGAGTGCGTCCACAGTACCCAGGCTAGCATCAAATGTTGGAGCCGTGGTAGCTATTCCACAGTTCCCGCAGTCTCTGCTACCCATTGGTATTGTGGGTTAAGCTCCCAGTGCATGATGGGGCAAAACATTCTTGCAGGTGTTTCTGGGTGTATGCCATCACACGCTCCTCCCTCTGTGAAATCTACAGCAGACGCCATACTACCAGCAGATCGTGCAATACGGTGCACTGCCTATTTCCTGGTACTATGAATCCACCTTGCGTGTCCTCTCATCTTTCTATCTACTCTTTTATCTTAGCATTTCCCGCCTTTTTTTGGCTACCATGAACAGAGCTGCACAGCTTCCCCCGCTTTTTCCATGTTGTGTGTCCTGGGATCCCGTGGAAGCTACAGAAGGCAACAATTCCTCTCTGTTTTTTGGCCATCGTAAATAGAGCCGCACAGCTTCTGCCGCAAACTCTGCTCACCCACTCTTGCAGCTCTAACGAGCTTCCCGACTCCGTGAAAGCTACAGAAGACAACCATTTACTGCCTCTTATCAGCCATCTTGAACCGAAGAGCTTGTTTTGCACCCTTTTTCCAGGATTACCTGTGCATGAAGCCTGCTCAAATCTCCACTGCAGTTTTGACCATTCTAAATACCTTGCACATTATCCAGCAGTATGTGCAGTACCTGCAAAACTGGGCGAGGAAGCGATGACAACACAATTGCTATACTGACGAGGATATATACTTGCTATACTGATGTGATATGGACACAGACATTCCTAGAAGCACAGCATGTGGTGATTGGGAGATAATGGTAGCATTGGGCCAGGTTTATGCCATGGAATGCCGATTCTGGGCCCAGGAAACAAGCACAGACTGGTGGGACCGCATAGTGTTGCAGGTCTGGGATGATTCCCCATGGCTGCAAAACTTTCGTATGCACAGGGCCACTTTCATGGAACTTTGTGACTTGCTGTCCCCTGCCCTGAAGCACAAAGACACCAAAATGAGAGCAGCCCTCACAGTTGAGAAGCGAGTGGCCAAAGCGCTGTGGAAGCTTTCAACGCCCAACAGCTACCGGTCAGTCGGGAATCAGTTTGGAGTGGGCAAATCTACTGTAGGGGTTGCTGTGCTGCAAGTAGCCAATGCAATCATCGACCAGCTGCTATCAAGGGTAGTGACTTTGGGAAATATACAGACCATTGTGGATGGCTTTAATGCACTGGAGTTCCCTAACTGTGGCGGTGTGATAGATGGAACACGTATCCCTAGCTTGCTCCCGGCACCCCAGAGTGGCCAGTACATAAACCACAAGGGGTACTTTTCCATGGTGCTGCAGGCACTGATGGATCACAAGGGATGTTTCACTGACATCAATGTGGGATGACCGGGAAAGGTGCATGATGCTCGCATTTTGAGGAACTCTGGTTTGTTTGAACAGCTGTAGGAAGGGACGTACTTCCCAGACCAGAAAATTACTCTTGGGGATGTTGAAATGCCTATAGTTATCCTTGGGGACCCAGCCTACCCCTTAATGCCATGGCTCATGAAGCCATACACAGGCACCCTGTACAGTAGTAAGGAGCAGCTCAACTATAGGCTGAGCAAGTGCAGAATGGTGGTAGAATGTGCTTTTGGATGTTTGAAAGCTCACTGGCACAGTTGACTGACTCGGTTAGATCTCAGCACAACCAATATTCCAATTGTAATTGCTGCTTGTTGTGTGCTCCACAATCTCTGTGAGAGTAAGGGGGAGATGTTTATTGCGTGATGAAAGGTTGAGGTAACTCGCCTGGCAGCCAGTTTCACACAGCCAGACAACAGGGTGATTAGAAGAGCGCAGCGGGGCATGCTGCACATCAGAGAAGCTTTGAAAGCCAGTTTCATGACTGGCCAGGGTACGGTGTGACAGTTGTGTTTGTTTCTCTTGAAGTTACCTGCCCCCTATATATATGGAAGGAAATAAAGTCTAAATTGTTTTAAAACTGTTCTTTATTATTTGTTGCACAACACATTGAAAGAAATCAGAAGGCAGACTGGGGAAGGGAAGCGGGGTTGGGTTAGGGGGGTGGAGGAGGGGGCAGGAACAAGTCGAGAAACCAAATCAAAAGTTTGCATATGCCAGCTTTCTGCTGCTTGGGCAATCCCCTGGGGTTGAGTGTGTGGGTCCCTGTTAGCCTCCCCCCCTCGTGTTCTTGGGCATCTGGGTGAGGAGGCTATGGAACTTGGGGAGGAGGGAGAGTGGTTATACAGGGGCTTCAGCAGCACTCTGTGGTCTTGCTGCCTTTCCCCCATTAGATCCACCGTACAGCGGAGCATGTCAGTTTGCTCCCCCATGAGCTGGACCACAGCGTTCTGCCTGCTCTCATCGCGCATGTCCCTCCTCTCTTCATGTTTCTGTAATGCTTTACAGGACTCCGCAATTGTTTGCCTCCACGCATTCAGCCGGGCCCTATCGGTGCAGGAGGACTGCATGAGCTCAGCGAACATGTCTTCTCGAGTTCGTTTTTTCCGCCTTCTAATCTGGACCAGCCTCTGGGATGGAGTAGATAGGGACCAGGTTGAAACATTTGCACCTGTGTGAGGAAAAAAGGGAGGGTAGTATTTTAAAATATACATTTCAGAGAACAAAGGGGACACTTTGGTATGAGTAAGCCGTCACACAGAGCCGGACAACAGAATTCAGCTTGCAGGCAGCCTAGGGGCACGCAGGATTCTACTTCTTCTACATTCATTTTAGTGTTTTCAAACTGCTGGGACCCCTTTCCCATAGCAATCCTGGTGGGTTTGCCATAAAGGAGGGCCTGGAGGCTCTCTGGGATGATCACTTCACACAACACCGAACCCCCCTGCCACCTACCGCATGGCTCTGATGAGGCTCTGATCAGGCATGAGCCTTTTAAACTATAAGCGAACAGCCCAGCGCAGCTGGGTTCCCCTCCTGCCCCGCACCACGTGGCTCTGATCAGGTTCTCACTCACCAGAAGTACCTTCTCCAGGGTCACGGTCCGGAAGCCCGCATTGGGAGTTGGGGGAGGCTATTGGCTCCAGCGTTAAGCATAGTTCTTGGCTAGGGAGGAAAACGGATTCCCCACTTGCCGTCTGTGCACTGTCCTCCTCCTCTTCATCCTCCAGTGACTCTTCCTCCTCGCTCTGTGCAACTCCTCCCTTGCAGGTGTCCACAGACAGTGGTGGGGTAGTGGTGGTGTCACCCCCCATAATTGCATGGAGCTCACGGTAGAAGTGGAATGTATGGGGCTGTGACCCAGAGCACCCGTTTGCCTCCCTGTCTCTTTGGTATGCTTGCTTAAGCGCCTTGATTTTTGTATGACACTGCTCTGTGTCCCTGGAGTAGCCTCTTTCCGTCATGGCCCTGGAGATTTTAGCGTACGTATTTGCATCCAGTAATTGTTGTGATGGGTTGGACCCCTTTTTCTGGGATGCCATCTGATATATTGGGATTTCACTGAGCCTGCCTGCTCCATTAGCCTGGGCTCCCTCTCCGTGTTTTGCTGAATGAGGCTCTCCGGCCTCTGGCAGCACACACACAGAGGTAGGGACGCACCAACTGTAGAATCACACAGTCTGCGAACAGCTCTCTATGAGAAGACTCAGCTAGGAAATCGTCCAGCACTCAAATGCAGCTCCCCTCTCGAAAGTACATCCAAAATAATATTGTCTTGCACTGTAGAGAAATCTATATAACGTAAGCTGACAAATTTGCTCCCTGCCTTAATGTGGAGGATGATATGCACAACTTCTCTCCCTCTTAGGAACTGCAGAAACTTGTTCATAATTAATAAAAACAAGTTTATTAACTGTAAAAGGCAGATTTTAAATGATTATAACGGATAGCAAACAGACCAAAGCAGATTACTAAGCAAATAAAACAAAATACTCATATTAAGCTTAAGATCTTAGAGACTGGTTTCAAGAAGTAATTTCTCACCCTAAATGTTGTTTTAGGCAAGTTGCAGAGTTTCTGTAGCTTAGAATTTCAAGTTTTTCTCTTCACAGGCTAGACTTCTCTGTCTCAGTCTGGACTCAGCCCTCACCTTTCCCACTGCTCAGTTGCTTTGTCTCTTCAGGTACTTTCAGCAGTCTTTCTTCTTGGGCAAGAAGGCAATGGAGAAGAGCCCTGTTTGCATTAATTGCAGTCTTAAATAAGATTTACATGAGGCAGGAATCTTTTGTTTCCCAGTCTTGATCTCCCCCTCCTTTTAGTTGAAAATTACTAGAAGTCCAAGATGGTGTTTAATACCAGGTGACAGGACCACCTGACCTACTAGTGTCACAGCTATGTCCCAGGCCACCTCTCAAGAAGGAGAGAGATTAGTATCTTCAAAGTCTTATTGTTTCTTCCTAATGACCCATCAAGGCTGATGGGGCCTGTTGTCTGAGGGTGTCTCCCAAATACACACACAGTTGTAATTGTTACATAATTAATATTCCTAATTTCAGATTCAGAAATGATACATGCATACAAATTGGTTAATCGTATTCAGTAAATCATAACCTTTCCAATGATACCTTACAAGACCCATCTTGCATAAAATATACCTCAGTTATGCCATATCCATATCATAAGCATATTTCCATAAAGAATATGGAGTGTAACATCACAGATGTGTCTGAGCCTGTGTTTTCACAGGTTGGTGTATAGTTCTCCTTGTTTTTCCCAGCGTGGAGTGGTAGAGGTAGAGATGTACACCATGCTCCCATCTAGATTGGAAAGGCTACTGATTCAGGGATCTTTGGACATGTATATCAGAAGTGCTCTGTAATGTTAGTTTGTTGCCTGGTACATTTCCTGATGTGCCTCTTGGTCCTTTTTCCCCTCTCATGGAACAACTGAACCCTTAATGCTCAAGCCTCTTCCATGGTCAAATCACATGGCCACTCTACTCATTGTGCTCATGAGCTGAGGCCATAGAGGCCTACAGGAGCTCACCAAACGTATCCCCCCTCAGTCTGCTTCTTTCTTTTCCTGATAAGGGTCAGATGTTTGGAAGTCATGGAAGAAGGATCTCTCAAGGTCACCATACCAGAGGCTACTGATTAAAAGAGACAGACACACCATTAGATGTCAGTATTTTTGTGGCTGTTCCATAGCTGTGCTTGTACCGCGTCTTCTCCCCATAGGTTATGGAGATCGAAGATTGCTTTCCTGCTCCAGGCAGGAACTTGTCTAGTAGCGTGTTCTCTTTGTTTGGAGCTGGCACAGTTAGATGCACACAGCCGAAGTGAGCTGGTAGGTGTGTGTACCAAGGTAGGCAATTGGGAAAAGGCATTTCAAAAACAGGTAGATGGGCGTCTGGTCTCTGTGACCCCAGGGCAATGGAGTTCAAAATTGTTACTGGAGCAGCCATTATCATGAGGTCAGGGGCATTGTGGGAGAGCTGCTGGAGGACTCTTAGGGTTGACACAACTAATACAGTGTTTTCACTTGCATGGCTCTGACCTAAGGAGGTCGATTTGTGGCTCTGCATCAAGGAGGTGGCTTTATTGTCATCGCTGTAATGGGATGCATGTGTTGGCAGGAGACAAATTTTGGTGTAGGCACATTCATAACTAGGTCTACACAAGTTGACTTAGGTTGACCAAAGTTTGTAACTTAGGTTGACCTTTATACTGGTGTAACTGCATCCGCACTAGGGAGGGTTGTACTGCTTTAACAAAACCAGTATAGTGAAGTGGCACAACTGTTGTGTGTAGACAAGCCCTACGGGCTTGAAGTTGTACCAGTTTAACTGAAAACTGTTTTATAAACCAATACAAGTTTGTTTGGATGCTTTTACTTTGGCTTAAACCTGGCTTAATTTGGTTCAGCCTCTTAAACTGATTAAACCAATAGAACTTCAACCCGTGCAGCTTCTGTTTGCAGACAAGGCCTAGGGAAATAGCTAACTTTTAAAAAATGACCTAAGATGATTTAAGCAGTGTGATTTTAAACAATACTTTGCACAACAAACAGTCCTTGAATACAAACATCTTAACATGGTTTTTAAACTCAACTTGCCTTGACTACACTAAGTTCAACGCCCTGTTTAAAAGCCTGTTAGCTATCACATTTTAAAACCAGGACAGTTTTTTCCTAATCTAGAAATTTGAGCCCTGACTCCTTTAAATTAATTCCCTGTGAAAATTATTTTTCACTCTGTGTCACACATGAATTATTGACATCTGAATCACCATCTGTCACAATATTGCTTACATTCACCATTGCTTGTTACATGACTGCCAAACTGTGCAATTAACACATCTTTCCTTTTTTTTTTTTTTTCTGTCTCAAAAACTACAGAAAGAGCAACTTTAGATTTTTGTGTCTCAGATTGTGGAACTTTAATTCTGTGTTGTGGCACTTGATATCACCTGTCAGTTTTCCATCAAAATGACTTGTGTAGCTTTGTCTGGGTGGTGTATCTGCCCTTTAGTGGATTGCAGTATTGTGTAGGATGAAAACTGGCAGCTTGTTGGATTAATTATTACACAGTTGATTTCTGCGGCCATGCTGTTCAAGCAGACTGGAAGCTGATTTGCAAAAGCTTGAGTACTAACAATATGGGAATAAAGTAGGTTTCTTTGTAATGTCTACACTAGGGGGAAAAGTATATTTTTAAGACAGAATAGTTAGCAAATTGTAAAATCTTAGTGTACACAGGACAAGTTATAGTTCACCTTTATTTAATAAGTCTAGGTGACCCTCCATTCCTCCCCAGAGAGAGCTGCATTTCTATGGTGGGTGAAGTTACTCTTGTGTAGAGAGGTTTTTGGGATACTTCAGGCTGAAATCTGTATTTTACCTTGACCTGCTAAACTGAGGCAAAATGAAAATTTGTCCTGTCTACACTAGGATTTTCCAGTGTGTTAGCTATTCAGTGATAAAAACACACCTTTTTAGTGCCTATATACACACGCTAGGAAAAAAGAGCTTAATTGTCTTCTTTTACATTCCTGTCTATAGCAGAGAGTTAGTCTGGAGATATTTCCAACTCTGTTACTGGCTCGCGCTCTCTCTCTCTCTCTCCCTCCCCCTCTAGCCTTGTGGGAGTTACTAATGGTCTGATTTTCGGAGTTGCAACCCTAGTGGCTATTAAAGTTGATTCACCACACCTTAGAAAATCAGACCATGAGGCCTCAGTTTCCTGATCTTTTAAAATGGAGTAAATAATATTTCAAAGGGATTCTGTGAGGATTCATTTCAAGACAAACACTGTCCAAGTGCTAAATATTTATTATTTCAACCAAGCAGATTTTTTTGCAAGTTGTTCTTCTATCTGTTCAAGAATCTTTGAAGCTTTGATTTTTAAAAGAGAACCAAGACCATTACTGAGACATTTCTCATGAAGATCATCGTTTGCCTTTACATAAACACCTTTATGTAAAATACCCTGTCAAAATGAACGTCATTAAGTTTGCAGGCTGCAGGTTCAATTATTATTATTCAGAATCTCACCCCCGTGGAGCCAACAGATGTTCCTGTTCCTTTTCCTTTCCTTAAGGCCTAGGAAAGTCTACTATAACTTTTCAAATGGAGATGCTAAGCTTTGCCACTCTTAGAAAGGGTTAGATGTACTGCAAGTCAGGAACAGACAAGAGGGGAGTGCAAGAATGTCACATAGCTCAAGTGAACAAGCTCTCCATCTCTGCTCCTTACCCCTTTTGAGAACAGAGTTAACATGTTTCCTACAAACTAAGAGGTAGGAGGAGAACGAGAAACAAGTTGTTCAAATTACTGGGTATCAAGTTTGAGTGATGGAACCTCTGAATTAGTCACTTTGTCCAGCCCCTCCTTTTTCCATTCTGAGGTAAAGTCCTCTTGGGGAAAACAAATGAACAAAAAGCTCACCCACCTTCATTTCCAGAAGATTAGCCTTTTAAGATTTTATGTCCATCCTCTCTCCACTCCAGGACTTAAGTACTCCAGCAACGTTTTCCTGTGAGGCTGCACTTCCACTATGGCACAAACTTCTTTTGACTTCAGGAAGGCCTTGTGGAAAGCTGGGGCATCCTAATCTATTCCCACAACAAGCTATTCTGTGGCCACAAACAGGATTATGATACCATGCAAAGAAGGGGTCTCTAAAATATCCCATTCAGTTGTCTCTTTCTATACTGAACAGTCCAAGTCTTTTAAATTTCTCCTCATATGGAAGGAGTTCCATACTCCTAATCATTTTTGTTGTCCTTTTCTTTACCTTTTCCAAGCCTAATATATCTTTTCTGAGATGGGGCTACCAGAACTATATGCAGTATTCAAGGGGTAGCTGAACCGTGGATTTAATTTACTCCTGAGGGAATTCTGCACCAAAAAATTAAAAATTATGTACACAATATTTTAAAATTCTGCAAATTTTATTTGTCAATAAATAAATGTGTCTCCAGCATGGCAGTGGGGAGCACAGGCCACTGGCTGCATTGAGGTGGGAGATAACCCTGAAGCCCCCACTTCCACCAGTATAGGGACTTGGTAGTGAGGCTGCACCTGACCCTGACACAGTGCAAGGGCTGAGCCTGCCCCAGAAACACCCTGGGCCCTGCTCCTCCGCTCCAGGTGCACAAGGTGTGGGGTGGGAAGACTCAGCCCAGGAGGATCCAAGTGTGGAGGGGCTTAGTGTGGGGGGGATCCAGGTGTGGGGTGAGAGGTTTCTGTGTGGGGCAATTTGGGTGTGGGCGGCTCAGTGGGAGAACTGGATGCACAGAGACTTGTTGGAGGGTTCTGGGCGAAAGGACAGTGGGACTCTGCAGGGGATCCAGGAGAAGGTGCTTGGGGCTCAGGAAGGGAGAGCTGAGCATGGGGAGGTGGGGCTTGCTGGGAGGGAGTGAAGGGTCTGGCTGCTGGAATTGTGGGGCTTGATGGGATGGGGTTCCAAGTGCAGCTCATTGAGGATCAGTGGGGTGGGGCTCTGGGCGTGAGGGGCTTGTCAGAGGAGCCCAGGTCGGGGTTCGATGGGCTGCTTAACAGGGGAGCCCTAGCTGCTGCAGAGGGGACGCAGCATGCCGGGCTCCTGCCTCCCTCCGCGATTTCCCGCTCCCCTTTTCTTCCCCTTCTCATTCCCCTCCCCCGCCCTATTCCACTCCCCCTTCCCTATTCCACTGCCTCTTCCCCTCACCTTCTCTTCTGTCATTTCCCCCATCCCACTTTACCCAGCACCACCGCGGGCACTCACTGTTGCACAGAATAGAGAACAGGAAGGCTCCCAGCACACAGAAGGGGAGAAAAACTGGCACTAGGACCCAGGAGGCGGTGTTCAGCCGCAGAGTCAGCGGAGCCCAAACACAGCCTCCTTCAGCTGGGCAGCTCTGTGCTTGCAGAATGCGGGGGGGAAGTGGCATGTAAACCTGTCTGCCGCCACCCCTCCCCCATGCCTCACCTGTTTGGAGGGGGGCAATCCCCCCCCCCAAACTGCGCTCATGGTCGCCCACTGTCCTCCTCTCCCTCACACGGCTTCCCTTTGTTTCCCTGCCATTTTCTGCAGGAAAACACAGGGAGTGTGTGTTTGTTTTTTTTTGGGGGGGAGGCATTTTCTGTATGTATATAGTTGTGCAGAATCCTCCCAGGAGTAATTTATATAGTGACATTATGATATTTTCTGTCATCTTATCTATCCCTTTCCTAATGGTTCCTAACATTCTGTTAGTTTTTTTGACTGCCACTGCACATTAAACAGATGTTTTCTTGATTGTTAACAGCTAATTTAGACCTCATCATTTTGTGTGTATAGTTGGGATTGTTTCCCAATGTGCATTACTTTGCATTTATCAACATGGAAGTTTATCTGCTATTTTGTTGCCCAATGACCCAGTTTTGTGAGATCCGTTTGTAACTTCACAGTCTGCTTTGCACTTAACTATCTTGAGTAATTTAGCACCTCACTGTTTACTCCCTTTTCGAGATCATTTACAAATATGTTGAACAGCACAGATCCCAGTATAGATCATTGGGAGACCTCACTATTTACCACTTTCCCTTGTAAGAACTGACCATTTATTCCTACCTTTTGTCTCCTATCTTTTAACTAGTTACTGGTTCATTAGAAGACCTTCCCTCTTATCCTATGACTGCTTACTTTGCTTAAGACCTATTGGTGTGGGACCTTGTCAAAGGCTTTCTGAAAGTCCAAGTACACTATATCTACTGGATCACCCTTGTCCACATGCTTGCTGACACCCTGAAAGAATTCTAATAGATTGGCGAGGCATGATTTCCTTTACAAATGCCATATTGACTCTTCCCCAACATACCGTATTCATTTATGTTTCTAATTTTGTTCTTTACTATAGTTTTGATCAATTTGCCTGGTACTGAAGTTAGGCTTACTGGCCTGTAATTGCCAGGATCACCTCTGGAGAGCTTTTTAAAAATCAACATTACATTAACTAACATTTCCCCCTTACAAGGTTGTTAAATATAATTACATTAATTAAATATAATTAATATAATATAATTACATCATGGTTACTATTACTGAGAGGTTCAGCTATGTGCACCTCTTGGACCAGATTCTGTATTACACTTTAATGTGATTCTCTCAGATAGGTGAGTTCCAAGCTGTTTAGGCCTTTTATAGATCAAAAATACTACTACTTTAATTTTTCCGTGCAGATCCCAGGGCCCCAGTGTCATGTAGCCTAGTGTGATATCTCATTTAACAAGTGAGCAGTCACATTCCATGCCGAGCTTTGGTTTGAATGGATTTTAGGGGTAGCCCATATTAATGCATCTGGAAAAGACTTGTCTCACAGATACCCCTTTTTAAGTCCGTGCCGAATATTTTGTAAAAGTACTGACTGAATGGTTTATTATTTGGGGTCAACTAGGGAGTTTTCCTGCTAATTTGGAAAAATCTGCAATATTAAGAATTGCAATACTTTTTTTCTGAAATCTGAATCGATTGAACAAAATCCAGTGACAGGGAGACAATTGACTGATAAATTGCTTAAGTCAAAAGACTAATTTTATGATGTTTTTGTGTACCAAATGTAGTAATCTTGTGGCAAAAAATAGCAGCAGGTAAATACCTGATAGAATTGGGTAAGAACATACTGTTTGAACTGTTCATGGTAGCAAGTTTTGTTAACTCCTGTAATTTTGCTGAAGACAGGAAAGCCTGTTCTTTCCTACAGCAAGTGATCACCTATAACTGTTAAAATAGTGTAATTTAATACTTCCTGAAGGGGTTTAAAATCTAAAAAGGGACAATCTGCAGCTCAGACTAGGAAGTCAGGAACCTAGTGATGATTCAGATTTCACAAATCTCATGATAACAATCAAACTAAAAACTTTGAGGTTGGTTATTATCCTGTAAACTGTCTGGCACTTGCACTGACAGCCAGTTCTACCCTGTGTAGATTGTTACTAAGGCATCTAGTATAGTAATGTCCCTGTAGCATGAGTTGCACAGATTAATCTTATGATACATAAGAAAGCCCTGAATTTTACTAGGTTTAAATGCTTCGCCTTTTTTATTTGAATGTGGGGTTTTATAGATGATAGGTAGAAAAATGGAAGACCCCGAAAGGACTGTAAATACTTGGGGAGGAGAGGCGAGGAAATAGGGAATGAAGTAATTAATACCAAGTGATCTTTTGTGGTGTTCCAGTCTAGATCTGAGCTAAGGGCAGTTACAGTGAAATTTATTTTGGTCCATTCTTACAATTTTGACTTTATAAATGTGTTTGAGTCAGCATTGGGTTAATACAGCGCTAACCCATCACTCAACAGATCCAGATAAAGGGACACTAAGGGTATGTCTACATCTACAATTTTGCAGCGCTGGTTGTTACAGCTGTATTAGTACAGCTGTATAGGGCCAGCGCTGCAGAGTGGCCACACTTACAGCAACCAGCGCTGCAAGTGGTGTTAGATGTGGCCACACTGCAGCGCTGTTGGGCGGCTTCAAGGGGGGTTCAGGGAACGCGAGAGCAAAGCAGGGAAGGAGACCAGCTTCGCTGCGGTTTGCTCTCGCGTTCCCCGAACCCCCCTGCAAACCGCAGGGAAGGAGACCTGCTTGCACGGGGGTTCGGGGAACGCGAGAGCAAACCGGGGAAGGAGACCAGCTTCGCCGCGGTTTGGTCTCGCGTTCCCCGAACCCCCCTGCAAACCGCAGGGAAGGAGACCTGCTTGCTCGGGGGTTCGGGGAACGCGAGAGCAAACCGCGGGGAAGGAGACCAGCTTCGCCGCGGTTTGCTCTCGCGTTCCCCGAACCCCCCTGCAAACCGCAGGGAAGGAGACCTGCTTGCTCGGGGGTTCGGGGAACGCGAGAGCAAACCGGGGAAGGAGACCTGCTTGATTACCAGAGGCTTCCTCAGGTATGCTGGGATACCTGCTTATTCCACGGAGGTCAAGAAAAGCGCTGGTAAGTGTCTACACTTGATTACCAGCGCTGGATCACCAGCGCTGGATCCTCTACACCCGAGACAAAACGGGAGTACGGCCAGCGCTGCAAACAGGGAGTTGCAGCGCTGGTGATGCCCTGCAGATGTGTACACCTCCTAAGTTGCAGCGCTGTAACCCCCTCACCAGCGCTGCAACTTTGTGATGTAGACAAGCCCTAAGTAAATGTTTGGCCTTCCTGTTGTTGTTAACTTGCAACTTCACTCTTAATCACCATAATAAAAGGCAAGAAGAAGAATAGAGATAGCACATGTGCAATGACAGTGGTTGTCCACAACACACATTTCTGTGAGGCCTTCAAGAACTTGGGTGTGTTTTTAGTGACACAACACAACACTAAGAACAGGACTCTCTAACATTAGATGTATTTAAGCACTACAACACACAATTTTGTTTTCAGGAGGCTTCATAGCAGCATTCAGTGATGTGAGAGATCTGTCAGATCTTACCTTGAGTCTGTTTTGTTAAGGGGATGCCAGTTGGTTAGAAATATGGAAGTGCTGAATAGAGGTCATGAGAAAAAGACAGGTTGTTATAGTCAGGATTTGTGGAAGGGCCAGAAATGCACTCTGTACATGGCAACCTAGAGGAAAAAGTTCCTATTAAAAATTACAGAAGTTAATTTAAAAAACCGCTCTGGTGTTGCTTTAAGTAAAATATATGCACAACCTGCATCCAAAAATATGAATGACCTTGGCTAACAGACTCTGCAGGCCTGGCTAAACCTTAGCTAAGACACTCTGCAGCTCAGACACTATAATGATGAAGGATCATGTAGGTGAACGTAGAGAAACGCCACTGAAATAACTGGAGCTTTTAGGGCATGGAATTTGGCCCTTTGTCTGCAGTACAGGTTCCAGAGTACTTTTTCAAATCCTAGTAGGACTTTTACATCCAATTAGAATTAATGCTTCTTTTCCCCCTAACTCAGATTACATCTCTACAGAGCATGGATTGAATGAATCCTTGGCATTGTTTGCAGGGAAGATACGTTATATAAATGGAAAAGGAGGGGGTTGAGGTGGGTTTTGGTCTTGGAAGTGGTAAACAAAACCTGAAATCATCTATTTTGCAAATGTTGGCCTGGTAACACTCCAGAAAAAAAACTATCCACAATTGCTTTTGCACAGCAGGGTTCAGGCTTCCTGGATATCTTGTGTGTTGTGTTATGCACTGACTAGGTTACTCACCCTGTATGTTTTTCATTTTCAAGCATATAAGATAGGGAGAAAGGAGATGTTCCACCATCAAGAAATCATCATGATATTGATTTAACCTTGCATAACATTATCAGAAATGTAATTCGCCAAACACATTTTCTCTAGCTTCTGACAGAGAGAAGGTCTATCTTCAGCTTGGAGTGTATTTATTTAAAAAAATTTCCACACCAGCTCATCATGACTAATATTCCGTGCAGTCATGTTCCTGTCTGTCATTTTCAGATGTGATTTATGTGCAGCTGCAAGAAGAAACTCATTCAGTCATAGCCAGGCACCTGACAGTGCACAGTGGAGGCCGTTTATGTTAAAGGGCATTGTTCTAATAAGTGAGTTTTGCAGAATAAAGATGTGCTTCTAATTGCAGTGTTCTCTAAGCCACAGCAGAGACAGAGGTTGAAAGCCTGCAGAGAAGGCAATGGGGACAAGAGAAACCTGCAAAAACCAAAATTTTGCACCATGTCATTGGGATCTGCAAGGTTATTACTGAAAAGAAAAAAATCTTTGTGCCACCAGGGAAATTTCAAGAGGGATTGGAAATGACAAAGCATTTTTTTGTGGAATATATTTTTCTACCACTGTCTACATGGCAAACGCTGCTTTGAAAATTTGCCTCAAAGCTCAAGAGTCATGAAACTTTCATAATATTTTCTCTTCTCATATTAAATCTTGAAAATGTGAGTGGCACAAGTGAGGACAAAATTGAGATAAAGTTTAGAAGCTGTGACCTCAACCTCCCATTGCTCAAGGTGTATTCACTGTAAAAGTGCTATAAAATCCCACTGACTCAGGACTAGGAATCATTCATTTTTACTATACTAATTTTTGCACTGTGTCTTGAAAAGGAGAAGGTAGTGTCCAGTGCTGATCTGAATCCTCCATTGACTAAGTTAACATCCTCATTCTGGTCAGCGGCATGGGTCAGAAATAATTGTGGGATGAAATGCAACTATTCAGTGTGTGCAAAATGTCCCAAAATGCCATGAATTGTGTGATGGTTGTCAGGGTATCCAGGGCTGAGAGTCCTCTTGTAACATCTTGTGACATCAGGAGGGTGTCAGCCTGTTGGCCACTCATGCACTTTCCTCTGGGCGCTGTCAGTCCTTGTTTTCCCTTGCAAGTTAACAGTAGATGCTCCCCAGTTGCAGAGGCCCTTTAAAGCATTCCCCTATAGTGTTCAGCCCCTTCTCCACTGAACACTCCCAGAAATACCAGGTCTGCCATCCCCCAAAGGCACATGTAGGCACAAGGTTGTATGATTCATCTCAGGATCAACACCTTGCTTAATATCACAGCATTTATATATATTTATAGTGAAAACCAGAATACATTTATTCTCACAGATTCAAGTGATAGAGAACAAGAATATTGGAAACAAATGGTTACATAAAACAAAATCACGACACACTTTCTAGAGCCTAAACTTAACTGACAGGCTTACCTCCTGTCTAAAGAAGTTTCTCTCATCCCCAAAGTCCTCTGCAGCATTTCAGCCAAGGTTGGCTGGGATCCCATTTTCATTAATGTAAACGGGCAGTGTGTTTATTTTCTACCTGCAGTGTTTGCTTTGCTTTCTAGGTATATCCTCACAGTTCATTGTGTGTACTCTGAGACAATGTGAGCCCACATGACTTCTTGTTCCTGTATGCTGTTGCCCTGTTGATTTCACTTCTCTTCGATAACAATGCTGGCTTACAGTGCTTAATTTACATATGACAGGGAAAGGTGAATAAACATCTCTTATCTGGCAGAAAACCCGTTTCTTCACCTCTGCTGGTGACTCATGTCTTGATACAAAATCTAAGGACATGTTCTCAGTACATACACATAATTTCGTAAATACATGTCACAATGATATTAATGACCATTGTGACCCTGGCTTTCATTTAAGACCTCACTTGACATATTTTGGTGAACCAGAGTGGACATACCAATGTCAAGACGTTCCTGTAGTCCCCTTACCAGTTGGCATTAAGGGATTCTTGAGTCACACCTCCCCCCTTATGCTGATGTAGTGGGGTTAGCCACTGGTTGATCCATAGTTGTCTGGCCATAACTCTCTTGCCTGGACAAGGCATCTTCCACTATATACTCTCTCCCTTTAATATGTACAATTGCCACATCAAAATCTTAGAGCAATGTCAGGTGTAATAGTTTGGCATTGATACCTGTGGTTCGATGTAGCCATACCAAAAGAGAGAATGGCCTGTCAGGATCCTAAATTTTCTGGTAAATAGCTAGGACCGTAACTGCTTGATTGCCACATACACCTCTACCCTGGTATAACACGGCCCGATATAACGCGGGTTCACATACAACGCAGTAAAGCTGTGACATGCTGCTCTGAGCAGTACGTTAAGGGTGCCGGGCCAGGCTGGGGCCGAGGGGTTCAATAAGGGGCAGAGGGTCTCAGGGGCGGTCAGTGTGGATGTTGTGCAGTCTATATGGGTTTATAAAAATATGGTAATAAGTGAATATAATGTAACTGGAATATGTTTCATGCAAAAGATCTCTGGTAAGGTATCATTACAAAGCTTATAATCTACTGCGTGTGATCATCCTATTGGTATAAATCTACCACTCTTGTATCTGGGACTAGAAATATGAAATATAATTCTGAGGGCCTATTGTAATTATGCAAAGTGCTGGCCATTAATGGTGGTTTGGAATCTTGATGGCTCCCATCAACCAGGACAATTGACCGGGGCTCTGTTTGTAAGCAAGCCTTCCTGTGAGTCAGGCTGCGAGGAATGAAGGCTTGGGGTCTTATAGTGACATGTGATCATGTCACATGAACTGGAATCCATCTTTAACCAGGTGCTGTTCCAGTGAGGGGGAGTGGGAACCCAGAGAGAGACAAAGGATTCCCGCCTTATGCAAAAGATATATAAAGGGGTGGAAGAGAGCAAAGGAGGACCCGTCATGAAGAATCCCCTAGCTACCACCTAAGCTGGAACAAGAGCTGTACCAGGGGAAAGAATTGTGCCCAGGCTTGGAAGGTATCCAGTCTGAGGAAAAAGCTTACTGAAGCATCTCTAAGGGTGAGATTATCTGTATTTAGTTTGATTAGACGTAGATTTGCATGTTTTATTTTATTTTGCTTGGTGACTTACTTTGTTCTGTTTGTTACTACTTGGAACCACTTAAATTCTACTTTCTGTATCTAATAGTATCACTTTTTACTTATTAATTAACTCAGAGTATGTATTAATACCTGGGGAAGCAAACAACTGTGCATATCTCTCTATCAGTGTTATAGAGGGCGAACCATTTATGAGTTTACCCTGCATACATTTTATACTCCCATTGGGAGTTGGGCATCTGAGTGCTAAAGACAAGCACACTTCTGTGAGCTGTTTTCAGGTAAACCTGCAGCTTTGGGGCAAGTAATTCAGACCCTGTTGGAGCAGACGGGAGTGTCTGGCTCAGCAGGACAGGATGCTGGAGTCCTGAACTGGTAGGGAAAGCAGGAGCAGAGGTAGTCTTGGCACATCAGGTGGCAGCTCCCAGGGGGGTTTCTGTGATCCAGCCTGTCACAGTCAGGGGCTCCCCACCAGATCTGGGGGGCAGTAGCTATGGGAGGGCACTTTTGGGGGCCCCACGGTTCCAGAGTGGCCCGGGGGATTAGCGGGGGGCCGGGAGCACCCCGCTGTGCTTCCCTTGCCCGGCCCCAGCCCTGTCGCTCGGGGAAGGGGACTTGGGAGAAGGGATCCCCCCACATTCACCAGCACCAATGGAAGTGGAGCAGCCGGGCCCTAGCCTGCTCCACTCCACCAGCTCCCAGCTGCAGCGCTCTGCTTCCCGCTGCAGGTGAATACAAGGGGGGGAGAAGGCATCCTTTCCCCATCCTCCCCGCATTCACCTGTGGTGGGAAGCAGAACGCCACAGCTGGGAGGTGGCAGAGTGGAGCGGGCTGGGGCCATGTCGCTCCGCTTCCCGCCGCAGGTGAGTACGGGGAGTGTCCTTTCCCCAAGCTCCCTGCACTCACCTGCAGCGGGAAGCGGAGCAGCCCAGCCCCAGCCAGCTCCATTCCACCAGCTCTCAGCCGTGGCGCTCCACTTCCCACTGCAGGTGAGTGCAAGACCTTTTATTTTTCCTCAAGGGTGCTTTTCTGTACATCCTTCCGTCTTGTACAAAAAAACTTCCCGTTTTCTTGATTTGAGGCTTGATGAATATGGTTCCTTTTATGCTTTCTAGGGAGAATCTGCGGGTAAGTCTGCACTACCCGCGATAAATCGAACCCCCCCCCCAAGCGCTCTCCCATTGACTCCCGTACTCCACCACCACGAGAGGCGCAGGCGGAGTCGACGGGGGAGCGGCAGCAGTCGACTCACCATAGTGAAGACACCACGATAAGTCGATCTAAGTACGTTGACTTCAGCTATGTTATTCATGTAGCTGAAGTTGCATAACTTAGATCGATTTCCCCCTCTTCCCCGCAGTGTAGACCAGGCCTGCTTCCTGTTCAACATCAAAAATTGTTTGGCTTTTGCTTGCAAGGAGGTCTGGCACAGGTAAGGGGAAAGACTCCCCCTCCTCCTGCAAAAGGTTACACTTTGAGACACAAAACTATTGTCTGCTGATAGAGAGAATCCACCTTTCCTTCCTCAGTGTTAACTTCTGGGAACTCAGAGACATATTCCTTTTTACTCTGGGTCATAATAGTAACAGCTTTGGGCAGTAAGAGCATATCATTACCAACCAGCACATCAGCTGGTAAATTCTCAAGAACTCCCACTTTTAAGTTACCCCTTAAACCTTCCCATTCCAATAGAATGCATGCTAAAGGCACTGCCATTTTAACCTGACCTAACGATAGCAGATTCACTTCTTCCCCAGAAAGCATGTTGCTTTCCTGAATTGCATCTCTCCTGATTAGGGAGATCTGAGCACCACTGTTTTGTTAGCCTTGACAGACTGCCATTTACTTTGGCCATTTTAATGAACTCTTAGTCCACCTCTGAGAAGTCAGACCTGACAGAATTAACCAGAGTTCCCTCTGCCACCACTGAAATTCCTGACTCCGGGGTAGATATATTAACTTGAACAGATTGTTGAATGTTTGGAACTACCATTCATAGGACACCCCCTTTTCATGTGATCAGGGGAAGCACATGAGTAACACTTTCTGGGACCATCTTCTTTGGGCTGGGGTCCTAGGAGGAGAGTGGTACTGGGATCGGGTGGACTTCACTTCCCTCTTCCTTATTCCTACAGACAAACCAGGGACCCACTTTTATTCCAAATCTTTGTCCTTCTCCTTGGGGCCTGTGCTCCCTGCATTGCCTTGCTTATAGGTATAAGTCAGCTGTTTCTGCCGCTGCTTCTACTGATACAGGAGTTTTCTCCCACACAGCAGTTCACACTTCTTCAGTGCAAACCTCAGAGAACTGCTCTTGAGCTATTAAATCCACCAATTTGTCACGGGCGTTTGCCCCTTTACTTTTAATCTGTTTTTTCAAATAATCCACCATTTTATGCACATATTCTCCTTGACTTAATTTATCAATCATTTTAAGGTTCCTCAATATGAGGCGATAAGCCTTTGGTGTAATTTGAAACCCTTTTAATGGAAACAGTTTAAAAACATCACATTTCATATAGCTTCACTTGCATCCATATAATTAAATACTTGTAATGCTTTCCCCATCAGCTTGGAGAACACAACAGTCATTCTCTGGTCCTCAGCGATGTTCTGCACACTGCAGATCCTTTCCAAGGGGGCCAAATATTCCTCAGTGCAGCAAGTTTCCTTGTAATTAGGTCACAATTTGCCCCAGCTGTGTGATCTTTGGAGAGGACTGCTTACTGGGTTCTGTATCTGCATCTCCAGCATCCTGTGTATGTGTTCACTCTCCTTATGTTTTTTGCTCTTCCATCTCCATGGCTCCCTCATGTACAGCTTCTTGGGCTAATCTCTCTGACTCTTGCTCTTTGGCTCTCTCTGCAGCTGCTCACCTCTGGTGCTCTTGTTCCTTTTCTGCTATCAGCTTCATCCTGGTGAGCTCCAACTTCATGGCAGTTTCGCTGAGGGATATGCCAGGCTGTTTTTTCCCCTTTGCTCTCAGGCCCTTTTGTTGGATCACCCTGATCCTTTGGCCATCCATCCTGCTTGCTCGTTTTACATTTTCTGTTGTTCTCTTTCCCTTACCTGAAATGAACAGAAAACAGCAAATTTTTCTTTGTCTCTTGCCAATCTTCTCTCTTGTGAACCTCTTAGAATCTAGTTTGCAAGTGCTGGGATTGTGATCTTTAGTTAACCAACAAACTGTGTATCAGTCTGCCGAGTACACCATTGTGATGGCTCTCGGGGTACCCGGGACTGAACGCCACCTTGTTACGCACCTGCCTCATCATGAGGGAGTCTTGTGCTTAACTGGGTGTCAGTTTCCAGCACCAGCCCATTAGCCACCCAAGCACTCTCCTTTGAGCTCTGCAAGCCCTTACCAGCCCTTACTTTGCCTTGCAGGTTAACAATAGGGGCACCCCAGCCCCCGAGTCCCTTTTGAATCATTCCCCTATAGTGAGTTCAGTCCGATTTCCACTGAATGCTCACAGTAATACCAGGTCTGCTGCCCAAAGGAGCAATACACACCAGATTGAATGATTCAGCTCAGGATCAGCACCTTGCTTAATATCACAGCACTTAGATATATTTAGAGTGAAAATCAGAATACGTCTTATGAAAGATTCAAGATTCAAGTGATAGAAAGTAAGAATAAAACAAAATCATAACACGTTCTCTAGAGCAAACTTAACAAAGTTAATCCCCTATCTAAAGACGTTTCTCACCTCCAAAGTCCTCTGCAGCATTTCAGCCACAGTTGGCTGAGATCCAGTTTTCATGAATGTAAACCCACTGCCTGTTTACTTCTTAGGTGCATGAACTGTTATCTCTACATTACTGGCCCAGTGACCAGGGCACTGGACTAGAAACCAGCAGACCCAGATTCTATTGCTGACTCTGCCATTGACTTGCAAAAGAATGTATTTAAAAAACATTGGGCTTGTACCTGTTTTTACTATGTTATACTGTTAAGACTTACTTTTTTATGCGGGAGCGGGGGAAAAAACCTGTTTTACTTTAGAAATGCAAAATCAGGGAAGCCTAGATTTAGCAGGAGGAATTCTTTTGGACAGGAGGAGGGAAGGGAGGAAGCCTTGGAGGATGTGTATTTTGCACCCTAACTGATAAACACTTCCTTTTCCCCTAGTCCCAGTTAAAACGGACTGTTGTGTTGCTCGCACTCTGGTCTGGCACTTAGGAAGTCTGTGTTTAGTTCTGGACTCTGACACAGACCTCTTATTTGTTCCTTGGCATGTTGCTTAAGACCTGAAAGCCCATTAAGGTAAAGGAAAAGACAACCATTGACTTCAGAGATGCAGCTTGCCCTGTAACAATGACAGGCCCATATATACAGATAGGCATTGGCATTATAAACAGATGTTAACACAAAACATTATTTTTTAAACAGTTTGACCATTTCCCCTCAATCAGTTGCACAAATTTCACCCTCTTGTGAGATCACTGGCTGTGCAGTTGCCATAGTTTTCCAGAGCAGACAAAACCTGAATTACTCGTGTGGAAAAAAACAACCACCAGGTGAACCCACCACTTCTTTTGGGGGGTGGAGGACAGGCTCTTTTTTTAGCCTTTGTGTGTACATCCAAAGTAGCACAAGCCCATTATTTTTTCTTCTTGGCAGGTCAAGTGTAAACTTTCTGTGCCTCCTCTTCCCTAAATGGGGATAATGATACTTACTTACATTCACAAAATGCCCAGAGATCTATTAATAAAGTGCCCTATATAGAAGCTAATAATTCTGATGATTTGATTGTTTACTATGTTCAAACCTTTGGTAAAGATAAGCTTTGCCTATTGCTTGGGGTTTTGAGGCCATGTGAAGAACGTAACTTTAAAACCAGGGGCAATTTCTACTTCAGACCCCGTGTTGCTTTGTTTAATGAGGCATGCTGACTTTTGAAAGGATTCCAACTGGCTACCATACCGCAGCACTCTCTCATTAGGTGGCTCATTTTTAAACACTGGATTGAATTTACTTCCATCTCAAGCCGACCTGGTGGTGATCTGCTTTTACACACTACAATTTACAGACCTAGCATCCAAGTATTAATCTGGAGTTTTAATGGAAACCCCTAAGCAGGCTTAAATTGTTTCCGCACTATTTGGAGTTTCCTGCTCTGCTGACTTTTATTTTGTCCCATGTGTGAATGGGTAGAGGGAGGAATCCACAGGAAAGAACAGAGAGGAAAGTAAGGATTTCAGCCTGAGAGTGACAGAAAGCAGGCCAGAAAGAATTAAAGGTTAATTGATACTGTATCCGGCACTGGTGGAGGTGATAGAAAAAATGCTCCTAAATCTGCATGGCAATTAAACAGACACATATTATTTATTACTACTTGTAACTTCAGTTCCTTAGCAAAATATTTTTTCCTGACTACTTTTGCCTTGATTCCTTCCCTGCTGTTTTTCTTCCTGAGCTCTTGCCAGACATTGCTGGTGTAGACTGCATCAACTGGATTCAATGGTCATTTAACAAAACCTTGGCAGACTCCTCCTCTCTATTGTCTTAGAGACATCCCGCCCCCCCATTCACAAGCAGGACTTTGGAGCAGCTAAAGAGTCTGCTCCCAGAGTATCCTTCCCTAGTGCATGCTGGGACAAGACCTCAGTTGTTTAGTGAGTGCTGTGTGGGAAAATGTACAGTGCAGATGTGATCAGCAAAGCTGGCTAGTTTGTACATCACTGTTGAGCCAGTTACTGGGGTGAACACCCTCAGTCGAACACTATTAGTTGAAATGAGCAATCTTGGCAAAGTTTGTTCACACCAGCAGAACAACTGAAAGCAGTGCTGGCTGAGGAAACAAGAAAGGAGTTCCACAATCAAAAATGCTTTTCTTCCTCCCCACATTACAGTAGTGTGACAGGATTCCTGAAAGTCACTGCAGTGATGTTGCCAATTTACGTGGCACAATGGTAACTTCAGCTAGTGACAATGAGAGCAGAAGGCCTGTGGGCTAAAGTTAAGCCATCACGCCTGCTTTCTCCTCTTCAGCTGGTAGCCACCGCCTAGCATTTTTTCATTCGTGACTGAGGAGGTAGTTTTCTGCGGAGACCGAATGTAGTGCTTTCACAATTCTGTATATTTATCATACTTCAGTTGATGATTGAGGACTCCCACTTACCAGTGTTGCATGCCAGAGACAAGACCTGTGCTCAAGTGCTTGGAAATACCCGAGTCTGAGTAGTCAGCAAACTGAGGTGCATGCAAGTGTGTGATCATATGCCTGAGCCATTGCAGGGTTGGGTATTTTGGGATCTTAGATGGTTCCTGAGGGTTTGGAATGTAAATACTCCCAGCTGCTGTGAATGAGAGAGATGTATACACTAGACCTGTCAATATTCAAAATCCTTTGGGAAAAAAAAAAAGGAATTATCCTGTCATGCATTCATTATAAATGACTAACAGCTGGAACACTTAATAGGTTTTAAAATTGTAGATTAGAAAGCTGGGAACAGGTGATACGTCGTGAATTACTTTGAAGATGAAATAACCAATATAAATGCAAAGTGCCATTCCAGCACTAACTCATCCGTACCACTTCCACGATAGGTAGGTACATATTATATCTAATTTTATAGATGGGCAAGAGAGAGCTGCTAGAGAAGCTTGTTTTTATAGCTACTGAGAGATCTGTCAGATTGACAAATACACTTGATCACTGGTAAGAGTCACATGCCCCACTGAAAGGCATTTGGAAACTCTAGCCTAACGTGGCCCTCTCTGTTTTGTTTTTAAACAGATGGATCTCTCAGTGGAAACGCTCTATAGCTTCATGCAGGAGCGCCAGAAAAGGTACGCCAAGTATGCAGAGCAGATCCAAAAGGTCAACGAGATGTCTGCCATCCTCCGCCGCATACAGATGGGCATGGACCAGACGATCCCTCTCATGGAGAGGCTAAACAGCATGCTGCCTGAAAGCGAGAGGCTGGAACCCTTCACCATGAAACCTGACAGGGAACTCAAGTTATAGTCTCTCCAAACTCCCTTTCCTCACCTTCTCATTCAAACATTCAGCACAACGCCACGCTTCCAGCACGCCCAGTTGGCAGTCACTTGGAACAGACTGCTTTGCTGCCTGACTTTTTGCCAGGCTTTAAGAGGAAGAGCTGTCTCAGCTGCCAGAACTGTGAATTGAAACAGTACAGCCAGGAATAAAGGAGCTCCCTATTAGGATTGTTTGGAGAAGAAAATTTACCCTTCTTTTATCCCCCTAGCACTGCCATCTGTATTGAAACATGTGCTTCATTCCTGTAACTAGATTCAGTCTCAAAGAGGAGCGATTCCTCCACCTGATCTTTTTAGAAAAATTTCAAAGGGGTATTGGGTGTAATAAACCCGGTAATGTGCTTTCCATGCCACTGGAGAGGTGAACAATTAGATGGCTGGCAGATATTTACAACATTCCCCAGCCCTGGAAATATGTATATTTTATAGGTGAAAATGTGGAGCCAGGAACAGGTTTATTAAATCTGCCCGTTGTTGTAATTAACATGGTTTGCATGGCGAAGAAGTTTCCCATTCAGTTCTAGTTAGCATCTCTTTCCTTGAGGGTCCTATTTTATGGTCTTATTAATTTATGGGGCTGTAAATGAATAACGGTTCCAGTTCCATGTGTCTGTGTCTTTATTGTTATACAGGCCCTGCTCTCGCCCCCCACGTAGTGATGCTAATCCAGACCATTTACCTCAGAGCAATTCTATCAAAATCTTGGCATCCTTTGGTTTTGCATCAGGAAATAAATGTATTGGGAGCCTTTAACATGCTCGTCAGATTGTTTGCTGCTGCCTTTAGCTGGAAGACTGTAGTTACATCTTTGACGGGAGGCAGAAGTGTCCACTGAGCTTAGTGTGTTGGCTCAGCTGCCTTCGTTCTGAGAGCAGTTGAGTGCAGTGTTTCATGACTAAAACCACACCGCCCTTTGGGATTATGCTCCACAAACTGGTCCAAAGGCAACAGGACGTTCTCACTCTATTGCAAACACCATGCAGCTCTGCAAGGGAGGCAGTGTGCTCGTGCGGGTAGAGCTCTGCTCTGGGACGTAGACAGCTGGGTTCTATTCCTGGCTCTTTCACTTGCCTGCTGGGGGACCTTTGGCAGGTCAGTGCACCTCTCTGGGCCATGGTTTCTCCATCTCTAAAATGGGGGTAATGATACTTTACTCGCCTTTGTACAGTACTTTGGGATCTCTAGATGAACGGCACTATGTAAGCCACAAATATGTAATGATCTGAATAGCTGCTTCATGATTAGTGTTAACTCAAAAGTGAGGAACCCTTCCCTGCTTTTGGCTTGTAGCGACCTGAGAAAAGAAATCAAGACCCACAATCAGGTCCAAACATGTGCTTGTTACTTTAATCACAAAATGTCACTGAGAGTGAAAGACACACACCTGTACTTGGCTTGGGTAGTCACTACACCATTCCACAGGGCACATGCTGCAGCAGGCCTGGATCTTGGAATCCTGAAGCAGGGTGTGATTCCTGTTGGCTGCTTTGAATGCTAGTAGTGTATTCGCAGTTCTGTTTGAGAGCCTCCTGTGACATCCTCCCCATGTAGTGGATGGTTAGATTATTCACCCAAAGGTTTTTTTTGAATGCCTCCTACGGGGCTTTGAAAACAGTATTGTATATGTAGAGAATTTACTCAGCCAAAGTTTGTGTCTAAGCGCTGGTGAATAAGAGTGACTCAGGCTCCTGTCAATATTAATTGCTGCCTGTTGGCAGCAAGCTGCTTATTGTTCTCCTTTGTTGCATCACCTAAGGCCAGGTGGTTTGTATTGGTATCCATATTGCAGAGTGCAGCCCACTTTGACTTATATTTGAAACCTAGCAATGTTGGACTCAAGCCCTCTGAACATTGTGTGGGAATAGAGTCCCTTTGAAATGAAGAACAATTAATGATTCAGATTTGGCAAAAGATTTATTGGCAGGATACATGCAGTAAAGGCAGCTTAATGGACCCAGTTCTCCACTACTTTATACCGTGTGTATTTGTGAGCAAAACGCTGCCAAATCAGAATTCTCCCCTTCCTCACACCAATGGTAGCATTTTACAACAGCTTTGCACCAGTTCTAATGACAACCCAAAGTTCAAGACAAGGGGGAATCAGGCCCCGAGGTCCTGGGCTCTTTCCTAGATTGTCAAGACACTTGCAAGCCAAAAGCCATATAACACACATTGCCTCCGTAGTGGAGAGATCCATTTGCTAAATTGGGGAGCACTGTAATAAGATTCCTTATGCACCTTGGTGCAACCCTGATCTCTGCCTACTATTCCATCGTCCCTGGGTGTCTGACATTCCCTCAAGCAGCTTCAAACAGCAGCCATATTTCCTTAAATCAACCTGACACACAAGTATTACCTTCTCTCTCAAATTACACTGGCTTGAGATCGAGGATGGGCAATATTCAGTCCTAGACCAATGATGAGTTGTGCAGAGCTAGGAGCTGGAGGCTTATACCACTGGGTAGGTCACAAGATACCAGAGCTTAAATTTTGTTAGGTCTTTTTTTAGAAGGTAGGTACCGTAAATGTTTTCTCTCCCGTAAAGGTCTGGACAGTTGGACTCCTGGTATTATGGTACTAAGTCAAAGAGGCAATATATCCTGTGGCTCCTCAATCTATTTTGTCTCTCTAAGTGTGGTGCACACGCGCATATACAACACTTACCATCTTCTAAGTACTTTCCAATATTGTTCCTTGCAGCACAAGTGAGGCAGGTGTCTTGAGTATTCTCTCCATTTTACTACAGCTGCAGAAACTAAGGCAGTGATGTAATTTGCTGCAGATGATACAATATTCCCTCTAATTTTTAACGTCCATGTGCGGAATTAATTTTGTTACGTGTACCGGTATGGAGGTGATGTGTGGTGGGGGTGGGGTTGAAGGGTTCGGAGTGTGGGAGGGGGCTCCGGCTGGGGGTGTAGGCTCTGGAGTGAGGCTGGGGATGAGGTCTGGGGTGCAGGCTGCCCCGGGGCTGCAGCAGGGAGAGAGGACTCCCCCCAGCCCTTGTAGTAGCAGCCTGGGGCCAAGGGAGAGGCACCTTTCCCTGGCCAGGGCAGCTCTCGGACCGCGGGAGAGGTGCTTCTCCCTGCCTCTATGGCACTTGATAGCCTGCCGTATGGCCGCACAGCTTAGAGGTAACTTAGATGCCACAGCAAATCAGCAACTTCTTAATTTATGCACTTGTTGCCATGAAAGATCTAGAAAATGGTCTGATTGTGAAAAAAAAATCTTATTTGTGAGAATCTGGTTGTATAGCTCTCTGGACGCTGCTGAGCACCCTATTAATGCTTTATAAATAGCAAGGAAACAACAATGTGGCAGGCAGGCATCAGTGTTGGGTATCAAAACAAACCAATAAAAATAGTAGCTTAACTGGAAAATATAACTGGGCCCTGATGCCAAACATCCTCAAAGTGTCAGCCATTCTATTCAATGGGTGGCACAGAAAGCGTACGTGTGACGATTGCTTTGTAAAATGTCACGTACGTGTTCTCTAATCGTTCACAATTTTATTTCATTTCTCCACCATTCGATTTTGTAACCCGTAAGTCTTTGGACCACTTGCGGTGGGAAAGCTACTCCCTTCTATAGCTCCATAAGCTGCTGCTTTGGTCATTTTGCTGTTGGTTTTCTTAACTGCTGCTGCTTTCCAGTTTGCTCCACGTCCTGCTTATTGGCTTCATCTCAGACATATGCGATACTCAAGGTGTTAGATGCTCTTTTCTCCCTTCATGCTGTTTAGTATGGCATTTGGTGAAAGCCTGGAGTCCGCAGCCTACTAATGCAATTCCTTTTCCAAGCCTTCTCCCAAACAGCATCAAAAATAGTCCCAATAACGCTCTCCGTTATGCCATCCATGAAACACACCTGGCCAGTAGTTCTGGAAGAGATTCAGCCCCACACCCTGACACTAGTTATACTCCAAGGTGACTGTAAAAGGAAAATAAACATTCCTATCCTTTGCTGCTGCATTATGATGATAAAAAAGGCTGATGGTTGGGGGTTGCTAAAAAATTTTTGCTGCATGTTTCTTTTGTTTTAAACTAGAAATATTAGTCCTTGGCCTCCTGTTATTGATTGAAAATCCTCTGGAGAACAAGGTGGGTTTCTGATATCATGGGGCCGTGGTTCTCAACCAGGGGTATATGTACTCTAAGGGTACATAGAGGTGTTCCCAGGGGTACTTCAGCTTATCAGATACTTGCCTAGTTTTACAACAGGCAACATAATAAGCACTAGTGAAGTCAGTGCAAACTAAAATTTCAGAGAGACAATGACTTGTTTATACGGCTCTAAATATTATACACTGACATGTAGTACAATATTTATATGCCTATTGATTTATTTTATAAATATATGGTCAAAATGAGAACGTAAGCAATTTTTCAGTAACAGTGTGCTGTGACACCTTTGTATTTTTATGTCTGATTTTATAATCAAGTTGTTCAAATGAAGTGAAACTTGGGGTACACAACACAAATCAGAATCCTGAAAGGGGTACAGTAGTCTGGAAAGGTTGAGAACCACTGTCATGCGGGATTAAAACTTGAGTAGATTTTCTAAACATTGTGTGTTTTAGTAACACCTATTTAACTCAGACTCTTTCCTTTTGGAGAAAGAAAGGTTACTT
This sequence comes from Gopherus flavomarginatus, assembly GCF_025201925.1. NCBI lineage: Eukaryota > Metazoa > Chordata > Testudines > Testudinidae > Gopherus > Gopherus flavomarginatus. The sequence goes on from NC_066617.1 coordinate 136,174,196, forward strand.
ACTTCACAGTAACTGGAATTCTTTGAGATGTGTGATCTGTATGGATATACCACTGCGGGTCTGCATGGGCCCATGCACTAAGACTGTCCATGCCTTTGTCACCTCGTGCTCTGACCCAAGGGCATAAGGAGTGGCGTAGCCTGACCACCTCTTCCAATTCCTTTTCTACTGTGAATCACCTTAGGAAAGGATCTGAAGCAGAGGAGAAGGCGGGTAGGCAGCAAAATACCCACAGGGACCATACGTCTGAGAACTCCAGTCACTGCAAGATAAATAACCTTTCTTCTTTGAGTGGTGATCCCTATGGCGTACTCCACTGAGGATGACTTACATAGTATTCATAGAGGAGGAGGGTGCGGGGAACCATGCTGCACCACAGACTGCAGGACCACTGTACCACACTGAAGGATATGCTTGTACCAGACTGTAATATCCAAGAGGGGAACATCCTGAAGAGAAGCCACTGAGGTAGCCTGAGCTCTAGCCAAGTGAGCCCTCCACCCCTTGGGGGGAAGGAGTCTCCATCAGCTCATAGCAGAGCAGGAAGCAATCTGAGATCCATTTAGAAAGTCTCTGTGAGGAGATTGCTTCCTCTTCCATCCTCTCAGTAATGGAAACAAAGAATCTCAGAGATTTCCAGAAGGATTTTCTCCTTTGCAGGTAGAAAACTAAGGCACAGCAGACATACAGAAACTGGTGCTTCCTGTCTTCTTTGGTTGGTGGTGTGAAGGTTTTGGATAGAAAACAGGCAGGTATATGATCTGAGTCAAGAGGAGTTCAGAGGGAATGTTGGGAATTAACTTGGGGTGGAACTTCAAAGAAACCTTATCCTTATGAAAGAACTTGTCTGGAGGGTCTGCCATAAGGGCGCTGAGCTCACCCGAGTCTTATGGAGGTGATTGCTGTCAGGAAGGCCACCTTCCGAGACTGATAAAAGGAGCAGGAAGCCAAATTTTCAAAAGGAGGGTTTATGAGTGCTGACAACACCAGATTGAGGTCCCAGGTTGGTGCCGGTTCTGGTACCAGAGGAAATGTTCTAGTAAGTCCTTTTCAAAAACTTTAAAGTTGTACGGTGGGTGAAGACTGAATAGTTCACCACCACAGTATGGAAGGTGTTGATTGCTGTGAAATGCACACAGTAAGCTGAGAGATAGGCCTGAGTTCTTTAGGGAAAGGAGGTAGTCCAAAATGCTAGGGCTCTGAGTGCTTTGGAGGTATTGGACGACGTTGGCACCAGATAGAAAATCTTTCCATTTAATGGAGTAACATTTTCTCAGGGAGATCTTCCTGCTGTTATTAGAAGATGTTGTACCCCTGTGAACATGTCACTTCCTGGGAGGCTCATAAGTTCTCTGATGGTAAAAGAGGTGAGGAGCAGGACGTAGTTTATAAGGAGATGGTTTGGAGTACTTCTCCAAGGTGCTGGGCTGTAAATACCAGAGGAGTAGATGGTTGCACAGGAGTCTTTAAGAGTGCGAAGAGACATCAGTTTTCTCACTAAGTAGACTGTTAATGTGACAGGGCTGTGACTTATCTCTTGTCAGCGAGGTGCAAACCTGCACTTTCTGCTTGCGGTGCCCCCTGTCAGCTGTTGTCCTCATCAGGTGGGTCTTGAGTGGTTCAGCCCTACAACGAAGTCACACACAATCTAAACACATGAAGGAACATTTCCTGGGGTGAAAGGTCCAACAGGACCTGTCCCTGTGACCTTGTTACTGTCTTTAGCCCTGTTTCTGGGCTCAGTCCTCAGCCCCTTCTGGGCTACCTTTAAGTCTGTCTCTGCCCTGGTAGAGAGCAGTTCCCGCAGGGCTTTCACCCTGGAGACTCTTAAGTCCTGCCCTTCACTTGCGCATCTAACTCCAGATCCTGACCCAGGGACCCTATAAATAGCAGCCAGGTGATGCTTCCTGCAATAGTTGCTGCTGCTATTCCCTAGGCCACTTCCCACATAGCCCCTTCCTCTTCTTGGGTTCTTGTCCCATTTGAGCAGGGTCTGTCCTAGGGCTCCTTGGCTGGAGAGTTTCCCAGTCTCTATCATGATTTCTCAGGGTCTTCTCTCAGGCATTTTTGCCTGGAGAGCTTGTAACAATCCTATCCCTGCTTGAGCAGTGATTCTCCCTAGTCTTTTTACCTGTGGAGTTTTACAGTTCCTTAGTCCATTTTCACCCTTCTGGTCCCAGCCAGTAACTGAACTGCTCGGGCCCTGCAGTGCCTTTCAGCTGAGCCTGCTGCATTCTGATTGGCTGCTTTCCTGCAGCCTTTCTAGGTGGGCCTAGAGAGTACGCAGCCAAAAGTTTGCCAAAGCTCTGGAGAGGACAGTGTGTAAGTATGGCCTGCCTCCATCCCTATGCTGTAGAGGAAAGATGTGATTGGGATTGCTTGAAGTCACACGGCCCTAGAGAGTGTGAAATCCAGACAGACGTCAGAGCAGGGGCTATGGTAGTCAGGGCCGGCTCCAGGCACCAGCGAAGGAAGCAGGTGCTTGGGGCAGCCAATGGAAAGGGATGGCACATCCAGGTCTTCAGCAGCGAGTCCCTCTCTTCCTCTTTGAGCTGCTGCCGAAAAAGAGGGAAAAAGCTGGAGCTGGCCCTGGTCGTAGTGAGAGATTGGACAAAGTTCAACATCGTGTTGCTTCAGCCACCAGAGAAGTGCTGGCTTATGGTTCTTTATAATTTTAATTTAAAAAAAATTAAAACCATTTTGAGGGGGATTAGATCGACATATGATTAGTGAGTTTATCCTTCCACTAAGAAAAATATTTCCAAACGAGGAGAAAAGAGCAGGGGAAGGTTATAAACAATGTTTAACGAAATAGGGAAAAATACTGTGTTTTCATTTCTCTCTTCGCTCTCCATTTGGAAAGTTCCCTGGTCGAGCTGGGTCCCCTGTCCAGCCCTCCAGAAGCCAGGAAGCCTTTCAGCAGCAGTTTGTCTCAACAGGCACCTGCAGCTCCCGCTCTAACAGCCATTCAATAGTCCAATTTCAGTTGAAGTAGCACAGAGGTAAAAGGGGATAGAGGACCAGAAATGGCTGCTGAAAGGGAATCCTAGCACTGTTGGGTTGGAGGGTGCCCCATTTTTGCCTCCCCCGTTCCACAGTCTGCCTCAGATCTTTGTGCCCTCAATAATTCTGCCCCTCCTCGCTTCAGTTTAACATAAAGGGCATAAGATCATTCAGTACTAGTCTCAGCTGTGGGATGGGTAGGTGAATATGTCAGCAGTGACTGGTTTACAGCTTTGAATGAGCCATCTGATGCCATACTCTGATTTCTGTTCAATCTGTCTGCCTCTTACTAGCCTGTGGTTACCTGGTACAGGTAGGGGCGTCTAGTATAGCTTCGGGAGTGAAGAGGTCTGGAGGGGACATTATTATAGAACTGTATTGGGAAGAGAGGAAGGGTGGCTTAATGCTTAGGGTGCTAGCCTGGAACTTGACTTGAGAGACCAAGGTTCAATTTTCTGCTACACACAGACTTCCTGTGTTATGTTGGGCAAGTCACATTCTGTCTGTGCCTCAGTTCCCCATCTGTAAAATGGGGATAATATCCCTGCCCTACCTCACAGAGGTACTGTGAGGATAACTATGTTAAATATTGTGAGGTGCTCAGGTACAATAGTAATGGAGGCCATAGAAGTAGCTAAGATAGGGGATGGTCATGTTCTACCATAACCTAACTAACTGTGCACTGGGATGGTGAGACTGGTAGTGTAGCTGCAGTCCTGGCCCACCAACACTTTAGAAACTGCTTCAGTGGCTTATGTTTTAGGTATATCTATCTAAATATAAAATAGAAGGGACCCTGAAAGGTCATCAAGTCCAGCCCCCTGCTTTCACTAGCAGGACCAAGTACTGATTTTGCCCCAGATCCCTAGGTGGCCTCCCTCAAGGACTGAGCTCACAACCCTGGGTTTAGCAGGCCAATGCTCAAACCACTGAGCTAGGTTGATTGTCCAGTAGTTTATTTAAGGCCATATGAAGGTTGTGTGTTTTTGTTTACTAAATGCAGCTTCCTCTAGTGCTAGGCAGCAGGAGGATTTCTCACGGTGGACTGTTGTCTAAGGACATTTTCAAATTGCTCTAGCCCAGGAGACAACCTTGACTTGAAATATTTATTCGGTTTGGCACTGTTTAGGTTTTATTAATAAATGAAGGATATGTGATTCATGCTGGAACCTCCTCTGTGGTGACTTCTTCGGGGGGGGGGGGGGGGGACTTCTTCTCTTTAGACATACTGTCCAGTTCCTGTGCGTTATCCTGGGGGTGGAGGTCTTTAACCCTGTTCAGTGTTTTATGACGCATATCCTTTGAAGGTAACTGTCTCATTCTGAAAAATGCTTGGAGTTCAGCTGTGGGGTAATCCTGTAGTGATTCAGCCAGCAGCCATCTAAGCTGCAGGAGAGTGTTCTAAGTACAGAAGTGTTCATTAATCACACTAGCTCTGTATTACCTTTTCACATATGCACTATTAGTTTGGCAACAGGTTTTCTGCATGATAATTTCTAGCTTCAAAATACAGGACTGGGCCTCTAGCCTGTTAAGCAGGAGGAGTGACCATTGACCCCTGGCATTTGCTACCATAAGCATTGTATTAAACACACCACCAGTACAGTAGTAGCTATCTCCTGGTATAAAGGTGCGTTACTGGGCACTGGGTTTAGTGTCCTATGTTTAGGACTGAATTGTGCATAGCAGAAGGACTTGAAACATCTGCTGAAATTCTTTTACTGGGTCTCATTTCTGCTGTGGAGGGAGGGAAGGAGATGGGGTAAGATTGTTCAAGGGGAGACAAGGAATTCACGGGTGGGGAAATGCAGGCTGCATCTCCCTGATCAACTCGTAACAGGGACCAGCCACCTAGAAGCCCAAGGGCTAAAAGGAAAAAGCACGTGAGTCTGCCTGTATACATTGGGTTTGGGATAGGAAAACAGCAAACAATGCAAAAACTCCCCTTGGTGCTGGGGTTTTGAACAATACAAAATACAAATTGGTTTAACAAATATTTAAGTGATTATGGGATGTTACCACAATTGTAGTCCAGGCACCCGGAAGTCCTATTTTCTCACAGGAGTCTTTCACTGCACTGTACTGCAGCTGTGACCTGGAATGGCCATCTCTCAAGGTATAGAGTTCGGGTCCATTCCTGAACTGAGAATCACTCAGGCAATAAGGCCCCTGTACCCACAGAGCCCCAGCACTGTTCAGGGCACTACATGTGGGGTAGGCATGTGTTTGCATGGAGTCAGTTGAGTTTCAAGGCCTTAATTTTTTCTCCATGCCAGTTCAGTCTTTGACCTCTTTGACACTGCCTGAGCAAAGCAGTGACTTAATCAAAGGCTCTGTTGCTGTAATCTGTAGTATCATAGTCAGAGCTTTACCTCTGCCAGTTCCCAAACAGTAGGTGGAATTACATATTCAAAAATTTCCCATAAGCTAAAAATAAATGTAAATGACTAATTGTCAGCACTTCCCTCTAATAGGACAACTCTATAATCTTTCAGTCTCTCTTTTTGCAGCAGTTGATAAATCTAATTACACTCCAGCTTTTTAAAAAGGCAGCACTTTAAGGGAAAGGGTGGAACTGCTGAATGCTAGAAATAGCCCCCATTTTCTTTTCTGTTTATAACAGTTGGCCTTAGTCAGGCAGTATAAACTGTAATGGAAGATTTATTTCTAGAAACTCTAATATGTCTTATGTATGACAATTCCACTGGAAGACCTGAATTCCAGTTGAACTTCAGGTAATACTCTAGAAGGGTAGTTTGTCAGGAACTCAGTTTGTCCAAAAAGGATAATTATGAGCAGAATTCTTTTGGGCTTCAAAATAAATTGTGTTGTGGGATGAGTGTTTATCGTGATCACCACAGTATTACAACAATGGAATATTTTTTACCTCAGCAGGAATTTAAAGGTTAAACAAATGCAAGGGAGTTTGGTGAGGGAATAGCATGGTAACTAAAAAACCCAACTATTGAATTTAAACTTCAGATACATTTTTGCTCAGCTTTAATGTGAGAGAGAGGCAGGAGCTCCTAGTGAGAACTGATTTTCAGAACTGTTCAGCCTTGGTCTAACTCTGGTTCTACTGAAGACAAGGGCTATAGAGTTAGGCCAATACTGAGTGCTTTTGAAAACACCACCCCTTGGAGATTTTTCATAAACAGGACAAGCACCGATCAGATCAGGTTGTGTGGTTGCTATGTTCATAACTAGCAGCAGCTTGTTCCACTGCCCTTCATTACTTACAGCAAGTTACAGTTTTGACAGATGAACACACTGCACACACACTTTGGGAAGCTTGAACAATCTGCAAAAATGTTTCTCTAGAAGTGTTACGTACTGCTCTCTTCATACCTATACAGTAAAGCATTTCAGATTTGTTAAGTTCCTCACACTCAACAGCACAACACTGCCTTTTTTTGCATTATGGAGTTCTCTTGTTTGTGACTGGAGACGCAGACTAAGTCATCCACTAGAATCTGGACTGAACAACCCAGGTCTGAAACTTGGCCTTGAGATGAAGCTAAAGGCATGTCTACACAGCAACTAGACAGCCAGGGCTCGGGCTGCAGGGCTATTTCAGTGCTGTGTAGACTTCCAGGCTTGGACTGGAGCCTGGGCTCCAGAGCCCTGAGAAGTCAAGAGGATCCCAGAGCTTAGGCTCCAGACTGAGCCTGGAAATCTACACAGCAATGAAACAGCCCCATGTTTTTCTTTGCTGTGTAGACAGAGGTTCCACAGGTGAAAAGGCAGTGCATTTAATCAGTAGGCTACCAGACCCCTGAAATAGTAGGAGGCAGATTTGAGAATGATAGAACTGGCTTGTGGCAACATGCAAGCTACTGGTGCAGTTGATGAAGGTTTGGTGAGTCCAATTGTATTTCATCTCCTTCCTTTCTGCCAGAGAAGGCTTGGGGTCTCTTGGTGCAGTGCTCTGATAAGCACCAGCATGGAGCACAGGAGGGTGGGTGTGGGGAGAGGAGTACAGTAAAATCATGCAACGGCTGGGTAGTGTATGCAGAGTGGGTGTGAGGAACAACTGGAAGATAAGCAGACTCATTTTGAAACTACTCTTGTTCCTTTTAAGGTCTATTTCTCATGGAGAACTCAAGTGCAAAATGTTGTTCTATTTAAAGCAGAACTTGACTTGCTGGGGGCAGAGTGAAGTCGAACGAGAGCAGACACTGCAAGGTTTTCAAAATGTGCATTTTTCTTCATAGAAGAACATGAAGCAGTTTAGATGAGACATGGCTCTTGCCCTATTTTTTTTTTCCTGTATTGGATTCAGGCATTTATTTAGCACTGGCTGTTTGTTTTCAGAAAGCCAGCACAAAGTAAGATTGCTAGTTACATGGTGCTACTACCTCCTAGGGAAGGGGAAATACAGAAACTTTACCCTCTCCCTTTTAATATTGTAAATGGAACTTGTCTTTTTAAAAAAACAAACAAAAAATCTGCTGAATTTTGGTTGGATAGTTAGGAATGATTTTAATAAGCTGACAAGCAAGGGTTTGTCATTATAGCCTCCAGTGGTATCACCCTTGACTCAGGGGTGCTGGAACAACTTGAGTAATGGGGGTGCTGAGAGCCATTGAACCAAACTGTAAACCCTGTATATGATGGAAACCACTTCAAGCCGGGGGTGCAGCAGCACCAACGCCTTGACCAGCTGGTAGGTTGACATCTCAGCCAAAGAAACAGCCTAATCCTCAGTTCAGTACTGGAAGAGTTTAATCTTACTTGCTTTTCCTAGAAAAAAAGCAGCACACTTACTGTATAACTGCTACCACTTAGTCTCAAAGGTGAGGCCAGGCTGGCATGTCCACTGTCCCCTCATGTGTCACTCCCCCTCAGCAGCAAAAAGGCACTGTGTGCACACACCTGCACATGCAGCATCAGTCAAAGCAGTTATCTGTCATGCTAAACAAACTCTGGGAAGGGCAGCATGAGATCATAGCACATGAGGCACTCCCTTGGCCCCTAGGTAATTTAAACAGTGAAATAGTTGCTGCAAGACCAGTAGCACAGCTGTTCTACAAAGCCTCAGACTATCCACTTGGGGAACTGGATTATGGCTTAGTAAAGCAAGTACCACCGGGCAATTGTGTTTAACAATAATAGATAGTTTAAAAGGTTAACACAAGGATACAACATCTGTTGCTGTTCTAATGGGTAGAGGGTGTGTGGTAACAGGCAACACTACCAAATGATTATTGAAGATGTAGAATCACTACTGCCTGCCAGGTGTGACTAAGCTCAGTTAAAGTTCAACATTTGTTCGCCTCCACTTCAACAAAAGCTACCCATTCTGTAATTAATAAGCAGATGACCAGAAGCAGCCGTTGGGAAAGTTCACAATGCATACAGGAGATCCAGCCTCCTGGTTGCTTGGAACTGTGTTGTATGCAGACAGGTAGGTGCATGCTCTGCAACTGACTGCAAAAAAAGTCTCACAGCCATTCTATAGAAACAGGTACCACTTCTGATTTTATTTCATCATAACATACAAGTAATGCTCATAACACATCAAGATGAGAAACTCATCTTTGAACCATTTAAACAGCTTGCCATACACCAAAGAACATTATATTCAGATTAAACATTTACACACTTCTCCCCTCAGCCTCCATCTCACTTTCCAAACTTCTTAAACCCATTTTCTAGCATCTCTCAGGTACAGGATACGAGTACAGAAATGAGCTAAGGAGATACCACTACTAGACAGGCTCCAAGGCTTCTTTCTCCCATGGTGATGTGCTCAACAGCCCAAGCCAATAGACTGCTGATCCTGCAGCCATGACTTAACTGTCGATTGGAGGATGTTTGGAATTATGAGGAGTTACAATGAGACCAGATTTCAGTTGCCAAGAAAGAGAGTTTAAAAAATAAAATCTCATAGAAGAAGCCTGGAAGATCTCAGCTGTGTTTCTGCTGGCAGGGATGTCTTTAAAATACTTTCCAAACCCCGTTCTTATGAAATATTTGATTTAAAACGGTTACTTAAAAAAAGTGGTTGTAACTGAAATCTGGTTTACATGAGATCTCATAAATGGATCACATGGATCCTGTATGTTACACACATTGTGTGTTTATATGCTGAACAATCACTTTCACTTGCTATATCAAACAAGTGGCAGTATGGGTAGTGATTAGCCAAGACCTGATGTGCTCTACAATGTGGTATCAACCTACATGCTTGCCCAAACTACCCTCCCTTCCTGCATTTCATACACACATAACAAACAGTCTATGGATTCAACCATTCCAGCTGCAGTCTGTGTGTCTCGCACTCTTTAGGATCAAGTTAATCAACTCTGTAGCTTTCTCTCAGTGCTAGTTTTAAAAAAGTCCATCATAGGACACTTAAGTCACATCCTAGCCACAAACAAAACGAAAAAGACACAATCCTGTCCATTTCTCAATATAGTAAAACCTGAGATTTGAGTCACCAACTAGCTACTCTTAAAGAACAAAAACAAGCTGCTGACTTGAACTAGGGCTTCAGTGACTACCAGATCTTAACTGACAAAACCTCAGCCAACTGCTTTAAAAAGCAGTTAATCATTATAAAGAATTTTATATTTTCAGCTGCCTGCACTGAAACTGTACAAACAGTGGGTCCTACACGTCTCCCCCTCCCCTACACCTACTGCAGGACACTGTAGGGATTTGGAGAATTTTCACTTTGTGATCTTTGTCACAACACTGGACTGAATGACGAAGCAGGTTAGACCCCTGCGTCTCATCTGTTGTTTTAATACCATAATCCTCTAACAAGGCATTTAAAGTGGCTGGGGGAAGTGGCAGCCAGAGTACCACAAGAACCACAGGCTGGAGAGGGAAAGCAGCTGGTTTTCTCCCTCTCAGAATAAATAAAAAATAATAAAAAAGAACAAGCCCTATCCCTGTCCCCTCTGGCAGCAAGGATATGACAAGATCTTCCCTAGCAGGAATCTCCAATAGGTAGTTAAGGCTCTGAAACAGGTACTGGCCAGCAACAACAAAAGCAGCAGTGGCAGGATTTACAACTCTCGCCATCAGCAAAACTATATGTTGTATTACCACAGAAGGCCTACAGTTGGGATAGAGACAGAACCGCAATGGCCAGATTCTCAGGTTAGCTTAGAACATGTCACGGGAAATTCTTTTATCTCCAGCTCTTCATCTTGATTTTTTTTTTTTTAAGTCTTATTTCTTTAAATGCCATCTTCTTCCCCCAGCCCATGAAGGATAGTAATGTGGAACCTCTTCTGTCCCCCTTGGATGATTGAGACTTTATCTTAACAGACTGCTCCACTTCTCATCTGAAGTTAGTGGGTCCGACAAGGTTTGAGGGTTGAAGAAGGGATATGTACATGACTAAGTGTGCGCGAATCCGCAAGATTTGGGCAAGGATGTGAAAACAATTACTTTTTTCTTTTTTTAAAAGGTGGGAAGTAGAGACTAAGCCTTTCCCTTTTGGGAAAGGGGAAAGCACAGATGAGACAATTCTCATACTGTTGCTACATTTGTAGAGGACAAATCCAAGGCTCCTACCAATTTTCTTAAAAATAAAAATAAAAAAAAAATCTGCTCTCTCCTCACCAATTAATTTTCAGTAGACCAAGGGATGGTACTACTTGCACCCAGCCACTTATCTCTTGCACGTAGCCCTAAATATTATCCACCATTCATGCTACAGCATTCAGTTCTTCCTTTAGTATCAGGTTTAGAGGTGACAGATCCACACTTCAAAAGCCAACTTCATAATCACACACTAAAAAACCCTGTCTGGCTTTGTGTTAAAATGAATTGGGGAGTGAGCACATTTGAGAAGATTAAATTTTACCACTGGTCTCTAAGCCAACTGAGAAACTTGTGCGTAGACGGCTTTAATCAGTCTCACTGTGTGGCCAGTCATCTATTCACACTGCTTGCAAACTGACTACCAGAGAGGGGGTAGCCATGAAAGCTTTATTTTATGAGGTATGATTTTGCTCTAAAGCAGCTTTCTGGCAAGTCACCTCAAACCTGTCCATTAAAATGATAGTTACATCAATATTTACATTGTCTGAGCTTTGTTTTTAGCCCAGCCCTGCTGTGATCAGTCACCACTTGTTTGGATTCATAACTAGTCTCTGTCCTAAGGAAAAGGATCTCTCTCCAGAAGTCGGCTCAGTCTCAGGGCTAGGGTGCATTGTTGATTTCGGGGTGGAAGGGAGGGTTTGAAGAGGAGTGCTAGAATTCATTTTTGTGATTTTGAATAATGTGTGTCAGTGGAACCAGGGAGATGGCCTGTCAGTCACTAAGAAAGCTTCGTTTAAAGGATGTGCAATTTGTCACATATAATTGCTTCGTCTGTCAGGGAAAACTTCTGAAACACCTGGCCTTCCACCTTAAGTGGGAGGGAGAGAAAAACAAACAAACAAACAAACAAAAAAATACAGCGGCTCTCCCCCATGCAGATTTTAGTTTGTCATGTCTGGTATAAATCTATTCATTGCCTTCACACTGAAGCCCCAGATTTTTAAAAATTTCAGATTTACAGGGAATTCTTTTAAACAACGGGAAAAATAAGCCAGCTACAGCGTCACAATTGTCTGCTATTTCTCAGGATACCTCAATGATTTCCATGCTGCCCGAAAAGCTAGACTGGCTGCCCACTTTCCCCAGTTCCTCTCGGGATCGGTTTTCTGACATGATGCTCTCCCCAAATTCCATCTGGCAGCTTCTTCGCTTAAACTGCTTTTCAAAGGAGCTTTCCTCATGCCAGCTGCGCCTTGAGTCACCTCTGTCACTCTGCTTCTGCCTCCTGCGCACAGCGCTGGCCTGGTCACAGCCAGTGGGCAACTGGCTGCAGCTGTAAGCAGAGTAAGTGGCGCTGCTCCCATAGATTGCAGAAGCAGAGTAGAAGTGTGAGGATTCCGTAGCAAAATACCAGCTGTTGGTAAGGGATGTGGTGGATGTCTGAGGAGCTAAAATGTCAGAGTGCCAGCCTTTCAGGCCCAGCCCAGCAGCAGACTTTCCCACATGTTGCTGACTGGTGGAAAGACCAAACAGGAAGTTTGTTCTGTAGTTGTCTTCCATGCTCCCACTCCGATGCAGCGGGTACAACAGTGACCTTTGAATTGTGCTGCCGCTGCCGGTCCTCCCCATGTGCTGCCGCTTGCTCTGGCTGTCCAGCTGCCAGGCGTTTTGAGGTTTTTTGGGAGGATTGGCCACCTCTTTATCGGGGCTGGTCTCTGGCGTCTGTTCTGAAACTTCCTGGACAGGAGAGAACTGACACAGCTTGTTGCCGCTATCTAGAATACTACAAACATTCAACTGCTGTAAAGTGTCCTCTGCCGCTGCAAAACCCTGCACCGATGCGGTCACACAGCTGCTGCTTGCTGAGTAGGATACTGATTTGATATCCAAAGAAAAGGAGCGCTTCAGTCTGTTGCTATCTTCTACCTTCTCAGAGGAAACCTGGAGTCCATTTATGCCCTGTACCAGAGGGCTATCCTCAAACGCTGTTAAGTGCGAGCATGGCAGACTTCCAGAGTCCATTGGCTTCTGCTCCACAGGCTTGGAGGTAGAGTTAGTGCCAAGCTGATTAGTGGAGAGGTCACTGCTCTGTCCACTTTCAGGGACTAGTCCATGCTCACTGCTTTTTTCCAAATGCAAACGTTTCAGCTTGCTAATCGGTCCAGGCTGCCCAGTCTGGTTCTTAATCTTCTTCTCAAAATCCAGAAGCTGGCCCAGGAAATTGAAGTTGGGAGAAATTGTTGCCCTTTTTTCTTTCACAAATCTAAAGAGAAAATGCAAGAATTATTTAAAAACCCTACTGTTTTAGTGGGAATATTTAGTCACATTTTAGAGTACGAGGCTTACAGCCTTTGGGGTGTCTTGATCCTTGTTAAGATAAGATATTTGGAGTCAGGTTCAAAGAAGCATCATTAATGGATGCAGGGGAGAGGCAAGGAGGGAAGGATAGATCAGTGGTTTGAGCACTGGCCTGCTAAACCCAGGTTGTGAGTTCAATCCTTGAGGGGACCACTTAGGGATCGAGGGCAAAAATCAGTACTTGGTCCTGCTAGTGAAGGCAGGGGGCTGGACTCGATCTTTCAAGGTACCTTCCAGTTCTAGGAGATAGGTATATCTCCAATTATTAAATTAAATTTAAATTAGACAGCAATGAATTGAACGACTCAAACATAAGCAACTAGACAACCCAAAATATTCTCTCTCCTTTTTACACTTTACATAGCTCTTCTTGAAGAAGAGGGGGGAAAAGGTCCCTTTATTTTTGCTTCCTCACTATATATAAAGGCGTTTTTCTGTGCAAGTTTTTACTTTAGATTCTCTGGTTCTGGATACCCTGTTTTGCTGGCATTTTTTTTTTAAGAGCCTGTCAGACCTTCGTATATTAAAAGAAAAATAGAGTTCTTCATTCCCGCCCCCCCCTTAGATCACCTTTAACCCTCTCTCAATATTTTAAATTAGTTTCCCTTGCCAATATTAGCATTGTCTGACCACCTCTCTATCCCATTTTTATCTTCTTGTAGGCAGGGTCAGCCTGTTCTGCAATATGTTGGGCCTAATTTGTGCAACAAGGACCACTGGTTTCTATGATGCATCAGTCTGTCTGTCTTCAGCCAACTCAAAATTAATTGACTTTTATATCATTAAATCTAAAAATGCAACACAGTTGGGCTATGTCAACACTTCAGAATTTTGCAGAAATAGATTCCCCTCAGTTCCTTGGCTGGCAATTTTGTAAAAATTTGCTTCATGCCTGTTCAGTAAAGCACTGAAACTGCTCCTTACGTCCTATTGAAATCAATGGAATTTATGTACATACTTAAATTTAAGCATCCAGTATTGAACCAGATGAACTTAAAATATATAACATTAAGAAAGTACATTTGCTAAATTAGAATCCAAAAGTAAACAGGAGGTTCAATATTGAAGTTTTGGCAAACACTTCCTCTATACAGTTACTTCTTGACAAACTTGTTTGATTTGCATTACAGCTCATGAATACTACCTGTTCTTTAGAGCCTGTAAACAGTTACCATTGTCAATGTACGTGCCAACATAGAAGTCCAACCCCTCCCACCCTTGTGTTTTCATTCCTGGAATCACACAAGTAACAAAATGGCAGGAGCAATCACAAAAAGACAGTATAAGTGGGAGTGGCAGCAAATGCATCTGTCCCTGTGATCATGTATTTGGGTGGGAGGAGAATATAAAAACCCACCAGGGAAAGGCAAAAATCTGGAAGTCTAGGAAATAAGGTGAGGAAGAGTATTAAAAGAGGAGCAAAAACCATCAAAAACCGGTGAACTGTAGAGGAAAGTCATTTTCTCTTACACACATGCGGGAAAGTAAAAAACTCAAAATATACTAAGATATTAAAAAAGCTAAAACACAAAAAAAGTCTCCACAAGAAACTGTTCCAGTCGAACCAAAACAGAAAAATCCATATAACTAAGTTATAGAACCCTGAAATAATGAACTACAAAAACACAAGAGACTGCTTTTTTCGTTTGGTTTGGTTTGCAGTAGCCACCGCTACCAGTCATGGAGAGGACCTGGAACCTTTTGATTACAGCGTATGCGAACCCTTTCAGTGCTAATTCTGTGACTAGTGAAAATAGGCAAAATAATAATAATTAATAATTTGAATTGGAAGATCAGACAATGAGCATAAAATGGCAGCTGACACTACCACCCTCACACATGCATCCTCTGGCAGCTGGGAGAAATGGTACATCCTGCAGATTATTCTCCAGCTCAGAATCTCCTGAGCAAGGAACCTGAAGTATTCATTCTAATGTGTTCAGGAATTCAGTGATTGATTTCATACCATCTTTGTTCTAATTGTTTTCCTCTCTGCTGGTTGCCCTGGTTGGATTAACCCAGTAACTTCTTTCCATCATGTTGGCACTTCTGTCCTGTGTGCTGCTAGAGGCCCCCAAAGCTGTTTTTAAAGTGACACTACCACCTTGAAACCAGTCAGTTAAGGAAAATGTAGTAGTTCTGCATACATAGAAGACAACATGCCAGTTTGGGGTTTTACAAGCATGTTAGTTATTTCTTTAATCAGATAAAATGGATTGATTTTAGTCATTTTTGCTGTTTCTCCTTATACGGTAGTCAGATGTACAAAATAAACTAGAGAAAATATTTTGATCCTTCACTTGGACTTTACTTGTAACAAATGTAAATCTAAGGTTTCAGACAAGTTATTTTATAGTTGTTCATCTTCTACCTTTCACTAATGCAGAAAATAAAATATGCCCTTTGTAGATTTTTAAAAGCTTTGCACCAAAACAACGCTAAACAATTGCGTTTAAAAAAAAAAAAGTCCTTTACCACAACTCTGCACAGAAGTTTTAGACTTGATTGACAGTGACATGTTAGAATTCATTGCAAAAGTTTGGAGAAAGCACTCCTTCAATTGACTGAGTGCTTATAGTCAATAAGAAATCTCATTAGAAAAGGTGTTAGACTTCCGTCATGCATACAACACCAGTTTAACTTCTCCCAACGTTGCCAACCTAAAGTGATTGTAACACAGAATCTCAGTCTGCCTTATAAAACAGGTCATCACTGCATATAAACCATGTAGTTTTTGTCTATGTCCGGTCTAATTCGTTCATCAGCATCCTGCATTTGTGCCACTTTCACCATATCTAATGGAAGTTCTTTTGCATTAGTAGGTTCCTAACTAGTTCTGAGGAGGTGCAGTGTTCAAATCTTACATGATACATCTCCCACATTCTGTAAAGAGCAGCCTTTAAAAACTAGAGTTTCTATCCCCCCCTCTAATGAAACATTGGTTAGATCCAGAAGAAATTCTGCCACTCAAATAGAAGTTACCCACAGGCAGATTTTCAAATACCCTTCTTCCCATCACAGCGACACCTGTAGTAATTTGCAGGGTGTGTCTACCAGCTCAGCAGCAGCTGTTCAAAATTATGTTCTTGGGAGCTTATAGTGCACAATACAGATAATAATGTACTCAGAAGTGAATGAAAAGAAAGCCAGGTTGGCTTTCTGCGGCATTGAGAACAAAATGTTTGTCAAATGAAGTACAAAAATGGTGGTAACAAGCCTGTGTTCAACCTTCCCGAAGCATTCACAGTCAAGCTAGATTCCAAATTTGCCGACTCATGTGAAACAGAGCTCAATTCTTGTACAAAATCCTTGGCTGCCCAAAGAACGGTTACTTCAAAAGATTGTCAGAATGACCGTTGACGGACTTCAATGGCAACAAATGATTCATCTTTCAGTTTACTTAATTCCTAGAAGACCTTCACTACAGCCATTTGTGATCATCATCCAATACCACCGGTAAATCATTAGATTCAATCTAGCATTTTAAGAAGTGCACACACTATATAAACAACATTTGCTATTCTGGTTTCTCTCCTCTCTCTTTGTGGCTTATATTGGCACAGACTACTAGATGGTGGCCTACATGTGGTCTCATCCGTGTATTCTATTTCTTCCTAGCTATTACTATTATTTAACATTCTACCCCTTACCTACTCTGAGCAGAGGCCAAGACTATATTCTGCAGTTGGGAGCTAACTGCCACACACTCACATCAATGGGTGGGGGAACTTGATGGGACCAGTGGTGAAAGGGGGACAGTCCCAGGAGCAAGGGAGGGAGACACTCACCGAGGGACAAGAGGTAGCTTCTCCCTCTGGGGTCTCTGGCACCCATTGGCCAGCTGGGGGAGAAAGGTACTGATTGGCCACCATTCCCCAGCTCTCAGGATTTAGCTCAGCACAGGGGCTACATGGCTCCATTTCAGTAGCTCACCCTACCCACCCGAAGTAGAAATGGGAACCTGGTCTGACATATGCTGATAGACTAAACAGGGTCTAGGCAATCACCTGTTTAAGGGAGCAGGAAGGAGTTCTCTCTCTCATGGACCAACTGGGAGGGGACCAGGAAGTTTTTTGCCTTCTTTGTGACACCTTCAAGCCACAGTGAATTAAATAGCAATGTGCTTAGTACCTAACCAAGGTAGAGTTTATTTGTTGCAACTTGTGGCCCATTTCCAGTGCAGTTAAGAGAATAAAATGAATGGTTCCCATAAGTAAAATAGCTGGAATTTTGGAGGTGGGTCTTGGGCTCATGTGATAGGTAAGACCTTGTGGCCCTCACAGGCTGAGGTCCCTAGCCTGCTGCAGCCTCTGTCCCCCTTATGGGGGGTGGGGTAGGGAGGCTAGGACTCAGAGCAGGGGGGGTAGGAGGGGTCGGCTGAAGAAAGCCACCCCACGTTATGAGTTATATGGTAAGAAGCCCTGTAACCCCACACTGGAACCAATTAAATGCCTGGTATAGGAAAGTATGGGTGATGGGTGGGTAGTGCCCCTCCTGTATTAAAATTTAATAAAAGTTGCAGCCTGCTGCTCCATTCCATGCATGTGTCTGTCTACATCAATGTTAGGTTTTTACTTCCTACAAAACAACGGCAGGGCTGAGTCTGCAGGAAGCCCAGATTTAAAGCAAGAGCAACTTCTGGTATTCTTGGATGAAGAGGAAAGAGTACATGATGAAATAATGTTAATAAGTTTCAAGCTGACAAGCACAAAAGCTCATTTAAAAGGAAAAATCTATCCTTACCTGTAGGCTTCATCAAGGGACATATCCATTCTCTTCATGATGTATGCAATTGCAATTGTGGCAGAGCGGGAGATCCCTGCTAAACAGTGCACTAAAACTCGCCCATTTGAGGCTTTTGCTTTTTCTGTACAATAAAAAGAAAAAATCATGAAGTGTCACGGTCAATGGCACAGGGTGATGAAATATTTAATAGCTCCCTGTTGAAATGACAGAACTATACAGTTCACTCTTTATACCAGATCCCATGGAAGCTTCAAGCAGAAATCAGTGTTATGACTGATACATTCTCTTTCATTGCATGTACCCATGTTGATCTGTTCTTGTATTAAGAATATTACTGTATACTTACAGCATTACAGAAACCATCTCATGATGCACTAAATAATAATCCTAACAAGGACTCACTGGGAGGGATTTGTTCCCATTTTATATATGAATAAAATGTAACACAAATTAAATGATTTGACCAAGTTCACATGGTGGGTCAGTGTCAGTGTTAAAGCTGAGAGTAGGACCTGAAAGTGCAGCTCTCTTGGCTTCCTCCCTCTTGCTCTAAACATAATGCTCTCTCCTCAAAAAAAAAAAAAAAATTGATGGAGCAGTAGCTTTGTTGTCCTGCACCTAATGAACTCAACGGGAGCTTAACCATAGTTCAAGCTCTTCATGCAGATTTAAAAAAAATAAAATAAAATAAAATAAAGGAAACCTGTAACAGTTACAAACACACACACACACACCTACACCTTTGTTTTGAATCACAAAGAAGATGATACAAGAGAAGAGAAAAGAGAGGAGCTCAAAACTTTTATCTTTCCATTTCCTCTGAAGTAAAAATTTACGTTTATACTGAACTCATACCTAGAGCAATGATTTTAAACTTTTCGTTACATCACACGGTATGTGACCCAGGGGAATTCTATGATTTAGGCTAAGACTTATGCAAAAGGTAAGTCGGTGTCAGCTGTCCTTTTAATCTGTGCTGGAGAATGAAAATCTTACAATGCTGTTGCTAAGTTTGTTTATTTGTTTAAAGACTTCTGTCCAATTGTACAAAAAATCTGTGGTTACATTTCTTATCTTTTGGATAAGCTTATTTTTACAAAAATCCTGAATCTGAAGCCAAATTTGACCCACCTATGTCCCTTTAAGAAAGATTATGGCAGAGTTCTTTGTTCCCACATGACATTTATGTAATGCTACATATGTGTTCAGCAGGAATCTGCAATTGGCGCTTAACTCTACTTCCCTTTTTATGGCACTGCTATGGTATGTGCTGATGCTCTTACTGCTTCTAAGACCTTAAAAATCCCCTCTGCAAATTGTCAGCAGAAGTACCTTTCTTAACTGTTAGTGTGATGGAGAGAGGCAGGCTGTTTTCTAGCCAACAGAGACCACGTAGGTAGGGTACAGCATTACTTATTCCAAAGATCACCAGCTAACGAACGTTTTCTGATGGCAGAATGATTGCACATATTTATAAATTTTAAATACACATGCACACTTATATTTATACATGTCATTTTGTTCCTGTATGTGGCATTGCCTTTTATGCTGATAAATGCAGTTGAACTACTTAAAAACCCCAACAACATTTCAATGGAACTGTAACCACTCAGGAGAAAGTCTTCTATGTCAACTCCATAAAAACATCTAGTCAGTGCATAGCACTGCTCTTTCCCCTCACCCTCCCCCATAAGCAAAATGTCAGTATACATAGAGAATGAACAAAAACAATGAAAATATTATTGTGCTATTATATAAAGTTGATGGTGCCTGAACTGCATGTTCAGATCTACTCATTCTATCTCAAAATAAGTATAGCAGAAAAGAAAGGGGTTCACAGATAGGCAAGAACATAATTAGAAACAGAGAGATCTGAGCTGGAGCAGAAGTTGAAGGTTTGGGACTGCTGAGTTTAGAGAGGAGATGTATGGGTAGGGATACAAGAGTGGTATATAAAATGACAATTGCATATGGAAGGTAGATCAGGTGCTTCTGTTTACTTTCTCATAATAAAATACAATGAGACACCTAGCAAAAAAAATAATCGAAGAATTAAAATGGATAAAAATGCTTTAAAAAAAATACATGGCATAATTAGCATAGAACTATTTTAGCTCATCTTCTTACCAATAAAATCAACTGATTTGTCTAACCAAGGCAAAATTTTCTCACAGAAGCTGTCATTCACAGGAACTCTCAAGAAATGAGACTCTGGGATAAAGTCAGGTTTTGGACAGGTATTGCTTGCGTTTAATACATAACCAATAGCATTCTGCTGCATCAGCTCCTATAAGAGACAAAGATCAAGAGTGAAAAAAATACAGCCCTATATCTGGCAGGTAAAAAAATTAAGCATATAAAAGTAATCCTGAGCCTAGTTTGAGTGTTACTTAACTGGAAGCTAGATCAGAATTCCTATTTGCATAATTCTAACTATATGTTAGACATCAGAATGGCCATACTGGGTCAGACCAAAGGTCCATCTAGCCTAGTCTCCTGTATTCCAACAGTGGCCAATGCCGGTGCCCCAGAGGGACTGAGCAGAACAGACAGACAATCAACTGATCCCATCTCCTGTTGCCCTTCCCAGCTTCTGGAAAAACTTCTGTGTTGGATTATCTTGCTAAAAACGATCTGATCAAGACACACTTAAATGGATGGAATGATTACATACTCATAAGGGGAGACTTACAAAAGAAGGAGAGGGGAAACCCCTCCACTATTCTAAAGTGTAAAGCGTTGTTAATAGGAGAGGTGGAATTCGCTGCCATTTTTGTTAAAACATATGTTTGTTTGGTGGCAACAGAACTGGCACTCCCAGCATGTCCAGTATTAACCGGCTTACTTACCATATATGTAGTTCTGGTTTACCTGTCACAGAATAAAGTTACCCTCTCAGTGAGGGCATAAAAGAGGGGTCAATGAAAAATGTGAAATGAATCTGATAGCTCCCATACTGCTAATACAATAGAAGAATGATCCCTAAAAATGTATGTAACTTATTAGCAATTCCAATTTTTTGTTGTTGCAGTCAATATTCTCTGCATTTTTGCACGTATAATGGCTAAAACTATGTTTATGTCATAGAGGTTGTGGAAGTCATGGAATCTATGATTTCTAGAGATCTCCGTGATATTTTCTGCTTCAGCCTCAGAAGCTGGCAACCAGCAGGGTCCTGACAGAGTTACAGTGACAGGGGGCCCCCTGCAAGGTTCCAGCGACAGGTGACAGACTCCTGAGATGGCCCTCCTTGGGGCTCCAGCCACAGGCAACAGCCTCGTGCAGTGGGAGGGGGACACCTTGAGTAAGCGGCTGGGGGTGTCTCATTTTCTCTTTGGGAAATATGGTGACCCTGCAGCTCCCAGCCACTGTGATGGAGGGGGGGCCCCCTGCAGCTTCCAGCTGCCTCAGGCAGAGGGGGAACCCCATAGCTCCCAGCCACCCAGATGGCAGGAGAAACCATGGAGCTGCAGCAGGAAAAGTCACAGACAGGTCACGGCTTCAGTGAATTTGTTTATTGACTGTGACCTGTCCATGACTAACAAAAAACAACCATGACAAAATCTTAGCCTTAATAATGGCAATTGAAAACATCCCTGCTAGAACTAACACTTTCATCACCAAATAATAAGTTAACACCTCCCCAGTTGGCTAGGATATCCCTGGCTTCTGAGAGTTGTATGAAGGTAGGTTCTGCATATAAATCAGTCTACCCTGGTTAGTGAAGAGCTAAAGGTCCCGATCTGGAATATATTTTCCCAACATCTGTCAGAATCGGGGCTTTTTCATCCCAGCTTCCTGGCTCTGCCACATACTTCTTTTGTGAGCTTGGGCAAGTCACATCTAGATCCACAAAGGGACTTACACTCCCAAGTCCAACATTTAGGCAGCATTGAGATCCTCAAATCTCCCATTCAGCTGCTGCCTAATCCTATAGGCACTTGAAGTCCCCATGCACTTAAGTTTCTGCAGGTGGCCTGTGCAAACCTGCCTAAATCCTGATGCTGCTGAGCTGCTTGGTGCTCTAGCTCATGACTAAACCCCAGGGGATTTCAAAAATAGGCGGCCTCCACCTGTCTCACCTGCAGGGCCCAATCAGGCATGCTCTGAGCCTGCCTACCAACTGGATTGGGCCCTAAACCAAAGACATCTGACATATGACCAGATCTGGGGAGAGGTTGGGGGGCGGGGCTAGGGTCAGAGAGAGAAAGAGTGTGTGTATGTGTGTGTGTGATGTGCTTACCTTATTCCAACAGAACTGTCGAGAGGCTAGAGGTAAAAAGGAGTCTGAGCTAAAGAGGAAGTCTTCCCCCATTTTGACTTGTTGTACTCAGTGAGTAAAATTCAGCCTAAAACATGAGTTGTAAGTGTGGCTTCGGGACTTGTGCAAGCTCTCTGCTGCGGGCTGAATATTCTCCAAAGAACAATGATGAGCAGCACGCTTATAAAGCACATTGAAACCCTTCCAGCTGGGATTTTCAAAAGGACCCAAGGGGAATGAGGCACGGAGTTTCTACTGAAATTCAGGTCTAGGCACACACCTCCTTAAGAGCCCTCTGTTTAGGAAAATGCAATAGTAAAGGCAGAGAGTGTAAGTAATTAATTGCTGCACAGCTTTATATGTGTTTAAAAATAATTGATACAGCTGTCACATTAAGGCTGGGATTTACATGTAAGCACATCCAGTAAGAAAAATGATGGTCTAGCAATTTAAATATTTTTAAAATGTACAGTTTACAGAAATTAGTGCCCCCACCCCTCCATTACTGTATCTTCCCAAACAGCTGGCTCTTAAGATGTCTGCAGACTTGATCTTTTGTCCATTAAATTAATTTCTCCCTTTTCCTGTTTGCATACCCAGTTCTATTTTTAAGAGAGAAATCAGTTTGGCAGTAGTAAACTTGTAGGTTTGTGTGTTTTTATTTTTTTGGCACACTAGAAGGATATAACTTCTTAGGGATTAAACAGAACACAAAACACATACTTGACAAGTTGCACACTTTAACTATTGATCATACAATCCTCTTTACTACTATATTTGAGAATCTTGTATAGCCAGGGACCTAGAGAAACGTGAGGAATACAGCACAATGTTTCCAACAGGGAGCATTTATCAATGTTTCCTCCATGAGAGTCAATAAACAGTTTGCTTAAAAGACACACAGAGAAGACATTTGTCCTCTGAAGAGTTACTGTGCCAAATCTGGAAGTTAATTCAGTCATTCCAACATGAAACAGGCATTTTAGTCCTGATGTGAGTGCCAAGCTCAATGCTACCCTAACCAGGGAGTTGGGAATGGGGTCTGGCGAGGGTGGGCATGGGCGTGATATTTTTAAGTTTGAGTCAAGGTTGCTTGACTCCCATCAATGCAAATACTAAAAGAAAAAAAAACCACCACCAAATTCAGATCACTAAGAATAATACAGATCACCAACTCATGTAAGTTCTCCTAAATGTTACAGGAATGCGGCTGCCATTTGCAGTTTAACAGTGTACCTCACTTACTTTCACATGCCTGTACAAAATCACACACAGAACCACACTCAATGTAATTTACAAAAGCCACACTGGGGGGGGGGGGGGGCGCGCGGGCAGGGGGAGAATGAATTTATGGCCAACAACCATTGCTGGAGTTTGAGACAGTTTGTTCAGGATGAGGGAAGAGACATACGAGCTGTGAAAGGGGAACTGCTGAGTGAATGTAGACGGGGTGTTGAATGGCTTCTCTCTTAGCTTTTCATATGGTGCTGGTGGGCCACTCACTCTAAGAACCTCAACTCAAACTTCAAGATTTTTGGTGAGGAACTGATTATGTAAATTGGAATGGAGAGGATGGCATAAACCAGCGCATTCCAAGCCTGTGTGTATTTGAGTTTAAAAAAAAAAAGAAAAAGAAAAAGTTGGTGCTCATCTTTGAGACTAGGCCTCAAGAAAGAAGTTACGATTCCTTGTGTTTGGGATATCAATCATTCACTGAGCTGCAGACTATAATGTAATAACCAGAATAGTGACTTCACTGTGAGGCACCCAAGAGGAAGAAATGAATTATGATGGGAGGAAGATCCAGAAATTCTAATATTAACAACTACGTGAAAAGGAGGTAAATGCTCTTTTATCGAGTTATTTACATTTTTTGTCTTGTTTAATCTTAAAATAAATGGCTACCCTAAAATGCCATATTTTTCCTGGACAAAAAAGTCAGGTCTAGGAAAACAAAATAGTTCTGTAAGGAGCAAAGCAAAAGGTTTTACAGTTACTTATATAAAATGTGCTTATGAAATATACACAAGCCTGAGCAACTCTTGCTTACACCTGCAAACATGGACTTGTACGTGATATGCCACCCTTTGAAAGGGACACAGTCAGGTAAGCATATGCCCAAAATGTAGGTTGTGTCCTTACACAAATTTTAAGATTAACAAAAACAGAGTGTGTTTGGGTCTAAATACCCCCCTTGTAACATTTTTGCAAATATTCAACTTTGTCTTAAATATTTTGAGACCCAGAAAGTGGAACTGACTAGTCAATTTTCATTATCCATAAATACAGAAAGTTAATAGTAGAGAGGGTTAATATGAGCCTGACTTTACAAATGTTTATACCCAACTTTGCTTGCATGCCCAGTCTGACAGATTTCGATGGGTCTATTCATACGAATAAAAGATAAATGCCTAAATATTTCCAGTGCCAGGCCTCAAGTACTAAATTCATAATGGGTACACGAGAAGCATTTCTGAACTTTGTACCTATTTTTAATTTAAACCCTAAAAAGCTATCCAATATAAAATCCTAAAATAGAAATAGATGTTCTCTTAAAATATTTGTTTAAAACAAACTGTAACGTCAAAGTGAACATGTAAAGAATCCCTGGGACTTTGTAAAGAAGTTTCAATTTTTGTTAGTCATAAAAATTTGCAACCACACATTTCTGCATGCCTTTCCTTTACATAAGTGATACTATTTATCAACTATACATATGAATCAGAAACATTGTGAATATTGTTTTAATTGGTCTAGGTTGGGGATTACTGGTAACTTCAGATTGAAGGTACAAAAAACTTCTGCAACAGGATAAAATGTTTAGTTTCTCCCAGGAGTCTCACATAAGACTGCAGAGGACAACACTCAGCAAGCTTGCCAAGTGATGTGTCAGAGACTCCTCCAGCCCCATAAACTAGACTGAATCATCTACAGGCTCCAATATCCACAGCTGAATCTTATGGCAGATTTATAATTCATTTTGCAGAATATTTTGTATAAGTTTCAGTGATGTGGAGATCAGCTGGTCTGGTTGGGATTGCTCACAACACAGACAGACAATCGATGATCAGAGAGCACTTAGAAGGCAAAAGCAGGGACAATAGAGACCTGTGAATTTTATAGAATTTGGGATTTCCCTGCAGAACTGCCTATATATTTTCCTGCACTTTCCACAATTTAAAAACCATGAACAAGGAGCCTATCTTCTCATCCTAATAAGGGCCTTGTCTTGTAACCTGAAGCAGCGGAGACAGAAGCCGAGCTGTCAGTCGGGGGCATGCAATCCTAATGGCTACCTCAGAGAAAGTTCTTCTGCCACTTGTCACTAAGTTTGGTTCCCTTCCTTCCTTCCAGCAGCGAGTCCTCACTTTCATCCCTTTAGAACATTTTTTTTAAATGATCCATCTCTTCTAGATTGCTCTCCTTTTAAGCACACTCTCAACAGTCATATCCTGGCGCTAGTGAAAGGCTATGAAAGTGACCCTTTCATCTAGGCAATCAAGCATTGGAGGTTCTTATCACGGTGAGCCCTCTTCCAACTTGTTTTCTGAAACATAGTACCTCACATATCCATCACTGCTGGTACTAGCAGACTGCCAGAAAACTGAGGTGCTCAGGAAAGCTAAATGAAGAAGGCTGTTGGCACCTCCCACCAAAGAGAAGGAAAAAGTCTCTTTCTGCTGCTAAATCACCTGGGAAGGTGTCAATGGGATTCCAGATGCAGAGATCTTCCTTTTGCTCTCTCAGCTACATAGAGAAGGCAGAAAAGGCTACAGATATTCAAGGTGAAAGCCTTGGTCCAGACTTGCCCAAAGAGGCAAGTCACCAGGACAATAAGCAGAGAGCCATCAATACCCTTTAAACGACCTACTTTCTGCAGGGTAAGCCTCATCAGAGATGTCTAGCTCACAATAGGAGTCTTCCGCCTTTTGTTCAGAGAGAGGGGGAGGAAGGACAATGTATGATAGACAAATAGGTCTGAGACCATAAGATGCTGCTTTGCCCTGGAACTGATAAGAAACCCAAAAGATAGTTCCTAGTTTCTGCTAGAACTTCTAGCAAACTGATAAATGAAGAAATTAATAATCTATCCAGGACGGGAACAGAACCACCAATTCGGGGTAGAGAGATTTATTCCACCTTTTATGTGGCTCTCCAAAGGAAATGGAAAGTGGATAGTGATTATAGACCTGAATTCCCTCAACAGATAGATGAAGAAATGCAGGATTTGATGGAATTCTAGGGTCCCACTTTAGCTCTAGTCATGGACAACTGAAGGACTTTTATCAATCTAATGGCCACATACCTTTACATCAAGATCAGAAATTCTCATGGCATGTTCCCCTGCTTCTGCTGAACCAAAAAGAATAAAAGAGAGAGCGAGAGAGACAGACACACACTTAGGGCTCTCACAGACAACCCCTCCACTCTGAAAGGATTCACTCCCCTTATCCCACACCCATTTCTCAACAAAGTTAACCCAAGCTTTATCCTTGAAGATTACACATACAATAACTGTGCAAGTACTTTCCTCCCTTTACAGGCATTAATTTCTTGTAAGTGTGGAGAGGAGCTTCTTTTTCCCCCATCAGGATTATTCACTGGCTAGGGGCCACTATGGGCATAACAAATAGCAAAGTCTTTAGTGTCTCAGAACCAGATGGATAACATGAAAGCAAGAGTTCTGTCCCTCATCCTGAATGCAGGGACCTTGATCAGGAATCTGGTGGGGCTGCTGAGCAGGACTTTGTCATGTCTGGACATGACACTCCTTGGGGATCATTGTGTATTTAAAATAATCAGAATAGAAAATAAAGGCTCTTGGAGAAGTTCCATGGGTTTGTGGCAAGGCAAAAAAGAAAAATCTTTGATTTGCACTGTCCTGGGACCACTAAGAATATACACGCTAAGAAAAAATGATAAATTAAATTACTCAGACATCCACCAAAAACAAGTTGGGTCTAAACTGCTGGCTTGTTGCACAGTAAAATATGTGCAAGTTTTAAAAGAAATATCTCAAGTGAATATAATCGCCATGGACTATCTTCCATACTGGCTGCTTTCTTTATGTGCTGTGGAAACAAGTAACTAGTAAATTGCCTATACTCCTAGGACTCCATTATTTTAATGGATCTAAAAAGCCATGAACAATACCTTATTAAAAACAGACTGGAAAGCAGAGAGAAACAGAAGGAACTGGAAAGAATCTAATTATGGTAAAGGGATCTGAATGTGATAGAATTACAGGCCTGTTAAGACTGGAACAATAAATGTCTTCACACACAAGTTTTTACATGCATACGAAACTGGACATTCCCTACTTGGGTGAAGAGGTAACCTGGTAGGGACCGGGAAAATACCACTTTTGTGGGTCTTAGATAGTTCTCACAGTTCGTTATTTAAACACCTTGTAAATACCAGCTGTCAAATGGGAATAAACTGGAATTTTGAGAAAGAGGGAAGGTTTTGTCCCCCCTTCATTTCAACATAAAACAAAAGTTATTACCCGGTGAGGTGACATGAGGGCTGAAGCATGAGCCAGGAATGTAGATAGTTCATGTATGCACATAAGGCAATAGAAATTAGATACTGAGGAAGCTTTTAGATAAATCATGAGCCTGGCCCCCTGCAAGAACTTTTAGTTCCCCCACAGAACGTGTAATTGGCTATTTTAAAACCACTGCAGAACTGCTGATTTTAGGAAAGCAGCCAAGGAATAGCAACCTATTAAACTTATTTATACTTGTGATCAGTGTTTTACCGCAATTACAGTGCTATAGTATGGATGAATTTAAAAGGCCCAATGGACTGTCCAAGACTTTATATTTTATAAGGTGACTTTAAAGCAGGATATATGCAGTAATATCTCCTTACAAGATGCCCGGTGTTTCAAACAGATTTTTCCTAGCACTTCTAGAAAATACAACATGAAATAACACAAAATTTTTTTTTGTCCTGTACTTGCCATCAGTACACTTGTGTTCATGACTTGTATGTTTGCCAGAAGAACTAGTTGGAGCCACACATGAAGCTAGTTCAACTTCTGCAGTGACAGATGATTAATTTCCCGTTAGCTGGTAGATTACTGAAATAGGTATCACATAGCTGATTGAGGTTAAGCCACACAAGTCTGTCAATTGCATTTACGCAAGGTGTTTTGCAGTTGTACTGCTGTAACATCACAATGCACTTACAAGACGCAATTATTTCAGAAAGCGTGATCTGTATATTTTTTGTTTTGTTTTTAAGCAACTCTTTTCACTCCTGAAAACTACACATCCGTGGCCGTAAATAATAATTTCAAAGTACCCACCTTGTTGAGGACATCTCGCTGGCAACCAAGGTAAAGATGAGGCAGGATTCTGGTTGGACCAATGTTGGAGACAGGTAAGCAAGGTTGAGAAATACAAGTAGGGACTAGAACAGATTTTCCTTCACAGAGGCCAGGGAAACAGCTGGAGAATTCAGCAAACCCACCTAAGAAAAGCAAAAACCTGAGTTTCAGTTCAGTGGGGAAAGTGCAAGTCAAAGTATTTTAGTGTACCCCACTATCAGTTCTCAACACACACAAATAATCTGGGGTTGGGGAGCAGTGATGGGATGCAGCTGGAAAACCCTAGAGAAGCAAGATGATAGAGCTGCATGTGTGTCTTTGCCACAGCTGCTGTGACTGCCAAGTCCAGTATATAATCCAGCACAGAGTCTTGCCTCATATACCCCGCACCAAGATCTAAAAGAATCCTGAAATGTTTCTTCTCTTCATTACCTCAAAAACTTGAGGTACCTCTCAATTCTCAACATTTACTTGTGGAATGGAGACAACAAAAAATAGCCCCCCAAAAGATATCCAATCACCTAGAATTAGCAATGACATTGTCCCTTTCCCCTTGAGCCAAGGCTTTAATAATTCACTGCAATCGCTGTCACAGCAATGGAAAGGAGAAGGATGGGTCATCGGTACAGGGTTTTTAAAGGTGTTAAAATGCATGGTTAGCGGAATGAACACTGACGGCAGAATTTTTCCATTATCCTAGCCTTGTGCCCCAACAAAAAAATTCAGCCTGTCTCCCTGTAGACCTCACATTTCAAAGCTACAACAAGTAGAAACTTCAGCCTTTTTTTTTTTTTTTTTTTTAAATAAAGGAAGAAAGTAAAAATCTAGATTCTGGGATTCCCCTGGCAGATGGTCAGTAAAAGTAACAAGAATCTTGACTAACTGGTCCCTCATTCATTCTGGTTAATGCTTTAGATTCTCTTCACATTATGGTTACCCTAGTATTTTTATTAAAGTTTTCCCCTTGTTGCATTATCACATATGTAGACTGGCTGCTAGTGTTTTAACCACAGTATTGTTTAAGTCTGCTCAAAGAAGGTCTAACGGACACTAGGACTACAACCCCAGTGGTTACCACTGACCTGTCTACACTAGCATTCCCACCATTCATGTAGCTCTGCTGGTAGGAAATATGAAGATAAATGCTAGTGCAGACAAGGTTAAGACTGTTAGCCACAAACAAGTAAACATAGTTCAAGATCTTGTCCCACTGGCATCAATGAGAGCCTGTGATGGGGTATGTAGACGCCACGCTAACTAAGAGAGGGTTAAGGAGAGCCTGTGGGCCCAATCAGCCCCACCCTGTTACATGTGTGAAGTGCCAAGCTTGAAGGGAGGAGTTAAAAGAGTAAGAGCCCCGCCCAGTAGAAGCTGACTGGGAGAGGACCTTTCGGCTATCTTCACGAAGCAAGACCCAGCTGGGGCCAGAGCCAAACTAGAACCTCTAAAGTCTCGGAGCCTCCTCAGGGCAGGCAGCCCTGTTGCAGGACCGTTGTGTTCCTTTTATTCCCCTGATCTAGTTTGGTTCCCATTTTGGGGGTGGATCTGCAGAAGAGAGTCAGCCTAGGAACAGGCTGTGAGAAGAGCCTTGCTGTGGCGTATGGTCAGAAGCAGCCGAGGGATACAGAAGAGAGGGTCTGAAGAAACAGTCTTTATCTGTTTCCTGGTCTGGAATCCAGAGCAGAGTGGGGGCCTGGGCTCCCCTCTGGGCCCACAAAAAGGCAGTGGTGCAAAGACCCGGGAGGCAGCTGCTGGAAGGTCCACAAAGCCTGAAGTTGAGCTGAAGCTCAAGGGCTGCCAAAGGAGAAGCCACTATGTCCTGCCCAGCCATGAGATGGTGTGCTTGTGGTGAGTATACTCTTCCACAGAGCCACTGCCTTCAAAGGGTGTGAGAGCCAATCCTTATTTCTTACTCTGTCTGCCTTTAATATGCCACATGCCTTTCAACGTCAGATGCAACATCTTAATGAATGTGTCTTTAGTTCCCTTCTGTTAAATACCTTCTATTATTTCTTCCCCACAACAGCAGAGACCAATCCAAACAGCAGCCATTATCCACACAAACACAGCCTCAATAAAAGTACAAATATTGACAGCTGTCACTAGGAAATGCAACAATTTCAGTTCAGGCTTACTGATCCAAATAAATAGCATAGTATTAGGAACTCAAAACAACAACATCTATCTGTACCATAACTGTAAGCTGCAATGTAGGAGTCAAACTAAAATTCCAGCGCAAAGACCTGGCATTGTCCATACTTTTGTTAGCTGGTGTTTGATATCAGAAATACTGAATCACGATACTGAAGTTTTACATAAAACTGTTCTAATAGTGAAAAAGTATCCCATCTTGTTTCAAGTATCTCTGGCTGTAAAGATTGGTTGTGTTCCATACTAGAGTACCTGCAGGCTGAAAACTAGCACGACCAAATAAGCATCTTCCTATGCAAGAACAGAGCTTTAGTTAATGATACTACCTATTGTCTTGTTGTAAAGGTAACTGGAAAACTAACTTGGTGGACAGATGAGGACACAGAGCACAAGTCCTGCCTTCGAAAGGTCACACATTCAAGCTTACCGGGAAAGAGGTAGAGAGAGAGGGGTGTGTGTGTGTGTGTGTGTGTGTGTGTGTGTGTGTGCCCTCCACTTTCATAACGTGTGCAGGGCTGGTGTTACCATGAGGCAAACTGAAGCGGCCACCTCAGGTGCCAGACTGAGCGAAGGTGCCACTAGGCCCCAGAGTGTAGAAAATTGTGTCTGCTGCTGGTTCAGATGTATTCTCTCTCCTCTAGATGCACAGAGATGGTGGAGTGCTGTGCTAGAGGAAGGAGGGCACAAGAGACATAACAGGCAGGCAGGAGAAAAGGTGAGAGGGAATAACAGAAAGCAGCAGGAGCTGCAGGGAGAGAGCGGAGGAGGAGCCTCTTATGTACCCCTCTAGCACTCCCAAGAGCCTGGACTGATTAACACCAGCTTCTCAGGGAGCTTCCTGTTTCCTGCTACTTCCCTGAACCCACTTGAGAACAGGCAGTCAACTGAAGCAGCAGGAGCTAGCTAGGCCCTTCGGACGCTGATATCTTCCCTCACTCAGGCCCTGCTACCAGCCTGCTTATTTGTCCCCTTCAACTGAGTGTTGAGAGCCACTATAGCTGGCACAGAGCAGCAGTCATGAGTGAAAGAAGAAAACACCTCTCTGGGGCAGCATTCAGAAAAAGAAAGCAAGCAAAGGAAGCTTTTCTAGCTAAGCAGGAAGGAGCTCTCCTGAGATACATAGACACAAATGTTCACGGTGAGCCTTCCGGCCCCAGTGAGGATGTGAGTGGTGAGGAGATGCCTGATCGTCCAGTTAGTGAGATTGCAGGTGACCTGGCAGCTGCTGCAGCATCTATATCTCCACCTCAAATGAAAGAAAAGTGTAGATCAGAGAAGAGTGTGGTGGAGGCGCAAGAAACAGCTGCTGCTGAGTTTAGTTCCTTAAGTCTAGATGATCCAGGACTGTGGACCCACTACAGCAGTAGTCCGATGGACTTCCTTGTACTGCGTGGGCCACAGCAAGTGAAAAACTTCATGTTCCCCACAGACAATGAAAATAGAAGTTTCCAGCCAACACATTACTGGTGTGAAATCCCCAAATGGTGACCAAGTGGAGAGGCCATGGCTTATGTACTCAAAAACCAAGAATGCTGCGTACTGTTTTTGTTGCAAACTCTTCCAGTCTAATGTTCCAGCCACATTGGATTCAACAGGAACAAAAGGACTGGAAAAATCTGGCATGCCATGAGAAGGCAGCAAATCACCAGAGAGCATTCCATAGGTGGAAAGAGCTTCAGATGAGACTAAGGTTAAAGGCCACCATAGATAATCAGCATCAAGAGAAGATTCATCAGAGTCTCTTTACTGGCAAAATGTTTTGAAAAGGCTCATTTCCATTGTGAGAATGCTTGCTACCCAAACCCTAGCACTGCGTGGCACTTCAAATCAGCTGTATGTGCCAAACAATGGAAAACTTCCTTAACGTTGTGGAGCTGATGGCTGAGAGTTTGATGCTGTCACCACTCAAGAAATGTACACACACCACTACAGTAACTCCTCACTTAAAGTTGTCCCGGTTAACATTGTTTTGTTGCTGATCAATTAGGGTACATGCTCGTTTAAAGTTGTCCAATGCTCCCTTCTAATGTCCTTTGGCAGCTGCCTGCTTTGTCTACTGCTTGCAAGAAGAGCAGCCCGTTGCAGCTAACTGGTGGGGGCTTGGAACCAGGGTGGACGAGCAGCCCCCCTAAGTTCCCTATGCAGCAGCTGCCTGCAGTTCAGCTGTGTCCCTCCCCCTACTGCCATGTGCTGCTCCTGCCCTCTGCCTTGGAGCTGCTCCCCGAGCTGTGCCGGGAGGGGCGGGGGGGAGGAAGAGGAAAAGAAGAGGGGGGTAATAGGGTGTCCCCTTCCCCTCTGCTCCTGCACCCCACTTCCCCATTTTCCATAGAGCAGGGGGGACACACCAGAGCTGTGGTCTCAGCAAGCTAATCTAATTAACAAGGCAGTGTCCTTAAGGGAAATGCGAATCTCTCCCTCCATTCCTGCTGCCTTGCAGAGTGAGAGAGTTAACCCTTGAGAGCTCAGCCAATTGCTAGTTCACAGAATCATAGATTATTAGGGTTGCAAGCGACCTCAGGAGATCATCTAGTCCAACCCCCTGCTCAAGGCAGGACCAATCCCCAAATTCCTAAATGGCCCCCTCAGGGACTGAACTCACAACCGTGGGGTTAGCATGCCAATGCTCAAACCACTGAGCCTCCCTCCCTTTAGCAGGAAGGGAAATATCCTGCCCTCTTACGACTCCACCTCAACCAAGCTTTACAATCATCATCACTGTGTACCAGTATTAAATTGTTTGTTTAAAAGTGTGTGTGTGTTTGTTTTACATATATATAGTCTTTTGTGTGGTGAAAAAAAATTTCCCTGCAACCTAACCCCCTCATTTACATTAATTCTTATGGGGAAATTGGATTTGCTTAACATTGTTTCACTTAAAGTTCCATTTTTCAGGAACATAACTACAACGTTAAGTGAGGAGTTACAGTACTTTGGAAAAACAATTCAAAATGAGATCACACAGTTACTGGCAACAAAAGTTAAACAGAACATTGTGGCAGATCTGAAGTCAGCAAAATATTACTCTTATTCTGGACTGCACACTTGACATCAGCCATACGGAACAAATGACTTTAATGGTGCATTTTGTAACAACAGAACCTAGCGAAAATGTCCCTGCAATGTAACTGTCACGGAGCATTTTCTAATATTTATTGACATTGATGATACCACAGGAGCTGGTATGACAAACGTGCTTCTGAAAAAGCTGAAAGATACAGGAATTGCGATAGCTGACATGAGAGGTCAGGGCTAAGATAATGGTGCCAACATGAAAGGAAAGAACAGAGGAGTGCAGACACGGATCAGAGAGTTAAACACTCGAGCTTTTTTTGTCCCATGCAGTTCTCACGCATTGAACTTGGTGGTCAGTGATGCAGCATCAGTTTCTAGTGAGGCTGCTGAATTATTGTGACAAATTGCCTAAACATCGATCGCGGCGTGGGACAAATGCCTAAAAATCAGGACAGTCACCCTATTCAAAGCATCTATGTATTTTTCTCTGCATCAACTCATCTATGGCAAATTTTGAAGCAACATCTGCAAACATCTTCTTTGACACTGAAACCACTGTGTGCCACATGATGGGAAAGTCGAGTGGAGGCGATAAAGCCTATCAAACACCAAACTGGGAAGATAGAGGATGCCATAGTTGCCATTGTGGAGGATAATGCAATTACAGGAACCGTTCGTGGGAGAACAGTGGCAGAGGGAAATGAAATCACCAGAAACATACATAACTTCAAGTTTCTGTGTGGCTTAGTGTTGTGGCAAGACATACTGTTTGAAATAAATGTTGTAAGCAAGAGACTCCAAGCTGTTGATCTTGATATATCTGGAGCAATGGAATGACTGGACAAAGCAAAGTCATACCTACAGTCTTAGCGGTCATATGAGGGTGTGATGGGTTGGATCACAGAAACCCCCCTGGGAGCTGCCCGATGTGCCAACACTACTTCTATCCCTGTTTTCCCTGCCAGCTCAGGACTTCAGCATCCTGTCCTGCTGAGCCAGACACTCCCATCTGCTCCAACAAAGACCCAGGGTCTGCCCCAAAGCTGCAGGTTTACCTGAAAAACAGCTCACAGAAGTGTGCTTGTCTTTAGCACTCAGATGCCCAATTCCCAATGAGGTCTAAACCCAAATAAATCCATTTTACCCTGTATAAAACTTATACAGGGTAAACTCATAAATTGTTCACCCTCTATAACACTGATAGGGAGATATGCACAGTTGTTTGCTCCCCCAGGTATTAATACATACTCTGAGTTAATTAATAAGTAAAAAGTGTTAT
Organism: Gopherus flavomarginatus; assembly: GCF_025201925.1. Classification (NCBI taxonomy): domain Eukaryota; kingdom Metazoa; phylum Chordata; order Testudines; family Testudinidae; genus Gopherus; species Gopherus flavomarginatus. The sequence continues at coordinate 136,208,840 of NC_066617.1, forward strand.
TAAATACAGAAAGTAGGATTTAAGTGGTTCCAAGTAGTAATAGACAGAACAAAACTAAGTCACCAAGCAAGATAAAATAAAATGCACAAATCTATGTCTAATCAAACTAAATACAGATAGGATCCTCACCAGTTCCAGAATGCTCCCTTTTACAGGCTAATCTCCCGTTAGCCTGGGTCCAGCACTCATTCACACCCCCTGTAGTTACTCTCCTTTGTTCTAGTTTCCTTCAAGTATCCTCCGGGGGTGGAGAGGCTCCTTCTTTAGCCAGCTGAAGAAAAAATGGAGGGGGTCTCCCAGGGGTTTAAATAGACTCTCTCTTTTGGGGGGAGACCCCCTCCTTACCCTGTGTAGAATCCAGTCACAAAAATGGAGATTCGGAATCACATGGGCAAGTCACATGTCCATGCATGACTCAGGACTTGCAGGTAGTAACCATTACCCACATGCTACCTTGAACGTCCTCAGGAAGACTTCTTATGTGGATCGGAGTCTTCCAAGCTCTTTTGTCTGTTAAGTACTTTCTGACTGAGCACCTAATTTGCACATTCCTTTCCCAAGAAGTGACCAAATGTTCTAACTAAGGCCACTTAGAAATCAAGCAATTATACAGCCAATGTTCATAACTTGGAACACACAAATGGTGCTTGCATACAACTAGGATGAACATAACCAGTAGATCATAGCCTTTCCATAGATATGTTACACGGCATATGTAGCAAAACCCTATTCCAGTTATGTCATACATATATTTATAAAGTCTTATGGAGTACACTGTTACAGAGGGATTTCAAAACTTTCTGAAGAGTGCACAGAAGTTGGCAGAGGAACTTCACACTGATGCTATTTTCCCACCCATTCAAGAACACAAGAGTCATGAAGAAGAATACATTTTGATTATGAAGCCCGGGATAATCCCATAAGAGACCCCAAACAACAATTCAAAGTTGAATTCTTTAACGAGGTGCTAGATTGTGCAATACAGTCAGCTGAAGAACGTTTCATGCAGCTCAAGGAACACAGTAGTATATTTGGGATGTTGTATGATATTCCAAAACTCCTCACTATACCTGAAGACAACCTACATGAGCAATGCAGGGCACTAGAGACAGTGTTAACACATGATGACATGCACGATATTGATGCAAGTGATTTAGGTGATGAACTGAAAGCCCTTTCAAGATACATTTCAGCAGGATCAATTCCAAAGGCTGTTCTGGAATATACGTGCACAAATAAGATGACCACCCTCTTTCCAAATGCTTTTGTTGCTCTGTGCATACTTCTAACACTTCCTATAACAGTTGCCAGTGGAGAACGCAGCTTCTCCAAGCTGAAGTTAATAAAACACATCTATTCTCCACCATGACACAGGAGAGGCTGGTCAGCTTTGCAACCATCTCAATAGAGCATGAGCTAGCCCAGACTGTGGACTTTCAGCAGGAAGCAGTTCAAATCTTTGCCACCAAGATGGCACAAAGCACCACTTTGATTTTTCAGATGAAAATACCAGTGTTTACTATGCAGACAAGAAAAGTTAGATTTGCTGTTCAGGAGTTTGAAAGTTAAGTGTTGTTCAAAAATTTTAAGTAAGGCATTTAAAGTTGTTAGGTCTCCTTTATTGGGGTGGGTAGCAGAGCAGTACCATGAGAGAAGAACAGGAAGAAGGCAGAATTGAGACCTTTCAAAGTTTTGGCCCAAGCGAGGGGGTATGGGGGCATCATTTGAGCTCCCCACCTCAGGTGCCAAAATGCTGTGGGCCAGCCCTGAACGTGTGCATCACCTTTCTGCCAAGGCAAACTTAATCTCCATAACTACTTCAATTGGAACTAGGCTACTGGCAAGATCAGATTTGCAGCACCCTGCTATTTGTCTTAGGAAGAGAAAATGTGCTTTTCTTTTGGCACTCATTTCTAAACACCACCCATTCTCCACTACCACTCCAGCCCTTGCAAATAGTAAATCAATCACATGGTCATGTTGAAATTGTAGCAAGGTGGTCTACAGGTCATTAACAAAGCTAGTAGTTTAATAAAGTTTCACTGAAGCTTTTGATAAACTTGACTGGGCCTAGGTCCTAACCTCCTAGGCAAGTTTTGGTAAATCTCAGTTCACCTTCTAACTAAGGGTCCCTAAACCACAAGGGTAACCTGTGTTTGAAATATCTGGCAAGCTATTCTTTGTAGCTCTAGCAATTAGGGCAACTGCCAAATGCACAAAGGACTGAAATTAGAGAGACTGAAAAAGTCAAGAAGAACTTTGAAATATTTGTTTTTAAATAGCATTATTGAGCCATTCAGGTTCTTCCATGCTTTATTGTTAAATTGGAATCAAACAACAAAACAAAGCCTCTTATTTGTTTTAAAACTATCTGGGGGTGGGGGGGAAGGGTGGGAAGAGGGGAATTTTCTAGAAGTATAAACTGGGCGCCAACAAACAACAATCCCTCCAATAAGTGCAGAAATTTGAAGGTCTTTTTAAATGAAGGTTTTGAAAGATTACCTGTGCCCTGCAAATAAAAATATGGTAACACAGATGAGTTCACCTCATATCAATAAACTAAATGGAAATCTGTTTCTATTCATCAAAGCTAAATTGCCATTTCTTATTTATTGTATGAAAAAATGGTTGCCAGTTCCAAAGGAGTACTTAATGCCAAAATGGCTTTTCACCGCAACCTATTTGCAGAGTAAGTATGGACAGACAGACAGATGCATAATGGATTTCACTTTTCAGCACCAAATTGCAAATAATTGCAAAAATATGATTCAGCCTTGGCAATTTTATTTTTTGGTTTGGAGAACGGTCTGGTCCTATAGAAGATATTAGATGTCCAAAAAAAAAAAAATAAAAAAGGGTCTGGTAAATGGATGTTGACATTAAGTCAGCTGGACTGTACCTATCTGAAGAAGTAATCCACTATAGTTGAGCTTTTTGTTTTGGCTCTGTAAACTTATTAACCGAGTTTGGAAGATACAGCTCTACAAGAAATTACAATTAGACATAACTGGCTAAACCTAAAATCAATTCATTAGGTAGCTTGTTAGAATGAACTGGATTCTCCTCAATGAGTTCACAGTTTTAAATAAGCATCAACATCCGTTCATTTTAGGCAGCGGTCGCAGCACTCAACAGATTGATGTACCACAGTGCATTCCAGTGCAGACTTGTTTAGTTCATTACTTGTGGCTATGATTCTCAAATTGAGTTTCTATGAAACTACGTTACGGTGCCAAAAGCCTTCAGTGGTTGAGCAGCCCAAAATGCTTGTGGGTGGCAGAAAACTCAGTTGCCTCCCCCCCAAAAAAAATCTTTACTGTAAAGCCAGCTTGTCTTGCATACATGCCTCCACTTCCATTCACAGACTTCTGCCAAAATCCAGTCTCCTATTTAATTACCCTGTTGCTATGGATCTGAAAAGTGGTGGCTGCTCAACCTCCCTTTCATCAAAACACTCAAGATTCCCAATACAGTTTACATGTGTTATGATTGTTAAGGAATCCTAATACCAGAGGCGTTTCAGCTCCCTTCCTAGGTAACTCAGGAAACAATATAGGGCCAAACCTACAAGGGATGAAAAAAGTTTTCACAAACTCCTTCAGGAAGAGTTATTTTCCTGTTCAAATTCATCATCATCTTGGCACAAAGAGAGGCCTGTACCACACACCTTGATCACGGGGTACCCGAATGGTGGGAAAATTGGCACTACTAATGGTCACAATTAGTTTGTAGGAGAAAACTGAGATGGATCCTTAAAACCACTTAGTTTAACATGCAAAGACTGAATAGGCATAGAGATAGAACTACTCTCACAATCCTAGAATTGGTCCCTCCGGGTCAGAATTAAAAGGGAATTAAAACCAACAGTAAAAAGGTTCTATAGCCATATAAATAAGAAGAAAACAAAGAAAGAAAAAGTGGGACCGCTAAACACTGAGGATGAAATGGAGGTTAAAGATAATTTAGGCATGGCCCAATATCTAAATAAATACTTTGCCTCAGTCTTTAATAAGGCTAATGAGGAGCTTAGGGATAATGGAAGGATGACAAATGGGAATGAGGATATGAAGGTAGATATTACCACATCCGAGGTAGAAGCCAAACTCGAATAGCTTAATGGGACAAAATCGGAGGGCCTAGATAATCTTCCCCCAAGAATATTAAAGGAACTGGCACATGAAATTGCAAGCCCATTAGCAAGAATTTTTAATGAATCAGTAAACTCAGGGGCTGTACTGTACGACTGCAGAATTGCTAACATTTTTCCCCTTTCTTAAAAATAGGAATTAAGTGATCAGAGTAACTATAGGCCTGTTAGTTTGACATCTGTAGTATGTAAGGTCTTGGAAAAAATTTTGAAGGAGAAAGTAGTTAAGGACATTGAGGTCAATGATAATTGGGACAAAATACAACATAGTTTTACAAAAGTTAGATCATGTCAAACCAACCTGATCTCCTTCTTTGAGAAGGTAACAGAATTTTTAGACAAAGGAAACACAGTGGATCTAATTTACCTCGATTTCAGTAAGGCATTTGATATGGTTACACATGGGAAATTATTAGTTAAATTGGAAAAGATGGGGATCAATATGAAAATTGAAAGGTGGATAAGGAACTGGTTAAAGGGGAGACTACAAGGGGTCGTACTGAAAGGTGAACTGTCAGGTTGGAAGGAGGTTACTAGTGGAGTTCCTCAGGGATTAGTTTTGGGACCAATCTTATTTAACCTTTTTATTACTGACCTTGGCACAAAAAGCAGGAATGTGCTAATAAAGTTAGCAGATGACACAAAGCTGGGAGGTATTGCTAACACAGAGAAGGACCGGGATATCATACAGGAAGATCTGGATGACCTTGTAAACTGGAGCAATAGTAATAGGATGAAATTTAATAGTGAAAAGTACAAGGTCATGCATTTAGGGATTAATAACAAGAATTTTAGTTATAAATTGGAGACACATCAGTTGGAAGTAACAAGGGAGGAAAAGGACCTTTGAGTATTGGTTGATCACAGGATGACTATGAGCTGTCAATGTGATATGGCCATTAAAAAAAGCTAATGCAGTTTTAGGATGCCTCAGGCGAGGTATTTCCAGCAAAGATAAGGAGGTGTTAGTACTGTTATATAAGGCACTGGTGAGACCTCATCTAGAATACTGTCTCCCATGTTTAAGAAGGATGAATTCTGGTCTCCCATGTTTAAGAAGGATGAATTCAAACTGGAACAGGTGCAGAGACGGGCTATTAGAATGATCCGAGGAATGGAAAACTTGCCTTATGAAAGGAGACTCAAAGAGCTTGGCTTGTTTAGCCCAACCAAAAGAAGGTTGAGGGGGGATAGGATTGCTCTTTATAAATATATAAGAGGGATTAATATTAGAGAGGGGGAGGAATTACTTAAGCTTAGTACCAATGTGGACACAAGAACAAATGGGTATAAACTGGACACTAGGAAGTTTAGACTTGAAATTAGACGAAGGTTTCTAACCATTAGAGGAGTGAAGTTCTGGAACAGCCTTCCAAGGGGAGTAGTGGGGGCAAAAGACATATCTGGCTTTAAGACTAAGCTTGATAAGTTTATGGAGGAGATGGTATGGTGGGATAGCCTAATTTTGGCAACTAATCTTTGATTTTCAGCAGGTAAGTATGCCCAGTGGTCTGTGATGTGATGTTAGATGGGATCTGAATTACTACAGAGAATTCTTTCCTGGGTGCTGGCTGGTGAGTCTTGCCCACATGCTCAGGGTTTAACTGATCGCCATATTTGGGGTCGGGAAGGAATTTTCCTCCAGGGCAGATTGGCAGAGGCCCTGGAGGTTTTTCGCCTTCCTCTGCAGCATGGTGCACGGGTCACTTGCTGGAGGATTCTCTGCAGCTTGAGGTCTTCAAACCACAATTTGAGGACTTCAATAACTCAGACATAGGTTAGGGATTTGTTATAGAAGTAGATGGGTGAGAATCTGTGGACTGCATTATGCAGAAGGTCAGACTAGATGATCATAATGGTCCCTTCTGACCTTAAAGTCTATGAGTGTATGAGAACGTGGTAGTTTGATAACACAGGGAAAAATATTGTTGATTGCTGCTGCAGGTACTATATCAGTTCTGTAGACAGAATTTCCCTTCTCCGGGGCATCAAACCAGCATCTATCACTGAAGAGGGACAACCACCTCTATAACAACAACAAATTCTACTAGGTTCTGGATCTATGACCTGTATTTGTAAAGTACAAATCACAGAAACGTGTAACTTAAATATTTTACCAGTACAATCTAATACCCATTTACACCATTCAAGATGAAATCCTACTGCAGAGGCATTTTAAATTAGGAAAATAAAATTAGAAGTTTCCTCTCCCCAGACTGTGTTCCAGTGACTTATTTTGAGTACAGTGTATTCATGCCTTAGTTCCTTCAGCTGGTTCAAGCTAGGCCTTCATACACCAAAGGGGTAGTGCTGACAAAAGATAACCAGGAAGATTTCAGCAAAAATTTAAATGTTGGCACATTCTGATTAAAAATACTTAATTTACATAGTATGTTTGCTGAGAGCAGCTCAGAAGCCCTTTAATAAAGGCTCCTCACCCCTGTGACGTAGGGGTTTATCTCCATTTTATATATGGGGGACAAAGGCACAGGGGTCACACAGGAAGTCCCTGGCAATAAATTATAACTCAAAATCCAGATGTTATAACTCTTGGTCTCCAGCTACCTCAAACATCCCCTTTTCACCAAAAGCACAAGTGACTCATCTTCAGTTTTAAGTACATACATGGGTTAGCCCCGCCCTAACTCCTCTCTTACCTGGTCATAAGTGGTCAATCCTTGTTCCTACTCTGCCAATGCCAGCCTTCATTGCCCAGCAGTCCAATTTCATGGTTGCCCTCTCTCTCATGCAACCCCTTTGGCATGGAAGGAAGTTCCACAAGACCACTACGCTAACCTCTTTCAAATCTTCCTGAAAAAACTCACCTCTGCTGTGATGCCTAGAAAATACTCAATGAGTAGGCAGCTGGAGGGCTGTAATCACTGACTTACACTAATCAGAGTAGTCTCTCTGTTATCTTGTACTCCCCATTGTCTCTCGTATCCATCTTTTACAATCTAAGTGTGTGACAAGAAAATTCTTTGTGGCAGAATTAGTCTTTTCATTGAATGCCTTGCATAATAGGGCACTGTCCTCAGCTCAAACTTCCAGACATAACTACAATACAAATAAATCAAACCACTAGACAATCCTTCCTCCTAACATCCCTTTAAAGTTACTTTGAGAATATTAATACATACTGCACACTAATTATTTAATGCCCTCAAGTGCTTTAGGGGCTCACCAACTGAAATTTTCCCATGTCTAAAGAGGAGTGCCCTTTTTAAATGAGTTGAAAACACGTGGACAAAGCACAAGAAAGCAAGAGTCATATGTGCATGCGTTAATACCATATCTCCTTCTAAAACCAAAAAACTCATTTTTGAGACTGACAGGAAATTCAACTAGAAATAGGAAAAGTTAGTAAGAACAGACAGTTCCACTCATCACTTAATTTACTCCTCGCACTTCTGTCAAAGATGAGCAACATCACAAGCTCTGAAGGGAGCCCAATGCAGTTCTTCTCTGCCAAAAATCTGGTAGAGGAGCTGTAGGGTTGCCACCTTTCTAATTGCTGGTAACGGGACCCTCCCGCCACTCGCTGGATCATCTCAAGGAGACTGCCTACAGGTAGGAGGCAGCCCTGGCTGAGCAGGGGCTGGTGCGGGTTAATGACCCAGCCCCTCACCCCACCACGTGATAACCAGACTTGTGGTTTGGGAGCCATTTATGCTTACCAGGTCCTGTTTTTGACTGGACTTTCTGGTCAAAAACTGGGCACCTGGCAACCCTAAATGGCATCTGGACACAGAAGCCAAAAAACAGACTGTCTGGGTGAAACCTGGATGGGTGACAACCCGAGAAGCCCAAGAGGAGAGGAAGAGAGAAAAAAATTTAATTTGGGAGAGGATGAGAAAAAACAGACTTTTATAATGAGGCTCCCCAGTTGTGCGAGGTTAAAATATCAAAGGAATTCAAGCTGTCTCTTTCTCAAACTAAGAAAGAAGAAGTTAATTTTAGATACCACAGTTTAGAGCAGCAGTTCTCAAACTGTGGGTCGGGACCCTAAAGTGGTTTGCAACCCTGTTTTAATGGGGTCGCCAGGTCTAGCATTAGACTTGCTGGGTCCAGGGCTGAAGCCTGAGCCCCACTGCCTGGGGCTGAAGCCGAAGCCCGAGTCCAGGTTACATGCCCCCTGCCTGGAGCTGAAGCCCTTGGACTTCAGCTTTGGCCCCCCTGCCCTGGCAGCAGGGCTTGGGTGGGCTCAGGCTTCAGTCCCCCCTCCTGGGGTCATGTAGCAATTTTTGTTGTCAGAAAGGGGTGGCAGCGCAATGAAGTTTGAGAACCCCTGGTTTAGAGGTGTGAATGAGGGTATTGGAAATCCACAGAGAGCACCTAATAAATGAAGTCCAAAGAAACAGCACATCCTTTATTTAAAAAAAAAAGATCTCTCTCGTGAAATAATTAGCATAATATCCCAGCAGTCTGGCACACACCTCCGGCTGGAAAACCAAAAGTCAGATATATGGTTACATGGCAAGATTCACAGAAGAATTCCTTCCTTAGCTGCTCGATTGAAACCAGAGATCAATCAATAACAGTGTCTGTTTGAAAGAGTGGAAGGCCTGTTGGAGGAGCCCAGAGACAATGCATACTGGGGATACCCAAGAAAAGCAGTTACAAAGATTGTATCACCCTTTTTAGTGTCATTCAAACCATCTGATTTTCCACAATCTCCCTGCCCTCCCCATCTTAGATTCTTGTCAGAGATTATCTGAGTTAAAAGGGGAGACAGAACTTCTCTTTGAAGTTTTCTTCAATGTATTCTCTGTCAACATGAGCAGGTGGGAAAAGAAAAACTATTCATCTTTCTGCCAGTTTCTCAGCATTGCCAAGCTTGACTTAGATAATATGCATAGCCATTCCCGATCTCAGTGTTAAATATACATTTAATTGATTTTAGGTCAGGAGGCATGGGAAGTGAGAGATGGTAGAATCTAAATCCCAGGTGACAGACCAAAAACCAAGCAGCAAGCTTCCACTAAAGCAGCAGCAAGAGATAGCATTTGACTGATGAAAGGTTTCCCACTTAACCAAAAACTTCTGGTTTGTTATTCTTTTCCTCCTCCTCCTCAGCTAGGGCCACTTCCATTTGTAAGTGGGACTCTAGTACTCCTTGAAACAAAAAGCCCATTAAAAAATTAAAGCTATGTATCAACATTAACGAATGTTTTGCCTGATAATCAAGTCTAACTTATCTATTTTTATCTATCTCATTTCTGTTTTCACTTGCGGATTGTTTCAGCACAATTGCTAAAACTATGTAAAAGACTAGCCTAGAACCAAAGACCATAAAAGCAAACCAGAATTTAAGAAGTTGTTGTCCTCCAGACAAGAGTTGACCTGAGACTGAGGGCGTATGGGAGTTGTAGAGGTGCCTTATGTACCATTCAATAGCAAAATTAAGCATTAATATAAAACCCCGTAAGTATACAAATACCTAAACTTTAGTGAAGTGGTACTTTGCTTCATGTAGGATTAGATATTCTTCAAATTGTGGCTTATGAGTAGCACCTTCAAAATTGTGTTCCTATTCCATAATTTTCCCCTATACATATTAAAATGCTTATCTAAAGCTGCAGCAGTTTTTTCCCTAAGAAAAATAAGTACCAAAGAAAATAAAGTTGTCAGCTTTCTGACTTGAACGTCTATGAATCTGCAATGTTTCCACCTTGTTTAAATGAACTGCAAATCTTCTCAGATCATTACAATTCATGCATTCCAGCTCAGCTAAACAGGGATGCCTGCCATTTTCCATTACATAAGTTCACGCAGCACAGCTCGGTTAGGAACACTGCCATTTCAGCAGACATTTTTCCTTGCACTCTCCTGTTCTATCCCTTCACACAGATTTTTGTTGAGTTCTTGGAGCAGATTAAAAACCAAATCCATTATATTACAGCAGTGAGTAGAAGGCTCCTAACCAGATCATGGCCCCATTGTCTGGGATGCTTTACAGCGCTCATCCTGGGGGCCTAGGCCAGCACGTCCTATTTCTGTGTAGGGGTAACGGAGAGCATGCCCAGGAACTGTGTCCCAGAGAGGCCAAAAGAGACAGACCAAGGGAAGCTTAAGAGCACACAGGTCTTCCCCAGGCTGTGCCAAAAGTAAAAATGTCTTCAGGAAAATATTTTCAAATAGCAATCAGGCACCTATCATATGTGCCTCTGAAAATCTCCCCCTAATTCTGTAACTCTTCACTCACATGAGTGGCCCTATTCATTTCAAAGATAGGTTACAATGACAGGCTGTATCTATACTGAGCTTTTTCTTACCATTTCCTACTCTTGCACTAGTGCAGATGCAGCTCCACCAGTGACAGAAATGGAGGGAGCTCTAGGGTGAGCAGAGTACAGCAGAACCTCAGAGTTATGAACAGACCGATCAGCCACACTCCTTATTTAGAACTAGAAGTACTGGCAGTTGCACAGACCAAAGAAAAGAGTACAACGCTGTGTTTAAATGTAAACTACTATAAATAAATAAATTAATTCAATAAAAACTTTTTAAAAAAAAAAGATTTGACATGGTAAGAAAACTGTTTCTGTGCTTTTCATTTAAATTCAGATGGCTAAAAGAAGCATTTTTCTTCTGCACAGTAAAATTTCAAAGCTGCATTAAGTCAATGTTCAGTTGTAAAGCTTTGAAAGAACAATCATAACATTTTGTTCAGAGTTACAAACTCCTCCATTCTCAAGGTGTTCAAAACTCTGAGTTTCTACTGTACTAGTGTTTTTACTATCATCTCATCCAACTCTGTTCAGAACAAGTGTAAATGGTGGTAAAGATGCCAGAAGCCAAGCATATCTTGTTTACATAGTGTTACTGCCACCAATGGAGCTCTATGTGGCAAATGTTAAGAATAATCTGTGAAAACAAGGCCATAGAAAGAAGTTTTTTGGCTCCATTTTTGTGTGTCTTGCATACAACTAAAATTAGTCTGAATTCTCTCTTTTTCTATTGAGATGGGGCAGGGCTAGGGAGAAAACAAACAGTTACTATGCACTGGCTGTAGCATAGGACACACTTAAAAAGATACTAAGTCACAAAAAGCATGTCAATGCATATCACTTGAGTAAATATCAATAAATTCTCATACCTTGAGAATGAAACTCACAGATGCTAATAATCCAGTTGGAGAAGTAGACTGAAATCATAAGTGATGCTGGCAGAAAAGTCTGTAGCTAAAATTGCCTGTCACTTCTCATTATAAAACTGTTTTCAGTTTCTTATAACTTTGTCAAACTTCAGCCATTCAGGCTGAGCTTTTCCACGCCAGGCATACCTCAGGTTTTGTTTGGAGGAAGGGGTTGGGGAACAGGGAGGGGTAGAGTCTTATCAAAAATAATTCAGCCATTTCTCAGATGAGCGAAGAATACACTGCTTTGCCCATTTAAAAAATAATCCTTAAACTGTTTGACAAGCTCTTGCAGCTCCAGGCTTCAGAGCAAAGAGCTGAAATTTGAAGGGGGCTGGCCAGAGGAAGAGGATGAGCTTTTTGCTGCCCCCGGGCAGGGGGGTGGAGGTGGAGAGTCTGGGGGGAGAGGGAACTGTCCAATTTTTGCCAAGTTATAAGCTTCTGGGGGAAAAAAGATCGTTAGAGTTTTGCAGCTAAATTCTCCAAAGATTTTATCTGCACTGGGCATGCTCCAACTCCAGCTCCTGTCTGCAGCTAACTGCACATGTTCCCTCCCAGGGCTTCAGGGGCCAAGCAGGACCCTTGCAATTGCTCCATTTAACTGCTTGAGGCCAGTGTGGTGCCAGGCACCAGAACTGAAAGCAGAAAAACCATCTGTCCTATGCTCCCAAATCTCTTCCAGTGGTGCCCATGCAACAAGGAGAAGGAGGAAGCTGCTTGCCTTGAATTCCAGAGATGGGTGAGGAGCAGAAGAGTCTATAGCAACTAGATCACACTCCTCCACAGAACCTAAAAGTGAACCACTGTTCCCAGGTAACACGTTCTAGCAAATAGCTGTGAAGCCCACTGGCAAAGTGCATCTCCATCCCACTCCATTAGTCTAGTCACATAATAGAAGACTTATCTTCTAAGACTTACACCATTACTCAAGTGGCAGCGGACAGCTCTGGGGAACTACAGATCCTGACCCTGCTGATGATCTGTGTGTGCATGGGTGAAGGATGTGTCCAATAATGCATGGAGCCACACACTGAATGGAAAAAAAAAAAGATACAAAAATAGTTGCTGCACAGGCTTAATTCACATAAGGCAGAGGTCCTATGGAAAAATAGTATGGGATCATGTAATTAGCTATTATATCATAATGTATATGTACAAGGGGGGGCCAAATTAGGGTTGCATGGGTAACCTTAGTAACTAGGAAATGCCAAAAATGAGTGCTACCTTAACATCCTTCTAATGTAGTGTTCTAGCGCTAGCATACCTACTCTCTGGACCAGCCACACTCATGTTATGTGCAGTTGTAAGATGCCAGTTATAGTGCTACATGGGTTACTCCTGGGGGCATTCTGCACAATTTTAAAATCCTGCAAATTTGTCAAAACAACAACACTACATAATCACACTAGTTTCAATTATTTTGGTATTTTAAAATACCTGTTACAGACATACTTGCTGACAATACAGACATACACAAATTCTCCCAGCAGCATAGATTCATAGATTCTAGGGTCAAAAGGGACCAATGTGATCACCTAGTCCGACCCCCTGCACAAAGCAGGCCACAGAACCCTACCCATCCACTTCTATAACAAACCCCTAACCTATGCCTGAGTTATTGAAGTCTTCAAATTGTGGTCTGAAGACCTCAAGCTGCAGAGAATCCACCAGCAAGTGACTCATGCCCCACGCTTCAGGGGAAGGTGAAAAACCTCCAGGGCCTCTGCCAATCTGCCCTGGAGGAAAATTCCTTCCCGACCCCAAATATGGCAATCAGCTAAACCCTGAGCATGTGGGCAAGACTCACCAGCCAGCACTCAGGAAAGAATTCTCTGCAGTAACTCAGATCCCATCCCATCCAACATCCCATCACCAACCACTGGGCATACTTATCTGGCGATAATCAAAGATCAATTGGCAAAATTAGGCTCTCCCATCATACCATCCCTTCCATAAACTTATCAAGCTTAATCTTAAAGCCAGATATGTCTTTTGCCCCCACTACTCCCCTTGGAAGGCTGTTCCAGAACTTCACTCCTCTAATGGTTAGAAAGCTTCGTCCAATTTCAAGTCTAAACTTCCTAGTGTCCAGTTTATACCCATTCGTTCTTGTGTCTACATTGGTACTAAGCTTAAATAATTCCTCTTCCTCCCTAATATTAATCCCTCTGATATATTTATAAAGAGCATGCATATCCCCCCATAGCCTTCTTTTGGCTAGACTAAACAAGCCAAGCTCTTTGAGTCTCCTTTCATATGACAGGTTTTCCATTCCTCGGATCATCCTAATAGCCCGTCTCTGAACCTGTTCCAGTTTGAATTCATCCTTCTTAAACATGGGAGACCAGAACTGCACACAGTATTCCAGGTGGGGTCTCACCAGCACCTTATATAACGGTACTAACACCTCCTTATCTTTGCTGGAAATACCTCGCCTAATGCATCCTAAAACCGCATTAGCTTTTTTAACGGCCATATCACATTGGCGCCTCAGTCATCCTGTGATCTACCAATACCCCAAGGTCCTTCTCCTCCTCTGTTGCTTCCAACTGATGCGTCCCCAATCTATATCTAAAGTTCTTATTATTAATCTCTGGAGTGCATGACCTTGCACTTTTCACTATTAAATTTCATCCTATTACTATTACTCCAGTTTATAAGGTCCTCCAGATCTTCCTGTATGATATCCCGGTCCTTCTCCGTGTTAGCAATACCCCCCAGCTTCGTATCATCCGCAAACTTTATTAGCCCATTCCCTCTTTTTGTGCCAAGGTTGGTGTAGGCTAGACTCGCCGGGGCTCGACCCTCCCGGATGAGGAGGGGAGCCACACCGGCCTCGACTTGTTGTCTGCGGGGCTCGGTCTCGGGACTTTCGCCCACAGCGCGGGTAGTCGGTCCCTGTGGATAGGACTGGGCAGTGGCACAGTCAACGGGGGCCCGGCCCTTGATTCGGGCGGGCACCAACACACAGTTAATTAGGAGCTCAGGCGCCTGCTGCAAGGCTGAGCAACAATACACAATTATCCCAGCTCCGGCCCTTTGGTTCAGGGCGGGCTGGCAGGAGTCCGGGTTGCTCGGGCCCTTTGGAGCAGGGCAGAGCTGTGGCAAAGTCAGAGGGGGCCCAGCCCTTGGTTCGGGCGGGGCACCAAACACAGTTATAACAGCTCAGATCCTCTTGCGTCAGGGTTAGGCAAACACACAGTAGGCCTAATGGCCTCCTCAGGCGAGGGGGAGGGGGATTCTGCCACGCGGCTACGGGTGGCAGGGGGAACGCAGGCCCACCCACTCCACTGCGTTCCAGCCCGGGGCCCTAGTAGCGGTGATCACCGCTGCAGGTGGTCAGTGGGGATCCTGACCGCAACACACTGCCATGGTATCGGGAGGTCTGCAGCCTGACTCAGGTCGGCTGCTCCCGGGCTACTTCCAGTATCCCCCTCCGAGCCTACCTGGTTCGTGGGATCAGCTTCAGGGACGTCCCACCACATCGGCTCCTCACGGCCAGGGCTGGGCGGCAGGTCCGGCAGCTCTCCTGGGAAGTCCGGCCAGGCCTGTTCCAGGGGGTCCTCGGGGCCGCAACAGGGGCGGGGCGTCTCCGGCCACTCCTCGTCGTAGTGGGCGCGGGGCAGCTCTGGCAGCTCCTCGTCGTAGCGGGGAGGTTCTGGCCAGTCCGGACACCGGCCTGCGGCCCCAGCAGCTTCCCAGTCAGGAGCTCCCACGGACAGGTGTGCTCCTGACGGTGGCTGGGCTCCAACTGAGGGCTGAGGGCCAGCTTTTATTCTTCCGGGTTGCCGCTTGACCCTCTGGGGGGCGGGACTTCTGCTTAGAGGTCCCGCCCCTAGGGATGATTGATGGGGCTCGACCCTCCCGGATGAGGAGGGGAGCCACACCGCCTCGTTACACACACACACCCTCAAGTCCAGCTCCCGCTCATCGGGGCTGGACGGTTCCATCTCCTCGAGGTGGAATAGGAAGTCCGCGTTGGCATGGTCCTTGCCAGCCCGATGCTGGATGGTAAATGCATAGGGCTGCAAGGCAAAATACCAGCGCATAATGCGGGCGTTATTGTCCTTCATACGCATGAGCCATTGAAGTGGGGCGTGGTCTGTGATGAGAGTGAAAGGGGCCCCCAGGAGGAAGAACCGAAGGGCCTCGCAGGCCCACTTTACTGCGAGGGCCTCCTTTTCCACCACGTAGTGCCACTCTCGTGGGAACACTTTTCGGCTCCGGTACAGTACGGAGTGGTCTCCTCCGTCCCCTTCCTGAGACAAGACCGCTCCTAGGCCGACATCAGATGCATCTGTCTTGAGGATAAATGGTTTGTCAAAATCCAGACTATACAAGACGGGTTCCTGGCACAAGCAGCTTTGGAGCGTTTTAAAGGCCGCCTCACACTCGGGGGTCCATTGTACCTGTCGCGAGCTATTCTTAGTCAGCAGCCCGGACAAGGGGGCGGCAATGGACGCAAATTGCAGGATAAACCGCTGGTAATACCCCATGAGTCCCAGGAAGCGTCGTACCTGTCGTTTGGTTGTCGGGATTGGGCACTCTGCGAAGGCTTGGACTTTCCCCACGAGGGGTTTGACTTGCCCCTGGCCGACGGTATAGCCGAGGTAGGTGGTCTCCTGCCAGGCTATCCGGCATTTCTTGGGGTTTGCCGTCAACCCCGCCTCCCGCAGGGTTCTGAGGACCGCCACGACCTGGTTTAGATGGTCCTCCCAGCGGCGGCTGTAGATCACGACGTCATCTAGGTATGTGGCCGCGTACTCTTGATGCGGCTGCAGGAGGTGGTCCATGAGCCGTTGAAAGGTCGTGGGGGCCCCATGGAGGCTGAAGGGCATCCGTGTGAATTGATAGAGCCCCGACGGGGCGGCAAAGGCAGTCTTCTCCTTGGAGGTCTCCTCGAGCAGGATTTGCCAGTAGCCCTTGCTAAGGTCCAGCGTGGTGATGAATCGGGCCTCCCCAAGGCAGCCCAGCAGCTCATCGACCCGGGGCATCGGGTAGGCATCGAAGCGTGATATGGCGTTGACCTTCCGGAAGTCTATGCAGAACCGACGGGAGCCATCTGGCTTGGGCACCAAGACCACCGGACTGTGCCACTCGCTCCGAGACGGCTCGATGACCCCCAGGGCCAACATGGCCTGGACTGGACCTCCTCCTCAACTTCCTGCTGCATTCGATACGGCATCGGCCGGGCGGTTTCTCATATGACCTTCCCGGGCTCGGTTTGGATCGTGTGGCAGGTTAACGTCATATAGCCCGGTAGCGCCGTGAAGGTTTGCCGGAACGCCCGCAGGAGGCACTGCGCCTGTTTACGTTGCTCGTCTGTCAGGGAACACCCCAACGAGGGCTCCGTCAGGTCCCTCGTTTGGACCACCTCCGGGCCTAGCTCCAAGTCCGGCGGGCGTGGGTCAATCAAGAGGCCCTCCCAGTCACGCCATGGCTTCAGCAGGTTGACGTGGTATATCTGTTTCTTCTTCCAGCGGCCCGGTTGGTAAATCTCATAATTAACGGGGCCCACCTTCCGAGTTACCTCGTAGGGGCCCTGCCAACGGGCCAATAATTTCGACTCCTTGGAGGGTAGGAGCAGCAGAACCCGGTCTCCAGGGGCAAACTCTCGTACCTCGCTTCTTGATTATAACTCCGCTCCTGCCTCTCTTGGGCTTTTAGGTTTTCCCGCGCCAGGGTCCCCACCTGAGTAAGCTGTTCCCGCAGCCAGAGGACGTACTGGAGGAGGCCCTGGGTTGGGGAGGCCGACTGCTCCCACATCTCCTTCATTAAATCCAGGAGGCCCCGTGGCCTCCGCCCGTACAAGAGTTCGAAGGGGGAAAAGTTGGTGGACGCCTGGGGAACTTCCCGGATGGCTAGTAGCAGGGGTGGTAGGAGTTGGTCCCAGTGGCGTAGCTCGTCCGGTGGGAACCGTTTTAGCATGTCCTTAAGGGTCCGATTGAACCGTTCCACCAACCCATCCGTCTGGGGTGATAGACGGAGGTGTGTAGTTGTTTCACCCCCAGGAGTTGGCAGACCTGTTTCAGTAACCGGGAGGTGAAGTTAGTGCCCTGGTCGGTCAGGATTTCTTTAGGCAATCCTACACGGGAAAATACCTTCACCAGCTCGCCGGCAATGGTCCGGGCCATGATGCTCCTCAGGGGAATAGCCTCAGGGAACCGGGAGGCATAGCTGACCAGGACCAGGATATACTGGAAACCAGCCGCACTCCGGGGCAGTGGGCCTACCAGGTCCATGGCAACGCATTCGAACGGCGTTTCGATCAATGGCATGGGGACCAAGGGGGCCTTGGGCACTCGAGGCAGGGCGGCCAACTGACACCCCGGGCAGGAATTACAGTACTGTTTTACGTCCCCATCGAGCCCCGGCCAGTAGAACCACATCCGGATTCGGGCCAGGGTCTTCTCGTGCCCCAGGTGTCCCGCGGCCGGCACGTCGTGGGCCAGGCTCATCACGGCACGTCGGTGGCAGCAGGGCACAAGAAGTTGCATCCGGGGCTCCCGTGTGCGGGGGTCCCACTCGACCCGATAAAGTCTGTCCCGCCGGAGCTCAAAGTGTGGCCACTGTGTGGCACGGTGAGGGTCGACAATGGATCCATCGACTACCGCCAGTTGCTCGTAGGCCTGGCTGAGTGTGGGGTCGGCCCGTTGGTCCCGACAGAAGTCCGTGTCAAAGCGAGGTCTGGTGTGTGTGTGTGTGGGGGGGGGAGTTCTTCCCCCTGGCCTTTGGCCTCTGCGTTTCCTGCCCCAAACTCCTCGGCGTCCCCTTCTGTCTCCACCGGGGGCTCCTGGGGCTCCGCCTCAAAGGCCGGGTATGTACCAGAGGAGCCCCTCAAAGGCGGGCCAGTCGCGTTCCAGGATCATAGGGTAGGCTAGTCGGGGGCCCAAGCTGACTACCAACGACCGCATGAGGCCATTGACCGTCAAATGGGCCCGGGCACTCTGGTAGGGTCGGACATCCCCGTGGATGCACTGCAAATGGATGGGCCTCAAACCGGGGTCGACCGGTGGTCCCAGAGCCCAGTGGACCAGCATTTGCCCACAGCCCGAGTCCACTAGGGCCGTTGTGGCACGGTCCCCTACGACCACCGGGACCGTGAGTTTGGGGGGTTGGGGCCGTCGGACTCTGCCTTCCCCTGCACAGACCTGCCCAAAATCACACTCCATCTTGGGATAGTCCTGTTGTAAGTGACCGGCCTTCCCACATCTGAAGCAGGGTCCAATTTCTGGGCATCCGCCCCGTGGGCCGGCGGCTCGAGGGTTTCGGGGAGGGCTTCGGCGGGGCCCCGACAGACCCGCGGGAGAGGCCCACGGGGCCGAGTGCAGGGCAGGATCCGGGCGTGGGGCCCAGAAGGCCGTCGCAGGGTCCGGCCCGCGGTTTGGGCGCCGCGGCCCGGATGAGGTGGATGCCCTCGTCTCTCCCCAGAATTGGTCGGGCCCCAGGGTGGGTGGCCGAACGGCGGACCCCATAGAAGCCTCCGCGGCCAGGAAGTCCTCCATCAGGGAGACCGCCGCCTGCAGCGTGGCTGGCCAGTGGCGGAGTACCCAAGCCCTTCCCAGGGCAGGTAGAATTTGCACAAATTGTTCTAAGACTACCTGCTCGGTCACCTCCTCCGCCGTACGGGTCTCAGGTTGGAGCCAGCGGCGGCAGGCCTTTTTCAAGCCTTGGGCAATCAGCCGGGGCCGGACGCCTGTCGGGTAGGTCTGGCCCCGAAACCGTTGCCTGAAGGTCTCGAGGCTGACATCCAAGGCGTCCAAGACCGCCGCCTTCACCCGATCGTAGTCCTTGGCCTCTTCCGTCGCCAGCCCGTGGTAGGCAAGCTGGGCTGGCCCGGTTAGGTACGGGGCCAAAAGAGTGGCCCATTGGTCCCGGGCCCACCCTGCGACAAGGGCCACGCGATCGAACGTGACCAGGTCATCCCCTGGGCCCATCTTGGTCAGGCGCAGGAGAATCGGCGGGCGGAAGCCCCCGGCGTCTTCTCCTGTGGCTCCATCGACGGGGCGGGACGCAGGCCCCAGGAGCAGCTGCAGCTGGCCTCCCAGTTGCTGTATCAGCTGCTGCTGGTGCTCCAGCTGAGCAGCATGCTGCTGTTGTTGCTACTGGAGGTGCGCAGCGTCTCGCTGCTGCTGTTATTCAAGATGGGCGGCCTGCAGCTGTTGCTGCTGCAGGAGTTGCGCCGCCTGCTGGCGCTCCTGGCTCTCCGCCAGCAGCTGTAACAGCCGTTCGACATCCATGTCTCTGGCTACGGAGGGTTGGTCGCGCTACCGTCCTCCTACCAGCCCCTTCTCACAGGGGCTCGGGTTCAAGCAGTCCCTGGTCAGGTGCCAGTTGTAGGTTAGACTCGACGGGGCTTGACCCTCCCGGATGAGGAGGGGAGCCACACTGGCCTCGACTTGTCGTCTGCGGGTCTCGGTCTCGGGACTGTCGCCCACCGCGCGGGTAGTCGGTCCTTGTGGATAAGACCGGGCAGTGGCACAGTCAACGGGGGCCCGGCCCTTGATTCGGGCGGGCACCAACACACAGTTAATTAGGAGCTCAGGCAGCTGCTGCAAGGCTGAGCAACAATATACAGTCAGTTCGGGGCTCAGACCCTCTGCTGCAGGGCTGAGTAACAATACACAGTTATCCCAGCTCCGGCCCTTTGGTTCAGGGCGGGCTGGCAAGAGTCCGGGTTGCTCGGGCCCTTTGGAGCAGGGCAGAGCAGTGGCAAAGTCAGAGGGGGCCCAGCCCTTGGTTCAGGCGGGGCACCAAACACAGTTATAACAGCTCAGATCCTCTTGCGTCAGGGTTAGGCAAACACACAGTAGGCCTAATGGCCTCCTCAGGCGAGGGGGAGGGGGATTCTGCCACCTGGGTATGGGTGGCAGGGGGAACGCAGGCCCACCCACTCCACTGCGTTCCAGCCCGGGGCCCTAGTAGCGGTGATCACCGCTGCAGGTGGTCAGTGGGAATCCTGACCGCAACACTGCCATGGGTATCGGGAGGTCTGCAGCCTGACTCAGGTCGGCTGCTCCTGGGCTACTTCCAGTATCCCCCTCCGAGCCTACCTGGTTCGTGGGATCAGCTTCAGGGACGTCCCACCACATCGGCTCCTCACGGCCAGGGCTGGGCAGCAGGTCCAGCAGCTCTCCTGGGAAGTCCGGCCAGGCCTGTTCCGGGGGAGTCCTCGGGGCCGCAACAGGGGCGGGGCGTCTCTGGCCACTCCTCGTCATAGTGGGCGCGGGGCTGCTCCGGCAACTCCTCGTCGTAGCGGGGAGGTTCTGGCCAGTCCAGACACCGGCCTGCGGCCTCAGCAGCTTCCCAGTCAGGAGCTCCCGCGGACAGGTCTGCTCCTGACGGTGGCTGGGCTCCAACTGAGGGCTGAGGGCCAGCTTTTATTCTTCCGGGTCACCGCTTGACCCTCTGCGGGGCGGGACTTCCGCTTAGAGGCCCTGCCCTTACAGATGATTGACAGGGCTCGTCCCTCCCGGATGAGGAGGGGAGCCACACCGCCTCGTTACAGTCAGTAATAAAAAGATTAAATAAGATTGGTCCCAGAACCGATCCTTGAGGAACTCCACTAGTAACCTCCTTCCAGCATGATTGTTCACCCTTCAGTATGATCCGTTGTAGTCTACCCTTTAACCAGTTCCTTATCCACCTTTCAATTCTCACATTGATCCCCATCTTTTCCAATCTGACTAATAATTCCGCATGTGGAACCGTGTCAAATGCCTTACTGAAATCTAGGTAAATTAGGTCTACCACATTTCCTTTGTCTAAATAGTCTGTCACCTTCTCAAAGAAGGAGATCAGGTTGGTTTGGCACAATCTACCTTTAGTAAAACCATGTTGTACTTTGTCCCAATTACCATTGACCTCAATGTCCTTAACTACTTTCTCCTTCAAAATTTTTTCCAACACCTTACATACTACAAATGTCAAACTAACAGGCCTATAGTTACTCGGATCACTCTTTCTCCCTTTCTTCAAGATAGGAACTACGTTAGCAATTCTCCAGTCGTACGGTACAACCCCTGAGTTTACTGATTCATTAAAAATTCTCGCTAACGGGCTTGCAATTTCATGCGCCAGTTCCTTTAATATTCTCGGATGAAGATTGTCCGGGCCCTCCGATTTTGTCCCATTAAGCTGTTCAAGTATGGCTTCTACCTCAGATGTGGTAATATCCACCTCCATATCCTCCTTCCCGTTTGTCATCCTTCCATTATCCCTAAGCTCCCCATTAGCCTTATTAAAGACTGAGGCAAAGTACTTATTTAGATATTGGGCCACGCCTAGGTTATCCTTAACCTCCTTTCCATCCTCAGTGTGTAGCGGTCCCACTTTTTCTTTCTTTGTTTTCTTCTTATTTATATGGTTATAGAACCTTTTACTATTGGTTTTAATTCCCTTTGCAAGGTTCAACTCTACTTGGCTTTTAGCCTTTCTCACTTTATCCCTACATGTTCTGACCTCACTAAGATAGCCTACAAGGAGTGGAAGAAGGGTGGGATTAGCAAGGAAAGCTTTCTGCTTTTTCTTAATCACCTCCCTGAGATGCTTGCTCATTCAGCTTAGTCTACAACTCCTGCCTATGGTTTTTTTTCCCCTTTCTTGGGATGCAGGCTTCGGATAGTTTCTGCAGCTGCGACTTAAAGTAATTCCAGGCCTCCTCCGCATTTAGATCCACAAGTTCTTCAGTCCAATCCACTTCCCTAACTAATTTCCTTAATTCTTTAAAGTTAGCCCTCGAGAAGTCAAAAACCCTTGTCCCAGATTTATTTCTGTTTATCCTTCCATATAGTTTGAACTGAATTAGCTCATGATCACTCAAACCAAGGCTGTCCCCTACAACCATTTCCTCTATGAGGTCCTCACTGCTCACCAAAACCAAATCTAAAATGGCATCCCCTCTTGTCGGTTCTTCAACTACTTGGTGAAGGAATCTATCAGCTATCACATCCAGAAAAGTCTGAGCCCTACTATTCTTGCTAGCACTTGTACTCCAGTCTATATCTGGGAAGTTAAAGTCTCCCATGATCACACATTTCCCATTAGTGTTTACTTCCTTAAAAACATTAAAGAGGTCTCTATCCATATCCAAATCAGATCCCGGCGGTCTGTAGCACACCCCAAGTACTCTCTCAGGGGAGGCTCTAGTAGCTTTCTTTCCCAGTCTGATTTTTGCCCAGACAGACTCTGTCTTGTCCATTCCATCACTTCTTATTTCTTTACAGTTAACCTCCTCATTGATGTACAATGCTACTCCACCACCTTTGCCTTTATTTCTATCTTTCCTAAACAGCACATAGCCTTCAATACTTGTACTCCAGTCACGACTACTGTTCCACTACGTTTCTGTTATCCCTATAACATCTGGTTTCACTTCCTGCACCAGTAGCTCTAGTTCCTCCATTTTGTTCCCTAGGCTCCTCGCATTAGTGTATAGACATCTTAATTTTTGCCGTTTGGTTTCACTCACATTCTGTACCCTGTTAGGCACGGACATTCTACCACCACCATCACCTGTTAGTCTGTTAACTACACTACCCTTCCTCCTTATGCCAATTCTTGTGTCCACGGCTGTATCCCCTCTTACTTTGTTTACTTCCCTCTCAAGGTTAAAGTCCGGCGTGGAGATCTCCCGAACATCTCCCAACCATCTCCCCCAAATTTCTAGTTTAAAGCTCTTTTAATCAGGTCGGCGAGCCTCCATCCTAGAAGTCTATTTCCCTCCTTGCTCAGGTGAAGTCCATCCCGAGAGAACAGTCTTCTGTCCGTAAATGCTTCCCAATGGCTGTACATCCCAAAGCCCTCCTTATAGCACCACTGCCTGAGCCATCTGTTGATGGCCATAATCTTGTCACACCTTTGTCGCCCTTCTCTAGGAACTGGCAGAATCCCACTGAAGATCACCTGAGCCTCGATTTCCTTAAGCGTCTTCCCCAGTCTGGCATAGTCTCCCTTGATACATTCCAGAGAGTATCTAGCCATATCATTCGTTCCCACATGAAGGACAATCAACGGATTCTTCCCTGCTCCCGCTAGTATCCTTTTCAGCCTCAGGTCCACATCCTGTATCTTAGCACCCGGCATACAGCACACCCTTCTGTTCCCCCGACCAGCTCTAGTCACAGGCCTGTCTACTCTTCTCAGTAAGGAGTCTCCAATCACGCAGACCTGCCTTTTCCTGGTGACAGTGCGCTTCTCCGGTCTATCTCCCGCATCCACCAGCTGCAAGTCCCCGATTCCTATTCCCCCTTGCAATCCTCCTGAAACCCCTATGACAACCCACTTCCTGTTTCTCTGCCTCCTTTCCCCACCCCATGAGCCCAGCAGCAGGGCCCCCACAGCAAATACACCCAACCCCCCACTCTCTCTCCCTCAGAGCTAAGCCACAGGGCCTCCCCATCCCAGATATCCACACCCCCCAACTCCCCCCACAGGCCAGCCATAAGCCCCCCAGCCCAGACAACTGCTCTCCCCCTCCCCCACCCCAAACCCAAGGATCCTGAGGGAGAAAGCCTGATGCTCCAGGCTTGCAAGGAGTTTCCTGCACATTGCCCTCTCCTTCTCTCAGGGCATGCTGATAACTGCAGCTACCAGGAGCCCTCTGTCTCCCTTTCCCTCCCCTCAGCAGTGTCTATGTTTGAGCTGAGCTGGGTCTGGTGGCCCCTAGTGGTGGCTAGCAGCACTGCAGCCCATTTCTGTGAGGGAAAGAAAATTCTGTGTGCATAACATTAATTACTGCAAAATTCTGCCTTGCACAGTGGCACAGAATTCCCCCAGGAGTAATGGGCGCATCAAATGCATGTGGCAGTTCAGTGACTGACCTATGTAAAAGTGGCCCTTGAGACTTACCACCAAAATGAGCCCTATTGCTGCCACCCTTCCTTACCCAAAAGCAATCCCAATGAAGTAACTGGAACTATGTGTCAAAGGATTACAGAATTAGGCCTGGATCTAGACATTTTTACATGTATTATGGATGTGCTCCTGCAGCAAGCAACATCACCCCAACAATAGTGGCTTTAAAAAAAGGTCTTGGCTAAGACACTCTCCACTTTTAAGAGGTAGGACAGAATGTTCAAATCACACTTTTTTTTTTTTTTTTTTAATCCTGATCCAATTTAAGTCAATGGGAGTTGTGCCACTGACTGCACTGGGAAAAGGGATAAGCAGTGGGTGTCCATTTTTCAATATCATGAGCACAGTAATAAATTTAAAAGCCAAAATAGATCTTTAGAATGCTAAGAATGTTGTCTACAAGATTAAGTATTTTTACTAGGTCAAATCAAGGGTTTTAGCAAATAGTGTCCCTTGAAGGAGCTTTCCATCTGTAATTTCAATTAAAAGTAATCTTCAAGGGGGAGCGTGCCTTTATATTAAGCCTCAATTAATAAAAAGCCAAATAACTCATTGAACACTCAGCAATGGATCCCACAAAACACATTTATTTCAGGTCATTGTTGTAAATAAGCTACACGGTGATTAAGAAAAACCTTTAGACTTAAGTTTTTCCTTTCTGCAAGGTGCATTGACCCCTAAACTCGTTATTAGCCATAAATGTTATACAAGGATTTGTCATCAACTTGCTGAAAGAACAATTGTGTCCAGTCTTCTACAAAGCAAGGCACCAGCAAAGTATTGCTTGTTTTGTTTTGTTTTTTTAAACAAATTTTACACTTTTTTTTTTTAAACAGGCAAAAAGATTCATTCCATTAGACTGATACTTAAAATACTATCAAGCAAGGAAGGCAACTTTCCTAAGATTACATTTCCTACTGTGGCCTAATCTATAGCCTTGTCCACCACTTGTGTAAGACTTGCTCCTTTTTTAGTTACAAACCTTCTATTAAAAATAAACAGAATTTTAGACTGGGCAAGATATTTTCCTACACAAATACTAAAAACAGAGGAAGTTGGATATAAAAGAAGGAAACTTGGCGATGAAGCAGTGTAGTTTGAGTATACAAATAGTTATATCAATTTTTTTTCATAGTCGTTTCTTATTTGGCTCATCTTTCCTGAAATAGCACAGTTAATCTACTACATGTAGTAAATATTTCCACCTCTCAACTGTTTATACCCTGCAACCACAAAAAACAGATTATCCCCACTTTCCGTGAGGGTTAATCTACAGCCTCACCTTCACTAAGAAAAAAGGTTTTTAAATACATGTTAAAGTATATATTGTCCTGTCTACACTAGGGTAGTCACACATCAGCTGGTCAGGGCTCAACTTTAGTGGGGAGCCTAGGTTTACATTGATCAGCTAACAGTAATAGTTTAGACCAGGCCAGGCAAGTTTTAATTTTAAACATGTAACTAGCATGCCAATAATAAACATATATTTCTAGTGTAAACATGACCTACACAAGTGGGATTTGCCCTGGCCATGGAGAGTTGGGGTGCTTTCCCTCTGCACTACTACTCACTCTTCACCTAGACGCCACAGAAGAGTCTGTGCGGCTGTTCTTTGAGGTCTTCTCTCCATGGAGATTAGGAGGCACATGGAGGATGGGGGTGGAAGAAGAGCAGGAGACTGAACATGCTCCCCTGCTCAGCACCCAGCTTCCCGTTTTTTTCTCTCTCTCTCACATACACATACACACACGTTTCCAAAGCAGTACTGAGTCCTACTGTGCCTCCATCACAGCTGACACAAGCGATACCACCAGTAGGAAAACAACAACAATAGATGCACAGAGTGTCAATCTTTTCCTACTGATTCCATGACTGATCTCCCCCCTCCCATTAGAGGATGATGGTTCCCTGAAAATGCTGGGAGGTGAGCCTCATGGAGTTTTCTCTGGCTACCTCCTTCAGGTTCCTTTGCAGGTGATCTGTCCCTTAGTTATTATGGAGCTGTACGGCATTTCTAGAAGTAAGAATTTGGTACGTCTTCCCTCTGGGTGCATTAAATATGACTACTTTGTATTGTGACATGATGCAACAGTCCAGCACATGTTTAAAAAGCAAAAATAAATAAAATAAAAAAGGGAAGAAGCAGCACCCTCAACATAGCCAGTTGGACAGGTTAAACACTTGTAACATTTGATCAGAAAAAGGATTTTGTGATGTGGCATGAACTGCTTCTAATAAGTCCATTGTAAACAAAAACAGTTTCAATTTTAATAGAGCATTAGTCACATATCTCAGCATTTCTCAATAAATGTATCCAGTGCCCTGAGGGTAAAATTATTTCTGTTTACTGGGCTGAGTGGGGGGGGTCTCATACTCAAGAAGAATTACTTGGCTGTAGAGACAGAAACTAAAGCTCAGAAGCGTAACTCTTTATAAGACAGTCGAGAAGTAAAACTAGTCTCCGAGCACTCAGACACAGTTAAACAAGTCTGCTCCGTGTCTGTGCATAGCTCCCACTGAAGTCAAATAACTATAACTTCATTTTGCTTCAAGCACTGGAGACTTTTCACTGCATCAATAGCACCAGGCATTTAGTTGAGTTTCTCTCTGTTGGAAGATCTCCCTGAGATCCCCACACCCCACTTTCAAATTAGAGTTGGCAATTTCCTCAGTTTCTATCAGCAACCAAAGCAATTCACCACCACTGTTGGATGAAGTCACTGAAAAACCTCAAATGCAGCCTCCTGCTACAAGGAAATATTTCTTTAGAATTTCTTCCCTTTCCCCCTTCCCTCTGCATTCCATTTTCTTATAACCATTTTCTCCCTAATTTCTATGCACCTTTCCCTTCCCAATGACTCAAGTAATTTCTCTGAGGGTTTTTGTTGTTGTGTTTTTTGGAGGGCAAGTTTCTGTTTCTCCGATTCAGACTTGGCGAGAATTGAGAGCAGGGGAAAGGGGAGAGAACAGATTTTAAACCACACAAGACTGAGAATATGGTGTTTGTTTCCACAGTGTAGACATTTTAGTTCTATGCTCCAGTTCAGCGATGGAGGGACACTCCTCCCCCCTCTCCGCTCAAGTGTATACAAGGCTTTAGAAGCCAGGAACTGCATTCCTAAAGCTGCTTCAGGGTCAAATATAATCAGCATTTCTAGCTAAAAAAGCCTAGGACCCAATTCTCATTTTACAGAACCAGAATACTGTAAAGAGCCCTAGTGTAAACAGAAGTCAGGACCTTAAGCTTTATAGAGATGCTCACATGTGCAGCATATACATCTGTACATAGTACTGTGACTATTTTTTAAACCCTAGAGTTACATGAATAAACTTAAGTGAACTGACTACAGCAGGTTCAGTATAACACTTTTCTTAATACATGCAAAAAAAGCGAAAAAAAGTGTGCCATCTCTCTACATATAAAGAATTACACCCTCCCTCCCTCAAGTGGTTTTCTTGCATCCTACCTGAAAGCAGGTGTACAGAGTTGAAATTGTTCTCCAACTTGCCTAGTAGTACAGTAAGAAAGCAGTCAGATGAGAGAGAGGCAACATCCTTGGAACTTTGATCATATACAACCACCTCCTGCTTGCAATCAATCTCAATCTGAAAAGCAAATAATTGCAGATAAGGGAAAGGATAGGAAACCTTCCCCCTTACCAAACAGAATTAAGAGACCCTACATATTTACTGTACAGTGGTTCTAGTATCTGGATTTTACATACAGGTTTAAACAAAACTGACATTTTTACACCTTTTATTAGACCTAACTGTACTGTATCCCTTCAAGGTTTAGTAAATGGAATATCTGATCAGGGCTGAAGCTTGTTGCATGAGATGAGGTTCATCCACTGGGCAAATCTGAGCCACTTAAAAACACCAAAAACAAACAAAAAAAACCACAAACAAGTTTACCTGAAATTAAGGTGTTTTGCATTCAAATATAAAGCAACAAACCTTTAGTTTCTTCTCCCAAACAATTTACCTGTCCAAAAAACCTTGAACTGCTACAAGTATATTTTATTACATCTATAAAATTGGATTAACTTTTTGAAAATTAGACTTTCCAAATTACACCATGCATAAAATGTCAACCTGAGGCAAAAAGTTTATGCAGACATTCACTCTCTTCCCCTCCCTGCCCCCCATCTTTTCTGCCCAACCCAAAATATTTTGGAAACATTAACAACCTCTTAAATAAAATCCACAAATAGATTCACTTAAGTTACACTTCAAATTCTCTCTCATTGGCCTAACTCTGAAATGCTTACCTTTAAAATCCAAACAAAAGATATTTTACAGTTATCCAGAATGGGTGGGGGTTTTCTAATTTACATATTTCCTTCCACAACGTACAGCAAAACCCCTTAATAAGCAAGCCTTACTGCCAAAAAAAGGCCATCCCAAACAATCCTTGAAAGTATTAAATATAGTTCTCTTCCACATGTATAAGAAAACAACTTCCAACAACTGGATTTTTGTGTTGGTCTCTCGAGGGGCTCCTTACCACAGGATTCACTGTATTTCATATACCAAGATGTTTGAAGTTTAATTTGCAAAAACATATACTTGAAATATGAATAAACTACATATAAGGACCATACTACATGAAAAACTCTTAAGAGGGTTATAGAAAAGTAAACTGATGGGGAGTTTTATTTGAGTAATTCTTAAACATTACTGTATTGCCTATTGCATAATTTCACCAATAGTTTATTTACTGTAGCTCCTAGGAACTAGATAATAAAGTTGTGGAAGACTGCAATTCATCATTACTCATTTCACTACAATGTAGATTAATTTTATTTTAAGAGTTTTACTTCCACACTGCCTTAAAATAAAAAAAAAATAAAATAAAATAAAAAAAAGGCAAAAACGATCCTTACCTTGTGTTTTGCTGAATGCTGAATGAGTTCTGTAATTAACACTTTGTCCTGCTGCAGCCTCCGCTTCATAAGCTTGGAGCAGTTGATATTGATAGCATCCAAGATGTGGGATGTATTGTATTCCACAAAGGGACGGCTATCAATCAGTAGCAATTTTTCTGTGCCACTTTCCAGTAAAGCCACCAACCTCTCAGCAACCATGAGTTGAGTCCTGATCATCTCATCAGCCATGACAACAATAAGGCCTCTTTTACCACCTCCCTCTCTAATTTGCAGAGATGATGTAATGGCTATGTACTCAAAGGCTTAGCCACTCCATTGTACTGAAAGTGTATGAGGTCATGCTGGTAGTGACTGGCAAAAGAAAAGTTAAACCCATTTTCAGAAAGAGCCCTCCAAGTGAATGTCTCCTGCTTCCAGTTGATGCGCTGTTACAAAGGGCTCATTCCACAAAGCAGCCCCTCACATCTGATTCATGAGGAGACGACTACGGAGTGGCCATTTCACAATTCAAACAAAAGATGCTTTTGGCCTGCCACTGCATTACATCATTCTTTACCTATGCTCCCAGCTTTGCACTGGACTGAGGGCCTAGAAGACAAAGAAAGAAAGAAAAAAAAAAGAAAGTGCTTGCAGTATACAGTATTTGACATTATCACAATCTAGCCCATGCTCTGTGGGCATTACATTTTTAATATACACTTGAAACTTTAAATTTTCTTTGCGGCACGTTCCAAAGAGCTAGGGGTAATATCTGGAAGTCTGGGCTCTGACTCTTTTCTGACTCTACTCCAACTATCCCGGGCTGTACAATTACCCTGTTGGGGCAAATACAGTCAGTCTTAACTGAAGAACTTTGTTGCCACTGGAACAATCTCTTCGTAAGACTGCGCAATAGAATAGAATTATGCGACACTACTCGAAGCAGTGGTGTTCCTGTTCAAAGAAACTTCTTCTAGGTGTGCTGCAGCAGATTTAGTGAGATCTACAATTTATTAGGGAAAGGTAAGACCTTGATATTTGAAAAGGATTTTGTGTGTGAGCTTGTGCACTATCTTTCTTGAAAATTTCACCTTAAGGTGAGGACAAAAATTTGAGTGGAAATTGTCAGGAGCTAAAATGGAATATCGCCTCCTCTTTGGAGAAGGTGGGTGAAGAGAACACACAAGCAACATGCTGCCTTCGGGACCTAAACTTTTTGGTTTATCATTCAACATACAGTACCAACGACATAATTCTTGTCTACACTAGAGAAATTCACCTTGCTAAGCCTTGTTCGTTCAGTCTAATTGGAGCACTTGTGAGAGGTGTGTTACAAACAGTTTACATACATGCTAAATACCATTTGGAGGGGACTTCAGCAGAGCTAAATATTGGCTTAACCTGAACCAATCCAACTTAAACAGTTTTAGTGCCAGAGTGGTGGACAAACTAGATGAAATGGTTCAACTCGGCCTCCCAATACAGTCAATCAGTTGCTTTTTGAAGTCTCCCAGAGGACACTGCTTCTGGAACCTGTGGGATATGTACACAGAGGGCACAGCAACTGACATAGTTTAGGGTTAACAGACAAGGGCAAACCTGCCAGAAATTCAGCATGGCTAGCAGGACCACAAAGGGTATGTCTATACTGAAATCAAAAACCCACAGCTGGTCCATGCCAGCTGACTCAAGCTTGCAAGGCTTGAACTAAGGGGCTGTTTAATTGCAGTGTAGATGTTCAAGTCCAAGAGCTCGGGCTGCAGCCTGAGCTTGAATGTCTACACTACAATTAAACACCCCTTAGCCCGAGCCAGCTGGCGTGGGCCCTCCACATGTGCCTAATTGCTGTGTAGACATACCCAAAATGAACCATTTGTTTTTAAATCTGTGCAATATATCCTTCTCAGACACAAGTGGTTGCATTCTCTAGTTTATATGTGGTTCTGCAGTGTAGTGCTGCTGTTTTCTGTTGCTTAGGGAAATGTCTTATATGTAAAACTGAAGTACCTCTTTGACACAAAAGCAAAAGTACAAATCTTTGTCATGTCAACTAGCTATAGCCTAGGCTTGTAGTATCTGACCTGCAAACCAGGCAATTTTAATTTGCTAGTGATTGTACCAGACTGATGATACGCAAGCAGGATAATCCAACCATCAGGCTTGTTAGAGAAAAGAGGTAGAGAGAAAAGGTTTAATAAAAAAAAAAAAATTGAAATCCCCAGAACGATCAGTCTCTTAGGACAGAAGTGGGCAAACTACGGCCCGTGGGACCATCCTGCTCGGCCTCTGAGCTCCCAGCCAGGGAGGCTACTCCTCTGCTCCTCCCCTGTTGTCCCCACTCCTCCCACCGCAGCCTCAGCACTCTGGCCTACCGCTCCTGCCGGGCAGTGTGGCGGCATGGCTGGCTCCAGTATGGTAAGGGGGCAGGGAGCGGGTGATTCCAGGGGGCAGTCAGGGGACATGGAGCAGGGGCGGGGGTTGGATAGGCGCGGGAGACCCTGGGGTCTGTCAGGAGGTCGGGGTGTGGATAGGGGTCAGGGCAGTCAGGGGACTGGGAGCAGGAGAGTTGGCTAGGGGGTGGAATCCCTGGGGGGGTAGTTAGGGGCGGGGGCCATGAGGGAACAAGGGGGTTGGGTAAGGGGGTGGATAAGGAGCGGGGGCCAGGCTGTTTGGAGAGGCACAGACTTCCCTATCCAGCCTTCCATACTGTTTTGTAACCCCAATGTGGCACTTGGGCCAAAAAGTTTGCCCACCCGTCTTAGGGGGATACAAATTAAGCATTGAAACATTTCTATAAAACTTCAAAGCACTAATTTTTGAAAGAAAAAATTCTGAAATTTAATACACAATGCACATGCAAAGATAAGAGCCTTTCAACACAACCCCACCTGCAACACTAAGTTGGATTTTTTTAAAAGAAAAATCTTACCTCAAATTTCTTTTAGTGGTCATGTAAATCTAGCCATAATACGTCCAGGGTAGAACACATATTTTACAGCCCTAATCCTGAACTACAAACAGTGCAGAGATTGGGATGGGCCTGCAGACTTCCCAGGGCAAAATCAGGGTCTAAAGTAGCACATGTACCTTGGTCTGCAAGTATAACAACACAACACGGGTTCCAATTGTGTAAGGTAGTGAGAGCTTTTAAATTCCACTGATTACAAGTGTCGTTAAAACGAGCTCAGCACCCTGCAGGAGGCACTTAACACCTTGTGGAGTCAAGTCTGAAGAAAACAACATCATCTTTATTGTGATAAGCTCATGAATTCAAATTAATTCAGAAATGGTTGTATATATGGCTTCTATTATAGTAACAGGTCATTTGTGTTTAGCAGTGGGAAATCCCACAGCAGTAGGTGTTCTATTAGTTAGATAAAGATTATTCAAACACATCCACCCCCGCCCCATATATCTAAGCTCAATTCAGAAAAGTGAACAAGGTTCATTCTGACAGAAAGATTTAGTCTTAAACACACACACAGAGACACACCAACCAACCCTAGGATAAATAACTTGTTTCATGTTTTAAAGAGAACAGCGTTGCATTTACCAGCACAAGAAAAATGCCAGACTTTTACATAAGCAGTCACTGGGTTGATAAAATGTTGTTTATCTATTTGCCAAGACCCCGCTGCTTAATGGCAAGTTGCCACCATTTCTATTCAGATCTAGTGAAATCCATATTTCTCTAGGAGGCCAAAATAAGAAGTGGGGAAAATTACTACAGCAGACCTTTAGGAACTAGTGAAATCCTATCTATGCAATCTGACTGGCAGATGCTTTTCCTAAATAGAATATCCACTATTAAATACACGCTTATTTTAAAAGTAGGTGGAAGGGAATAAAAAAGCTAAACTAGTTAACAGGCTTTAAACTATCTAGTTATAAAAGAACATAAGTTCCAGCCATGCTTTGTTAACCTAGTGAGTTATGCCTAATTTCTAAAACCAGCAAGAAAAAAATAATTTAGATTTTTATTAATATATTGTACCCTGAATTTTGGATTCACTCCTCTGTACCCAGACATACCAGAGCCTGATCCAAAGTTTGGTGAAGTCAGTGGGTGCCTTTCCACTAGCTATAATGGGATTCAGATCATGCCCGTACTGAGATAAACCTTCTGCTTGGATAGGTAAAGGGCTGAGTTTAAGTCTGAATAACAAAGAAGAAATACAGTAGGTAAGAAGTTTCATGAACTTCCAACATTCTTAATTTTACTGATTTACAAATGTTTAAAAACATTCTTTCAGAAAATGATTATTAATTAAGTTAGGAGGCTATGAAGAAAAGAAATATTCCCAGGCAATTTATTCCATCTTGCTGACTCAGTTAGCCTCTTCTCTCACAGTGAGAGTTTTTCTAAAGCCAAAAATTCTTCTTAAAGACCCTAAAAATCTGATAGTAGGGACTCCCCCCTCCTAAAAAAAAAAAAAAGGAGGAATGTCTCTCTGAAACCTTTTAGTAAATTTTCTAATACAGTTTGGTAATCTGCAAACTTCTGGCTGTATTTACATAGTAGTAATTTGAATGTTACGAGCACTTTGACTTTAGTTTTGTCTCATTTGTATGGCTGCCAGTTTCATGTACTAAACTGCATCATGGAGTGACTCACTGTCAATTCGTTGTGCTCCACTGCAACATAAGTGACATCGTCATGAGGCTGCACTTAATTGCAGTGTCATAAGCAGGCCATTATATTGATGATCTTTGGACCAGGAAACATCTTAGAAAATCCAAGTTACAGGATGATCACAGGTATTGAAGTTAGCTGGAACTACAAAACATCAGCCAGTTATGAGGATGTTGTATTAAGCTGTCAACATGGAATGTCACCATACTGCGACGGATTTCAGAGTAGCAGCTGTGTTAGTCTGTATTCGCAAAAAGAAGAGAAGTACGTGTGGCACCTTAAAGACTAACAAATTTATTTGAGCACCACTTTGGCTTAACCATGAGATCTTGCATGATCTACAAAATAAAAAGGAGTCATAAAAAATGGAAACTAGGTCAGATTACAAAGGATGAACATAGGCAAACAACACAGGAATGCAGAGGCAAGATTAGAAAGGCAAAGGCACAAAATGAGCTCAAACTAGCTATGGGAATAAAGGGAAACGAGACGACTTTTTATCAATACATTAGAAGCAAGAGGAAGACTAAGGACAGGGTAGGCCCACTGCTCAGTGAGGAGGGAGAAACAGTAACAGGAAACTTGGAAATGGCAGAGATGCTTAATGACTTCTTTGTTTTGGTCTTCACTGAGAAGTCTGAAGGAATGTCTAACATAGTGAATGCTTATGGGAAGGGGGTAGGTTTGGAAGATAAAAGAGCAAGTTAAAAATCACTTAGAAAAGTTAGATGCCTGCAAGTCATCAGGGCCTGATGAAATGCATCCTAGAATATCAAGGAGTTAATAGAGGAGGTATCTGAGCCTCTAGCTATTATCTTTGGAAAGTCATGGGAGATGGGAGAGATTCCAGAAGACTGGAAAAGGGCAAATATAGTGCCCATCTATAAAAAGGGAAATAAAAACAACCCAGGAAACTACAGACCAGTTAGTTTAACTTCTGTGCCAGGGAAGATAATGGAGCAAGTAATTAAAGAAATCATCTGCAAACACTTGGAAGGTGGTAAGGTGATAGGGAATAGCCAGCATGGATTTGTAAAGAACAAATCATGTCAAACCAATCTGATAGCTTTCTCTGATAGGATAACGAGTCTTGTGAATAAGGGAGAAGCAGTGGATGTGGTATACCTAGACTTTAGTAAGGCATTTGATACGGTCTCGCATGGTATCCTTATCGATAAACTAGGCAAATACAATTTAGATGGGTCTACTATAAGGTGGGTGCATAACTGGCTGGATAACCGTACTCAGAGAGTAGTTATTAATGTCTCCCAATCCTGCTGGAAAGGTAAAACAAGTGGGGTTCCGCAGGAGTCTGTTTTGGGACTGGCTCTGTTCAATATCTTCATCAACGACTTAGATGTTGGCATAGAAAGTACGCTTATTAAGTTTGCAGACGATACCAAACTGGGAGGGATTGCAACTGCTTTGGAGGACAGAGTCAAAATTCAAAACGATCTGGACAAATTGGAGGAATGGTCTGAGGTAAACCGGATGAAGTTCAATAAAGACAAATGCAAAGTGCTCCACTTAGAAAGGAACAATCAGTTTCACACATACAGAATGGGAAGAGACTGTCTACGAAGGAGTATGGCAGAAAGAGATCTAGGGGTCATAGTGGACCACAAGCTAAATATGAGTCAACAGTGTGAAACTGTTGCAAAAAAAGCAAACGCGATTCCGGGATGCATTAACAGGTGTGTTGTAAACAAGACACGAGAAGTCATTCTTCCGCTTTACTCTGCGCTGGTTAGGCCTCAACTGGAGTATTGTGTCCAGTTCTGGGCACCGCATTTCAAGAAAGATGTGGAGAAATTGGAGAGGGTCAAGAGAAGAGCAACAAGAATGATTAAAGGTCTTGAGAACATGACCTACGAAGGAAGGCTGAAAGAATTGGGTTTATTTAGTTTGGAAAAGAGAAGACTGAGAGAGGACATGATAGCAGTTTTCAGGTATCTAAAAGGGTGTCATCAGGAGGAAGGAGAAAACTTGTTCACCTTAGCCTCTAATGATAGAACAAGAAGCAATGGCCTTAAACTGCAGCAAGGGAGATTTAGGTTGGACATTAGGAAAAAGTTCCTAACTGTCAGGGTAGTTAAACACTGGAATAAATTGCCTAGGGAGGTTGTGGAATCTTCATCTCTGGAGATATTTAAGAGTAGGTTAGATAAATGTCTATCAGGGATGGTCTAGACAGTATTTGGTCCTGCCATGAGGGCAGGGGACTGGACTCAATGACCTCTCGAGGTCCCTTCCAGTCCTAGAATCTATGAATATATAAGAAGTGCGCTGTAGCCCACAAAAGCTTCAGATGCATAGAATGGAACATATAGTAAGGAGATATATATACATACAGAACATTAAAAGGTGGAAGTAGCCATATCAACTCTAAGAGGCTAATTCATTAAGATGAGCTATAATCAGCAGGAGGAAAAAAAAAACAAAACACGTGTAGTGATAATCAAGATGGCCCATTGCAGACAGTTGACAAGGGGTGTGAGGATACTTAACATGGGGAAATAGATTTTTGTTCTCCTGCTGATTGTAGCTCATTTCCAGCATAGGTAGTAAAATACATAAATTGAACCAGGGTCTGTTGCATAGCAATGGCACTACCTGAACACTACTCCTGTTAGTAATAATTAGTTTACTACTTCAGCAAAAAGAACTAGGAAGTATTTTCCACTGCATGCATCCGATGAAGTAGGTTTTAGCCCATGAAAGCTTATGCTTAAATAAATCTGTTAGTCTCTAAGGTGTGTCAAGTACTCTTCGTTCTTTTTGCTGATACAGACTAACACAGCTACCACCCTGAAACCTTTACTACTTCAGTGATGCCTGCTATACCAGGTACTGCCAGTGCTGCCGGCTCTTACTGAAGTGACAAGGTTCTACGGAAACGTTGGTACTAAAGCTTCTGTATTACTCTGAGGAGATCTGAAAATGTAGGCATCCCACGAGAGACTCAACTTTCAGAATACTGGTGCTCATTTTCAGAACCCCCCCCAAACCCACAGACAAAGTGAAGATGCTTAAAGTACATCACATCGGACACCCAAACCCCACCCCAAAAATTGCTCATGTGGTAGAACTGTGTAAGGAAGGCGTTTCAAAATGATGGTTTGGTTTTGTTTTTTTTTTTAAAAGTGGATTTTCTCCTGTTGCTGTTTGCAAAAAGATTTAAAAAAACGAAGTCCAAGGTTTAGTCTTGGTCATGGATCCAAACAAAATATTATATGGGCAGAGGTCAAGCATCTATAGGTCACAGGATAAATTCGACTTTTTGCAACCTGTTTTACAAGTTCTCTCCTACGCACGTGATCAATAGCATTCTAAAGATATTATCTGGGGACTGAACAAGACATTCCAATACTCGAGGCAAAAACCTTTGCTCTTTTGCTTAAACTTCATAAGAATCAAGTTTCAAATTATGGGCCATATACCAACTAGAGGTCTTCCCACATTGACCGCAGAAAAACGAGAATAAAATTGTTCTGGAATAGAGTCTATTACCCATACAGTTGGAGGTATATTGCAATTCAAGACCAGCAGAAAAAACAGTAAACAGCTAGATCTGATTGTTACCTACCAGTAGTGAGAAGCTGTATGTATGTGGGGGAGGGATGGATAATTTACACAGTGAGGAGTGGGGCATAAGGGATCCTGCTCAAAGTGAAATCCTATGGGGAAACTCCAATCAACTTCAATCAATGGTGCAAGACCAAACCTATTAACTCTATAGGCCAGCCATGTAAAAGAGCAGAAAGTCTGTATGTCACATACATAACTCATGCTAACAAGTTATGGTTCTCCATTTCCTCTCTAGTACCTAGACCAGAGGTGGGCAAACTACGACCCACGGGCCACATCCGGCCCAGGGGACTGTCCTGCCCGGCCCTTGAGCTCCCGGCCATGGAGGCTGTCCCTGACCCCTCCCCTGCAGCCTCAGCTCGCCATGCTGTCAGCACTCTGGGCTGCAAATTCCTGCCGGGCAGCACAGCTGTGAGAGCCGCTGGGGTGTAGTGTATTAAATTGCTCCCCATAGGAATGTGCTACTTACGGAGCACTGGGACTGGCAACTGTAAATAGCACACCGTAAGTAGCACATTCCTATAGGGAGCAATTTAGTACACTACACATGGGGAGGGAAGGCTGTGCCTCCCCAAACAGCCTGGCTCCCACCCCCTATTCACCCCCTCCCATTTCCCGCCCCCTGGCTGCCCCCCTCAGAACTCCCAACCCACCCAACTGCCACC
Organism: Gopherus flavomarginatus; assembly: GCF_025201925.1. Classification (NCBI taxonomy): domain Eukaryota; kingdom Metazoa; phylum Chordata; order Testudines; family Testudinidae; genus Gopherus; species Gopherus flavomarginatus. The sequence continues at coordinate 136,246,734 of NC_066617.1, forward strand.
GCCCACACTCCTTGTTCCCTGACCAGGACCCCCTGACTCCAACCACCACCCCCCCCAAGGATCCTGCCCCCTATCCAATACGCCCTGCTCCCTGACCCCTATCCACAATCCTGCCCCAACAGGCCCCCGAGACTCCCACGCCTATCCAACCCGCTGTCCCTTGACTGCCCCCCCTGAACCTCCATCCCATCCAACTGCCCCCTGCTCCCTGTCCCCTGACTGCCCCCCCACACCCACTCCCCACCCCCTTATGCCGCTCAGAGCACCAGAACTGGTAGCTGTAAGTAGTACACCGTAAGTAGCACATTCCTACAGGAAGCAAATCCAATACACTACACCAGCCCTCCAATACATTTTCAGAACCCTGATGTGGCCTTCAGGCCAAAAAGTTTGCCCATCCCTGGCCTAGACCATGCAGAGAGGATGTCTACACTGCAGCTGGAAAGTGAGCCTCCCAGCTCAGATGGACAGATTTGTACTAGCTCCAATAGGAGCTACAGCGCTAAAAAACCAGCAGCAGCATGGGCATTGTGGCTCAGGAGGCAGGTTGGGCTCAAGCCCATTCAACTCCCCGGTCTGAGTTCGTGTGGGCTAGCCCAAGTCTCTGCTGGAGCCACAACGTCCATACTGCAATGTAGATGAACCCATAGACTTTTAGGAGTCTGCTGTTCCCTGTGACCTAAAGGATTAGGTCCATTAGAACAAGTAGTAGAGACTCATGCTTTTACACCTACAGACCCTGGGTTCAATAACTGCAGATGACCCAAGCAGCACCACTGTTACTCAGACTCACCTCTTAAGAACATAAAAATGGTGATACTGGGACAGACTAATGGTCCATCTAAGTATCCCATCTCTGACAGTGGCCAGTGCCAAATATTTGAGAGAGAATGAATACAACAGGTCAACGTAAGATTTAAGATCAGCCAGAGCATGGAAAGAAGTAGGTTTTGCACTACCTCACTAGGGCATTCAAAATTGGCTTAATGGTAAAAAGAGCAGTGAGGAAGATAGTGAGATTGAAAATTTTTACTTGAGGTCCTCTCTAAAGCATCTCAGGCCCACAGAACCAAAGTACTATTTTCAAGAGTGACTTAGGCACTTGTGAAAGTTTTATCTCTGTGCTCAACCACATGCTCCTGCCTGCCCTTCCTCCAGTCTATCTGCAATTCATGTCTGTGACCATGTAGAGCCAGAATGCAAGTGCGTTATTGTCTCAGTCTTAGTAAAGTGGTATGGTTTGTATGAACAGAGGGTGCCTATAAGTGAAAATTTGACCCTGTGCATTTTATTTAATTTTTTAAAATTAATACTCCCCCCTTTCGGCTGATTTTGCAGTGAAACCCAGGATGTTTGCTCAACTCTAATGCAGGTAGCGTGCATTTTTGATTATCTGATAAACAGAATGCTTGTTTATGATAAAGGGAAGTACAATTAATTGAAAGCATGCATTACAGACAGTTTTCTGTTAATGCATCATTGCTCAGCAAATTGTTCATCATGCTATTTGATCTGTAATTGCTAGCAGTTGTGATTAGTAGTTTTAAATGAGTTTTGGATAAATTTTGTTCTGCCCAGCTCAGACCAGGATGGAGGAAAAGCACCTTCTTTGCACAACTAACCTGCAGAATGTATCTGAAATTCATATTTTAAAATTATAGTTTGTATTCCTGATACTACTGCCAATAAACGACCATATTCTAGGGCATCACATCAGTGATTAATGAAGTTCTTGTCCAAATTTTTGAATCAGTATAGAAAGCAGAATAGAAACATTTAAAAAGACCTCTTACCCAAAATAAAAAAGAAATTGTATTTATTGGAAATGTTAGTCTCATATGCTGCCATCTGAAGCCTCAAATGGTATCATTTTTCAGAAAGCATGCAATTACCAGCTAACTGGAAAGCTGTAGTTACAAACCTTGGACTGGCGCTAGATTTTTAACAAGTATTTAGGCCCTAACAATGCAAAGTGCCTTTTCCTGTGTAGAGCTGATTTTTTGGGTTCGCTGGCAATTTCAGAAAATGAAACACAAATTGGTGTGAGTCAAACTGAAGCTTTCTGGAATTCTCATTTATTCTGGGTTGGGGCTTGCTCCCTCTCTCCTGTTGAAGCTGTTCCACTTAGTATAGAATACACGGAGTACTGGACACCCAGGTTCCAGTCTCTGCTCCAATTAATATTTAAGTATATTTTTTAAGAGTAGAACAGCATCAACAGGAGAGACTGAGAAGGACTTACCTCAGAATAGCTGGAGCAGGGACTTGAGGCCAGTTCTCCCCCATCCAGGTGAGTGCCATAATCACAGGGCTGTTTGGTAAAAGGGGGCACCTCACCTCCACCACCACCACCTCCTCCTCCTACATTTTGTGAATAGTGCATAAAACCCCTAGCCTGAAAAAAACAAAAACAAAAAACAAAAAAACCAAAGCTTTGATAGTGGTCCGTTTTGACACTGACAGTTCTGAATGGGTTTTTTTTTTTCCCGTTTTGACCAAACCAATTGCCATAACTGACACAAATTTGTGAACTGTTTCATTTGACCTAGATCAGCTGAAAAATTTCACTCACATTCACACTCAGGTCCCCTTGCAGTCTACAGTCTGCAAAGTCTTGCCCTTTATTTTCAAAATACATGTCATTTGATTTCTGCATTGAAATGCTTTTCACGACCAGCATATTCAGACAGCTGAGCTAAGCAAGATGGGCGGGGTTTACTTTTAAGCAATGGTGGGATTTTGCGCACTATACAAATGTCATTTAAAACAATGTTCACAAGTGACATAGCACGCTTCTCATCAACTGGTTGTTACTGTCCTATTTATCTCTCAATCCACATGTAATGTTATTGAGAGGCCTCCTAATGCACTAATACCAACGCAGAGTGACCATAACTGACTAACATAACTGATGCTCTTATTGAGAAGTCAAGCTGTTTATTTCATTCCAAAGATCAATTAGGCTTGTTTACAATGTTTATTATAGCAGAGAAACCTGATTGCTAGAATATGAAGTCATGGGAAACACTGAAGAATGTGCTGATATAGTGCTTCGCTCAATAATCCGCAGCTCACACACCCAGTTTATTTCTTGGCCTCCCTCCCCACATCCACCCAAGCAATAAGTTGTTTCCAGATGGAAACAATTCTCATTGTTGGGTGAGAGCATGTGTCATTTGCATGGACAGCTTATCTAATATGTTCAACGCCAAATAGCAGAGTACACATTTTTAAGCTTCCCATCTTCAGGGAACTGCAGATAACCAGCAAAGACTAGAACTCATTGCAGAAGTTCATTAGCCCAACATGCTCTTTAACATAAGAACATTCAAATTTCACCTCATTCTAGACAGTAAAGGTACCTGGGAGCTAGTTCACTTCCACCTGGCAATGTTACAATTTATGAAAAAGTTTAAAGGAATGTTTAAGAAGTCAAGAGGTGGTATGAACATTATCAATTCACAGTTGCAATTGTCAACGATTACTCAAATCTAAGCCAATTTCTACATTGGCCAGGTGGGATACTCCCTCACCCTGCAAACCATTGAGAAGAAAGTACCTAAAACATAAAACAAAAGTAAAGCCTTTAAAAAAAAAAAAAAGTCAAAAGCAAAACACATTAATTTGCAGTACTCCCTCCCCACAACTTGCTGTAGATCTAGAAATTTTCCCATTAAAATGGATGAGATTGTGGGGGGTTTCAACTGCTATTCTCTAGAGACAAACATCTTAGCCTTTGACTATAATGAAAAGCTGAACATTAAAGCAGATTTAATGCTGACCCACCTTCCTGCTGGGTTCTTAAATTCAGACCTGTACAACTGCATCCCATATAAACATTTACAAGGGCCCTCAGAGATGCATGTTTAGCATCTATTAATAAAGTTAACTGACAGTCTTTTGGCTACACATGAATATGAAATGGTAACTAACTGCTCCCAATTCCATCACGTTGCAACTTAATCCAATAGCGGAAACTGCCTAGAACCAATATTTAACTTATTCAGAGTTTAAAGCATATGTACTAATTTCTATATAAACTCTACAAGTACCTGTGGTTATTGCAAGATGATTAAGTGGAAGTAAGGATCATAACAAAATAAAAATAAAGACACTAATGCTCATTCCACACTCAACAGATCCTGGGAAGCTAAACAAAACAAAAATCACTATCTACTGTTGGCAACTCTACTTAATTGTCATAACAAATCATTGCCAAGTATTGCCTTATGAAATCCAGAAGTGGTTCTCAACAGTGTAGCATATACAATCTAACAAAACCATAAGGAGTCATCACAAAAGAGGGCAGAGATCGTTCTGAAAGACGCTACAGATTCTCTCAAATTAATGCCATCTTGCATTGGAAGGACCTGCAAGAACGGCCACTCCACTTTTCTGTGATAACAGGCATTAAAATCTTTGCAAAATATGGCATGTTTGCATATGATACAGTAAAACAAATACCCACAACCTCTAACTTGTTTTGTTAGCAGGTAGTTTGTACCCAGGAGCACTGTGTAGGTAAGTATGTTAGCCACCAACAGCTAAGTTTATGCCAGCAGAGGTTCCCCGGCGACACAAACTCCTCCAGAGTTCCAGGCTAAGGATGCAACACTTGCATGCACATACACGTGTGTAATAGAGAAAGGGGATGGGGAGTGGGGGGGAAGGGCAGCATACACCAAGAGCAGCAGCACAAGATAATCTATTCAGTGTTGTGCCAATTCAACATGTCCTCACACCTGCTCTCTCCAGTAGAGCTCCTTTGAAGCCCACACAAGAATTAAACCTGCAAATCTCTTCCCTTTGCTCCCCCCTTTTCCCCACCACGTGGGATCCCAATAGAAGGCAGCGGGGTAGGGACAGAGGCAAGGGAAGTGAAAGCTCTTTCTGCAGTCTTTGTTCAGCATTTGGCTGGAAACAGCCTATTAACAATTAGTCCTAGTGCTTAACACACTTTTGGTTTTGCTTAGAGAAAACTTATTAGAGTCAGTATTGGAATAGTCCCAGGACACCTTTTGCCACGGTGCATGGTAGCCAAAGTCTTGACTTAGTCCCTCTTTTACAAATTCCCCCACAATGCCTGAGATAACCATCATAATAGCGTAGTAACACTCGGCACATACACAATGTCTTTCATCCATGGGCCTCAAAGTCCCCACAAATTATTAAACCTAACTAGCGCCATGTGGAGCTAGATTAGCATTCTCCCCATTTTACACAAGGGCAATGAGGCTAGGGTGACCAGATAGCAAGTGTGAAAAATTGGGACAGAGGAGAGATGGCAGGGGAGGTAATAGAAGCCTATATAAGAAAAAGCCCCAAATATCGGGACTGTCCCTATTTAAAAAAAATCAAAAATCAGGACATCTGGTCACCCTAAATGAGGCACAGAGAAGCTAAGTATCCTGGCCAGGCATATACAATGGAATACAGAACTCTTGAATTCAAGCATACCACTCTACAACTAGACAACATTCACTCTGCTGAAAACCAGATTTAAAAAAACCAAACAGACACACTTGGCAATTTCAAAGCACTTCACCACCTTCCAGTAAAACATGTTTAGAATAGGAATTGCTCATGACTCGAGACTGCTTGGGCCCTGGCAATGTTCATAACCACACTTAAGTACACTTGGAAATTCCCTGGCAGCGTTGTTGCAGGAACAGACATTTCCTGTAATTTTCAGAAGCATTTTATTCTCCTCTTTAGCCTGTTGTGAGGGGGAGGGAGAGGAGGATGCTGTATTATAATTAAGCAAAATGTGAGCGAGACCCCCAAATATAAAAGGCAAAACTTCAGCTATTCACACTTAAACAATAGTATTTGTTCCTTGGGACAAAGAGGGATTTTTCTGCTGACACTAGAAAAGTTAATACACAGTAAATAAAGGTGACATAAAAAATAAACTTACTATTTTGCTTATTTATGGTATATAAGAAAAGCCGTCAAGTCTTTTAAAATTGTTATTAATACTGTAGAACCTCAGAGTTATGAGCACTAGATTTACGAACTGACCAGTTAACCACACATCACATTTGGAACAGGAAATGCACAATCAGGCAGCAACATAGACAAAAAAACACAAACCATTTTTCTTCTGCAGAGTAAAGTTTCAAAGGCTGTATTAAGTCAATGTTCAGTTGTAAACTTTTGAAAGAACTACCATAACATTTTGTTGAGTTATGAACATTTCAGAGTTACAAACAACCTCCATTCCCGAGATGCTCATAACTCGGAGGTTCTACTGTACTACATTCTGCTTGTATCTTGCATCAAAAATTTGGGTATTTTCTACCCAGTTGCTACTCAGAGCTTTCCCAAGCTGGTTAGTTTTTACTGTGCTGCAATCTTGTAACAAAAAGAGAGACAGAATGCTCCCCTCCCTCTTAGCAGCCACTAGGGTTGAATGGTGTGGCTTCAAATGTGTCGGTCATAAACAGATAGTTAAGGATTAATGTCTCTTTTACCTGTAAAGGGTTACAAGCAGTGAACCTGGAACACCTGACCAGAAGACCAATCAGAAAACAAGATACTTTCAAATCTCGGTGGAGGGAAGTCTGTGTTTTGTGTTGTTGTTTGTCTGTTGTTCTCTCTCGGTTCTGAGAGTAACCAGACGTACCTACAGGCTCTCTAATTTTCTGTTCAAATAGTAAGTACCTATTTTACAAATAGAAAGGCGGTTTAGTCTTTTTGATTGTTTTCTTTATTTGCAAATGTGTATTTTGCTGGAAGGATTTTAATTTGTATTTGTGTTGGGGGGAAGGCTTCTCTCTAGCGTCTATAAGCTGAAAGACCCTGTAACCTTTACCATCTTAATTACAGAGACAACTTTTACTTTTTATTTTCTTTTATTAAAAGCTTTTCTTTAAGACCTGATTGATTCTTTCCCCTTGTTGGGGCTCAAGGGAATTGAGTCTGTACTCACCAGGGAATTGGTGGGAGACAGAAGGGAGGGGGGAAGGTGCATCCCTCTCTGTTTTAAGATTCAAGGAGTTTGAATCACAGTGATCTTCCAGAGTAACCCAGGGAGGGAAAGCCTGGGAGAGGCAACAGTGGGGGAAAGGGTTTACTTTCCTTGTGTAAGATCCAGGGGGTCTGGGTCTTGGGGTCCTCTGGGAAGGTTTTGGGGGACCAGAGTGTACCAGGCACTGCAAGTCCTGGTTGGTGGCAGCACTACAAGATATAAGCTGGTAATTAAGCTTAGGGGGATTCATGCTGGTACTCCATCTTTTGGACGCTAAGGTTCAGAGTGGGGGTTATACCATGACAGTGTCACTCACTAACTAAAAGCTGTTGTGAGACACCAAGCCTCCTAGCATGGTTCTGGGACAGCATCCTTGTAGGAGTCCCAGCATCCTTTCCTCCCCTCGCAGTCAGAGGGGCACTGCCTCTTGCCAATGAGCTCTGTCATCTTTTGTCTTGGTCCATGTAGGTTTAATCCTCTGCCTAGTAAGGGTCTGATCAGGGCCGGCGCAACCCATTAGGCGACCGCGCTAACATTTGGGGGGTGGTGACCACGGCAACCAGATCTTCCCTCGCCCCTGTTGGGGGTGGCATTTGGGGGGCGGGACCTTCCGCCACCTCTGTTGGGGGCGGCATTTTGGGGGCGGGACCTTCTGCCGCCTAGTGTGGCAAAAAAGCTGGTGGCGCTCCTGGGTCTGATATAAAGTTGGTCAGTCTGTTTAGCTGGAGCAGAATGAGCCAGCCTTAAGACTCATTTGCCTGATTCCACACAATCCTCCTCTCACAACAATGCTTTCAAGACCCAAGTTACTGGATGTAGGGAGGATTTAAGGATTTACAGTAACCCTCAAATATCCAAACTGGGAGGTCAATGGTAGTTGCCTCTTCCCTGTTATAAACTCTATATAGAATACTTAAGAGTCTTATTTATGGGATCCCACAGGATGTGGAGACTGGCCACATACGTTCCAAAAACGTAACACTGTGGTTTATCATCTCAAAATTTTAGCATATGATTCAAAAACTTAAAATGCACGAATGAAGACTAGAGTTAGCAACTACAGTGCTACCGATGGCTCTGAGTTCTTTACATTTCAGTAACCCCCATGTCTTAGCAGCATAGGCCACACACTCATTTACAGCGTGGGAGCAATTCCAATTCATTCAAGGTTTTAATATAGAAGCAATACAATCAAATTGCATACAATTGCTCCACAAGAACCACCCTAATTGGGTAGACCAATGTAGACAGTAGTTTTATGTAACATCTTTACGAGGGAACAAGTTAAAAACAAAAGCCAGTGGATTGAGGAGGAATGCTAGATTAAAAATTTAAGTACAGTATTTCCAGTTTTATCCAATACAACACCTTTTTCACTAGTTTGTCTTATCCAGCATGACCCCTGAGGATTTAGATAATGTCTCCCCCCTTTAAGATTAGGATCGCAGGTATAGTAAAAGGGTGTTGTGATTAGCTTTCTTTAAAAAACCTTGGGAGAGAGCGAATCAGAGGCAAGCCCCAGTAATAATCCAGCAAAAGTAAGTATCCTTTTCTGAGGCCACTTCAGGGAGCAAGTGGAAGGATGGTGCTGAACTCTTCACCAAGAAGCCTAGAGCGCATAATGGTGGTTTTATTGTGGGAGAGAGAAACAGAACAACACTTTTGGGGGAAGGGGTGACTTTTCAGGAATTAAATATCATAGCTCTAAACAAAATATCACCTTCACAAGAGGAGCGGGTCTCATTTAAAAACTGAAAATTGCATTAAACGCTTGTCACTGTGGTAAATGGTGGGTTAATTTCTATGATCTGTCACCCATTTGAGGAAGTGACACTAGTTCTCAGAGGGCAACAAACATTCAACTCATTCACACCAGGGCATGAGAAAAAGCTACAGGGATTTTTTTTTTTTTTTTTTTTTTTTTTAATGTTAGGTCAGTTTTAATAGCTTGCTTCTTCTGGCTTGTGTTTGGAAACACGGTATTGCACATGTCTAGCCAGCTCTCAGAAACGGCACCCAAAAATGTACTAAAAAAAAAAAAGCAATCTTATTACAAGTAACATTTTAGATAGCTATTAAAATATAAGTTACATCTTACTGTCAAACAAGTTCAAGACACTCCACAAGTCTACCCCAAAATGAAGATTTTTGTAAGTTTTTTTAAAATGAGGCAAAGGTCATGTCTATGCTAGAGAGCTTACAGCTGTACTGATGCAGCTGTGCTGTTATATGATCTCTCATGGACCTACTCTATGCCAACAGGAGAGAGTTCTCCCACAGCACAATTAAACCATTTCCAATAAGCAGCAGTAGCTATGATGGCAGGAGAGCGTTTCCTGCTGCAGAGTGCTATGCACACCACCAGCGCTTCTGTCGGTGTCACTTATGTTGGTTGGGGTGTGTTTTTTCCCACCCGACGGACAAAAATGTTACCAACAAAAGTGCTAGTGTAGACAAAGCTCAAGTGTTAGGCAGAGCCCAGGGGAAGTCCTCTGTTAACAGAGCACCTAGAGCAATGCTGCTGCAAGTTGTCTGTATCCAATATGCGCCATTGTGATCTGAAGGCATATTTTTGGGTCCAGCAATTGCACTTAAGCATGTGCTTAAGCCCATCCCTTTCAAGCAAAGAAATGAAGCTGCTTCTTATTGTCTCAATTCTATTACACGAAACCCCCAAGCAAAAGGTGTTTGGGGAGCACCAGCAGCTGGATAGTGTAACAAGTCACTGAAGCATGATTCTCTTGGGAGCTAGAAGACAATGCAGCAGGGGTGAAAGTAATGCGGTACGGGCCGGCACACAGTACCGGAAAAAGTGGCCGCCGGTACCGGCCCATACAGCTGACTTTAGAACACTTTAATGTCACTGCCCCTTTTGTGCCCAACGACAAGGGGGGGGGACACAAAAGGGGCAGCGACCTTGAAGTGCTGCCACGCAAAGGCTTTAACATTGTTGCCTCTTTTGCTCCCCCCACAGCCACCGACTGGAGGGTGACGGGGAACAAGAGGAGCAGCTGCCACGGGGCCGGTGATTTCAAGGGCCCAGGGCTCCAGCTGCTGCTGCAGTAGCAGTGGCGGCAAAAGTCCTGGGCCCTTTAAATCGCTGCTGGAGCCCTAGGCGGTGCGGGGCAAGCAGCATGGATGGGCTGGCTGGGGGACACTGACCCCCAGTCCTGCCCCTTCTGCCCTAGTTGCCGGCCCCCGTACCAGTAAGAGATCAATTTTACTTTAACCCCTGCAATGCAGAGAGAGAGTCTTCATGAGGGTCCTAGGATCCAAAATTAGGGGCCAAACTCCTCCCATTCCCCCTTCCACCAACACACACTTACTTCTGAGAGGATAATTCAGAAAAATCAGAACTGAAAACATTTTCCTGGAAAGTTTATCCCCATGCACATCACTTGTAGGGATGCTTCTTGTTCCCATCAGCCATTTACTTCCAATTTGTCATTTGAATGACAGTGTACTAACAGATTTGTCTATTATTGGACATACAGAGGGCTGTGTCAGCACGCAGCATGTACTTATTGCAACGTGCTTGGAGATGCTTGTATGAAAGGTGCTAGGAGCTTATTTGGTACTGCAGTTAGGGTTCAAGTTTAGCAGTAGTCTCAAAGCCACAACAGTATTTAACTTGCCAGAGCACATGGCACAATGAGTAGGTCAATCAGGTAGCCAGAATGCTAAAACACAGAATTTGTACTTAATTTTTAGGGGTTTACTGTTTCCCCACACTTTCCCACAACTGTGAAAGTTACAAAGATAACTTGAAAACGATGCTTTAAAACCAGCATTGCTATTATCCCTCAATTTATCAAAAACTACAAATTGAATTTGTATATCAGTGATTCTCAAGCTTTTGTACTGGCGACACCTTTCATATAGCAAGCCTCTGAGTGTGACCCCCCCCCCATATTAATTAAAAACACTTTTTTATATATTTAACACCATTATAAATGCTGGAGGCAAAGCGGGGTTTGGGATGGAGGCTGACAGCTCATGACCCCCCACGTAATAACCTCATGACCCTCTGAGGAGTCCCGACCCCCAGTCTGAGAACCTCTGATATACAGTAACAGATATATACAGAAGAATGCCATAACCACACAATTTCCCCCTACAAAATATCTGCTGGGCTCCCTTACTACGCTTTCAGTGTGGAAGCATTTAATATTTTCAAATGCAGTGTCTTCTAGAGCATCTATTACCCACAGGGATTATATAATTTTTCAGCAGATAACACAAGAATGTTGCCACAGAGCTCTGAAGATGCAGGGAACACTGTGGGCTATTACTCATTTACGGGACATCCTCATTGTCTGAAGTGTGCTTATAAGTGTCTACACATCTATACAATAGATACACAAAAGAATTTAAAAACTTTGGATTTAATGATATTTACTCAGAGAGATTCCTCCAGCTACAAAATGAATGATTTTACAGATCCCTTTAAATAGCAACTGTAGGTCAGCAGCTGTTATTTTGTTGAGCATTTCTCAGTGACAAATGAAGCAGCACTGGACTTCTTACTAGCCCAATGAAGTCCTGATCCATTGACTCATGCTCCTCGGTGCAATGATAATATAAATAAATAATAGTTCTATGCTATTATTAGTAATTCAATGTCTTACTTCTACAAGAATAAAATAGTGAAAGGAAAAAAAAAAAGTAAACATTAACTTCCATGGAAGCAGAGTAAGGCCAATGCAAACTCACTTTTGAAAAGCTCACCCTAAATTGCCAGGCCCAGCTACTTAGCAGGCAATTAGCAAATGGGGGAAGGATTGGTTGTTCACCACCAGTGGCAAGTTTTTCACTCTCTCTAAAGCTACCTCACATATACCTTTGTTTTATTAAACTTGACCATACACAACCTGAATATCCTGGGAAGAGAGTGTGCTTTTTAGAAGTTAAAAAATAAAAGCAAACAAAACCCCAAAGCAGTTTCATAAAGCAAGATCCCAGAATACCAGTGCCAAAATTCATGTGTATTTAACACGTATATTTATGATGAAGGGAAACAAAATTTAGGACAGAAACATTTCAGAGTTGAGTTTCCAGAGGAGTTATTACAAACCGTAAGAAGATAAAGAGCTTCTTTGACAATGTGATTCAAGAAAAGTTTGACTGAAATGTGTTTCACAAAAGGTGGGAGTATTTTACACCTTTAAAAAAAAAAAAAAAAAGTTTCCAATTACACTCTAAGAAGCTGATAGGCATGTATGAGTGGCATATGCCTTCTGTTATACCTCCAGTCTCTACTTCTTAGAGACTGATTCTGGAATATCAGGTATGCCACAAGTGGTCATTCTAATCACGTCTTCCATCCGGAGAATAAGGCCAAAATAGAAAGAGTTGAGGAGGGAAACCTATGAAAAAAGAAACTAGGAAGTTCTGAGAAATGGATGACTTGTTGCTTAATCAAGAGGCTAAGATGGAAATAAGCAGCTTACAAAAGCTTCATGCTGTACTAATAAGTTTTCAGAAGTGACTTAAAATTAGGTCAGTCCAATTTGTGGCTGATACTTTGTTCTTTGGTGACTATGAACTCATAATGATGTCAGTCTCGTGTTCAAACATGCCACATTTAGCGGCATATAGCTTTCCTGAGAGCCTAACTTTCAGCCTTCACACTGCTGCCAGATTCTTAGCTCATACTAAGCTGACTCAGGCATGCCACCTCAGTTTCGAGGGAGTTATGTTGGCTTCCTGTCAAATACTGTGCAGAGGGGTTGGTGGGGGGGGAGCATTGGGGGAGGGTTTCGTAGTGCTTTATTGACTTAAACCTAAACTGCTAGTCTAGAGCACCTAGGAAGCAGGTGCTTCCAGTTGTTTTTAACCTTTAGGTCCTCATCTAGTGAAGTCCTGAATGAGTTCTGAAGGCACACAGCATCTCACAGGATTAGGCCCTTAGTTTGGAGACACTTTGCATAGAGGACCCCCAAAAAAGAAAAGGCAAACTCAGTTGATATATAATGTTTTTAAACCAAAACACAAATTTAGTTTTTCAATCTTTATTGTTTCGGACACAGACCTTGCCCAGGTTCTTGTAAAGTACTTAGCGGATTCTGGCATTAGGGATGGTTTATGAGGCAGCAAGTATATTGTGACGTTTGGATTTAACAGTTAAGCTTTGGTCATTGGTGGCCTGGTCTAAAGCCATTGAAGTAAATGGAAAGACTCACAATGGCCTCAGTGGGCTTAGGATCAGCCCCTAAGGCACCAAAATACTGTGGTTATCTGGCCAGTTACAAGTAAAGCAGCAATTTTTTGGGAGGGGGTGGGCGGGGGGGGGGGGAGGATTATCTATTGCTGTAGGTGTCTTAACAAAACCCGATATATTTGTTTCTAATGACAAAAAGCAGCAGAGGCTCCCAACACTGAAACATACACGAAGGTGTAAAGGAAAGTGCAACAGAATAGTCCACTAATCACTTTGTTCAGTGTCCACACCAGTAACGAAGAGATGCTAGTCCAGGTTTTTCTGACCAGTGGCGACATGGAATTTTTGTTTTTCCTGACACAATGTCATAAATCCATACCATAGACTACTCTGTGGTGCAATGCTATAGCATGGGTTCCTTAGCACGCAGTTGGGGGAAAAAGGTCTCTTCCCACTATATGCAGAAAAATCCAGGCTAGGTCAGGGCTGTTTACAGCACCAGTGTCAACTGATGCATGGATAAGATTTAAGTTCTCTCTTTCATTGGTAGAGTGGTCAAATGAAAAACCTGTGGTCTTGCTAAACTACATTATAACTAGGACTGCTGGAAAAAAGAAAAAGGGTATTTTCTCTGGAAAAAAAAAAAAGCTCACAGAAAAGAGAATTGAAAAATATTTGTTTCCTCTGAAAAACTGACCAGCTCCAACAATAGCAGAAAATACAGAAATGGAAACTAGCCGTACAGAATAGAAGGAAACCAAGACCCAATAACCTGGCTCTTCCAAACTAATAACATTTCATGTTTTTTCTCCATTTCAAGGCTTCATTATTCAGTATCAACAAATCAAATGACAAGACAGATTTTCCAAGGGCAAGTACAAGGGAGTGGAAAAAAAAAAAAAAAAAAAAGTGAGCCTTTTAAATTGTTACAGGAGAGAAGTACCCTGGAAGTACTAGGCCAAGATCCAGAGAATAAAATATCAGCTAGACAGCTCTCCATCTATTCAGATATCTTCCTGGGCTTCTCTGATCGGAATTTTGCAGAGGATGGAAAGTCCAAGATTGCAGTCCCCAGCAGTGACTGTCAGCTGGTTGTAGGGAAAGAAAAATGGCATTACTGGGAGAACCAGTCTCTCCCTGTAAATGCCAGATGCCTCTTGGATGGGAAAGTCTGGGTGAGGAGTGCTCTTGGAAATGAGATGTTGTCTCCTCAGCTCGGCTTTCCCCAGACTCCGAGGATGGAAGCCTGGGTGATATATTTGTGGAATGCATCAAGACATGCAAGAGGGGAAGGAGAAGTCATTTTCTCCTCAGCTACAATTCCAGCAAAGCTCACTGTCTCGTCTCCCTGGGAAGAGGTGCAGAAAGAGCAAGTTTTTCCCTTCAGGCTTCTTTTCTTGTTTGTCCACCATACTGGGACTGAGAAGCAACATGCCAGGGCACATGCTGCTGGAAGCCAAGAATTAAGTGACCCAAGCGCCACAAACTGAATGTCTAGCACAGATCCAACCAAATTAAAGCCCAATTGCACCAGAAATATAAGATTTTGGTTTGTTTTTAGTTCAGAGAAGAAAAAAAAAAAAAAAAAAAAAAAAAAAAAACCTTTTCAAGCCACAGGGAGGTCTAGCTAACCTGCCTGCAGCTGTGGATGCAGAACAAAATCAGATGGTTCTTCAGCAAGAAAAGTATATTCCTGATTTTTTTTTAATCAAAATCAGTAGTTATTTATTTGTACCATCATCTACACTTTCCCCTCAGCTTGACTGCCCTATTGAACAGAAATCTTAATACCAAATTAGTTATTACAGGCAGAGTGGTATTGCTGCTTATTCTTAGGAGGTTACCTGAACTTCCTATAAAACCCTGGCTTTTAGTGGCTTGTAACTTTGCCAAATGTAAACCATTTGGGCTGAACTCTCCCATGCCAGGTGTCTGTCTCAGGCTGAGCTGTTTTGGACAGTTTCAGCTAAAACGGTTCAGCTGTTTGCGAGAACAAGATTATGGAAAAATATATTTTGCCCATGTTAAAAAAGTCTTTCAACCATTTTGCTGAGAAACCCTAGAGCCTCTGTGCTTTGGAGCAGGGCCTTGACATATGGCAGGGAGGTCACGCTGGTGTTGCGTGGTGGTGCCTTTTGCCATCCATGTGAAAACTCAGCCAAGTTTTAAGTCTCCAAAAAATAAACTGCAGTTGGTAATGCTCCTTAAGGACTTAGAGTTTTGCAACTAAATTCTCCTAAGATTCCATCCGAACAAAGCAAGGACTTTCCCTGCAGTTGCTGCTCCTGGGAATTACTTAAGAGAGCTACATTAAAAAAAATATATCACAGTTGTAAAATCAAGCATTCAGAAGTTAGGCCATGTCACAGTTTAAGGTTTTCCATACAACCTTAATTCATCCCCCCTGTGCATATGCAGTATGATAATTTAATTACATGATTACATACTACTTTTCCTAAGAACCCTGCCCAATTCAGTGAATGGGTAGTTATGTAACCAAGGACCCATCTGCTCTGCACTCACATTAAAGATACCACTGAGCCATAAAAGATAAGAGATGCTAAGGTTCCAAAGCCCTCATAATTTCCATGACATTTATTTGCATTATTTGGCAGTCTGTTTTCAGTACCTGAGAAAGTGATCTGCTTTAGAGACTAGCACTTTTACCAGTTATAAATCTACACAAACAGCGAAAACATTTGCAATTGACAGGAATATAGAGCAAAACAAATGAGACCACAGAGTACCATACAAAAAGCTTCATTAAGGTAATGTTGGATTGCAGGTGCATCTCTATAATTCTGAGTGACTCTTTCAAAAACGAAGTTAACAAAAACTAAACAAAAAGCAGTAGGAAAGGCAGGAAAGTCAGAGCCAAGGTTCATTCAGTTCACCAGAAATCAAGCCTCTGAAGGTCTGAAAAGTCAGTTTAAGTATCTCAATTCTGCCCCACAGAGATGCCATCCTATCAGTGTCTTACAAAACAAAAACAACCCACTCCCCAAACAGAGTATATGCACCACAAAAATATATGATAGTAACAGCAACCAAAAAGAGATGAGGTCGTACGTAACAGAAGCAAGTTCTCACAAGCTACTTTTTGGAGACTGGCAGTAAATTTTCCCCTTACCGGTCTGGTGCCCCATGTGACATTGCTATCAGACTGTCTCAAAAGCTGGCTCTGTAACAACTACATATCACAAGACTGGATTTGGCTAAGGACACGTTCACTTCTTGCAATAACAGACTGGAAGAAGGATTGATGGAAAGACAAGAATTAACCTCAGGAATCGTGGCTGAGGTTTTATTTATTTATTTTTTAAAAAGACATTGAACATAAATCTTTTAGAAGTTTAAATGGTTGGGAGTTCTCCCAACTTTAGCAAAAAAGTTTCCCTTTGTTAACTAATGGAGAGCGGTGAAAAGTGCCACTGTACCATTGGAAAAAAAAAAAAAAGACTTCTTTTGGATTTTTAGTCATCCAGTTGTTTTGCAATTAAATAAAGGCAGTGAGGGAGAAAACAAGATTGAGATCACTGGCCAATCTAAAATAATTATTTCATTAGCTAATGACAACACCATTATCTCAAAGTTTTATGTCACAGTTAGGTATAAAGGAGGTAATTAAATCTGTAGTCAGGCCTGTTTCTAATCTTTAGCATTCACCACTCAGGGTATGTCTACATCTACAATTTTGCAGCGCTGGTTGTTACAGCTGTATTAGTACAGCTGTATAGGGCCAGCGCTGCAGAGTGGCCACACTTACAGCAACCAGCGCTGCAAGTGGTGTTAGATGTGGCCACACTGCAGCGCTGTTGGGCGGCTTCAAGGGGGGTTCGGGGAACGCGAGAGCAAACCGCAGGGAAGCAGGTCTCCTTCCCCGGTTTGCTCCAGTGTTCCCCGAACCCCCCTGCAAGCAGATCTCCTTCCCCGCGGTTTGCTCTCGCGTTCCCCGAACCCCCCTGCAAACCGCGGGGAAGGAGACCTGCTTGCGGGGGGGTTCGGGGAACGCGAGAGCAAACCGCGGGGAAGGAGACCTGCTTGCAGGGGGGTTCGGGGAACGCGAGAGCAAACCGCGGGGAAGGAGACCTGCTTCCCCGCGGTTTGCTCTCGCGTTCCCCGAACCCCCCTGCAAACCGCGGGGAAGGAGACCCGCTTGGGGGGGGATTCGGAGAACACCGGAGCAAACCGCGGGGAAGGAGACCCGCTTGATTACCAGAGAGGTATCCTCAGGTATGCTGGGATACCTGCTTATTCCACGGAGGTCAAGAAAAGCGCTGGTAAGTGTCTACACTTGATTACCAGCGCTGGATCACCAGCGCTGGATCCTCTACACCCGAGACAAAACGGGAGTACGGCCAGCGCTGCAAACAGGGAGTTGCAGCACTGGTGATGCCCTGCAGATGTGTACACCTCCTAAGTTGCAGCGCTGTAACCCCCTCACCAGCGCTGCAACTTTGTGATGTAAACAAGCCCTCAGACTTAACACTAACTTTCCTCTGGCTCCCCTCACAGTAGCAGACTGTCATCTCAAAATCGGATCTTCAAAATCTCACCTGTCTCTCCAGCTACTGCTCCATTTCCGTTACATTTCTAAGCTCACTGAACATGTTTCTCCAATCTCTAGTTCCATCCAAGACCCGCTCCAGCTTTGTTTTCACCTCTAGAAGTCCACTGAAATGTCTCTCAAAGTTTTGAGCTACCTCTTCCTAGCCAAAGATCTGAACTATTGCACCATCCTCTTTGACTTAAATTGTCAGGCACCGATGACACAGAGGACCATGCTTCTCTTCTTGAAATCTTGTCCTACTTTGACTTCTGTGACTCTAGCCTCTCCTAGTTCTGCACCTACTTCTCTAACTGCTCCTGCTGTGTGTCCTTTGGGGAATCCTTTCCAACCCTCTTCCAACTTTCAGGGGCAGGAGGGGTTGGGGAGGAAGGTTCCACAAGGCTTTGTCCCTTGATCCCTCTTTTCTCCTTGTACACCTTCCCACTGGGTACTCTCCTCTGCAAACAAACACAAATTCCGCTACCAACTCTGTACAGAAGACCCACAGCTCTACATAGCCAGACTCTCACCTGCTTTCTTGTAATTTGGACATCAGCTCAACTCAAAACTCCCGCTAGGTCCTCACAGCCAGGCTATGTCAATCTTGCCAATTCTTTCTGCATCACATATCTACCATATGGCCTTTCCTATCCATCCACACAGCTGAAAACCTCTTGTCCAGGCTCTCATTTCACATCTTTAATTACTGCAACCATCTTCTCTGTCCTTGACAAATATAATCCATATCCATCAGAATGCACCTGCAAAGATCATTTTCCTAGCGGTCACTTGGATCACATCACCCCGACTTTGCATCCCTTTACTGGCGTCCCCTCTTTATCACATCAAAAGGTAAGCTGATTGTCTTCACTTTCAAGGCTCTTCACAGCCTACTCACACTCTACCCATCATCTTTCATTCACTACTAAGATATCAGCTCCTGCCTCCAAATCAGCCAATGATGCCAATTCACTTGTTACATTTCCAAATGAGCACCTTCGTGCTTTGTCTCATGCTGGAAGCACTCCTTGCAACCATCCACAGAGCTACCTCCTCCTTCAAAATCTCTACTTAAAACCCTTCTTTGCCATGAGGCCTACAAAAAACATTGTTAGGCTTCTGGTATGCAAAGACCACTACTTATCATGCTGTCCAATGCTGTCCCATTTCCTCGTACTCCCGTCAGTATCCTCCTGTTATCTCATACTTAAGACCATAAGCTCTTTGGAGCAAGAACCATCTTTGTTCTGTGTTTGTACAACAACAATTAGCACAATGGGGGTCCTGTTCCAGGGCTAGGGCTCATAGGTGCTAAATTAATAGACACCTAAGACAGAAAAGGAACATATAGAAAATACACATTAATTTAAAAAAACCCAACAACTTGTGACATTAGCTTTTTAGCCCAAAACAAGTAATATCTATACCCTCCCAAACACAATCGTCCACACAGGTATTTAACGCTTTGGAGTTCTACCAAATATTAGTGATATATTTAGCTCAAGTCCATTCTGAAAGGATTGTTTTATGGTACCAGGCGTTTTCATCATAGCCATTTATTAGAACTACTATACTATAACCCCACTTCCAAAAAAATTTCAAGCCCCACACATTTATTCAAACTGATTTTCAAAACACAGCAAATTTTAAAAGACAAATTTCAGTCCCACTGATTTTAGAAGTGACATGCAACAACAGTGTTGTGTGTGTATACACTAGGCCCAGACTATTTATTTTATCCCCTTCAAAAGAAAAGGAAACAAGAGAGAGTAGTTTTTTAAACATTACTAGAAATATCAGGAATGACAAGTTTGTTCTTCCCTGGTTTTTCTGGAGAACTTCTTTAGGGGTGCAGGGATCTCCCCAGGCTGGAGAAGGAGCACATGTGTTGCATTACATTGAACAAAAACAGCTTTCCCTCCACCCTCAAGTGTTAATTATGCCTTGGAGTGGAAGGAGGCCTGGAGTACACACAGTTTTTGTACAAGTATAATTGTGTCATTGGGGATGTGTGATTTTTAAATAATATGCAGTTATACCAGAGTACACATGCCTATAATGATGCAGCTTATTTCTGTATGGGAAGAGGAATAAGCTATACCAGTATAAGCATAGTGACACCAGTGCAACTACATTTGCACTAAAGGGTGGGGTTTGTACTGCATTAACTATACCCATATAGTTAAAGTGGTACAACTTGTGTGTTTAGACAAGGCCCAAGTGGTAACAAAAAACCCCAAAGGAGCCTTCCCATTTCAAAAGTGGTGGTGGTAGGGCGGGTGCTTTTTACATGGAATTTCTCACGGCAACTACTTCAAACTATTTTGCCAGGGGTGGGGTGTAGACAAGATTCTTTCTAACCTGGTAGATCTCCCTTCCCTCCCCCCAGTCTGTGTGATACCAGGAACATATATGGAGGCCCTGAACCAACTTTGGTCACTGGCAGCACCCCCTCCATTCTCTAAGCTACATATCTGGCCCCTTTTATCATAGTATCAGAGCATCTCACAGTCTTTAATGCATTTATCCTCAACTCCCCTGTGAGGTAGCAAAGTGCTGTTACTCTCATTTGACATTTGGAAAAACTGAGGTACAGAAAGACTAGGCGACTTGCCCCCGGTCACACTGGAAGTCTGCGGCACAGCAGGCAACTGAACCCAGATCTCTCAAGTCACAGGCTCTGTCCCCCCACGCCCAGCACAGATCCATTGGAGTCACGATACTAGGAATTACCATCTGGCTGCACAGTTCCCAGGGAATCCCACGGTGGGGAAAAGCTTATGTAGTCTTTGGTAGTATTACCTTTCCATAGGACTTGGAAGGGAGTGATGAAGGAGACTCAGCCTGCACTGACTATGGAGGGCTGGGTGGTGACTGAGTGATGGTATATGAAACAAGACTCCTCGTTCCACCTGAAGGAAAGGAGTAGAAGGACCATTCATCTTGATTTAAGATGAGCAGTCCTGTTTTTTTCCATCTTTCATCCCTTGTCTGGTACCAAGACAAAACTGAATATGATTTTATTGGGTTTCATGCATGGAAAATGCCTTTTTTAAGAGCGCCCTGCTCCTGCTGGCAGGATCGATCTCTCTCTCTCTCTCTCTCTCACCCCCCCCACCCCCGCATGAGAGGTCCTGCTGGCAAGGCACACTTCAAAATGGCATCCTCTGCATGGTGTGACCCCACACGCAGCACTGAAATCAATGGGAGTTTTCCCACTTTGAGAGTGGGAAGAGACCCTTTAAATGTCATAAGACTGAAAAGACACACCCCTTTTATAAAAAGAAAAAACCCACAGTGACAAAGTAACAAAGTCAAAGCAAATCAGGTGCAAAGAGGAGCCATTAGCTAAAATGCAGCAAGGAGAATGTTTCCATTTACCAAGTTCCCTGAACCATGGTCAGTTTCCATTTTTAAATCAGAAAAATCTGCTAAGGAAAGCAAGTTACTACAGAGTGATTGAAACTTTAACTATAATAAATACCTAGAAATGTTGATCTTCAAATAGCTTTACAAATATCAGTCAGTCAATCACTTGGTGACTGTGCGAAGTATTTCTTGTCCTATTTTTTCACTGAGATGGCATCTGGAGATGCAAAAGGTAAGCAATTTACTCTAAGGCACAGAGATTGTGTCAGAATCAATAGCAAGATCTAATCTAAACTGAAGGGATGTGTCTGAAAAGCAGTGGATTATTTCACTTAAAAAAAAAATTAGCTTACAAGATTTTAAACACCACTAAGGATCTAGTCAAGATGAGGTTTAAAACATGTCTTCTCCTAGCACTGACCATGAAACAGAAATATTTTTACAAGGTGGTGGTAAGTCCGGTCTACTCTAGGTGCTAAAAGATGCTTAAACTTCTGCTAGCCAACACACATGCACACACACACACAAAAGATGTTTTCTTATGTTTATCTACACACAGAAGTTGCAGAGGTTTAACTTAAAATTGGTTTTAAAAGGATTTAGCTAAACTGTTACAAATCCCTGCCTGGGCACTGTTCGACTGGTTTAAACCTGTAGCTGTTTATTTTGCTCTGCAGAATACACCTTTTGTTAAACCAGTGCAAATTTATGTGTAAGTCAGGCTCTAGTGTAGATCAGGCCTAAAATACAGGAGTTTCTGGTTTCTGCTATTGTGTTCAGACCACACCTGTCAGGTTAGACAGAAGAAGAAAAAAAAAAAAAAAAACCAACAAAACCTGGTGTGGGAGGAGAAGAAGATGGGGGAAGTGGAACTTATATAGAAGACACACTCCCAAACTTTAGAAGGCTGGATGATTTAAATTGACTTTAAATAAATTAAAAAGGAAAAAAATATATATACTCCATCTGTGGTGACAGATCACTGTTTTTAAAGGACTTGGAAGATGCCAATAAAAAAATCACCATCTTAAAAAAAAAAAAAAAAAAAAAAAAAAAAAAAAACCTCCACACTGCACAAAGCAGGCTCCTTCTCCATTCCCTTTCCCTAAAGAGAACCAGACACATAAAAGAACCCCTGCTCCTCCAAAAAACCACACCTAAGATTTCACTTAATGTTTGCTCATATGGGGCCAGATCTTCAGCTCATGTAAACAGGCATGGTTCCATTAAAAATCAAGTGACTAAATCAATTTACGCCAATTGAGGGTCTCTACACAAAAGAATAAATAGACACAAGTCAGATGTCAAGAATTCTAACATTCAAAAACCATCCAGAGAACACTTCAACCTCCCTGGTCATTCAATTACAAATCTCAAAGTCGCAATATTCCAACAACAACAACAACAACAACAAAAAAGCCTTCAAAAACAGACTCCAACAAGAAACTGCAGAATTGGAATTAATTTGCAAACTAGACCCCATTAAATTAGGCTTGAATAAAGACTGGGAGTGGATTGGTCATTATACAGAGTAAAAACTCTTTCCCCATGCTAATTTTTTCCCCTACTGTTACTCACACCTTCTTGTCAACTGTTGGAAATGAGCCATCCTGATTATCACTACAAATGTTTTTTTTTTTCCCTCCTGCTGCTAATACCTCATCTAATAACTCACCTTAATTAATTACTCTTGTTACAAGTGGTATGACAACACCCATTTTTTCATGGTGTGTGTGTGTGTAGAAGTTGCTTGTGCTGATCATCCTCTCCCCAGCCGCAAAAGTCACAGCAGTGCAGCTGAAAAGGTTATACGCTGTTTATTCTGTACTATATTCTTTTTAAACAAATGTTTAAAAGAAATGCAACTGACTACTAAGGATTGTCAGATAACTATTTCAGTGTAGGAAAGGCTCATGGACAAGAGGGGAAACAGACTGAATAGACAGGAGAAACAGACTACAAACATTGCACTCTCAATGCACAGTGTAACCACAACGGAAACAGATTTTTGTAAACGTATAGTAATCATAGGTGTTACTTTGCAACAACTGATGAAAAACCTCAGACTTTTTTTTAAAAATTGGGTGGTGTCCCTTAAATAGGGATCCCAGTAAAAGAGAAGTGTTGCAAATTAATCAATAATTCATGCCATGTTGCTGCACATACCTAGTTCTGGGCTCTAATTTCCCCAGCTGCAAAACTTGTATGTATGCATGCATGCATCTCTCCATTTCCTCCAGGGATAGCGAGCAGATTGTGTCACTGCTCAGCACACCTACCAGGTGACACAAACAGTGGGTTACAACAGCAGTTAAAGATGCTACATGATGGAGGCAAAGTGACATTACAAATGTTACAAAGAAGAGACTGTAGGGAAATAAAGTGTGAAGATTTTCATAGGCGAGAGCATAGGGGAAACCCCAGTCTCTTCCCACCTTGTCTAGTGTGACTGGTAATTCCTGCTTAAGGAAGGGGGGAGGAGGGGAAGAGTATTTGAATGATTTAAAGAACACTGTGCTTAACCTGCACAAAGAACCCTGATTGAACTACCTCGTTATCTCTAGCTTGCCTGCATATATATACCTGCCCCTGGAAATTTCCACTACATGCATCTGATGAAGTGGGTATTCACCCACGAAAGCTCATGCTCCAAAACATCTGTTAGTCTATAACGTGCCACAGGATTCTTTGCTGCTTTTACAGATCCAGACTAACACGGCTACCCCTCTGATAAAGAACTAAGAGGTGGTTTCAAAAGGCTTGGAGTCTTGTTTCATTATGATGTATAAAAGACAGCCTGAAATGTTTTGAGTTTTCCCCATTAAATTTCATGTTTTATCTACCCTGATTTCCTGAAAGCTTATGGATAATATCACAGGCTTATGATGCCCCAAAAACCAACCAAATACACCCAGTCAATTAAGAGAAGTGATTTTTACACAGACCATTTAAAAGATGAGGGAGGTGGGGTTGCACTACAGTATTTAATTCCTATGATTAACAAATAGTTTATTCCATTAGGAATGGCAGTGCCCCCCCACACCATATCTCTGGGGCCTCCAACTGAGAGCTTCAGCGAAAAACACACTAATTTTTAGGAGTAAAACGTGGGGGTGGGTGGAAAACATACAGACACATACAAAAACTTTTCAAACCTTTTATAAATCAAAATGAAGCCAAACAAGTGGCACAAATCTGCTCTTCCTTCCTCCTCCCTACCTTTTCAGGTCACCTTCCAAATTGGCTTGAAAGTCAATATGAATAAGCTGGGAAAGGGGTCACAGTTCACTGTTTCTCTGGCTATCTGCATACTGTTTCAGGCAAGGTTGGGCAGTGATTACACCAATTCATTTAATGAAGGCTTTTCTTGCAACAGAAAAGCTGTAACACAGGAGTTTTTTTAATGCCATTCAGGAATGGTTTAAAAAAAGCTACAAGAGTGAGAAAATCTGCTGTGGGGTTGATGATTCCCTCCCCCCCGCCCCCAATCTATGCTCAGGATAGAGGCAAGTCTGTACACCTGCCATACTGATCCTCATGAGATTGTTTTGCATGTTTTGCAGTTTGCTTACATCTCCACCACTGTGCACACAGGGCCCAAACACACTAACCTAGTAATATAAGCTGCCCAATTTCAAAACCATTGTCTCATGACCTGTTTGTAACTTACAGTATAGACAGAACCTTACTCAGGGCTCCTGCATGACAGCTTGGTTAGGGATTTTAGCACATCTTCATTACAAATGTATTTGTGTAACAGAGGGCCTTGACTCTCCTTTTTTAGTAGCATGGGCTGCTCAATATATTCTCTTTATTCTTTCACCACTGCCAGACTCTGCACATCTATTCACCCTGCCGTAGAATCTCCTTTCTAATTAATGAAATGTCGGGGTCTACTAGGTAAAGCAATTTCCACTAGAGAAGGGCCTTCTTGATCAGGGGTCCTTAATAGCAAATGCATTAAACACCACAAATAAAGATGGAGCTATTCTGGTGACAGTGCAGTACAATTCTATTTTGAATGTATGAGGTTGGGAAGAGATTCAAAAGTGAGGAAATTAAAACCCTTAGTCTCAGCATGAAAGCTACTTAAACAAACCATAAGCGTTACAGAAGGTGTGCATACCATTTAACAAGGAAAAGAAGCAGGAAGGGGGGGGGGAACATTATGGTTAAATGGCAACATCCAAGGGGTTATTCATGACAAATGAGTATGCCTCAGAAAATGGAAATCCAAACCCAGTGGAGCAAATAGAAAGGAGCATAATTAAACCACGGCTGGTGAAATGGAAGTGTGGGAGACCAAAAAGTTAAAGATATAAAAACACTAGCATGAAATTCTTTAAGTGTACAAAGATTAGAGCATTAACAGTTGCACTGGATCACAAAGGGGCAGTTAAGGAGAACAACAGTATTGTTGAGAAAGTGTGTGGTGTTTTTTTTTTAAACTAAGCTTTACCACACAGGACACTGGGAAAATGCTTTCCTGAAAATAGTAGGCCCAAGGTAGGTTAGATGAGGTACTGTTAGACATCAATGTGTTAAAACAAATTGATTAACTAGTAATAAGTCACTAGAGCCACAGGATCTACATCCAAGAGTTATGAGGGAACTAAAAAAAATGAAGCGACTGAGCTGAGAATATGCACTCTCTCCTTAAAAATCAGGTACTTCAGAAGGATTGGAGAGAACATGTTGTACCTATGTTTGCAAATGTACGAAAAGTAATCCAGAGAAGTAAGCCCGTGAGCCCTACTTCTGTATCAAGTGAACCAGCTAATTCTACTTTTAGTCATTTCATAGAACATTTAGAACATAAGACAGGAACAAATTGAAACCACTTTGGCAAAGGAAAATCATGACCCTCTAACAGATTAGATTTCGAGTACGTCAAGTGTCTTTTTTTTTTTTTTTTTTTTTTTTTTTTAAAAAGACCCACACCATTATTTGATGGGATTTATTTGGACTTTCCAAAAAGTCTGACAGAGTGCCTAACAAAAGGCTATAGAAGGAATCTAAATCATGGAGCAAGTAGTAAAATATCACCACAGATTAGAGACAGAGACAAAACAAGGTAGTTAACTTGGCAAAAATGTTAACAGCAGGGTTAATGTATTTGCCACATGCTTCTGTTTCAGACCAGTGTTGGTTAACATTTATTAATGACCTGGAAAAGGGGACAAGCAGTGAGGTGGCAAAGTTTGCTAGTGACAAAATTTAGATTAGACAAGGCTATTATGACGAACTTCAAAGGTTCCTAACCAAACTAGGTAAACGGGAAGCATAATACAGATTAAAGTCAATGTTTACAAAAGCAAGGTTGCAAGGAATAATTTTAATGACCAGTTTCTAAATTAGCTGTGGCTGCTCATGGAAAAGAGATCTAGGCATCATTGTGGAATTGCTCAACGAAAAATGTCTAATCAAATGCAGCAGCATTCAAAAACCAAATGCTAAGAAAAAAAACTAGAAAGTATTATCTGAATTATCTGTTTTATCAATGGCAGAGCCTCACCTGGAGTACTGTGTTCAGTTCTGTTTTCTCTCTCTCATACACAATATTTTATAGACAGATATAGCTATAGCCAGAGACATAATATTTAAAAAATTTTATTGTCTGTCTCTGACCTTTTTTAATATGGTCAGAATCAGATAAGAAAAGTTATTACAAGTACGGAAAGACTTCCATATGGAGAGAGACTAAAAAGACTGGTACCATTTAGTTTGCTGAGGGGACATGGGGTATACAAAACAATAGTATGGACAAGGTAAAGTCAATCACTCCTATTTACCTATTTTCAAAATGCAAAGACACAGGGGATTGAATGAAAATGAAAAGTCAAATCAAGTCTGATATCTTAAAAAAAAAAAAAAAGATTTTTCGTTGTCTGCTCTGAGGTTTCTTGCACATTCTTCTGAAGCATCAGGTGCTAGCCACACTCACAAATAAGATACTAGGTTAGAGAGACTTGCTCCAGTACACCAATTTCTGTATTTTTACCTATGGAATCATCAACACCATTTCCTAAATGTTCCTTTGAGACCTCATATCCAAGTGCTCTCTGAATCTCAGCCCAACCCTGCTCAGCTTGTGAAATGTGAAGAGAACGCAACCCAAGAGCGACAGCAAGACAGTTAAAAAAAAAAAAGTGTAAATAAACTATATTAAACAGTTTCTGGTAACATGCTGTCCCTAGATCTATTTAGACTATGGTTTTACATAGCACTCATTCAAAATATTCCAAAATGCTTTATATATAGTAAGCAAAGAGCAGAAAAGCCAGTAATTTTAACTAAAGCAGTGAAACTGAAATTCATCCTCACATGAAGACTATCTGTAATATCTCTTGGGAGACCAAGAGATTTAAAATGGATTATAGAACCCTTCAGACTTCAAAGCAGCCAGTTCAATCCAGTCCTGATGTGTAGTGACCAGTAACAGTTGTCATTTTACAGCTTTTTAGATGGACTATCTGAAATGAATTTGTTGTTTCAGTCTCATTTCTAGCAGACATGTCCAATCACAAAGCCACAACTGCAACTATTGGCTGTCTCAGCAGAGAAGCAAGCATTGAATAGGTGTGGAGAGGTGAAAGCTTTCATGCCTTGACGGTCCCTCCAGGACAGACTAGACACAAAGCGGGACAGTCAGCTGGTGCACTGAAGTTAACACAGCCATGTTAATTTACCTCAGTTGAAGATCTTGCCCATTGATCTTTGGTCAGCAATAGAAGAGCAGGCTGGTTAGAGGTCAGAACAGAGAGGGAGAGAGAATGGTTTGAGGAATATTTATTTTAACATCTAGAGAAGTTTTATACCTTTGATATTTTGCTTATAAGGCATCGATCAATATTTTTCTGTTTTGTGTGTTGAGATTGAAGCTTTTTGGACAGTGACCATTTCTTCCTATTTGTTTGTACATCACTCAGTGTGAACCCTAATAGAATACTAGATTATTTAAATTTAAAAAAAAATAAATAAATAATGGCGGGTGGTCTGCTGAAGCTAACACAAGCACCACTGTGCCTGCTGTGACTAAAGGGCATCAGTCTCCTGGACTGGACATACAGCTCTACCTCAATACAATGCTTATATCGAACTTGCTTTGCTCCACCGGAGTGCGCAGCCCCGCCTTCCCCCGGAGCACTGCTTTACTGCCTTATATCCAAATTCGGGTTATATTGGGTCGCGTTATATCAAGGTAGAGGTGTACTTTAGAAGCACTCCAGATCACTAGTCACATATACTGTATCACTTAAACTTTAAGTCATGTTAAAGGCAAAATTTCTCTTCCATCTGAACTAACCACATACCTATGTTCTGTACAGATGTAAACATCCAAGGATAAATGGGGACGGACGGGAAGGAAGTAAATCATGCATTCATCAGGGAATCAATTAGTGAAGACTAACAGATGCACTGTAGACGGGGAATTTATATATAATACTTCTTTACAGGTGCCTGAGAGCAAGCAAGTTATTTGTGGCCTACTGTCCCAAGGCCTCTCTCCAGATGAAGAGGTAGGCTGTTTTTATGGTGTAGCATTTGAAATGCAATTAATCTGTTGGTTGCCTTTCTAAGCTTTACTGTTTAAAATCCATAACACAAGGCCAGGAAAAATATAACCTTCTCCAAGAGCAATCACATATCCTAATTTCACATGCAGGATTTTGAGTGTGCCTAGGGTGACCAGATGTCCCGATTTTATCAGGACTGTTCCGATATTTGTTTGTCCCGTGTCCTGACCAAACGTCGGTTGGGACGTGAATTGTCCTGATATTTTGCCCTCCAGCACACAGGTGGAGGGGGCTCACGCCCCCCTGCCCCTCCCTCCCCCATTGGATCCCTCCCCAAATCCCTGCCCTGGCCCCCCCACTCCCTCCCTCACTGCCCTATTGGATCCCTCCCCAAATCCTTGCCCTGGCCCTGCCTCTTCCCCAAGCATGCTGCATTCCTCCTCCTCACCCCTCCCTCCCAAGCTTGTGCTAATCAGCTGCATGGCAGCACAAGCGCTGGAGGGAGGGGTGAGAAGCAGGATGCGGCAGCCAGCTCAGGGAAGGTGGAGGCAGAGCGAAGGTGAGCTGGTGTAGGGGGGATGGGGCGTGGAGCTGCCAGTGAGTACTCAGCCCCCACCAATTTTTCCTATGCTCTGGCGGCTCTTGGTTGGGGTTTTTTTTGCGCTTTTGTTTTTTCCTCCGCCACCAGCTCTTGGAGGTTTTTTGTTGTTGTTGCTCTGTTGCGTCCCGATATTTCACATCTCTCATCTGGTCACCCTAAGCGTGCCTATTATATTACGATGATTTAAATTGAACTAGGACTACAAACTTACAAAAACAGTACGCTCTTAAAAGTAACTCCCACTCAAAGCAAGTTAGTATTAAAGTTTTCTTACATTCTCTAGTTGGACCTGTAGTATTTGCAATACTGAGCCTATCAGAAATTGTATTTTCCTATACTTCCTAAAATATTGTTGGACTACATCTGATTACCATATATGAATTGCAAAAAGCCTATGTTAAAACACTATACCAAAGTTGGGCTTTGGTTGTTGTTGCTGGGCCTTTTTTTTTTTTTTTGGTGGGGGAGGGGAATACAACCTTACTCGATACCTTCTAGCACAATGCTACTAATCACAATGAAAATACCTGTCTTGTCACCAACCTAGAACTACACTCTCTGTAGTTTAAAAGAACAAAGCCCAATTGTATTACAACACTCAAACATTCCATTTTAATAGCTTCCCCCCGCCCCCCCAAAAAAGTGCACAACATCTCCTTTGTCCACCAGGTTTCACTCTACTTTTCTTCCTTTTCTTTCCCATACTAGATCATAGTGCAGGAAAAGATGCACTGTCTCCACTCTATGTATCTCCTTTTGTCTTCTTCCTTCTGTCTCCTTATATCATGCCCTCTCTTCCTCTAAACTGCATTCCCTACTTGTTCTCCGTCCCCTCCTTATTTCATCCCCATTATCCTAAACAGCAGCAGCAAAGTCAAACTGGCCTTATTTTCATCAGTTTCACCGCTGCCCACCTGGCTGTGGACAGCCACAGAGAAAACTGGCAAGACTGAGCCATTTCCACCCACTGAAGCTTGGAACACTCTGAGCAGCAGCAGAGGCATTGAAGCTCAGTCTGCAAACATGGGAAGATGGTACCATACATCAAGGTATATTTGGTTTATGTTGGCCAAAGTTATATATACAGCCATAACAGCTAGAAATTTTTTAGAGGGAATGAAGGTAAAAATATGGTAGCAGTTCTGTTTATGTTTTTGATTTGTTGGGAGGGCAGATGTTTTGTTTTTAATTACTATAGCTTACATTCTGCAAAAGCTGATGGTATTTGATGGGGGGGGTACTTTTTAAAAATCCTACTTTCCACAGGTAAGTAGAATTTTCAAGTCCAACTGTAACACATGACAGCCAACTTCTGACAGCAATTAGAGACATTTAAAGAAGAAATAAAAGTTATTTTCCCCCATATTAATATAAGAGAGTGTTTTAGGAGGGATAGAACAGAAAAGTAGCAAATGTTTCACTAAAAATAATGGCTGGCCCTCCTGAAAAGAGTGGTTACCGGATAGGACAAACACATACAGAACAAATACCAGTGCAAGAGATTTCTGACATAACTGTTCCAAAAATCTCTGTGTCCCATCCCCCTAAGCATTGTTTATTTTCAGATAAATCTCAAAATAAACATTTTCTCCCACTTCAAAGATACACCAATTCAGCAAAGAACCTATTATACCTAAGACCCACTGACTTCAATAGAACTTGAGCACTTTGTTTAGTTAATCACAAGCTTACGTGTTTTGCTGAATCAGGGCCAGAGACAGCACTTGTCCATATTAAGGACAGACTTTTCCTAAGGAATTTTTAAAACGCCTCACCCAGACCTCCACAAAAATTGATTATTTTAACTAAAGTATTTCAGTAACCTAAGCCTTTAAAGATTTCACCCTGGTTTAAAATGCCCTAAACGCCATTTTTCTTGCAAAGCAGATGGAGTTCTGTAAGAAAACTTGGTACTCTTTAAAATTCCTAAAACAAACATTGTGTCTCTTTAAACTAGTGTTTGCTAACAAAATGTCACTATACTCAGCTATTTTTAGGTGCTGCTAAGTGATGCCCTCATAAGTGCATACAACCCCAAACAATACAACCCAGAGGTTTCTTATTAGAACAAGGGTTGGAGGCTAGCTCTCAATTGTTGAGTCAAGTGATAAGATTTCACCACCATCACCCCCATATCCTTTCCTACTCTACAACATGTTAATTATAGACTGAACATGAGACCTAAAAGCCAAACGATCAAGAAATATCCTGCCTATTTTGTGCATAATCTTGAATATTTGTGCCACAGCTGGATTAGAAAAAGGTTAGTCATTCAATACATTTCAGAGAGAAAAAAAATTCTCAAAATACTACATCCCTACCTCACCCCCTCAAGGTTTGAGTTAAAGGAAAGATGTGTTCTCATTCAACAATGATGACATTTCATACCCACCTAAAATCAGATGTTGCCATACAGACTGTTTGGACAAAAATAGTTACATATACTTGCTTACTACACAATTAAATACAGCACATAAAGGACTTGCCATTAAATTTTTTGTCCCTTAACAGGCAGAGGTCATTAATAATTCACAACACTGTTAGAGACAAAGAAAGTACCTAAGCCTCCCCATTGCTCTTCTATAGGTCTCATCTCAACAAAAGCAGCAGATAGAATATTACTGTGCATTTCCTCATACCAGAATAGGTTACACCTGCACTGTGTTGTCAAGTCCCACCACATTGGTTCACAGGGTAAAAGATTTAAGGGCTACTCAAGTTTGTCCAAAAAAGGCAAAAAAAGCCACTGGGTTATGTTGTTTAGGCCCAAAACGTGTGTCTCGCTTAAATCAGTACAATGTCACCCTCCCACCCCAAAGGCAATAATGTGTGTTAACTTTTTCAAAGTGCCTGCTCCTCTACAGTATGAATAGCTGATTTTCCATTTGTCTTCTGCTATTCTGGATTTGATCTTTGGACTGTTATATGGAACTCACAATACGTTAAGCCTCTGTGCTAAGACTGGACATCTATATTTTCTCTTAAGTGTTTTCTCTCTTGCTCAGCAGTCAGGACATCTTTATGAGTTACATGAGAAGGGAATAGTTTTGTTTTGTTTTTTAAACAGCGTTCATGTTATACTATCTGCTGTATAAATTTTATTTGCAAGATCTCTCTAATTTTCTCCAATTTTAGTGCAACTCTTCCAATGAGAGCAATTAATGTACTGATGATTAACATCCTACCACTACCAAAGGAGGATTTTGGAGGGAGGGGGCACAAGTCAGATCTAACTCTTTTCTTCAAACTATTTTGGTAATCAGACAAATGGCTGAAAGCCTTCAAAAACACATTCCCCTGGATCATTACAAAATCCAGAACAGACAATGAACATGGTGCTCGTCTCTTCAAAAATATTCAGGAAGGCATTATACGTTTTTTAACTCTGTCGTCATCACAAGGGAAGATGATTGTTCCGAGGCAGAAATTTTAAAGTTCTGGCTCTTAAGAAAAAATGACAAGGCAGCACAATGACTAAGCAGGCTTAACTATATAATTGACAGTATGTGGGTGACACAATGTAGTGAGGTGATATTTCTGGGAAGTGAAAGGAAGCATAACTAGGTGTTCCTTAACCACCCCTTCTGGTCTGGCTCCTCTTTAAATAAGAAAGCAAACATTGAGCCTAGAAGAACAAAATCCAACATTAATGGAAGCTATTGGATTGACAGCTCTACAGGAAGTTAGGCAGGTTCTTAAATGTCAATTGAGATGATTAAATTTAGCTGTTCTTTAAATTTTGGCCCTAATGTACTTTGTAATTTTAAAATATTTTTAACAAGAGTTCAGACGCCCTCCCAACTTACGCAATCGTCCCGTTCTGGAAAGCCTTGCATAACTCGAATTTTGCATAAGTCAGAAATGTATATCCGTATGTTATGCAAAAATTTCCACAACTCGAAAATCCTATTTCTGGCTTATGGAACTTTTTCCGTAAGTGTGAATTTGCATAAGTCAGGTCTTGCATAACCCAGGGAGCATCTGTAATAGGATAATACTAGGATACTGTTGTTTTGCTGGCCATGCTCTTTTGCTCTGGGAAGTATCTATTCCTAATTTACTTGTCTATTGATTGCTGTGTTATGGTCTAAGCAGGGTAAAGCAGAGACGTGACCCAAACATCAACTTTTAAATCAAGTGTAGCTGCAGCTAGTTTTTCTTTTAGCAATTGGTTGCACTGAATTCAAAGGTGGAAGGAGAATGATTAAGGTATCATTAAGCACATACATCTACTTTTTATAGAATTATTTCTCATTAACTGATGTGTCTTTATAAAATTTGAATTAGAGTGCAATTTAGATTTTATATAGTACCTTTCATATATTCCGAATAGCATTACAGTCAAACTGGAAATTGGTAGCATGGTTGCTGTTTAGGGAAATACTGAAGTCATAACATGCTCTTAAACAGTTCTCACACACAGCCTTCAGAATTAGAACCCGTTTCAACGGGGAAGAGAACAAGTTAGTCAGAACAGTCGGATTTATCTTACATTGCTAGAATATATTAGGGGGCTCATCAGCTTCTTACTTACAGATACCCAGAGTCACGCAAGACCTTAACATCTTATCTGAAATGTGGCACTAAAACTTGCCCTCAACCCTACCTTTTCCCCATGCATACTACACTGCAATAGCTTCATTGGCCTGAAACCCAAATCCTGGCATGAGACAGGCGCCTTTCAAACCAGGAGTGAATTATACAGATAGGATGTTGTTTAATTAATAGCGATATAGCCTTAAACAAGTCATACTATAAAACTAAGGAAAAGAGAAGAAAAATGAAGTACAGAATCTAATTTATCAGGAGTAAGGGGTCGGGGGAGGAAGCTGCCTACAAATTCTCTCCTATTTTGAGAGCAACATCTATGCTATCCATGCAGAGCCAAAGCCGCCTAATCCAGCAGGCTGAATACATACTAGTCATTCAAACCCAAGAATGTGTGCATAAAAGGAATTTCATTCAATTAGTCTCTGTTGTCCTCTTCATTTTATGCTCTCTGCAAAAGTTCTCAGTCACATGTTGCTACCATTTAGCACTCAGGTCAATCTTTTTGCCTCCCATCACCACTAAATACGATCAAACATTGAAGTCAAATATGCAAGGGCATTTAAATGAAAGGCCGTATGTGCAGAAACCCATTAATCTATAATTTAGACACTAAACGGCCCATTTCATTCACAGAGCAAAATTAAGTACAGCACAATGAAACTAATTATCAATAGTTTGATTTCAACATTAAGAGACCTTGTCCAGTAGTTTAGGGCTGAAATTTGACCTAACTTAATAGTTTTATGGAGAATGTCTATTTCATATTCTATTTTTTGTAGGTTATCATTCAATATTTTAAATGAGATTTATCATAAGAAAAATAGGATGTATTTTATATTATCTAAAAAAATTAAAAACTTATGTGAGAAGACGGAACACAAGCAGATCAATATTTGTTACATGTAAAAATAAAACAGTCTTGCCTTAAACATGAAATATTATAAACAAAAGGGTGTGAAAACACATTTAAAAGGGTCTGTGTGTAGTGGGTTTAGTTGAGTCACCGAGAATGGTTAGTTATAGTTTTGATGATCCTATCTGTTATATAACAACAATTCTAATATTGTGACTGAAGAGAAATGTTTAAAAGTTTGCTGAAGGTGCATGGCTCATGTTGTGTCAAATAAAGGTATAGATTTAACTAAGGATTTCCTCAGCTAAAGCACTCTGTTCACCAATTAATTTGGCATATTTATGGACCATAAATGCTATAGCTAATGATTCAGTTGGTTCACACAGTGCAAGAGAAGAAAAATCAGAAGAATTGCAGTGTGGGGGACTGGGAACATGGAGGAAAGGTAAAAAGACTAAGAAAGGATCATTCTGCCTACCTCACTGCACCTCAGAAGTTTAAAAAGATACAACCACACAGTGCAGTGTCATAGCAAACCTTCTAGCACCAATGGCAACTTTCTTTTGCTCTCTTCCCTGCTTCTCTAGTCTGCCCAATTATTTCACTTAGTTTCTAAATCGCAGGAGCATTTCATAGGGACACAAAATGGAAAGAAGCCAATCTTCTCAGAGCCAATTCTGAGTAGGTCAGTCTTGGCTCAGTAGCAGACTACAGAGTGCAGCAGGAGACGCAAGGCCTTGCCCCCCCTCTTTCCTCCCCTAGATGCCGACTTGCTTCTGGCACTGAGGAAAAATAACTTACTGGTGGCCAACAAGGTCATCACTAGAGATGCCAGCAGCTGCCAGCAAGCCAGATCCCTAAGCAAACTAAGAGATGCTCTGACTAAACTACAGAAATTTAGAAAGGACAGAGCCAAACTTTCCCTTAAAATACATGTTTATTTTTCTTCAGACGTTAAATGAAAGTACTAGAGAGAGCCCGAAAGACCAAAAAACATCTATCCAGAGGTACAGCAAGGTCAGCAGTAGTGGGAACATTCCTAGCCCAGCAATGTGCTTCAACTCAGAACCGCCTCTAGTGGTGAAGGCAGTTCTGATTCCAGGCCTGTTTCTCCACTCTGTTGCACCAGTTGTAGCCTGGTAACTTTACTGAAATTAATGGAGCTACACTGTTATATAACTGATGTAACAGAATAGAAGATTTGGTTCTTCAGATATCTACTAGAAACATGACAGACTCACAGTTCACTCACCTCAGAGAGATGGCAATAACTTCCAATCATTACTGCACTCAGCTGGGTTGAAACCAGAGCCGGACACAAGAGGCTTTACATCAGAGTGTCAACCAATAGCCACATCTTTTGACCTCATCTTTTATTCATGCAGAACTTACACACATGCCACATGTGTGTGTGTTAGGCCAACAATTAACAGCCATGAAAAATGAATTTGCCATTTCCTGATGATCAGTTTACTCAGAAAGCCAGGGCATTATTATATTTTTTAATAACCACACATGCCCAGGCAACACTCAACAAAATAGCCACAATGACTCAAGAGATTTAAAAATAAAAAATAGAGACAGACGCAAGCCAGATTATATTCTTGGAATCGGTACATAAAGGGACCCCTCTATACACAATCCATGTGGCTCGTGGGACAGAACCCAGGTTTTTTCCACTGTGTAGTAGGGGAGGGTATGTGCAAATTCCGACCCTTCAACCCACTGGTCAAATTCCCCCAATAGAAGAATACAGAGGGAATTCAGATACTCTCCTACATGGAATTTTCTGGTTCCTATATTGGCATTTTCACAAAGGCATTTGATTTGGCCCAATCTCATTGTTGGACAACATGTTTCTCAGTTTATTGTTTTATTGTTTGTTTGTTTTTAAAAGTAGTCCAAATGAATTATTTGGCAGGGTTTGGGGGGCGGGGGGAAGAGAGAGAGAGTGTGTGTGTGTTATGTTCACTATCCCCTCTTAGAAAAGAAAGTTGCTGGTCTGACCTACCTTAAAATCAAAAGGTGCACTGACAGCCTGGGACTTATGACTTAAAGGTGACAAGTTCCCTCTGCCAGGAACCGTCTCCCTCAGAAATGCACTTATTTTAGCTTGCCTTACTTCATTTCTCTCTGCTCTGGGGCTAGTTTCTCCCTTGGTTATATGATTTTAAAATACAACAATGACTAATAAACCAAGCCACACAGCTTAGTAACCAAGGAAGATAACGCTGAACCAATACAGCTACTGTGATTTGGTTCGCCCTAGCAACTCCATGGTCTGTCCTGTGATTTGTCCACTTGAGATGGTCAGCATTCAGGGCAATGCCCATGATTTCCTACTTGTTAGTAAAGCACCAGGCAATAGTGGAGTGAAAAATGGCCTCCCCAGCCTCAGTTTCCTTGTGAATGCCTAACTAGCGTTTAGTGGCAATCACAAAAATGCAGTATGGGGCACATCACTAATTAACCTCTCTTCTCAAAATGCAGCATGGGGATGCACGGGACTGAGTATAGGCAGAGAAATAATTTAACAGAATACCCTAATGGTGCAATGAACTGTGCCTGGGCAGAATCCGAAGTCCTAGAGCTGATTTCAGGATCAGAACCTAGGAAGGGAAATGATCCATTTCTTTTGCCATTCGGTAGGATTTACATGAAACCTGAGGTGGGGAAGCCAGTTCTCTTCTTCAGCCTCAAGTCAAAGGTACTGGCCAGTCATCACAGCCACAATTTTTTAAGTGCAGGTCAGTATTGTGCCTTATAGCAGTAAACAACAACATTTCACTTGTCCACATCAGGTTTTTGCTTGCTTGGCAACAGGATTTTGCCTCACCTCCAGGTACAGGAGCCTGAAAATTAGCTGGAATTAGTTTATCAGCTGGACAATACATTTGAGACATAATAAGGTTTCCAGAGATCCTAAGGGGACCCTAAATTAGCTCTCCAAAGCCTTAGTGAGCTGAATTATTTAGATCGGTCTCCGACAGAGAGGAAGAGGAACATATTCTGCTCTTGGTTACACCAGTGTAAATCCAGTAACTTTATTTGGCTCCATTCACCCTGCGCACCACCAGCTTCTGCTGGAAGAAACTGAAGCATAGGACTCTCATGGCAGAAAGTCTGTTTGGTGCTGAAGCTTGCAATTGCATATGGCAGCTATAACCATAACTCCACCCTTCTACCAAGGTCAAATGCCCCTGCTAGGATAG
The DNA here is from genome assembly GCF_025201925.1 of Gopherus flavomarginatus. Classification (NCBI taxonomy): domain Eukaryota; kingdom Metazoa; phylum Chordata; order Testudines; family Testudinidae; genus Gopherus; species Gopherus flavomarginatus. The sequence continues at coordinate 136,284,516 of NC_066617.1, forward strand.
CTATCCCCACTGGACCAAGAGTGTGCACTTTACACAATCAAAGATGAATCAAGCCCATTTATTTCCATAGTTACTCTGATGCAACTGTGGACTGATTTTGTCCCAGTATTTTCATTTAGAAACAGAAAACTAGATCCATCAGAGTCAAATATATTTATTTTGAGTAAAAAAAAAAAAAAAAAAAAAAATTCCCTGATCTAGATAAGGAATAAAGTACACTGGATTTTTAGAACACTTGGAACTGTCTTTTGAGACATTAGCACATTTAAAATATTAACTCCGCCCCAAATAATCCTGCTGCTGTCACCTAGAACTTACACTTCCTTCTCCATTACTTTTGCTGTATTTAAGAAAAAACACACACTATCAGGATACGTGCAAGCACTACTGTCATAGGAAGCTTACTGCATAGAATATATTAAACCTCTTGCAAATTTTTATGTCTGTATGGAATGTCTGCTAACACCAATAAACATATCTGGTCATTGTATGAACTCTTCGGGAATAGCATATTCTTTAAAATTTTCTCCAGTTTCCAGAAGCTGAAGCAAAAAAAAAAGAGAGAGAGAGAAGGGAAGTTCCTCCTCCTTCCTCCCTCCCATCCACCACCAAAAAAACCCTATATGCTTTTTAAACATACACACTTCCCTCATATTTCATCTCAGGAATAGGCTTGTGAATGCTCCAATTTCAAGTGAGCCAGCAAGGCGAACACCACACAAAGAAATTAATCCTTAACATTTCTCCACCCTCCCTAAAAATACACCCATTTAAAATCCAATTCCTCTTGTGCAGTTGTGATTTCATAAGTTGTGTGTCCACCAAACCACATGCTGCCAGGAACAGAAATACATTCTAAAAGCAAGATCACACACACACAAAATCAGAGAGAATCTGAACACACATCTCTTCAGTGAGAAACAGTTCAAAATGCCTCCAGCAAGTTTAAAGTGTGCGTATATATTTATGTTATAATGGATATATACCAAATGTTCCAGCAAAAATTAGCCATAGCTGAAACAGTAAAATGTACTAGTGATGCCTTTCATCTGGTGGGTGGAGGAAGATGAAGAGAAGGAGGGACAAGAGAATACACGTATAATCAATTTGAGCTGCAATAACTGTACAAAAACATATTAAGATTTCTTAACAGCTTAGTGCCCTTCATCTTAGATGTAGTTTACTAGTGTTGAACACTGATAACACCACTGCTGGTCAGGTTATGCAATAGACTTGTCACATACACCTTATTCAGCACATGTTGATGTGTGGAGGTGTTTCCTTCTCCCATGGCTTCTTAAAAACATTCAGAAAATGATTCCAGGGAGGGCTTGAAGTAATATAAAACACCAATCAAGCTCTTTTCAAAATCACTATATTTAAAATGGAATCAAGGTAACGTTTCACAGGTAACTTTTAAGATTCTACCTCAACCCTCCATTTTGTTGGCTTGCTTAGTTAAAATATTTAGTATAGTTCAAGGCAGTACTTTCACTCATGTTTAAAGTTTTGGATAATACCGTAAAATGAGATGGTTTTTAAAAAAACCTTAGTTGTTTTAAATAATTCAAAACATTTGAAATCATGAATTCAAATTACTGTTTACTAAATTTGAAGGGGGGGGGAGTCAGAAGCACTTATTGTTCCTGGAAGCAAAAAACAAACAAAGTCAAGAAATTCCCAAAACATCCTCCAAAAAGGTTGTTTTATTTAATACACTTAATGTAAACAAACTACCTAATTTTTTGCTTGTTTTTAAAATCATGCTTTTTCCCTCCCCATACAAAAGGAAGCCCTGCTTTCTCTCTCTCTGTCTCTCTCCTTTAAAATCTGGGATTTAAGACAGGTAGCTATGTACTTTTCCCAAAGGTGAATTTAAAAACAAACCAAACCAAACCCCATACAACCACAAAACAGCTTGCAGTGTTTAAGAGACCTAAAAACGCACAACAGTTAGGAACTGGTACTTTTTTAAAGCCTAAAAAGTGTCTCACACCGGCAGCTCATCTGTCCCCCCCCTTCTTCCCATACGAGGTGGGGAAAGGGACTGTAGACCAGTGAGGGCCAGAGAAACAAACCTTCCAATAAAAAATCGGGGGATGGGGGGAAATAAAAGGATTGTGGGGAAGATGAGGAGAGAGCATGGAATAATATCATAACCCCATCACTATTAGCAGCTTCCACCACCTTCCCTCACCCCCAATTCATTTAGCTGCTATCTCCCTCTTCTCCTAGGGCCTACACACTGAAACACACACACATACACACCACTACCAGAACACAAGTCAAGAAAACCACAAAGCAGAACACTGGGGAAGAGGATCAACCCACCCCGGAGATTTTAAAGATTGCTTGCAAAGAGATCACAGATCGTTATCTCCAGCCCACCCTAGAGTGGTGTCCCTATCGTACTGGAGGGAAAGAGGGGGTGACTTGTTTGTGGGGGGCTGCCCCTAGGAACCCAGGGAGAAAACTCCCCCAAACCCTTTTGCCAGCCCCCTTCTTCCTCTACTTTCTTTTCAACACTTACTCCCCCCCCCCGTTTGTTTCCTGGAGAAGGAAAAAAAAGTTACCACCAGCTTCTTCTCTACTGGAGCTGCTGCCAGACCCAACTTTCTCTCCTTCCAGCCGCTGGGAAGCTCCAGGCTGTTCTTCTTTAAAATTTTATTCTGATCTATTTAAGGGGGGGGGGGAGAGAGGGGAAAAGTTTGGAGCTCCTCCCCCCCTCCAGATGGCTTGAGAAAATGAAGGGGGGGAAGAAGGAAAAAAAAAAGCTGCGAAGGGAAAAAGAAAGTTAAAAAGGCTGAGGTTTCCAAAAGGAACCACACAATTACTAATAAATGGCTAGAACAAACAGACACAAGGAGGAGGAGAGAGAGAGAGTTTTGCTGGTCAGTAAACTTCAAGCTCCTGGGATGAGGTCATTGGTGTAAAAATAAAGAGATGGCGTCATTTGAAACCAATCCCAGTGAATGAACTCAGCCTGGGGGGAGGGGGGGCAGAGGAGCAGGGTAAGGAGACAGCAGCAGCCACCTCTGGCAAAGCAGCCCCGGCTCCTCTCTCTCCCCCCACAGCAGTAGCTCCAGCCCCCAACTCTGGCTGCGTCTCCCCCCCTCAGCACATGCTTCAAGTGAACCTAATGCTGGTGTCACGCCAGCGCTGCCTGGCCTTTTTTCTCTCCGCTTGAAAGGGGGCGGGGTTCACATTTCTTCCCTTTGGACTCCTGTTTGAATACTTTGTTTCTGAGGCAGCCCCTGGGAGGAGCCTGGAGAGCGGCGCTACAATGAGGGAGCTATTCAAATAAGTTGCTGCTGCTCTCCCTCCCTTCTTCCCGCCTCGTCGCCTTGCTATCTCTCCTTCCTTCGCTTCTCACTCCTGCTGTCTTCCCCAGCCCCTGCCTTCTGCTTTCTTCTCTCCCTTTGCTTCTCCTGCCTCCTACTGCCCTGTCACCTTCTCCCTGCCTCCTTTCTCTTCTCTCTCCTGGGCTTTAGCTAGCCCCTTCTCTATCCTCCTCTGTCTCCCTTTCCTGCCTTCTCCCTCACAGGCCCATTTAAACCAACCCTGCTAAGTCTCGGCTAGGCACCATGTCTACACTAGGGAATTTTACCACCAGCCCCAGTTCCAGCCCCAATTCAACTGTACCCTTAATACAAACAGGAGCCCTTGTATTATATGCTCACAATACCCCCGTAAGGCAGGGGAATGCTATTAATCCCATCATAGAGATGAAGGATAGAAATACCAAGGGTACATCTTCACTTAAAATGCTGCTGTCGCAACTGTGGTACTGTAGCACTTCAGTGTAGGCACTACCTACGCTGATGGGAGGGGTTCTCCTGGTGGTATGGTGACCAGACAGCAAGTGTGACAAATCAGGACAGGGAGTGGGGGATAATAGGACCCTATATAAGACAAAGCCCCAAATATCAGGACTGTCCCTATAAAATCAGGGCATCTGGTCACCTTACCCTACCTGTTGGTGTTGGTAATCCAGCTCCTTGAGAGGCAGTAGCTCAGCCAATGGAACAATTCCTCTGTTGACCCTAGTGCTGTCTACAAGGGGGTAAGGTCGGTATAGCTACATCTCTCCAGGTTGTGAACTTTTCACACCCCGGAGAGACCAACTATACTGATGTAAGTTCTTAGTGTAGATCAGCCCTAAGTCATTTGCTCAAGGTCACACATGAAGTCAGTGGTGGAGCAAGGAATTGAGCCCAAACACTCCCAAGTCCTAAACCAGTGCCCTAACCCCTGGGCCATGCTCAGGAACCCTAGTCCTGGTCTACACTAGGAAATTAGGATGGTATAACTATATCACTCAGAGGTCTAAAAAATCCATATCCCTGAGCTACGCAGCTAAACTGACCTAGTCCCTGGTGTAGACAGCACTAGACTGACAGGAAAATTCCCCCATTGATCTAGCTACCATCTCTTGGGCAGGTGGATTACCAGTGCCAAGAAGAGAATCCTTCCTGTCAGCATAGGCACCGCAGTGCCTTCACTGAAGCGCTACAGCGGCGCAGCTGTGCTGCTGCAGCATGTTAAGTGTAGACAAGCCTCTAGTGTAGACAAGGTGGTGTAGACATTGGTTCAATGGGACTACTCATGGAGTAAAGTACAACTCATCATGAACAAGGATCAAGCCCTAAAAGGAAGAATTAATTACCTTTTCTGTTCATTCTTCACATATTTTAACTAATTGTTTTATTGTGACACAGGTCCCAAAACAAATTCAAAGTAAACTCACAGTACACTGCACACTGTGCTAGATAAATGATAACAAATCATAATCGTCCTACCTGGCAATAATTGCTTCAGGTGACTTTTCAAAATGTGTACGTATCAATTTAAAATGATATTACATCAAATTATAAGTAAAACAGAAAAATAGCCACAAGGCTCCTGGTTCCTCGGCTGACTTCCCAGTAGAGCACCCTTGTATCTTCGGGGAGCCCTTTTGACATCATTGCAAGATTAGGGCCAAGATCTTAGAAATACTCTTCTTTAAAGAAAAATTCCTTATTTAAAACAACAACAACAAAAACCTTGAGGAAAAGAAATTGAAAGTTAAGCTGGAACATCTAGATATACTTTTTATATCACACAAAGTAATTATACATCATCCCTCTGCTATAAGAATAGATGGAAAACCTGCAGACTTATCTCCCCTGCTATGATGATCAAAACCCCCACAAGACACCTTTCAAGATCCCAGGGTCCTACACATGCCTATCACTACGTGTGGTGTACCTCATCCAGTGCACTAAAGGCCCCAATAACAACTATGTGGGTGAAACCAGACAATCACTATGCGCTCAAGTGAACCCTTACAAAAAAATAATAAAAGACAAAAACATCCTATCGCTTGTGGGCGAACACTTTTCACAAAACAATCATTTCATATCTGACCTCTTAGCCCTCGTTCTCAAATGAAACCTATGCAACAGATTCAAAAGATAAGCCTGGGAACTTAAATTCATAACTCTGCTAGACACCAAAAATCATGGTCTTAATAAAGACACTGGATTTACAGCTTATTACAACAATTTGTAACCCAATAACCCTCCTCTGTCCTACAACAGTAGAGATGTTATCTGGTTGTTTCACCTTTGAATGGTCTCTTGCAACTTTGATTAGATTAGATAAATTCATGGAGAGTAGGTCCATCAATGGCTATGAGACAAGATGGTCAGGGACGCTACCCCATTCTCTGGTTGTTCCTGAACCTCTGACTGCCAGAAGCTGGGACTGGATGACAAGGGATGCATCACCAGGTAATTGCCCTGTTTTCTTTATTCTCTCTGAAGCATCTCACTCTGGCCTCTGTTGAAAGACAGAACATTGGGCTAGATGGACAATTGGTCTGTCCTAGTATGGCCATTCTTATGTTCTTAAAAAGAATCAATAGTAGTGCCTGATTTATCTTCTATTATTCTGAAGCACCAGCTTTGTATGGTCAAAGTTGAGCAGCAGGTTCTGTTTAGAGGTAGATACTTCTAAGTACTCTAAATTCTGCCTGCTTACTTGGATTGTCTTGAAACTTTCAGTGTCTCTTAGGGGTGCTTAGTAGTGTTAGTGGTCCAAACTTGGGGGTTCATTTGAGCAAGGTGCTCCTGAGATAAAACCCATGAAATAACAGCATTTTACAAAATCTATTGATTCTCATATTATAATGCTTTTTTTGCACACATTGTCCCTCAATTGATCTCAGTTGCTTGACATTTGTCTCACTAGTCCATGCCACTGCTCCTTTGGAGAAGCAAAATTGAAAATGTTATTGACCATAGAATTTGGCTCTCGAGAACAGTACATGCCAAAACTCATGAACCAGAGAGATTGAATGTGTGTGTGCAGCAAGACTACAAGATGGTTTCCAGGCAGCTTGAATGTTGCTACTATCTGTTTCTGTTAAGGGTTTGTTTTTTTGTTTTTATTTTAAAAAATGTGCCTTGATCATTTACACAACAAATTTAGAAGTGACTCTAACTATTTTCTGAAAGATAATAAATAACACCTGTGCTACACTGATATTTGAGAATCATTGCTGGGCATGTTGCTACTTTCCACCTAGGGCATTATTGTAGCAGAGTACCAACATTGATTAATCAGTTGAGCACTGATTAACTAGATGGTAGATAAAAGACAGTTAGGGTAAATGCAATCATGTTTCCTGAACAATGTAACTGAGTCAGGGGCATACGCTTTCGTTGGTTGAATACCCATTGAGTCAGACGCACGTAATGGAAATTCCCAGAGGCAGGTATAAATATGCAGGCAAGAATCAGTCTGGAGATAATGAGGTTAGTTCAATCGGGGAGGATGATGTCCTTCACTAGCAGCTGAGGTGTGAACACCAAGGGATGAGAAACTGCTTTTGTAGTTGGCTAGCCATTCACAGTGGACTCTCTGCTCAGACCCTATGCCACCAGCACTCCCAGCCATCTCCGTGACACTACTGATTTCCTGAGAAAACTATAATGCATTGGTGATCTCCCAGAAAACACCATCCTTGCCACCATGGATGTGGAGGCTCTCTACACAAATATCCCACACACAGATGGAATACAAGCTGTCAGGAACAGTGTCCCTGATGATGACACAGCACAACTGGTTGCTGAGCTCTTGCCTTTATCCTCACCCACAACTATTTCAAATTTGATAACAATATATACCTCCGGACCAGTGGCACCGCCATAGGCACCCCCATGGCCCCACAATATGCCAACATTTTTATGGCTGACCTGGAACAACACTTCCTCAGCACTCGTCCACTCACGCCCCTTCTCTACCTGCGCTACATTGATGACATCTTCATCATCTGGACCCATGGGAAACAGACTCTGGAAGAATTCCACCACAATTTCAACAGCTTCCACCCCACCATCAACCTCAGCCTGGACCAATCTACACGGGAGGTCCACTTCCTAGACACCACAGTACAAATAAGTGATGGTCACGTTAACACCACCCTATACCGAAAACCCACTGACCGCTATGCCTACATTCATGCCTCCAGTTTCCACCCTGGACACACCACATGATCCATCGTCTACAGCCAAGCACTGAGGTACAACTGCATCTGCTCCAACCTCTCAGACAGAGGCCAACACCTACAAGATCTTCACCAAGCATTCTCAAAACTACGATATCCACACAAGGAAATAAAGAAACAAATCAACAGAGCCAGACGTGTACCCAGAAGCCTCCTGCTACAAGACAAGCCCAAGAAGGAAACCAACAGAACTCCACAGGCCATCACCTACAGTCCTCATCTTAAATCTCTCCAATGCATCATCAGTGATCTACAACCCATCCTGGACAATGATGCCTCGCTTTCACAGACCTTGGGAGGCAGGCCAGTCTTCGCCCACAGACAGCCACAGCCCGCCAACCTTAAGCATATTCTCACCAGCAACCACACACCGCACCGTAACAACTCTAACTCAGGAATCAATCCATGCAACAAACCTCGATGCCAACTCTGCCCACATATCTACACCAGTGACACCATCACAGGACCTAACCAGATCAGCTACAACCTCACCGGTTCATTCACCTGCACCTCCACCAATGTTATATATGCCATCATGTGCCAGCAATGTCCCTCTTCTATGTACATTGGCCAAACTGGACAGTCACTACATAAAAGGATAAATGGACACAAGTCAGATATAAGGAACGGCAATATACAAAAACCTGTAGAAGAACACTTTAACCTCCCTGGTCACACAATAGCAGATGTAAAGGTAGCCATCTTACAGCAAAAAAACTTCAGGACCAGACTCCAAAGAGAAACTGCTGAGCTTCAGTTCATTTGCAAATTTGACACCATCAGATCAGGATTAAACAAAGACTGTGAATGTCTAGCCAGCTACAAAAGCTGTTTCTCCTCCCTTGGTGTTCACACCTCAGCTGCTCGCAGAGGACCTCACCCTCCCTGATTGAACTGACCTCATTATCTCCAGACTGATTCTTGCCTGCATATTTATACCTGCCTCTGGAAATTTCCATTACATGCATCTGACGAAGTGGGTATTCACCCATGAAAGCTTATGCTCCAATACATCTGTTAGTCTTAAAGGTGCCACAGGACTCTCTGTTGCTTTTTACAGATCCAGACTAACACGGCTACCTCTCTGATACTTGAGACAGGGGGTTCCTGATACGCGGTCCCCTTAACATGAGATGCTCATAACCGTTTTAAATTCTTATACAGTTTTTGGGGCCAAGCTAGGGAACATGGAAGTGCCAGAGCAGCACTGAGTGTCTGAGGGACCAGTGCTGAGAGTGTGAGGGTTGGGAGAGAGTGGGGAGTGGAGGGGGGGCATTGGGAGTGGGGGAGTAGCAGGGAATAAGGGGAGAGGGATTTGATATTGCAGAGAAAGGAAGGGGATTAGGGGGAGAGGAATAAATTGGAAAGGGTGATGAGAGAGAGGAGTTGGGGTAGCTCAGGCCAGGGGGAGGAGATGGGGATGAGGGGAAGTGGGAGGGATAGAAAGGGGTGATAGCAAGGGTGGTGGGGGGATTAGGAACACCACTATGGCTCCTCTAAGTTTACCAGGGGCATATGAGTGGCAAGGAAAGTGGAGTTGGGAGATGGGTGGGTTCGAAGCTGGAGTGTGTAGCCAGGCTTAACGCACTGAGGATGTGGGAGTGGGATTTGCAGCAGCAGTTTGTGCGTGAGGGGCTCAGAGAAGTGAACACGTTGGAGGGACTGTTGGAGGAGTTGGAGCAGTGACGGGTTTCTGAGCTGCTGGGGGCAAATAGGGTTTGGAACAGTGTGGGGCAGGGAGTGTTGGAACAGTGCAGGGAAGAGTGGAGTGGAAAGGAAGTGGTCAGAGCTGTGCAGAGATGTTGGAGGGGCTTCAGATTTGTCTCCCTGCTTCTCACATATCCAATCATCAACCAATGACAGCCACTCCTTTTTTCTATGGCAGCTGGCCCCTAGTGCCATAGGAGCTGAACACCTGACTCTGTAGTGTATTTATCCTCACAACACCCCTGTAAGGTGAAGTGCCATCATCCCCAGAGGTCACAGAGGAAGTCTGTTGCAGATCAGGGAATTTAACCTAGGTTTTCCAAGCCCCAGGTCCTACCCTACTGGGTCATCCTTCTTCTCATGCCCCTGTGATGTCTGCTCCCACCCACTTCAAAAAGTATGCCCACTGACTCCATGCTACTCCCTGCACAATTCCTGCAGCCTCTCCTCCACTCCTCAGTCTGCCACATTGACACTTGCCTGTCAGTGAGGAAGACCACTGGGGGCAGGGGAGAACCAGGCTGTGCCTGACAGGCAGAGAGATGGGAGACAAGAAGATAATGCAGGGAGTGAAGGGACTCACATGCAGGCAGTTCATTCTGTGACCAGGGTAAACATTGCCAAGGAGCCAGAAGCCATGGACAGGAAGAGCTGGACTGTGGTAAATGGGGATGCTGAGAGAGAATTTTTTAGAAAAGAAGGAAATTAAATGCCCCAAAACTGTTAACACAGAGTTAAAATTGCCCGGTAGTGCTTGGTGCCCTTCCAGAATGTGGAAAGTGGCTAAACTTAAACCTCTGAAAACCAAGAAATACAAAGTTAACTTACACACCACCTCCACAACACAATCTTAACTCTGCCCTCTTTGAGCAATGCCCCCAACACACCTGTTAGCACTCTACTCTCACAGATGTTACATAACACTTTGGGAACAGAGCACATGAGCCCTGTAGGACACAGTCTAACACCTTCTCTTTGCAAAGGCAAAACTTTGGTTTAGGTCAGGCATAGCGAACGAGAGCTGCCTATACCTGACCTATACTCAGATGCTGATCCTACTCCTCACATATCACCCAGACTTGATAAATGTTATCCTCCCCTCACCCTTGCCTAAAGGATTCCTGCTGAGACACTGCCTTCACTTACCCATCACTGAACCCTGAAGACCACTGTCCTGTGTGCCATTAGACTGCCACCAATCTCCATGGCAAGAAGATCACATCGGCAGATCTACAAACTCAGTGCTGAAACGAGGAATATTCAATCCTTCAAAGTGCATGTACACTGCTTGCAATGTCACAGTAACAGCTCTATCAAGCTGCTTCAACTAATCCCTCCACCCTTCCATACAGCTAACCTAACACAGTGAAGGCAGTTGGAGTGCATGTAAATAAACATTGGAATTCAAACCCATGGAGCACCATGCAAATAATGGCACATTCTCTTAGAATTTCCTCCTATCTCCTTATTGTGGCACTTTCCTTACTGAGCCGTTCCCAGTGGTCACTGCCAGCTCCAAGGAGAGGAATTAAGGTGGTGTATAGCTTAACTTTGTGTTTCCTGGTTTTCAGAGGTTTAAGTCTAGCCATTCCCCACATTCTGGAAGGGTATGAGGCACCACTAGCCAACTGTAACCCTACGTTAACAGTGTTTTGGGGGCATTTAAAATAACATTCATCTAAACCACTATAACAACTTATATTTAACAGCATCTATAGCACCGTAAGAAACAGTCTGTGCCCTGAAGAATTACTTTACTTGCTTGAGTAGTCCTATTGAAGTCGATAGGATTACTGATGTTAATAAAAAGAAGCATTTAAACAGGTACTTGAAGGATCAGGGCCCAACCTGAGACAAGAAACAACATGCAAGTGTGACAAACAACTGCAGGTTGGAGGGAGGATGAGGCTAAAGAAAATAAAATCATGTGATTCTATAGATCAACTATGGGGATTTCTAATGGTTCCCTATTATCTTAGATTTTGAAATAAATGAATAAAATACAATCATCTGCTCTGACTGATGAACAGTCAAATCATCACTGATCATAACGGTTTCTTGTAGGTATAACTGCACAACTGCATCTGGAAAAGTCATTTGAAGGTGGAGAGTATAGCAAACATTATTTACAAAGTACAGCATAATAAAGAATTGTTCTTAAGAAATGGCATGTACAAGTACTTTATGGAAATAAATCTACTGTCACCTGATAAATATATTAACACTTCTGAGAGACATAGTTAAGCTGACCTAAGCCCTGGTGGAGACACCGCTGGGTCAATACAAGAATTCTTCCATCAATCTAGCTACCACCTCTTGAGGAGGTGGATTTACTACAGTGACGGAAAACTCCCTTCTGTTGCTGTAGTAAGTGTCTACACTACAGCCCCGTAACGAGAGCGCTGTGCAACTGCAGTGCTTGTAGTGTAGACATAACCTCAGATCTGTTTTTTTAAAAAAAGAGTTACTGTTCATGGTTAATGTGGGAAAGAAAGGCATGAATTCCTCTGAACAGTAACTTATTTTCATTTGTATAAACAATAAAGGAGAGAACACCCAAAAATCAGTATTATGACCTCAACAGCAAAAACACAATAAGAAACGGTCACTGTTCTCTCTGAAGAGCACCTCATTGTGTGAATGCACCAGCAAGAACATTTTCAATTTGGTGCCAGACCAATTGCTAATAACAGACAGTAGAGCATATCAGGAAAGACAGGTGAAAATATTAGGTTACATGGAAAAAAAGCTTGTGAAGATTTTGGAGCCTGGAATTTTTTTTCTCAGGGTGCAAGGCTAACTCATGCCTATTTTAGAAACATTCAAGAGTTCAAAAATCTAAGGTGGAGGTGGGGTGAAGGACTGATCATCTATTTTTACTCTCTTTTCTTGATTGCCATTCAGATGTGCAGAAACTATTTTACTCCTCTGTATTAGAGACAGATACTCTTATCTAGTGGCTAGAAAGCTGAGTTGGAAATCTCATAAGAATGGACTTTATCAAGAGATTTTCAGTACTCCCTGCTTCCAGTTAGACTATATATCTATATATCAAAAGAAGTCTTTCTGGTTTTATATTGATACTTGTATTTTCATCTCTGGCTAGAACCAAAAAGTGAAGAGGTTTTAAAAAAGGAAAAACAGTGGCGTACAAAAGTAGATATTTATTTATTTATTTATTTAAAAACCCTTATAAAGGGTTGGCTTGAGTTTTGAGTGTAAAGAGAAGAGAAAGAATGTCCCTAAGGTTAAAGTACAGGACTGGAAGTTAGGAGCTCTATCTTCTATTTCTGGATCTTCCACAGACTTCCAATTACTTTACTGGGGTTACACATGCTTACCTCAGATCTGAATTTGTCGCATTGACTCTTCAGTCACTGAGAATTAATTTCAGCCCACTGACCATATGAGGATGAGTTCCAGATAAAAATATGTTGACTAATATCCCTGTGATTATCAAAAATTCTAATTAAAGTACTATGAAATCAACTGGGAATGGGGAGTTTGCGAGGTGGGACATTCTAGCTGGAGCATAAGGACTTTTTAAGGTGTTTACTGGGGACTGTGGACATTGAAAAAATTAGACTCAGTCAGCAGATGCACCAAAGAATACCCATATAAGGATAAATCCTGTTTGTGTACGAATCAGTTGGAATAGTAAAGTAAATGTAGTTTACTTGATAAAGTAGTAGTAATGTAAATGTCAAGTAAATATAATTTGGCTCCCAAAATGTAAATGGAAAAAGAATTCTCTAATGGAAATGTCTGGGGTGGTCTCATCTAATTATTAGTTTCAAGTAAGTGCATGTTGAATCACTTATTATTTTTATAGAAGGAACTATGGTCAAACAATGTCATATTTTCAAGTTCAAAAAACCATTCATTGTTATAACTGAGTTTGGCATCCTAAACAAAGTTTTATCTAATGATTTCAGCAGGGGACTGGGAGTCTGGATTCCTGAGTCTATTCCTGCATTTGACACCAACTCACTCAGTGACCTTTGACAAGTCCTTTACTCTATGCCTCAGTTTCCCCACCTGAAAATGGGAATGATATCTACCTACCAAATGTTACAGCAGTGTTACAGGAGATATATACATATTCTCCAGACAAAAAACAATGTTAAGGTGGAGTTAAGGTTGGGGGTATGTACCAGTAACTTAACAATAAAAAATATGGGAGGGATGGTGTTGTTATCCTCAAACCAAGCATTATAAACTCAGAAAGCGCAGAGTTAAATCTATACATAAATGGAATTCAAACAAGTTAAGGTAAGAAAGGCCCAGCTAGACAATCTTAACTCTGTAGGGAAGTGAATTATGCAATAATCATAAAATGATGAACCATTTTAGTATTAGTGGTTCCAGATTAGAGTAAATTGATTTTTAAAGACACATTAGATTTTTTTTCCATATTTTTTTCCTTTGTGGCATCTCTACCATGTAGTGTAGTTCCTGGGGTTTTTTGGACCAATATACCTTCTTGTGTTCTATAATTGGGCCTTATAGTGGTAGTAAATTATATTTATATCCTCTTTAAGGGCCCTGTTTGAGAGGTGTAAAGTGGACTGAGTCTAATATATAGACATCATTAGCATATCTAAAGAGTTTCTGGGCCTAATTTTCATTTACATCAAGGCCCCTTTATACCGCTCTGGCAGTATAAAGGGGCTTTAAAATGGTTATAAAATTCTTATATATTTACATTCACTTTAAGGCACTGCTGGCATGGTGTAAAAGGGCCTCAGTGAAAATTAGAAAATGGCCCCTTTCTTTAGTGTTTTACAATGAGAGTTCAGTCTATTGGTGTGCTTTGTAAGCTAAATACATTTAAACATGAAGCAACAAAATAGTATATTTATGTAAAATGAAGATGGTTTTTGTAAGACACTTAGCCTGTTCTAAATGTTTTAAAGAGGCATTATCTAGCAATTTTAGGCCCCAATCCTGCAAACACTTACTTTAACTTTAAGTATTTATTTCCAATGGCAGTACTCATGTACTTAAAGTGAAGCACGTACATGTTTGTGGGAACAGGGCCACTTACTTCAAATTTGGGTTTCAAAAGAAAACAAAAGAGGATTTTGCAAAACATCATATAAATAGGAATGTTTGCATATATATTTTCAAATTGTCAATGAAAACATTTTTAAAAAAATATTCCTGACATGTTTTGAACATCAAGGCAATGGCACTTTCCTAGTGCAGGAAGTGAAAGAGACTAGAAATAAAATCAACTGACAACTCTTGTTTCATTATCCAAGCTGAGGAGGTGCAGAATAGTAAACCACCTGGTGAATTCTTTTTATTTTAATAATTTAACATTAAATTAGTAACACAAGCATGGGTTGCTTTTTTTTTGTTTTTGTTTTTATTTCGTTTTTAAAATCCTGACTCTTTTTAAACAGGTTGGGCCAGACGCTATGCCAGTTTACACCAGCTGGCCCATTGGAACTGATTCTCCACTGTAGCTAGCATAGTCATTTACACTTGTATTGAGTCCAAAGTGGGTGTAAAATGCTGATATAATAGAGTACAGAATTCTGACTTGGAAGCTTTTTATGCCCAGTTTGGTGTAAGAGTTAGATTTTCGACTGTGCCTGAGCAAAATGTAAGTGGCACAAAGTGAGCTAGGCAGACCAGAGAATCTGGCTCTAAATCTCTACACAAGGGGCAGGGCAATGGAGAATCAGGAGAGTGATTTCAGCTAGTCTGTCTGCAAATAGCTGCTGTGCACTACAAACAAATGCACATAATAACCCAGTTTATTTTGGATGATTGATTTGTGGGCACATTACTCATGCACTCAATGCATGACATTTCCAATTACATCTTCATTTCATTTATGAGTTAAAAGATATAAATACTTTGGAATTTGCCACCAGTTGGGTTGCCACCTGTCTGCTTTAAATATTACAAGGGAGAAAAAGGATGAAATATGTCCCCCTTAAGAATGCTGAAAGCTTTCTGAGACTCTAAATGACATTTCTGAGAGGGTCAGAGGAGAATTTTCCATAGCAGCACTGCTAGAGATTTAGCAATGGGACCTTCCCTGTCTAAAATAGACAGGATTTTCTAGGAAGTTTATAGAGGAAAAAAAAAGGGAATAGTTCCACTGAAAATGGAAAAGTTTGCCACTCTACGTGGTTGGCTCTTATTTTGGTAGGATGAAGATACTGTATATCTTCACCTGGCAGATACAGTATGAACGATGAACATTTCAAGCCGAAAAGTCAGCATTCAACTGTGCAACTGTTCATCACTTCCTTGGTTAATGTTTATATACTGGACATTGTAGCGGTGAGGTGGCTGGTTAATAAATAGCTCATTCGAGTAAAAAACTGAAAAAGAGAAAACAACTACTTGTATTTCTTACTGCAAAATACCCATCTGACTGGTGGCAATCCACTTAAGTTGGCCATTTGAAGTATTTGAAGTGACAACTGAGTGACACTCTATGTGTATGGTGTGCTCCTTCCTCTGGCCCAGCTTTCCCCACAGTGGTGAAAAGATCCATGGAGAAAACTCAGTGAGTTCCATTCATGGAGCATCCCCCAATTTCTGCCATCAGAGTGTGGGAGCATCCTCCAATTTCTTCCACCAGAGTGTGGGTCTCAGGGGATTTTCTGGGTAAAGGGGCCATCTATGCACAAGCCCTGTGCCTCTGCACTGTCTCATGGAATCTTTTAGCTTTCTTCCAGCTCCCTATTTCCTTATGAGGAATAATTCTGGTACTTTCATATGGGATGTGTGGTGGTGGGCAGGGAGGAGGGGCAGAAGAAGAGGAGGTATGGGAATACACCATACAGAGGGGGATCCATTCAGGAGTTAGTAAAGCTTCTCCATATGCAATTCCTGGTCTTGGACCCTCCATGGGATCCAGAGGAAATGCTATAGAGAGCCTCTTCAGCGGACAGATACACAGTGTGCAATTTGACCGTGAGTTACCTGGTACACGCTGGGCAGTATGGGTGTAATGGGCTCTGCATATTTTTGTACTTAAACTTGGACACCTTTAGGAGCTCATAGTAAGATAATTTGATGACTTTTCTGTGCCCCTTCCCACCAATAAAATGTGCCTTCCTTAAATTCTCCTGAAGTAGATGGTAAGACAGCACCAATCAAAAACCAGGCAGTTTTATTCTAATTTACATTAGTTTTTGGCAAAGCCTACTGTTCTCCTTTTGACCAAAGCTTTGGCTGAAATTTCAGTTAGGGGTATTTTAACTTTGAAAAGTCAAAAGTGATTCCACAGTTGACTCTGTGGTTTAAATATGGTCCTTTTAGATATGGAAAGAAGAAAAAAATCAGATGGTTTATTTCATTGTTGCTTGCAAAAAAAAATTTTAATGTTGAACGTATACCATAATTACATTTAACTCCCCAAAATTGAAAATACGCCTCTAGCAAATTAGTTATGCTTTCAAGGTTCAGACTGGAGGCTAAAACCAATTAAAAAAAGAAAAAGAGAAGAAAATAAAGTTAACAGATATTTATGCACATTAATACTTCATTTTCCTTGTATCTGACTTTTTTCATCTGACAATTTGGGAGCTAGAATTGACTGGTGATTTTAAATGTCAGATGCTACTTGCAGTGAAATCAATACATTTTCCGGAGATGGTTGTAATACTGGGTTGATCCTGCATCGTTAAGCATATAAAATTAATCCTTGTTCGCATCAGTAGCCCCATTGGTGTCAATGGACTACTCATGTCAGAAAGGCTTAATCCCATGGATGAGGACTCATCTACAATTACAGTCATGTCAGGCAACACAGTTACAGTGGGTTTGACTTCCCAAGGAAATCCTATCAAGCTTAAACATGATTGTAAGGAGTCTAGTTACATGGACCTGATGCCCATTAAGATGGACTAATCAGTGTAGACAAAGACAAGTAACGTTAAGCATAGTCTTGCATTACTCCACTCCTCACAAATAGTACAGAAACATGATAAGATTTCCTAGTGAAGGCATGCCTAATATGGCATGACCTGGTTACAACACAGTTCCATCCTGCACTGTGGAGGGATCCTTAACTCTATTTCCAAACTACATAGAAATCTTGGACGTGTCCTTAGATCGGATTGCAATATTAGACTCAGGCTTTGTAAATATTGTGAGTGTAAACACAGCCCATGTTACATAAACCGTGTTTGGGAAAACTGTGTTCAAAATAGTTTTAAACATGGTTACAATACAACCACAAGCACTACTACTGAAAGGGCCAGTTACAGACCAAAATATTTCTCTGGCACTAATAGGTATGCATATGTAGGCATATTTGTCAGCGTAGGCCAAAGGAGTGAAAGCATGTTGCAAAATATCTCTAGAACAAAAAACACTGAGATGGAGCAGAATTTTAAACCTCATGAGAATGAACAATATGCTTTTTACAAAACAAGTCACACAGAGAGATCCGTGTACACAATTTTAAAAGTGACTAATATTTCTGCTGTGAGTTCACCTCAAGTATGTCATGAATTTCACATGATCCACCCACTTTTTTCTATACCTCTGCAATTACCATATCAGCCGCAATAATTCTCTGTTGTTTGAGTGCCAGATACACATATCAACATGGCCAGGAAGTTCCTGAATGTGGCATATTGTACTGCTCTGCTTTGTTTGTAGTTTCAGGAATGAGATTAATTTTTGTTCCCTTAACTACCTCATTGAGCTTCAGACCACCCTTCCCATTAATGTTTTGGTTTATTCTTTGCTTTATCTCGTTATCTTTGAGTAATTTCAATTCTTAACAAAATTGACATTAGTAACATGTCTTTCTCTAACAGCTCCAAAGATGCTGGGTCTCATTCGCCACTGTCTTTTACTCAGAGTGACTGTGGTTTACACCAGCTTCACACTTGTATAAGTAAAAGTGCAAGGCAGTGGAGAGTCTGCCCTTGCTTTTTTGCTTCTGGTAGCTAGTTGGTGAGTGTGAACCAGCTAATTCCTGCTGCAGGATGTAGAGATTTTAATTTACAAGTAATTTCTCTGTTTAACAATCTACAACTTGCAACAGCCCTGTTTTTGTTGTCAGATTATCTGAGTGGACAAGAAGGCCAGCTAGTTGCAGCCCAGAAAAATCACCACAAATGAGACCAAAGTCATTTATTATTAAGATCCCTCAGTTTACATCACAGGGCTTAAAAAAACCAACCAACCAAAAAAAACCAAGCAAACAACAAAGCCTTTACAATGTACAAGATCTTTAAGCATACAACATGTAAGGCTAATGTCTAAAATTTCTCCCTATCAATAAATCCTGCCCATGAACTGACTCTGCAGGTTTGGGTAGTCAGGTGTTCTCTGAAACCCACTGCAGAACTTCTGCATTTTAGGTGCTCACGTGCACTTGTTCTCCTTTGAATTTCCTGAAAATTCTCATAGTGCCTAGGGTGACTAGATGTCCCAATTTTATAGAGACAGCCCTGATATTTGGGGCTTTTTCTTAAGTGCCTAATAGTGCTACTATCTTCTGGAGGTCACTGATGGTGATGTCTTGTGGTCCTACCATGTTATTGAGCTGCTCATTCATCCCCTGGGGGATTGCTCCAAGTGCTCCAGCAATCACTCGGATTGTCTCTGTTCAAGTTTTCTGTAATTGTTGCACTTCGTGGCAGAGTTCTTCATCCTTCACCATCTTCTTTTCTTGGTTTTTTTTCGGTTTTTCTGTCTGTTGATATGGCAATATCAATTAACATAGTCTTGTTTGTCTTCATTTCTACCACAACTATGCCTGGGCTGTTTGTCTGCACCATCTGGTCTGTGACAATTGCCAGATGCTATAAATCTTAGCCTTTTCATTCTCTAGAGCACTTTCAATTCAGTGGTCTTAATTCCGCATGGTGTATATAAATCCATACTTGCCATAGATGCTCCAAAGCAGACATTTGGCTACCTCATTGTTTATATATTCTCTCCTAGCCACACCCCTCCAGGTGCTCAAAATATGCTTCCCGATCTCTTCTCCTTCAGAACATGTTCTGCAGTTTGCGGAGCAGTTCTGTTGGTCAATTTTGTTTTGAACGTAATTAAGCCTTAAGGACTGCTTTTGTGAACTCATAATGAGTCTCTCTCTCTTTGAGGTATCCTTCTGCCAGCCATGAGTTTAATTTTCGATCACCAGTGGGATAGATTTCTCTCCACCACTGTCTGTGCATTGATTTCTGTGTAAGTCTTTGGAGATCCGCTTTCTCCTTTCTTTTATGCTTCTTTGGGATGCATGTTCAGCCATCACTTGTTATCGCGATCAGATGATCTTTTAGTCTGGCTATATCCTCATATATTTTAATGTTATATTCTTCACTGTGAATTGCTTCCTTCATAGACAGCAGACCATTTCCCCCATGACATAATCAGATGTACAACCTGTCCACGTGTTAATTGCTATTCATTACTCTATGCATCTCCAGGAGTTTTCTTGTTTGGATGTCACATTTTTTTTCCTCTCTTGATTCGACTTGATCACTCCCGCCATGTAATGTACTACCAATATCGCCCACATATTAATGACTTGGATAAAATTATTTGAGTTGAGTTTTGCCCTTAGAGTACCTATTCATCTGTAATATTTTCTCCTCACTTCTTCTTTGAATTCCTTATTTGAAATACTGGCAGTTTCCTGATTCCAAAGTATTTCCAGGGCCATGCTAAGAGACATTTTGGAAAGTACCTTTGTTAACTTATATGCCATCTGACTGTAGCAACTGGCTCCTTTTTACAGATGCCAACGTACATTTATCCTAGCCAAGCCATAGCTTTGTATCCTCATCAAACTTTTCTACACATGTTCTCAGTCTATGTATTTCCCTTTGTGGCCATCCATATATTTTCAGATCATCTATGTATAACAAATGGCTACCTGGTTGTTGCTCTTTGCTGTTATGACAATCACAATTTATCTCAAGGAGCCTCCATGTCAGCAGCAGTATCGCTACCATGAACAGTATTCATGTTATGAAATCCACTTGAAACATTCCTCTTCTAATTTGGACCTCAACAACGAGAGTCCCTTCCAGGTACAGTCCAATGTTCCAGTTAGTCATAGATTGCTGCATTAAGAAATTGTCTCTGGGTGAATCTTGTGCATTTGCAGTGTCTCAATGATCCACGAATGTGGGAAGGTGTCATATACTTTTTGGTAGTCTATCCACGCTATCTCTGAATATTTCTTTTGTTTTTTTTTGTTTTGCAACTTCTGTGATCCTCCTGTTCAACTTGAGGTGATTTTTTTTTCTGTTTCATGTTTACTGTGAAGCATTTTTGCTCAGGAGGCACTATTCCATTGTGAAATAGCACTATCTAGTTCTTCTTTCCCACAATTGCTGTTAGAAGTTTCGACATAGTTGGTAACCATGTGATCTGTCTATAATTCATAGGCTCACTCTGGCCTTCTTTCTTTTTTTTCATATTAGGACCGTTGTCCCTGTCATCATCCATCTTGGACTTCTGTTCTTTAAACATTTATTAAGTTATTCAAGTAAACAATTGTGGGAAGTTGTTAGGCATTTCAGCCAGAATCCCTGCATCCCATTTGGTCTATGTGCTTTCCAATTGTAACTCTATTGCCCTTGTGGGCAAGATGGAGTCTGCTCTATGGGGCATCTCTGGACAAGAAAAGGCAAACTCAGGAACACAGCAGGGAAAATCCCCTCGACCCCAGGAGCATCTGTTCCAACCCCCCACAGAATAAACACACATACACCCCAGAATACTACAAATAATATAGGAAAGATAAATATGTATTTACAGATGGGTGAATGGAGAAAAACAACAGGAGGGAGCAGATAGGGGGAGTGGTAAAACTAGGCTACATCAACACAAGGACCCACAGGCCCAGTGATTTCAAAATATAAAAGGATAGACACCGAGCACTGCATCTAGACTCAGAGTTCAGGAGGCAGAGTTCCAATCCTATAGTGAGTCTTGAGTGCTCCTGGTCATCTTTGGCACCAGTAAACTTTCCCCAGCAAACCCCTCTGGTGCCCTCTTTTGCTGCATTCTGCAAACCCACACAGAGCGACAACCTCCCACTGAGCTAGCTACAGCCTCTCTCCTTATTTCCAATGCAGAGTCACAAGCCTCAGTACTCACGGCCCCACAGTTCTGTGTGGTGGTGACAGTAGGTCTAGCTCCGGTTTGCCCTTGTCAGGTGATTCTTTCCTGGCACGGTGCTCCTTCTGGCTCCCATTCTAGGGTGTCCCCCGTGGGTCGCTCTGTCCCTCCCAGGCTTGTAGTTGGTTCTCGGGGGCTTCACTACATTTGGGCCTCTTGTCTGAAGCTATAGACACTCACATACCCCTGTCACTTCTCTCTCTCTTGACTTCCCTCTTCTAGGAACAACCAGCACTTCCTCTGCCTCAGGATGAGGTTTTAAAGGGGCTGTGCTTTCTGAACCCCAAGAGGTTAGGCAATTTTTCATCCTTCTCAGTATATCATCTATTTCTTTCTTTGATATTCCTATGTGTTCCCTTACTGTGTGGTTTTTACATTTTTCTCTCACATTGTTAGTCCAGTCCACTGTCTGTTTATGTTGTACATCCTCCAACTAGATTTCCTTCCAGTAGCACTGGAACTCTTCCACATTATTTATTGGCTCTCTATTTTTTTTTATTCTGCCTTTACTGTTGATCTGATCAAAGTATCTCTTCGGATCGCTCACAAAGAGTCTGTTCTCTTGATACTGACAGCTTTCTGCTGAATATCTTTCAGTCCTCTGAGTCTGTCCGATCAGTTTCTGTTTACATTGTTGCTTTACAACTCTCACATCCCATTCATTCCGTGGATATTTTATCTTCAGGGTTGTTTGCTTCTGTTCTCTCTTCAAATGATTTTTCTCAAATTCATCCAATAGGCTAATATCTTGATTTAAAAGCCTAATCTTCTGGTTTAACCTTTGTTTCCATGGAGGTTCTTTGAATACAGGGAATTTTCCGATGGGTCACTTCCTCAGCTGTCTTGATGTTAAGCTGATAAGCTGTAACTGCAGGAGTTTTGAAACAATTTTTGTAATGGGGGTGCTGAAAGCCATTGAACAGAACTAAACCCTGTATATGATGGAAACCACCTCAAGCCAGGGAGTTGTACTGCACCCAGAGCACACGTAGTTCCAGCACCCCTGTGTAACTGTTGCTGTAGCATAAATTATATAATCAATCTGGCTAATATTCATTAAGCTTCCTTAAGTGCTTCATTCAATGCTTGCACTGTATCATCCAGTCTTTTCTCATCTACAAATTTAATACATGGTAGCTCTGGTTGGTGCGCAATGTCTCTTACTCTCTGCATGATTTCAATCAACAAATCATTTATATTTCTTGTACTTTTTTCAGGTGATGTTTCACTCAAATTTGTCCTTGATATTTCTTCCATTTGTGGCTGCTTTGCTTATCCTGTATCACTGCTTCTACCAATATGTTCACATGTGTTTCAACACCACTAATCTCCCTTTCAAACTTTCAATCTCCATTTGCGTAAATTCTCTTCTTTGGAATAAAGCTCTCTGTTATCCAGTGAGTCAATGCTCAGTCATTTCTTTCTCCATGTTGTTGTTTCTCTTATTCCAGTGTTGGAGCATTAGTTTCCTCCAGCCTCTCTCTTTTGATTTCGCCAAAACCCAACACGGGGTCATTTCTTGAATTGCACTCTGAGTCGATTTCACTCTTTGTCAAAATGATCTCTGGTTTTCTTGGGTTGGTTGGACAGTTGCATGCTACTGACCCACCTCAACACAACACATCCTGCTAGGACCCCTTTATGCCGTTCATAATAATTATTTATTTGCTTGTATTTTCCATATTGAGTTGGGTTGGCAGGATATACTCCTCTGGGCACCAAACCAATATTTCTAAGCCTTGGGGTTTATAAATTATTAATATTGTTTATTATTTATTTTATTATAGTAGCACCTACGAGCCTCAGTCATGAAGTAGGTGCTTTACACACACATAACTTAAAGATGGTTCTGGTCTCAAATTGCTTACTTTCTAAGTAGAAACCCTTATTGACAGTACCGACTTGGTGCCCATCACATCACACTCTTCTCCCCCACACTGCTCCCTTCAGTATGAACTATACATGTGTTTATTTAGACTGTTAGCTCATTGGGCCAGGGACCTTGTCTTCTGTTACTAAAGAGCCTGGTACCCTTTTTGCCTACTTGTATGAATACAAAAAAGTGTGTATGAATATTTTGTGTCACTCCCGAGTGACTAGCAATATGAACCTTGAACCTTCCGAGCCACGGAAATCACAGTAAATGCAAAAATTCCTCCATCTTCTCAGTGTCAATAGATTCTGAAAAGTGAAAAGGTAGATTTTTTTTTGTTTTTATTCAAAAATGAAACCAGCATAGGGTATCAGATTTAAAGATATACAAAATTTCAACTTCTGTTCTCAGTCCCATGAAAAACAATGGTCTTGATTTTCCATTGCCTTTCAAGGAAAAGAAAGAGAGAGGCCACAAGGATTGCGTGTTTATAGTCTGTTACCACCTCAAGGAATTCAAGGAATTAGGATATGTGTACTTTTTGTAAAGGTCTCAAAATCTGTTTCTGCACAACAATGGGGCATCATGAACAAGCGATTTCCAACAAGTTCAGGATGTTAACATTAATAGGTTAAAAGAATTATGCTTATTTCAGTTTCTGAGGTGAGGGACATGTGACCATCCATCTGCTCAAATTAAAAAAAAAGATTGAGTGAATAGTAATAATAATAAAAAAAGATGAAAAAGGTCTCTGTAGTATCCGAGCAACGCAAGCACACAGTAGCAAAGCTCCCAATGAATTATATCTCATTTCAGTCATGCTGACACAGGTAATGATTTTAAATGGTTGTGCCACTGCTGATCCCAACTCAATTATATACCTCAATGTCTCTTTAGATCTGCAGTCCCAAGTGAAAAGCAGAACTCTGAGTTCAGGAAATGTAATGTACTTGAGCAGGGGGCTGCTGTAGCTTAACAATAATTATTGCTTATGACATTTGTGTCATTGGGATTAATGCAAAGCAATGTTTGGTATGAATCACTCCGGCTAGCTTACAAACACCGTATGCAATCCATGGTGTGGAAGTAGAAAAACAACTGACAGGGATTTGAAGGTGATTTCAGATTCAAACAGTCCCGTTATGTGAGGAAGAGTCAGGCTAGCTGTAACCCTAATAACACGAGATTTGTAGACGCAAGGATTCTGCGAGTGGGAAAGAACTGTATGAGAAGTAGTTGAGACCTTGTGTTAGATAAGTATGGAATGCAGACTATAGTCTAAATTGTGGAGGAAAATAAAGATATCAGGATAACATATGTATAAACAAAATGCAGCTGTCGCCCATTATTGTATGTAACAAAAGGTATAAATGCTTGCTGTAATTGTTTACCTGGAGAGAGACCTGTTTTGCTCTCTCCCTCCATGCAGTTGCTAGAAAAAATAAAGTATCTGACTTGCTGCACCCAACCTGAGAGTGAGAAGTTTGTTTTTCTCTGACGGTTTATGTGTAATAATTCATACATAACATTTTTTGTTAACTTGGAGCTAATGTTGCTCAAAATAAATTCTTATCAGTGCAATTGTAACCTATTGATTAGTGGATTTTATGTGTTCAATCCACTTACTGCGTGAGTCTGGCTGTTTAGCTCAAGCTGTAGAAACTTGTGCTTTTAGCTCTACAGTCCCTATTGAGTCCCTGGTGCACTGACCAAAATGGCACGAGTTAAGGTAAAATTACAACCCAACACACACCAATCTCAATTCACATTCCATAGTACCAAAACATCATAATATCCAAACCCACCTGAAAACTTCTCAGCTCCATGACAAACTCATTTTCAATTTTAATATACATGCACACCCATAACCACACTACACACATCCAGGTCTGTAAAAATCACATTGAAAAAACATCCTTACCTTTTCAATGCTGAAAAGTTTAATCATTTGAAGTTTTGACACTCAGGAAGTCTCTGCTTAGCCTGGCCTAAGGCTGGGGGCTGTGCTTCTGAGTTCTGAAGGGGGCGGTTCGTTGGCAGGGAACAGTGTAAGGAGCATGGGGTAGCCTGTTGAAGGCAACTGAACCGAGGCTGCTTTAATTTAAAGCTAGTGGCATTTATGCATCAGCACTCAATCTATGGTCCTTCACCTGGTCGTGCTTCAACAGAGGCTGTGTCTACCCTGCACACCGAAAGAAGTGTGCAGTACAGATGTAGAGTGGGCTAGAGCTGGGTATGTTCACTCTCTGCCACCCAGTAATTCCCCCCCAGTAGGAGAATCCCCATCTGGCTTGTTACACCAGCCTTCATGGTGCTTATAGAGTGGGGTAAAATGGCCAGAACAGGGCCAAGGATCTGGCTTAGTATATGTACACACAATCAGAGAGGATCAGCAAATGTATAGTCCAAATACTTTCTCCGGGTGTGGCCAAGTGCTCGACCTGGTGCCCCCTCAGCTGATACTCTTTTTGTTTGCCACATTGACCATCTGTTCCCTTTGAATTTCCTTAGAGTTGGGATGGCGTAAGCAGAGTTTCTGGAGAGGCAAACACGGAGCATGATAGAAAGCACTTGGCCTCTCACATCAGAAAAATCATATATATGCCTCTGCTTCATGAAATAGGTCTGCAATTCAGGGGAAAATCTCCTGTTCTTAAGCCCTAACAACTGTGCATGTGACATGAAGAGTTAAATTATGGGATGTTATTGTGAATAGAGTTGTGTGAAAAGTTCACAGATAAAAAGCCATCCAGCTAAATGCAACATGCCTACAGTCCATTTTGTTGCCAACTTGAAACACAGGCTACATTTGTGGAATGTGTCAGCCAAAATGTGAACCTTTCAAGGAAGCAGAGGCCTAGTTTCTAGTGAGTCTGGGCCAATGTATGGTTTTGGATGAAAATCACACAACAGTCACCTTCCTGTGATGTTTGTACCTGAGAGGAAATGAAACTCAATATTTTCAAATTGTTATTATTACTACCACCGCTACTTCAACTACAGTTCTCAAAGGCCCCACTCAGGATTTGAGTATCAGAGGGGTAGCCATGTTAGTCTGTATCCACAAAAACAACAAGAAGTCCTGTGGTGCCTTAAAGACTAACAGATTAATCTGTTAGTCTTTAAGGCGCCACAGGACTCCTCATACTCAGGATTTGGGCTCCAGTGTGCTACGTGTTTTCCAAATACACGCAAGAAATGGCTTAGGTGCCTAACCTCCTGGACTCTAGAAGAGGGGTTCCCACCTGTGGATTTCAAGCAGAGACAGGTGCCTCCCTCCAGTGTGGATTTGGGCACCTAAAGCTAAGTCTCGGGAGGCAGAGGAGGGGAGACTTAGAATACACCCCTCTCGTCAGCATCTCACATTGGCTAGCTCAGGCTACTCCCTGCTCAGTGTGCTGGCTTATATGGATCCCATTCTTAAGTACATAAAGGGTATGTCTACACTACAATGTAAGTCCAGGGTTTCAACTAAGATTCACGCCTAACCCCCCTTCTATCCACACACAAAACATACTAACCTAGGGCTCAGACCCAGGCTCTCAGGACCCAAGGGGGTGGAGGGGCTGAGCCTGAGGTCTGGTCTACACTACAGAATTAGGCGATGCAACTGATGTAACTGCCTCACTATGCAGACTTTATAACTCCACGAGCAGTGTAGAGTTAAGGACAATGTAGTTAAGTTGATGCAGTATCAATGTAGACACTGCATTGCTTATGTTGACTGTTATTGGCTTTCAAGAGTCATCCCACAATGCCCCACACTGACAGTACAATTCATACAAGTGCTACTGGTGAGGACATGCACAACCAACACAAGGATCAAAGCGTAGACACGCACAAGCGATGTAATTACTGTGGTGGCTGTATGCCGACATAAATTTGATTAACTTAATTTTGTAGTGTAGATATGGCCTGAGTCAAGCTGGGATCCAGGATTTAAGCCCTATTGCTTGACAATGCAGACACAGCACCACTGGATTTGTGCTCTGGGAATCTGCCAAAACTATTCCACAATCCCACAGACTGACTTTCTTTGTCGTCTGGACAGTCAAGTTTTCCCACACTGAACAACAAAGGGCTAGAGCGGCCACATTCTGAGAGGGCGTTAGCAAGTCTGAATCTAGGCACGTTTTCAGTTTATTATAACTTTGTATAACTTTAACCATTTGCGCTGAAATTTTCCATGGCAGGTATCTGCCTCCACTGATTTTTTTTTTTTAAAGACTTGGCTAAAAAGATTCAGTCATTTCCAAGAATGAGAGGAGAGAAAAATATGTTGTTTTGCCTATATTAAATTTTTTTTATAGTCATTTTTTTGAGAAGCTGTAAAGGCTCCATGTTTTGGAGCACAGACTTGAAAGTTGGCAGGCGAAATTCACCCAAATTTGATCAAGTTATGACTCCCTGAAAATCTCATTTCACACGTGCTTGGAGTATGGCAGCTAAATTCTCCAAAGATTCTATCTTCACTGGGCAAGCTCCTACATGCTGACCAGACTGTGCATGTTCCAGCCATACATAGTGACTGAGCATGCTTCATCCTGGGAATGCAAGGAATGAGCAGGACTTCCTCTGTAATTGCTCCTCCCACCTGCTGCAGGCTGCTGTGATGCCAGGCATCAGAACTGGGAGCAGGAAGATTCTCTGCTGATGCACAGGCAGCCTGGAGGATAAGGAAGAAATGGAATATAATGCAGAGGGGTGAGAAGCAATGTGGGGACAAGGAAAGGAGCTCAGGGTGAGTATGGGCAGGGGTCAGGGCCAAGAGCTGGGGAGAGGGATGGGAATGGATAGGACCAGAAGAAGGGAGGAGGGATAAGACTCAGAGAGGAGGGGAAATAAGAGCATAGGAGTGGGGAGGATTGGTTCAAGAGCTGGGGAAAACTGGAGCACTGGGGTCCAATGTACCATGTTAATTTGTTAAAACCATGGAAAGATTGAAAGGCTTATTTTGTTCACCCTCTCACAAAAGAACTGTACTTAGGATCCCAAATGGTGGTCCCAGAGCCACACACCAAGGTACCCCTTGTAGAAAATCTCTCTCTGGCACAACAGTAGGAAGCCAGAGAGCTGGTTAGGGACTTTGCTGGTGCTTTTTCTACCAGGCTCAGGAGAACCCATTTGACTGAATATCATATTCATCTTAAACCTGGCAGCTCAGTCCAGAACAGCCACTTCTGGATGCCAGGGTGCTTAAGGCACACTGTAAAAAGGGAACTGCAGAATATGCCCCATCTGGGGGTAACTGAAGAATTCCGTAGTGAATGGTGTAGTCAAGTTGTGCTGGTCCCAAAACCAGATTACAGTATTCAGTTTTGTATTGACTTCAGCAAAATGAATGTAAATGTAAATCTAAATTTGACACATATCCTATGCCTTGGATTGATGTTGGATGGATTGAGGGAGGTCCAACACTAAAGTATATTGTCAAATTCTATTAGCCCCAGAATCCAAGGAATCAATTGCAATTGCCACACCTTATGTCATCTACCAATTTCAAACCCTTCCATTTAGTCTCCATGGGGTCCCAGCAACACAGAATCATGGAAATGTAGGACTGGAAGGGACCTCGATAAGTGGACTAGCCCAGTCCCCTGTACTGAAGCAGGACTAAGTATTATCTCGACTGTCCCTGACAGGTATTTGTTTAACCTGTTCTTGAAAACCTCCAATGATGGAGATTCCACAACTTCCCTAGGTAATTTGTTCCAGTGCTTAACTACCCTGACAGTTAGGAAGTTTTTCCTAATGTCTAACCTAAATCTCCCTTGCTGCAATTTAAGCCTATTACTTCTTGTCCGGTCTTTGGTGGTTAAGGAGAACAATTTATTACCCTCTTCTTTATAACAACTTTTTACATACGTGAAGACTATAACTATGTCCCCCACAATCTTCTTTTCTCCAGACTAACCAAACCCATTTTCCCCCCCAATCTTTCCTCATAGGTCATGTTTTCTAGACCATTTATTGTTTTTGTAGCTCTCCTCTGGACTTTCTCCAATTTGTCCTCATCTTTCCCAAAGTGTGGTGCCCAGAACTGGCTCCAGTTGAGGCCGTAACAGCGCTGATTCACAGGCTAATGGAAAAGATACTGCTATCCTACCAAGTTTATCCTGGAGCCTATCTGGGTAATATAGTGGTATACAAATACCTGGGCAGAGCATCTCCAATGAGTCTGAGCAGTACTCCAATCCCTCAGGGCAGCAGACCTCACCACAAACCCCGCTAAATGGCCGATAGTCTGAGCATAAATAAAATACCTGGGATACACCTTGGGGAATGGGAGAATCAAACTGATGCTAGACAAGGTAAAGGCCATTGCAGAATCTCTAGTCCTCACCACTAAGTGACAAATGAAATCCTTTTGGGGCTGGCTGAATACTTTTAGTAGTTTATACCCCAGTTCTCAAAAATCACAGCTCCTTATAATGGATCTTCTGCTCAACAAGATACCTCAGAAGGTATATTGGACTTCCATGTGTGGAGATGCATTTGGAGAAATAAAGCAAATCCTTTGAAGCACACTGTTTTTACATAGGGCCAGGCTTTTCTAGTGACTTCATCCTATAGGTTGGATGCCTCTGAATGGGCGCTTGGGAGCTGTTGACTCTCAGATGTCTGAGGATGGGGAGCACCCCATATTATATGTGAGCAGAGCAGAGAATTTCTAACCTATGAACAAAAAAAACTATGTGGTGATTGAAAAGGAGTGCCTGGCAATAAAGTGGGTCAATGAGGCCCTGAAGTATTATTTACTTGGGGCACCCTTCGCCCCCATCACCGGTCCTGCCCCACTGCAGTGACTGCATGCCATGTGGGAGACGAATCGCAGGCTGACACAATGGTACCTAGCCCTGCAGCTAAATATGTTTACAATTCACCACCAGCCTGAAACCACCCATGGGAATGTGGACTTTTTTTTCCACAGGATAGGGTGGAGGGGAAGAGATTTGGTATACCTGATTCCATGCTTGGGGTAGAGATGTGTAACATGGCAATCTGACCCTTTAATAGTCCAGCTGGGGGAACAGGAAGCAGCCAACCCAGTGAAGCCCAGCAGACAGGTACTGGGAATCAGCTGACAATGATAGCTGATCAGCATCTCACGGATTGGCTCAGAATTTCAGCTGGACAATGTAACAAAGTCCTCAGCTTCACAAAGGGGTGGAGGGAATACTCAGCTTGATTTGCCATTTAGGGAACTGGGGTAAAAATCTGTCTGTAGATTGGTTCTGGTTTGAGCAGGGGGCTAGACTAGATGACCTCCTGAGATCCCTTCCAACCCTGATATTCTATGATTTGTATCTCTAATGAAGTGTGGTGCAGGACTATTACCTCCTGTGTCTTACATACAAAATTCCTGTTAACACACCACATGAATGATATTAGCCCTTTTTGCAACTGCATTACACTATTGGCTCATGTTCAATTTGTAATCCACTATAAATTCCAGATCCTTTTCAGATGTCATTTCCCATTTTGTAGTACTTTGCACTTGGCTTTATTGACTTTCATCTGGTTGTTTTCAATTCTCTAATTTGTCAAGGTTATTTTGACTTCTAATCCTGTCTTCCAAAGTACTTGCAACCCCTCCCAGTTTGGTGTCATCAGCCAATTTTATAAACCCTCCTGTACTCCTTTATCTCTTAGATTTTCTTCCCAGGGGACCTTACCTATCAGTTTTCTGAATTTGTTTAAGTCTGCTTTTTTGAAGTCCAATGTACTTATTCTTCTGCTCTCACTTATTCCTTTCCCTTGAATCATGAAATTTCACCCAAATTGCTGTTCACCTTCAGAGTCACAGTCAATTCCTTCCAGCTGGTTAGAATAAAGTCTAAATGGCTATGCCTCTGGTTACTTCCTGCACTTTCGGAAACAAGATTGTCCCAAATACCTTTCAAGAACTTATTGGAAATTTTGTGTTTTGCTATATTATTATTTCCAACAGATGTCTGGGGAATTAAAGTTCTCCATTACTACCAAGTCTTGTTTTTTGGATATTTTTGTTATTTGTTTTAGAAATGCCTCATCCACCTCCTCTTCCTGATTTGTTGGTCTATCATAGACCTCTACCATGACATCACTCCTAGTTTTTCTCCTTTTATTTTTACCTGGAGACATTCAACTGCCTCTCATCTGCTTCTGGACCCCAGAACAAGCATATATATTCTTGATATATAAGAAAACACTTCCTTCCTTTTCCCCCCGCCTGTCCTTGTTAACAAGCGATACACCTCTAGTTCAATACTCCAGTCATGAGATTTATGCCAGGTCTCTATGACACCAGTTATAGGTCATAATTTAGTCTACATACTAATACATAAGCCATACATTCAGTGAGAATAGAAAGAAATATTTCTCTAAACTTTATACTGATGTGAATTGTGATTAGTTTAAATTATTTAAATCACCTATTATTATTACTGTTTTATTACATTTACATTTTATTGCACCACCATGAGCCGGTCTCCTAGTGTAATAGTTCTGTGTGTGGCACTACAGCAGTCTAGTTGACTGTTGTTTTGTTCTTCCTAAGGAGTCAAACCTTGGTGTGACTGCCAGTGTTGCTCTAGCATTGGTTTTCTGGGGGGATGTTTGCTCTGCCCTGGCCAGGAGGTTAGTGTCATTGTGTGTGTGAGAGAGATTGCTGGAGAGGAAGGGATGTGCTTTGTAGTGTCATAGCTTCGCTTGGATTTAATGTTTGATTCCCAGATGCTTTGTGGTGCAGAGTGTTTGCTGCCTTGGCGGAGGTGGCGCCAGGAAATGCCACCCATTAGCTCATCCCAGTAGTGTTCTGCACCCATTCCTGCTGGAGGCTCCTCCTTTTCACCAGCCATGAGCCAAGCGTGCTACTGCTGCAGACATACAGCTATCTGGTATCTGAACGATTCAGACCCGAAAGCCCTGTACGGGCCGGTCCCTTCACTGCCTTCTGGGAAACGTAGTTTTTCATTCGGGCGGCTCCTCCTAACCTATAATCTCCCCAATGGTACAAAACTACCATTACCAGGGTGCACCGCGCCACGCAGCGTCCCGCCCCGCGCCTGGCTCCATGGGAGCTGTAGTTCTCTGGCCTAGAGGCCTGCGCAGACTATGGAGGCTGCCGACCGAAAACAAAACTCCAATTCCCACGATGCACCCGCCCATCTCTGAGGGGAGAACGGGAGGGGCTGTAAACAGGCCGCGCAGCGCGCTATGGAGTGGGCCGGGGCCTGTTCTTGGGCGGGGCGAGAAACTGTGTCGGGTGCTGCTGTGACCGGCTGGCGCGGGCCGCGGCTGTTCGTGCGGCGTGTGCCTGGGCCGCGGGCGGGCGGCTGCTGCGGGGCCAGGCCTGGCGGCTCCCATGGATGACAGCAAGGTGGGCCGGGCGCGGCTGGCGCGTGGCGGTGTGAGCCTGGGCCCCCCCGCCCCAGGCCTGCAGCCCTCTGCCCGCCACCTCCCGCCAGCCTGGGGCGGCCGCCGGGGCCCTGCCTCCTGCGCGGTTCGCGTGACTGTTCAGTGGGTTTGGCCACACGTAGGTGTGACGGTGCAGTGCTCCCGCTCGCCCCCACGGGCCCTGAATCTGTGCCCGGCCCGAGGGGGACACGCTGGGGGGGCGTGACGCAGCATCACGCGGGGATTGCGGGTGGGATTGACCTGGTTTGCTGTTTTACGGCTGTCTCTAGGCATTTTCAGTGGGCGTTTGTAGCTGGGAGTGTTGGGGAAAGGGCAGGGCTTTGGAGCAGAGCCCGGAGCTGGAGCACGGACCAGTAGGTTTTTGCCCGGAGCTGGAGCGGAGCAATTTAAAAATTTGATTGCTCCAAATCCTTGGAAAAGGGAGCTGATCGCTCCTGCTTGGCATGCTCACCCTCACTGTAGGTGTGAGGAAGGCCTCCCCCTTTCTCCACCCCACCCACCATGTGCTGCAGTGCACAATTCTTGCTTTCTAATCTACCTGTAAAGCTTCGGATGTGAGCCACCGGTACCAGACAAATGGCCTGATGTGGTATGGTTAATTCTGTGTTCCTGTGATGATTTATTTTTTTCAGTGTAAATAAATTATAATAAAGGTGAGGTACTGTAGTAGCAAATTAAGCTGATAGAGGAGTCAAAAAGTAGGGAGAACTGTTATTCCCTTCCCTTTCTGTGTGACACACTCATAAAAACATGACAACTCTGGAGAGTGAGATCCTTCAGTCACACACAGCAGATATCAGAAATTTGTCCATCTCTTGCTAGTACCACTGTGCCTCAGATCTGAGCTGGAGAGCCATTGCTGGGATGAGAGACTAGTTTAGTCTCTGTTCCCAGTGAATCCTTAGTTTTTCACCTGAGATGGCCAGCAGAGTGTTGGTATTGTGATTCATTTGTGTGCTGGCTGTATTAGTTTTGAGCTGTGGACACTTCTTCTCTAGGAACTGGACTGAGATCAGCAACACAGTTGCTGTTAGGCTACCAAGATGCTGTCAAGCACTTGCTAAACTCTGACCTGGGTTGGGTTAAAACCAGTAATGTAGAAATGAAAGGCACATATCCCAAATGAATTCTGAGACCATCCAGTGCTCTTTTTCTTTTACTACTACCTGTGCTAATCTGTCTTAATTGCATAAGAAAACAGCATAGCATCACTTCTTTTATAAACGCATACTTCTAATATAAGATACAACTGTGATGTTCTGATCAGGACAGCCAGAACTGTAAGCCATGTGTTTGCAGGTGAGAGCTTTGCTGGGGATTAGACTGTTTGCTGCTGCACCATTCTGTCTGCTTCACCACCAAACTCCTGCCGGTCTAAACCTTGCCTTGCAGGTAACATACAGTGAACCCAAATTCCCCCAGAGATGTATCTCTGAAGTGTCTAGTCCCTCTCACTGAACACACACAAATTACTAAATTTGCTGCCACCAGAGAGACAAAGTGACATTTGACTCTTCAGCTAGCTCTAATACCGAGCATGAAGGCAGTTTGTAACAAAACAAGAATAATTTATTAATAAAGAGCAGAGATTTAAGTGATATTAAGCACAAGAAAAAGAGACAAGTATAGTTACAAACAAAACAAAACAAAACGCTTTCTCATGACTAAAATGTAATTGTAGCAAGTTACAATCTTTGCCTCAGCAATTTTCTTTCTTATATCAATTTACCAGCATCTCTAGCCCTACAAGCAGGAGGGGTCCAAGTTTCACAGGTTCAGAGGTTGCTGTACCCAATGTCCCCTGAGTGATGGATAACAAAAATATCTTTTTGCTCCTCTTATAGTACCCAAATACCGTTGTCTCGGCCTCAAGAGACAGAGGCAATTCCTGGGTGCAAATTCTGGGCCTCCTTGTACTTGCTAAGCTGCTGCTTGTCCACTTGAATGCTTTGTTTACTTTGTATGTGAATGTACTTTGGCTGTCCCCTGCCTGTAATGAAGCTGGTTACACAGATGAATCCACATTCCTATGTCTAGGACAGATTGGATTTATGCACTGCCTCCAGCCCTCATTTTAAGAACATATTTCCAGCACATACACATCGTTTTTCATTAGGGCTGTCAATTGCAGTTAACTCAGATGATTAACTAAAAAAAATTAATCACGATTAATAAAATTATTTTTGATTTGTCACAGTATTAATTGTGCTGTTAAGCAATAGAATCCCAGTTGAAATTTATTAAATGTTTTTAGATATTTTTCTACATTTTTCAATATATTGACTTCAATTACAGAATACAAAGTGGACAGTGTTCACTATTTTATTTTTATTACAGATATTTGCACTGTAAAAATGATGAGATTTTTCAATTAACCTCATACAAGTACTGTAGTGCAATCTCTTTATTGTGAAAGTGCAACTTACAAATGTTGATTTTTGTTGTTGTTGCATAACTGCACTCAAAAACAAAACAATGTAAAACGTTATAGCCTACGAGTCCATTCAGTCCTACTTCTTGTTCAGCCAATAGCTAAAACAAACAAGTTTGTTTACGTTTATGGGAGATAGTGCTGCCAGCTACTCATTTACAATGTCACCTGAAAATGTACATGGCACTTTTGTAGCTGGCATTGCAAGGTATTTACGTGCCAGATACGCTAAACATTCGTATGCCCCTTCATGCTTCAGCCACCATTCTAAAAGACTTGCTTCCATGCAAATGATGCTCGTTAAAAAAGATGCGTTAATTAAATTTGTGAATGAATTCCTTGGGGGAGAATCATATGCCTCCTGCTCCATTTTACCCGCATTCTTCTCCATATATTTCATGTTATAGCAGTGTCGGGTGATGACCCAGCACATGTTGTTCCATTTTAAGAACACTTTCACTGCAGATTTGACAAAATGCAAAGAAGGTACCATGTGAGATTTCTAAGGACAGATACAGCACTCAACCCCAGGTTTAAGAATCTGAAGTGCCTTCCAAAATCAAAGAGGGATGAGGTGTGGAGAATGCTTTCAGATCTCTTAAAAGAGCAACACTCTGAAACAGAAACTACAGAACCCAAACCACCAAAAAAGAAAATCCATCTTCTGCAGGTGGCATCTGACTCAAATAACATGCATTGGTCCGCACTGTTTTGAATCGTTATCGAGCAGAATCTGTCATCAGCATGGATGCATGTCCTCTGGAATGGTGATTGAAGCATGAAGGGACATATGAATCTTTAGCGCATCTGGTATGTAAATATCGTGCAATGCTAGCTATGATTGCCATGTGAATACCTGTTTTCACTTTCAGGTGACATTGTAAACAAGAAGCGGACAGCGTTATTTCCTCTAAATATAAACAAACTTGTTTGTCTGAGCGATTGGCTGAATAATAAATAGGACTGAATGAAATTGTAGACTCTAACGTTTTACACTGTTTTATTTTTTAATGCAGCTTTTTTTGTACATAATTCTACATTTGTATATTCAACTTTCATGTTAAAGAGATTGCACTACAGTACTGGTAATGGAGGAATTGGAAAATACTATTTCTTTTGGTTTTTTTACAGGCCAAATATTTGTAATAAATAAATATAAAGTGAGCACTGTACATTTTGTATTCTCTGTAATTAAAATCAAAATATTTGAAAATGTAGAAAATATCAAAAAATTAAATGGTATTCTATTATTAACAGTGTGATTAATTGCAATTTTTTTAATCGCGCTATTAATTTTCTTAATCGTTTGACAGCCCTATTTTTATACATGACTAGTACATATATCAAGCGATGGTTTTTGAAACCAGTGTGTCAGCAGTTTACATATGAATTCCTTACAAGATGCCTTTTAGGCCTTGGCTACACTTGCAGGTGTGCAGCGCTGGGAGTTACAGCTGTCTTCGTACAGCTGTGTAGGAAAAGCGCTGCAGTGTGGCCACATTTGCAGCGGTATTGGGAGTGGTGCATTATGGGCAGCTATTCCACAGAGCACCTCATCCCATTTTGGCGTCGTGGGTTGTGGGAAGGGGACAGAGGGTGTGGGTCATTCTGCTTCCAGTCCCAACGTCCTGTGATGCATCGCTTCACATCCCAGCAATCTCTGCTTTTCTGTCCACGGTTGGCACCATCTTGACTCTCTCAACAGTTTCTGTGCAGCGCGATTTCTGTGGGAAATGGAGCCTGAACTGCTGAGGAGTGGGCTGATGGGTCTTGCCAGCACATCACGTTTGGCAGTTGAGCTATTCCTTAAGATCCAAAGTAATGAGGAGTCCGACGATGATAGTGAGTTGCCTGACGTGTACGACACGACATTGCTTCTGGCTTTCACGGAAATGCTCAGCACCGTGGAACGCCGCTTTTGGGCTTGAGAAACAAGCACTGAGTGGTGGGATTACGTCGTCATGGAAGTCTGGGATGACGAGCAGTGGCTGCAGAACTTTTGGATGAGAAAAGCCACTTTCATGGGACTGTGTGCTGAGCTCGCCCCCACCCTGCGGCACAAGGACACGAGTTTGAGAGCTGCCCTGCCGGTGGAGAAGCGGGTGGCTCTTGCAGTCTGGAAGCTGGCAACTCCAGACAGCTACTGATCGGTTGGGAACCAGTTTGGAGTGGGAAAGTCAACCGTTGGGATTGTTTTGATGCAAGTTTGCAGGGTCATTAATCACATCTTGCTAAGAAGAACCGTGCCTCTGGGGAACGTGCAGGACATTGTGGATGGCTTTGCACAAATGGGTTTCCCTAACTGTGGAGGGGCGATAGATGGGGACGCATATTCCTATTCTGGTGCCACCCCACCTAGCATCCGAGTACGTTAATCGGAAGGGGTATTTCTCTATGGTTCTCCAGGCGCTTGTGGATCACCGTGGACGTTTCATTGACATTAACACAGGCTGGCCTGGAAAGGTGCATGATGCACGCATCTTTCGGAACACTGGCCCTCATCCCTCGCGGCACAGTGGCGTGGACGCGTTAGCCTGACTGGGACAAGGACCACAGTGGCTCTCCCAATAAACTTGCGCAAGCGCATTACCCATGCTCTGGCTGAAACTTTTGAAGAGATTACCGAGGCCGATTACTGCGACGTTTTAGACCACATCAATGGGCTATTCCACATCTAGGCATGCATGCATGCAGCCCTAACCCTCCCTCCTCTCCTGAAACATTTCCATCCTGAAAATACAAGCCGCTTACCGGGACCCTGCTCCTCTGCTTGTCCTTCACCAAGTACCGGCTCCTGCGACTGGCTGCCTTCCTCCTGGCTTGAGAAGAGCTTCTGGCTGCATGCTTCCTGGGACTCCGGGGTGTCTCCCCCCATCTCAGTACCCTCACTCTCGGTTTCTTCCTCCTCCACCTCCCCCCCGACTCTGAAGTGTCCATTGTGATCCTCGGATTGGCGGGGAGTCACCTCCAAGTATCACGTCCAGCTCTTTGTAAAAACAGCAGGTCGTGGGGGCAGCACCAGAGCGGCGGTTTCCCTCACGGGCTTTGCAATAGGCACTCCGCAGCTCCTTCACTTTAACCCTGCACTGCAGCGCGTCCCGGTCATGGCCCCTTTCCATCATATCCCTTGATATCTGCCCATAGATATCATAATTCCTATGGCTGGAGCGCAGCTGGGACTGCACAGCTTCCTCCCCCCAAACACTGATGAGGTCCAGCAGGTCGCCGTTGCTCCAAGCTGGGGCTCGTTTGGCGCGTGGAGGCACGGTCACCTGGAAAGATTCACTGATTGCACTCCACACCTGGCTGAGCAAACTGGAAGAGGATTTTTAAAATTCCTGGGACATTTAAAGGGCGGGTCACCTGAGGCCAGGGCAGTAGAGTTTGAACTGATGAGCAGAGTGGCTGAACAGGCATTCTGGGATACTTCCGAATACCTCTGGAGGCCAGTAACAGCGCTTTTGGTGGCCACACTGGCAGAGCAGCGCTGCATCACCAGCGCTGCAGTTATTCCCCAGTCAGAGGTAGAGTACAGCCAGCGCTGTATCCAGGAAGATACAGCACTGAATGTGCCTTGCAAGTGTGGACGGTATGTTAGTTGCAGCGCTGTAAAGCCACCACCAGCGCTGCAACTCTCCAGTGTAGCCAAGCCCATAGGTTCATATAACAGCATGTTAGGGGAAATGAGTATGTCAGGCCTTGAGAGTTACAGTATGATCGGCTCTCTGCAAGTGGGCATTCAGGGACTCTTAGGCTCACAACTACAGCTAAGTTATTGTAGAAGTTGATGAATATGTTGTTTCACTAAGGGTTTCATGTTAAGCTGTTAGACCTTGATTTTGCAATCTACTCCGCATGGGTGCACTGTCATTGAAATCAGCAGGGTTCTGTGTGAGTGCAAGGATCTGCCTGTGTGAAGCTGCTTATGGGATCAGGACTGTAGTTGTGAAGGGTCACAAGGGTCATGAGGGTTTGGGTCCTTGAGGCATTTAAGGCAAAATGGTGTTGCCTGAATTATTTATTTATTTCCTGGAAAATCTTTTTTTCTGTCCTGCCACAGAATTAACTCTCAAAGGCTTGAAGATCTTTCAGATTTGTGGTATATTTAAAATTTTTAGCTTTAAGTGTATTTTGTGAGGTGTCAAGATTGTCACACGATAAACAACATACACATTAATCTGTTTTCTTTGGAAGGGGTACAGCCCATATTCACTGAACAAACTGAGTTTCAGGACCCCATAAGTAAGAAGGTCTTAGCTGAAGTCAAATGTATCCAGAATTTTCCTGGAAGGAATTTTTACTTGTTGGAGGACGAAAGCAAATATTTGGTGGCTTTCCTACCACTCCTACCTTCAGATTAAAATACACTTTCCTGGTATTACTTTTCTATGTAAACATGTAAATACTTGCAGTGGAGATGTTTAGCAATTTTAAATGGAAGGGGAAGAGATTATCCTTAGGATCTAATCCTGGGAGGTGTCAAGCACCAACAACTTCATCTGAAAAGGCTAAGAATTGAATGGGAACAGACATTAAACTAGTATTTTCAGGCATTACTGGTATTACTAGGTATTGCTGAATTTGTGCACCCTACTTAGAAAGGTTTTATTGTCTAAAACGATCTTAAAGGGCTCTGACGCCCTTAGCAACAACTCTTCACACTGCAGGTTAGCCAGAATCGTTGGTGGCTAAATTCAGTGGCTCCCATCTTGTGTTTGGGAGGGTTCTCACTGAATTGTACAGCAGGAGACTGCTGTATCAGTGTGGGACAGGCACTGTAATAGTACCTGATCATATTAGGTGTGCAGTTTGATGTGGTTCAAGTCCAGCATAGTTGGATCTCTATAATCTGCTAAAAGTTCCACTAACTCATGTTTTGCTACTTCTTGCAGGGGCTGAAGTAGGCGATCTTAGAGGTTCACTTCCAGCCTTATCTGTGGTTTGAACAACTGTGCCTGGGGAAGGAATTTCCTTATAAAAGCTGAGACGATAAAGTTGCATTAGCATGAGAGTAGTCATGTTATAGCTGCATCCACAAGAGTTCAGTCATTCTGTTTGATACATTTTGTTTTCAGTGCGCTGACTCTGTGTGTATTAGGGATGTAAAAGGTTAAGTGGCCGTAACTGTTAACCCTGGAGGGACGCTGACCAGAGGGATCCCGGCCCCGGCCGTGCTGTGTCAACCGGCCAGAGGGATCCTGGCCCCGGCCGCTCTGTGTTGGCCGGCCAGAGGGATCTCAGCTAGTCAGCCACGGGGACTCCAGTCCCGGCCTTGCTGTGCCAGGTGGGTTGGCAGCACCCTGTCCCTGGCTACCTGGAGGGACTTCAGTTAACGGTTAACCAGTTAAATAACTTTTTTTAATCAATATTTACATTTCTAATGTGTGAGTGTGTATATATATATAATAGAATGTATGTATATAGGCTCAAATTCTGGAGTTAAGCAAAAATACTCCCTTAGTTTACAGTTGTATTTATAAATTATAAAAGATTGAAAGCAATAATACCTTAAGATGTATTTTATGCTTCTATGTTTGACAGTTTATATGATTTAAAATAGGAAGCTCTGGAAGTAATGAAAGGGAGAGGCATAGTGGTCTAAATATAAAGTCTGGAAAATGTATGTTCCATGGCATCTCCTGTTCAGAGGCAAGTCAGTGTTCAGTGTATAACAATGGTATTCAGTTACATTGTCTGGAGGGTGGATAAGGCAGTATCCAAATGTTGATGGGCCAGAGGGGTCTTCAGGTGTTCGTTGTCTAGTGATCCTTCCACTGAAGAGGTTGCAACCTTGCAAGAGTGGTGTGCCAGATTGTATTTAATAATCTCAAAATATTCCATTGAAATCCTGTAAACAAATAACTATACTAATACACTGTAATGCTTGTATAACAGCATGCTATTAGTATTAAATATATTAAAACTATTAAATTAGAAGTGAAACTCATGAGAAATGAATGGACATCTAATCTGCCTTTTTATTGTCTGAACTTTCGACATTAGATCTCTTTGTCTCGCCCCCCACCCCGCTGAAAAGTACTGTACAGCATGCAGTCAAGATAACTAATGAAAGCATGTCAGTTACTAATTGGTTTAGGTTGTGTAAGAGTCTAATTAAATGTGCACCACTGTTAGCTGAAGTGTATCAACACATTCTAGCTTTAGCGCATTTAAATGCAAATGAAAATTTTCTAAATTAAATACATGGCATGTCAGTAAATGGAGGGAAACTAAACTGAAGTGTCTCTGTCAGGGTCGATTTGGTTTAAATCATGATTTAAATCACTAGTCAGGAAGACTCAAATTAATCATGGTTTTCTACATACATGTGCATTCTTGTTCGTTGTTATAACCTTAACACACATTCTTCACAACTCAGAAATAGATGTAAGTTTCATTTTTAGAAGGTGCACACTATACATTTTTAAACAGTGATTTATTTTGAAAACTTTTCAGATTAGTTTTACAGCTATATCAGAAAATGAGTGATTGTTTGGTTATTTCATTTACCAAAGGTAATTGAAGCTGATATTTTGAAGTCATTGGAAGGTAAACTATTTCCAGTTCAACAGGTTAATCATTAATATTTGGAGGATTTTCTTGCCATGCTGTATTAGGAGAACATCACCAGACAGACATTTAAACGTTAAGTATTCTGGATTTTTTTTCTTCAAGAGCAAACATATAATATTTTAACAAAACAAGCATATGTCCCTGGCTTCTCACATTTGTCTCCAGACTTCTCCTTGTCCAGCTCTATTCCGTCCCCAACCATCTTCTATTCATTGAACTTTTTGAAACTTTGCACTTTTAGAGAGAAGTAAGGGATTGACTCTGTGTACACAAATTTGCAGAGGGACAATAGAGTTGAGGTCTGTTATTTCTCACCTTTATATGTTCATTTATTTAAAAACATTTTTGCTGTTAACAAGCATGTTACCTGTGGGGAAACAAATCCATAGTTTGAGAACTGCAAAACTAAGCATCTCTGCTGGTATCTTCTAGACTGAGCACTGAGTCCCATTGGGTAGATAGAAAGATTAACCTAAATAATCTGTACAGAAGCCTGTGGAACCCCCTAAAGTTGGGTCCCTAATCCATGAACTATTGGAACTCATTTACAAAACTTTTCTTAAACATTACATGACTATATTGTCTCATAGATAGCATTAGAATTTATAATCCCCATTCCATGATGAGATATCTTTGAACTATAATGTGTCTTAATTAATACTATCTTTAGATAGGCTTTTTCTTCAAAAAGCATTTTATCAAAAAAATCATCTGATTTTTTTTTAATTAAAAAAAATCATTGATTTGTATCCAACCTGGTCTCTGACCAGTCCCCATCAATTCACCCCCCATCCGCTGTGGCCCTTGGCCTCACTTCTGTGGCTGATGGAGTTCTACACCCCCCTCTCCCAGTCTGGAGAGTGGGGGCAAAGGGGTCTTCAGTAAGGTCCCCCTTCCCCTTCCAGGCTACTGGGAGGGTGGGGGAGCTCCAGGGGTTCTTCACCCTCCTTCCCGGCTGAGTGTGACAGGGAGCAGAGGTGGTATCCCTGCGCACAGATGGGAGGGGGGCAGAACAATGGAGAAGCCCTGAGCTGCAGAGTTCTTTCTGCTCCCTCCTCCTCCTCTCCCCTCCTGTGATCGGGGACTGCTCCTTCTCCCCCTTTCCCCCTCTTCTTGTGAGGCTAGGCTAGGCTCCTGAGGAGCCGGGCAGAGAACTTTCTGCTGCTTCCTG
Source organism: Gopherus flavomarginatus (assembly GCF_025201925.1). NCBI lineage: Eukaryota > Metazoa > Chordata > Testudines > Testudinidae > Gopherus > Gopherus flavomarginatus. The sequence continues at coordinate 136,327,342 of NC_066617.1, forward strand.
AGTAGCTCTGGTTGGCTGCTGATTCCCAGGTGGCATGAAGGAAGAGCTGATGCCTATTGCTTCCTGATGGCCAAAGAGAAGGCCCTCATGGCTGGAGCTGGCCTGCAAGCTGCCAATTGAAGAACAGTAATGTATAGTTTTTACCAGTGGAATCTTAAAAACCAAAGTCTTGTTTACTTTGCATAGACATTAGTTCCTGTGATGCTTTTATTAAATTAGGTTTTGTTCCAGTATTCAAGTGCAGCACTGCTTGATTGCTGCCTTATACCCCAGAGTTGGCTGTGTTTCTGTATGTAAATCCTGTAGGCCCCTATCCTGCAAAACGGAACATAGGCGTGGACCTGTGCAAAGTCCCATTAATTTTTGTGACCTTACTTGTTTTTTTAATCTGCATAGCACACTGTATAATATAATTGATGACAAAGCTGAGTTCAGTGGAAGTCTGTATAGGAAGAAGGATCTTAGTAGGTGCTTACTTATATAGTCCCCATCACTGCAGAATCTATGTGCCTTCGAAGTATTTACAAATAGGAATTACAGTAATATTTGCCTCTCTCAGTGAAATAGCTTGATTAATTTATAGGATTTTTTTCTTTATGCTCGGGTATGAACAGATGTGAGGAATTTGAGGGAAAACAAAATTGGTGAAATTAATTTTGTGCTTATCTCTATATAATGAGGCCTCTAGTCATCCATATCTCTAGTGGAAATGGGTTGCATAGTCTAGTTCAAGCTCCTATGAAAATTTGGTCTTGGTCACTCTCGAGACTCCTTCTTACAATTTCTCAGTTGCTGTGGTATCTAGCTGTTGTGGGAGACTCTGGTCACTGAGAGAGAGGTGATCTCCCAAGCAATTAAGGCCAGTCCTATGAAGTACTTAGAGGTACCTGTTGTGTGACATTCAAACTGGACTCTTGTTCATTGAGCAGTCAGTGTGGGGAGTGAAGCATTGGGATGTGGATTCATAGTGACCTGCTGTGTTCCCTACCAGCTGGAACTTTTTCAGGGTATGTGGCTTAAGTTTTGGGGCCATAGTAAATTGTTAAGTCCCTTTTGCTGTTTGGGATGAAAGGAACCTATGGCAACATAAAATATTCTTCTTGTTTACATTTTGGTTTTAATCTCAAAGCAAATATCAAGTAGCTTTGACTTGCGGTTTTAAAAAAATGCCTGGGCTTGTTTAGAATAGATATGCAGTTAAATCAGTATGTACTCTCCGTAATGTAACATATGTTGATGTCAGGTCACAGTTTCTTAGTGGACAGAATGTGGCTGCTGACTTTTGAGCAATAGGAAGCACTCAGGGTAATGCTAGACAGTTTAGATAGTGGTGCTGAAATTGAACCTACTGCATTTCCTGGTGGGCAGTACAGAACACTAAGGCTTTGTGTCTACACTACGCAGCTTTTAGCGACACGGCTGTGCCACTAAAAGGTGCGCAGTGTAGCTGCTGTTTGTTGGCAGGAGAGAGCTCTCCCACTAACAAAAAACTTCCACTTCCAATGAACAGAGTAGCTTTGTCAGTAGGAGAGTGCTCATGCCAACAAAGCACTGTTCACACCGGCGCTTTGTCTCTAAAAAAAACTTTCATCTTTTGGAGGAGTGTTTTTTTTTTAACACTTCTGAACGATGAAAGTTTTGTCATTCACTTGTCAGTGTAGACAAAGTGTAACGCTGTAGTGCTTGGCCCAAGTTCTTAACTTTTTAAATATCCTGTGTGTTTATTTTAATATAAATCCTTTATTTTTTTTAATAGGTGTCTCTGAAAGCATGCTGGGTAGAATTGGGGGTTCTGTGTGAATATATACTATAAAGGTTTTTACATTATAAAAATGCTTAAACTTCGTAGGTAATCATTGGTACTAGGTATTATGCTATTTAAGATTCAATAAAAGTATGTTCACTAACTGAAAATTTATATTTTTGAATAGCTGTCAGTTTCAGTCTGGATAGCCTTGTTGTGATTTGGGAAACTGGGCCTACTAGTGAAGACAGGAATTCAAGCACTGATGGCTCAGGTCCAAGAATTAGATGGAAGTCAGTTAATCAATGTGAAACATGAAATGTACCATAATATCAGAATCTCCTGCACTGTGTGCAGTTGGGTTATATTGTATTAATGTAAGAGAGATACTGCAATTTGGTAGGTATCATCATTTTTATTTTAGGGCTTGTGGCTTATTACATTTTTGATTACCACTACAGAGAGAGAGCTTGCGAACATGGATAGAATTTTTTTCCTGCCATTACAAGTGTTGTGTGTTTAGCCTTTATAGATATAGATATAAAATATACCGTATATACTCAATCATAAGCCAGTTCGTTTATAAGCTGACCCCCCCTAAGATGCATAAGTAAAAATGGAAAATTTTTATAACCCATTCATAAGCCAACCCTATAATTCAGGGGTCAGCAAACTTTGGCTCCCGGGCCATGAGGATAAGCTGCTGGGGAGCCTAGATGGTTTGTTTACCTCGAGCGTCCGGAGGCATGAAGGTAAACCTAAGTAAACAAAAGTGTCCCAGCGTGCCAGCTGCTTACCCTGATGGTCCAGGACAGCAACTAGTGGGGACATTTTTTTGGCAGGAGAAGCTGGGAATCAGTGCAGTAACTCCTGTAACCACCCCCACATGACCCCACCCCTAGCCTGGGAACCCCACACTCTCCCCATCCCATCCCTTTCCACCTTATCTAGGGAGGGCCAGGGGAGGATGTCTCTGACCTGGCTGGAGCTGCTCTGGCAGGCTAGGCAGCGCGGCCGTAGCCTGCTACGGTGGGCCTGACCGGACAGCACAGCTGCAGTATGTTCCAGCATGTTTCGCCATAGCCTGCTCTGGGAGGCGGGTCTGAGCAGCACGGTTGCAGCCTGCCAGCCCCGGACCTGCAGCTGCTTCAGAGGCTGTGGGGAGAGCAGCATGGCCAGAAGCGGAGAGACTCTGGTCCTGCCTCTTCCCTTCTGGCTTTGCTGGCTGTGCTGCTCTTCTTGCTCCTTCTGTTGGGGGGAGGGGCTGTGTCCCACCTCTCCCTCTCTATACCTGTTCATAAGCTGACCCCCGTCTCTGGTGCTTCCCTTTTTTACTAAAAAAATTCGGCCAATGAACAAGTATATACGGTAATCTGTAGATGAATAATCAGCCCCTTACTATATGTTAGTGCTGTTAATGTGGTACAGTGTGGCAAGGATCATGAAACCAAGGTTATGTTCTCCCATATACGTTGTCTCACAGAGGGCCAAATTATGCCCGTTTAGATAGATCTGCAAAAGGGAGGATAAGGAGGTACATCTCACCTTCACTCGCAGACCTAATGGTAGTGCCCGTTTAAAGCATGATGGGGGCCCCTGGTGAACTGATAGAAAAAGTGTAAGACAGGGGTCGGCAACCTACGGCACGAGTGCCAGAAATGGCTAGCGAGCCGATTTTGAGTGGCACGCAGCTGCCTCCTGCGGTCCCGGCCTCCAGCCCCACTCAGCCCCCTCCCCGCCCGCCGACCCGCTCTCCCCTGTGGGGGCAGGAGGCAGAAACTTGGTTCTGCAGCTGCCAAGCTTCCCCCTCCCCCTGCTTCTTCCCCCAGCATGGTGCTTTCCTGCCCCGCCCCCTCTCAGTCCCTGAGCCAGTCAGTTGATGGCCCTAGCCAGGGGGAGGGGTAAGCATGGCAGCGTGCACACAGCTCCATAGAGGAGACAGAGAGAGGTAGGGATGGGGCCTTGGGGAAGGGGGTGGAACAGGGCACATCCCTTCCAGCCCCCTGCCATGAGCCGCTCAGGGCAGGGGGCTGGGAGCACCCCTATGGGAGCACCCCAGCCCTCTGCCCTGACCCCCCCCACTCAACATTCTGCCCTGCACCCCCATGTTCCCCAGCCCTCTGCCCTGACCCCCCCCAACACACACACTCAGCGTTCTGCCCTTCACCTCCCTTACCCGCCAGCCCTCTGCCCTGACCCCCCCCCCACACTCAGCATTTGGGGGTGGGGAGGTATAAAGTCATCGCTATGCCCTCACCCCGCCCTTGTCTTCCTGCCAACATATACATGTCCAGGATGATAAACACTGCTTACCTTGCTATGTATCTCCACAAGCATCCTTATGGTTCAGAGTCCTTAGACAAATTGTGGGAGTGATAGATGGGGTGGAGGAGAAAGTATACAGGGTCTTGTCATACTCTCATACATCTGTGCAAGGGCAGCCATAATTTAGCCCAGGTGTTTTAAGGACATTTGTCATTTGCAGATAGAACTGCACTGGGTCCATATAATTCTCACTAATATCCCTACCTAAGGTATTTCAATGAATTCTTTGTGTCTCATGACTGAAGTTTTGCTTAACAATATGTATGTCTATGGCATCCATCTAAACCCTAACTTTTAACCTATAAGAGTGGGCCAGTGTAGATTACTCAGGTTAGGAAAAGACTAATTACCTAGGAAACTGCAGACCTATACCCAGAATTGCCAACTTCAAGAAATTAAAAATCATGAGTCGGACCCCTAAAATCATGAGCTTGGCCCCCAAATCATGACATTTTAATAAAAGATTATATTGTGTTTTTTTTAGGTCTCTTGATATTTGAACTCCCCCTGTCCGTCCCCAGGGTGCATACATGTGACAATTATTGTTGCCCACTTGCCCACATGTGCTGGATAAGCTGATTTTGGCCCCGCTGCACACTCCCACATCTGCCCATCTCTTGCCCAGCAATTAATCCTGTTTCCCAGTCTCCCATCAGTTCTCTCCCCACCCAACCTACCTCACTTCAGCCCCCCTTTAGTTCAGTCTCACCCCATCAATTCAACCTCACTACTCCATCGATCCTCACCGCCCTCAGTTCACCCTCCCAGCACTCAACCGATCTGCTTAGAACCCACTATCAATACAGTCCCGTATCCCAACAACCCCCACCCTCCTCACTTCAGCTCCCCTGCTGCCTCCAGCCTCACCTGCTCCTTAGAGTTCTGCACCCTCCCAAGGCCTGGTGGGGCTGCAGTGGGGTCCCCTCTCCCACTTCCCAGGCTGGCAGGGGAGCAGCCCCTGGGGCTGACAGGATTTCTAAGTAAAATCAAGCCTCACATTTAGAACTCTCAAATATCAGGAGTTTTTTTTCCCCAGTTGATTCAGGGCCTGGCTACACTTGCAGGTGTGCAGCGCTGGGAGTTACAGCTGTCTTCGTACAGCTGTGTAGGGAAAACGCTGGAGTGTGGCTACACTGACAGCTACCAGTGCTTTATTGTGGCCACATTTGCAGCATTTGCAGTGGTGTTGGGAGTGGTGCATTATGGGCAGCTATCCCACAGAGCACCTCGTCCCATTTTGGCACCGTGGGTTGTGGGAAGGAGGCGGAGAGTGTGGGTCATTCTGCTTCCTGTCCCAACGCTCCGTGATGCATCGCTTCACATCCCAGCAATCCCTGTTTTTCTGTCCACATTTGGCGCCATCTTGACTCTCTCAACGGTTTCTGTGCAGCGCGATTTCTGTGGGAAATGGAGTCCGAATTGCTGAGGAGTATGCTGACAAGTCTCGCCAGCACATCACGTTTGGCAGTTGAGCTATTCCTTAAGATCCAAAGTAATGAGGAGTCCGATGATGATAGCGAGTCGCCTGACGCATACGACACGAAATTGCTTCTGGCATTCACGGAAATGCTTAGCACCGTGGAACGCCACTTTTGGGCTCGGGAAACAAGCACTGAGTGGTGGGGTCACATCGTCATGGAAGTCTGGGATGACGAGCAGTGACTGCAGAACTTTTGGATGAGAAAAGCCACTTTCATGGGACTGTGTGCTGAGCTCGTCCCCACCCTGCGGCGCAAGAACACGAGATTGAGAGCTGCCCTGCCGGTGGAGAAGCGGATGGCTCTTGCAATCTGGAAGCTGGCAACTCCGGACAACTACTGATCGGTTGGGAACCAGTTTGGATGGGAAAGTCGACCGTTTGGATCGTTTTGATGCAAGTTTGCAGGGCCATTAATCACATTCAGCTAAGAAGAACCGTGCCTCTGGGGAATGTGCAGGACATTGTGGATGGCTTTGCACAAATGGGTTTCCCTAACTGTCGAGGGGCGATAGATGGGGATGCATATTCCTATTCTGGCGCCACCCCACCTAGCATCCGAGTACGTTAATCGGAAGGGGTATTTCTCTATGGTTCTCCAGGCGCTTGTGGTTCACCATGGGCGTTTCATTAACATTAATGCAGGCTGGCCTGGAAAGGTGCATGATGCACGCATCTTTTGGAACACAGGCCTGTTCAGGAAGCTGCAGGCAGGGACTTTTTTCCCAGACCGGAAGATCACAGTAGGGGACGTTAAAATGCCCATTATGATCCTTGGAGACCCCGCTTACCCATTAATGCCTCGGCTCATGAAACCGTATACAGGGAAGCTTGACAGGAGCAAGGACCGGTTCAGCTACAAGCTGAGCCGGTGCCGAATGACTGTGGAATGTGCTTTTGGCTGTTTAAAAGGGCGCTGGAGATCTCTGTATGGGAAGCTAAACTTGGGGGAAAGCAGCATCCCTGCAGTTATATCTGCATACTGTACCCTCCATAATATTTGTGAAGGGAAGGGTGAAACATTCAGTCAGGCATGGACCTCCGAGGTTCAACGCCTGGAGGCTGAATTTGCACAGCCAGAGAGCAGGGCTACTAGAGAGGCCCAGCACAGGGCTTCAAGGATTAGGGATGCCTTGAGGGAAGAATTTGAGGCTGAAAACCAACAGTAATGTTTGGTGCCTTGCACGGGAGTGAAGTGCATTGGTTACTATGTTAGTAGGAATCTGTTTTTCCTAAACTGATTTGCAGTGCCTGTTTCTTTCCTGGGCTAAGATATCTTTTACTTTCTGCAATAATAAAGACTGTTTTCAAAGCCAAGAATTCATTTATTGAAAAGAAAATAACTTTATTGACAGACACACAACATTTTGGGAACCTATAAGGGCAGAGGGGGTGTGGAGAGGAACTGTACAGTCACAGGTTTGTATATGTCCTGTCTGGAGTGCTGTGCTATGACTGCTGCACTTCAAGATGCCTATACTGCATGGTGATGGGGGTTGAGTGCAGAGGGTAAGGGTCGTAGTTCTCAGGGCTGGTAGGTGAACGTACAGGTGTTGGAGGCAGCTGGTGGTGGTAAGAACCTGGGTGCGGGGGAACGGGGTTTTGAGCTGACATTGGGGCACAAGGGAAAGAGCTTTGGGATGGGGCGGGAGGGGGGAAGCGGTGCGGTAGTGCTCTGCCTGCATGGCTTTGAGCACCTGGATAGAGTCTGCTTGGTGTGCCAGGATGCTTATGAGCTGCTTTCTGCTTTTCTTCCTGGCCGCTGCATTTCTCTGGCGGATCCTGCTTTCCCTTTCCCTCCAGTCCTGCACTTTTTGATTCTTTCTAGCAGAATGATCCATAACTGCTTGCAGTAAGTCGTCTTTGCTTTTTTGCAGCTTCTTCTGGTTTTGGAGTCTTTGAGCTGTTGATAACATGGGCAGCCGAGAACTCAAGGTTGCTTGTGGAAAGACAAAAAAGGCAGCAGTTAACAGAGGCAGCATTGTTTATATCTCAGATAGTTATTCCCACACAGTGAAGGAGTTTACAGTCTTCACTTTAGCATAATTTTCCCATACCAAAGAGAGCGCACATAACCCACAGGAGCCCCGAAATGGTGAGTAAGGGGAACTGATTGCTTTAGGGCTTTACTGTCCTCGGGGTTTCTGTGCGTTGGGGAAAGCAAACAGCTGCAGGGGGCACCTACACTGAACACTCTCCCAACGTTTTCCACAGGAGTTGATCCTGGAAGATATCTCGCTGCTGCGGGTCACCTGGGAAGAGCGGGAGGGTCTTCTACAGCAATGCGGATTCTGCCATGGCCCCTATGCAGCTTGTCTGTGTGCAGCAATGGTCGCCCCACCCCTTGCGGCACAGTGGCGCGGACGCGTTAGCCTGACTGGGACAAGGACCACAGTGGCTCTCCCAAGAAACTTGTGCAAGCGCATTGCCCACGCTCTGGCTGAAACTTTTGAAGAGGTTACCGAGGCCAATTACCGTGACGTGATAGACCACATCAGTGGGCTATTCCACATCTAGGCACGCATGCATGCAGCCCTAACCCTCTCTCCTCTCCCGAAACATTTCCATCCTGAAAATAAAAGCCGCTTACTGGGCACCCGCTCCTCTACTTGTCCTTCACCAAGTACCGGCTGCTGCGGCTGCCTTCCTCCTGGCTTGAGAAGAGCTCCTGGCTGCATGCCTCCTGGGACTCTGGGGTCTCCCCCCACCTCAGTACTCTCACTCTTGGTTTCCTCCCCCCCCTCCTTCCCCCCTGCTCTGAAGTGTCCATCATGGTCCTCGGATTGGTGGTGGGGTCACCCCCAAGTATCGCATCCAGCTCTTTGTAAAAACGGCAGGTCATGGGAGCAGCGCCGGAGTGGCGGTTTCCCTCGCGAGCTTTGCAATAGGCACTCCGCAGCTCCTTCACTTTAACCCTGCACTGTAGCGTGTCCCGGTCATGGCCCCTTTCCAGCATGACCCTTGATATCTGCCCATAGGTATTGTAATTCCTATGGCTGGAGCACAGCTGGGACTGCACAGCTTCCTCCTCCTAAACACTGATGAGGTCCAGCAACTCGCCATTGCTCCATGCTGGGGCTCGTTTGGCGCGTGAAGGCATGGTCACCTGGAAAGATTCACTGATTGCACTCCACACCTGGCTGAGCAAACAGGAAGGGGATTTTTAAAATTCCTGGGGCATTGAAAGGGCGGGGCACCTGAGGCCAGGGCAGTAGAGTTTGAACTGATGAGCAGAGTGGCTGAACAGGCATTCTGGGATACCTCTGAATACCTCTGGAGGCCAGTAACAGCGCTTTTGGTGGCCACACTGGCACAGCAGCACTGCATCACCAGTGCTGCAGTTGTTATTCCCCAGGCAGAGGTAGAGTACAGCCAGCGCTGTATCCAGGGAGATACAGCGCTGGGTGTGCCTTGCAAGTGTGGATGGTGAGTGAGTTGCAGCGCTGTAAAGCCGCTACCAGCACTGCAACTCTCCAGTGTAGCCAAGCCCTCAATTGCTTATCTGAAGTTTCCCTACTGGAGTATAGCCACCTGTTAGCTGGGTAGCTTTGTTTATCTGATATGTAAATTAATTCTCATTGTCTTTCAAAGTACTTTGGAATTAACTGCCAGGTGGAGAAGCTGCATTCCTTTTTTTAGAGTGGGGTAACTCTTATTTGACTGGAAACACATTAGAATTGGGGAAAAAAATCCTGACTTTGAGAGTTTTATTACAAGATTATGAATGAGGCTTAATTTTGCTAAGAATTGATTGCGAGAGTTAACATGTCTGTGTACCTCCAGCAATTATACTTTATTAAAGCAAGTACCTGAATCACCATATAAGATACAGCGTTCTGCTTGTATGTATGCAATTTCTCATTTTTCATGTAGACTCTGGTATTTGTGTGACACACTGTCCCCATGCTAGAGAATATAATTTCTGTGTATGCAGAGATCTTGAACATACAAGAAACCTGTTAGTTTAACCTCAAGTGCTGTTGACTGAAATGGTGTTTGCACAGTTCAGTAACTAGTAACTTCTTTTCAGGTGAATTGGGAGCTGCTGAGAGATATTGATGGCTGTGCGGAGTGCAATCCTGTATTAATCCATAGAGCTGGTTATGAGAATCAGGGTCCAGACACCCTGTGGTATGAATGGGTGTGTGAATCCCATAGAGTAAGCAGATGAGTATACAGTTTTACTCCTGGGGGAATTCTGCGCCACTGCACATGTGCAGAATTCATGTCCTCTGCAGATTTCTTTGCGTCCCTGCAGAAATATGACTTTCTGTTTTAAATCACTAGTCAGGAAGACTTGATTTAATCATGGTTTTCTACATAAATGTGCATTCTTGTTTGTAGTTGTAACCTTGATATATATTCTTCACAATTCAGAGATAGATGTAGGTTTCATTTTTAGAAGGCACACACTATACATTTTTAAACAGTGATTTATATTGAAAACTTTTCAGATTAGTTTTACAGCTATATCAGAAAATGAATGATTGTTTGGTTATTTCATTTACCAAAGGTAATTGAAGCTGATATTTTGAAGTCATTGGAAGGTAATCTATTTCCAGTTCAACAGGTTAATTATTAATATTTGAAGGATTTTCTTCCCATGCTATATTAGGAGAACATCACCAGACAGACATTTAAACGTTAAGTATTCTGGATTTTTTTCTTCAAGAGCAAACGTATAATATTTTAACAAAACAAGCATATGTTCCTCACTTCTCACATTTATCTCCAGACTTCTTCTCCTTGTCCAGCTCTATTCCGTCCCCAACAATCTTCTATTCATTGAACTTTTTGAAACTTTGCACTTTTAGAGAGAAGTAAGGGGTTGACTCTGTGTACACAAATTTGCAGAGGGACAATAGGGCTGAGGTCTGTTATTTCTCACCTTTATGTGTTGTTCATTTATTTAAAAACATTTTTGCTGTTAACAGGCATGTTACCTGTGGGGAAACACATCCACAGTTTGAGAACTGCAAAACTAAGCATCTCTGAAGGTATCTTCTAGATGAGGGGTAGGCAACCCCTATGGCACAGGTGCCGAAGGCGGCAAGTGAGCAGATTTTCAGTGGCACTCACAGTGCTCGGGTCCTGGCCACTGGTCCGGGGAGCTGTGCATTTTAATTCAATTTTAAATGAAGCTTCTTAAACATTTTAAAAACCTTATTTACTTTACAAACAGCAATAGTTTAGTTATATATTATAGACTTATAAAAAGAGACCTTGTAAAACCGTTAAAATGTATTACCGGCACGCAAAACCTCAAGTTAGAGTAAATAAATGAAGACTCGGCACACCACTTCTGAAAGGTTGCCGACCCCTGTTCTAGACTGAGTACTGAGTCCCATAAACAGTGAAGAATATGTATTAAGATTATAACAACAAACAGGAATGCACTTTTATGTAGTAAACCATGATTAAATCGAGTCTTTCTGACTAGTGATTTAGATCAGAAAGTCATATTTCTGCAGGGACGCAAAGAAATCTGCAGGGGACATGAATTCCTCACCAAAGGTAATTGACTTCATAGATATTTATTGTGATTTATTTTGAAAACTTTTCAGATTAGTTTTACAGCTATATCAGAAAATGAATGATTGTTTGGTCATTTCATTTACCAAAGGTAATTGACTTCATAAATAGCTGCTTCATTGGGAGGTGAACTATCTCCAATTCAACAGGTTAATCGTTAATATTTGGAGGATTTTCTTGCCATGCTGTATTAGGAGGAGAACATCACCAGACAGACATTTAAATTGTTTTATTTAACTAAAAGAACAATGTTAAGTATTCTGGATTTTTTTTCTTCAACAGCAAACATATAATATTTTAACAAAACAAGCATATGTCCCTGGCTTCTCACATTTGTCTCCAGACTTCTCCTTGTCCAGATCTGTTCCACCCCTAACAATCTTCTATTCACTGAACTTTTTGAAACTTTGCACTTTTAAAGAGAGGTAAGGGATGGGTTCTGTGTACACAAATTTGCAGAGGGACAATAGAGTTGAGGTTTGTTTTCTTCCTTCCTTCCTTCCTTCCTTCCTTCTTTCCCCAAGTAGCTATGGCCTGAACTCAGATACCTTGCCTGATCAAGAGTGATATGAAGATCTCGGTATGGTGTTAGAAAGGGGAGAAGACATTTTTCCTTGGTTTCTGAAATCTGCAAAAAAAATTATTGAAACAAAAACTCTTTTGGATTTCTGACAAACAGATGAGGTGGGTGAGGTAATATCTTTTTATCGGGCCAACTTCTGTTGGTGAGAGTGTTACACAGAGCTCTTCTCCAGCTCTGTCCAAGCTTGGAAGCTTGTCTGTAACCAACAGAAGTTAATCTAATAAAAGATATTACCTCACCACACCTTATGTGTCTCTATTATCCTGTGACCAACACTGCTACAACACTGCATAGACAAACAGATGTCATCATTACTAATGATGATATTTCTCTTTTGGCTCTTGATCACATATCACTGTTTAAAAAGACAGTTGCTAAATGCTAATAATTCTAGTGCAAATAGAAAGGGAGTTTAGGAGTTATTTTTTTCTCTCATCCATGCCGGGATTCAGTTTGCAGTACTGCCTTATGTCTTTCTCTGCTGTCATATCAACATAGCAACCAACTAAGCAAACATGACTGGAAGTCAAGGAAGAGACAGTAATATGAAGAATTTAACGAAGATTTTTTTTTCTAGCCATGTTGCTCAAATTTACAGTAAAGAACAAAAAGGCCCATGTTCCCAAGAAAAATACCTGTTGTGGTAGCTGGACTGTATTAAATCACCTGGTTATGTGCAAAGTGGAGCAGAATCATGTGAGAACCTGTGGTTGAAACCTTGAGACTCTTCCTGGGCTGTGTGGAGATTAGAATATTGTGGAATTGTTGATATCAGTCTCAAATCAGATGGGAGGATGCTTCACATTTAAATTACTACAGTCGTGGTGGTTGACTCATTGGGAAGTAGTGACCTTAAAGACGTAGCCTGCTGCCCTCCCATCTGTGGATAGAGCCCTGTGTATAAGGCGGCTTAAGTAATCAAGAGAATTTGGAAGAGAAGGCAAATATTGTACCAAAATATAAAAAGTGTTGTGTAGTGTGGGTAGAGGTCCGTCAAGGTGAAAGGATAAGCTAACTGCTTCATAAACTAAATGTACAGGAGGGGTCGGCAACCTTTCAGAAGTGGTGTGCAAAGTCTTCATTTTTTCACTCTAATTTAAGGTTCCACGTGCCACTAATAAATTTTAATGTTTTTAGAAGGTCTTTTTCTATAAGTCTGTAATATATAACTAAACTGTTGTTGTATGTAAAGTAAATAAGGTTTTTAAAATGTTTAAGAAACTTCATTTAAAATTAAATTAAACCGCAGAGCCCCCCCAGACCAGTGGCCAGGACCCGGGCAGTGTGAGTGCCACTGAAAATCAGCTTGCGTGCCGCCTTCTTACATTGTGTGCAGAAAGGAATAATTTTTCTACCATTTACTCCTCAGTTCCCCTCCCAACATATTTTGCTTCTAATGCAGAAGGTGGCACCTTCTTATCTCTGTTCTTATGGAAAGAATCAGGGGCTCCTTAATGTTCATTCAGAGCAGACAGGACCTTGGATTTAAGAGCGAGAGAGAGACACTCTCTCTCTCTCTCTCTCTCTCTCTCTCTCAACTTTGCAGTGATCTAAATGCATGGTTCCATGGATTCTGAAGTGTTTCAGACCTGATTCTTAGATCATTAAGATGTGATCTCTGGGATAATGTAATATCCAGAAACTATGGAACCTCCTTTGGGAAGATTAATGTGCCAATCCCATGATCGTGTTTTGGATGATGGATAAAAAAGATAATGTACTCTGAGTGCCTAGGGCCCTTCTTATTTATTTATTTAATATATAACTCCTGTAGCACTTTAAATATATAAATCATTATACAAGTAACCCATATTGGAATACACAACCAAGCCTTAGTTATTGCAGTAAAGCAAAACATTTAGTTTGCATGGAAACGAGCCAGTTATTATAAATGTATCTGACAAGGTGCTTACAAAACTTTATATGCCTTGGGCCAAATTTACCACAGGTATAGCCTAGTGAGATTATGTAGGATTGTGAGGATGAATTTTGTTCCGTTGGTATTTTTTATTTGAATTTAAAATAGGAAATCGTAAATAATGTGCTTTGGAGTCTTCTGTCATAGGACATGTACAGGGAATTTACAATTAAAATAACACTCTGCAGCTGAAACTTGACAAAGGATTTGAATTTTCTTCTGGTCTTATGACTTCATTATATTTGTTTCAAAATCAATAGAAGTTCATGAAGTACGCTGTGTTCCCCTGTTTGCTCAGGGCAGGCATCCACTTCTGAATAAATTAGAAAAGGCAATATATGAGGGGATAGGATTAGGCTGCCAAGTGATCGCTGAACCATTTCACTACATAAAGAATGAGTTCTATTGTCTAATCCACTTTTCATTATAGAACATGAGTTCACTTAGTGATAAATTGTTTTTACTGTACGATGCTACAAAACAAACTTGCTTTGATAATCACAGATATGACTTGTTCTACAATGTTTGTGTTGTGCAATAAAAACGTGCTGTAACATTTGAACACTTGCCTGTAAGAAAAATACAATGCATGCGTAAGTTGCTACGTCTGAATCGCAAGCTAAAGGTGCAGTACTAACTCGTGTATTCATCACAGGTTTTTGAAATCTGGGAAAATCAAACCAGTGATCCATGAAGATATTGAGTGTAGAGGAAAGTCCCAGTGCTCTGCTCATCAAACTGAAGGATTCTAATCACCCTACAGTGAGAGTTTTTTTTTGGTTGGTAGCGTGGGCTATATGCCTAGCAAAACATTGGCAGGGCACCTCCATGTAATAGCACCAATATCGGGTTTGAAAGAAATCTAGATGCTGCCTCTGCATTAGAAGCAAAATATGTTGGGAGGGGAATTGAGTAAATGGTAGAAAAAATTTTCCTTTCTGCACACTGCGTTTTTTTTTAATGTACATTTTAAAGTAGATTCTCCTAATTCAGTAATGGTAGCTGGGTACTTTACATGGAGTATGCATTCAGTTCCTGTGGAGGTGGCAGTGCTGGGACAGGAGGGGGAGTGGAATAGAAAGGAAGGACATTGAGAATGGAAATGTGACTAAATTACCAGTTAACTAAAATCTGTCATAGATTCCTTTGGAAATGACTCAGAACTAAGAGGATGCGGGTGGGATGGACTAGGGTTAGAATAGACTCCCTGGAACCATGGTTTCAAATCCCATCAGGGTCAACTTGGCCCTTCATTCTTCTGTGGCACATAAATAGAATGTCACATAATTTGCTGTGGGCGTGCATGTGTGTGCGCTTTCAGGTATGAAACTTTAACATCTGAGGGGTTCTGCCTGATTTGCAAGGACATCAACAATTCTGTGGTACTCTTTGAAAGAATAGAGCTTTGTTCTGGTATCCATGGCCAACATTTACTACTTCTCACTGTCGTGTACCATAACCTGTATCACCATGGTGGCTGCACTTTGGTGGTACTGCATGATTACTATTTTTTATTAATTTTTTATTGCCGTAACATTTAGAAACCCCAACTCACCATAATAGATATTGTGGAAACACATAACAAAAAGACCGTGCCTGCTCCAAAGAGCGTAAGTGTATATACTTTGAGATGAAAGATGCTACAGTATACAGTTGTAAAATAAGAATATGCTGTAGCTCTTTACAATTATTTCAAGTTGCTTTATGTAACGTTATAGTGAGGCAATGGTTAGAGGGCTTTTTCGTTTAGAATGTATTTTAGATTTTGAGGAGCATGCCTTGTGTGTTGCCTTAGGTAACTCATAGTCATTACCACTATTGTCTTTTTAATGAAGATCTATAGAATAAAATATACAGTTAGATGGACTGGTAAAAGCCTAAGGGGGGAGAGAGGAGTCAAGATTATAGAGAAACTGTAACATGAAATATTTCTTAATTTATTAACTTTTACAGTATTGCTGTTCTGTGTATCAATAAAGCATTTAAGATCAGCCTTGCAAAATCATGAAAGCTTACCAAAACAGACAATCTACTATACCTGCCTATCTCCATGTAGACAATACTTTTGTCATTTATCGAAAAAACAAAAAAATTTTTTAGGAGTGAGTCTGACTTTGCAGAGCTGATCTTAAGATGCACAAGTCTTTGTATATAGATTTAGATTCCTTTTGTAAAGTGTATTTTGAAACAAGAAGAGCCTCTATGTAATATTGATGAATAGATTTTTTTTAATATTTTTTTATTTTTTTTTTTAGACATATGTCTACATGAGACCCTAGAAAGCTTGGCTGCAGCCATGATTTGTCTATGATTTTTTTTTCTGTCTAGTACTTTTAATTTGTGAATTTTCTCTTTTTTGAATTTGGAAATCAACCTTGTAATTTTATTAAACAAAATAATGTTAGAATTATTATATAATCATAAACGCCAATTTAAGATGCTAAACTCCGTACTGACTTTGGGGTCTGTAACATTCCTAGTGGACAGGATTCCTCACTGCATGTAATGGTTTGTAATGGCAGTTGATGCTCACACAGGCTCTCAGACTTGGCTGATGAGCTGACTGATCTTTTTGTGCTTCTGCAAAATGGTTCTCCAGGTCATATTGGGGTAGCTCACAGTACAGCTGCCTGAGCAATGTCTTCACATTAAGAAGTCCTTGCTGCTGCTGCTGCTGCTGTTTTATAACTTTTCATCAGCCCCCCAAAATAAAAAGTAAACTCTTCTTCCTCTGTTATCCAGTATCAACTAAAATAGCTAAGTTTTATGCTTGAGGCATCATATAATTTGATGGAATATTGCTGATTTGATTTTATATATCATTTTTATTCCTTCACGATAAATTTCCCAGCAGTAGGCTCCCCTCCCCACAACAGGAGGAGGTTCATGCTTATTTCCCCCCCGACCCAGCTGAATGGAAGTTTAATTTACTGTCATCTTATAGGTGGTCGGAGGCAAAGTAAAGAAACCAGGCAAACGAGGTCGTAAACCAGCCAAAATAGATTTGAAAGCAAAACTTGAGAGAAGTCGTCAGAGTGCGAGAGAATGCAGAGCGAGAAAGAAGCTGAGATACCAGTATCTGGAAGAGCTGGTATCAAGCAGAGAGAGAGCAATCTGTGCACTTAGAGAAGAGCTGGAAATGGTAAGGAATTTTCTTCTAACCTAAACCTGGGTTTGGGCTAGATCCTGCTCTTATTGAAGTCATTGAGAGTTTTGCTGTTGACTTAAATGAGAGCATGATTAGGTCATATGATGTCAAAATCACAAGAACAAATATATTAAGTGCTTGCTTGGTTTGCATGTTGAATATGATCCTGGTATAAGAAGAGGTTTACAAGATTAGTCATATTTGTACTAGATATAGGTAAGCAAGGTGACTGCTGTGCATGAGTATGTCATCTTAAAGTCTTATTTCTTATCTGGGAAAGTGTCTGTTTTCAAAGGCTGGGAAGGGGCATACTGAAATATTGATATGTAGAGTCATCTGTAGTTTGTAGACATGTTCAGCCAGCCTTTGCTTTTGTGCATGTGGCTGAGTCTCCATGCTCAAAATAGTATTTGTATGTGTAGATTGCGTAGTTGGTTGCTCAGCTGTCCAGTTCTCATTGTGTGCACAAAATGAGTGTATGTACAGTTTCGCAGGCACAGTAAGTTGGTGGGCAAAAGTGAGATTGAAAAACTGAGATTTTGGTTGGAAATTTAGTCTTTGTTAGGCTGTGTTCTGAGCTACCCAAAATAATCAACTTCGTTTAAGAATCAGTTGATAGTCAAACAATCCTTTACTTTCTCTTCTTTGATTGGTAGCTTTTATTTATAGTTTAACCAGTAGAGGTTAGGTTGGTAACCTCTGTTTTCCCACCCCTCTGTCCCTCAAAACCAAAAAAGTTTGTATGTTTTGTAGCCCATTAATGAGGAAGTTTTAATCAGTTATGATGTGGCTGAAAGGAAGGGAAGCTTCCCATAATTCTGGCTTGCAAAGTACTGGAAAAGAACTCCTGAGTATCCGCCAGCATTAGATTGATGTGAAATCGTTTGTTTTAGAAGGTGGTGAACTGGAAGAGTATTCTGCCTATTGACATGCCAGTAAATGCACACAGTGTTCCTTGCAGTTAAATAATTACTGTATTGTTGTATGTAGCACTGCCACCAGTAGTAGTTTTATTAACTGAAGCAAGATTTACTCAGGCCAGGTATGCAATCACGAACACATACTTGACTCATGAGCAATCATGTAAAAGGCTCCAGCCTAGTAAATTCAGACCTTAAATGAAGATACCAGAAGGTAAAGATTACAGTTCTGTTTTGTCTGCTAATGTGATCTTACCAGTTTGCTAATGCTTAATGTGTTTGCATATTTCAGTACAAGCAGTGGTGCATGGCAATGGACCAAGGGAAAATCCCCTCTGAAATAAAAGCCTTGCTAACTGGAGAGGAGCAAAGCAAATCACATCAGAGCTCAACCAAACTTGCCAAGGCTGGGAAGACAGAAACACACAGTAACAATCCCTGTGAGTATCATGCCTGCGATAACAAAATAGGAACTGAGTCTTTCTTCGTGTAGGAGTGCCGTGGTGGTAGGCAGATGCATTCTCATACACAAATGATCAATTGTAGCATTGAGACAAAGGGTTTAGTGGGATATATAAAGACTTTATGTGATATTTACATAAACAAGTACAACACGTGCTCTTGTAGTAGCTGCAAAGCTGGGTGATAATTTTCAAGAGAAATTGACACGTTTCAGAGCAGAAGATGTTTTCCCTATGATGAAATATTGAACATTTGACCTGTTCTGTAGAATGCAAGCAAGAGAAGGGAAACTGCAACTTTTAACAAATTATATCTTAGCAAAAGTTAAATGGAATTTCATGGGCCAAAGAAAAGGCACTTTATAAGTGTGAAGGCTTTTCCCTGCTGAATATCAAAGGCCTGCTGCAAACAGTGGAGTTGTGAGAACTTCCCAAAGAAAAGGTAGTGAGAATTCTTTCTAATTAATCATTTTAGGCTGTCTAAGTAAAAGGGCTGTTATCAGCAGCCCCTATAATACAATGCATGTGCTTGCATGTGCGCACACTTTTTGTGTACTGAGGTTATAAAGACATAAGAACATAAAAATAGCTCTACTGGGTCAGACCAAAGGTTCATCTAGCCCGGTATCCTGTCTTCTGACAGTGGCCAATGGCAGGTGCCTGAGGGAATGAACAGAACAGATAATCTTCAAGTGATCCATCCCCTGTTGCTCATTCCCAGCTTCTGGCAAACAGAGGCTAGGGACACCATTCCTGCCCATCCTAGCTAATAGCCATTGATGGACCTATCCTCCATTAATTTATCTAGTTCTTTTTTGAACCCTGTTATAGTCTTGGCCTTCACAACATCCTTTGGCAAGGAGTTCCACAGGCTGACTGTGCATTGTGTGAAGAAATATTTCCTTTTATTTGTTTTAAACTTGCTGCTTATTAATTTAATTTTGTGACCCCCTAGTTCTCGTGTTATGAGAATTAGTAAACAACACTTCCTTATCTACTGTCTCTACACCAGTCATGATTTTATAGACCTCAATCATATCTCCCCTTAGCCGTCTCTTTTCCAAGGTGAAAAGTCCCAGTCTTATTAATCTCTCCTCATACGGAAGCTGCTCCATACCCCTAATCATTTTTGTTGCCCTTTTCTAAAACTTTTCCAAATCCAATATATCTTTTTTGAGATGGGGCGACCATATCTGCACACAGCATTCAAGATGTGGGTGTTCCTTGGAGGCAACATGATATTTTCTGTCCTATTATCTATCCCTTTCTTAATTATTCCCAGCATTCTGTTCGCTGTTTTTACTGCCGCTGCACACTGAGTGGATGTTTTCAGAGAACTATTTACAATGACTCCAAGATCCCTTTCTTGAGTAGTAACAGCTAATTTAGACCCCATCATTTTATATGTATAGTTCGGATTATGTTTTCCAATGTGCATTACTTTGCATTTATCAGCATCTGCCATTTTGTTGCCCAGTTTTGAGAGATCTTTTTTGTAGTTCTTCATAGTCTGCCTGGGTCTTAACTATCTTTTTTGTATCATCTGCAAATTTTGCCACCTCACTGTTTACCCCTTTTTCCAGATCATTTATGAATATGTTGAATAGGACTGGTCCCAGAACAGACCCTGGGGGACACCACTATTTACCTCTCTCCATTCTGAAAACTGACCATTTATACCTATCTGTTGTTTCCTATGTTTTAACCAGTTACCAATCCATGAGAGCATCTTCCCTCTTATCCAGTGGCAACTTACTCTGCGTTATTGCCTTTGGTGAGGGACCTTGACAAAGGCTTTCTGAAAATCTAAGTGCACTATATCCACTGGATCTCCTTGGTTCACAGGCTTGTTGATCCCCTCAAAGAATTCTAGTAGATTGGTGAGGCACGATTTCCCTTTACTAAAACCATGTTGACTCTTCCTCATCAAATTATGTCCATCTGTATGTCTGACAATATTGTTCTTTATTATAGTTTCAGCCAGTTTGCCCGGTACTGAAGTCAGGCTTACAGGCCTGTAATTGCCGGGATCGCCCTTGGAGCCCTTTTTAAAAATTGGCAAGTATTTTTCTTTCATTCAGAACCTGCACCACCACCCTTTGCTGCAGTTTTCTTTCTCTCCCTTTCCATAACTGAAACATGTCTACACTCCTACCCCCAACAGTGGGGCAACTGCCTCCCAATCCCACCTGCCATGTACTGCTTCCTTTATATCCCACTCACTTGCCCTGTGCTTCTATATTCTGGGACCTTGTCAAAGGCTTTCTGAAACTCTAAGTACACTATATCCACTGGATCCCCTTGGTCCGCATGCTTGTTGACCCCCTCAGAGAATTCTAGTAGATTGGTGAGGCATAATTTCCCTTTACTAAAACCATGTTGACTCTTCCTCAACAAATTATGTTCATCTATATGTCTGACAATATTGTTCTTTATTATAGTTTCAACCAGTTTCAGGCACCCCTCTCACAAGACTATACTGAGACAAGAAGTGCACTATCGTCTTCATTTAGGAGCAGTAAAACCTGTCCATCTCCTCTCATGGGGAAAGGGTTTTACTCAAAGTATTTCCTCGTGCCATAGAAGGACATAGGGTGGAGATGGATCTTGGATCTAAGACTACTGAACAAATTCGTAAAGTCTCAGAAGTTCAGGATAGTGACTCTGGCAGCTATAATTCCTTATCTAGGGGCTGGAGATTGGTTTTTGGCCCTTGACCTACAGGTCACCTATTTCCATATAGTGATACATCACCCTCCCCACAGGAAACACCTGCATTTTACCATGGGTCAGGATAATTTTCAATACTGAGTACATCCCTGTTCTCAAAGATTCTAGCTGCTTACCTTTAGTGGGAAACTATTTTAGTCTTCCTATATTTGAACAATTGGCTACTCAGGGCTGACCTTATGAAGCAGTACAGATTGGTATCCTGATGGCCCTTTCTCTCTTCCAGGAATTGGGTCTTCAGCTAAATATTAAAAAAAAAAATCCATATTAGCACCTGTACAGAGAATACAGTTCATAGGGGTGTACTTGGATTAGTCGGCAGCCAGGGCTTACCTTCCCGCAGACAGATTCATAACTGTGTCTGATCTGGTTGGTTGGGACAGTTCAAGAAAGCCCCTGTACAATAAGGAACTGTTTGCAGCTCTTAGATCATATGGCTGATTGCACCTTTGTGACTGAGCATGCAAGACTAGGTCTCTGCTGCTTCCAGGGATGTCTCAGAAGGACCTATTCATCAGCCTGACACAGCCTGGACAAACAGGTCATGGTTCCCCTCCAGTTGAAGAACTCCTTAGATTGGCACAAAAATCAACTCAGTGTCTGTGCAGACATCCCTTTCATTGTCCTTTTCCAACAAATAATTGTGAATGGATGCATCACTATTGGGTTGGAGAGCATACCTGAATGGCCTGAGAAACCAGACTCCATATCAACCTGTTGGAATTCTGGGCAGTAAGGGATGCCTGCCTTCAGTTCCTACCCCTCATCGGGGCAAATCAATCAGGATCATGACAGACAATGTGGCTTGTATATTTTATATCGGCAAACAGGGAGGAGCAAGATCCCCCACCCTGTGCACTGATGCTGTAAATTTATGGAACTGGTATATAATCCATCAGATTCAGATCTCACCCGTTTACTCTACTGGAGTCCAGAATGTCACAGCCCATGTGCTCAGAGGAGCTTCTCCCAAGACTATGAATGGAAGTTGGACTTCCATGCATTCGCTCCAATACTGCTAATATTAAAAGTGGTGAACAAGATCAGACAACAAGACTAGGCTTATTTTTATACTACTGACATTGATGAGACAAGCTTGGTATCCTTACCTCCTTCACCTGTGTGTCCATCTGGTGTTCAAGCTTCCAACCACTCCTCATCTCCTCTCCCAGGATGCAAGTCATGTGCTTTACCTCAATCTAGGAGCCTTCCATCTCTGATCATGGTTTCTCCATGGCTTATAGGATTGGAGTCCACCTGCTCAACAGAGATACCACAAGTATTACTAAACAGCAGAATGGAGTCAACTTGAATAACTTATCTTCAGAAATGGAAAAGATCCAACCAGTGGTGTCACCATCGCTGACTTGTGCCTACATCCACCTTGTTCACAGCCAAACTGGATTACCTGCTGGACCTAAAGAAATTAGGGTTATCAGTTAACTGGATTAAGGTTCACCTGGTCTCAATATCAGCATTTCATTCTTCACTAGAAGGACTTTCCATATTTGCCCACCTTATGCCCTCAAGATTTTGAGGAGCTTCTATCTCCGGATTAAGGATCCCACTCCAACTTGGTTTCTCAACCTGCTACTCAAATATCTCATAAGACCTCCAT
The DNA here is from genome assembly GCF_025201925.1 of Gopherus flavomarginatus. Taxonomy (NCBI): domain Eukaryota; kingdom Metazoa; phylum Chordata; order Testudines; family Testudinidae; genus Gopherus; species Gopherus flavomarginatus. The sequence goes on from NC_066617.1 coordinate 136,349,798, forward strand.
TGAACCTATGGCAACCTACTCCTTATTTCATTTATCTGTGAAGAAGGTCTTTTCTAGTAGCTATCATGTTGGCCTGTAGGGTTGGGGAAATTGCGGCCTTGATGGCCCTCCTCCCCCATTTATGGTATCTTTCAAGGACTTACCTGAAGTGCTATTGGGTTTTCATTTTACCCAGTCCATTCATCAACTGGTGTTTTTCCCAAAACCACGTAAGTCTCAGCTGGAGACCTGTTTTCATACCTTAGAGGTTAGATGGGCATTAGCCTTCTATCGAAGTAGGAGCTAGCAGTTTTGAAAATCACCTAGACTGTTTGTCTCCATTGCTGAGAGATCCAATCTCTGCCCAGAGACTTTCAAGATGGATCTCTGGGTGTATTGTAACTTGCTATGACACAGCAGGTGCTCTATCCACCCTGGGGATAATAGCACACTCTGTGAGATCAGAAGCAATATCCACAGCTTTATTCAAAATCATTTTAGTGTCTGAGATATGTAGAGCTGCAACATGGGCCTCAGTGCATGCTTTTTCTAAGTATTATGCCTTGATCCATGCTGCCAGATTGGATGTGGCACTTGTAGTGCGGTACTGTCTTCAGTCATGGACTCCATTCTGAAGCTCACTTCCTCCTCCCTCTGGGGATACTACTTGGCAGTCACCTGAAGTGAAGCGCCCACAGAGACACTACTTGAAGAAGAGGCGACTCAACCTGTACAGTAATTGTAGTTCTTCCACTACCTGCCCTCCTCCTCTGATTTGGACAGTCTTTGTTTGATGTATGGATAGAGAAGGAATTGCTGAGGGTGGTTTGCCTGGTCAGCCCTATGTATCCTCGTTGTCCAGCATGAGGTTGTGTGGATAGCTGAATAGACACTGTTCAGGGTGAATAAAAATCAATGATTCTTTAAAAAAACAAAAGCAAAAAAAATTGTTTTCTTTAAATTGGATTTTTTTTATAAAATACTTTTTGAGGGGAAAGCCTATCTAAAGATAGATACATTATAGCTCAAAGATATCTCATAATGGAATAGGGATTTTAAAATCTAATTCTATAGTATCAGACAATATATTCAAGTAATGTTTAAGAAAAGTTTTATAAATGAGTTCCAGTAGTTCATGGATTAGGGACCTAATCTTATGGGGTTCCATGGGCTTCTATGTAGATTATTTAGATTAATCTTTCTATCTACCTAATGGGACCCAGTGCTCAGTCTAGAAGATACCATCAGAGATGCTTAGTTTTGCAGTTCTCAAACTGTGGATTTGTGTCTCCAGAGATAACATGGTCGTTAACAGCAAAAATGTTCTAAAATAAATAAATATATAGAGATGAGAAATAACAGATCTCAACTCTCTTGTCCCTCTGCAAATTTGTGTACACAGAGTCAATCCCTTACCTCTCTCTAAGGCCATGGCTACACTTGCAGGTGTGCAGCACTGGGAGTTACAGCTGTCTTCATACAGCTGTGTAGGGAAAGCGCTGCAGTGTGGCCACACTGACAGCTGACAGCGCTGCAGTGTGGCCACATTTGCAGCATTTGCAGCGGTGTTGGGAGTGGTGCATTATGGGCAGCTATCCCAGCGTTCAAGTGGCTGCAACGTGCTTTTCAAAAGGGGGGTGGGGTGGAGTGTGACAGGGAGCGTGGGGGAGACAGAGAGAGTGGATTTTTGGAGGTGACACTGTGTCAGCTCCCTGCCTTGCAAGTTCTAAGCACTGGAAGATACACAGCACCAACCTTCAATCATTTTAAAAGTTTCGACCCCTTCCCCCACCCCTCTCTTATTCACTAAATGCAAATAGCCTTCAGACTAGATAAGCAGCTGCTCCAAAACGGACTCCCCCCCCCCCCCGCCGTGTTGCTTCTCTCCTCAAGCAAACACTATCAAGCAGTGAACATTCCAAAGGAATTCCCCTGCCTGCCTCTGCTCGAGCAAACGAGCGGTGTTTGTTTTTTAGATAAGCAGCTCCGGGAGCCTGGAGTTCACAACAAAACAGCAGAGTGGCTGAACAGGCATTCTGGGATACCTCGGAGGCCAATTACAGCGCTTTTGGTGGTCACACTTGCGGAGCAGCGCTGCATCACCAACGCTGCAATCCTTATACCCGAGGCAGAGCAGGAGTACAGCCAACACTGCAGCCAGGGAGATGCAGCGCTGTATGTGCCTTGCAAGTGTGGACAGTGAGTAAGTTGCAGCACTGTAAACCCACCATCAGCGCTGCAACTCTCCAGTGTAGCCAAGGCCTAAAAGTGCAAAGTTTCAAGAAGTTCAATGAACAGAAGATTGTTGGGGGTGGAACAGATCTGGACAAGGAGAAGAAGTCTGGAGATAAGTGTGAGAAGGGAGGGACAGGCATTAGAATCAAAAGTGAAACTGTTTGAGCAGCATACTCCAGAAGTCTTGAGATCTTTCTGACTGTAGCCTTCATTGATTTGAGATCTACCATACCATTCTCTCACTAGAAGGGAAAGCCCATAATGGCAGTAAAAGAGACCCAGTTTGGGAATAAGAACCATTCAAGAAATACATGTTTGCTGCTGATGTTTTAAAGAGAGTCACACCAGTGAACTGGTGGAAGTCACTTAAACACTTGGATTCAGAGACTGTCGAAGTGATAATCTCACTTTTAACAGCAGTAGCTTCTTCTGCCAGTGTAGAAAGAATATTTTCTTCCTTTGGACTAATTCATTCCAAATTGAGAAATCGTTTGGGACCTGAAAAAGCAGGAAAGCTTGTTTTTCTTTTCCAGATTATGAACAAACAGGAAAATGAAGGTGAAGACGACTGAGTTAGCTGCAGAAGACAGTATTTTAAGTTTCTTATATTGACCAGGCTGACAGAGTCAATTTAATTTTTTTTTAAATACTTAATTGTACTTCCTTCTCTCCCTCCCTCTATTTTTAATTATTTTATTATGATAGCTCATTTGAAGGTTTCTTCACAATAAATTTGTTTTATGGGGGGGGAAATAGGAGTTGGAATTTCCACCCTGTCATAAATATAGAGGGAAGAGTAGCATAAAATCCCTCTTTGGCAGCTGTACTGAAATCACCTTACCTGTAAGAGGTTAAGCAGTTCAAATAACTTAGTTGGCACCTGACCAGAAGGACCAATGAGGAAAGAAGATACTTTCAAATGGTGGAGGGGAGGAAGAAGGATTTGTTTGTCGTTCTCTTTTGTTGTTTCTTCTCTGGACAGAGGGAGAAGCCATGAAGGTACAGTATCTCCTGAAAATATACCTGGAATAATCCATCTAAAACCACAGAAATTGTAAGTAGGGCAAGGAAATGCATTAGGTTATCTTTTGTTTTGGGCTTGTGAGTTTTCCTATGCTACAAAGGCAGTTTTATTCCTATTTTTGTAACTGTGAAGCTGAGTCCAGAGGAGAATCCTCTATGTTTTAAATCTTTTTATTACCCTATAAAGTTACCTTCCATCCTGATTTTGCAGGTGTGATTCTTTTACTTTTTTCTCTATAATAAAGTTCTTCTTTTAAGAACCTGTTTGATTTCAGTGTCCTGAAGACAAAGGGTCTGGTCTGTGCTCACCTTGCTAAGGCAATTAGTTGGTATATTATTCTCAAGCCTCCCCAGGAAAGGGGGTGAAGAGGCTTGGGGGATAGGGATTCTAAGTGACCCTTCCCTGAATTTTTGTGTAAATCACTTGGGTGGTGGTAGCAGTACCATCCAAGGACAAGGAGAGGAATTTGTGCCTTGGAGAAGTTTTAACCTAAACTGGTAGCATACAAGTTTAGGGGATCTTTCATGTGGGTCCCCACATCTGCACCCCAGAGTTCAGGGTGTGTGTGTGTGTGTGTGTGTGTAAACCCTGACACACCCCCACCTTAAATTTCCCATCATGGTGAGCAACGGCTTTTGCATTTGCTGCCCTTCACCTCATTAATGGGTGTGGCTTTCTGGATTAGCCAGCCATTGGTCTTCTAGGAACCTGTCTAAGATGCCGGTCCACAGTCATCTGGCACATATAGTGTATTTGTGTTCTCATTCCGTTGTTTTGGGTGAGATAAAATGATTATAGAATTAGGTAAAGGAAATATGTTATAGCCTATGTCATGACCATGATCTGTAATCGAGTTGTCTATGCTGCAAATCAAAAAAGTGTAGGCACACAGGTGCTGCTGTCTGTATCAGACAGCTGTATGCTAGCATAGCTAGACAGTTAGTAAAGATGGTCCAAACAGCAGTCTATTTGGTATACTCCTGGTTTGCCTCAGACGCTCTAGTTCAATAACAAGTCATTGAACTTGATTCAGGAATCACTGTATGAAATTCTATGGTCTGTGTTATGCAGGAAGTCAAACTAGATTATAAATGTTTCTCTCACCTTAAACTCTGTTAATCTTCATGAGCTCTTTGTTTTGGGGCTCATTAAATTCATCAGCTCCACTTGGAAACTGATGTTTTAAAACTAATCTTATTCTTGCACACACAGTACCCTTTGCCTGTGGATCTTGTCTGTACACAAGGCAGCTCCCAGTAAAGAACAAATCTGGTCCTTCAAATTGGGATGCTATCCAGTACACTAGATAATAAAGTGACTCTCCTCCATAGTTCCTGTCAGTGAAAGAGGTGTTTGACCCTCCCTCCCTGTCCCCCTTCCCTTTCTACCATTTTAGCTATAGCCATGCAGGCAGCTGGCTTTCTCCTAGAGAGACTGAAGGAGAAGGGGAGAGCATCTCAGATCTCCACTTATCACAAAATAAATTTATAAGTCAGTTAGGACTTTAGGCCCGTTGGGAGTGTGGGTATGGGGATAGAAATGATCCAAAGATTTCCCAAAACCTTGTTAGGTGAACCCTAGCACTTCCTAGGTTTGTAACCAAACCCAGCACTTAATTTCTGTGCACGCTGTTCTGCCATATTTTGTATGTGCATGAAGTCGACAGGAAGGACCTGATTCTCTGTTACATTCCACCAGTATTATACTAATGAACTCAGGTGATTCTAATGGAATTATGCAGGTGTTCCGTTGGAGTAAAGCAGTGTTGAATCAGGTCCAAGGAGTTCTGAGATAATTGTAAGAAAAAAACCCACTGTAAATCTTTCCCTTTTTCATCCCAGGTGTGTGTTTGATGTATGAAATCATGAAAAATGTGAGAGGATGGATTTTGTATATCTGCCACTTCACAGAGAACGTTTTGGCTAATTATATATTTTTTTAAGACCCATCAGTCATGGTTTGCTTTCATAATTGGATAATAAGTGTTCACCGATGAATCTGGATTTCATGAAGTGCTTTTCAAAAGAATTTTATAGCCTACGCGTAGTTATTAAAATGTATTAGATTTCAAAAGGCTTTTTGTTTTCTTGACAGCTGAAACCGTGACTATGTGTAGAACAGTCCTTGTGATTATGATTGATTTTCTTTTTCAGGGTGAAAGTTGTTCAGCTGATATGAAAGTCAGCGGTGAATCCAATCCTATTTGGCATCTCGTGAAAGAATGGAGAAAATTTTGCTTCAGAGTTCTGTCTGCTGTCTGTTCTGTGTGATCTTTTCAATTGTTACACCACAAAAATCAGTGTTAATATCACCATAAAGAGGTTGACACTAGCCCACAAATGTATAGAAATTCAGAGGTAAGGCTGAAATTCGACTTTAACCAACGCATGCTTAAGTATAGTAGCATATGTGACATGTAAGATCGTCTGATATCGATACCTCTTCTGTAGGGAGGGGGAAGACACAATTTCAGCCTTAACACTAAATTTCCCTCTTGTTAATACTATGTAATGTTCTCTTAGTTTTGGCTTTTTGTATAATTTAATTTGTTTCTTACTTTTTATGGTGATTACTTGGGGGTGGGGAGGGTGCTTTTAATCTACAGGCCTCATGTTGCTGATATTGCATCATCAGACCAAGATCAAGTTGAATTTGTGTTTGTCCTATGCATATGTTGCATACATTGTAACATCTCCCTTTAACCATTCTCCCAGAAGTTGTTAATATGTATTAGTGATACTGATATTTGCATTGCTGTTCTCTGTTTTGTCTCCTTTAAATTGTGACTAGAAAATATTAAGGGCCTTATTTCTTTACTAATGAATTGCAGCAACACCTCATTTTTTAAAAAAGAAACACTGGTTTTCAGTTACTTTTGAAGTCACTGAACTTACAGTGGGCCTGATCTCTAGTCAATGGAAGCTTTTCCTGGGTGCAATGAAGGAGTATACCCACTTGGTCTTATGTTCCCCTTTAACTCAAGACTAGCTTTAATTACGCTGTTAACGATGGCTTCAAGCCATAGTTTTTGCATACATAGGCATGGCAGAATTTGATTATTTTTTTAAATATAATATTGATGTTTATTTGTAAGTGTTTTTTCCTACTTTAGTGATTTTTTTACAGGTGCACAAAATTATGGATTTTAAGCATTTTTTGATTTCTGTAGATTTAAATATTGACAATTGCAGGAAATTATGGGGGTGCGTCAGAAAATGGGGCAAAGGGAGACAACAGTCAAGAGTAGACCTAAAGATTCAAAAAGTTAAAGCTTCATAGCCATTAAAACAAATTGTCAACATCATATGTTGAAATATACAAAAAAAAATCCTTAAATCAAACCCTGATAAGAAAATGCTGCTTGAGAACTTACTTTGCTTATCTGTAAATTTCAGTTATCAATGGAAATATTTTTTTCATATGTTTATGTATGGTAAAATTGACATTTACGGACATTGACCAATAAAAATCAAATCCTTCCAAGCGTATGTATATGCCATGTTGTCTTTGGGTGGGGGGAATCTAACAAAATGAGGGTGGAAAATGCTGACCAACCGTTAGCAACTGTGGAGCTAAGTGGCGCTCTGGTGATAAAGTAAGATTCCATTCTGGGATCAGAGGCTATAAGTGGATTGCAAAACGTATGTTTCAGTGAACCAGCATGTTGGATGATGGTTTCTTCATTCAATCCTTCTTCCCCGGAAGCTGGCAAATAATTTGATTTAAAAATACGTCGTGCTGGCCACAGCAGTGGTTTACCATTGGTATCCTTTTGCCATCTAGTTTGATGGGAAAAGCTATGGAATATTCCTAATACCTGCTGCTGTGAGAGCGCTTCTCCCTGACCCTTTTCTCCACATATAGATCCTCCTGTCTATGTCTAGGCTGCCGGATTGGTTTTCAGTTTTTGTTTGTTTGTTGGGCAGTACTTGGAAATTCCCCTGTGTCTTATCCCTGCCCCCAGGGCCGTCCCTAGTCATTTTGGCGCCCTATGTAGCCCCTGCCACGGATGTGTGTGTGTGTGTGGGGGGCCCAGGCCTCCATGAAGGAAGGAGGGGCTGGCCCCAGGCCTCTGTGGGGGGGTGGGAACCACCCACCAGCATGAGCCAGTGGAGCGGGTTGGGGCCGGGTCGCTCCACTTCCTGCCGTCTGCTGATTGCAGGCGGGCCCGACCCCACACTCACAGGGTGGCGGGAAGTGGAGTGACCTGGCCCCAACCCGCTCTGCTCTGCTTCCCTGGTTCCCAGCCTTGGAGCTTGGGGGGTTGGGAGGGAACCGCCCCCCAGCACTCACCGGCGGCACGGCTGGGAGCCGGCAATGTGGAGCGGGTTGAGGCCAGTTCGCTCCACTTACCACCGCCCTGTGAGTGCAGGCTCGACCCCTACTGCAGTCCTCAGGGGATGGGGTGCAGTGGGGGCAGGGCTGGGGCCAAGCGGGGGCGGAGCAGGGGCGGGGGCTATGGGGAAGTGGCGCAGGGGCTGGAGCAGTGCACAGCTGCGTACTTTGCGTATGGGTAAGGACAGCTCTGCCCCCCACCCATAGCCCTTCTGTAACACTTCCGCAGCTATGACACTCCTTGCCACTTTGACTGAGTAGGCCTGATCTTAGCTCCCATCAGAAGCTGTCATGTCCCTCTGAATGTCAGTTCTCCGGCATTACTTCAAAACACTTGGCTTACTGACTACACTTTGAGGAAGGTAGAACACCAGTAGCCTATAATAACAATGTACAGAAGTTAAAAGCATTATTAGGTGTTTGAAATCTGCTGGGCATGCTTTAAACATTTCTGTCTCTTGCAAATTTGTGGGTCTTTTTTAGCATTCTAGGATTTGGTTTTTGCTGGTTTACGTGTTCCTTAAACTCCTGTGTTGCCCACTTCAAGCTTTGTCAGCAGTGAAAAGCGTTACTAGGGCCTTGTATACACTGTCACTTTACAGTGCTGCAACTTTCTCGCTCATGGCATGTGAAACCTACCCCTCCCCCCGAGCACAGCAAGTTTCAGCACTGTAAAGCGCCAGTGTAGACAGTGCCCCAGCGCTGGGAGCCATGCCCCTCGCAGAGGTGGTTTTTTGTTTTTGTTTTTGTTTTTTAAGAGCTCTCTCCCAGTGCTCTGCCATGACTACACTAGCAACACTAAAGCGCTGTCACGACAGTGCTTTAGCATTGCTAGTGAAGACGTGCCCTAAGACAGAAGGCTAAATTTTGGTCTGATCTATATTGATAAAACTCCTGTTGAAGCCAAAGGAAAATGCACTTGTGTGAGAAGTATTTGGTCCCAAGGGCCTAATTCACCTGTCTTATCAGCAATAATATAAGTAATACTTAGCTCTTACATAGTGCTTTACATCCATACAGCTCAAAACACTTTACAAAGGGCAGTATCAACCCATTTTACAGAGAGGAAAGTGAGAGACAGTGGGGAAAGTAACTTGCCCAATGTCACCCAGCAGGCTGGTGGAAGAGCCAGAAATAGAACTCAGGTCTCCTGAGTGTGTCTGTGTAGATAAGCTTTAAGTGTAATGTGTTTTATATACATATATACTCCAGTCCTGGAGCAGTGATGGTCACAAACAGCATGGAGAACAATCCCCTTTTTCAGGAATTCCAGCCAAAACCATGGCCCAATTTCCAGGGAGCAACTCTGCTTCAAATAGTGACTTCAAGCAGAGCCCAAGGGAGAGAGAAAATGCTCAGGCTGCTCACACAGCTCCCCCTAGCCAGAACCTTGCATAACAAAGCTAACATCACACACATGTCTTCCCAAGACTGAACATTTACTCGCACACTGGAAGATGATCTTGTAAGATTCTGTGTAACAGCACCATCTGGTGATAACGGCCACAAAGTTATATTCCAGGAGGATCTAATGCTCTATCTGCTAGCCTACACTGTGCCTCAGTGTAAACAAGAGTAACTTCATGCAAGTAAACAAAATTACAATATTAATTTGGTTTGAGATCAGAATCACTTCCAGATACTTTAAAACAGAAAAGGGTGGAAATGGGTGGTACACATCTGGGACAAGCTATACTCTGAAGACGAGTATTTTCTTCTCAAATTGTGAGGTTTTAGAGAGTTGCTTGTGCTTTCCAAAATACATCTCTGCACTGTAATATCTTTATCACTTCCTTCATTTCACACAGCTTGTTCTTTGGGTCTGATCTGTCATCTCTTGAAGTAAAATAGTAATTCGCCTTTTAATACGAGTGAATAAACTGAGAAGTTTTAGACGTCCATTGTTTTGTGTTTGTTTAAAGTATGCAGTTAATGTTGTCATTGATTAAAACAAACACAATCATTCCCTTAGCCACTACAGGAGTGGTATTGTAATGGATCTGAAGTTTCCTACCCACCTGGACAAATAACAAAGAGCTGAGTGGCAGCAGCAGGAGGAGATAAGTGGTTTGTCTAATCCCTCTAACAGTCACTCCTCTTACTGAATGAGCACAGTGACAGTTTTGTAAACATATTAATGAAAAAAAGTTTGTATGCAGAGTGATGAATGGACTTGTGAGTGGTGAATTCATCCCAGTTTTTCTCTGCATCACGCTGGTTGCATGAAATAAGTCTTACAAACCAAAATGTAAAGAACTAATTATCACCTTTGCTGTTGTCAGAGAGGCAGAACCTTGCGGTCACAAACTGCAACCTGAAACACCGCCACTAACCAGTATATAGAAAATATACATTGTAAGACCGGATTTTCTCTCCCCCTCCCTCGTATTATGTGGCATATACTTTACTTCAAACATCTTTGTCTCTTTTATTATAAAGGGGTTCTGCCAGGCTGCAGATTATACACAAGATTATTGCCTCTGGAATTTCTGTAGCCAAATAAAGCATGGAGGGTGCTCCTGCCCTATGGCATCTTTTCTTCCACACAGGCTGTCTTTCCCTGGGACTCTGAGGCTCCCCACTGAAATGCTGGGGATCAGGCCTGTTGTGCTCGGTCAGTTATGGAGATCCAGTAGGCACAGGCGGCATGTGAACTCCCTCGTTTGGGGCGGCTAGCCCCTGGCCCTGCCCCTTCTGCCTGAGGCCCCTCCAATTCCACACCCCTTTCCTGTCAGAGCCCCGAGTTCCGCCCCACCCCCCAATAGCCAGAGAAGCCCTGGCCTGCTGGCTGGCCCAAGCACCAGCTGCCCCGAGTCCTGGTCCTCCAGCCCCAGGCACCTCAGCCTGCCCGCTCTAGGCACCGCCAACTTCTGGGGAGAGGCTGAGGGAGGGTGGGAAGAGGAGCAGTGTGGGCAGGGCCACAGGGGAAGAGTGGGAAACCGGGGAGGGGGGAAGAGGGGCTCAGGGTGGACCCGTGACCTGGCTCTTTGGGGAGGCGTAGCCTCACCTGTCCTACTATACCGACCACCTATGCCAGTAGGTAGTTAATACAGTCCCAAGATCCATCAATTCCTTTTATGGCTGCTACCTTTCAACCACAGGAGGACCCAGCCAAGAACAGCATGGCTTGGGCAGAAATCAGGCTGGCAGAGAAGGTGACAGGCTAGAATACAGGCTAGGGACCATAGTTCTGTCTGAAAGAGCCTGGAGTTTAGAAGTCTTGTTCCCTGCAAGCTCTACATCTTCCAACCTCCACTCGTCTTCTTCTCCCCTCCCACCTCTCTCCCCTGCCCAAAAAGCTTGAGATGTTACTACAACTTAACCTCCGAGTTTTTAGTCTCTCTGCCTGGCTGCTCGTCCCCCACTATCACCCTGCCTACCCAGAGATATTCTTTTTGGGAGAAAGTGATCTAGCCTTCTATTTTAAAAAAATAATCATAAAAATATCCTTACTTGTGTTAATCAACACTGTAGACTAAAACTATCACTCTGGTAGTTTTATTAATCTAATTTATGTGCAGAAAAAAATTAAAATTCTAATTTACTATTCACTTTTGTTAGTTTCCTTTTTTATTTTTTTCTCTTAGCTTGAACAATGAAAACATCCTTTTTAGTTTCATGCTTTTTCTATTCAATTTCATTTCATGTTCTTGTTCACTGACACAATGCTGCATAGTTTGCATTGTTGGCATTTAATTTTAAGGCATTTGAACTATCATCTGAATTTAAAAAAATTAAAAAATTCCATTAAACTGTTTTTTTGGCCTCAGACTTTGTAAAAGATTTGTTACAAAATCTACATTTTGGATCCAGTTTGACCTTGCAGTGTCCTCTTAAAATCAAATCAAAGATTTATAGATAATGGAAGACAACTATACTCATGATTGAATATGAATATTCATCTTCTGTGAATGTGAAATTAACAGGTGAGTTGCATTAGAACTTCTGCTATTTTAAAATAGGAAACCACAGAGGATTTTTCTTTCAATTACAGAAATATAATGCTGGTGTATGGGGCGATTGCCCCCCCGTAGAACATTGTATATTTAATATAAAATAAAATGCTGAGCAAAAGGAAAGATCTTTTTATTTCTTAAAATTGCACTTTAAAGAAATACCTTAAATATCTTTACAGAAGAAGTTGTTTCTTAAAATAGTAATAGTTAATACCCAGTATTTGAGTTGGGTCAGTGTTTGGATTCTCATGTACAGTTCTAACCAATTCACCTTAGAACCTTTACATTCATGCTGTAGCTAGTTGCATTTTTTGGTCGAACTGGAATATAAATATAGAAGGTTTTGGCTTAATTGTTGCAATCTCTTCCATTCATATCATACACAGTTCTTTTCCCCAGATAGTTTGAACCATTCTCAGCTGGTGCATGTTGGTATGCTGATTTACATCAGGTAAAGATCTGGTCCTGCGTGGTGTATAAGCTAAAATCGCAAGTGTGACTCGTGTTCATAAAATCTCCTCACATGGGCGCTGATGCTGCAAAATGTGAAGGCTTGTATATGCATATGTGTTTGCAGAATTGGGACCCTGCATATGTTTGGAGGGCTATCCTGCAAGATACTGAGGGCCCTCTGTGACTGCCTGCGATTGGTTGCTAGGATTTCCCAAGGTAAATGGTGTCATAGTTCTTTTGATGATTATATGTTACTTCAAACCGACTTTTCATCTTTTTCTTGTTTCTTTCCTTATTGCCCCTTTCCATATGACATGTTATGCCCCCTGTGTTTAATTTAAGATATCCATGAAAAATAGAGAGGCTTTCTATTTGTCATGGGAAACTTGGAGAAAATCCAGTGAGTGTACCATGGTAACAAAGTTACCCATTCTGGAAATTATATAAAATCAGACCTGGGGGTGAGATAGATCAGAGGCTTCATAATAGGATATAGAAGCTTTCGCTTCTAAGTCAGTGCTTTAGGTAGATGAACTGTTGTGTCCTAATAGGTGTGTTTGATCTTATGTGACCTTGCTTTGTTTACATCACTGTTGCTGTGTTTGCCAGCTAGGAGATCACTCAGCTTTCTTACCCAGCCATTTGAAACCAAATGGAACAGTGGGGGATCATTAGTACAGTAGAACCTTAGAGTTACAAACACCTCGGGAATGGAGGCTGTTCGGAACTCTGAAATGTTTGTAGCTTTGAACAAAAGGTTCTGGTTGTTCATTCAAAAGTTTACAACTGAACATTGACTGAATACAGCTTTGGAACTTAACTGCAGAAGAAAAACTGCGGCTTTTAATGTCTTAATTTAAATGAGACAAGCAAGAGAAAGTTTCCTTATCTTCTTAATTTTTTTAACTTTATTTTTTAGTAGTTTACATTTATCACAGTACTGTGCTGTACACTATTTGCCTTTTTTAAATTTATTTTTATTTTTTATTTTTTTCTCGTCTCTGCAGCCTGATTGTATACTTCTGGTTCCAAACAAGGTGTGTGGTTGACTAGTTAGTTTGTAAATGTGGTGTTCATAACTCTGAGTTTCTACCTTACATCATACTACAAAAGCCAGTGCACAAAGTAAATCTTTTAAGCCCTTGCAACTCAGCCAAATCAAAATGGATTTCACTGGATCAGTGAAAGGGATATCGGTGATCAAGAAACTATATTCCTTGCTGTCTTTCAAGGTTCTCACAAAAGAAAAACTTCTAATTCTCCGAACATATTTTAATTAAATACTAAATACTGCTACATTAATTGAATACATTTTTAGCATTGGAAAGATAAAACTCCTGCATCTTCCTCAGAGTAAAAAACATCCATTTTCTTGAAAAGGAAAAACCTCGCTTATAAAAAATGTTCAGGTCATAAACAGGAAATGAAACACTAGATAATCATTTACTACCAACTGATGTCATTCTTTATCTTGTTGGAGCAGGATTTAACAGCATCAAATGAAATGCTGCTGAAGGTCTATCCTGTGCTGCATGTGCTGCATTCAGCAACTTCAGCTGAAACCATTGCGAACCACCATTGTGAGTGACTGTTTTATTTTACACTGTAGACGAAACCTTACCTCTCAACCTACCAACAGAGGTGTATTAAGGTTTCCTGGGGCCCTGGGCCAGAGCAAGTGGGGGCCCCTCTCCACCCCTTCTGCCTGCGGTCCTGCTCCTGTTCCTCCCCTTCTGCCTGCAGCCCTGTCCACAGCCCCACCTCATTCTGACCCTTCCCCTGTGGCCACCCCCCATTCCATCCATGGTCTTGCCCCATTCCACCACCACCCCAACTGCGGCCCACAGCCCATTTGCTCTTTTCTGCCCCTTCCTGTGGCCCCAAGGCTGGAGAAGCTCTGTCCCCCTGCCACAGTCCCAGGGCCAAAGCAGGAAGTGAGAGCCCCTCCAGCCCTGAGGCTGCGGCAGGGAATAAGAGCTCTTCCAGTTCTAGGGCCACAGCAGGGTCTGGGTGCTGGGGATTCCCCTGCTGCCCTGCACTTCTGTGGGGGACTAGGGTCGGGGTGCTGGGGCTTTTCCCGCCCCAGTGCTTCTGTTGGGGACTAGGGTTCAGGCAGGGGTGGGAGGCTTTGCCCACCTGCCCTGTTTCGCTTGGCACTTCTGCTGGGGTCGGGCACTGGGGCTTCTCCCATCCCACCCTGCCCAGCACTTCTACTGGGGTCCCGAGTCAGAGCTTTGGTGCTGCCCCTGTCCACCCCATTGACTCTGCCAGGGCTCTGGGCTTCCGCTGCTCTGCAGTGGATTTCTGCTGGGGCTCCCTAGTTGGCCAGGGCCCCTGGGCACAGGCCCTGTTGGCCCACTGGATAATCAGCCACTGCCTACCAAGGCTCAAGTGTGGGGCAGAACATGTGACAAAGACCAAATAGGAGGACCACAGAGAAATGATTCATGCAGGACACTTTCAAATGCTGTGGGAACTATTTCTTTGGTGTAAGTGAGTCTTCTGTCACCTCAACAACATGATTATTTGTGATTTAAACAATGTTCAGCAATAAAAGTGAGGAGACATCAAATTTGTGTGGAACTGGAGGTAACTTTAGGACTTGACAAGTGATAATAAATCCCTTGCAGTGTGCTCACTGCACTTGAGAGTTATGGATAAGCTGTGATAGTCTGCTTTACTTCAAAAATGAACATCCTCTCAGGTACTTAAATTTATCATGGAGCCATAGAAAGGGAAGGGACCTTGAAAGGTCATCTAGTCCAGCCCCCTACACTGAAGTAGAACCAAGTATACCCAGAGCAGTGGTTCTCAATCTTTTTGGGCTCGGGACCCATTTGTAAATGTTTATGGCCTGTTGCAACTCAGTCAATAATCTGTGGGTGGAGGCCCTGGGGCAGAGCTGTAACTAGGCATTTTAGTGCCTGGGACAAGTAAGCATATGTGCACCCCCTACCAGAGGCAACACATGAGGGGGAGAAGCATGTAGGGTCACATACCCCCCCCTAGATATTTTGGTTGCCCTCCTCCCTCCCCCCCCACAACCCAGACAGGCTGGGTGGCCCATTGAGGTGAGTCAGGGTGGGGATGGCGTTCCCTCCCTGAGCCCTGCCATGTGGGGCTGGCCTGAGCTGCCTCTGTGGCTTTGTGCCCTGCCCCTGCGGCTTTGTGCCCTGGATGACTGCCCTGCTTGCCCTACCCCAGTTACAGTCCTGCCCTGGGGTGGTTTCAGTTGGATCTTAACTCTTTGGCACTCACCCACAGAGGCGGCTCCTGCAGCTCCTATGCTGTGGAGCTGGCTGGGCTTGGCTCTCTGCTTGGGGCACTGCATCCTCTGCGGTTGCAGCACTGCTCAGATTTGGCCCCTCCCCCATGACTGGACCAAATTTGCATGAGTGGAGTTGTGACCTAGCTCATGGGGTTCCAGTGCCACTCACTCAAATTTGGCTTATTTGCACTCCTGTCATCATGAAGATTGGGTCAAACCTGTGTGGTGCTGGGACCCCAGAGGTTGCTATGCTTGGAGCAGAGACATGAACCCAGCCAGCATCATGGGACAGGAGCCATAGGAGCTGCCACACGACCCTTTGAAACATTCTGGTGATGAATCATGGACTGAGAAACCCTGACCTAGATCATCCCTGGCAGATGTTTGTCCAACCTGTTTTTAAAAACCTCCAGTGATGGGAATTCCACAACCTCCCTTGGTAACCTGTCCCAGTACTTAACAAGCCTTATAGTTAGAAAGGTTTTCCTAATATCTAACCTAAATCTCCCTTGCTGTGAATTAAGCTGATTGTCGTACCTTCAGTAGACATGGGGAACAATTCATCACAGTTCTCTTTATAAGAGCCCTTAACATATTTGAAGACTGTTTTCAAGTTCCCCCCTCAATCTTTTCTCAAGATTAAACATGCCACGATTTTTTAATCTTTCCTCAGAAGTTATTTTCTAAATCTTTTTATATTTTTTATTGTTTGCCTTTGCACTCTTTCCAATTTGTCCATGTTTGTTAGTGTGGTGTCTGAAACTGGATACGGTACTCCAGCTGAGGCCTCATCAGTGCTGAGTAGAACAAAACATTACCTCTTGTATCTTACATATGTTTCTGTTAATTCACCTCAGAATGATGTTATCCTTTTTTGGAACTGCATCACATTGTTGGCTCATGTTCAATTTGTAATCCACTATAACCCCCAGATCTTTTTCTGCTGTACTATTGCCCAGCCAGTTATTCCCTATTTTCTGGTGTGCATTTGATTTTTCCTTCTGAATTGTAGTACTTTGCACTGGTCTTTATGGAATTTTATCTTGTTGATTTCAGACCAATTCAACCAGCTGTGCACCTACTTTATAGTAATTTCATCTAGTCTGCATTCCCCGGCAGGAGCGCTGGGCATGGGACAACTGCAGGCGGAAGGGTTGGGGATGGGTCCACACTTGCTCTGGCCCAAGGCCCCACAAAACAATTATCCACCTCTACCATGGCGTAACTTTCTTTTGAAAATGAAACTGAGTGGAGAAATGCTAGGGTGACCAGACTGCAGATATGAAAAATTGGGATGGGGTGGGGGGGTAATAGGAGCTTATCTAAGAAAAAAAACCAAAATCGGGACTGTCCCTATAAAATCGGGACATCTGGTCACCCTAAGCAATGCCTAAGTACCTTTAAAAATATGGGCCTAAACTCATAAACCTTTCATTCTAATTGTTACTTGACACGAATCTTTGTAGTTATATAAGCCTCTCAGCTAAAGGGAAATATTTCTTCTTTAAGAAGAGATGATTACCCTGTGTTGTGAACAATCCTGGTATTACAGTAGCAAAGGCGACAGTGCTAATCAATTCCTATTATATAGTGCTGTGAGGAAAGAAAATCCATTACAATGAACTATGGGAAACAATACTAAATCTTTGGCTGTACCAGTGGAGGCTGATGCAGCAGGGATTTTTGTTAAATGCTGCTGCTGGCCAGGTCTTCCCATTTCTCTGGAGTTTTGTGGATCAGAGGACTCCAAGGGCCTGCTCCTCCTTCCCCTTCCCAAAGACACCAGAATCCACAAAGGGACTAAAGCACTGCAATGTCTAACTGCAATGGAAAATCACTGCAAAAACTCTGGGGTTCACAAATCCTGAGTTAGGCCCCTAAGCTCCCTAGACAATGAAAGGGGAGTGATAGGGTGCCTTACAGGGTGATCAATGAAGCCAGCATGCTGGTTGGCTCCTTGCCTAAGTTAGCCAATGAGAGGTGCCTCTCTCTGCTTGTGACCACAGCCACGCACACTTCTCCTGCAGTCAGGTGGCTTAGGCACCTAAGTCCTTTCTTGTGAAGCTGAGTTAGGTGCCTGCGTCACGCCACACAAAATGGCCTCAGGCAGCAGCAGTGCCCACCTTATAACTTTTAACCCAGTGGTTAGAACACTTGCCCAGGATGAGCACCCCAGTTCATTTCTCCCCTTTGCCTTAGGGAAAGAAAGGATTGTGAACAGCGGTTGCCAGCTCCCAGCAGAGTGCTCTAGCTACTGAGCTATGGGAAATTCTGACGTGTGGCTCCCTCAGTCTTTCCTGTTGAAGCTGTTCCACTGCAGAAAAATAATTATTAAAGTTAAGATTTTTTTATTTTTAGTAAAAGTCACGGACAGGTCGTGAACAAAAAACAAAAATGTATTGGAGCCTATGACCTATCTGCAACTCTTACTAAAAATAACTGGGGCAGGGACTGATAGCCCAAGCCCTACTGTGGGGGGGGGGCTGACAGCCCGAGCCCGATCACCATGGGCGAGGGCACAGCCCTTTTCTCTGGCCCCAGCTGTAGCCACTGACAGCAAAAGCCAAAAAAGTCACAGAGGTCTGGTAAAGTCACGGAATCTGTGACCTCTGTGACTAAATCGAATCTTTAATAATTATAGAATAACTGGGCCAAAGAAAGAATGACTCTATAGCCTGGTAGTTAGCACACCCACTAGAGAGGTGGGAGATCCAGAGTCCAGTCCCCCTGCTCCAATGACTTATTAATTAATGTGGGAGATCCATATTCAAATCCCTTCTCCCTCCATTACCCCGAAAGTTAAGGTGTCTAATAAGTTTGGGCACCACAGTTAGGTAGCAGCTGAGTAGGAGTTTTGTGGATCACATTGGAGCCTAAAACTAGGACTGGGCCTAAAACTGGGGTTTAGGTGGCTAAGTACCTCTGTGGATCTGGGCTAGGGTTACCACCCAGCTGGTGTTTGACCAACCTGGCTGTTTTTTTTATGTATATGCCAGTTGCCAGAAAAATAATTTAATCTGCCCTTTTTTTTTTACAAGGGTCTAAAGATTTGCATTGTTATCACAATATACATTGGGATATCTAATGTTAAAAGTTTCTGTGCCCAGCTAAAGATGCTGCAGTGTTCCCACTTCCACAGCTTAAGTAAGAAAACTATGTCATCAATCTTATATGTGTTATCTCTCTAGATACTATAAGTAGCTGTTGAAGGTGGGAGGGGGAAAGATATTGCAGAGTTGGCCTGTGGTTGGGGGTTGAGGTTGTGGCAGGCTTGCCTTGTGTGTGTGTAGGGGTGGGAGGGAGGAGGTGCCATGTTTTTCACATTTGAACAGAGGTAACCCTAATCTAGGCCCAAGTTCATAGTGTTAGAAACCTGATTACTTGGTTACCCTCTCCAGAATGAGCTGGATTGGGCCTTAGTTCATTCTGGGAGGGAAAGGGAGCCATTTCAGAATCTGGCCTGTAGAGGGCTCCATGATGCCTGTTGAACTAGAAAATGAAGTGACTGTCACGCAGGGGGGCTTGGGTGTATGTGTCTGACTGTGAGCAACAGGCAGGAGCTGTCTGTGAACGGAAGGCTGGGAAGCTGGCCCTGAAAAGCAGGCTGTTGCTGTCAGGGACCAGATTTAATAGTAGCAACAGCAAGCAGGGGGCATGAGGCAACTGCCTCATGTGGGTGACATGACAGCAGATGGCAGGATGGACGTACATGCCAGTTTTAAATGCTTTCTGAGAGAAGGATGGACTAGAAAGGTTACCTCAGGTACTGGGCCTGAGAAACCCAGGGGGCACAGTTAGCTTGGTACACACTCTGCTGGACAGCCCCCCTGGTTGATTTTGGAAGTATTCTTAATCTGTTTATGTCTTGTATCATTGGTATTTATGTGATGGCTGCTATCTTGTCTGACACACTGAGGTTTGAACTAGGGATCTCCAGAGCCTAAAACAGGAATCAGCAACCTTTCAGAAGTGGTGTGCCGAGTCTTCATTTATTCACTCTAATTTAAGGTTTCGCGCACCAGTAATACATTTTAATGTTTTTAGAAGGTCTCTTTCTATAAGTCTATAATATATAACTAAACTATTGTTGTATGTAAAGTAAATAAGGTTTTTAAATTGTTTCAGAAGCTTCATTTAAAATTAAATTAAAATGCAGAGCTCTCAGACTGGTGGCCAGGATCCAGGCAGTGTGAGTGCCACTGAAAATCAGCTCGCGTGCCGCCTTTAGCACACATGCCATAGGTTGCCTTCCCCTGGCCTAAAACATGAGTTGCTAAAGCACCATAGTTAGGGGCTGTAAAAAATCCTATATACTGCAGCTCAGGCACAGAGTGGGCCCTGTAACGCACCAGTGGGCTACAATTACTCACTTTTCACAGGAACCCAAAAGCCTGGTGCTTGGAGTGCTGTGGTTTACTACAACACTCACAGCGGTACCGTTGTGATGCTGATTAGAATAGCAGGATGGAGGTTCTCTCCATAGATCCACTTCTAGTCCTTCTTGTGGTTATCAACTTCCCATTGGGCTAAAACTGCACCAAGCTGTGCTCTTTTTTCTTATACCAGAGTTAAAAGTAAGTTATTGCACAGATATAGAAAAGACTTCACCTCCTCACTCACCATCTCTTACTGGTATTAAAAGAATGTAGAGGTAACCCTGTAATGTACTGGCTTATGTGTCTGTTACGATTATCTTCTGCCTTCCTCCGATACAGCCCTGATGTCCTAGGTGATAAGAGCAAAGAAAGATGAGTTTTAAGCTTTGGTTTAAACTTGACAAAAGATTCATCCCAGGTTAATGAGGGTGTAAGTAAGTTTTATAGGTAAGAGATAAAGTAAGCACAAGATAGGTGAAATTGTAGAACTTAAGAGGTGGAAAAACTTGTCTAGATCCATCCACCTGCCAATGCACCATTGAAAATGACATGAAGCAGTCTTAAATTGGGAGAGAGGCTAGTCACTAGTCCTGTAAGTCCAAAAGAGAAGAGGATGTGTCTTAGGCACTGGTTGAGTGAGATGGTCTTATAGAAGAGCAAAATTGTCCAGTTGCAGGAATTTAGGTGGCAGCTGAGGAGGTGTTTTGTGGATCACCATAATGCCTAAAAACAGGACTTTGGTGCCCAAGTACCTTTGTGGATCCAGGCCTAAAAGACACACACCAGGAATATCCCATCAGTAACAGCCCATCTCTTTTTTTGTTGTTAGTATTTAATTTATGATATCCTCATACATAGATAATGAAAAGCCAGTTCTGTAATGTAGGAACAGCTGTTGCAGATGGGCAGAGGACAGATTAAGGCAGAATTCCTATGTCTAAGGGATGCCTGATACTATGGTGAGTCAGTAAGAAATCCTGAGTCATTCACACTTTGCATCGAGGGTGCATTTATGAATAATTTATAAAAGATTAATAATTAATGAATATCATAGGCATATTAAAGGAATGAAAAGTTATGTATTATAGATAGCTACAAGCATCTATTGATCTGTTGGCCTCTGTAACAATTGACTGACCATTTATTAAAACATCAGTTAATCATTTATTAACCCTTTATAAATGATTTATAAATGGACCTTTAATATAAGGTATTGGGGAATTGGAATAGAAGTAATACTTAGGGCTAAGTATTATACAGAACTTTTTATGCATGGATCTTAAAACACAGTACTAAGGAGAGTAAATAGCCTCATTCCCATGCTACAGATGGGGAAACAGAGGCACAGAGAGGTGACATGGGAGGAAGCGTCATGGCAGAAGATGAGAAGTTGAAATCTTGCTGAATCCAGGTACCATTTAATCTTTCTCCTCCCATACTAGTCAGACTGATTGGGTGGGGCGGGGCATGGTGGGGTGGGGGACTCATCAATATACATGTAGCACTGCAGACAGCAAATATATCAGGTATAATTAAAACCTGATATAAGCAAGTGCAGCTTGTTTGAAATTAGTGTAATTGCACCTGCTTATGCCAGATCTGAATTTGGCCTATGCTGTATATTGCTGCCCACAGATACATAGGACTAAAAAAGAGAAATCCCTGACGAGCCCCTTCTCTCCATTGAAGCAATGCAGCAAACCCATAGGAACAGGAGTGCCTCACAAACTAATGAAGCAAGTGTCCAACCATGTCCAAGACGAAAGAAAATTAAATTAATTGGTGGTGTAATTTCTTTTGCTGCAAATACAGGACCAAATTCAGAGATGGTGTAAGCAGTTGCCACATCATTGAAACTAATGGAGTTACAACAGCTTACATCATCTTTGAATTTGACTCATAGAGCGTGGTTACTTGAGTACAAAACAAAACTTGGTATGCAATAGCTATATGCTAGTGAAAACTCTGTCCTTGATTCTTAGTTAGACAGCTCACCAGAAGGTGACAAGTTATGTTTACTGCAAGGCAATTTAAATGACAATGATGTAATTTATAATGGTCTATTCCACAGCATTTGGTAGGTTGAAAAAAGCTAATTCATAAAGACGTTAACTCACAGAATGACTTGACAGGATAATAGTCCTCCCATTAAACACGTAGACCTGGATTTTATATACCGCAAATATAGTTTTTATTGTTTAAGAGATAAAGGGCAAGATATTCAGAAGAGTCAATCATTCACAACTACAGCTGGGAGTCAATTGCAGGATCCCAGTGCCTCTAAAAATCAGCTCCTGAATTAAGGCCAGTTTATTCTAAAATTAGGTTGGCCAAGTAGAGGAGACTGAAAGGCTCAGGATATTGCTAATAGAAGACATGGAACCCTTTAGCTCCAGTTACTGGTTACAATCCACCTTGGATTTCTAGTGACTTCAGCTGGTTGAGAAGTATTCCCCCCTCCCCCAGCAGAAATTTGCAAAATGAAAAAAATTTGACCAAAACCAAAATATTTCTATTTGGAAATGCTGTTGCAGTGCCCATTGGAGTTGGAGTTCGCTTAACTCCGGCTCCCACTCCGTATTGGCCAGGCTCACCTGCTCTCCCTGGTTTTGGGTGTTTCTTTTTTTTATGAAAAATCTAAATTTTCTGTTGGAAGCAGACACTTTTCCCAAAGCAATGTTGTTTAACTGAAAACACAATTTTCTGTCCCCAAACAGTTTTGATGGAATATTTTCGATTTCCCCTAATAGTGACAAAAAGTTGTTCCAATATGTTGGCTGCCTAATGACATATATGAAACTCATTGGTAATGGAGAAGTTCCTAGTGAACAGGTGTCCACAACTTAAAGAAAAACACCTTTGTGATTGGCACTTCCTAATTTGCCCTTTCATTTAAGACCAAAGAATGAACGGATCACAGAGACTGAAGTGTTCTTTCACCCCCATCGGTGCTCCCTCACAACAGAGCTGAGAGATGTTTGTGAGGCAGTGTTTATTGCTGTCACCTGAGTAGGACCCAATTTATGCTCTAAATCACACCTCTCAAAGTTACCTGTTTTGCGGGACATTGCTCATTTTAGTCCCAAAGTTCCTTCCACCTCAAGTGAATTTAGTGCCCCCTCATTTATTGCTGAAAATTATTTACATCAAAATAAAGAATCATAAAAATGGGAGTTGCAGAAAGAGCTATTTACATTAATGGAGGGAATCCAGCAGCATTTTACTCTTCCTGCTGAATGATTTGTTTGTCTCTTCTTCCTGGGTCTTTCTCACACTTTGTAGCCCATGTTTGAGCCGTGGCAGGGTGAGAGTTGCAGTTGAAATAGTCTCCGGTGCTGCCAAGCCATCATCTTTCATAAATGTTCAACTGATGGAAAAAGTAAAACAAACAAACACAAATACTGAAAAATTCGACTTGCCCAGTAATGTGAAGTCACCTTTGTCAGTCTCTAGTTATGAGTTTATCCTTTTCACTAGAAGCTTTTCAGGTAAACTCTAAATACACTGTTTCAGAGTAGCAGCCGTGTTAGTCTGTATCCACAAAAAGAACAGGAGTACTTGGGGCACCTTAGAGACTAACAAATTTATTTGAGCATAAGCTTTCATGGGCTACAGCCCATTTCATCAGATGCAGAGAATGGAACACATAGTAAGAAATATATATACATACAGAGCACATGAAAAGGTGGAAGTAGCCATACTAACTGTAAGAGGTTAATTAAGATGAAGTATTATCAGCAGGAGAAAAAAAACTTTTGAAGTGATAATCAAGATGACCCATTTTAGACAGTTGACAAGAAGGTGTGAGGATACTTAACATGGGGAAATAGATTCGATATGTGTAATGACCCAGCCACTCCCAGTCTCTATTCAAACCCAAGTTAATGTGATATACGCCATCATGTGCCAGCAATGCCCCTCTGCCATGTACACTGGCCAAACCAGACAGTCTCTACGCAAAAGAATAAATGGACACAAATCTGATATCAGGAATCATAACATTCAAAAACCAGTAGGAGAACACTTCAACCTCTCTGGTCACTCAGACGTTAAGGTGGCAATTTTGCAACAGAAAAGCTTCAAAAAAGACTCCAATGAGAAACTGCTGAGCTTAAATTAATATGCAAACTAGATACTACTAACTTGAGTTTGAATAGCAACTGGGAATTTGAGTCTCAAACTCAAATGACCATGAGGGCCACATGAGGACTAGTGCATTGAACTGAGGGCCCATCATTGACATCCCCCCCTTGCTGCCTCTGGCTCTGCCCCCACTCCAGAGGCGTAGCGAGCGCCCTCCGTACCCTCCGACCGGAGGGGGCCCCTCAAGGAAGGGGGCCCCTAAAAGTGGCAAAAAAAATGTAGGGTATAACTAGGTAAGTGACATTTATTGACGCTATTGCACAATCCATGTCGGTTTTACTGACAAAACCGTGAAGTCATTATGATACATCATAATGCTATTGGCTACATCAGTTGTCTGTCGGTCAGTTTCGAATTTTAGTTGGACCCATTCAAAGAATGTGTATTTGCGTTCATAATGGTGGTCGGCAGATAAATGTTATTAATTTAGTTGTTTAGTTTTTTATCGTTTCCAATGCAGAAGCGTGCTTTGTGATGTCTAAGAGAATGTATAAGAGCGGAGCTAGTAAACGAAAGGCAGCAAAAGATGCCGAGAAGGAACTTGAGAAAATTCCAAAGTTGTCAACGTATTTTGCCCTGCAATCCAACGTACAGGTACAGGCACATGAAACGGACAGTGCTAGCTGCAACGAATCGTATCCAGAAGTATCCAGAAGTGCTTCAAGTGAGGTCGAAGGTGAAGCCAGTTGTTCTACCAAACAAACTGTGACAGATATTCCATCTGCTGCCGAGAAAGAAGTATCTGAATCTGAACCACTGACTGATAATCCAGGAGATTGGCCGTCTATAATATCGGACAGGCAAGTGTGTGACATTGTTGCATGTGGCCCACCGCAGCAGAATGAAAGTTACGAATTTCCATTTAACGAGGAAAGAAGGAGGTTCACAAGTACTCATTTCTATCGAACCATGGCAAATGGCAAGAAAATAAGACGTTCATGGTTAATGTACTCAGTTCAGAAAGATGCCATTTTTTGTTTTTGTTGTAAATTATTTGGCACTGGCGACATACCGCTACGTCGTGGAACATCTGCTTGGAAAGCACTGTCAAAAAGACTTCAGCAGCATGAAACAGACAAAGGTCATCAAGACTGTATGGTGAAATGGTTTGACCTTCAGTCAGGCATAGTAAACCGTACATCTATTGACCAACTCGAATTGCAGGCTTTACTGAAAGAAAGAGATTTCTGGAGAAATGTTGTCAAACGCATTGTTGATGTCATTATTTTCTTGTCCGAAAGAAACTTGGCATTTCGAGGAAGTAATGAAAAGCTCGGAGATCCTTCGAATGGCAACTTTTGGGGACTGTTTGAATTGCTTGCAAAGTATGATACTGTCCTCAGCGAACTTTTACAGAGGATTAAGAAGGCAGAGACACATGTTCAGTACCTCAGTCCACAGATCCAAAACGAGCTGATTCAACTTGTTGCCAGTAACATTCAAGAGGCCAACATAGCGCAGCTTAAAAAAGCAAAATATTATTCAGTTATTTTGGACTGTACTCCCGACGTGTCACATGAAGAACAGATGTCCGTGGTGTTACGCTTTGTTGAATGCAACGGTGAAGATGGTGTCAATATTCGTGAAGTGTTTGTTGGTTTTCTTAATGTTCATGATACAACTGGCGAGGGCTTATTGGAAGCGTTTCTTGAAAAGGCAAACAACTTAGGAATAGACATTGCTGACATGAGAGGCCAAGCTTATGATAACGGCGCAAATCTGAGAGGAAAGAATAAAGGAGTTCAAGCCCACATGCTAGAAATAAATGACCGTGCCTTGTATGTACCATGTGGAGCTCACACTTGGAATCTTGTGATCTCAGATGCGGCAAAGTCATCGAAATATGCCGTTGACGTTTTTGGTCTGATTAACAGAATATGTGTTATCTTTTCTTCTTCACCTTCACGTTGGGATATACTTCAAGAACATATGCCAATATCTGTTAAAGGGTTATCGGACACTTGTTGGGAGTCGATAATTGATGCTGTGAAGCCATTGCGTTATCACCTTGAAGAATTGTGCAATGCTTTGTCATCTTTGCGAGAATATGCGCTTGAAAAGAAAGATGGCAATACAGCAACAGAAGCTGGTGCGCTTTTAGACCATGTTACTACATGGCCTTTTGTTCTGACTGTGTACACGTGGTACGATATACTATTGCACGTCAATAAAACCAGCAAATTAATTCAGTCACCAGATGTGTCAATTGACGTACTGCAGGCAGAAGTTGGTGCTACAATGAAATTTTTGGAAGACTATTGAAATACAGGATATGACTCTGTGGTCACAAATGCACGTGAAATAGCAGAGCATATGGGTATTGAGCAGGTGTTTCCAGAAACCAGAGTGCGACGTAAGAAGAGAATGTTTGATTACGAATGTGCTGATAATTCGAGTCATCCTTCTGCCGAAGAAAAATTCAAATCGCAGTTCTTTCTTGTTCTCACTGGTCAGGCCATATCTTCTGTTTCGTCATGATTTGACCAACTCGTGGAGTGGTATAAGTTGTTTGGATTTCTGTACAACACTAACAGCCTGAAGCAGTGTCACAAAGAAAATGAACTGGAGAATCACAGCAAAAATTTTGAAAGAAAAAGGGGAGACATTGATGCCAACGAACTCATAATGGAATTGAATCGTTTTATTTATGTCATCGAGAAAGAGAGAGGACTTGTCACGGCAAACAATTTTTTAACATACATATACAAGAACAGCCTTCAGGAGATATATCCGAATCTTTGCATTTGCATCAGAATTCTTCTGACCACACCAGTTACTGTCGCTGGTGCTGAAAGGAGCTTCAGCAGAATGAAACTGATCAAGAATATCCTGCGCTCAACCATGACAGATGACAGGCTTTCTGCGCTTGCAGTTATCTCAATCGAAAACAAGATTGCCAGATCTCTGGACTATGACTCATTGATTAACCAATTTGCGGAGAACAAGGCTCGAAAGAAGCGCTTTGCGTAAATACGGAATACATGTACACTGTAGGCCTATGTATACATAATATGAACCCTGTATATTGTATAAAATAAATACCGCATTCCAGTTTCTGCATTGTAAGGGGCCCCGAACATATGTTCAGAGAGGGCCACGTTCTTTGCTGCTATGGCCCTGTCCCACTCCACCCCTTCCATTAGGCCCCGCCCCTGCCTGCCCCACCTCTTGCCACCCCTTCCCTGCCCCAATCCAACCCCTTTCCCGAAGTCCCTACCACAATGCTGCCACCAGGCAGTGCAGAAAGGGTGCAGGGTGTGGTGGGGGCTCAGAGCAGGAAGTTGAGGTGCAGGTGGTGTGCACGGTGTGGCGGGGGCTCAGGGCAGGTTGTTGGTGGGGGGGATGCAAGAGGGTCAGGGGTGCGGCAGGTGGCTCAGAGCAGGGAGTGCAGGAGGGGTGCGAGATGTGGCAGGGAGTTCAAGGCAGGGAGTTGGGGTGCAGGAGGGGTGTGGGGTGGGGCAGAGGGCTCAAGGTAGGGAGTTGGGGTGCAGGAGGGGTGTGGGGTGGGGCAGGGGGCTCAGGGCAGGGAGTTGGGGTGCAGGAGGGATGTGAGATGTGGCAGGGGGTTCAGGGCAGGGAGTTGGGGTGCAGGAGGGGTGTGTGGTGGGGCAGGGAGCTCAGGGTAGGGAGTTGGGGTACAGGATGTGGGCTCCAGCCCAGCACCACTTAGGCTCCCTGCCTGCCCTGGCCCTCGGCTCCGCGCTGCTCCATTCTAGGAAGCAGCTGGAACTGTGTCCCTGCAGCCCCTAGGGGCGGGGAGGGCTCAGGGTTCTGTGTGTGCACTGCTCTTGCCACTCCTCTAGGTACCTCCCACAAAGCTCCCATTGGTCGCGGTTCCCTGTTCCCGGCCAATGGGAGCTGTAAGGGGTGGTGCCTGGAAAAAGGTAATGCAGGAGTCCTCTGCCTCCTTCCCCCTCCACCCCCGGCCCAAAGGGGCGTGCTGCCAGCTGCTTCAGACAGCAGTGCGGAGCTTGCAACGCCACAGGGGGCAATCCTGTGGGACGCGGAGAGCTTGGCAGGCCATACTCAAGAGCCCCATGGGCCATGTGTTTGAGACCCCTGCTTTAAGGCTTTTAAGAAAAGGCTTGCCAGTATAACAGTAGATGCATATCTATACAGACAAACCTTCCTAGTGTCACCAGCAAAAAAGTATTTTTTGCAAGTATAGCTTATACCAGTTTCTTCAGTGAAATAAGCTATACCAGCCAAAGCACTTTTATGCTGGTATAGACTGAGGCTATGCTAAGGGTTTTAGTGGCATGGTACTGTAAAAAAAATAAAAAATAAAAAAATCAGTCCCTAACCGTCATTGTTATAGCAGCAGAAGTTTTAAGTTTAGACCTGCCCTGAGTTTCAAAATGGTGATGTGGTATTCCAGACTGTGAAATAATAGTGGTAATTGATATTTTCCTTGCCCTTTCAGTTTAGTTTACAATTTGGGGGGGAGGGGAAAATACATCCAATTGTATTTTAGTTTATAACAGAAACGATTAAAAATGAAGAATGTTGTGGTTTCAGACCATTAGTGAGCTTCTGTAGCTTGAAAAACACTTTGATTTTTAAAATTATATCTAGGAGACTGTTAGTTCATCCTGTGGTTTTAGTGCTTGGAGGTGGATTCCCCACATCATTCAAAGCAATAGAGCAAGTTAGGAAAAAACAGTCCCTGCCTGTGGTTAGTGCAGTTACTATTGTCCTTCAAGATTTGTAATGCTTTGAGAATTATTCTCCATACACAGATCCACAACTCTCTGTGCATAAGCACAATACACTGGAATGTCTCAGCATTGGGGATCCACAGATTAGAGATTTGTTTGGTATGTGTTGACAGATAGAGCCGCCATTATAGTCTGTCTCATCAATGTGCCACAGATAATGGGGCTGTCTCATGTACTTCCATTCATTTGACCTCAATGGAAGCACTGTTAACAGTTTCACTGCAGCGAGGTCCAATGAGAGTTGAGTAATACTGCCTCATGGCCTTCCATTGATGGAGATGGTATGATCTCAATGGAAGAGTCATAAAGATTCCATTCAGACTGACAACTTCAATCAAACTACTGTTTGAAAGAACAAGCCAAGGGATTTTAATCTAGCAAATCAATGTTATAATAACACTGTGGGATTGACCAGACCTGAGTAGCCGCCATGGAATCCCTTAAGTTTGAATTTCCAGGTTTTGGGGTAACTAAGTCTGACACACAAAAACAAACAAATGTTGATGTCTCATGGAGAAACAACCTACTTAGAACAACTTCTCTTTATGAGCCAATATGTATATTTTATTTGTCTTCCCTCATTTTGAAGGCCTGCTGCAATTGAAGTCAATGGGAGTTTTGCCATTGATGTCAATGGAAATAGGATCAGACCCTCAATTCCTAGGAATCTTCCCTGTGTAACGCTGACAGACCCCGGTCATCAGTGTGCAGGATTGAACTAGGGACCTCTTAGTGTGGTGTTTAGTGCATAAGCCTCTATAGTATGAGCTAAAAGCCAAGGAAGTGCATCCGGAGTTTCAGAGTCTTCCCAGTTGAAATCCCGGACGAGCCCCCACTTGTCATGCCGACAGACCCCAGTCATCAGCGAACCAGGTCCTCTGGAGCTTAGTGCATGAGCCTTTACTGCATGAGCTAAAAGCCAACTGGCTGTTAGCTAAGGTTGTAGAGCAGACTCATTTTATCTCTCTCTCTTTAAGTGGTCTTGGTGCCACTAGATAGGACAGAACATCACACCCAGAAGGTGTATGGTTTACACTTGCACATACAAATGTTTAACATTGAAGTCGATGGATTTCTAGGTGTGCATGAAACATGTAAAATGTTCCTAAGAAAAACAATTCTGTTTTCATAGAATTAAAAAACAATTAAAAGAGGAAGAGAAATATATGAAGTACGTGCCCATGCAGAAATACTTGCAAAGAGAGATGTTCCCCCATGCTATGGTGGGATCCCTTTAAATACTGCAATCTGTGGCTGGTATGCATGTGTACCACCACTCCCTGCTGGATGGAAGCAGAGCTTCTCAAATGTATGTCATCGGCCTTATCTTGCTAAGAGCTATTATTATTCTTTGTATTGCACTATTGCCTAGAATCCCGTCATGGGTCAGGACTCCATTGTACTAGGTGCGTTACGAACACAGAACAAAAAGACAGTCTTTGACCCAAGGAGCTTGCATCCAAGAGAGATTACCCTTTGAAATCTTATGGTAGAAACCTGAGATTTTGGAGTAGGAGGATCTGAGTTCTATCCTCTAGCTTCTATTAAGATCTGAGTGACCCTGCAATGCAACATAGTGAGAAACCGGAAGTCCTGGGTGGCACGTTTTTTTTTAATTATTATTTGAACAGAATTTTTGATGGTTAATGTATAACACTGGAAAATCCCCAATTCACCAAAATCCAGCTAACCAAAATTCCTAGCTAAATGAAGCCGTGGGGTGTGTGTTGGAGCAGTATTGTTCTCTACATTACACTTTGAGCTCCCCATACTAGTGCAGAGAAGAATTGCTGGACAGCTGCCGTGATGCTGGTTGGCAGAGGGAAGTCTGAATTCTGATTCCCAAATCCTGGAATGCAGCGAAGTCAGATGCCAGCGGTTTTGTAATCTGGCTGTAAAAGGGCCATCTTAGTCTGAATGCTGCTCTTCCAAAGTTGCCCAGTCTGCCAAGCCAGATGATACCCCTAAAACAGTCTCTTAAGATATTTCGCAAACCCCAGTTTTTCAAAAGGTCCGTAGTGTTTTTCTCTGCCATCACTAGCATTGCATATGGAGACTGGATGCCCATTTTGTTGCCTGAAACCTCTGAAAAGTTAAATAGGGCCCAAGAAGCAGTGTAGGATAGGCCTTCCAACAAGCACACAAATAAGGTCTCTGGTAGCCTGGTGCAGTAAGATGAGTCAATGAGCTAGATTTGTAAAGCAGCCCCTGAGACAGTTGCAATCCAGAATCTCAATCAGCGATGATTTTGTGAGTCCCCAGTCCGAAATCCTTTGGCCACTTTTACTTTAGGCTTTGAAAGAGCTTATAGTTCATAAGTATTCGAACCCTGTCTGAGAGCCTTTGTGGAGCGCCACTAGCCTTTGCTTCAAACAGTTTTTACCAAGCTCTGTTGGAACGATTGCTACAGGATAGCATGTCCGTGTTGATGGCATATGAATTATTACTATTAATGGGGCATGTAGTGTTGTACAAAACAAAGATGCCACCATCCCTGCTATGAGGAGTTTACATTTAGGTTGCAGTACCTGCAATAACCCACTTCGTCATTCTTCTCCTTTCTACCTTTCTCCTGTTTCTACAGGAAAACAAATGTCTACCTACATTCTCTTTGAGAGAAACCGGCCAGTTAATTTGGTTTAACTCAGGCACCATCTTCCACATCTTGGAGTTAAAAATTCATTGGAAGTAAGCATCACTTGTTGACCCCTATATCTGTGGTGTGGAAGCATTCTCTACACCATTATCCTAGTTTTACACTGCTACAGATGCACTGATTTCTCTGGAGACACACTGGCATAAATCTGGTGTGACACACGGCCAGAAACTCCAAAGGAGTTGGTGTGACTAACATCTGCCCTTGGGCCGTAGTCTAGAATTTGGAAGCCTGGGCATGATCATTTCCGTGGAATCCAAGTAATGGGTCACCTGTGGTTTAGTGTATCTGCTGCCAAAGGTCATTATTTATTAAATTATACCTTCCCTAATGTGTTTTGGGTTTTTGTTCTGTTTTGTTCTCTTCATCTAGGGTGGAATGCTGTTCCCACTGAAGTCAATGGGAATTTTGCCACTGACTTCAGCGTGGCCATGATTTAACCCCAAGTATCTGCCTAAAATCTTAGGGCCTGATTCTGATTTCATGTACTCTGGTTTTACATCACTGAAAATCCATTGACTTCAGTGGAGTTATTGCTGATGAACTTATATAATAGAAAAACACTGCCCCTTTCAAAATCCTTAGCAAGTAAGGGTGACCTCCTGCAGGTCGTACTCAGTTCACAGGTAAAACCTCCAGTGAGGTCTGATGGAGCTTTACCTGAGTAACCTCCAAGAAGGGACTTCAGGACCTGACCCTCTTACCAGTTCAATTGCGGACCAAATCAGTAGTGACTGAAAGTCACTGCTGTCTAGTAGCTGATCAGTGGGGTGTGTGAAAAGAGTTGGTGATCTCTCTTCAGCACCTAGCAGACAAACATCTACATTGCAACAAGCAGCATCACAAAGGGCACCAGCTGAAGCTTCTGCTGATGGATTCAACATGGGGACAGAATTACCCTTTTATGAATCCAGACAATTCCCTTAATTCACAGTTGAGGCATGCTTGTGGGGGAGGGAGAGGAGATTTTGCGTTGCTGCTGTCTACATGTTCACTGTGTGACTTTGTACAGTTCTCTTCATTTTCCGAAGGTGTCAGTACAGTACCTTGAAGCAACATTATAAGTTTTCTAAAAATTATTATTCAACACATATACACTGTCAAGTTCTCAATAATACTGCTGATATCTACATCAGGAAAAAATAAATACTTCTCATACTCTACTCAACCTTTAATTTACAATAAGAGTCTTCATTATCCTCCATATTTTTGAAACCAGGTCTTGTCATCTGGTTCATATGAGATGCCATTTCCCAGCCCTTGTAGTCTATGCAAGAAATGTACCTGTTGTCCAGACATAATGGGACAAATTTATCCCAGGAATAAGCCATATAAAGTGAAAAGAACAGGAGTACTTGTGGCACCTTAGAGACTAACACATTTATTTGAGCATAAGCTTTTGTGGGCTATAGCCCACTTCATTGCATCTGATGAAGTGGGCTGTAGCCCACGAAACCTTATGCTCAAATAAATTTGTTAGTCTCTAAGGTGCTACAAGTACTCCTCATTCTTTTTGCGGATACAGACTAACACGACTGCTGAAACTTGCCATATAAAGTGAATGGATCTGAGATGCATTTGCCCAATACTTTTGTTAAGGTCAATTTAAAGTTTGATTGGGCTGAGCTGTCAACTAGGGAATGTGCATGCTGGATTTACAATTTGGTTCATTGTTGGTTAGAAATTGAAATAATCTTCAGGCTGCTATGGGCATTGTTTTGGAATTTCACTTAGACATTGATCCGTATTTTGACCACAGTGAGAGATTAATCAAGTTATCCTTCGCTGCTGCAGCTGTCTTTGAGTACTCATGATTTTTAAACATCTCTTATTGCCTTGTTGCTATGAAACTGGCATTTAACCTACATCATAGATGTGACGAGCATTATTAACAGCTGGACTTATCTGCCCAGTGTCCACAGTGCCACCAAGTGGTTAATTATGTATAATCAGAAAAAAGAAATGTCTAAAATTGTGGTTGTATGCTTGAGTATTAGAAGAATAAGCGGTCCTTATGCTTTCAGAATCGAACATTGAGCTCCTGCAGGAGACACTGATTTGTGTGTGCATGTATACATACATATATGTTTGTGCATGTGTGTGTACAGTATCAGTTGTATTAATCCAACACAGGGCCCTACTCTTCAGTGGGCATTTTGGCTGAATAAGGACTGTGGGGTTGAGACTACAGATTGGGAACTGGCAATGGAGATTTGACCAAGCTGCACATATATTTTTGCTGCATTGACTTGGCTTGATTCCTAAAAGTGTTGACATAATTTCTGTGGTTTCTGTAGGTAGCCACCTCCAGGAAATGCATATGTATGTGCATTATTTTAAGAGATGGGCTGTTTACAACTTCCTCTGAAGTGTCCTGCTTGTCGTAGACAAGATACTAAAATAGACAGACCTTTAGTTGGAACCTCGGTTTAGAGGAAAGGGGAAATGGGAAAACTGTAGCTCTCTTCTTTTGCTAAAAGGACAGGGCAGCTCCCGCTCCTCTCTTCAGCTTGGATAAGCAATGCTTTCCCTCTTCCTCGGCTGGGTCAGTGATCACTCCTCCTCTTGTTTCAAACTAGTGGTTGGTTCCTTTGTGACAAACTGTCGTGGGGCTGATACACCCCGTCACCCTTTGGGGGTAGGGGAGAGGTGTGTTACAGCCCTGAGGTTGAGTCTGTAGGGCTTCCCCCAGTCTCAGGCCACAGAGCCACACAACCCCTAATCAGTAGTCTGGCCCTTGCATGCAGGGCAACACAACCTGGCAGCCAAAGTCAGCAATATGGCCCTTGCTCTCAGGGCAGTGTGGCTTAGCAATCAGAGTCAATAGTGCAAGTGAGCTGGGCCACCACCCCGGGGTGGGTGGTGGCCAGGATAGGGAGACCCAGGCCTGCCCTCTGCACTTGGTCCCAGCCCAGGGCCCTATCCATGGCAGGATTGCCCACCACCAGCTCTGCATGGAACCTACTGAAACACACTGAGCCTGTCTCTGGTTTTACAACCACTTCCTCACAAAGTTTCCCTGGGTCACTTCCTACCTGATTCTCTGCAGTTTGCAATCTCCAGGTCTCCATGGTCTCTCCCCTCTCTCTGGTGTCCTTAGCCTGTGTGTCAGGGTCCATCTCCTTCTAGCTGGGCTTTGTGTCCTGGAGTGCAGGCATTCCTCCCCTAGGAGTCAGCAGTGCACCTCTTTCCTCACCGGCAGTCAGCCCAAACTGAGCTGCACTGCTGCTTTTTATATCCTGTCTCTAGCTGGAGCATGCCCAGAAAAGCTGAGGGGGTGGGCTCCTCGGCCAAGAGAGAAGGGTTAACCCATGATGCACCAGTATGGGGCTAATACATCCTGCCACACACTCTCCCCCTTAAGATGCTGTCTGGGAGCTGTCTTCCTTCCCCTGCTTCTCCTCCTGCCCCAAAGAAGAAATCTGCATTCACATGGGCCTTCCCTGGCTGGTGCAGCATGTGGAAGGCATGAGGTTGCCTGGAGAGGTACCACTGCATGATTTGCGTGTTTGTTTCCTTCATACAATGGATCCATAGGAGGGGTGCATGGTTAGTTACCAAGAGAAAGAGGCCTCCTTAAGAGGTAATACCTTAAGGCATCGACTGCCCACTTAACAGCAAGGGGGTTAAGTTCTCGTTCTATGGTGGAGTAGCAGGGGGAACAACTTGCGGCTGAGGTTCAGGATTGGGTGCTCCTCCCCCTCTAGTTTTTGAGACAGCACCACTCCCAGTCCTACCTTTGAAGCATCCGTTTGAAGAATGAAGGATTTTGTGAAGTGAGGCTGGGAGAACACCAGCTTCCAAGTCAACCGCTCTCATAGGGCCTGGAAGTCAGTCTCACAGTCCTCTGACCACTGGATTTTCCATGGTTGGAAGTTTTTTGTCAAGTCCATCAGTGGGGCGGCAAGTGTGGCGAAGTTGAGTACAAAATGATAGTAATATCCGGCCAGCCCTAAGAATTGCTGTACATGTCTCTTTGTTGTGGGGGTGAGGTAGTCCCATAAGGCCTGCTCTTTTTCTATTAAGGGACATAGCTTTCCCTTACCCACGATGTAGCCCAGGTAAGTCACCTCCCACTGACCCAAGTGACACTTGGCTGGGTTTGTGGTGCGGCCTGCATCTCCCAGGGCTCGCAGCATGCTGGTGAGGTGTTGGAGATGTTCCTTCCAGCCCGCACTATAGACAACAATATCATCGATGTACGTGGTGACGTACAAATTATAGGGGCTCAGTATTTGATTCGTGAGCCATTGAAAGGTAGCTGCGGCCCCATGCAACCCAAAAGGCATCATGGTGAACTGATATAAGCCAAATGGTGTAGGAAAGGCCATCTTCTCTTTGGAGCCTGGTGTCAAAGGGATCTGCCCTGCCAATATCCCTTGGTAAGGTCTAATGTAGAGATAAATTCTGCATCATTCAGCCGCTCGAGCAGTTTGTCCACCTGGGGCATGGGGCTTGCAGCAAACTGAGAGACGGCATTCAAGTTCCTGAAGTCAACGCAGAATCTGACTGCTCCATCGGGGTGGGGGACGAGGTTTATAGGGCTCCGCCACTCACTCCTGGACTCCTCAATCACTTCCAGGGCTAGCATCCTTTCTAGTTCCTTCTGTACAACCCTCCACATCTTCTTGGTTATTTCTTACCTTACCTTCTCACCAGGGATGGTGGTGATGTGATGGCTTGTCACATTCGTTCTTCCTGGCCGGGCTGACAAGACAGTGGGGAAGGCTGATACTAGCCATCAGACCTGATCCTGCTGTTTGGGATCGAGCTCCTGGCTGATTGCCACTGGCCTTGGCTCAGAGTGTTTGTCAGCTAGTGGCCCCAACTCAGGTTCTGGAGGGTACTGGGCAATCATCAGGTCTTCCCATTTCTTCCAGGCCTTGAGGAGGTTTGTGTGGTAGACCCATGTATCTCTCTGGTGTCCTGGTAGCTGTATCTTATAGTTGACAGGCGCTACCCATCTGGTTACTTCAAAGAGGCTCTGCTACTTGGCCATCAGCTTGGACTCCAAAGTTGGTAATAACAACAGGACCTGGTCTCTGGCTCAAAGATCCTCATCTCTGTTCCACTGTTGTGCTGGTTCTCTTGGGCGCATTGGGCCCACAACAGGTTGTCCGGCGCCCAGGTACCCAGCTCCTGGAGCTGTTCGCAAAACCGCAGTATGTACTGGACAGATCCTCTGACTTGGGTTTCCTGTTCCTCCCAAGTCTCCCTCAGGAGGTCCAGGATTCTCTGAGGCTGACTCTCATAGAAGAGTTTGAATATAGAAAAACCAGTGGATGCCTGTTGGACCTATTGTATGGCAAAGAGTAGTGCGGCAGCAACTTATCCCAGTCCCAGGGATCGTCCTCCATCATCGATTTCAGGGTCCTATTGAACCTCTCCATTAATCCTTCAATCTGGGGGTGGTAAACCAAGGTTTTGTGGGCCTGGATATTTAGCAGGGGGCACAGCTCAACCATCAACCTCAATGTTACATTAGTTCCCTGGTCTGTCAATATCTTGTGTGTTAGTCTGGCGAAGATCTGCAGGAGTTCGTTAGCGATAGCGGGGGCAGTGGCGGTTCGCAAAGGGACAGCTTTGGGGTACTGTGTCATGTAGCTGGCTATGATGAAAACATACTTGTGGCCCATGCTGCTCCTCTCCAGGGGCTCTACCAGATCCAGGCCAATATGCTTGAAGAAGATCCCGCCCAGGGATAAGGGCACAAGGGGGGCTTTCCTTCGCACTGGCTTTCTGGCACTTGGGGCAAGAGGCACAATAGTACTGCACCTTTTGGTGAATACTGGACCAAAAAATTCTTTGGCCACCCTCTGCAGCATTTTACCCCTCTCCAGGTGCCCTGCCCAGGGTACTGAGTGGGCCAGGTGGAGCAAGCCTCTCCCGAACCGCCGTGGTACTGGCAGTTGACACAGGTCTTCCTTCATCTGTGGGTCCTGGACCAGTCGGTAGAGAAGATCATTGCGGATCTCAAACTGCGGTCCTTGGAGAAAGTGCTGAGGTTGGTGGTCCTTCTGGGTAGGGCCTGGTGACTGTTCCCAGGCCTGGCTGAGGGTTCAGTCTTCCCTTTGTTCTTCTAGGAAGTCCCTGTCAATGTCCAGTCATCCTAGCCCTTCCCTTATCAGGGCTTCAGCCAGGTTGTGGCCTGCCTCTGGTGTCCCGGGGTTCCCCAAGGGTCCGACTTTGGGGTCATCCAGCCTTGGAAGGCCCAGCAACCCCTTCTTTGTGAGGCATGTCCCCTAATTCCCAGAGAGTGTGCACTCCACTCCTGAAGGAGGTCAGTGAAGCCCTGCCAATCATGCCCCAGGATCACTGGGTAGGCTAGCTTTAGGGCCCTCCCAACCAAGCATAGTCCTTCCTGATGGGCAGCCTCAAGTCGTACCCAGGTGGTCGGGTACAGTCTCATGTCTCCATGGATGCACTGAAGATATATGGGTGCTCCAGCCAGACCCGTGATCTCAACTAGGCTGGCCCGGATGAGTGTTTGACTGTATCTTGAGTGAACTAGGGCCATTGTTGATGTCCTGTTCACCCAAACGGGAATCAAAATTTTACCCAGTTCCCTCTTCTGGGCATGGTGACCGGCCACCCATACCTACCCATAGTTATAGTCCATGTAGGGTCATTCTCTCCTGAAGTGCCCCTCTTATACACACTTGTAACACCAGTCATGATTTGATCCCTTGTAGTGAGCACCATTGTGGGTGCCGGCATACTGGATAAGAGGCGGGAACTCCCCCCCCTTCGGTCTTGCAGGGCCCCAAGCCTGCTGGTCAGTCTCGCTCTCCTGGGCTCCCCGGTTTATGGCCGGATCACTTTGATTCCTCAGCGGCCACCTAGTCCTCTGTCAAGGAGACCGCTTTGGTGAGGGTTGCTGGGCGATGCCATTGTACCCACTCTTCCCTCCCTCCCCAGCAGGCAGGATCTGGATGAATTGTTCCAAGGCCATGGCTTCAGCCACTTGGACTCCAGTCCGGTGTTCCGGTTCAAACCACTGCCAACAGTAACCCCGGACTCATTGTGCCACAGCGCTGGGTCTGGCATCTGGCGGGTACCGTTCACAGTGGAGTCACTGGCAGTATGTTTTGGGGTTGACACCTGTTTGGTCCAGGATAGCTGCCTTGACCTTAGAGTATTCTAGTGCCTCCTGAGGGTCAAGGTTCCTGTATGTGGTCTGTGCTGGGCAGTTAAGTAAGTGGTCACAAGCATGGCCCAGTGCTCAGGTGGCCATCGGGCAGCAGTGGAGACCTGCTTGAAGTTCATGAGGAAACTCCCTGGGTCATCACTGGGTCCCATTTTTGTCAGGTGTACCGTCCAGAAACCCTGTCATACTGTCCACTGTTGGACTAGACGTTCCTGCTGCACCTGTGGTTGGGTGGCCAACTCTCACATGAGCTGGTGCTGCTGCTCCTGCTGCTGCTCCATCTGGAGCTGTTGCCAGAAGATGAGCTGCTGGAGCAGCTGTGTCTGCTGTTGATGCTGGTCCTCTAGTAACCATTTCAGAACCTTCTTGGCCTCCATCTGTCTGGTTTGGGAATTTTAGCAGGCCCCAATCATTGCCTGCATTCTTCACTTGTTATTATGGAGCTGATACACCCCGTCGCCCTTTGCAGGAGGGAGAGAGGTGCATTACAGCCCTGTGGTTTAGTCTGTAGGGCTGCTCCCGGTCTTGGGGCTGCTGGACCCTGTGTCCTTAGTCAGTAGCCTGGCCCTTGGGTGCAGGACAGTGTGGCCTAGTGGCCAGAGTCAGTAGCCCTTCCCTTGCTATCAGGGCGGTACAGCCTAGTGGCCAGAGTCAGCAATATGGCCTTTGCTTTCAGGGCAGTGCAGCCCAGTGGCCAGAGTCAATAGTGTAGGTGAGCTGGGCCACCACCCCGGGGTGCGCAGTGGCCAGGATAGGGGGACCCAGACCCGCCCTCTCCACCAGGTCCCAGCCCAGGGTCCTGTAGGTGGCGGGGTTGTCCACCACCAGCTCGACGGGGATCCTACTAAAACATGCTGAGCCTGTCTCCGGTTCTACAACCACTTCCTCACAAAGTTTCCCTGGGTCACTTCCTACCTGATTCTCTGCAGTTTGTCTCTGGGTCTGCATGGTCTCGCCTCTTTCTGCTGTGTCCCGAGCCTGTGTGTTGGGGTACATCTCCATCTGGCTGGCCTCTGTGTCCTGGAGTGCAGGTGTTCCTCCTCAAGGAGTCAGCAGTGCACTTCTTTCCTCACCAGCAGTCTCTGCTCTGCTGCCTTTTATATCCTGGAATCTCCAGGATAGGTGAGGAAGGTGTGGAATCTCCATTTCTGGAGATATTTAAGAGTAGGTTAGATAAATATCTATCCGGGATGGTCTAGACAGTATTTGGTCCTGCCATGGGGGCAGGGACTGGACCCGATGACCTCTCGAGGTCCCTTCCAGTCCTAGAATCTATGGATAATACTGTCTTCAGCTGGAGCATGCTCAGCAGAACAGAGGGAGCATGGCCTCCTCAGCCAAGAAAGAAGGGTTACCCCTGCTGCACTTTTGTGGGGCTAATACACCCTGTCACACAAATCTAAAAGTCTTCTGTTTTGTGCTTGTACAGAGATATGAGCCGAAGCCATGTTTATTGACAGTGAAAACATCTACATGCGAATTTGTCTCTTCCAAGATGTCTATTAGGTACGTTAGTACACGTTCTCCACAGTGATTCTATCCCTGCGTGAGTGCATTGGCATGGGTAGTGGGTGTGGTAGTCCCTTCTCGGTCCTCTCACCCAGGAAGCAGCCACCATCTGGTAGCCATTACTCTCTGAGTGCAAGATGGTGGAGTGCTTATGCTGCTGGAAGCACTATATCCTTGGAAGTGGATGGGAAGCCTGGCCATGGCCCTTCCTCCTTGTTCATCAGCAAGTGGCTGTAGTCCTGAGCAGGAGGGGAATGCAGTTTAAATCTGTTATACGTTGGCAGGTGCACTAAGGATTGATAACAAATATAGCAGTCCAGGTTAACCTCCTTCAAATCACATCAGAGTAAAGGTTTCCAGAACCAGAGTCTCCAGGTCCATCAGAGGGCAAATGCAATGCAGAGTTGTTATACCTGAAGTACTACAAGCTACACTGAATGCCTTTGCAAACATTATAACACTCCTGAAGTGGACACAGGGTCAACAATGCAACCTATATAGCTCAAGTATCTCAACAATGTCATATTTGCTGGGGAGCCAGCAAGTCTAGTGTTTAGAGCAGGGAATGGGGAGCAAAGAAATGTTCTATTTCCAGTTTTGCCAATTACTCGCTTCAAATGTATTCTGTTCCTTAGCTTCCCCAACTTGTAAAAGGAGGATAATATTTGTAAGCCTCTAGTGCAAAGCATTTTTGCATCCTTGGATGAAAGGTGCTGTAGACGTGTGTATTATTATAATAGGGCTATGGAAGCTGATACTCTTATATATGATGAAGGATGCAGAACACGCTCACCTGTTTTTCATAACTGTGAGTGACAAATATGCAGGGACCATTTAAAATGTGCACTAAAATGTCAGGGGAGTCAAGTTCAGTCCTGGGCTTCATGATCCTGGGAAAACTATTCAGAAAGCATGTGTGTGTGTGTAACAGGATGGGCAGAAGCAGGGTGCATCATTCTCTAGTAACATCCTCTGATCCTCAAAGTCTCATTGGCCCTGACCTGTTATTCATCCCTCTTCCTCTTTCTTTGGTAGCAGGGAGTCAAGACTTGACAGAGAGAGGGAAAGGGTTTGTAAGGCATCAGAAAAACTCCTTTCCCACTCAGTGTGTACAAAGCTTTTAGGAGAACACACACTTATAAAACATATTTGGGTGATGGAATTTGGTTTTAAAACACCTCCAGTGAACACCTGGGATGCTTGGCTCTGGCAATTTAATCTCTCTAATAATAATTTGCATTACGGTAGGACCTAGAGACTCCAGTTAGGGATTGGACCCCATTGTGTATGGTGCTGCACAAAGATGAAGTAAAAACCCACACTCAGGGCCCGCCTCCTCCCCCAAATTTATTGCACTAATATGCAGTGAATTTCTGTTTTTAGTTTTGGTTTTACTTATTCAAAACCTTGATCCAAATGGTAGTTCCCTTCGGCCACATGGTGCTTGAGCCCAGATCCACGAGTAGCTTTACACATGTGAGCAGTTCCATTGAACTCAGTGACACAAGTCACGTGCAAAGTTACTCACCTGTGTAACTGTTTGAAGGATACAGACCTTGGTTTGCCTTTCTTTCATAGACCAATGTGTAAATGTGTGGTGGGGGGAAATGTCTCATAGAAATATTAAGAAGCCAATGCACCCAAGACAAAAGAGAGATTTTCTTAGGCATGAAAAGCAACAGGAGCCCATTAGATACAGGCAGGAGGATATTCAAAAGCATTTAGCACTGGGCTAACTCTACTCTTGAAGTCAGTGTGGGTTTTATCATTAATTTACTGGGAGCAAACTTAATCTAAGCTGAACACTTCCGAAGATCTCACCCACAAGATTTTCACAAAGAGAAAAAACACACTCCAACAACATCTCATTAGAATAGTAACCAAAAAGTAGTCTATATGGATTTTACACATTTATACAGAGTGGTCAACATGTGGTACTAAAAAGCAGTTTTTATTTTATTTACATGTAGATAGTATGAGATTTTTGAAAAGACTGTTCATGGTTGTAGGATAATTGTTCCAAAAAGCAGAATGTAATTAAAATTAAAAAAAATACTGTATACAAGAAAATCAATGCATTTAATAAAATAAAGCATATTTTGTCTCTCTTTAAATTGTATGCAAAAATATTTAAATATATGTTCAAAAAAGAGATCAAGCTCTTTGATCTAGTGGTGCATAATAATTATTCAAATCAATTAGACAAATGTATTTGGTGGGTTTGAATTAATAGGCCAAGCAAGCTTTTTTTCCTTTGCTTCTCTGTCAAATGAATCATAGATTGAGTCTTTGGTTACAGTTTTGGCTGGTGCGGGGATTTCTGAGATTCCAACGTAATTTTTTTTGGCTATCCTTGAACTGGTGGTGATGGTGTATGCATTGCTTCGGTAGCATTTCATGGAGGACATGCAAAATGTTTCTTTCATCCCTTTCCTGAAGTTTGCATTATACACTGAATACAGGGTGGGCTTAGAGGCTGACGAACTAAAGGATATCCATGTGATGGCCATGAAAACCAAAGAACTCTTTCTGTAGTCTGTCTCCTGTGGGTGCCACAGCTGCACCACGTAAAAAGGAAGCCATGATAGCAGAAATACTAAATTTAACATCAGGAACATCTTGATGGTTTTCACTTTTGTCCTTGGGACTATATTCATGGTCCGCCTGACTGTTCTGCCATCGGCTCCTATCCTCCAAATGTATTTGATGACCTTTTGGTAAAATAGGATGATGAAAATGGATGGAATCAAAAAACTCACCAGAAGATGGATGATGCTATAGACAGCTCCATCCCAAGAATAGGGGAGAAAAAAGTTGCAATGGTTGTCCCAACTGGAGCCATAGAAAAAGAAAGCTGGGGACACAAAAGCGGCATCAAAGATCCAAGATGCTGCAATCATTTTCTTGGCTTTTTCTCTGGACACTTTGAAACTCAAAGGATAGACAATTGTGTAGAACCTATCTACACAGATAGACAGCAGCACGTAGATCTGGACACCTGGGGTGAGATACTGAAAATATCTCACTAGCTTGCACATAATGCTCCCAAGTGTCCACCTGCCAGACATAAACTGGAGCAGCACAAATGGAGCACTCGTCATGCTAATGAGGAGATCGGCACAAGCCATGGAGACCACAAAGTAGTTGGTGGTAGACTGAGTCCTCCTGCTCCGGTGGATCACTAGGCAAACGAGGGAATTTCCAAAGACAGAGAACAGCCATAATGCTCCAAAAACCATGCTGGCTACTGCTATTTCCCCTGGTCTCAGTTCATACCGCAAGACAGTACTGTTCCTGTCTGCTCTGTGTTCCCTGGCTAAATCTGTCATCTCATGGCTTGCCAGAGACATAGAGGTTTCAGAGTGGCTGTCGTTCTGGAGTAGTAGCAGTACTGTTGGGATAACAAAAGAACCTTTGCTATTATCCATACCATAGGCAAACATCATTGTCACGTTTTTCTCTTGAGCTCTGAATGGAGACAGAAGCAGAAACATTATTGTTAAAAGGAGGAGAAAAATATATGATTAAAAATAATAAATTTTGCTTTGGGCTATTATTATGAAAAGTAAACAAATAGCCAACCCACGTTTGAATACAAGAAACACCTGTTTATAATCTAGTCCACAGTTCCCTGACAACCTGGATGGATATATATATGTATATGTGTGTGTTTTTCTGTATATATTGCGTGATGGTGAGCATTGCAATGCCTAAGTCACTTTGTGGAGCTGGGTGTGGGTGACTGAAAGGAGCGAGTGGTGGAGGGTTGTGTGTGTGGTGGGTGACTGGTTGTAGTAGTAACTGGGTGAGTGAGTTGTGGTGGTGGGGGTTGGATTAGTGGGGTGAGTAAATGGTAGTGTGGAAGGTTACTGAGAGTATCAGTGAGGTTATTGAATGGTGAGATGACAGAGAGACAGAGTGAGACCTAGTGCCACTGTGCAACATTTCCTTCAGCAACTGGAGAACCATATCCTGGAATAAGCCACCCTGGAGAATGCTGCCAGCTTCACTGCTTCACCCATCCTCAGTTATCTGCTTCTCCTTCCCCAGTCACCTCATCTGAGGATTAACCGCCAAGATAAATGTGAATTAAAAATATTTGTACCAGCTACATAACTTTATAAATAAGGGATGGGGAAGAATACAGTAGAAGAAAGTCTGTTAATGAAAGATAGAGAGTTAGTGAAAAGCTGGGAGGTGAGGGGGACCCAGCTGTTAGGTTTAGTCTCATGCTCTGATTATCCTGACTTTGTCTCTGCCTATTGCTTTTTTATTAGACAGGAAATATAGTCAATTTCTGAGGATTGTGTGCTCTGGAGGGGTCTTTGTGCAAGGGTCAGCACCACCATGTTGCGCGATGGACACTTGACAAAATTGCCAGACTCTAGTGATGGACATTGGTGTGGGGTGGGAGGGGGCTCCGGGCTGAGGAAGGGGAATTGGAATGTGGGAGGGGGTACAGGCTCTGGGCTGGGGGTGCGGGTTCTGGGGTAGGGCCAGAAATGAGGGGTTCAGGGTGTGGGAGAGGGCTTCAGGCTGGAGCAGGGGATTGGGAGTGTGTGAGGGTTCCACCTGGGGATGCAGACTTTTGGGTGGGGCTAGGGATGAGGGGTTTGGGGTGCAGGAGGATGCTCCAGGCTGGGATCAAGGGGTTTGGAGGGTGGGAGGGGGATCAGGGCTGGGACTGCAGTAGGGGGTTGGGGCCCAGGAGGGGGTCAGGATGCACGTTCCAGGCGGTGCTTACCTCAAGCAGTTCCCGGAAGCAGCAGTATGCCCCCTCTCCGGCACCTACACAGAGGGGCAGCCAGGCAGCTCTGCACACTGCCACATCCACAGGTGCCACCCCTGCAACTCCCATTGGCCATGGTTCTCAGCCAATGGGCTGGGAGACACGGAGTCAGTGGTCAGGGAAAGGGGATGGAGGCAGCAGGTAGAGCCACCTGGCCGTGCCTCTGCCAGCAACAGCAGGGACAGGGAGCCACTTGTGGGAAGTTGCCTGAGGTAAGTGTCCCCACAGACCTCAAAATTTTTACCACGGACACTTGTGTCTGTGTATGAACATGTTGCCAACCCCTGTCTTTGTGCAAGGGCTGACATCTTGGCAAGCACTATAGATCTGCCAAATTGAAAGCATGAGTCTTTATAGGAGTAAGACTCTCAAGCTG
The DNA here is from genome assembly GCF_025201925.1 of Gopherus flavomarginatus. NCBI lineage: Eukaryota > Metazoa > Chordata > Testudines > Testudinidae > Gopherus > Gopherus flavomarginatus. The sequence continues at coordinate 136,394,762 of NC_066617.1, forward strand.
GGGGCTGTAACAGGAGGATACATGTGCAGTGACACATGGATGTAGAGTGAGATTCTGAAGATGTGCACTGACATTCTTGGAATAAGAATTCTGAATATTAAAACAAGCAGTCCTGACAGTCCTGCAGCACTGTCCACTCCAGCTATTTATGCTCAGTTGTGTCCTCTGACTCTGCCTAAGAGAGAATGAGTGAGAGAATATACTTGTGTCTACTTTAGATGCAATGTAAAAATAAATCCTGTAGGTTCATGACCGGGTTATAAACTGCTACAGTGAACTGTTGAATATAGCGATCAATTCACCACTTAAAAGCTGAGACTTCTTGGGCAGCCCACAGCTATTTCATAGAGAAGCTCTTGTCTGGCTCTGGGAATAAGTGGAAATGTTTTGGCTGGCTTTGAGATATGTCAAATTATTTTCTGTGTGTTTTGGAGGCCACACTATAAATTGACACACTGGTTTCCAATGGTCAGAATTGATTGTTTTGGAACAATCTGCAATATGAGTACAGATGCATGGCTCAGTTTAGCAATGTCAAAGACTTATTATCTTTTTCTATGCTCACATGGCTCCGTTTCCCTACTGGAGCTCTGAAAAGACCCTCATTTTCTCTATTTTCATAGCAATCCTCCCCATGCAGCTGTGTCATAGCCTTCATGCCTCTAATGAAGGCTGGTTGGAATTCTCTAGCAAACCCATCAGTCAAAAAAGAAAGTGTAAGATTGGAAAGTGAATAGAGTAGTGATTATGTGAGGGATTGAGTGCCCTAGAATTGCATTGACTTTAGTAGGATTTGGGAACTCTCGGCATCTTGCAAGATGGGACTCCTTATAGCACCATTGCCTGAGGCATCTGTTGATCATCACAATCTTGTCTTGCCTTCACCCTCCTCCTCTAGAATCCCACTAAAGATCACTTGAGTATCCATTTTTTTAAGCATCTTCCCCCGTCTGGCATAGTCTCCCTTGATACATTCCTGTGAGAATCTAGCTGTGTCATTTGTTCCCATGTGAGGGGGAATCAGTGGAGTCTTTCCTGCTTCTGTTAGGTTCTTCTTCAGCCTCAGGACCACATCCCATATCTTAGTTCTCGCCAGACAGCACACCCTTCTGTTCTCTGGAGCAGCTCTGGTGACAGGCCTGTCTGTTCTTAATAGGGAGTCCCCAATCACGTAGTCTGGCCTTTTCCTGGTGTTGCTGAGATTCTCTGGACTTCCTCCTGTTCTTTCTGCCTGCAACTCCTCTTGTTATTTATACTCCCTTGAAATCTTCTGCGAGTCATTCTGTATCCTCCCGGGGCTCTGAACTCTGGATATCTCCATTGGCTCTTCCCCTCTTCTTATAGGACTAGCCACTCTTCTCTTCTTCCTTGCCCTCCCACCTTCAGTTACTGCCTGCTGTGTCCCTTCTTCTTTCTCCAACTCAGCAAACCTGTTCCTGAACTCTATTTCTCCTTCGCTAGCTGGTCTTTTCATCTGCCTGGTTCTTGTAGTCACATGCTTCTACTGGCCACTTTCCTCACCCAGCAGTCTCCCCTCTGAGTTCTTCAGTTTAGCTTGCATCCGCGAGTCTAGACTTTTTCCCCTTCAGCCTCCTCTTGCCTTCCCTCCATCATCTGCTCAAATCTCCTTTGAAACTCAACCATAGTTTCCACCTGCATCTCCAAACTGCAGATCTTCTCTTACATCAGTTCCACTTCATGCCATCAATGCTTCTTTTCAGGTACATGCTCCAGGATAATTTACATCACACAGCTTTCATATCTAGTCATCTTCATTGTGTCTTCCATTGCTTGAATGACTACCACTGTTGCCTCTGTGTCCATCATAATCTACCTGCCAAGTAAAAAAACCAACCCAAAACCAACCCCCCCCCCAAAACACCAAAACAAAACTGGAACACCACATGCCCCCCCTTCCCTTTTTACAGCTGTTTACTGGCTCTTGTGCTGCTGGCTAACTGTCTGGATGCCTTTATAGGACCTCTAATCAGGGATGTCTCATCCCCTAATCAGGGCTCTGCCTCTCTAGTAACACATTGTCCCCTACCAGTCTCTACAAATTGAACGGGAAAACAAACCAAAAAAATACCTCCCCCAAAGCCCCTCACCCCAGAAAAAACACGACACCCACACAAACTCATACTCTGCCCCCAAAGGAGCAGGGGATAGCCTCCTCCCTTCCCCTCCAAGAGAACACAAACTCCTCTGTTTACAGCTCTGTTTTCTGGCTAAGCATTTGTGGCTGTTGCTTTAACACTGGAAAAACAAAAGTAGCTCTAATGGAAATGATAATATTTTATATTTATCTAACACTGAAGGATTCCAAATCATGTCAAAAGCTATCTATAGCCATCACCAGTGAAAGGCAGCCACTTCTGGGATGGATGGCAAGCAGCTGGTATAAAGCACACACTAATAGCGAGAGGGGGAAATGTTGAACATCCAGGCAAGCCTGTACTCTCCTGAATAGTTCAATGGTATCTCTCAAGTTCACGGAGGACAGATAAGACCTGTGGCCAATCAGAGCTGCTGGGTGCTCAGCACTTTTGAAATTCACGTCACTTATCTTGGTACCTAAATATGGTTTAGTATCCTGACTCTAGCAATCCATTTGTGGAGATCTTGAAACTAGAGGTCAAGATCTTATCTGAAAGTCCCTTATGTAGTAAATAACGTGGTACTCAGCTTTATCACCAGGACGACGGGCTAATTCAATGTTCTATTTAAATCTTGTATGGTGCTTAGGCATTAAGGTGACGAGAACAGCAACCCTTAAAAAACAGCAACCCTAAGATAGAAACATAATAGATATTGTCAGAGTGTGAACTTGACCTTCAAGGGAGTCTAGATATTCCAAAATGGATGCTTCAACTACTGCACCATCCATTCTAGCTCTAATCTCAGAACTCTCTGTTATTATAGTCTCTCTGAATCAAAGACACACCCACCCACCCACCCCAGGGTGTAGCATCTCTGTAGGATGGCAGCTTACAGTTCTAGAAGCTGGCATTCATTTAGTGGATTAAAAGCTGGCTAAAAGATAGGTCTCAATATAATTATGAATGGGGAATCATCACTGAACTGGTGTTTCTAGTGGGATCCCGCAGGTATTGATTCTTGGCCCTATGCTATTTAATATTTTTATTAATGATGTAGAAGAAAACATAAAATTATCACTGATAAAGTTTGCAGATGATATAAAAAATGGGGAGTGGTAATTAATGAAGAAGAGAAGTCACTGATATAGTGCGCTCTGGGTTGCTTGGCAAGTTGGGTGCAATCAAACAATATACATTTTATATAAGGCTAAATGTAAATATATACATGGAGGAACAAAGAATATAGGCCATACTTCCATGACGGTGGACTCTATCCTGTAATCTATGACTCTGAAAAGATTTGGGTGTCATAGTGGATAATCAGCTGAATATGAGCTCGCAGTGCAACACTGTGGCCAAAAGAGTTAATACAATCTCTGGATGTATAAGCAGGGGAATCTTGAGTAGAAGTAGAAAGATTATTTATCTCTGTATTTGGCACCAGTGTGATCACTGCTGAAGTAATCAGTCCAGTTCTGGTGCCCACAATTCAAGGAGGATGTTGATAAATTGAAGAAGATTCAAAGAAGAGCCATGAGAATGATTAAAGGATTAGAAAACATGTATTCTAATGATAGACTCAAGGAACTCAATCTCTTTTGCTTAACAAAGAGAAGGTTAAGGAGAGACTTGATTGCAGTCTATATGTACCTACATTGGGAACAAATACTTAATAATGGGCTCTTCAATCTAGCAAAGATCTGATGGCTGGAAGTTGAAGCTAGACAAACTGAGATTGGAAATAAGGTGTACATTTTTAACAGTGAAAGTAATCAACTATTAGAACAGTTTATCAAGTGTCTTGGTAGATTCTCCATCACTTGCAATTTTAAAATCAAGATAGGATGTTTTTCTAAAAAAAATATGCTCTAGGAATTATTTTGGGGAAGTTTTATGGCTTGTGTTATACAGGAGGTGAGACAAGATGATCACCGTGGTCCCTTTTGGTCTTGGAATAGATCAACCTATGAATCTATGAAAGAGACAAGGTGGGTGAGTTAATATCTTTTATTGGACCGACTTCTGTTAGTGAAAAGACAAGTTTTTGAGCTACACAGAGCTAGTTTTCAGGTCTGGAAAAGGTCCTCCAAGTATCACAGCTAAATACAAGATGGAACAGATTGTTTAGCATAAGTAGTTAACACATATTGTAAGAGACCATTCAGGGTGAAGTGGCCAGTTAACACCTTTGCAGACACAGGACAAAAAGGGGGTTAGCGGATTACTGATTTTTGTAATAAGTCTGTGACATTATCTGATTAAAATAAGACCATGCAAATCATTGTTGCTACCACTGTTATATACTAGCAACGAATCTTATACAAAGTGTGCCAAGAAGGTGTCAATAGAAAGGGTTAAGCGGCTTGCAGGCTAAATGACCCAGAGTCAACCTTTAGAGACATGTTAGAAAAGTATGTGAATGATAATTGGGGCCATTCCATGTTAGATAGGCTAGAAGAGGGGTCAGCAACCTATGGCACATGTGCTAAAGGCAGCATGTGAGCTGATTTTCAGTGGCACTCTGCGGCCAGCTTGGGGTTCTGTCCCCTGGTCCCCTATCAGCTGGGGTCCCATCCACTGGCCCCCTGTCAGCTGGCTCCATGCCAGCTGGGGTCCCAGCCGCCATCCCTGGGGGCTCTGCTGCCAGCCTGGGGTCCCGGGTGCTGGCCCCACTCAGTTCATTGCTGGTCTGGGGTTCTGGCTGCTGGCTCCTTGCTAGTTGGAGTCCAGGCCACCAGCCCTGCTCAGCCCGCTGCCGACCTGGGGTACTGGCTGCCGGCCCCCTGCCAGCCAGGGTCCTGTCCAGAGGCCCCACTCAGCCCGCTGCTGGCCTAGGGTCCTGGTCGCCAGCCCCCTGCCGGCCTGGGGTCCTAGTCGCCAGTCCCCTGCCAGCCAGGGTCCTGTACAGAGGCCCTGCTCAGCCCACTGCTGGCCTGGGGTCCTGGTCGCTAGCCCAGGGCTCTGCTCCTGGCCTCAGCCTGGCACTCTGCAGCTGCCCCCAGCTGTGGCCCACAGGCCCCCGTCTGGGGCAGTGAGGGGTGCAGACAGGGGCAAGAGGGGGCACAGCTCAGCATCCCCACCTTAAAAATTGTTCCAGCCCACTGGGATATTTTTAAGTCCTGATTTGCTGCTTTACAACGCCACGTGGAACACTGTACCGGGTTTGACGTTGTGTGTGCCATCTGTCACAATTTTTCCCCTCGCTGTGAGTTGAACGGTATATTTGACAAAACGTTAGCTCCTAAGAAAGCAAAGTTAGATGTCCGTTCATTTCAGCCTTTTTGGACAGACACATCTGGATTTTTTCAAAAGAAGGACCGTGCTGTCTGTGCTTTCTGTTGTGAAAGTGTTGTTTGTCGCACATCAAGTGCTCGATGACATTTTGAAATGAAGCACGAGAAAACCTTTTTTGATGAAGCAGACAAGACTGAATCGTTCAAAAAGGCAGCAGCAGGATATGAGAAGCAAAGCAGTGTTTTTAAATGTTTAAGTGTAAGTAAAAATCAAGCTGCAGATGGAAGTTACAAGATTGCACAGTGCACTGAAAAAAACAGAAAGCTGTTTAAAGATGGGGAATATATAAAAGAAGTTTTTCTCAAGAGTTTGGAGGTTTTGTTCAATGATTTGCCAACTAAAGATACGATCGTATCTAGAATAAAGAAATGCCCATCTCCGCCAGAACAGTTGAGAGATGCATAAGCAAAATGGCAGAAAACATAAAGGAAAAGTAGATGACCGCATTAAAAGACACAGCAGTGTTTAGCGTTGCAGTTGATGAGAGCGTGGATATAAACGACATTCCACGTTTGGCAGCTGTCACAAGATATTGTGCTTCCAATGAAATCCAAGAGCAACTTTGTTGCCAAAAACCCCTGCATGGCACAATAAAGGGGGAAGATATGGTGGAAAGTTTTGTAAACCATTTTGAAGAACAAGGAGTTGACAAAATATTTTGTTTGACAACAGATGGTGCTCCTGTCATGGTCGGAAAACAGAAGAGATTTGCACAGTTACTTGAAGATCAAATTGGCCACCCGACAGTCAAATGTCACTGTATCATCCATCAAGAAAACCTGTGTGCTAAAATTTCTAATTCAGAGCTTAATAATGTGATGCGAATTGTGAATTTCCTTGTTGCTCGATCTGCTTTGACTCACAGACAGTTTCAAGCACTGCTAGAAGAGATGGACAGTGCTTATAACGACATTCCACTTCACAGCAACATTCGGTGGCTAAGTCGTGGCAAGGTTTTCGTGCACTTTGTAAACTGTTTTGATGCAATCAAAACCTTTTTGTCAGAAAAAGCACAAAACTATCCCAACCTGGATGATGACAAATGGCTGTGTAAGCTCATGTTTCTAATTGACATCACCGCTCACCTAAACAAACTCAACCTCTGTCTCCAGGGTGCAAAGCAAATGGTTCTGGATCTTTATGAAGCCTGGAAAGCATTTGTTGTAAAACTAGTTGTTTTTTCTTGGGATATTCGAACTTGAAGCTACTGACAGAGATCATGGGGCCTCTGTTCTGACCTGCTGGACGTCCCTGCCTGTGAAATTTAACTGTTTGAAGAAAACTGCATTTGCAATGCTTTCAGCATTTGGATCCACATACCTGTGTGAACAGGTATTTTCACACAAGAAATCTGTCCTCTGTCCCTCTCTAAGCGGGTTAACAACCGATCACTCAGAAAACTGTGTGCAGCTTAAAGTATCCAAATACATGCCAGACACTGGAAAACTCAGCAAGGAAAAGCAAGGGCAAGGATCACATTAAACTGATAAGATCTGCATTTTAATTTAATTTTAAATGAAGCTTCTTAAACATTTTGAAAACCTTATTTACTTTATATACAACAATAGTTTAGTTATTTAATATAGTCTTATAGCGTGAGACCTTCTAAAAACATTAAAATGTATTACTGGCACGTGAAACCTTAAATTACAGTGAATAAATGAAGACTTGGGACACCACTTCTGAAAGGTTGCCAACCTCTGGGCTAGAACTTTGAAATGAAAACCTGTATTGTTAGAGAATTAGAGGTGATACTAATTGTATGTGTGTACTTATATCTTGTTAGATGTTAGCCATGTAAACAGACAGTTCCTGTCTGTCACTGTATCTATTGATTCAGAGATCAAAAAGGAATATTAACATTTAGATGAATCTTGGGTGAAATTATGTCATTGTCTATATGTCTCTTTAAAGTTTGTGATAAGGCAATTTATCCGTTAAGTAGTTTATGTTAATTGGTGTAGCTAATTACTGGTGATGCTTGGGAAATAGGGCTATTTCAAAGTCTCCACGATTACGTATTGTTCGCCTAAGGACTCTGAGCTGGCAAGAGAAGGCTTGGAACTGCATAATGATGTCTTGGGTCCTGATCCTTGTTATTTCAGATCTGCTTGATGCTTCATGCAGGGGAAGCTTAAGTCGTAAGACAGAGATCTCCAGTCCTATCTGGATCACCTTGAATATGAACATAGGACTATAACCTATAGACTAATTCTGAAAAAACTCTTTGCAACTACGAAGCTCACCATTTCTACTATTAATCTGATTTCAGAACTGTACTCATGTCTGTATGTATATTAATCTTTTAACCAATACTCTCACTCTCTTTTCTTTAATAAATTTTAGGTTAGTTAACAAGAATTGGCTGTAATCATGTATTTGGGTAAGATCTGAGATATTCCTTAACCTGGGAGGTAATGTGTCTGATCCTTTGGGATTGGTAGAAGTTTCTTACATGATGAATAAGATTTTCAATACTCCTCATCACATTTGACTTGGATGTTTGGGTGGAGGCCTGAAGCTGGGTTGCTTTAAGGGAACTGTGTTGTTGGCTTCTGGGTAACCAGTAAGGTAATGTAGAAGCTGTTTTGTGCTGGCTTGGTAAATCTATGTATTGGACTATCCACCAGCTTTGGGGATTGTTTGCCCCATTCTTTTCAGTTGACCCTAACTGAGTAACCTCAGTTGGGCTCCCCAGGACCCTGGGCACAAAGACATAAACCTTTATTAAGTCCATGATTTTTGGTGTCTAGCAGAATTATGAATTGAAGACCCCAGGCTTGTCTATTGAAGGTGTTGTGCAGGTTTCCTTTGCGGACAAGGTCTTCAGAGGTCAGATATAGAGTGATGTATGAAAAGTGGTTGCCCACAGGTGATATAGTGTTTTATCATTTTCCTGCGTGAGTTCATTCGCGAGCATAGCGATTATCAGGTTTCACCCACATAATTGTTATTGGGGAATTTAGTGCACTGGATGAGGTACACCACACATGGTGATCGGCATGTGTAGGACCCATGAATCTTGAAAAGTGTGTGCGGGGGGGTATTGATCATTGTAGCAGTGGAGCTATGTCTGTAGGGTTCACATCTGTTGTTTTGGAAGGGTCTGGTGTCTCTTTGAGTTGGTGGGTCCTGGTCTGTGGGGAGCTTACTTCTGAAGATGAGCTTGGAGAGGATGGGGTGTTGTTTGAAGGTCAGAAATGCGGGGTTCAGGAAAGATTTCTTTCAGGATGTGGTCTCCATCAAGTAGGGCTTGTAATTGTTTACTGATACCCTAGAGGGGTTCCATTGTGGGGTGGTCAATGGCAACTAGAGATGTGAGGTCAGAGGGTTTTTTTTCCTTCTGTATTGAAGTAGGTTCTCTCAGGGCATTTGGGTGGCCTGTTCCATGGTGTGATGTCCTTGTTTGGTGAAAGTTGTTTTAAGTTTGTTTAGGTGTGAAGCCTGGACTTTCTCCTTGGAGCATATTCTGTGGTCTGTGAGTGCCTAGCTGTAGATAACAGATTTCTTGGTGTGTTTGGGGTGATTACAAATCTAGTAACTACCTGAGACACACAAAGAAATCTATTATCACTCCACCAGAAGAATGTCTAGCATGGTTACAGTGCAATTATGCATTTACTGTCATGATTAGAAACATGGTTTTCTGAGTTCTGTTGACATTTGAGGCAGCTAAAATTTCATGTATTGATTCAATAAGGAAACCTATTTTAATTCATGCTATAAATTGTTCTTTTATGACTCATGCAAAGGCATGACTCATTTTTCTTTCCTTTTTTCTTGTTTAGAATTAAAATGCTAATCAAATCAATTAAGAGACTGATCAGTATATGATAGTTGCATGAAATCAGAGCACTGAGTGAGGTTTCGTTAATACATTGATGTTTGTATTCAAAGTATTATCTTACCTTCTCCAAAGTATTATCAGGAGTGTACAATAGCAAATATATTCTGCAAAGCATTGTCTTCCCGTTACAAAGAATGCACTGGACGTTCTCTTATCAGAGTAACAATGATTTTATGTAATACTGAATAGCCAATTAATCAGTACAAGTTACCGGGCATACAAATGTCACTTGACACATGTTGTTGCTACATTTCTATTTAGCTTTTTTTTGCATGGCAAAAAGTTACCCAGGGAACCCAGACTGGCCTGTGTGGCACAGGAATTCAAAATATCCTTACTTTCGTAATACCATGCTGGTTTCTGACCCTGCTGCTAGCACGGTACCAATAAGCATGCATAGTGACCAGCTCTGCTACTGCTAGTAAGGCTGGCCTGCACCTGACATCTCCCCAGATATGCAAGAAAGCTCTGAAGAGCTCCGATTTTGAGGTGAGATGCTGTCTGTCTCCTAGTGACAAGGTATACCTACCCCACACCAGTCCCGAAAGGGTTAACTGTGCTTGGCAGGCTGAGGAAACCCCGCCCCTTCGACTCTGTTGTGCATGCTCAGCCTGGTGGCAGAGTATAAAAGGAAGCAGCCCAGCTCACTCTGGGCAGGTTGCTGAAGGGGGAGGATGCAGACTGCAGGCTCTCTCCAGGGAGTTGCTACAGGCCTGGGTTACAGAGTCATGGCACACAGAGCTCCAGACAGACTCCAGGCTGCCTGATGAGCCCAGAGAAGGGACCACACCAACAGGAGCTACACCACTTGAAGGCCCCAGAAACATGGGGGAACAGTGGAGCTTCACTGAGGGAGAAGGGGTAGGAAGCAGCCTAGAGGACTTAGACTTTTCTCCTGTGAGTGAAACAGGGAACTAGTCAGCATGTTTCGGGAGGATCCCTGCTGACTCAGTGGTAAGCACCCCACCACTGCCAGGACCTTGAGCTGGGTCTCAGAGGAGCAGGGAAGGCCCGAGTCCCCCTACCCTGGATGCCACACACCCCAATTGGTGCTCCACTTCCCCATTGGGCCCCTTGGTCACACAATCCCACAGAATTAGGTTACTTTATTGACTCTGGCCATTAGACAACACTGCCCTGAGTGGAAGAGCTGCTTTATTGACTCTGGTCATTAGGCTCTGATGCCCTGAGATGAAGGGCCACCCTTACTGACTCTAGCCATTAGGCCGTACTGCCACATTGTATAGACAGGGTCATGAACACAGGACTTAACTAGCTGCTATACAGTTTTTTTCCCTTCTTTTCATCATACGTGACCAGGAACATCGGACAGAGTGTACCTACCCGACAGCACTCCCTATGTCTTACAGTGGAAGTGGAAAATGACCCACACACACACTTCACTTACAAATTAAAAGAACAAATCAAATAAAATAAGGATCAAACTTGCAGCCTCTGTGCCATTGCTTCCAACCCTGACACATCCAAGCTGGCTGAGATATGCACCAAATTTAGCTAATGATGCAATGAAGATTGTCTGATGCCAGCAGCAGGTCTGCTCTGACTAATTTGCATGCACGATGTACCATGCTAGCAGTGGTAAAAGTTCCTAGTATGATCTCGCCAGGCACATAGCCATTTTCTTTTATAGTAGATTTAGTGGTGATGAAAGGAACTGGATGAGCAGCTGTGGACACAGAAATAATGTCTCTATTCCCAGTACGGATACAGCAAAGGCAGCAGCATAGGAAGCTTCCACATACTGCCCTGCTGATATGCCTCAACTTTGCACCTGAAGGAATCTCTCTCAATATGAGCCCGTATGTCCTAAGCCCTTCTGCAGAGACTGCCCACAAAAGCAGCTGGGTTAATACTGAATGCAGAGATAGTTTGTGATGGGAACACTTTTCCACCAGGAAATGGATTATAACTACCAGCCCATTTCACACAGGAAAATATTCAGTCAGCGGCCGATAACAACTTCCATGTACTCCTGAGATGGGCTGGAAGAAAACACTAGAAATTATACAAATGGGTTCATTTTACACCTGCATTTGAGCCATCAGCCTAGACCACGGGTAGTCAACAGGTGGACCACGGGCCAAATCCAGACCACGAGAGACTTTTGAACGGACCCCAAAATCTGTTTTTTACTTCTTATTATCAATATTGTTGTTGTTTTTTAATTATTTTCTCCAGAGTCTAGACCTTGACTATACCTTGACCAAGAAATTTGGACCTCGACAAAAAATAATTGACTACCCCTGGCCTAGACTGCAGGGGAAATCATATATAAACTAAGCAGACGGTCTTCAGCACTGGGTAAAGATGTGCTGCAGCCTTCTTCACTCAACACCACCAGTGATTAAACATTATACTGCAGTTTAAACTGTCCATCACATCTCCCCCCTTTTTAATTTTCTTTTCTGCATTTTTTCAATTTTAAAACTATAAAACTTTTTCTTCAAATTAACTTTTAATCTCAACATGCCTCCATCTATTACTCATCCTTAAATCGCACTGTTGTTTTTTAACTATACTGCCACTTGGTGACTAGACAAGTCTTCTATTGGCAGTGGCTTTGTCTGGCAGATTTGGAAGAGGTGAATCTTCTTCTCCTTGTTCTTCATCTGCAATTTGCAGAGTTTGCTCAGTTGGTTATACAGTCTCTGAAACAAATTGTTGAACTCCCCAGTTTGTCTCAATAGCGTATGATCTGGGTGAGGAATTTTTTTTTTTTTTTTACTTTACAACAGCTGGAGTGCTCCAGCCTTTTCCTGCATCCAGTTTGACACAAACATGGTCACCAGGTTCCAGATGTCAGTTACAAATGTGTTCTTAAGCTTTTTTTGCCTTTTGATCTTATTTGGCTATTCTTCTGATGTCTGGGCCTCTTTGTGGCTGGATTCTTTTACACGGTTGGAAATGGGTCCTGAGTAGCCTTCCTGGGTTGAGCTATAAATGGTAGCAATTAATGGTGTTGATCTATACCTCATAAGAACTAGGAATGGATTTTCCTGCTTCAGTATTTTCTTGGCTGTCTGTACAGCTCTCTCAGTCTCTCCATTTGTTTGTGGGTAATACAGGCAGCTAGTGATGTGTTCAAAATAATATTTTGTTTGGAATTACTTAAATTCAGCTGCGGTGAATTGTGCATTGTCCGTTACTAGTTGTCCTGGAATACCAAAATGTGCTCTTTAATTGCTCAATAATACTGAGACATATTGCATCTTTCAAATATATTATTTAAAAAAATATAAAAAATAATCCACTGCAACTAGGTAATGTCCTCTGAATTCACGAAAAACTGCTGTTAGCCTCTTCCAGGATCTGTCTGGTAGAAGTGTTGTCATTAGAGGCTCTTTGCATTGTGCTGGTGTGTTAGCTCTGCAATATTCACAGAAGGATACTTTATTTTGTCATGTTCTTACTGATTCCAGGCTGTCACACTGACTGATTGGCCTGTTCATGGCATTTAGTTGGTCCTTAATATCCTTCATGGCTTAGGTCTAGAATTTCTCTTCTCAAAGCTCTGGGGATGACAGTGCAATCACCTTGAATCTTTAGTCCACTGAACTCATGTAACTGTTCTCATACAGCAAAGTAGTCTCTTGCCATGGCCATAGAATTCTTTAGATACTTGGGAGAGACAGGTGAAGTAATATCTTTTAATGGACCAACTTCTGCTGGAAACTGAGACAAGCTTTTGAGCAGTGGTCCCCAACCTTTTTGTGGCCAGTAGCACATTCATGTTTTCAGAAGAGTGTGGCGGGCGCCAACAATTACTCACATACAGGGCTGGCTCCAGGCACCAGTGGAGTAAGCATGTGACTGGGGCAGATCATGCTACGGAGCAGCATTCCATCCATTCTGCAAAGTCGGAGTATTTTTTTTTTTTGGCACCAGTTCTGGGCAGTGCGGAGAGAAGCCGAGAGGACAGAGAACACTGGCGTCCGCAGCCTGCAGCCCCAGAATTCTCTGTCCCCAGTAGGTGGGGGGCCATGGCTTCTCTCCGGCTTAAGTCGCGGCCCTGCACCTGCCAGGGACCAAGAACACCGGTGCCCGGAGCCTGCAGCCCCAGAGTTCTCTGTCCCCAGCAGGGGCGGGGCCCCGGCTTCTCTCCCCTGCTAGGCACTAGGCGGGTCCCGCACCTTCCAGGGACAGAGAACACCGGCATCCACAATCCGCAGCCTGCAACCCCAGAGTTCTCTGTCCCTGGCAAGCACAGGGCCGCGGCTTCTCTCCAGCTTAAGCCGTGACCCCTGCGCCTGCCAGGAACTGGGAACACTGGTGCCCACAGTCTGCAGCCCCAGAGAAGCCAAAGAGAAGCCGCAGCCCCGCGCCTGCCGGGAACCGAGAACACCGGCGCCTGCACTCTGCAGCCCCAGAGAAGCCGCAGCCCCGTGCCTCCCTGGAACCGAGAACACTGGCGCCTGCAGTCTGCAGCCCCAGAGAAGCCGCAGCCCCGTGCCTCCCAGGAACCGAGAACACTGGCGCCTGCAGTCTGCAGCCCCAGGGAAGCTGCAGCCCTGCGCCTGCCAGGAACCAAGAACACTGGCACCTGCAGTCTGCAGCCCCAGAGAAGCTGCAGCCCTGTGCCTGCCAGGGACCAAGAACACCGGCACCTGCAGCCTGCAGCCCCGGAGTTCTCTGTCCCTGGCAGGCGCGGGCTGCAGCTTCTCTCGGCTTTGGAGAGAAGCCATGGCCCCACGCCTGCGGGGGACAGAGAACACTGGTGCCCACAGCCTGCAGCCCTGGAGTTCTCTGTCCCTGGCAGGTGCTGGGCCGCAGCTTCTCTCCTCTGCTGGGCACTAGGTGGGCGCACATAAATGCCCTGGTGGGCGCCAGGGTGCCCGCAGACACTACGTTGGGGACCACTGCTTTTGAGCTTACACAGAGCTGTTCCTCAGATCTTGGAAAAGTACTCAGAGTGTCACAGCTAAATACAATGTCAAACAGTTAGTTTGGGTTAAGTAGTTAGCACATATACTAAGGCAGTGGTTCTCTACCAGGGGTATATGAATCCCTGGGGCTACTCCGAGGTCTTCCAGGGGTACATCAACTCATCTAGATATTTACCTAGTCTTACAACAGGCTAGATAAATAGCACTAGTGAAGTCAGTACAAACTAAAATTTCATAGACAGTGACCTGTTTATACTGCTTTATACACTATACACTGAAATGTAAGTACAATATTTATATTCCAGTTGATTTATTTTATAATTATGTGGTAAAAAAGAGCGAGGTTGCAATTTTTCAGTAACAGTGTGCTATGACACTTGTGTATTTTTATGTCTGATTTTGTAAACAAGTAGTTTTTAAGTGAGGTGGAACTTGGGGGTACACAAGAAAATCCAACTTCTGAAAGGGGCACAGTAGTTTGTTAAGGCTGAGAGCCAGCGTTCTAAGGGACCAGTTGGAAGACAAAAAGGGGGGTTAGTGGGTTACACATTGTTATAATGAGCCTTAAAACCAGTGTCTCTGTTCAGTCCATGATTTGTAGTTTCTAGCAAAATACAAATTTAAGCTCCCAGACTCATCTTTTGAAAGTGTTGTGCAGGTTTCCTTTGAGGATGAGGACTGATAGGTCAGATATAGAGTGATCATTTTGTAAAAAGTGTTCACCCACAGGTGATGTGGTATTTTTGTCTTTTATCATTTTCCTGAGTGAGTTCATTCGAGAGCATATGATTGTCAGGTTTCACCCACATAGATGTTATAGGGGCATTGAGTGCACTGGATGAGGTACACTACATGTTGTGATGGGCATGTGTAGGTGTTGTGGGAATATTGATCATTGTAGCAGTGGAGATATGTCTGCAGAGTTTGCATCCATTGTTCTGGCAGGGGGTCTGGTGCTGCTTTGAGTTGGTATGTCCTGGTCAATGGGGTAGGCTGGGAGCATAAATTCATAGCTTTGCTAGACACTAAAAATCATGGTCTTAATATGATTTATGACTTATTACAACAATATGTAACCCACAACTCCCCCTTTTAGTCCTACGATTACAAGGGTGTTAACAGGCTGCTTCATCTTGAATTGTCCCTTAGACTCTGTGCTAACTATTTATGCTAACCCTGCTGTTCAACCTTGTATTTAGCTGTGATACCATCAGACCCTTTCCCAGACCTGAAGAAGAGCTCTGTGTAAGCTCAGAAACTTGTCTCTTACCAACAGAAGTTGGTCCAATAAAAGATATTATCTCACCCGCCTTGTCTGTAATATCCTGGGGCCGACACAGCTACAACAACACTGCATAGAATGTTAGGTACTTGGGACATCCTGCTTAAATGTAACTAAAAGCTTCTGCTTATATGCCAAGGTTGCTTTTTGTAGCAGATATAGTCTCCTACCTGACACTGCTCTGTAAGTGTCCACAGCCATCCATGTAAACGAGGGCTGTCAAGCGATTAAAAAAATTAATCGTGATTACTCATGCAATTAAAAAAAATAATTGCGTGATTAATTGCGTGATTAATTGTGCTGTTAAACAATAATAGAGTATCATTTATATAAATATTTTTGGATGTCTTCCACATTTTCAAATATATTGATTTCAGTTATAACACAGAATACAAAATTTTCAGTTCTCACTTTATATTTATTTTTTATTATAAATATTTGCACTGTAAAAATAAAAGAAATAGTATTTTTCGGTTCACTTAATACAAGTACTGTAGTGCAATCTCTTTATCATGGAAGCTGAACTTACAAATGTAAAATTATGTACAAAAACAACTGCATTCAAAAATAAAACAATGTAAAACTTTAAAGCCTCCAAGTCCACTCAATCCTACTTCTCGTTCAGCCAGTCACTCAGACAAACAAGTCTGTTTACATTTTCAGGAGATAATGCTACCCTCTTCTTGTTTACAATGTCACCTGAAACAGGCATTCACATTTCACAGTTGTAGCCGGCATTCCGAGATATTTATGTGCCAGATGTGCTAAAGATTCATATGTCCCTTCATGCTTCAACCACCATTTCAGAGGACATGCATCCATGCTGATGATGGGGTCTGCTCGATACAATCCAAAGCAGTGCAGACCAACGCATGTTCATTTTCATCATCTGAGTCAGATGCCACCAGCACAAAAGGTTGATTTTCTGTTTTGGTAGTTTGGGTTCTGTAGTTTCCACATCGGAGTGTTGCTCTTTTAAGACTTCTGAAAGCATGCTCCACACCTCGTCCCTCTCTTATACTGTGGGTCAAGTGCCGTAGCTATTTTTAGAAATCTCAAGTTGGTACCTTCTTTATGTTTGTGAAATCTGCACTGAAAATGTTCTTAAAATGAACAGCCTGCTGGGTCATCATCTGGGACTGCCATAACATGAAATACATGGCAGAATGCAGGTAAAACACAGAGCAGAAGACATACAATTCTGCCCCCAAGGAGTTCAGTCACAAACGTAATAGCGCATTTTTTTTTTAATGAGTGTCATCGGCATGGACGCATGTTCTCTGGAATGGTTGCCAAAGCATGAAGGGACATAAGACTGTTTAGCATATCTGGCATGTAAATATCTTGCAATGCCAGATACCAGAGTACCATGCAAATGTCTGTTCTCACTTTCAGGTGACATTGCAAACAAGAAGCGGGCAGCATTATCTTCTGTAAATGTAAACAAACTTGTTTCTCTTAGCGATTGGCTGAACAAGAAGTAGGACTGAATGGATTTGTAGGCACTAAAGTTTTACATTGTTTTGAATTTGAGAGCAGTTACGTAACAAAAAAAATCTACATTTGTAAGTTATGCTTTCATGATAAAGAGATTGCACTACAGTTCTTGTATGAGGTGAATTGAAAAATACTATTTCTTTTGGTCATTTTTACAGTGAAAATATTTGTAACAAAAATAATATAAAGTGAGCACTGTACACTTTGTATTCTGTGTTGTAACTGAAATTAATATATTTGAAAATATATTTAATCATGCAGTTAATCATGATTAATTTTTTTGAGTTGATCGCATGAGTTAACTGCGATTAGTCGACAACCCTAATGTAAACCTTTGCCTCTTCTTTTAGCCTATCGGCGTCTGAGTGTGATGCTGGGCTCTGTGACAGTGTGTCTGCTATTACCAGATTTGTACCAGGAATATATTTAATGACTGAGTTAAATTGCATTAACTTAATCAAAAGACATTGGCATCTCAGAATCTTTTCTGTCGATAAGAGTTACAAGAGGTTTGTGGTTGGCTATCAGTGTAAAGGAACCCAACCCACACAGATATCTGTGGAAGTTCTCACATGCCCATACACTTGCCAGGCACTCTTTTTCATTCTGCACAGGTTGTTTTTTTCTGTAGGTGTACAAGAGCAGAGAGCAACTGGCTTCCACTCAGATCCATGTAGTTGCAACAAGATACCACCAAGGCCATAGCTACTGGCTTCAGCAGTGACCATTGTGAGTTTGTTTCCATCACAGAATTTTAAAACGGGAGCAGCTGAGATAATTTCTCTTACCTTTTTGAAGACATTCCCCTGATTTGGCCCCCCTGGCCAGGATGTATTGGACCTTAATAGTTCATTCAGTGGTTTAGTCACTGTGGTAAGATATTGGTGAAGATAATTTACCATCTCCAGTATGCATCTTAGTTCTGCTACATTTGGTGGTGCATTCAGTTCTGTGATTGTTTTTACTTTCTCAGGGTTAGGACTAATTCCATCCTTGTTTATTATTTGTCCCAAAGATTCAGTTTGGAGTAGGCGGAAAACACAATTTTCTTTATTTAACTTGAGCTCAGACTCATTGATTAAATCCAGAACTTCACTGAGGATTTGTCATGTCCTTCCATTGATGACCCACATACTAAAATGTCACCATATAAGCAACAATCCTATTTATGTTATTTAGCAGCTCGGACATCTTTCTTTGAAAAATTTCAGGAGCACTGGTAATCCCAAAATGTAATCTTTAAAGGTAAATTCTCCCAACTGGTTTAATGAATGTAATCAATCTAGCACTCTCTTTGGATAAGGGAATTTGCCAGAAATGACTTGAGGCATCCAGCATGCAGAATACAGTAGCTCCAGCCACTTTAAAAAATATGTTATTCTAGTATTGAGAAGATATATTTCGCTCTGAGTACTGATTCAGTAAGTCTTTTAAGATTCTCACAGATTCATATTTTCCCATTTTTCTTTATTGCAGTTACCATTGTACCCACCATGCAGTTGGCGCAGAGATTTTCTCGATTATGCCATTCTTTTCCATTCTCTTTAACTCAGTTTCTACTTTATGAAGTAACAAGATAGGAATTCTGTGTGGCACATGTACACTATAAGGCTAAGCATTTTCTCTTAAGATTATTTCTCCTTTTAAATGTCCAATGTCACCAAATATTCCGTCAACTTCTTCCACCTTTCTCACCCATCATGGCAACCACATGGCTACTGAGGAGATTGTCAGCCTCCAGTCCTCTAATCACATTCACATTAAAATTAAAGCTTTTGTCTTTTGTATGTTGTTTCTGTGGAAATGCAGCTCAAAATACCTCCAGGGCTATCTAGGACAGTATCTGCTAGTTTCAGCTGTGTGAGGGGTTGAAGTTGATTACAACTCTTGTAATCCTGTTACAATGTACATTTGCACTCCAATCTATTTTAAGATTAACAGTCTTTCCACAAATATTCAGTTCCATCCTCCAGGCTGGCTCTGTGTCATTACCCGTGCCTGATGCCAGGAAAAATAGCTCTTGACTCTCCAGGTCACTTTCCGTATTGCCTTTGTGTGGCGGACAGCGGCAAAATGTCCTGTTTTTGTGTATTTATGGTATTTGGCTCCTTAGTTGGGCAAACACCTTTTGGACTGTGATCTTTCTCATATCTTTGCCTAGGGCTAACTCCACAATGACTTAAGGATTTATTACAGTTGCTTTTTGATAATGTGACTCTTTTTCTAAGTCATTTCCACTAGGTTTCTTTCTGGTGGCCACTAGTTTCTATTTTGGTTTACAAACACCTTGTCTTGCCATTTCTACTGCATTGTGAAGGCTTAAATCCATAGGTACTGACTTCTATTTTTCCCCAGTGGTGCTCCACCTGCTCCACCTTGAGGTCCCATCCCTATTCTGGCCTTACCCCCGAGACCTCACCTTCACTCTGCCTCTTCTGGCCTCCGCTCCACCCCCTCCCTGAGACCCCTGCCCACCTGCCACTTGCTGCTCTCTGCCCTTTCCTAAGTTCCTCCCACAGTGGCAAAACAGCTGATCTGCACAGGTGCTTGAGCTGTGGAGCATGGCAGAAACGTGCTCACTCATAAATCACATTATGCTGTGGTATAGAATGCTCATCAAACTTAGCCAGCATCACAGCATAATTGTTCCTGGGGCTCCTTCTCCAAAGGCAAAGGATTTAAAGATCTATTCAGCTTCCCTGCCCACGATAGAGAGAATTAACCTGCACCTCTCACATCTCCTCATGGAGTTTAGTTGCGATGCAAAAACATGCAAATCAATGTCCAATCAGGCTAGTCTGATGGTCTGTCAAAGCGGAATCTCCCAAAACATTAACATTTTGATGAAATACTGCCATTTTTATTGGTTTTCTTCTGATACCACGTCAGGTTAGTCACACAGAGATATGGGCAAAATGGACACGAGCAATAACAATTTTATTGTGGCAAAAGATGCAGACTGCCTCTGTTGCTCAAGAAGATGAGTGGCAATATTCTTCACACAATGCCACCTATTGGCTGAGCATTATAATACAGCTTAAACTTCCATCACAGTTTGAGTGGGACGTATGGGCTAAGTCTAATAAAAGAAGGACATGTACTTTGTGTCCAATAATTTTGTTATGCATATTTGCTGCACAGGGCTATAGCTGTAGCATAAACTTAAACAGGATTTTTCTGCTGAGCAGTTGGGAATGGCCAAGGTGAGCTAAAGATTCTCTCAGTCATTAATCGTGTCTTATCTCTTTAACCCCAATTACTCATGGGATATAAATGCTGAGAACAACCAATCACATTGCAAAGAGGTGCACTGCTTCCTGCCATATCTTGCCGCTAGGAGCAATATCTTAGCCAGGTGACAGAATTCTTCTTTACAGGCAACTGTCAGCAGAGAAGAACATGCCCCTTCTGTGAATGTGTGTGTTTTCGTGGGGCTGGGCAGTGGAGCAGGTCATGTGATGCCTGTTAAAAGACTTGACTGTAAAAATAAAAGAGGGTGAACCAACACATATGAGCAAATAATGCCAGCATATCAATGGGAAAAACTCTGAGTGTCTGCTTTGGCAGCATACAAGGGCCTTAAACTGTAAGCGACATATACACTCACTCCATAGCCCTTAGAGAGAGACAGAACAGTGCTCCTGTTTATTCTGGGATTTGAAAGGAGGATCCCACTCCCATTATATGTATGTTTACACTTGAGTCCCTTGGGCCAGCTACACCCTAGGACAATGTAGTACAAGCAGAGGACTCAAAGCCCCATACTCCTGTGTTCTAACCCTGGTTTTGGGGCTAGCTACTCTGCGGCTTTGGATCTTTCTGTCTCTGTTCCCATAATAATACCTCCCTCGCATAGGTATTCAGGAGACAGACTACCTTACAATAATGCCAACCTCCTAGATCGATCACTTTACAAAGAAGGTGAGTGTCATGATCAAGAAACCTCTAGCATAGGGAGATGCTTTGAGGGGGCAAAGGTCACCCAGCATGACAGTGACAGAGGTGGGACTAGAATCCAGTTCTCCTGTATTCCAGGTCAGGGGTGCTCCACTCAGCTACATTGTTTGCCTTATAAGGATAAGCACAAATTTTCAAGATTATCAAGAAAGTGAGCGCCCACTCTCTGAAAATCGGGCCCCTTTAAGATTCCTTATTTTGGGCAAAATCACTTGTCACTTTTGAAAATCCTGGCCATAAAGTGATTGGATGTGACAGCACTACATAAGTGATAATAATTATTATACTTATTGCAAGAATTTGGCCCATTTATTTTATTTACTTATTGTGATTGGTCATTGATGAAGATTCCTCCTTCAATCCATTAGTGGTACTATTTAAAGACCCATTTCACCAAGCGTTCTATCTTTTGAGGGTGGAATAGTTGGCTTTTTTTCCTTTGCCCCCTTCATACCTTGGCATTTGAGACTGTGAAGAGTATTTGCCTGGCTGTGCTATGGTATTCAAATATCCAAAGTGGACGATTTCAAAATATTGGTTTTTCAAATACCAGAAATGATAAGATGATTTTCAGGCTTTATGAGACCTCCACATGACTTATTTCTTTCAAAAGAAGCTTTATTTTACAAAAGCTTTACAAAATTAAGTTCAAACTAATCAAATGTGCTGAGTACTTGGATTTTTGTTGTCCATATTTACAAATTGTGAAAAAAGCTGATAGCTTCTTTTTTAATGTGGCCAATCTCAGTACATTTATTGAACATTTTGTTTAACAGAATTGGAGATTGACATTAGAAGTGTAGTTGGGTGATTTTTTTGGCAAATAGAAATTTTGCTGAAAAATACATTTTTTCAAGGCTTCAAAACTATTTGCAAATTGGAGTCAAATTCAATGAATACTTTTGGCCAAGAAAAAAAAAAAACCTTGAAAAATTGTTTTGAAAAGGTTATGTTTCGTTTTGGCTTTTTATTTCAAAATGACATTTGTTTTCAAATGTGGCTAATTTAAAAAAAAACACGCACACAAAAGGTGGAAAACACCTTAAAACAAGGGTCAGCAACCTTTCAGAAGTGGTGTCCCAAGTCTTCATTTGTTCACTCTAATTTAAAGTTTCACGTGCCAGTAATACATTTTAATGTTTTAGAAGGTCTCGCTCTATAAGTCTATATTATATAACTAAACTATTGTTGTATGTAAAGTAAATAAGGTTCTTAAAATGTTTAAGAAGCTTCATTTAAAATTAAATTAAAATGCAGATCTTATCAGTTTAGTGTGATCCTTGCCCTTGCTTTTCCTTTCTGAGTTTTCCAATGTCTGGCACGTATTTGGATACTTCAAGCTGCACACAGGCTTCTGAGCGATCAGTTGTTAACTGGCTCTGAGAGGGACAGAGGACAGATTTCATGTGTGAAAATACCTGTTCACACAAGTATGTGAATCCAAATGCTGAAAGCATTGCAAACACAATTTTCTTCAAACAGTTAAATTTCAGTGGCAGGGACGTCCAGCAGGTCAGAACAGAGGCCCCATGATCTCTCTCAGTAGCTTCAAGTTCGAATATCCCAAGAAAAAACTGCTAGTTTTACAACAAATACTTTCCAGGCTTCATAAAGATCCAGAACCATTTGCTCTGCACCCTGGAGACAGAGGTTGAGTTTGTTTAGGTGAGCGGTGATGTCAATTACTAACATGAGCTTACACAGCCATTTGTCATCATCCAGGTTGGGGTAGTTTTGTGCTTTTTCTGACAAAAAGGTTTTGATTGCATCAAAACAGTTTACAAAGTGCACGAAAACCTTGCCACGACTTAGCCACCGAATGTTGCTGTGAAGTGGGATGTTGTTATAAGCACTGTCCATCTCTTCTAGCAGTGCTTGAAACTGTCTGTGAGTCAAAGCAGATCGAGCAACAAGGAAATTCACAATTCGCATCACATTATTAAGCTCTGAATTAGAAATTTTAGCACACAGGTTTTCTTGATGGATGATACAGTGACATTTGACTGTCGGGTGGCCAATTTGATCTTCAAGTAACTGTGCAAATCTCTTCTGTTTTCCGACCATGACAGGAGCACCATCTGTTGTCACACAAAATATTTTGTCAACTCCTTGTTCTTCAAAATGGTTTATAAAACTTTCCACCATATCTTCCCCCTTTATTGTGCCATGCAGGGGTTTTAGGCAACAAAATTGCTCTTGGTTTTCATTGGAAGCACAATATTTTGCAACAGCTGCCAAATGTGGAATGTCATTTATATCCACGCTCTCATAACTGCAATGCTAAACACCGCTGTGTCTTTTAATGCAGTCATCTACTTTTCCTTTATGTTTTCTGCCATTTTGCTTATGCATCTCTCAACTGTTCTGGCGGAGATGGGCATTTCTTTATTCTAGATACAATTGTATCTTTAGTTGGCAAATCATTGAACAAAACCTCCGAACTCTTGAGAAAAACTTCTTTTATATATTCCCCATTTGTCAACGGCTTTCCATTTTTTGCAATGCACTGTGCAATCTTGTAACTTCCATCTGCAGCTTGATTTTTACTTACACTTAAACATTTAAAAACACTGCTTTGCTTCTCATATCCTGCTGCTGCCTTTTTGAACGATTCAGTCTTGTCTGCTTGATCAAGAAAGGTTTTCTTGTGCATCATTTCAAAATGTTGTAGAACACTTGATGTGTGACAAACACCACTTTCACAACAGAAAGCACAAACAGCCCGGTCCTTCTTTTGAAAAAATCCAGATGTGTCTGTCCAAAAAGGCTGAAATGAATGGACATCTAACCTTGCTTTCTTAGGAGCTGACATTCTGTCAAATGTACCGCTCAGCTCACAGCGAGGGAAAAAATTGCGACAGATGGCACGCACAACGTCAAACCCAATGCACTGTCCCATGTGGCATGGTATAAGCAGCAAATCAGGACTTCAAAATATCTCAGTGGCACTGGAACAATTTTTAAGGTGGGGGTGCTGAACTGTGTCCCCTCTTCCCCCATCTGCACCCCTCACTGCCCCAGGCTGGGGCCAGTGGGCCACAGCTGGGGGTGGCTGCAGAGTGCCAAGCAGAGGCCAGGAGCAGAGCCCTGGGCTAGTGGCCAGGACTCCAGGCCAGCAGTGGGCTGAGCAGGGTGGCTGGACAAGACCCAGGCTGGCAGGGGGCTGGTGGCCGGTATCCCAGGCTGGCAGTGGGCTGAGCAGGGCCGGTGGCCAGGAACCTGGCTGCTAAGGGGCCGGCAACTGGAACCCCAGACCACCAGCGAGTTGTGCCACAGGTTGCTGACCCCTGCCTTAAAACAGTTGCATTGAAATGAAAAACAAAGTTTTGAGTCCCCAAAATTGTTTCAGTTGATTCAAAATTGGTTTTAATTGAACTGTAATTTTTCCCCCCAGATTTTTAAGCTTGGCCCCCAATCCGAAAAATCCATGATTCATCCAGCTCTTGTCAGAAGGGACTTCCCGTGTTAAGAGAGTAGGGGGTGGTTAGAGATCCTGCTGTGGACTGACAATTTTTGTTGTTTCATGCTGTAGATGCATGAATGGAGTCTGATTCTGATTTACATTGGGGCTGCTTTATTGTCCTGCCAGTGAAAAGGAGCCTTATAGTGTCTGTAATTCATATTTACATGCACTTTCAGAGTCCCTTCCACTGCCAGACGGCTATAAAGTGGCTTCAGTAGAAAGAAGAATCGGGCCTCTGCAATGGGGTTTACAAATCCCATACTGAACATAGAGAGATGGGAGAGGAGAGTCTTTCCTGTTTACGAGCAAGCAGCTTGATCACACCCTCATGCAGCTGCCAGGCAGGCAGGCAGGCAGGCGCCCATAGCTGCAACCAAGAGTGAAAACAAGACCTGCTCTAAAGGGGAGAGCACAGGGGAGGAAAGGGGAAGTAGGAAAGTCTAAGACAGTATAGGGGTAATAGCTCTGCTTCAAGCTGTTTCTGAGAAAACTAGCCAGAGACTGCAAGCCCTAAAATTAAAGGGCTGATAGACTCAGTAACTGATCTGAGTGAGAACAAACTAAGGAGGGTCAGTTAGGAGAAGCTGAGAGCTCTAGAAAGACCACACCAAGAAACAATGACACCTCCCAGCACCAAAATACACCCTCCCCCCCGATACACACACACACCTCTGAGAGTACAAAATGCAGTGGAACAGGTGCAGTTCTCTCCAACAAGGGTGGGGATGGATATTGGTGGGCTGTGTGTGATTGCTCACCCTCAGCACAGAGCTCAGCTCTTTTGAGGAGGGGGTCTCCTTTTTGTGGCATGGGCAGGAACTGGTACTGTAAGGATCTTCATCCTCCAGCCTCCACGGGATGGGGAGCTACATAAGCTCCTATGGAGCCCAGTGCAGTCACTGTGTAGGAGTAGGTTATGTGGAGCGGCTGTCCTGCTGGAGACAGTCAGTTTCTCTGCCCTGCATCTTGTGCATCAGTCCAGCCCCTGATGAAGCTACGCAGATTGCCAAGTGCTGGATTTTTGCCCAATAAATGTATATATGTTAAACTATGGATTCAATTCTCCGCTCCTGAGGGGAAAATAAATGAAAAGGAGGAAATTGCTTCTAAAACTCACTAGGCCATTTCTAATCTCATATCAGTGTAACTCATTGACTTGAATGGAGTTACTCCAGATTTATGTGATATAAATCAGAACAGAATCAAGCTCTTTGACCAGGGACACACAAAATAAATTTTACCAATGGGAGTTGCCAAAATAGGATGCCACTCAGAGTAGACTGTGCAAATGTTCAAAATAGAGCTGGTAGAAACTTGGAATTTGTTCTTCATGGGAAATGTCAACAAAATTTGTCTTTGTTCCAGATTGGAATGAAAAGAAATATCTTTTAAAGTTTTCTGCAATATGGAATTTACAAAAAAATTCAGTTTTGAAAAAAATTGTTTAGAAAATTTTGAAATTTCAGTATTTCATTTAGAACTTTATTTTAGTTTTACTTCATTTCATTTTTTTATCTTTTTACATTATTTCGTGACATGTCGGCAACATTAGTGTGCATAATATGTTAAAGTGTTAGACTCTCATTACAAATCAAACAGGAGACACTTTGATACAGGAAAAAGTTAAGATGTTTCACTCAGTATTAAGTAGCAGCTGCCCTTAATGACTTAAAAATAAAAACAGAATATTCGACTATTTATTAGGTCATATTATAAGATTGGTACTATATAATATGCCTACTGATATGTCATGAAGTAATGTAAAAATAATAAAAATGGGGGAAAAAAGCCTATATAATATCCAAAATGAAATTGTGAAGTTTTTCTCAACACTAACTTTCCAAAATAAATTTTTTTTGTTTTGAATTTTTTTCTCTGCAGGAATTTTTACTGAAGTTATTATAATTTTACAAAAAATAATTAATTGAAATCACTTTTTCTGACAAACTGTTTTGACCATTGATCTGCTCTAGTTTAACATAGACTTTGGCATACCACTTGATGGGGCTTCAGCGTGTCCATTAGTTCAGTTAGGATCTCTGGGCAGGACCCCTTCTTGATTGGGGGAATAAGAGGTGCTTTCTCTCAAACACCATCCATTTATGGCACCCAAGTGAGATGTCAGTCCAGTAAATTGTGCAGACCTGTGATTCCCCTTTCTCACAGGAAGAATGAAATAGTTAACCATGTTGACACTTAAATAATCATCAATGTACCTCTGAATTAACCCCTCTCTGAGATGAACAGGGCAGTTCACACCCCTCATGGCTATTATTCCATGCTCTGCATAGACTCATCTATGCATTAGTGACACAGGGGTCACATTTTGGGGGTTTTCTTTGCAACGATAATACTTAAGGATTTATTTATGTTCAAAATAAAAGCTGAGATTCTGGAGAATAAGTAGTTTCAGAGAAGTGGTGGTATGGCGTTAGGGAATTAACTGGCTATTTCCAAGCCCTGCTTTTGACTCCCCTCTGTGCTGTGCAATGGAGGAGAGTCAGGGCTCTATATTATTAATTCTGTCAAGTGTTTGTGTTATACTTGTATGAAGGACAATATGCCAAGCAATTATTCATCTGGTCTCTTCACTGGTTCCTGAATTGCATTTGCATTTTTAAAGTTAATTTTCAGGAATCGCTTTCATTTTTCTGGCTTGTAGGGCTAATAACAATATTACAGTACAATGAAGCAGTCCTAAAACTACTAAACAGAACCATCAGTCTTTGAATCTAAAACTGGACAAGTCTAACTTATTCAATAAATTGGACATAATGCTGATCTCACACACACAGGTGTAAATCAGGAGTAAACTCACTCAAGGCAATAGTGTTATATTGGTGTAAGTGAGATTGTAATCAGGCCTGTTGTTTTCAAGAGAGCATTAGTTAGTGAAAAAGAGGAAGACTTTGTCTAGAGGAGGGTTTTGAAGCCCAAGTCTCTCTGGAGATTCAAAGAAAACTGTCTTGAAAATTTTCAGTAGCTGCGTATAGCAGGGTTTCTTGCATCTTCCTCTGAAGCATCTGGTACTGTTCGTGGTTAGAGACATGAACCTGAACTGGATAGCCCACTGATCTGATGCTCTGTGGCAACAGCTAGGTCAAATATTAACACATTCTAAAATGCATCCTGTATGATTTAATTCTGCACGCTGGAAAGAGTGAAATACTGACATTTTCTTATAGGGTGTAAATGGATGAAATTCCATTGAGGTCAATAGAGCTCTGACCATTTACACTGGCAGCAAATTTTGCCCATTAACTTTAACATACATTTTTGCATCATTGTTACCAAAATGTTGACTGGTGATTTTCCTATTGTTATTCCATGGCTTTTTTAAAATTACAAACTTGTATGTACTTTAGAAATGATTGATAAATTCTTACTAAAAGTTACTTTTCTAACAGTTAAGAAATTAAAATAGTTTTTGCAGTTCTATGGGGCCTTGCATCAGAGAACTTAAAAATGTTTACAAATAATTATTACATCCTTTCCACACCTCTGTGGAATAGCTATTCCTACTTTACAATAGTGAATGGGAGCTGTAGGGTGCTTGTTTTCAAGTGGAGAAACTGAGGCACATAAGTCTTGCTCAAGGTCTTAAAGGCCAAGATGTTTAAAATGGAGGCCAACAGCTCGGCTCTTAAATCTATGTTTAGGCACCTAAATAAATGATTTTTTTTTAATGTTAGGTCTCATTCATCTTACTAGGAGCTGCGTAGTGCTCAGCTCTTTTGAAAATCAGGACACTTATTTAGACCTTAAGAGCATGAATTTGGGCACTCATTTAAAAAAAAAATCTTGGCCAGAAAGTAATAGTACTGTTCCAACCTTGCCTCACACACCAGCACAATTTCCCCCTGCACAGCACTGTGGAACCCTCACTCCTTTTCACAGTGCTGAAACCCAGCTGGCTGAATTCCAAATACTGCCATTACTTTTTAGGGAGCATGTTTCTGATTTATTGAATTGCAGGCAACAAAACTTGCTGACTCTACTGTCTGCAGATATGCAAAGGTGGTTCCGTGCTCTGCAAGGCGTTCCCAAGTAGCTCCAGTGTCCCATCACAGGCAAAGAGCTAACAATGTGTTCCTTTCAGGCAGAGGAGACTACCGGAACAGTAACATGGAAATCCAAAAGCACGTTTTAAAACAGGAACAAAAGAAGGAAAGCAGCTGTTGGGCTGAAGAATTTTAACCGGAAGCAAGACGTTAACCAGAATTTTAAGCAGAGGCAGAACTGCCATCTTTAGGCACACAAATAAGTGGCCTGATTTTCAAAAGTGCTGAGCCCCTCATAGCTTCTGGTGATTTTTTTTTATTTTAAATCTCTTCTTTATTCTAGGGAACTGTAGATTGCTTTCAGGAGAATCGGTTTACCTCCTGCCCCGGAGAATCAATCATCTTCTTAACAACCACGGGAGGTTTGAAAGAAGGGCTGGCAAAACTCTCAGGCACAAAGCAATGGGAAAGAATAACCTCATTTCTATCCCGAAGGAAGGGAACTACTCCCCTTGAATCATGACATCGTTCAACACCCACTATCCACCAACGCACATACCTGTTCCCAGTCACAATCCCAGAGGCAAGCGTCTGTTCCCTTTTCTCTTAGGAATCCCACTGGAAAGCACCTCTGGGAAAGCCCCAGTCATAGTGGAAGCCACACTGCATGTTGATAGCTGCTCTGTTGCCCGGACATATAAATGTATCTGGGTGAGAGGACGATATTTGTGTGTGCCTCTTTCCTTTGATGGAGAAAGGGATGACGTTTGCAGGGCTGGCTGCTGGCACCCACTTCTCTCCAAGCCCCAGAATACGTCACGTGGGAAATGGATCATGTGAGTTTTTCCCCCTCCAGGATCAAACAACCTCGATTCCCCTCCCTCCCTTCCTTTCCCTTAAGCTAACAGGCAGCAGCAGCAGAACAGATGCTGCCTTTCTTTGTCTTAGCCCCGGCTCTGCAAAGCAATGGGAATGCCCCTGCCCCGGCAAAGGTTTTTTACTCCCTACCTCTGCTTTCCAAGATCACCAGGAGCTCGAGTCCGAGAAATCTGTAACCGGCTCTCCCCCCAGTCCTGCAGCCACAGACGCCCATTTCCCCAGACCCTGCCCTTAGCTCCAGGGAGATAAAATCTAGCCCCGACCCCAGGATCCGGCTCTTTCAGTACCTTGGACAGCAGCGCCGCGCCTGGCTCAGCCTTGGTGCCTGGACTATTTCCCTGCCTCTATTCAACTGTCGGGCGGGTGACTAGCTTGTCACTAGCCTCCGTGTCTGTCGGGCCTCAGGCAAAGGGGCCTCTGGGTGCACATGCAACGCTGTCGCCTTGGGGGGCTTCCCTGCAGAAGCCGCTAACAAACCCGGCTCTCCCGGGATTGAGGGACCCGGCCCCCGCCCCCTGGGTTGTGCTCCCGGATTTTCCTTGTGCAAGACGCTTGCCCTGCCCGCCCCCAGCCCCGTCAGCCCGGGAGCAGCGCAGGACGGAAACCTGCCGGTGTTCCTGCTGGGGCTCACTAGCAGCGCTGACGCGCCGGTTGCTATGGTACTTGGGGGGTTGTTGGAGAGGATGGTTTGCTTCAGTGATGGTCACCATGGGATCCTGGCGACTGAAAGGGGAAAGACACAGAGGCTGAATGAGTGAGGGGAAGGAGGGTGAGGTTCAGTTGGGTTCCTCGGAGCACAGTTTCCCCAGCTGATCCTTTTATTGCCCTATCTATTGCTACTTACAGCCCCTGTAAAAGATGGGAGAAATTATGATGCAGCCCACAGCCTGGTTCCCCCACTGTATGATTCCATTTCTTCCGTAGGGGTAACTGCGCTGACCCCTAGAATGCCTAGAAAGACAAAGGGGAATGGTGCCCCTCATCCTAAATCCCCGTGTGGAGATGGCCACAAAGAGTTGCCCCCATGAGCAGTTGTGCTGGCAGTGTGACGTGTGCTACCTGTAACTTCAAGGAATGAAAACATAGTTTGGGACCGGCCTGGAACTTTTCCTCCCTAAAGGAAAGTGCAGTGTGGGGATCTTTGTTACTTTAAGCATTGGCTAATGGTTTGATTGTACTAGTGCACTGGGACAAGCCTATGACTAATTATGATAAAATTCCTTTAAATAGTGACAAGTCAGTGACTGGCTCTGCCCATTCAGCCTCACTCCTTCATTTATTATTACTCATCAGTCTTTTTACTTGGTGTTTGTACAGAGCCTAGCACATTGGGCTCCTGGTCTGGGACTGGAGTTCCTCAGCACTAAATAATTGTCAATTGGCTCAGCTGTCATTTACCATTGCTCTGCTTTGTAATAGCTGTACATTCCATTTGGAAGTTTCCTTCACCCAAGTTAGAGGTTCCTACAGCCCTTTCTTATATTGTGTAATTCCCGTAGTCCCAGCATAAGGGCATATACACCACTTTGTCCTGCTTAAGATATCAAAAATAGGATTTAAGTGGTGTGTTGGCCCAGTGCTGAATTTCACTCATGAATAGTTCCAATTACTTCTTTTGAATAAAGACTAACAGCATCAATGAGGGTCCCAGGATTCAGTCTCTTGGGGCTATTTCTCACTCCCAAAAGAGTAATTGTTTTGACTAGTCATCATCTCCAGTCCTTGGACCTGACCAATCCATCTAACCTGCATCTTCAGCATTGCCTGTATTAATGAATGCAATCATTTGTGGTTTAAATTGTGAGTGATTTGTAGAAATAATATAATTTGCTGGAGCCTGTGGCTGTTTTCTTTTTTCCATCATCCTCTTTAGATAATTGGCTAATGGAATATTTCCAAGAATAAATGTCTTATAACCAATGTGGGTAGAGCAGCCACAAAACAGTGGATTAGGGCACATGTTTGAAATTTTGTAATGCCTACAGGCAAATAGAGCAGGGGTGTGCATGCTGCCCAATATGCCTTGTTGATGGTTCCACAAGTTATGTCCTTTTCATTCTCTACTTTAAGCAGACTACCATAGTAAATATAAAGAAAAAGACACAAAAACCTTCATATTTTCCTTATTCCTTTGACTTGTTACTTGATATCATTTTGATGTATTTTCTATTTAGGGTTGGGACTGTAAGGTGGGGAACTGAGTCACAAGTCCATCTAATTTAGGCTTTATCAATTTTTACCTTTATTAACTGTGACAGAGTCAGGCCAGATGGTTACAGGAGAGTGTTCTTATTGAGAACTGGGATGTGCTAAAAAGCCCGTCCCCCAGCCTAGGGAGGAGCTACTAAACCCAGAACCCAACTGAGGCAATAATAGGAACAGGTGTGGGGGTCAAAGGGCCAAAACTAAAGAATCAGAAGGGGACATAGAACAGAGAGCCCCGGACAGCACCCACTGCTCCTCGAAAGCATTGAGAGAGCTGGCAGACACTGCCCAGAGGCACTCTGCCCAGATACATGAATGGATAAAAGAACGAAAAACAGCCCCACAGTCGCAGGCCCCTCCATATCCCGCCAACCTCCCCTCCCTGGTGTTATGAATGGCCACCTTGGCCATGGCTAGGAGGAGGTTGATGAGGTAGTCCTGTGACTTAGTGGGGCCTCAAATTGGGTGTGCATAAATAAACAAGTGCAGGGAGAAGTGCAGCCAGAACCTCAATAAGAGGTTCTGGAGGAGCTGGAAAAGGGGCTGCAGCCTGGCACACTGAAGGTACATTTGCGCCAGGGTCTCCCTCAGGCCACAAAAGGGACAGGCTTCAGGGACAGAGGTAAACTGCACCAAGTACATGCCCGTGCTCACGGCTCTGTGGAGGAGCCACCTGCTGATATCCCTGGCAGGCCGCGGAACTAAGATGGAATATAAACTGGCCCACTAGGGTTCCCCACCCTCCACTGCTGGTAAAAGGTCCTGCCAC
The DNA here is from genome assembly GCF_025201925.1 of Gopherus flavomarginatus. Lineage (NCBI taxonomy): Eukaryota > Metazoa > Chordata > Testudines > Testudinidae > Gopherus > Gopherus flavomarginatus. Next base: position 136,426,959 of record NC_066617.1, read on the forward strand.
TTGGTATCAGGATGGGACACGAGGGTGGGGTAATGAAGCATGTGCAGCACGAGCGGTTAGAGATGGTCCCTTGGAGCGGTTTGGAAGCGAATCGGCTGCATAGCACGCAGCCCGCTCGAGGTGCAAGGAGGGGGAGGCTGGGAAGGCTCACGGGGCAGGGGGCCGATGGAAAGATCCAGAGGGCCTGGAGTAAGAGGCAGGCGAGGCACACTCTCTCACAGGACCCGCTCAAGGAAAAGCTAAGCTGCAGGACGCAGGACTGCTTCCACTTCCTGGAGTATGCGCCGGGGGTCGTAAGGGTGGAGAGCCCCATGCACTGACCAAGTGCCTGGGGATCCACCCAACCTCCCAGGTTGTAGTCCAGGAGGTCTCCGATCTTGGTGACTTCTGCCAGGACCAATCTCCGGTACACCAAGGGGAACTCTGCCACCTGCACATGAAGATGGAGATTGTGTAGCAGGGGCTCTGCGAGGAGATCTACCCCCTTGGTGGCCTCAAAGAACCTGGTCACTGAAACCAGCCTCCAGGTCTGGAAGAGGTCCTGGTAGAAGACTGGCAGCTCAGAGAGGTGTTGCGGAAGACCTCTCAGATGGAGAAAAAAGAGCTTCTGGTCATGTTGGAGCCCTCGGAGGGGGTGGAGGAAGGCGTCTGCCAATATGCTCCATGCTGAGCCACCTGCACTATAAAGGAGTCTCTGCAGGGCCTGGAGGATGCGCATACACATCAGGCCCTGTCATCCTTCATCCAAGGGGAAATGGAGAACGCCTGCAGAGACCCAGTACAGTCCCGGCCATAAAAACTCCAGAACCGGCCTCTGAAGGTTGGCCAGGAACACCGGGGCAAGCACAGGGTGTTGAGTCGGTGCCAGAACATGGACAGGACCAGTTGGTTAAGCACCAGCACTCTTCCCTGGAGGGAGAAGCAGTCCTGTCCAGCCTAGCAACCGCCCAGTCACCCTGCCCACTAAACCGTGCCAGTTCTCCGGTGGAAACAGATGCATGGCAGAGAAGTAAACGCCATTATAGAGCAGCGGACCTGTGCTCCATCAGATGGCCTGAAACGCAGATGGGAGGGAGCTCGCCTGCCACCCGGTCCCGACCACCAGGCCAGAGCTCTTGACCCAGTTGATGCGGGTGGAGAAGGCCGCTGAATAATCAGCTTGACAAGCCTCCACCCGCACCAGGTTGTCCAGGCTCTGGACCATGAGGAGCATGTCGTTGGTGTATGCTGCCAGGACCAGCCTCACCTCCAGCTCACGCAGCACCAACCTCATCAACCTCTTGCAAAGGAGACGAAGGAAGGGCTCAATGACCAGAGTGTACAACTGACCCAACAGTGGGCAACCTTGATGCACCCCTCGCCCGAAGCTGACAGGTGCAGTCAGGGTCTAGTTGAGCCTGACCAAAATCTCTGCAGAGGTGTACAGCACCTGGAGAAACGCCACAAACCGGGGCCCAAAGCCAAATGCCCGCAGAGTGTCCAGGAGATACCATCCATCTGGTAGAACGCCTTCTCCTGATCCAGGGACAGGAGGGCAAACTACAGACCATCCCTACACCCAAGCTCCAAGAGATCCCGGACCAGATAAAGATTATTTAAGATGGTATGGCCTGGGACGGTGTAGATCTGGTCTGGATGGGCCATGTCCACCAGCACGGATGGCAGCTACAGTGAGATAGCCTTTGCCACGACATTATAGTCCATGCTGAGGAGCGAGACTGGATGCCAATTCCAGAGATCGTGGTGGTCCCCCTTCTTCAGCAGCAAGGTGAGCACTGCTCGCCTGCATGACAGAGGGAGGACCCAGCTCTTCAAAGACTCAGCCCAGACGATGGCAAGGTCTGGGCCAAGGACGTCCCAGAAAAACGTGGCAGAACTCCACGGTCAGCCCGTCCATGCCCAGAGATTTATTGGTGGGCATGAGATGGAGGGCTTCCGAGAACTCAGCCAGAGTGAGAGGCAGCTCCAGCCAGTCTCGGTCGCCCATGCTGACCGTTGGGAGTCCATCCCAAAGCACTCTGGAGATATCGACATCGGTTGGATCTGGGGAGAAAAGGCTAGAGTAGAAGGCCCTGGCCCTCTCGTGCATCTCTACTGGATCCGTGAGGCAGGGCACCGTCCTCCGCCAAAAGGCAGAGGATGTGCTTTTTTGCACTCCTCTTCTTTTCCAGGGTGTAGAAGAAGCGGGAGCCACAATCCATCTCCTGCAGGAGATGGATGGTTGATTGAATAAACGTGCCCCAGGCACAAAGATCATCAAGGGCCTGGAGCTCCTCCCGCTTCTCCTGGTACACTCCACAGAGGGGTGGATCCTTGGGGCTGGCAGCCAGATGCCTCTCCAGCTCTAAGACCTCCCGCTCCAACTGCTCTATCATCACATCCCTCTGCTGGCTGGCGCCCTGGGTGTGGCTACAGCAGAAGAGCTGGGCATGCACCTTCCCCATGTCCCACCACCGCTGTGCTGAGGGAAAGGCAAGCCTCTGTTCCTGCCAAGCCAGCCAGAATTCCTGGAAGGATGCCACAAAGCCCTCATCCTCCAGCAGACTGTTGTTGAAATGCCAATAGGCCAGCCCCAGCCTGTCTGAAGAAAGAGAGGCTGTCATGGCCAAGTGGTGGTCCGAGAACAGGGCCGGCTGAACGCTGGAGGAGTGGGCCTGTGAAAGATGACAGCAAGAAAAATAAATGTGATCCAACTGGGAGTGGCTTGACCATTGTTCCTCCACTCAGATAAAAGTGAACGTAGAGTCATCATCCGAGTGGTGGTCGCGCCAGATGTCCACCAGGGAGTGATGAACTACGATCTCCTTGAGAACGTCTGTGGCAACCGGGCTCAGTTCAGTCCCTGTGTGGTCCCGCTCCTCCAGGGTGCAGTTGAAATCTCCACCTAGGACCAGGCACTCGCGAGGATCTAAAGAACCGAGGAAGGCGGAGGCATAGATGTTGACAAGATGAAGTCTCAGCCCTTCCACCCGAGCCTGGAGGTGCAGCAGGTGACTTGGCACGACCTCAGTAATCCCCAGCACCTCGGACTTTAGGTGCAGGGCTAACAGGGTCACCACCCTGGCCTGACGGGCCAAAAGGTGGTTAAAATAGACTCTGTCCCCCACACTCCAACCACCAGCTCATTTCGGTGGCTGGGTCCATGTGGGTCTCTTGCAGGAAAATAACCGAGTACCCCCCCCCCACGAAGGAAGGAGAGCACCCAGCACCTGCGGAGACCCAGCCTACAGCCCCGGGTGTTTAAAGTTGCAAAGATGGACAGCGACATAAGGAGGGCTGGGGATGATCCAGCTGCTGCACCTCCTGCTAGCAATTCCCATTGGACCACGCAGCAAACCGTGGCTAACCCCAAAAGCCATCAGGGCATCACGGAAGCTGTGGGTCTGCTGGTAAGCCACAGCGTCCCACTTTCAGTCCCTTTGCCCTCCCCCAAAATGGCCCTCACGGTCTGGAGAACAAGATGGAAATTGCCCCAGTGCTGAAGAGCGAGACGCACTGTGTTCGTGGAGCCAAGAGTGTCTTCCAAGAAACAGCAAATCTCATTCTGCAGCGCGCAGGGATCGGGGTCTCAGACCCCAGGACATCCCCTGGTTGGACCCCCGTGCCCGCCCTGTGGCCTATCAAGATGGACAAGCAGGGATCAGATCCCCGCCGTGGCACCTGTCCCTCCAGCGCTGCACCGCCCGGTTCAGCACTCAGCCCTAGAGACAGTGGTGGAGGGAGAACTGCAGCCCCAAATGGGCCAGGAGAGTGGAAAACAAAAATTACTTCCCAGAGGCCCTCATAAAAAGAAAATGAGGCAACCCCGGGGGCGGCAGCAACAGGAAGAGGGAAGGAATAAAGGTTAGGGACAGGAACAGAGACTGGAATGGGGTCAGGGACAGGGACAGGACACAAATCTAGGACAGGAACAGGGTCAGGGCGGGGAAGAAGGATAAAATCAGGGGCCCAAGCAGCAGAGCCACTGGGACACAGTGCCTCTTGACCCAACACAGTGGGCCAAGGGGCAGCAAGGGATCAAGGCGCCCCCACAGCGCCAGGATCAGGTGCCCCACTGAACGAGGCTCCCACAATTACAGCACTAGGGGGTTGGGGAGCAAGGGCTGCGGCCTCAACTCATAGGGTAGAGCACCTGTAGGCTCAGAGCCCGGCTGCCCGGCGTCAGCCGTTGCCTCACTGGGCATGGTGGTGTTGGCCAGATTATCAATCGCAGCCAAGGAGGTGCAGTGGCCAAAACAGGGGCATCCACCCAAGGCGGTGAGAGAAGGGGAGGGGGGGAAGAAAGCAATCGCCCTTACCAAAGCCCTCTAACAGGGGAGCATGCACCCGCTCAGTGGTTGGAGTCAAACCTAGGGCCTCGAGCTCATCAAAAATAGAGGTAAAATCCCCACCCGCCTCTATGAGTTCCCCCTCAACAGCAGCCAGGGCAGTAGCCACTTTGACGCCTGCAGGGGACACAGATGGCAAAGCGGCAGGAGGGACACCTTCCGTAACCCCCTCAGGAAGGGACTTCATAGGAGAGATGGTATTACCCATGTTTATGGCCTGGTCTACTCTACGCGTTTAAACTGAATTTAGCAGCATTAAACCGATTTAACCCTGCACTCATCCACACAACGAGGCACTTAATATTGCTATAAAGGGCTCTTTAAACTGGTTTCTGTACTCCTCCCCGACGAGAGGAGTAGCGCTAAAATCGGTATTACCATATCGGATTAGGGTTAGTGTGGCCGCAAATCGACAGTATTGGCCTCCGGGCGATATCCCACAGTGCACCATTGTGACCACTCTGGAAAGCAATCTGGAGTCAGATGCACTGGCCAGGTAGACAGGAAAAGCCCTGTGAACTTTTGAATTTCATTTCCTATTTGCCCAGCGTGGAGCTCTGATCAGCACGGGTGGCAGTGCAGTCCCAAATCCAAAAAGAACTCCAGCATGGACCGTATGGGAGATACTATATCTGATCGCTGTATGGGGAGACAAATCTGTTCTATCTGAGCTCCGTTACAGAAGACGAAATTCCAAAGCATTGGAAAAAAATCTCCAGGCTATGATACAGAGTCCACAGCACAGTACTGTGTGACAAGAGTAACGGAAAGCCAAAGAATCAAATGGACACTCATGGAGGGAGGGAGAGGGGACTGAGGACTCCAGCTATCCCACAGTTCCCGCAGTCTCCAAAAAGTATTTGCATTCTTGGCTGAGCTCCCAATGCCTGTAGGGTCAAACACATTGTCCGGGGTGGTTCAGGGTATATCTCGTCAATTTACCCCCCCCTCCCCCTCCTTGAAAGAAAAGGGAAAAAAATCGTTTCTTGACTTTTTTAAATGTCACTGTATGTCTACTGCATGCTGCTGGTAGACGCTGTGCTGCGGCACTGAACAGCAGCATCCTCTCCCCTCCCCTCCCCGGTGGCAGATGGTACAGTACAAAAGGACTGAAAGCCGTCCTTGTCATCATCCTGTCAGTACTCCTGGCTGGCCTCAGGTGAGGTCAGCCGGGGGCACCTGGGTAAAAATAGGAATGACTCCCGGTCATTCCCAGTAGATGGTACAGAACGACTGGTAACTTTCCTCATCATAGCAACTGGGGGCTGAGCTCCATCAGCTCCCTCCTTTCATGTCTAAAGAAAAGATTCTGTACTGCCTGGACTATCATAGCAGCGGGATGCTGGGCTCCTCTCCCTCACACCATTTAATGTCCTGCCTGGACTATCATAGCAGCTGGAGTCTGCCTCCCCCTCATTTTATCTCACTAAAAACTCAGTGTTTCTTATTCCTGCATTCTTTATTACTTCATCAGATAAATGGGGGGACACTGCCACAGTAGCCCAGGAGGATTGGGGGAGAAGGGAAGCAATGGGTGGGGTTGTTGCAGGGGCACCCCCTAGAATGGCATGCAGCTCATCATTTCTGTGGGATCTGACACCTAGCAGCTGTGCTCTCTGATACACTGGCTCTCTAGTACACTTACCCCATATTCTAGACAGGACTGACTTTATTTTTAGATAAAACATAAAGGAGGGAATGACCCTGGGAGTCATTCCCATTTTTGTCTTTGCATCCCCGGCTGACCTCAGCGAAGGCCAGCCAGGAGCACCCATGACAGCAGCAGAAGGTACAGAATGACTGGTAACCATCTCTGCTACCTTGCAAAGGCAAATGAATGTTGCTGTGTAGCACAGCAGTACCGCCTCTGTCAGTGGCATCCAGTACACATATGGCGACAGTGACAAAAGGCAAAATGTGCTCCATGGCTGCCATGCTATGGCATCTGCCAGGGCAATTCAGGGAAAAAAGGCACGAAATTATTATCTTTCATTCCTTTCATGGAGGAAGGAATGAGTGATGACATTTACCCAGAATCACCCGCAACACTGTTTTTGCACCATCATGCGTTGGGATCTCAACCCAGAATTCCAATGGTGGGGGAGATGGCGGGAACTATGGGATAGCTACGGGATAGCTACCCACAGTGCAACGCTCCAGAAATCAATTCTAGCCTTGGTACATGGACGCACGCCGCCGAAATATTGTGCTTTGTGTGGCCGCGTGCACTCGACTTTATACAATCTGTTTTACAAAACCGGTTTATGTAAAATCAGAATAATCCTGTAGTGTAGACGTACCCTGTGACTGCAGTGACTTCGGCTGACTCCGAACGATGAACATGAGCAGGGGAGTCAACAGAAAGCCCAGCACCAGCAGCCGCCTTCATAGTTTTACAGGGGGTCCCTTCCCCATTGCCAACAAGGGGGGGATGCTGGGCCCGCGCTCCCCGCTCTCAGTGCCTCCCTTGCATGAACTCCCAGCTTCCCGAAGAGTAAACCCAGCACTGAGCTCCTCAATGGGACACCAGAAAGGATCCCTCCAGAGCCACACTATCACACGCCGGCAGCGGCACTTGAACCTGCATCTGCTGGCGGAACAACAAAACGTGGCGGAGGGCGGGGTCCTTACAGCCCAATGGAAGGGGGCTGAGGACGGACAGGGGCTTCCCCAGGGTGGAGAGGAACGGCAAAAGGGCAGCATTGGTGGGGAAGAGAAGAACAGAGGAGAACACCACCCTTATGCCCAGGTCCCCCAAAGGCTCAAGGGGGATATGAACCTTCCCCACCGCCAAGCCCCTCTCCACCGCCTCCTGGGCAGTGGCTTCCGACGCCAGGAAGAACACTACCTCCCCAAACTTCTTAGAGGCCATCACCATGGCCGTGGGCCCCACCACCCACACCAACGCCTGCACGTAGGTTTCTCCGTGGGGCGAGGCCGACATCAGGAGACAATGCACCCCATGCTCCCTGGTGAGAGTGGGAAAGAGGCAGCGAATGGTATTCTGGGAGGTGGCTGGAGCAGACAGCGAGGCAGCGAGCAGAGGTGCAGCAGCCACCAGGGTGTATGTTCTGAGGCAGCGGCACCCCCAGGGCTGGTGGAGGGAACAACGGGTAAGGGAGAAGGGGAGGCTGCAGCCATTGACAGGGCCGCAGCAGGAGTGGGATCCATTGCCATGAGAGGTTTCGTCTTCCGGGTGGGGCCCTTGCCCTTTTTCATCCCCCGGCCCTTCCCACTGGCTGAGGGAGCGGTCTTAGAAGTGGAGGCGGCAGAGGTTGCGGCAGCAGCAACAGTCTCAGGAGTCCCTATCCGTGCCCACCATTGCCAGTGCCTCAGTAACAGTGCTGACTGATAACCCGGCAGCAGCATTCAAGGCTGCCATCACAAGGGAGGGCATGGGGGTGAGGGGGAGGGAAACTGAAAGGGACCTGTAGGGGTGGCCAGGGAAGTCCCACCCCCAAAACCACCCACCACAGGAAAGGAAGGAGTGGGACAGCCACTAGGGTGGGGAAAGGGAGACAGAGGGAAAGAAAGGGCAAGGGGAAGGGAAGGGAAGGGGGAAAACGGCTACCACACCCCACCATCTAGGCTGAAAGCAGGGTGGAGGGGCACCCACAGAAAAGGACAGAGAAAGACAAGGGACACAACTCCCAGCACAAGATGAAGAAAATCGGCTCCCCTAGCTGCACTAAGGAAAGGAAGGGAAAACTAAGACATCACGAGGGAGTGTGCATCAGTAAAGGAGTCAATGAAAAAAAAGCAGGGGGTGGAATCTCAAACACCAATAGCGGAACGTGGGCACACAGGCAATGAGGGCAGACCTGGAGGGAGGGCAAGCAGCAAGGGGGCGGAATGCAGGGAAGGTCAATTCAGGTGTGTTTCAGGCATGGAACAGAGTGGGTTCAAAAACACCCAAACCAAGGAGGGGGAAATGGGGCTGGCAATCATGCCTGCACCATGGGACAAGGGCGGGACAAACAAACCAATCAGGGACCAAAAAACAAAACAGGGCAAACCACAGCAAACAGGGCAGCTAGAAGGGGGATGGGCGGGGCGGGCAGCAAAGGGAAAGGGGCACGCAACTGCAAGAACTGGACAGTGGATGAGGCAGAGGAGAAGGGGTCCCACTGGCTGAATGCAGCAGGGGAGGGAGGACAAAGCCAAGGGAAGGGAAGGGAAAGGAAATGAGCACCCACAAGCATCTGGAAAGCAAATGCCTGCTCGCTGCCGCTACTTTATCTTGATGGTTAGAAGGGCAGAGCAAACTGCTGGGCCAGGGAGCAGAGAACAGAGCCAGAAGGCGGGTGGAGGAGGCAATGGTGGTGGCAGTGGCAGTAGGGGAGCGGATGGACTAGAGGGAGGGCTCCATGCCACTCCCCCAGGTCCCCACAGCAAAGGCACCTACCACCACAGAAGCAAAGATGTTACAAACCCCCTCCACAAAACAAGGCCTCCTCTACTCCCTCCTCAGCTCCAGGAGCAGTAACAGCTCCCCAGCAGTGGCAAAGGCAGCAGCAACCCAACCAAGGGAGACTCCCAAAATGATGGAGAAAGTGGGACCTCACACTCTCCTTTGAAGGTCACACCAGCAGGGTCCTCCCAGCAGCAGCAGCCAGTGGGGCAACCAGCCAGAGGACGGTCTCAAAAGAGCAGAAGGCAGATATCTCAAGCTTTGGAACAAACAGGTCCCTTGTTCCCTGGGTAAGGTAACAGGATCAGTTCTAGAACAAGCAGGAACTTACTGGAACCAACTAAGGCAGGCAGGCTAATTAGGACACCTGGAGCCAATTAAGAAGAAACTACTAGAATCAGTTAGGACAGACTGGCTAATCAGGGCACCTGAGTTTAAAAAGGAGCTCACCTCAGTTTGTAGTCTGAATGTGAGGAGCTGGGTGCAAGAGGCATTAGGAGCTGAGAGTGAGAAGACATATTGCTGGATGACTGAGGAGTATAAGCATTATCAGACACCAGGAGAAAGGTCCTGTGGTGAGGATAAAGAAGGTGTTGTGGGGAGGCCATGGGGAAGTAGCCCAGGGAGTTGTAGCTGTCACACAGCTGTTCCAGGAGGCACTCTAGATAGCTGAAGCCCATAGGGCCCTGGGCTGGAACCTGAAGTAGAGGGTGGGCCTAGGTTCCCCCCCAAACCTCCCAACTCCTGTTTAGACACAGGAGGAATTGACCTGGACTGTGGGCTCTACCAGAGAGGAAGGTCTCTGGGCTGTTTCCTGACCCACATGGTGAATCTCTGAGGCAAGCAAATCTGCCAATAAGCACAGGACACACCAAGGTAGAGGAGGAACTTTGTCACATAACATTTCAGACAGAATTATTATCACCTATGGTGTCCAAACACCCATTTATGTCAGACAATAAACAGATAAGACTGAATAATTAGGGGGTCCCAAATTACTGCATACTGGGGAACCAGGAAGTTCTCCTTTACATCATGATGGTCATTGCCACCTCTGATATGGTCCTTCAATCCCACTCCTTCAGTTTCTAGTCCAGTGTTTTGCTGATTGGGCCTTGTTCACTTAAGTCTTTTCATACATTTTCTCAGTACACATTTCTTAACCTTTCTCCAATCAGCTTTAAACACATTAAGCATTTTCTTGTGTAACCCATACATCACACATATGGAAACTTCCATGTTTTTTGCTGTTTAGACACTTTCTATGCCATTCTGTTCTATGACATGGAACCTGCTCCTGGGCTTTCCCAGTAAAAAGGAGACTTTTTGTTGTTGTTGTTGTTACAAGATTGTGTGCCTTTTACCTAAAATCTTTCAGCATAACATGTTAGCTTGTCCTCTCAGCAATGACATCATTTTAAACTGATCAGCAGGTCTACATAAGAGAAGAATTGACAAAACCACACTTAGGTCAGCAAGGCCTTGGTCTCAGTATTACCTCATCTAAACTCATTTGCTATCCATAATTATAAATTATTAAAATGTAACTAACAAAGCTCTGAACTTTACCATTTAGCAATTCGTCATTTGTATGTTTCAATAATATAGGTAAGTATATGTAGATCATCCTTCCGCTTAATCTACTTGGAGGGCTTGAAGTGCCACAGCCTCAAAACATCAATACTTTGTCCTTTAAACATAGCTTTTCAATGACTTTTTCACTCAAAGTGCACCCTTATGTTTGTGACTCATCACAAGAAAGTCTTCATTACCAATTTTGCAAATGTTGCACTTTGAGGGGTGGATATTTCAGGGCCTTAATAATTGTTCCCCAATATTAGATTGTAAACTTTTTGGGGCAGCTCTTATTATATGTGTATGATGTATAGCTTCAAACACTACCATAATAAATACATACATACATACAGAGTAATTTTCTTATACCACCCTCATTTCTGATACTGTGCCTTATACTTTAACTAATCACTTAAGGATCAGTTCATCTAGTTGTAGTCTTGTCTAACTTCATTGATTTCAATGGAGTTGGAGCAGTTTCAAACTAGGATAGGGCAGGGATAAATCAAGCCCTGAATATTTTTATTCTCCCTATTTTTTTGTGAAGCAACCCAGATATAACTAAATTATTTAAATGACATATTTTGGAAAAAGTGCATTTGCTTTTTGTCACTAACAAAATGAAAGCCTTTTTTATTCCTATAAATCATTTTCTCTCTTCTGCTACTCTACCTGGAATGTGGCTTTTGAATATAATGTTATAGCTTGGAGAATCAACCGAGAAGTGTGTTCTTTTGGTTTTACTAAATAAGTGGGACTTTAATATGAAATAATTTTAATTGTTGGCATTTTTTAATTTAAAAAACCCCAAACTGCTGCATTGTCTATTGTTTAATTGTTTTTTAAGTTGAACAGAAATATAATCATTAAATGTAATGACCTCTCTGGGGTATGTCCACAATACAAAATTCCCACACAGTGTAACTCAGTTTGTTGCAATTAGTTTTTTTCCCCAAGAGAATTCCACAGCTAGAACTGCTTGCAAGCTAAGAGCATGTCTCATTAGCTTGTCTGTGCATGCAAGCTAGTACACACAATACATGGCTCTACCAAGTACTGCTAGTTCTTCTGTTGATCACCACACATTCCTCATGATATCCTTTGCACTTTTTATCTGATGATTGCAAAGCACTTTACAACCAGTAATTCTCATGGTACCTTGCCAAGGTGTTTGTGTCATTGGTGTCTCTATTCCTCTTTACATAATAATAATAATACTAAGAGATAGAAACCACAAAGGAATGGTAGCATCCCGAATAAATAACATCTTCACCACTTCCTTATTCAGGGTCAGTGGCTGTCACAGTCTTCTTCCAAAACTCGTGACTGTATGACTGGTTGTCATGCAAATTGGTCTCTCTACAGTCTGCTGGTATCAAGTTCATGTGCCAAGTCTTTGGCCTCCCCCTTGGTCATCTTCCTTCCACAATTGTTGCAAGAGCCTTCTTACCAATACAACTCTTGGGTCTCTGCTGGAGATGTCCATACCAACACGGCCTAGCCTCCTCCAACTTGTCTTCAGTTGAGGTAACCTGCATTAGACCCCCCCATAACTTCATTTTGTTTCCTATCACTAGCTAACTAGTCAATAACTATTTACTAAATATACACAAACATTCTAGGCCAAACTGCGTACAGACTGCTGCTTGGACTGGTTTCAGGCATCTTCTATTACTCAGAACACAGTGAGAATTCTAGAGGGTTAACAAATATTGAAAGGGGTACTATTCTATTCCTCCAGAGTACAGTTAATATCCATATTTACTCAGATGAGACAAAGAGATGAAGGGATCCAATTCTGCCCCCATTGAAGTCAATGACAAAACTTCCATTGACTTCAAAGGTGCAAGTTCAGCTACCAGAGTGGGCAGTGACTTCAGTGGAGATACATGCTGTAAATCTGGAGTATCACATCAATGGCCAGCTGCGTTGCTAATCAGGCACAAGATACAAAGGCAGCGTCAACCACTTACTTGGTCATGCTCACATCTGTCTCCATCAAGTGTCTAGACTCTCAAAGCCAGTCACTGCATAGCTGCTGCTCTAGACATAATAGAAAGAATTTAACCTGTGAGTTTAAGTCAGCATTTAAATTTGGTTGTGGTCCAATGATTCCAGTCGGATGAACACAAATAAGTTTGACAATGGCTAATGAACACTCAGGCATGAATGCTACAGCCTCCTGCCTTGCGTGCAATGAATAGCAACTAGCTCAAGCCATGTCAGACTTTGCTGCAAATTATTCTCTTCCAATCAGCCAGAACCAGTATAAGTTGTCTGTGAATGAAAGGGTCTTTTGGTCTGGCTACTGGGAAATATGTTTGTGGAGGACATCAGGGCCTGATAGTGAAAGAGACCTCTACTCACACTGACAATTTGTGGGTGTGAATAGAGGTAGTTGTGATTCTGTTCAGATAGTTAGATGTATGTGACATCAGTGACACCTGCAATTATTTGTGCCTGCAAAAATATGCCTGTATGTAAATACTCTTTCAAAATCACAGGCACAAAATGGGAGGACACTTTCCAAAAACAGCTCCAATATTTCCTTGCACAGTTTATTGAACAGGAATGTTGATGGCAGCTTGACCATGTGCCAGCTTCATTCCAGAATATTTTTCTCTACGTAATTTGGGGACCTATTTTACTGCTGTTTTTCCTCTTCAGTTTTATTCCATTATTTTCTGGTGATTGTCAGAGAATGAGAACGATATAAAGATAATTTTATGCACCTTTCTTGTCAAGCTTGTTTTCCGTAGTGGAGAGTAGGGGAAAAGGTAGCAGAAGTATTGTCATTGGACACTCATTTTGGTGGACTGTTGTATCAGAGCATGGCAACTGCCATAATGGATCACCCCACTGGTCCATCAGCTCAGGAATCTGGCCTCTGGCAATGGCTAATGCTTTAGAAGAAGGCAACATCCCCACCCTGTATACTTTAGAGGTGGAGATTCCCTTCCTGACCCCCTGTATTTGTAAGTTTGTTTGCTCTTCTCATGATCTTAGCTTGCATAGTTACAAATGTTATCACTGGTCATAAAATTCTTAAGCCCTTCATAAAATCCAACTACACTATTTTAACTCTGTTAATAGTGGAAGATGGCTGAGGTCAAAAGCCTCATTGATATTTCCAATAAGCCTGAAACATTAAATGTTTTCATTATTCTGAAACCATCCACCCTCAGACAAGACATTCACATATCCTTGAACCAGTTTGTCCCAAATGACTTTGGCTATTCCATTTCAGAAGTTGCAGTTTGTTCCTGGAGCTACATCTGCGGTTTAGTATTTTGTAACTCTCTCTGCATGGGAAAGAAATTCTTGCTCAGACATGTGCATTTGTCTGACTAAGGCCTGAAGTCAACTTCATGTTCATTTTTTGGCACCTGTCACAGTCTCAGGATTATAAAATCCTTCACACTGCCAATGAGCTCAGTGACAAAACCAGACAGACATCAGGTATTCCAGATGGTACCTGACTGTAGACAACTATAAATGATGTGAACAAAATAGTAGTGGGTTTATTTTTGCTAGGGTGAGGTGAGGAAATACATCACATGATTAAATATATGTTGTTTGGCAGTTAGCATCTCACATGGCACATGATGCCTTCTCTCTGGGGACCATTATGATAAAGGTACTTTTAATGATCTATAACTGGCTTGTCACTCAGTATGCACTGTGTGCATCCGTAAGGCCAGACAGTGAGATCAGGATTTGGCCCTCACTGTACATGTGATATCATGGTTTAGGGGTTAGAGCACGGGACTGAGAATGCGCAGACCTGAGTCTCTTCCTAGCTCTGCCACTGACTTGATGTGTAACTTTGGACAAGTCATTTAGCCTTTCTGGGCCAAATTCAGATCTGTTACAGCAGTGTAAATCCAGACTAACTTCACTGACATCAGCCAAATCCATCACTAGTTTAACTCCAGAGTTGTAAGCTACACAAGAGATGAATTTGGCCAACATGTTTCAAAAATAGGTCCAACATGTAAATTACTCCTTACTCTACATCAGCACTGAATTTCACTCTGCCTACATATGATGGGGTGGACAGGTCATTTTACGCACCTAGGGGAGGGTCCCAGAGGCCTATCATACCCCACTCAAGTAGTACCTCGGGAAGAGACCACACTAAAGTTTCATTTGGTTTTGGTGAAACCTCAGCTGGGGTTTCATAGTCTCAACTGAGAGTGCCCTGTGAGTCGAGCCAAGCAGGTACTGCTGAGCCTAGTTTGGCTCAGACTGTTTAGGCCTTGTCTACACTATTAAAATTTTGCAGTGTAGCTATGTCAGTCAGGGATGTGAAGATCCCCCCCCCCCCTCCACTGAGCAACATAGCTATGCTGCAATACCCCCAGTGAAGCCACAGCTCTGTCAACAGAACAATGCTAACATAGCTAGCGTTGAAGCAGCAAAGAATCCTGTGGCACCTTATAGACTAACAGACGTTTTGGAGCATGAGCTTTCGTGGGTGAATACCCACTTCCTCAGATTCATGAGGAAGTGGGTATTCACCCACGAAAGCTCATGCTCCAAAACGTCTGTTAGTCTATAAGGTGCCACAGGTTTCTTTGCTGCTTTTACAGATCCAGACTAACACGGCTACCCTCTGATACTTGATAGCTAGCGTTGTTCAGGGAGGTTGTGTTACTATGCCAGCACAAAAACTCCTTACAGCTACACTGGACAGGGGCTGGCCTACTCTAATAAGGGGGAGAACAGCCAGAATAATGAGCTCTGGAGACAGAGCCTCCAAATTAAGCAACATTGATTAAATGGTTATTAGTTGTCATGAAGGAAATATGGCCCAAGAAGACTTTTATTATTTTGCATTCTTTTGGTTGAAAAAAAAGACTGTAAACCAGGCCTTGGTTTGCTTAACCTGGACTCTGTGGACCCTGTTTCCACCTGCTCATACCCCAGCCCTGGCACTGACTGTAACAAAAAAAGTCACCAAGCCTCAGAGCCAATGGACTCTATTCCTACACATTTTAATGCATGAAACCTGGACAAGGGACTCGAGCCTTTGGAGATAGTGCATTTGGGACGAGCTGAACCACTGTTTGTGGCAATCATCTTTCCCTTATTTTTTAAAAGGATAAAGAATGCATTTCAAAGGGAGGGAAAGTTGATGAGAAAGGTTAATGCAGAATGAAGTGTCAGTCCAATATCGGCTTTATTGAAAAACAGATTTCCTTGATAATATAGGGCCCAGTACTGTAGTCCTTAGTAAGGGATGCCTTCTGCTGACTTCCCTCAGAGTTATGATGGAGTTCAGACTGCAGGATTGGAGCCAAACAAAGAGAGGAAGGACTCTTTTTGATGCTTATACATCTTTCGTTAGCAAAAGAAAAGTGTTATTAAGAGTGCCACTGCAAGCATTAGAGGGGTGAATAATCCAGGACAAAGTAAAAGGTTGAGGAATTTCTTTTAAAAATCTGACACACGTGCCTGAGTTTGAGCATGAAATATTTTTTAAAAGAATAGGTGGGAGACAGGCTTTGTTCCTTCTATTAGAAAAGCAGAGGTGTCACCTTGCTGCTCTTTTTCTTCTGACTCACAGGAGATTGGCTACTGAAGCTAGTCCTGATTTTATAAGTAACTAATGGGTTAGAAAGCTGATCTTGGTGCATGTAAATACACCCCCTCTAATGTTAGCCTTCTAGAATATAATGCAACCTGAGAAGTTGTTGCATTAATTAAAGCCCAACCTTGAGGGAAGGTGCTGGGTTTACCATTGGGATCTTGTAATGTTTCTTTGGGGGAAATATCCCCAGCATAAAATAAACATTTTATCTATACTCTTGGGGCCTGGTTCTCCACAGTGTTAATATTGTTTTCTGCACATGTAACTCCATTGGGTTGCACTGTCATAGAACCAGAGTAACATAGTTGTAAATCCACCCCATGAAGCTTAATTCTCTCCTAAAGAGAATGAGTCAGATCCTCAGCTAGCATAAATTGGCATTGCTCCACAGAAATCAATGGAGCTATCCCAGTTTACATTAGCTGAGTTAGCACGAGGCTAATACAACAATACTTTCAAAGTCTTTAGACAAATGACCTTATTACAGACAAATTTCTCTTGTCAGTGCTGATACACTAGTAATTGCAATGTGACATGTCATTGTAATGAACAAATCAATGTACCTGGACCAAGTGGAGGTCGTCTTTGCACAGTGTGGACAGATACTGTAAGGAGAGTAGTCCACCTCTTGGACTCCAGTCAGAGGCCCCGCATTATTTAATTGGTTCTTTGAATACTGCCAAGGCGTTTGACTGGATAGAATGGCAAGGATTGGTTCATCCCATCAAGGTTATACTTTCATTACAAGTTTGTTTAATCTCTTCCCCACCCCCCATCTGCACAACTATTTCTACCGCAATAAAGTGATCTGTGATCTCAAATACTTCCTCATGTAAAAGAAGCACAATTAGAAAAATAACATTTTAGCCATCTCACCCTTAGTCCTGTAACAGCCACAAAAGCAGAGTGCTCTAGCTGTGTCCTAATGAACAATAATATTTAGATTTTACATAGCATTGTAACAGGGCTGCCACTTCCTGAGCTGTCCCTCATGGCCAGAGTTCCCTTTTCAGCAGCCTCTTCTGGTCTTCTGTTTCAGGGCTCCTTACAGACTTTCCACTGCCTTTTTTATGAGTCTAACCACCCTCCACTTGGGGGTGCTTTAATTCCTGCAAGCAGGGCTGACCCTAGGCCATATGGTGCCTCAGGAGAGGTGCATCTTTGGCACAACCCCAATTTATTAAACTTTTGAAAACCTTATTTTTTTTTATTGCATTTGTAGCCCATTTCACGAATTTGATGCACCATTTGCACACATGCTTTATCCCTGTCTCACAAGATGAGAAATTTGCATGCTAGGGTTTGTAAATCTGTATTTATTCATGCCATAGATAAACAAATAAAATTAGTTTCTTCTAAGCTTATAAAAACTTGTTTATTTTAAGAATAACTGAAATGTGTTAACATCAAGAAATTGAACTGTGCACCAACATTGGGTGGACCAGTATTAAATAGTGTTACAGTAGGTGACAGCCTTAGAGTGTTAACCTTTAGTTCAAAAGGTCACTTTTCTCGCCTTTGCCCTCTCGAACTGAAGCGAAGTCTCAGAGAGATCCAAAGGTCCAGAACATTCTTGGAGGCTAGTGAAAATGAATCCACATATGGAATAGCTGAAACATTTTACTTCAAACATTCTACTTTCCCTTTTGTTGCTAACACCAAAAACAGCATCCTGAGCCCAGTACTCCCCAAGCCTGGCACCCAGGCAGTTGCCTGCCCCTAAATCTGTTCCTGTCTGCAAGCAGTTCCAAACAGTCCCACCAATAAAGTCCATCACTACAATCCAAAAGTTCATCTTCTCTCTGGCTCTTCTGTCATCCACACAGAGCTCTTCGCCTGCCATAGCCTGCTCTTCACAGGATTGCTTCTCATATCTGTCTCTCCCTGGGGTTTAGCCTTCTGGTTCTAGCTTCTTTCTCTTGCTAGTGACTCCTCCATTCTGCAGGAGAAGGAAATCTATATATTGTCATCTGCCAGAGAGCTCCTCCTGATTGGCTGGAAGAGAAGGGAGCCCTACCCCATCGAACTCTACAGGGCTCCTGATCCCTGGCATTTAAAGGAATAGTTTCCTGGGGTTTTAGCCACATCCAATTCCTAATGCCCTAGACAGCTTTCTCTTTTGTGTGTGTGTGTGTGTGTGTGGTGGGGGGTAAGCTGGAGGGGAATAAAGCAATCAATTCTCATCTAGCCTGTTCATTGCTACCACAGACAGAACCATTATATTCAGTAAAGGTGTGTGCGAGATAAATGTATTTCATAAAACGAATGGTGGTCATATAACAATGCTGCTTTATTGGTCATTGTCAGTGTGCTTCAAAGGGAGATGTGGTCCCGGCCCCAAGTCTTTTAATTTAGAATGCTACACCAGGAATGAATTTGGCCCAAGGACTCTAAACTAGGCAAATGATACAGCTCAGACCCATTGATACACCAGATGACAGACCAGTCACAGTGAGATGTGCTGATTTTCTCAGGGACTCTCCACCATAATGTCTTACACTCTTTCACAAAGACAAAAATCCATGAAAATCCATGACATTATCCCCTCAGATTGTTTTTCAAATGTACTCCTTTCAAAAATATGCTTTTCCAGTGTTCAAGGAACATATACAAGTAGTATAAAAGCTACAATAGCAGTATGAACCAATGTTTTCCAAAAAGACATGAGAATAAAATAAACTCTCTAAATCCCACTGTATCCCCTCACCTTCCCCCGCAAATTCCTCTAACATCTCCACACAGCTACCAATCCCTCCCTACTCAGAAAAATAAGCCACTGACAGATGAGACTTGAAGGTCAATGGATTTATGCTCTCATGAAGTAAGATGGGAAGGAAATTCCATAAACAGGACGCCTTCACACACACACGATGTTGTGATCAGATCAGAGCTATGTTAATCTGAGCACCTCAGATGAACTCAACTCGCATAATATCACCTGGAGGAAAGAGGTGATTTCTAAGAATCCAATCCATTTCAGGCTTTATTGGTATAAATTACCTCGAAATGAACTGAAAGATACCTAACATGATGGTCAATTAAAAAGCATACTCATCCTTGTCCATTAAATAGCTGGATTGACATGTATGTTTCAGTGATGTGTGGGGATAGCTGGGTTAGTGGCCTTTTTGAGGGGAAAAAAAAAACCTAGTTTATGCCTCCAGCAAATCTATTCCCTCCATGGGGTGCCCTCATTCACATGTACGTATACTCTGCATGCATGCTCGTGTGCACACACGGGTATTTGCACATTATAGATGAATGCTGTCCTGTGTGCAAAAAAATGTGTTAGTTTAATAAGAAAAGCAATGGTGCCCCCCCGTGGCCTTGTGTTATATTAGTGTAATAATCAAGGTAATCACTGAAATTTTGAAAATATTAAGCTAATCTTTTTGGGGGGGGGGGGCGGGAAGAAGGGCCATAAGACAGTGATATGTGAATGATTTGTACATGGCATGTCCACAGCCTTTGTGAATTGACATGACAGACGGAGAAGATTTCAGGTTCTGTTTTACTCCAGAGTGCTTACTTGGGATGCTTCCATGACAGGATGTAGACTGTACTGGCTTCTCCAGAGGCATTGCTTGCTTCTCATTTATCAACACAATTTCACACAAGAACAGCATTCCTTGTACTAAAAATTCCCAGGCCATTTCTGATGACAGGTATCTGCTGTGCCCTGGAGCCAAGGATGCCTTATAGTTTTTAGTTGCCATAAGTGAACCTTAAGAATGAGAGAGGACTGTTATTGAAGGAATGTTCAAAGCAAAACGGATGCTTCATGCAGTTTAAATGAACAGGGATGAAAACTGACAAGCTGTGCCGATGATAATTAGTGAAACAATTCATGAAACTCTACAGTAACCCCAGTGAAGTCAGTGAGTGACTTAGGATTTATACCAGTGTATTGGAGAGCAGAACCTAACCCTATGATTGAATGGAAGAATATAGTCAACCACAACATAGCGGACCAGGAACAGCTTGACCAAATTAGGCATGAATTAGACACTCTTTGTACAGACTGTATATGATGGGGGAATCTGTGGTACCACTAGGACAACACCAAACCTTCCTCTTCTTTTCTAGTGGGCCCTTTTTGGCAGACTCCTATATCCCACTGGGGGAAAAATGTATTTTTAAAATATATTTTATGAGATTTGTGTTTGCTTTTAAATAGATTAATGATGACACGTTATGGGGTAAGGCTCTGATTCTCCTTTCATTTACACCATTGAAAGCCTACTAACTTCAGTGCAGCTTTTCCTGACTTACACTGACATAAATGAGAGGAGAATCCTAAGAACTTCATCTGAAATTATTGCACTTGAGTTAAATGTGAATCAATAGTCATGTACATCTCAGCAAACATAAGTGCAATGCAATGTACAAAGGAATTCTCACTGGATAAAGTGTTCCTTTCTCTCGCTAGGAAGGGGAGATGGTTGCTGCTGCAAAGCTGTTCTCACACCGACACCCACACTCACACACATCCACCTCTCATCTGCTAGGGATGTCTGAAGAAGTTAAGTCTTCCTAAGCTAACATAAGGTGGTGATGGTACACCATGATGTTTTAAACTCTCTTTCTTATGTTATGGTTTGTTCCTACTGTTAGGATTTGTTGGGTTATAAGAAGGCTGTCTGGTCACTCTAGTCACAGACTCCCAAAGCAAAGAACTGCTAATGCTGAACCCAGTTGGAATATGCTGGGTAAGCATGGTTGATACAGTGTCCTGTAGCCAAGGCCCACTCCAAGAGTAGGAAAATTGCATGATTCCACCCCCGGAGAAGTAAAAGCATAAGGCCTAACACCTGAGAAGGAGCACTCAGAGAGATCTGTTACTGTGACATCCTTGAAAAGGCCTTCTAGACAGGATACACAGTATTAATATTCTTGAGGGGACACAACTGAGAATTTTTTTTGTCTCTGGTGTTATTAGCTTGAGGAAAGCTATGCCAGTTGTTAGGATGCTAGACTGGGACTTCAAAGACCTAGCTTCAATTCCCTGCTCTACCACTGATGTCTACATGACCTTGGGAAAGTCACTAAGGGTACCCCTATGCTGCAATAAAAGACTTGCGTCATGGCCTAGTTCAGTTGATTTGGGCTCGCAGGGCTCAGGCTGCAGGGCTGAAAATTGAGGTGTAGCTGTTTGGTCTTGGATTGGAACTCAGGCTGTGAAACCCAGCAGGGAGGGAGGGTCTCAGAGGCTGGGCACCATTCTGAACCAAACATCTGCACTGCAATTTGTAGACCCACAGCCTGAGGCCTGAGAGCCTGAGTCAATTGACCCAGGCTATGCGACTCAGAGCGGTGAGTTTTTTTTATTGTTTTGTGGACGTACTCTCTGTCTCCCTTTGCCTCAGCTCTGTCTGTAAAATGGGGCATCATCCCTACCTCACAGGTGTGTTGGAAGCGTAAATGATTGTGAGGTGCTCAGACACTGTGGTGTGTGGGCCAAGACAAGTACTGTACCTTAGATAGAGACACTAGAATATAAGAATAGCCATACTGGGTCAGACCAAAGGTCCATCAAGCCCAGTACCCTGTCCTCTGACAGTGGCCAATGCGAGGTGCCCCAAGGGGAATGAACAGACAGGTTATCATCAAGTGATCCATTCCCTGTCACCCAATCCCAGCTTCTGGCAAACAGAGGCTAGGGACACCATTCCTGCCCATCCTGGCTAATAGTCATTGATGTACCTATCCTCCACGAATCTATCTAGCTCCCTTTTGAACCCCGTTATAGTATTGACCTTCACAACACCCTCTGGCACGGAGTTCCAGAGATTGACAGTGTGTTGCTTGAAAAAATACTTTCTTGTGTTTTAAACCTGCTACCTATTAATGTCATTTGGTGGTCCCTAGTTCTTGTATTATGAGAAGGAATAAATAACACTTCCTTATTTACTTTCTCTATACCATTTATGATTTTATAGACCTCTATCATATCCCCACGTAGTTGCTTCGTTTCAAGCTGAAAAGTCCAAGTTTTATTAATCTCTACTCATACGGAAGCCGTTCTATATCCCTAATCATTTTTGTTGCCCTTTTCTGAACCTTTTCCAGTTCCAATAGATCTTTTTTGAGATGGAGTGACCACATCTGCATGCAGTATTCAAGATGTGGGCATACCATGGATTTATATAGAGGCAATATGATATTTTTTGTCATATTATCTATCCCTTTCTTGAAGATTCCTAACATTCTGTTCCCTTTTTTGGCTGCCGCTGCACATTGAGTGGATGATTTCAGAGAACTATCCACAATGACTCCAAGGTCTCTTTCTTGAATGGTAGTAGCTAATTTAGACCCCATCACTGTATATGTATAGTTAGGATTATGCTTTCCAATATGCATTACTTTGCATTTATCAACATTAAATTTCATCTGCCATTTTGTTGCCCAATCACCCAGTTTTGTGAGATCCTTTTGTAGCTCTTCACAGTCTGCCTGAGACTTAATTATCTTGAGTAGTTTTGTATCACCTGCAAATTTTGCCATCTCACTGTTTACCCTTTTTTCCAGATCGTTTATAAACATGTTAAATAGGACTGGGCCCAGTACAGATCCCTGGGGGACACCACTATTTACCTTTCTCCATTCTGAAAACTAACCATTTATTCCTACCCTTTGCTTCCTATCTTTTAACTAGTTACTAATACATGAGAGAACCTTCCCTCTTATCCAATGACTGCTTATTTTGCTTAAGAGCCTTTGGTGAGGAACCTTGTCAAAAACTGTCTGAAAACCTAAATACATTATATCCACTGGATCTCCTTTGGCCGCATGTTTGTTGACCCCCCCCCCATAAAAGAATTCTAGAAGATTAGTGAGGCATGATTTCCCTTTACAAAAACCATGTTGACTATTTCCTAACAAATTATGTTCATCTATGTGTCTGACAATCTTGTTCTTTACGATAATTTCAACTAATTTTCCTGGTACTGAAGTGAGGCTTATTGAGTCTGTAGTTGCCAGGGTTACCTCTGGAGCCTTTTTAAAAATTGGCATCACATTAGCTATCCTCCAGTCATTTGGTACAGAAGCTGATTTAAATAATAGGTTACAGATGACAGTTAGTAGTCCTGCAATTTCACATTTGAGTTCTTTCAGAACTCTTGAGTGACTACCATCAGGTCCTGGAGACTTATTACTATTTAGTTTAACAATATGTTCCAAAACCTCCTCTAAGGACACCTTAATTTGAGACAGTTCCTCAGATCTGTCACTCACAAAAAATGGCTCAGATTTGGGAATCTCCCTCACACCCTCAACAGTGAAGACCGATGAAAAGAATTCATTTAGTTTCTCCTCAATGGCCTTATTGTCTTTGAGTGCTCCTTTAGCATCTTGATTGTTCATTAGCCCCACTGGTTGTTTAGCAGGCTTTCTGCTTCTGATGTATTTAAAAATTTTTTTTGCTATTACTTTTGAGTCTTTGGCTGACTGTTCTTCTTCAAATTCTTTTTTGGTCTTTCTAATTATATTTTTACACTTCATTTGCCAGAGTTTGTGCTCTTTTCTATTTTCCTCATTAGGATTTATCTTCCACTTTTTAAAGGATGCTTTTTGCCTCTCACTGCTTCTTTTACTTTGTTGTTTAACCACAGTGACTCTTTTTTGATTATCTTACTATGTTTTTTATTTGGAGTATACATTTAAGTTGAGTCTCTATTATGGTGTCTTTAAAAAGTTTCCACGCAGCTTGAAGGGATTTTACTTTTGACACTGAACCTTTTCATTTCTGTTTAACTAACATCCTCATTTTTGCGTTGTTCCCCTTTCTGAAATTAAATGCTACAGTGTTGGGTCACTGTGGAGTTTTCCCTGCCACAGGGACGTTAATTTAATTATATTCTGGTCACTATTACCAAGCGGTCCAGCTATATTCATCTCTTGGACCTGATCCTGTGCTCCACTTAGGACTAAATCAAGAATTACCTCTCCTCTTGTGGGTTCCAGACTAGCTGCTCCAAGAAGCAGCCATTTAAGGTGTCAAGAAACTTTATCTCTGCACCCCATCCTGAGGTGATATGTATCTAGTCAATATGGGGATAGTTGAAATCCCCCATTATTATTATTGAGTTTTTTATTTTAATAGCCTCTCTAATCTCCCTGTGCATTTCAGAGTCATTAACACCATCCTAGTCAGGTGGTCTGTAATATAGCCCTACCGCTATATTCGTATTTTTCAAGCGTGGAATTACTATCCATAAAGATTCAATAGTACAATTTAGTTCATTTAAGATTTTCACTTCATTTGATTCTACACTTTCTTTCACATATAGCGTCACTTCCCCACCAGCATGACCTGGTCTGTCCTTCCGATATATTTTGTACCCTGGTGTTACTGTGTCCCATTGATTATCCTCATTCCACCAGGTTTCTGTGATGCCTATTATATCAATATTGTCATGTAATACTAGGCACTCTAGTTCACCTATCTTATTATTTAGACTTCTAGCATTGCTATATAAGCATTTTAAAAACTTGTCTTTTTTTGGCTGTCTCCTATTGCATGACATAATTGAATGGGACTTTTTTTCATTTGACTGTTTCTCATCATATCGTCCCTGTATTTTATCATTTCCATTCTCTCCTCCTTATTAAGACATAGGGAATCTCCATTTATAGATCCTCCCCTAAGGGATGTCTGAACCTCATGCTTCTCTGCACCTGTCGGCTTTCCCCCAGCCCTTAGTTTAAAAAACTGCTCTATGACCTTTTTAATTTTAAGTGCCAGAAATCTGGTTCTGTTTTGGTTTAGGTGGAGCCCATCCTTCCTGTGTAGGCTCCCCCTTTCCCAAAAGCTTCCCCAGTTCATAATAAATCTAAACCCCTCCTCCCTACACCATCGTCTCATCCACGCATTGAAACCCTGCAATTCTGCCTGTCTAACTGGTCCTGCCCGAGAATTTCAGAGAATGCTACCATGGAGGTCCTGGACTTCAATCTCTTACCTAGCAGCCTAAATTTGGCCTCCAGGACCTCTCTCCTGTCCTTCCCCATGTCGTTGGTACCTACATGTACCACGATCACTGGCTCCTTCCCAGCACTACCCATAAGCCTATTTAGATGTCTCGAGAGAGCCACAACTTTTGCACCATGCAGGCAAGTCACCAGGCGGTTCTCCCTGCCATCGCAAACCCAGCCATCTGGGTACAATGGATTTACTTGTTTACAACTTCTGTGCTTTCGGGAAGAGTGGGGTTTTCAAAATCTCAGTCTTGGGAGCAGAGTGAGGCCGGTGAAGTCAATGGGAGTGCTACCAGTAACTGCACTGTGAGCAGAGTTAGAGTAGTGAGTGCTTTTGAAAATCCTGCCTTAAACGGTTAGCATGCCTCTGAATGTGTGCAAACTGGCTCAGCTGGCTTGAGCTGTTCTGAACGTAAGCTATTAACCCCAAGTCTTCCAATTCCAATTCTTCACAGCACAGTGGTTAGTGGTGCATGTTCTATCCCTTGTTAAGGCCCCTTCATGCTGCTCTGAAGGCAAGAGTCTCTGGAGAAACCATCCACTAGAGGGGTGACGTGAAGGTCAACTGGGAGGCTGGTTTGGGACAGGAGGGAGAGTGGCTGAAATGCAGCCCATGTCGGCAGCTGTAGTGAAGCTGCTAGAAGTAAGAGCAGCCCTTGAGACTGCTCTAAATTGTGCTGGAGGCTGTGTCCTGAAGTAGCCCAGGATCTGCGAGGCACAAAGGGAGCTTAAAGTCACCTTCTCTCCTCTTCCCTACACCTTGCTTTGTGTGGTACCTACTGATATTTGCTCCGCAGAACCTTGCCCAGTATCTTCTGTTTCCAGCCTTTATACCCCAGTGCTGAGTCCACACACTGAGCCTTCAGATTTGTTGGCCCCTTCCTTTCCCTTACTCCCACTTCTTTCATCCTTTCTTCCCTTGCTGTCTTATGCACGTCTCCATTTTAATCACTAGGTGTCAGCAGTGCTCAAACCAATAATACAAATACATAAATATGTGCCTGTCTATCAGCTGTCCTCCTCAGCAGAGACAATGCAACTGAAGTCCAACAGAAACTTCTGGCAAACAAAATAGTGGAGGATGCAGATCAGGTACTATAATGCGATAGAGAAAGGTGGTGTTTGGGAGTTTTTCCTCAGTGAGTTAGAGTAACCCTGCTAACGCTGACTGTATACTGTGCAAAGCTGAAATTTCTGGAGGGAATTTTATGTTTGGCCATTCTAAATATCAACCATGGAAAAGCTTTTTTGAGTTTTGAGGGATGGATGACACTCTAGAAAAAGAGAGTTGGGTCCTGTCTACACTACAGGCTCCACTTGTGGAGCTCTAATGATATTGGAGCAAGGATCCTAATTTTCCTAGTATTGTACAAGTCCTCAGTGTAGTGTGGAGGAATGAGCTCTGGCCATACCTTGGGATGTGATCTTGGGCATCTCACTTCCTCTCTGTTTCAGTTTGCCCATCTGTAAAATGAGGATAATAGTACTTGTCCACCCACTTCCCACAGTTGTAGAGTAGATTACTTATTGCATTCTTGTACTGTGCTTGGAACAAATGAAGCCCAACAGAAATGGGATTTATGGGACAGGCACATTTGTTCAGCATCTCTGCTCCTAGTCTCTTTGGTTTGAACCATAATAATTATAACTATCTGAAAAATATGCTTGCTTATGAGGACAGCTGATAAGAATGGCTGGGGATACAATGACACTTCTTATAAACAGGCTGTGAAACATTTGTGACTCCCATAGTGATTGCCTGTTTGGATCAAGACAAAGTAATTGTACCAGGTTTGATGTTTTACAGAGTGTGCATATGTAACAAAATTGACTTACACTGCTACTGTGTTCCACCCCAGAGGCAGCTGCATTTGACAGGTTGAACAACATGATTCTGGTAAGCACAGTATCTAGTTTAAGTCCTATGGGGTGCTTCAGAACATATACAATATTGGGAATAAGGATCGATTGGGAGGCCTAAAATCTGGGTTCAGTTCCTGCCACAGACTTTCTGTGTGACCTTGGTTACTTTAGTTTCTCTGGCCCAGATCCTTAGAAGTATTTGGGCACCTAACTTCCATTCATTTCAATGGATATTACGAGCCTAAATAGCTTTGAGGATTTGGGATACTTTGCCTCCATTCCCAATCTGTAAAATGCAAATAGTAGCACATCCTTGTGTCAGAGAGGTGTTGTGAACATAAATATACCAAAGATATTGAGAATGATATTTGGATTGTATGTGAATAGGAGAAATATAAGTGTGACGTTCCCCTCTGGTGTTGTCTGGACTAGTGATCTGCTGGGCCTCTCCAATCCTTGACTCTGGGAGCCAGCCTTACCCTGCTCTGCTGTGAGAACCCTCCACTCCTGGGCTACTCATGCACAGCCTCTGGCATGTAAGTTGCTCCCAGCTACTTACTGCAAGAGAATGACACTAGCCAATATCTCTAGTCCCAGAAACAACCCTAGGAACCTCTGTCTTGCAGTGTCCAGTAATACTTGCTGGACACTGCACGCTTATATAAGTTTGTCAGTTTAACAAAGAAATTGATATGTACCAGGCTTGTTATCCCAAAGGGAGTCTCTGACACACTTCAAACCAAACACACAGCTTCAGGTAGAATAAACAAATGTATTAACTATAAAGGTAGATTTTAAATGATTATACGTCAAAGCATAAGTCAGATTTGGTCAAATGAAATAAAAGCAAAACACATTCTAAGCTGATCTTAACACTTTCAATGTCCTTACAAACTTAGATGTTTCTCACCACAGGCTGGCTGGTTACTTTTCAGTCAGGCTTTCCCCTTTGATCAGAGCTTCAGTTGCGTGGTGGTGGTGGAGTCTATAGATGTAGGTGGAAGAGAGAGAGCGTGGCAAAATGTCTCTCCCTTTTATCATGTCCTTTCTTCCCTCTTGGCTTTGCCCCCCCCACTTCAGAGTCAGGTGAACATTACCTTGTTGCAGTCCCAAACTGACCAAAGGAAGGGGGTGATTCTTTTGTTGCTGCCAAAACCAGTGTCCATTGTTCTTGTGAGGCTGGGCTGGGTTTGTCCCATCTATGCTCTGACAAGGTGTGAATTGCCTCTCTGTTCTTGGAGAGTTTTTGCCTGGGCTTGCATTTTCAGCCACATAACTATATACATGAAATTATAACCTATAACCTTATTGTAACAATTACTATAACATCACTATAACAACAATGCTCAGTGCATCATGAGCCTTCCAAAGACACCCAACATGACAAACTTTGCATTGGATACCACACAACCATTTTATAAAGATGAACATGGGGGTGTAGGGTGTTCCCACGAGGTACAGAGCGTCACAATAAGTACTTGGAGAGAACATTACTATTTATTGTTAGGTTTCCAATGCTTGCTATTTAGAAGAGAGGGAGAATGTTAGAAAGAGAGCGAGAGACCGGGGGTATGTCTTCTCTGCAATAAAAAAACCTGTGGCTGGCTCAAGTTAACTGACACAGGCTTGTGGGGATTAGGTTGAAGAGCTATCAAATTGCAATGCAGATGTTAGGGCTGGAGTGCAGGATCCGAGAACCTGGGCTCCAGCCCGAGCCTGAATGTCTACTACAGGGCAGAGATGCAGCGTATATGGATGGAAGGGGATTTTCTGTCAGTGTAGGAACTCCTCCTCCATGGAGGACAGTAGCTAGGTTGACAGAAGCACCTAACTGTGTCTACTCCAGGGATTAGGTTGACATAGCTACCGCACTCAGCGGTGTAGATTTTTCACATCCCTGAGTGACATAGCTATGTCGACCTAAATTTTAAGTGTAGACCAGGACTCGGTCAGCCCTGGCTGCTGGCAGGGATGATGGGAAAGGTAAAAAGGGCCACTTGCCTTCTACACTTCTGACTAATGCAGTGTTGATGGATTTCAGCAAGAACCATATCCATCTTCCTTCTGAGAGACTATTACTACAACACTGGCCTTTCAAGGTGCTTGGGAGCAGGAAATGGGTGATCCCAGAAGGCCCTCCTAAAATAACAGGAAACTCTTACCCAGTCAAACAGCCTTTTTTTTTTTTTTTAAAGCGTACTATGGTATTCTGTGTACATGATTCAAGCAACTACAGCAGTATCATTCTATTGCAGGGACACTATTACAATCTACCATGATTTGGAGTGTTACTGTAGAGCAGGCATGTGATTGATCCACTTTAAAAAAAAAAAAAAAAAAAAGAGGCACCAACAATTTGATCTCAGTAAAGGAAGGAAGGATACCACATACCAGTGTAAGTCTCAATTCTACAATCACACATCAGAGTAACTTTATACACATAATTAGTCCCACTGAGGTCATAAGAAAATCAAATACACCACACCATTTTTACAGAGGCAAAGCTTTTTACTTGATTGGTAGCCCAGGTACTCTTCATTAAAATCCTGCTTTATTAATAACAGCAAAAGCTTAAACATCACAACGTTGTATTATCATATTAAGTTGATCAAACAAGTGTGTTTTTTAATCTTTCTGTGACACCAGTGGCAAAAGGCCAAATCCTGCTGTCAGTGACACTAGATCTGTAGTTAAGAGACAAAGGGCCAAAATCTCCTCTTGGTTGCATGATTGCAGCTCTCATTGAAATCAATGAGGCTTTCATATATATGACTGAGAGCTGAGTTTGGCCTGCTGTTTGATTTTTGAGAACATTTCCACCCATCAGAAGCCATTCTCTCTTTTTTTTTTATGTTTAATTTATTGTAATAGAGTAGAGCCTTAGGTGCATTGCTTAATGCTCTTTTCATATGTCACGGTTATGGTGTCAGTAAATTAATCACTGACACTTTTCACCTTGATTTATTTCTTTAAAACATTTTGGTGCCAAATTACATTGCAGGTGAATCATTTAACTTTCACTTAGTGGCAGGAATGGGTGAGAAAAATACAGAGCAGTGTGATGTATCATAAAAAGCAATGTATGTTAGTTTACAAGCATAGCTAAAGTATGTCAGAATTAATACACTCTCTTGTTAGAAAGCTGTTAGAAGCCTATGAAACATAGAATCCTAGAAATGTAGGGCTGGTCATATAGTCCAGTCCCCTGCACTGAGGCTGGACTCACAAAACCTAGGCTATCCCTGACAGATGTTTAACCTGTCCTTAAAAACCACCAATGATGGGGATTCCACAACTTCCCTTAGAAGCCTATTCCAGATCTTAAAAGTTTTTCCTAATATCTAACCTAAATCTATCTTGCTACAGATTAAGCCCATTGCTTCTTGTCCTCTCTTCAGTGGGCAAGTAGAACAATTTATCACAATCCTCTTTGTAACCACCCTTAACATGTTTGAAAACTGTTATCATGTTCTTCCCTACCCCACCCCCTCAGTCTTCTTTTTTCAAGACTAAACATGTCCGGTCTTGTTAACCTTCCCTCAAAGGTCAGGTTTTCTATATCTTTTTATCACTTTTGTTGCTCTCCTCTGGACTCTCTCTAATTTGTCCACACCCTTATTAAAATGTGGCAGCCAGATTTGGACACTGTACACCAGCTGAGGCTTCACCTGTGCCTGGTAGAGCAGAACAATTATCTCCCATGCCTTACATACAACTCTCCTGTTAATACTCCCCAGAATGATAGATTTTTTTTCCAGCTGCATCACATTGTTAACATGTATTCAATTTATGATCCACTATAACCCCCAGGTCCTTTTCAGCGGTAACACCGCCGAGCTAGTTATTCCCCATTTTGTAGTTGTGCATTTGATTATTCCTTCCTAAGTGTAGTATTTTGCACTTATCTCTACTGGATCTCATCTTGTTGATTTCAGACCAATTCTTCAATTCATCAAGGCCTTTTTGAATTCTAATCCTGTCCTCCAAAGTACTTGCAACCTCTCCCAGGTTGATGTCACCTGAAAATTTTATAAGCACACTCTCTGCTCTATTATCCCAGTTATTAATGAAAATATTGCATAGTACTGGACCCAGGGCAGACCGCTGTGGGACCCCACAAGATACATCCTTCCAGTTTGACAGTGAACCATTCATAAGTACTATTCAACCAGTTGGGCACTCACCTTATAATTTCATTTAGACCAGATTTCCCTAGTTTGCCTATGCGAATGTCACGTGCGACTGTGTCAAAAGCCGTACTGAAATCTAAATATATCATGTCTACAGCTTCCCTCCTACACTAGGCCAGAATTCTCAAATTGCCTAAAATTTTATCAGGCTCTACTGACTTGAATATATCTAATTTATCTAAATATTCTTTAACTTGTTCTTTCCCTGTTTGGCTTGTGTTTCTTCCCCTGTGGTGTTAATAGTAAGTGGTCAGCATTAACCTTTTTACTGAAGACTGGTCCTATTTTCCAAAAGACTCAATTGATCTTATTGTGGTCTCTCACCTCAAATAGAAATTAAACACAGAAAGAATACAGAATAATTTCTAACTCTTTGGTCTCTTAATGGATATTATAGGAGGAAAAGCCAGATGTGCTGAGGGCTAAAGCAAGTAGAACTATGTGAAAGGAAGGAGAGTCAGATGAAAGAAAAAGGGGGGAGATGAATCGGGAATGAACTAAGTAAGAGGAAGGTAGGATTGTGTGATAGGAATGGAAGAACGTAATAGAAAATAAAGGGAGGAAGGACTTACGATGCAGGGATAAAGAAAAAATTGTGGTATGAGTAGGGCATGATCAGGGTGGACTTGTGAAGGAAAGGACTGGGCTATGGAGATGGAAAGATTCTGAACCATGTGATGGGGGGGATGGAAATAGATAGGACCTATGAAGAGGGGGATGGAAAAGGAATGCAGTATGTGATAGGGATGGAAGAATATAATACTGTGTGCCAGAGATATAAGTAAAAAGGATATCCACAGGAGGGAGGACGAGTAATGCTCTGAGATGAGATATGTGTGATGTGGGTTTGAAGTGTAAAAGGACTGTGATATAGAGATGGAGAATCATACACTGGTGAGAGAAGAACTTTGTGGTAGGGAGACAGAGGAAAACTGTGCTATGGGGTGGGTTTCATTCAGTGTTGACTCAAGAAGAGTGGACTTGTAAAGGGAGAATGAGGGAAATAAAAAAGCAAGGATAGAAGTGTAGATTGCACAAAGGGAAGGAGGAAGGCAAGACCTCCTGATGGGGGTTGGAAGGAAGTAGTACTTGTAATCGTGGGAAGAAGGGCTGTGCTTTGGATGGGGCAATGTGGCAGGGATAGAGAGGGAAGACCTGAGAGGGAGGATTAATGGAGGAGAGACTGCTGTGGAAATGAGGGACTGTAAGGCAGGCTCTGTAGGAAGCATGGAAGTAGGGACAGCATATGGGGATAGAGAACAAGATCTCGGAGTTCACAATAAAATGTACTGGATAATTCTTAAATATTCATTCTTTTTAAAATGTATAAATGACAGGGCCAATCAGAAATGCAATGTCTGTTTCAGGCTGAATGCCTCTTGTGCCAGCTTTCCTCCGAGAGGCCATTTTTTGCAGTTGAACTAAAAGCCCTGAAAAGGAGATTTCAAATGCTGACAGACCCTTTAAGTTCAGCGTTGCTAGTGTAGGGTGACCAGATGTTCTGATTTTATAGGGACAGTCCTGATTTTTGTTTTTTTTTCTTATATAGGCTCCTATTACCCTCCCACCCCCTGTCCCAATTTTTCACATTTGCTATCTGGTCAACCTATGCTAGTGACACTTCTATAATTAGCTCCAAAGTGAATGTTTTTGACATTGCTAATGAGTCCACTGGTCCAGATACTGAGGATGACTCAGCCAGGCTTTACAGTTGTCACATTCTGTGCTTTTCACCTCACCTTTTCCCTACAATAGAACACTATGGGAGTGGGGCTCTGTTTTGGGTTTGGGGATTTATTGGATTGACGTTTGCTGGGTCCTGTTTAAAACAGTTACGTGGCAGACACAGCAGAGGGCACCTTGGTTTCAGTCAAGGAGGTGAGCAAGGGAGCAGCCTTTATTGCACCTCATAAATAAAGGATGTGTTTCCATCTCCTCTGACTGACTGTGCTTCTTTCTCTGACTTTCAGTGTTTAGCCAACAGGTCGTTGCTTGTGTGTGCGTGCGTGTGTGTGTGTGTGTGTGTGAGAGAGAGATACACCTCCCACTCCCCTTGTGGTTTGTGAAGCTCATATTGCCTTGCCACATGATCCCCTGCTCCTATCTTTAATTCTCCCTTCACATCCTTGGGACACTTGTCATTCTTCCAGCCAACAGAGGGGTTGGAGGAGGATTCTATACTTAGCCAGTCAATATTATCTAAACTAGCTACTGTGACAGACCCAGGCCAGTGGGGTGCAGGAGTCTGGTCCTATTGGTATCCAGGAGGTGGGCAGGCGAAGCCCACTCACTTCTAAAGGACCTCCCTGAAGCCTAAGGGGAGGATCCACAGGTCTGTGACACCAACTAATTCTGTGGGACAACTAATGAAATAACAGGATCGGGAGTGAGATCATAGGGCTAAATGAAGGGAACCTGATGGGGACACCGAACAGAGAACCCCGGACAACGCCCACTGCTCCTAGAAGGCATCAAGGGAGCCAGCGGACGCTGCCCAGAGGAACTCTGCCCTGATGCGTGACCGGAAGGAGGAGCAGAAATAGGCCCCACAGTCGCAGGAAATCCCATTGGCCAACCTCCTCTCCCTGGTTTTGTAGATGGCTAGTTTGGCCAGAGCCAAGAGGAGGTTGACAAGGAGATCCCGCGACTTGGTGGGGCCACAGACAGGGAGCACGTAGATAAACAGGTGAGGGGAAAAGTGCAACCAAAAATGCAACATAAGATTCAAGAGGAGCCGGAACAGGGGCTGCAATCTGGCGCACTCTAAATAAATGTGTGCTAGGGTCTCTTTCATGCCACAAAAAGGGCAGGTGTTGGGGACAGGGGTAAACCGCACCAAGTACACGCCCGTGCTCATGGCCCCATGAAGGAGTTGCCAACTGACATCCCCAGCGGGCCTCGGGACCAGGGCAGAGTATAAGCTGGCCCACCGGGGCCTCTCACCCTCGAGAGGTGGCAGGAGGTCCAGCCATTTGGTATCGGGGCGGGACACGAGGGTGAGGTAGTGGAGAGTGTGGAGCACAAGCATGTACAGATGTTTCCTTGGTGCGGCCTGGAACAGAACCGGCTGCAGATCATGCAGCTGCCTTGCAGTGAAAGGGTGAGGGGGCCGATTGGGTCCACGGGGCGGGGGCCTGATAAAAAGGTCCACGGGGCCTGGGGTGCAGGGTGGGCAGGGCGTGCCCTCTCGCAGGACCTGGTCGAGGTAGGCCCGAGCAGTGGGAAGTAAAGTGGCCTTCACCTCCTGAAGTACACTCTGGGGACTAAGAGGTCTGGAGAGCCCTATGCGCTGTGTGAGCGTCAGGGGATCCAGCCAGTCTCCCCGGTCATAGTCCAGGAGGTCTCCGACCATGGTGACTCTTGCTAAGACCAGCCTCTGGCACACCGCAGGGGACTCCGCCACCTGCACACGAAGTTGGGGATTGTGTAGCAGGGGCTTCACGAGGAGATCGGCCTCTACGGTGGCCACCACGGACCTGGTCGTTGAAAAGAGCTTCCAGTTCTGGAGGACGTCTTGGTAGAAGACCAGC
Organism: Gopherus flavomarginatus; assembly: GCF_025201925.1. Classification (NCBI taxonomy): domain Eukaryota; kingdom Metazoa; phylum Chordata; order Testudines; family Testudinidae; genus Gopherus; species Gopherus flavomarginatus. The sequence continues at coordinate 136,461,428 of NC_066617.1, forward strand.
AGCCTGGAGAGGTCTCGCGGAAGACCTCTTGGATGGAGGTAAAAGAGCTGCCGGTCGTATCGGAGCCCTCGGAAGCGGCAGAGGAAGGCATGCGCCAATATGCTCCATGCTGGACTACCTACACCATACAGGCACCTCTGCAGGGCCTGGAGGTGGAAGACATGGACCTGAGTGTATAGGCACTTCAGGCCCTGCCCCACTCCTCCAGGGGCAGGTGGAGGACCCCTGCAGAGACCCAGTGCATCCCTGGCCAAAAGAACTCCAGAATCATCGTCCGGAGGTTGGCCAGGAAACCCGGGGCTGGGACCAGGGTGTTGAGCTGGTACCAGAGCATGGACAGGACTAGCTGATTGAGCACCAGCACCTTCCCTCGAAGGGAGAGGCACCGGAGTAGTCCCGTCCATTTCCGAAGCCACTCCGTCACCCTACCCTCTAAACTATGCCAGTTCTCCGGCGGAGACGGATGCGTGGCAGAAAGGTAAACGCCGAGATAGAGCAGCGGACCCGCGCTCCACTGGATGGCCTGAAGTGCAGGTGGGAGGGAGCTCACCTGCCACCCGTCCCCGACCACCAGGCCAGAGCTCTTCACCCAGTTGACCCGAGTGGAGGAGGCCGCTGAGTAGATGGCCTGGCAAGCCTCCACTCTCACCAAGTCGCCTGGGTCCTGGACCACGAGGAGCCGCAGCTCTGGCTTCCGAAGCACCAACCCCATCAGCCTCCGACAGAGGAGACAGAGGAAGGGCTCGATTGCCAGAGTGTACAGCTGACCCGAGAGGGGACACCCGTGCCGCACTCCTCGCGCGAAGCTGACCAGCTCAGTCAGGGTCCAGTTGAGCCTGACCAGACACTCCGCAGAAGCATACAGCACCTGGAGAAAACCTACAAACAGGGATCCGAAGCCGAACGCTAGCAGAGTGCTCAGGAGATACCCGTGATCCACCCTGTTGATCGCCTTCTCCTGATCCAGGGACAAGCGGGCGAACGACAGACCATCCCTACACCCTAATTCCAGAAGGTCTCGGACCAGATACAGATTATCAAAGATCATGCGGCCCGGGATGGTATAGGTCAGGTCTGGGTGGATCACGTCCGCCAGCAGGGACCCTAGCTGCATCGAGATGGCCTTTGCAATGATTTTGTAGTCCTTGCTGAGGAGCGAGACAGGACATCAACTCCGTAAGTCGCGGAGGTTCCCTCTCTTCGGCAATAAGGCGAGCATGGCTCGCCAGCATGAGAGAGGGAGGACTCTGCCCTGCAAAGACTCGACCCAGATGGTGACCTGGTCTGGGCTGAGGACGTCTCAGAACGCACGGTAGAACTCCAGGGTCAGCCCATCCATGCCCAGAGATTTATTGTTGGGCATGCGACGGAGGGCTTCCGAGAACTCGGCCAGAGTGAGAGACAGCTCTAACCGGTCCCAGTCGCCCGTGCTGACCGTCGGGAGTCCATCCCAGAGCACTCTGCAAGCGTTAGAATCGGTCGGATCCTGGGAGAAAAGAGTCGTGTAGAAGGCCCTGGCCCTCTCGAACATCTCCGCCGGATCCATGAGGGGGGTGCCGTCCTCTGCCAGGAGGCAGGTGACGTGCTTCTTGGCCCCCCTCCTTTTCTCCAGGGCATAGAAGAAGCGGGAGCTGCGATCGATCTCCCGAAGGAGGTGGATGCAGGATCGAACAAAAGCACCCCGGGCCCGATGGTCTTCGAGGGCCCGGAGCTCCTCCCGCTTCTCCCGGCACGCTCCACAGAGGGATGGATCCTTGGGGCTGGCGGCCAGATGCCTCTCCAGCTCCAAGACCTCCCACTCCAACTGCCCTATCGCCGCATCCCTCCGTCAGCTGGCGCCCCGAGTGTAGTCACGGTAGAAGAGCCGGGCGCACACCTTCCCCAGATCCCACCACGACCGCGCCGAGGGAAAGGCGCGCCTCTGCCCTCGCCAGGCCAGCCAGAACTCCCGGAAGGACGCCACGAAGCCCGCATCCTCCAGCAAACTATTATTAAAGTGCCAATAGGCCGACCCCGGCCTCTCCGCGCAGAGAGAGGCTGTCACGGTGGCAAGGTGGTGATCTGAAAAAGGTGCCGGCCGAACGCTGGAGGAGTGGGCCCGTGAAAGGTGGAAACGTGACAGGTAAATATGGTCCAGCCGGGAGTGGCGTGACCGATGGGCCTCCACCCGGACGAAGGTGAACGTCGAGACGTCATCCGGGTGGTGGTCGGGCCAGACGTCCACCAGGGCGTGGCGTTCGACGATCTCCCGGAGGACATCCGCGGCGGCCGGGCACTGTTCGGTCCCCGAGTGGTCCCGTTCCTTGAGGGTGGTGTTAAAGTCCCCTCCCAGGACCAGGCACTCATGAGGATCCAGGGAGCCGAGGAAGGCGGACGCCTGCCGATAAAACGCAGCCTCTCCGGGCCCGATGTCGGGGTGTATACGTTGACAAGATTAACCACAAGCCCCTCCATGCGGACCCGGAGGTGCAGCAGGCGACCCGGCACAGCCTCGGCGACCCCCAGCACCTTGGGCCATAGGTCGGGGGAGAACAGAGTCGCCACTCCAGCCACGCAGACCGAGAAGTGGCTAAAGTAGGCCCTGTCCCCCCACTCCCGCCGCCAGCTATCTTCAGCGGCCGGATCCGTATGGGTCTCCTGCAGGAAAACCACAGAGTACCTCCCCTCCCGCAGGAAGGAGAGCACCTGGCTCCTGCAGAGACCCATCCTACAGCCCCGGGTGTTTAAGGTGGCAAGGACGATCGGCGCCATGAGGAGGGCTGGGGGGCATCCTCGCCAGCAGACATGCCCATGGCCTCCGGCAGGCCGCGCAGCAATCCGTGACCAACCCCGAAGGTGAGTAAGGAGTCACGGAAGACATGGACCCGCCGGTAGGCCGCGGCGGCCTTCTTCTCGGTCCTCTTACCCTCCCCCATGAGGGCCCTCACGGCCCAGGGGACCTGATGGAAATCCCCCCACTGCTGGAGCGCAAGATGGACTTTGTTACGGGAGCCATGGACATCCTCAAGGAACTCCCGCAGCTCCTCCCTCAGCGCATGGGGGGGTGGGGTCACTGATCGATGACTGGCCCCCAGTGGGGCCCCCGTCACAGCCCCGTGGCCCACCGAGGTGGGCAGGCAGGGGGCAGACCCCCAACGTGGCAGCAGATGAGCCGACGCCACGCAACCCGCCCTCCTCCCAGAGTCAAGAAGGGGTGGTGAAAGGAGAACAGCAGCCCCTGGGGAGTCAGGACAGGAAAAAACTAGTGAAGCCGCTCCCTGGGGGGTATTCCCAGGGGCAGCACTGGCATCACAGGAGGTGGGGGGGACAAGGACAGGGCTAACGGGAGTAGGGCGGGGATCAGGGAAAGAAGCCGGGAAGGAGGTAGAGGCAGGATCCGGAGCCTCTATATTTGAGCCACCGGACAGTGGCTCCTCCTGGCCAGGCTCAGGGATCTGGAAAGTGGGAAGGGGATCCCTCACGATGCCAGGCTCAGCCACTGTGGCAGGCGCGGCAGCCTCGGCATCCAGAGAGAGATGTTGGTCAGTGGGGTCCCCGCTGAGGAAGGAGGGCGGGTCCTCCACACCCAAGAGGGACACCCCCTGGGATCCTGGTCTTGGCAGCGGGGCACTGGCCATCGCCCCAAGGGGCTCGGCGGCCGTCAACAGAGTGCCACCGGCAGTCGGGTCAATGGAAGATTCCAGGGGACCCTCAAAGGTGGGAGCAGAAGCAGTGGTTAGGGGAAGGGAACTCGGGGACAGGGGAGCCGTGGTGAGGTCGCCCAGACCGAGGCCCGCCGGCAGAGGGTCGTCCTCCCCCTGCGTGATTGGGGTCAAACCCAGGGCCTCAATCTCCTCGTAGATGGGAGGGAGATCACCATCCACCACCCCAGGGCCCTCCCCGCCAGCACCCGGGGCGATACCCACTGCAGCGCTTGCAGAGGCTTCGAGTGGGAAGGGGGTGAGAGAGGCTCCCTCGGGGGCTTCCACTGGAAGGGACCCCGGAGGAGGGGCAGTGTCACCCTCCGGTGCTGCCACGGCGTCCCCAGGCAGCACCACAAAATGGGAGTCATCAGGGGGCAAGGCGGAAGACTCGTCATCGGTGCTCCCCTTCCTGCTCTTCTGGGGGGCCTCCGAATACGAAGGATGTAAGGAAACTCGAGCCTTCCGCTTGCCCCGCTTCCCCTGCACTAGGGACCAGCCCTCCATGGCATCATCCGGGGGCTGGCTAACAGGGGTCAGGTCGGGGGGCAAGGGCAATGGCTCAGGGACTCGGGGAGACAGTGGTGGAACAGCAGAAACCGGGGAGGATTCCCCATGGGACGAGCCCTCTCCCACGTCCGGCGGTAGCCCCGCCACATCCTCCTCCACAAAGGTGGACCGAGAAGGAGGAGGAGAGGCAGCTTCGGGTGCCAGGCAGCCAGGGGTACCGGCGATGACAGTGACGGTGCCTCGCCGGGGCTCGGGGGTCCCGGATGCTCCTCCGTGCTGGGTCAAGGGGCAGTCCCTCTGGACGTACCCCATCGTCTGGCAGAGGTAGCACCAGGCCTCCCCCGTTGAATAATGCACCCGGTAGTGGGCTCCTTGGTAGGGGACCAGAAAGGACCCCTCGAGCGCCTCTCCGCCACGCGCCGCCGGCGGCAGTTGAAGCTGCACTTGCCGGCGGAACGAGAGAACATGACGGAGGGCGGGGTCCTTGCAGCCCAAGGGGAGAGGGCTGATGACGGAGATGGGGCGTCCCAGGGCAGAAAGGGCGGGCAGCAGGGCGGCATTGGGCAGGAAGGGAGGGACGGAGGTCAAGATTAAGCGGACCCCCAGGTCTTCCAACGGCTCCAGGGGGACGAACACGCCCCCCACCACCAGGCCCGTCTCTACCGCCTCCTGGGCGGTGGACTCCGATTCCAGGAAGAAGACAACCTTCCCGTACATTTTGGAGGCTGCCACGATGGCCGTGGGCCCCACCACCCTCGCCAACGCCCGCACGTAGGTCTCCACATGGGGCGAGGCAGGCACCAGGAGGCAACGGACGCCGTGCTTCCTAGTCAAAGTGGGAAAGGGTCCCAGGCCACTGTAGATGTTGGCGGAAGCGGCGGTCGGAGGAGCAGCGGCAGGCGGGGGGGCCGCCGCCACCTGGGTGTACGCCCTGGGGGTCGGGGGAGGGACACCTGCAGAGGTGGTGGAAGGAATAGCGGGGAGGGATGCCGCAGCTGATAGCAGGGCTGCGGCAGCAGAGGCAGTATCTGCCATGGAGGGCCTGGCCTTTTTAGCAGGGCCCTTACCCTTCTTCCCACCTCGACCCTTCCCACCGGCTGGGGGGGCTCCCCCGAATCGGAAGGGGTGAGAGACATGGCAGCAACGGAGGTCTCCCCGGTACTCGCCGCCGCCGGTGCCCCAGCAGGGGCAGCGGTAGGTGGATCGGCAGCGGTGGATGAGGTAGAAGCTTGCACAGGGGACACGGGGGCGGGTGGAGGAGGGGCAGTGGGAGCATCACGAGGGGTCTCCCCCGCCGCATCCCCTGCCATAATGAGAGCGGGAAGAGGGACAAATAGCGAGGGGAGGGGAAGGAGAGGAGGTGGCCACCCCTCCCGGCTAGGCTGCAGGCAGGGGAGGAGGGCGTCAGAAAGGGAAGGCTAAAGGGGACTGGGGAGCAACCAAGGACCTAAGGGTGGGAGGGTTTCAGGGCACCAGCGCAGAGGGGAGTTCTGGCTCCTCTAGTTGCATTAGGGAATCAGGGGGGACAACGGCAGAGGGGGGAGTGCAGTGAACAAGGGGAAACCAAATGGGGAAGGGCACAAGCGCCTGGGAGGGGGCGTGGGCGTACGAGGGGGGGGACCGATCAGGGCTGAGGGAGCACGGGGGGGGGGGAAGGGCAAGCTGGGAATGCGGTAGAGGGACCACGGGGACAGCTGCAGGGCTGGGGCAGAACTATCAGGGCCGCAAGGGGAAATAGGTGGGGCGGACAAACGTTGCAAAGGGGAGGGGGTCAGTCCAGGGGGAGAGGGGACGCGGTGCACCCACAGGCACTTGTGCCAAAAAGTCAATGGTTGGCTGCTGCTGCTGCAGGCCCAGATGATGGAAGCGGGCATGGCGAGCTAAGCGAGCAGCTCAGTCCCAGATGCAGGAGTCCAAAGCAGAAGGAAAACAGCCAGCAGGGGTGGTGGAGGGGGCAACGATGGTGGTGGGGGCGAAGGGGGACATGGATGGACTAGGGGCAGGCTCCACGCCACACCCCCGGCGCCCCGGCAGACACAGTCCAAACCCCCACCACAAGAGCACAGTTCGAAAAAGACTCAGTCCAGAGAAGCCCCCTCCACAGTGGTCTTCACGTGGTCTCCCAGCAGCAGGCGGTTCCCTCCTACTCCTCCTCCTCCTCCGGGCACTAACAGCTCCCCAGCAACAGCCACAGTAGTCCCAGCAGCTCCAGGTGGTGATGGTCTGGTGTCCAGGCAGGAGGGACCCCGCTCAGATGGTGTCCTCAGCAACAACAGCCAGGGTCCCTCACTCCCCCCCACTCTGGCAAGCAGGCCAGCAGCCCGCCTCCCCCGCCCGCAAGGGCTGTGGGTAGAGTAACAGCAGCAACTGAGGGGGGCGGAATCTACCAGCCAGCCAGTAGGCAGATAGCAGAGAAAGGGGTGGGTGGTGGTGTCTAGCCCAGCCAGGGGAGCAGCAGGAGCAGAAACAGCAGGAGTAGCAGCAGCAGCAGCGAGGGCCTAGGGCCCAACAGGAACAGCAGCAGGAGCCCTCTCCCTCCTTCCTCTACAGCAGAGCGATAGAAGGGAGAGCCAGTACTGGCCCCAGGAGAAGCAGGCTTCTGTTCCCTGAGTGACCAGAGCAGGGGCTGCACTAGAGTAATCAGGAACCTGCTAGAACCAATTAAGGCAGACAGGCTGATTAGAACACCTGCAGCCAATCAAGGCAGGCTAATCAAGCCACCTGGGTTTAAAAAGGAGCTCACTCCAGTTGGGGATGGGGGAGCCAGAGGAGAGGAAATGTGTGAGAGGAGCTGGGAGTTGAGAGGGTGTGGGTGTGCTGCTGGAGGACTAAGGAGTACAAGCATTATCAGACACCAGGAGGAAGGTCCTGTGGTGAGGATAAAGAAGGTGTTTGGAGGAGGCCATGGGGAAGTAGCCCAGGGAATTGTAGCTGTCATGTAGCTGTTACAAGAGGCACTATAGACAGGTGCAATCCACAGGGCCCTGGGCTGGAACCCAGAGTGAAGGGAGGGCCTGGGTTCCCCCCAAACCTCCCAACTCCTGATCAGACGCAGGAGAAGTTGACCCAGACTGTGGGGAAGATCACTGAGGTGAGCAAATCTGCCAAATAAGCGCAGGACCCACCAAGATAGAGGAGGAACTTTGTCACACTACATATTCATAGCTCATCACTGTTGTACTTCTTAACTGGCCAAAAAGCCCACTGTTGGGCATTATCTTTTTCTCCAAAGACTGGGTGTGTGTGTGTGACAAACTGCCAGGGAAGTGAAACATTGGGTTCTCTTGTATGGCAGTGGAATCAAACTGAGTCTTTTGTGTGGCACTGGAAAACACTACCAATATACTGGTCCTGTCTATAAATATTCATTAACCTATTGTTAAAGGTATCACATGTCATTTTATTGCTCACCAATTTTCCTGACCCAAGGAGAATTTGTTCTCATATGAGCATTCTCATAGATACCATAATGGTGCCTACCCTTGGACGAGCTATGTGAGCAAAGAATTCTATATTTGCTAGAGCAGGTTGAAAATTTTTCATTGACTTTTTTTTTTTTTTTTTAAGGAAATTGGGTTTTTTCCAAAACTTTTGCTGAAACATGAGAAAATAACTCCCCCCCCCCCGCCAACAATTTTCATTTCATTACCATGCTCTGTTCATTGCTGTTCATTTAAGAGGCAGTATTTCCACCTTCAAGAAGGAGGAGCCATGCTTTGGTATCCCAGTGTCTATGTAGATATGTCTCCACACACAGAGTTAGCTGGTGCTCTTACTTGGGTGTTGCCTTTAGCCTCATCCAAGTTTGGCAGTGCTTTAAATCTGGACTAGATGGCCTTGCTGGGGCTACAGGCTAAAACCCAAGTGAGGTTTTCACTTGGGCTGGTAACCCACCCACTTTGCAGTGAGGATGCAGGCTAAATCACCCATGTGCTCATAGTCCTCCAATGCCTTCCAACAATTCCCCCCAGGCACCCAGAAAGACAATTTCTCCCACAATTTATTGGGAAAAAATCCTAGAGCAGTTCAGCTTGCTGCAGTGCTAAGAATGCTGAGGTGTGCCCCAAGTAGTCATCATGGCACATACAAGGCAGCACTGCACCAGTGAGGACGCAGTAACTCTGGGGTAGCTTTGCAGTGTGGCTGCTCACACTTGGGCTAAGCTAATTCAGGTGTTCAGATCTAGGTGCCGATCATCTGGGCTAATTTTGCAGTGAAGATACATCTTGTGCCCCCTCTAGGAGGGGGCTATCCATCAGTAGTATCTCTGGGCACAAAATCCTTTTTTATTATGCATCCCAGCAGATAAACTGAAAGACAGAGGATTTTGAACAGTGCTTCTCCTCACTCGCCCCTCACTTGACAATGTGTTCAGCTGCATTAAAGAGTCAGAAGTTTTCAAGCCAACATGAACCATTATGATAATCTAGGCTGACTTCCCGTATAGCCCAGGCCATAGAACTTCACCCAGTTACCCCTGTAACAAGTCCAATTGTTTTGTGACGTTATTGACATAAACTGGGACCATATAGAACACGGTTTGCAACCAAGGTCCTGTAGTGGCACCAAATCCTATGTAAAGGGGGTCATATAAGGTGTCTAAGACCAAGTTATAAGTTACTGGTTATGATTATTCTGTCTGTATGTCTGTATCATTTTGTAGTTGAAGTTATAAGTATTGGCTGTATACTGTCTGTATTTCAAATTGGTGCTGCAGTTCTGGGAAATACCCCAGACAAGTTGGTGTTAGCTCTGCTTAGCCTGCTTGATGGCCCATTAAGGACCATCAGCTACACAATTGACCCATTGAGAGGAGGCAGATACGCCTTGTGACTCAGCAGGGTGTGCAGGGACTTTCCCATGTGACTCCAGACTCCATTTTGCTGTAATTTTCCACAGTAAGAACAAAGAAGTGTTCTTACACCTGGAAGTGCCTATATAAGGCTGATGCCTCATCTCCATCTGGTCTTCAATCCTGCTTCCTACCTCTGGAGGGACTTTGCTACAAACTGAAGCTCTACACAAAGGACTGATGACCCATCCCAGTGGAGGATGTTCTCCAGAGACTTGATTTGAACCTGCAGTTTACTCCATCACTGCTACAAGCCTGAACTAAGAACTTTGCCATTACTGTATGTAATTGATTCCATTTAACCAATTCTAGCTCTCATCTCTATCTTTTTCCTTTTATGAATAAACCTTTAGATGTTAGATTCTAAAGGATTGGCAACAGTGCGATTTGTGGGTAAGATCTGATGTGTATATTGACCTGGGTCTGGAGCTTGGTCCTTTGGGATCGAGAGAACCTTTTTCTTTTACTGGGGTGTTGATTTTCATAACCACTCATCCCCAGGATGGGTGGCACTGGTGGTGATACTGGGAGACTGGAGTGTCTAAGGAAATTGCTTGTGTGACTTGTGGTTAGCCAGTGGGGTGAAACCAAAGCCATTTTTGTCTGGCTGGTTTGGTTTGCCTTAGAGGTGAAAAATCCCCAGCCTTGGGCTGTGACTGCCCTGTTTGAGCAATTGGTCCTATATTGGCACTCACAGTTGGGTCCCACCAGAACAGCATCGTCACACACGTACATGCTCAGACACAGCTTCCATGTGGGCCACAGATGTAGGGAACACTGTCAGAGCCCTAGTTGGCAGCATGCAGTATCTGTTTAAAAGTACCACGTGCAAGATGTCTTGGTTTATTTTTCCTAGTAACAGTGCAAAATCATTTTAATTAAAGTATATGATCAAATTAATTCATGTACTCTTTTGCATTTGTAACCCTTCTGCCCCTCTGAGTTGGCAGCAACAAGGGCCGGGTTCAGTATCCAGGGGTTCCGTTTCAGTAACCAATGTATAACCGGCTCGAGCCCCCACCCAGTGACCTGAGACCTCACATACCACACCCCCCTGGGTGCCTCTAGGAGGCAATACTTCCCCTCTCGCAAGCACGGAGTCTGAGTGTAGCAAAATCTTTTTAATAAAGGAAGGAATCAATGCGGCATCCCATTGGAGAAACACCACAAACAGGGTTATAACACAAACCATAAACAAAAACCCACCTCCAAGTATGTTTGGCATTGTCCTTTTTCCCCTTAGGGTTTTAAGTCCAATCACCCCAAAGTCCAACAACCCAAAAGTCTCTGGTCAATGCCACCCCAGAGTTCGAGAGTTTATCTGTAGAGGTCCCTCCCCCAGCTTGGGTAGAAAGGGGCACCTTACGTGGTCCAGGGCCAACTGTCCTGCCTCTCCGTGGGTTCTGCTTCTGCCTTCTCCATGAACTGCTCCGCTTTACCAGCTGCTCCACTCTGCTCCTCCAGCCGTCCTCAGAAACTGCTCCACTCCACCAGCTGCTCTGCTCCATGAGCTGCTCCAGTTCTCTCTGCAAACTGCTCGGCTCCGCTCGCTCTGTGGGCCGCTCCACCCGTCCCACAGCTACTCTGCTCTGCCAGCCGCTCTGCTGCCACCAGCTGTCCCGTGATCCGCTCCAGCCATCCCCGCAACTGCTCCACTCCACCAGCTGCTCTGTTCCACAGTATCGCTTCAGGCTCCCCCACTAGTTAGCACAGTACTCAGTGCTCTCAGCTCAGCCATTTCAGCTCTTTAGTGATTTCAACTCTTAGTGATCTCAGCTCTTAGTGGGGGAGCCCCAGTGCTAGTGCACCATTAGCCCAAAGTGAGTTCAGCTCAGTAACCTGTATTTAGACTCTTGAGGGAATAAAAAAATCAACTCTGACATTCCACAGTGGAGAGAGAAGGGGGGTGGAACTGGTGCTTCTGGCTCCACAAGGAGACCACACCACCAGGCACAGATACCTGTCCCCAGCCTCTCTCAATTCACTGGGTTTTGGAACCCATGTCCCTTGTCTAGCAAGTACCACCCAACTGAGGGTGAGTCATTTGTCACCAAGCAGTCCCACAGCTCGGCAGTCTGGGATAGGGTAGGCGTGCCTATGCAAATACACTCTCTGACATTCTTTCCACCAGATGTCAGGGTAGAGCTTATCCTGACTCTGCTTACACATTTAATTAAGGCATAATATAAAACATACTCAAATGAACAAAGCTGCTGTGGAATTGGCACTGTCACACCCTCTCCCCTGCCCCACATGGGAAAACTGAGCTCAATTCACTCTCTGGCAAACCCCTCTGGCTAACTGAAGGAGCGTTATAAATGAACTAAGACAGAAGACGTGTCAGGTGGAAAAGTGGGAAAGTTTTGGATTGGAACCTAATGGATAACACCCCCAAAAATAATTCCTTCCACCACCACCAATAATAATAATAATTAATAATGAGCGTGTAGAGGATTGCAATAAAGTGACTAAATGTGTAAGTGCCCCATGCTCTCTGCTGGTTGGAATCAGAACAGTCCAGCTGTGTGTCATTGACCACCATACTGGTAACAGAGTCTTCTGAAGTTCTGCAGCTAGGAAGAGATCTGTGCTTTTGGAGCTGGAGATGGCCATGGTGTACATCGTAGCAATAACCATGAAGTCTTAGCTGTCTGCAAATTAACTGTGGTGTATGAATCGTTCATAGCATGATTATGGGAAGGAAGAGCATGGGGGAAGTGGCTACCATCTTTCAAAAGTAGAGTGAGACGTTAGGTAGAGCACAAATGCAAGCTTTTGAGTGTGTTTGACCAAGAGATTAGTTTCTTCAAGAAGCTGAATTGTTGCTGGGTTCATTTATCACGTAGGGTGTAACCACTCACTGCCTGGGAGCATTTTTGTTTTTACAGCTTCCAAAAACAGTAGCTGCAAGCAATGGTTACTGCTGTTATGTGAGAAACAAACAAATATTTACAGGATGAAAAATGGGTTTTGGAGGTTTGTGTTTTTATTCTAAGCTTGACAGTTGTTGCTGATCACCCTGCAAACAATGTAATGCAAATATCTGAGAACCATTGAATTGAACTAGCAACAAACCAAACCTAAAAAATCAAAAACCCTATGAAAGAACTACTAAAATTTCACTGCTGTTTTACAGAGCAGCTACATGAAATGTTTTTAATACAATGGGTGAGAGGATTTAAGTTGCATGGGCTTGCTTGGTGATGGAAGAGGGAAGCCTTCAGGTTGGCAGAGTCTGAAAATCATTACTAGAGCTGGGTAAATAATTCACAACAAATAATGCGATTGTAATCACCAAATTGTAGCTTTAAATTTTAGTTGTTCAAATTATAAGATCAGAATAAGATTTATATTCATATGGATTTATTACTGCCGTGACTGAATGACAGGCTTCTTTGAAATTAATTTTAAGTGTTGTAAAATTATTTGACGTTTTATTTTGCAAAAATATGTCTTCCTACAAATTGATATTAAACATTTTGAGACAGCAAAAAAAACCAAAGAAAACAAAAAAAACCAATAACTTGATGGATGCATTTAGCCCCTTTTTCTGTTTGCAAATGATCTGTGATCAGATCCTGATGTTCTTAAATGTTTTGTTTAGAATCATTCTCCCAGGAATATCTGTGAATAATCCTTATTTTATATGTTGTTGTGAACAGCTATTTAGGAGTAATCAATATCCAAAATGTGAGCTGTTTTGATTGGACAAATAATTGAATAGTTTATCTTCCCTAATTGGGCGAGTGTAACTCTTAGGCCTCTGCTGGGAATACTCACAATTACCAGTTGTATATTTGCCAGTTGTATATACTCTGTGAAATTAATACTAGCTCTTTTGGCAAACATTCCTAAGAGTACATTTAACTTGTTTACTAGAACATTCATGGAAAGTGAACCCCACAAAGGTGGAAAACACAGTTGAAACAAATTTGTTTCAAAAGTGTTTCCAGAAAAGCATTTAGCGTATCATCTTTATGGATAAACTGACAACTTCAGTCATCATGGCTATCATTCTGGAACTCATAGTAAGAAGTAAGTTTCCTATGGGGTGTAATAGAATTCTCATCTGCTGTTTTAATTTTTGTTCAGTCAATTACATTTTATTGCATATATTTGTTATAGTTAATGTTCTCAGTTCCTGTAAAAGCTAAAGGTCGAAAGCTCTGCCAAAGTCATGTCTATTGTAGGCCTAACTATACACTCAGCACAAATTTGGTCAGATCCTTTTAATCCTGACCTGCAACACCTCTCTAGCTGAGTCCTAGGTATCTCTGCTAAACACGGTTTATCAGCTGTGCCCAGTTGTGTGGTGTGGTTTCTTGTTTAAACTTTTCCAAAAGTGAATTTAGTGCCTGTAAATGGTGCCAGGTAAACAGTAGTAGAGAGTAAGGTGCACTGTTTCCCCACAGAACTGGTAGGGCATGAGAAATGACAGATCAGTCTTGTCCCTGGTGTACCTCAGCCCAGCTCCGGAGAGTTCTAGGGGAGTGATATGAAGCAGTGACTGGGAGGGGAGAAGCTTTATATCCTATCCCTTTATCACACTGAGCCATTCCTTCTCCAGCAACTGTGAGGTGATCTTGTGACGTGGATCTGTCTAGCTGGGACTAAATGGCATGGCACAATTAACTAGAAATATTAAATATTGGAGATTGCTTACAAAATCAAATTTTTGACAAAAATATTCATTGAAATTTTGACGTGGGAAAGAAGAAATATTTTGCAAAAATCCCATTTTTACTGTTTATAGAGCTGTTTGAAGTTTTTGTGGAATTCAAAATTTTTACTAACATTTTTAACTGAAATCTCAAATGTTGACAAAAATTGGGGAAAATTTGTTTAGCAACAATTTTGTGAATTCCCTACTCCCTTTATTTTTAAACCAGCTCTTGTCAAAGCCCTTGCATATATACATATCTATCTATCTGTCTGTAGTGGGGCGGTCACCCTGCTCCAGTTAGGTAGGGGTTAAAAGCAGCCAAGGGAGGCTGATTGGGTAGGTGTGGTTGCACCCGCTTAGGGCACAGCTGAGGAGCAGAGAGGACTAGGTGCCTGGGAGAGTAAGCAGGGTACCTGAGGCAGAGAAGGGCTGGGGAAAGGTAGGCGGAGATGGGGAGCTCTGGTCAGGTGAGTACCTAGGCTGAGACCTTGCTAAAGGCCAGGGGAGGTACTAGGGTGGCCGCTGGGGCTAGAAAGGCAGCAGGTCCAAACCCTCTTGCCAGTGATGAGTCGCCACTTCAAACTGCAGTTTGTCCCTGAGGGAAGGGGCTAGAAGAGGACTGGCAGTGGGTCACTGAGGTGAGGTGGGCTTAGGGGATTGGGTTCCCCAGGGAGGGGAGACCCAGAGTGTGGGAGTACTGTTGTGAGGCAGCACCCCAAGGTAAGGGGCACTGGAGAGATGTGGGGCCAGAAGTATAGTGGTGACCAGAAAGCAGTTACTGGTAGGAAGACAGCAGCCAGCAGGAGGTGCTCTGAGGCTGGATGAGCTAATTCCCAGACTGACCAGCAGGCAGTGCTGTGATGGTGAGTGTCTGCCATGCTACACGTGGTGGAGAATGTGGTGTGACAGACTCAAACCAGTGTGGTACAGGAGTCTGGTAGAGGGCAAATATACTGGTCACTGGATGAGCAGTTTTCTGTTCCCTGAGTAACCAGAGCGGGGGCTGCACTAGAGTAATCAGGAACCTGTTAGAACCAATTAAGGCAGACAGGCTGATTAGATCACCTGCAGCCAATCAAGGTAGGCTAATCAGGCCACCTGGGTTTAAAAAGGACCTCACTCCAGTCAGGGAGGGAGGAGCTAGAGGAGATGAAGTGCATGTGAGGAGCTGGGAGCAAGAGGCACAAGGAGCTGAGAGTGAGAGGGTGTGCTGCTGGAGGACTAAGGAGTACAAGTGTTATCAGACACCAAGAGGAAGGTCCTGTAGTGAGGATAAAGAAGGTGTTTGGAGGAGGCCATGGGGAAGTAGCCCAGGGAGTTGTAGCTG
Source organism: Gopherus flavomarginatus (assembly GCF_025201925.1). Classification (NCBI taxonomy): domain Eukaryota; kingdom Metazoa; phylum Chordata; order Testudines; family Testudinidae; genus Gopherus; species Gopherus flavomarginatus. The sequence continues at coordinate 136,476,460 of NC_066617.1, forward strand.
TCGCACAGCTGTTACAGGAGGCATTATAGACAGCTGCAATCCACAGGGCCCTGAGCTGGAACCAAGAGTAGAGGGCGGGCCTGGGTTCCCCCCAAACCTCCTAATTCCTGATCAGACACAGGAGGAGTTGACCCAGACTGTGGGGAAGATCACGGAGGTGAGCAAATCTGCCAATAAGCGCAGGACCCACCAGAATAAAGGAGGAACTTTGTCACAGTGGGCATCTGTGGTCCACCCCTCACACAAAGGGAACTGTGGGGACTGGGTAAGTTGTGCCACTATTGAGGGGATAATGGATCCTGCCTATGCAGAGTCTTTCTTAGTGGAAGGTGCTTATGCCATCCCTGCTTGGGCCCTGGCATCAGCACCCTGGCGGAAGGGGGCAGATGACCCACAAGGGAGACAGGAGTCCCTGCAGCAAGGAATCTGGGAAACTCAAGAGGGACTATGAGAAGTGCAGTGGGCCATCCAAGGGCAGCTGGCAGGGGAGCAGTGGGCCCTAGTAAAACACCTGAGAAGGGTGTTTAAGAAGAGCCGCTGAGATTTGTGGGAAAAGCCCCGCTCCAGGGCCAGCAGGCCAGTGGTGGAGTACAGGGCTTGTTATGCCTGCAAGAGGCATGGACATTTAAGGAGGGATTGTCCCTACTGGGATGGGGGCAAGGAGCCTCACTCAGAGCAAGGGAAGGGACAAGCCCCCGGGAAGGCCCACTGTGTGAGGAAACCCAGGGGACAACGGACATGTTGGGCCTGTGGGCGACAAGGACACTTGCAGTGGGAATGCCCAGGAGCAAGGCGAAGGCCCAAGGTAGCAAAGAGGTGGGGAGCCTGCTTTGGCTGCCGTGAGTAGGGCCATATTAAGAGGCACTACTCCTCAAAGGGTGAGGGAAGAGGGGCCTAAGGACCCCAGGGGGTTGAAGGCCGGCAGGATCGATACTGCAGTGAAGGTGGTAGACCTGCCCAAGAGCAACCAATGGGAGATGCCAGGAAAAGGGACTGGGACAGAGTGGGTCAGCGAGAGGCCGGAACCCAGGCTGTTATGGAGCAGGTCGCAGTTGGGACCCAGACCCTGAAGGTAGAGGTCCGGGGAATGCTGGCGTATGTGCGTGGCTGGAGGCAGCGGAGCAGGCCCACTGCAAGGCAGAAGCAAACGCCAGGGACATGGCCAGGGAATGGGAGGCAGCTGTAGATGAGCAAGAACGTCTGTGTAAGCAGCTGGCCAAAGCAGAGAAGAGGTGAGCATGCCCAGAGGGGCATCCCCAGGCCACACTGGGCAGAAACACCCCCCATCCAGGTGTGGGATTTTGTAGAGAGGGGTGTAGAGGGAAGGGGCTAGATGAGGGGCTATAAAGGCAGCAGGTCCAAACCCCCTTGCCAGTGATGAGTGGCCACTTCAGACTGCAGTTTGCCCCTGGGTGAAGGGGCTAGGTGAGGACAGGTAGTCGGTCACTGAGGCGAGGTGGACTAGGGGACTGGTGTTCCCCTGGGAGGGGAGACCCAGAATGTGGGGGTACTGTTGTGGGGCAGCACCCCAAGGTGAAAAAAATTTCACTGGAACCTAACTTCCCCTATTTACATTAATTTGTATGGGGAAATTGGATTTGCTTAACATCATTTCACTTAAAGTCGCATTTTTCAGGAACATAACTACAACATTAAGTGAGGACTTACTATACCGGTAGGAAGACACCAGCGAGCAGTAGGCACTCTGAAGCTGGATGAGCTAATTCCTGGACTGACAAGCAGGAGGCGCCGTGGCGGTGAGTCCCCACCATTTTATACTATCTATTGATATAGAAGTACTTTCAAAATACTAGACTTTTTTCTGTGGTCACCCCATAGCAGTGTGGGCTGCCATTTTATTTTGCTATTCCCAGAACTGATAACTCCCTAGGGCAGTATTTTCTGAAAAGGATTTTCAGCATCAGCTTCTTTAATACCATTCACAGAGATGCCCCTGTGGTTCTCAAACTGTGGGTCAGGATCCCAAAGTAGGTTGTGACCCATTTTAATGGGGTCATCAGGGCTGGTGTTAGATTTGTTGGGCCCTGGGACTGAAGCCAAAGCCTGAGGGCTTCTGCCCTGTGTGGCAGAGCTCAGGTTACAGGCTCCCTGCCTGGGGCTGAAGCCCTTGGGCTTTGACTTTGGTGTCTCTCCACCCCCTAGCCTGCTAGAGATGGGGCTCAGGCTTTGGCTTTAGGCCCCCACCCAGGGTGGTGCGGCTCGAGGCGGGTTCAGGCTTTGGCTCCCCCTCCTGGGATTGTGAAGTAATTTTTGTTGTCAGAAGGGGGTCACGGTGCAGTGAAGTTTGAGAACTCCTGCCCTAGAACAGCCAGTCAATATGACACCACCTGACTTAAAGAAGGTTCAGAGTTCAGATAAAACAGGGACCTTGCAAATTCATTGAGAGAGTACAATATTAAGGTTTCTGGGAATGGAGTGGCGGAGTGAACATTTCCTGTCTTTAGGTGGTGCTCATCTTATACCTTAAAGCATAAGTATTGACACCCATTGTAATTTTTATTTATGTCTCTTTTCTTACACTATGACAACAGCCTTGACTACCACTGTTATGGCTCTCCCTATCAGGAAGCAGGGTGCAGTTTCTGCCAGTCAACTCTAGTAGTTAATCCGTGAGGTCCAGGGAGATGGGCAGAGACACAGGAGGACTTCTCCCACCCGTTGTCCCTTTCTACTTTTTATCAATTTTCTTCTTTCCCCTGACTTTCCTGTCTTTTTCTCCTCCTCCTTCTTTCTCCTCTGACTCTTTAATGAAAGAAGAAGGGTTAAAGGGGCAGGATTCCAGCATGCGGAAGGCAAACTATTGAACTGAAAATTGGGTTATGAAACTCCTTCCCATGTACATTGTGTCAGGGAGATAGTGAAATCAGAGCTGTTCAGAATATTACAAAATGAAAACTTCTTTCTTTCTTTTTTTCAGTGGGAATTTTCAACTTTTCATTGAAAAACCAAAACCTGAACATTTTGTGTGTGTGTTGGCAATGGAAAATTGTTGGCCAACAATGCAACCCCTCACGCCCCCCCCCCCCAACAAAAAACCTAGCCAAAACCAGATAACAATTAATTTTATCTGGAATTTTTCAATTTTCCAATGAAATTGCTTTCTACATACATGAACTAACTGTTTCCAGGAAAAATTGTTTGACCCAATTTTCCACTTGGAAAAAAAAATTCAGTGGAAAATTTCCCACACACTTTTACTGCAATGCCACATTCTTTTTTTTTTTTTTTTTTTTCAGAAAACAGATTGCAAAACTGAACAAGAAATCCAGGAATGGGCTGATTGGATGCTTCATCCACAACTGTTAGTACTCTTTCTCATTGTTTTCTTTCACATTTTGGGGCATCACTTGGTGGAAAGTGTTTAATATGCTAGCATAGACTAAATTAGATTATACTATATTTATGCTGTGTACAAACACAAAGTTATTGCTAGCCAGAATAAATCATGTGATCACTTCATTTTACAATGAACTAATAACTGATGATTGAAGTTCATGTATACAGCTACTGTATAATCTGGCCTCTCCAAGGAAAAAAACCTTTAATAGGAATTGTTCACAGCCAATTAGTCTGAATGACCATCTGTCATTGTTGCCTCTGTATGATGTGTCTGTAGAGGATAATGGATGGTCTGGACTGATTTATATGAAAAAATACCATTAAAGGGTACTAGTGACATTACAGACCACAAGAATGGCGCTCAAGTAGTTTGTAATGTCACCAGAATGCTCCCTTTCTCTCCTGGAGAGGAAATTAATTCCATATCATTTACTTAGAGCCCTTTTTTGTTTTTGTTAGGTAAAAATATTATTCAAGGCCATTTTTAAATTTCAAAGCATTTAAAGTAAATAGAACATTTCAGTGCAAAAGGGATATTTGGGGGGGGCTGGGAATATTTGAAACAGGTGCTGATGGGGGAGTGGGGGCCCTGGAGTACAGGGATGGGTGGAATTTATAGAATATCAGGGTTAGAAGGGACCTCAGGAGGTCATCTAGTCCAACCCCCTACTCAAAGCAGGACCAATCCCCAAATAGATTTTTGCCCCAAATGGTCCTCCTCAAGGACTGAACTCAAAACCCTGGGTTTAGCAGGCTATCCCTCCCCACATAACAGTCTCTAGCGCTTCCATAGTTGGCAGGAGTTGAACCTGAGCAGTGTGACTCCAAGGGATTCCTAGTCCATCACCTTAACCACTCAGCCACAACTACTTGATGTATGTAATGTGGGGCAGTTTATTTGTGTTTAAAAGAAAAAATGTAACTATTAAAACTTGCAGAGTGAACATTTTGCTTGTCTGTCTGTCTTTGTATGTTTTGCCTAATTCGATTGCAAGATTTTCTGAGTAGACAACATCTTTTAAACTGTGGGCCTACAGCATCTAGCTGTCCCCGAGTAGGGCCCCAGGGCACTACCACAGTATAAATAAATGGAACAGCAACACATTCCTCAAGAAGCTTAAAAACACTTAGGTCCTCGTTCCCCCAGATCTGTCATATGGGACTTCATTGAAATCAGTGGAGTTAGTGTGTGAATTAGATCCTTTAGTTTTAGGTCAGCACTGTTTCAGTAACAAAAAAAATTGTCATTCCATAAAATGTATTCCAAGTCAGCCACTCATTTCACTAGCTTTAATTCACACTCTGTACTGTGACTAGCTGGTCCTTAAAAACTAAGAGCAAACTCCTCTGGCTGTTCAAGCTGATAAGACTGGAGAAGCATGAAGTACTTCTTTGTTTTCTCTCCATCTTTCTTAAGCATCACTTCCATGCTGCAAGAATTCCTTTACCCATGATGGGATTATGAAGAATGTTTGAATGGTGGTATTTAAAGACTACAGAACATTACCCAGTATTTTAAAGCATTCAGTCATCTCTGTTTCCTATGAGGAAAATTATACCAGTCTCCTTTTTAGCAACATATATGTCTGGATCCTTTTTCATTAGTGAAGGGCATCTGGTCACAATGGGTCACTCCACTAAGGAAATCAGCCATTTTGCAAGATCTATTTATAACGTGGTAGTGCCCAACACAATTAAAACACATTTCATATGTGCAATGTAGACAAGACCCAACTATGTTTTGGGGAACATGTTGTCCAGATCTTCTCCAGCCTTCTAATTTGCAGTTTTGTGGCACTATCTGGGAAGATAATTAAACATATTTTGGCCTCATCAACAATGCAAGGACAAGCTCTGTCTTAAGCCCCTCTGATCCTACTTGTGCTATAAATGAGTTCTGCGACATAGATCAAACTTACACTATGAAAATCCACTAACACTGCATCACAGTATGAGATTGCACTATTGTTGAGTATGATGCCATTTTGGGAATGCAAGTTGACTAGCTGGAGAAGATAGTCAGATTTATGACTGTGAAAGGGCCCGTGTGCTTTCTGTATGCATGTATATGAGAAGAACTGAGAGACAGAGAAACGGATCACCAAATGGTGTATAGAAGTCTAGGGTCCAGAAATTCTCTTCCTATCCCCCTAGCTACTATGAGTTCAACAAAGCAGATGGATATGAAGTGCCTTGCACTGAAAGAGCTCTGTTTCTCCATGCATATTGTGACCTCACACATATTGACAGTTGCATCTAGTGTTGTAGAATGAATTTTGCTACCCTCCCCAACAAAATGAAGATCTAAGCTGATGTCTGAAAGAGGAAGAGTAAGGAGTTCATTCAGGAGAAAAAATGCCTTGGTCCCAACTAGGAGAGCCCTAAAGTAGACATTCTCTGTCTAGGCTGGTGTGAGAGAGCTATTGGTACATGGTGTGAGTGAAGGGTTGAATAAGGGAGGGAGGATAAACCTTTTATGTGTGCCCCATCCCCCACCAAAATAGAAGCAGGATAAATCTCTGATTGAATCTGTGAGTCTGGAGTTTAGTGAGAGGCAGGGCCAGGAGCAGGACAAAAGTGTAACACTTAGCTTTCAGCTGTGGAAACATATTTAAGTCCTAGCTTAGCTAAGAAGCTGAAATGATCTTGGTGAGTCTCCTGTATGTGTCTGTGAAATACATGTCCACCTCTTAAAACCACAGCTTACTCCGGAAGGACTGGCAATCTTTATCAAATTAAAACAGTGGTGCTCTGAGTCAGCACTGGGATTCATTGGCTCATCTGTGTGGAGGAAACATAGACAGTGCCAATGTTATCATTAGATCTGGTTGAATAAACCACAGTGAATAATGACTCTGATGCATTCTCCATCTTTTTCTGTTGACAAGTTATCTTTGTGATTTTTCTCAAATGTATTTGCTACCTAAAATTTTTCTGAGTAGTTGTGTTGTAAGTATTTGACATTTGAGCTACTTTGCTCAGAAACATAAATCTTATCTTTCTCTGCTTAGAATCAGATTTTTCCATGCTAACATTCATGATTACAAATCTCAAATGTGCTTTCCTTGAACACTCTACACTCTACAATATTCATTTGAAATTTGGTTGTCCTGTTTGCTGGCATATTCATGGAACGTGAAGACAGCAGAGATGTGAGCTCACTAAACTCAAATTCATTAAAACTTCCAATTAATATTGCAAAAACACTCCATGAATATTCATCTACAATTTATTTCTATCAGCCTGTAATTTGTCTGAGCACTAAGTTAACTTGCCACAGAAACCTCATCCACATGCTGTGTACTTAAGCTTTTTTGTGTGGTGTGAAGAGGTACCACCCTTCTATGAGCTCATTGTTATCAGCACCTTTACTAATAATATTTGCACTTTAATAGCCCTTGTCAATCTGAGGTCTCAAGGAATTCATTATTATTTCCATTATTATGTTGTTTGTTTGTGTTACTGTAATGCCTATAGGCCCCAGCTGAGATTAGGGCTCCATTATATAAATACACAGTAAGAGACAGTTCTTGCCCTGAACAGGAGCGGCTCCAGGCCCCAGCACGCCAAGCGCGTGCTTGGGGAGGCATGCCACGGGGGGCGCTCTGCTGGTCTCCGGGGGGGAGACAGGCGGCTCTGGTGGACCTTTCACAGGCGTCTCTTCGGAGGGTCCGCTGGTCCCGCGGCTCCAGTGCACTGGAGCCATGGGACCGGCGACCGGCAGAGCGCCCCCCCAAGGCGTGCCACCGTGTTTGGGCCGGTGAAATGGCTGGAGCCGCCCCGGCCCTGAAGGATTTCCAGTCTAAATAGAAAAGGCAAGGAGTGGAAGAAAGAAATAATTAATTGTGATCCTAATCCTGCAAACTGGTTGCGCACACACTCCAGTCCCCAAAGAGGTGGTGCTTGGATGGATTTAAGGCCAGGGTTTGGGGTTCAGTTTTGAGGCTGAATCTGAAGTAACGTTTGGTGTTGGGTAACATGAAAGTCTCACAAGCTGGTCTCATGAGATTTTTTTGTCTCAAAATGGCAAATATTCATCTTGAATGGAGGGGGTCTCATGGCATTAGCAGTTCTCCAGAGATATTAGATCTACCTCACCTAGAATAACAAAAATCAGAGGGAGATACTGATGATAAATCTCCTGTCAATGCCGAAAAAATACAGAAGGTTTTTCTTTGGGTCTTCAGGGACTGCCATAAAGGCAGAGGCTAGGGGCTATCTTACACAACTGATGCCATCATGCTGCGGACCTATGAGAGGAAAGGACTCTGTCTTGTGGCCTGTATTAGGTCATAGATGGCATTTCTGGCCACTCCTTCTATCTGGGATCCCAGGAGTAGAGAGGAGTCTAGTGAGACCCTGAGACTTTGAACAACTTTACCAGTAGGCTCTCCATCAGTTGTGGGAGTTATAGGCAGGGCACAATCATGGCAGAGAGGCATTGCTGGCACGTGATGGCACATACCACATTGGTAGATGTGCAGGTGAATAAGCCCTCTGCCATGTACATTGGCCAAACTGGACAGTCTCTATGCAAAAGAATAAATGGACACAAATCACACATCAAGAATTGTAACATTCAAAAACCTGAATAAAGACTGGGAGTGGCTGGGTCACTACAAAAAATTATTTACCCTCTGTTGATACTCACCCCTTCTTGTCAGCTGTTGGGAATGGGCCAAATCCACCCTGATTGAATCGGTCTCGTTAGCACTGACCCACCACTTGGTAAGGCAATTCCCATCCAGGGCTGGTGCTACCATTTAGGTAGCCTAGGCAATCGCTTAGGGTGCCAGGATTATTGAGGGGGCAGCATTTTGCCAGGGGGGCGGCAGGCGGCTCCGGATGACCTGCTGCAGGCATGCCTGCGGAGGGTCCGTTGGTCCGTGGCTCTGGTGGAGCTGCTGCAGTCATGCCTGCGGATGGTCGGCTGCTCCCACGGCTCCGGTGGACCTCCCGCAGGCATGTCTGCAGCAGCTCCACTGGAGCCACGGACCAATGGACCCTCCGCAGGAATGCCTGCGGCAGCTCCACCAGAGCCATGGGATCAGCGCGAGGGGCGGTGAAATGGCCTTGCGCCTAGGGCGTGAGAAACCCTGGCACTGGTCCTGCTCCCATCTTTTCATGTGCTGTATATTTATACCTGTCTACTGCATTTTCCTTTCCATGCATCTGATGAAGTGGGTTATAGCCCACAAAAGCCTATGGCCAAATAAATGTGTTAGTCTGTAAAGTACCCTAAGGCCTCCTCATTGTTTTTGCTGATACAAATTAACATGGCTACCCCTCTGAAACCCCCTATTGGGAAAGCCTGGGATAGAGAGCTTGAGAAGGGGACAGAGGATACTGGGTGGAGGGTGGGGTGAAATGCTGTCACTGGGAGATGGGGAGGAACACAGCTTGTAGATGCATGCAGACACACGTGTGTTCTAGTGTGGTGTAAATGTACGACATGGTGCTACTGGGGTGGAGGGAAGCTTTCGGAAAAGCACTGAGCTTATCAGTGGAGAGCCAGTTCCTTGCCCTCTCCAAGGCCTCCAACATTTGTATAGTAAAGTGATTAGGACAGGGTTAATGAGTTACCCAGAGGATTATGAGCTGGAGCCATATTCCACCCCCAGCCCCTTTTACTTCCTCTTTAGTTAGTGGGAGCTTTTCACTACACTGTTGTGATGCAGTTAAATAAAGGTGCATGTTCCCAGCCTCCTGCCCTGTCCATAGACATATTTTTGTTACCCTTTACAGTGGTCCCTTTATAAAAATTTGAGCAAAGAAAAACAACCTCCCTAGTCCCCATCAGTTTTTTGAGGTGGTAGCAACTCTGATGAGGCCCTCTGGTTTGTACAGTAGACTCAGAATTCTGCGGCAGCTGAAGGTAAATTGGAAAACAGAGTTTTTAAAGGAATTCAACACGAAAATACATAATAATATTTGTCCTCTGACTCTGATTCTCATTTGGACCAAGGCCCCTGTACACCACTCTGGTCACATAAAAGATGTACCTTAGGCCTGAGCTACACTGGGATGTGTGTGTGTTTCGAATTAAGATACTTCGACGTCAGCTACGCTATTTGCATAGCTAAAGTCGGAGTATCTTAATTCGACTTACCTGGCCATCCTCACAGCAGTGAGTCGACCGCCGTGGCTCCCCCGTCGACTCTGCTTACTCCTCCTGCCGAGGTCGAATACAGGTGTCGATTTGGGGATTGATTTATCACATCTAGACGAGATGCGATAAAGCGATCCTCGATACATCGAACGCTATCCGCTGATGCACCCTTAGAGTAGATACACATTATACTTATAGCCACTTTCAGGCCCCTTTACACAGCTAAATATGTATAAAGCAGCCATAATATAAGTAAACACCAAGCTCCCAGTGTTATGTATTTTGATACTAAATTTAACTTATTTTACATTGCCCTACCCCTTTTTCATTTTGAATGTGTTGCAGCCTATTTAAATCCTGGGGTGTGGGGTGAAGCCACTTAGAATGTCAAAAAGTAACTCTCTAATTTGTCTCCAAGACTTACAGGCTTTGAAAGGCTGCAGGTGGACTGACAGCGCTAGGCCAACAAGCCATTGCAGTTTGACGTTACACAGCTGCATTGTAGACACTGGAGGAAGCTGGATGTTTTGGCAGCTGGGGGCATAGGAGAGGGTTAGGCACTTTGAAATAAGCATATTAGATGAGTGTTTCTGCTTTCACTCTCTTGGCTTTGGTGATGTCACCATTGTCATGGATAGGGGGCTAGCTGTACCCCGTTCCCTTTCTGGTCTCTGAATGCTCCTCTTCAAGTATTAGGACTCAGCTGTTATTTCTCCTAGGGTGGAATCCCAGAATTCTCCAACTCTTAGACCAGGGACTGGGCTGCAGTACCCAGCAGGTCTAACTGGCTTTGGAACATGCAGTTCTTTCCATTGCGAGTCTGAGACCAGTGTTGAACAGAGCACACACACAGCCTTCTTAAACCAAAATATTGTTTGGGCTTAACCATATGGATAAAGCATAACATAAGAGAAGAGGGATTTTTATACAACAACAAGAAGCCTCATGTGTACATCTAGAGTCTTAACATCCCCTTCTACTCACCTAATAATTTCTGCATAATTTCTTCAGATTTCCCAGTTGAATAGTTCCCCCACAACTAAAACCCCTCTGGAGAGATGGAGTCCTTTTAACTGCATTTGAGCTTTTGTTTCCTAGCCTTGGCCCTGTGTGGCAAAACAAGGCAGGAGCCAGGAGGTAGAATATTCACAGCTCATAACTTGGGCATTGTCTCATAACAACCTTGAAGTGTTTATTGGAGGGGGATGGGGTCTAATCTGGAGCCATTGTGCCCTTACTACTTGCTTTTTTTCTTCCAACCTGCTATTAAGCTGAGCCGTCCCACTAACCTGGTCAACACAGAGGACTCGTAAATTATTACTGAGCAGCTCCCTGTCTGTCCCCACCATGGCACCAGCATAGGCTGGACCTGAAATTCTAATGTAAAAGACAACTGTGCACCCCAGCTCTTTTGTTTTGACAAAATCCTTTCAGGTCTCCTTGATACCTCCGAAGAAGCAAGGAAGGGGAAGGTCCAATGGTTTTCTCCTCTGTTTGCAATTTACCTTCAACTGCAAACCTAATGAGTACTACAATCCAGGACTTCAATAAGAAATAAAATTAACTTTAAAAAAACTCTTTCTTTCTGGGCATAGATAAAGACAGAAGAGGGGTTGGGCTGGATTGGGTGGTGAGCCTAAGGACCATTTCCTTTATCTTTCCTGACCATCCAACAGAGATCTTTTCCAAAAGCCAGGTGGCCTTCTTTTACTGTATTTCTGATGTTCTGCCCATCATAATTTGTATTTCTGAACACTGGACAGAACTGTTTCCTGTCTCCAATGGAAAAAGTTGGGGAGTGGGAGGGAAGGGTCTTTCAAACTGAAGCAAAATTTCTTTTTAAGGCTTACTACAGGAAAACAAAAGCTATTTCCATTATGGCCACAGTTCAGGCGTCCCTTTAAAAATGATTACATAGGGGAAGTGCTAATGAGCCATGCGCAGGGGTTACATTCTCTTTTCCATTCAAGTGTCAGTTTTTTTAGCTTGCAATCGGAGGCAAATCAGTGATCCATGACTGAGCACATCACAAAGGTATGATGTAATGTCCCTTGCACTAAATCCGCCCTTCACATGGACTGCAAAGCCCAATAGCATCGAGTTAATCATTGACATGAAAGAGTAGGTTTCACCATCGACATTGGGAGGGGGTGGGGAGAAGAGAAACTTATATCCAATAAACTGAAATGGTGGAAACTTTTTCTTTGTGTTGTGTAGCCTCTCACTCCTGATGTGACACTTGGGGTCGTTGGGAAAGGCACTGAGGAATTCTATGCCAGTTTCATATTTGAAGGGGATGTTTTATGGCTCCTCCCCACCACTATTCTAATCTCTATTACATATCTACAGACAAAACAGCTACTTGGCATTGTGTTGCGGATGTCTGTAACTTTTGCCAGGATGCTGAAAAGAGGCCAAGAACTTGGGTGGAGCCAGGAGCCAGAAGGTCATCTGGGGTTACTGCTATTTGTTAGAGACAAATAATGTCATGAATATACTAAGCCCCTTTCCGTGCACTGATTTTTTTTCCAATGCACTTAATTGTCATGTTTTTTTCAGTGGGCTGATGCTGTGTGTGTTTATATATATATATATATATATGCAAAACAAAGCACTCCACTCATTTGCACCTAGAACCTCTTAGATCAATTGTGCTGAAGAAAAAAAAGTAAAGTCTTCATTGCAAAGGTTTGATTTCTGAGAACAAGAATTTGGTTCTTGGTAGTTTATTTTCTTTTAGGCACTGCATGAAACTCCCAGTAGATTTCATTATTATTCCCTTAGGGAAGAAGTTACAAAATATGATAGTGAACTGACATAAATAGAACCACTGAAGAAATTCCTTCTGGAACAACAAACTTATAGCCGGATCCTATGACTTTTGCACGCAGGTAGTCTTTACTCATATGAGTAAAGGTGATGGAATCAATGGGACTGTTCATATGCGTGATGAGTGGTTGCATGACTCGAGTAAAGGTTACAGGATTGCGTGGCTAAGATGCAGAAACTACCCAATGCCACCATATCTTTTATAAAATATTTCATTTGGAGGTTGTAACAGTATTGAATGGGCAGGATAACATAGGATAGATTTAGTCACATTTTTAGACATCTAAAATTCAGGTTAATACTACAGATTCAATAATGTTAAAAAACCCAAATAAAATGTATTTTACATATAATCTATTTATTTTCTGAGCAGTCTAGATCATACCCCCTCCTTTCCCATGTAAAAATGTTTCATCAAATTAAATAGAGGCATCTAATGATTTGGTATCACAGGAAATCCACTGCATTCTTTTCTTACAGTGACGGTAAAAAAGTGGCAAGGGGTGTAGCCTGCTGAACATGTGGAGCCCAAGGATCTATGGGACAATCTCTCCTGCACTAGCAGCATGGCTCAGTTGTGTCAGGTTGCCACTAGTTCCCCCACTGTGGTTGTAGACACAGGCCCCCTCCAGTAGTATTCAGAAGCTTGTCTATTCTAGCAAACTTTGCAGCTGCAGTTTGGAGCAGCAATAGTGGAAGTTGTGCTGTTAGTGGCTGCCTGGTGGTAGGGGAAGCCAACCTGGTAGCAGCCTTTCCTGGCTATTTGACCCTCAGCCCAACATTTTTGTGATTAATATAGTTTTTGCTCTGTTGTGTGAAGTGTCCTGAAAAGACTACAGGAAAATTATGTGTAATAAAAGCAATCAAGTTGGAAAGATTTGTGGAAAAGTAAAAGGGATAATCCTGATTTGCGGCAGGCAAGTTAAAAATCTCCTGCAGTGCATCACATCAGCCCTCCTACATAACAGCACAATGTTGCCACTTCATTGTTTAGCATGGCTGAAAGAAAAGAGACAGGACAAATTGTACAACCACAAGTATTCAAACAATGCTCTTAATCTAAGTGAAGAAATGTGCTCTGTTGGCTTGGTAAAAGATTTATAGCTCTTTAAAGTATAACATTGCCCTATCCCAGCAAAAGATGTGCTCGTGGAGGAAAGAGCTTGACACAACTAGCATGTGGCTTAATTAGGGTTGCCAACTTTCTAATAGCAGAAAAGAGAACACTTTTGCCCCGCCCCTTCCCCGAGGCCCTGCCGCACCCATTCTCCAAAGCCCCGCTCTTGCTCTCTCCATCCCCCTCCCCCCCCTCGCTCTCCTGCACCCTCACTCACTAGTTCATTTTCACTGGGTTGGGACAGGGGGTTGGGCTGCAGGAGGGGTGAGGGCTCTGGCTGGAAGTGATGGCTCTGGGGTGGGGCCAGGGATGAGGGGAAGAGGTTCAAGGCTGGGGCTGAGGGGTTAGGAGTGCGGGAGGGTGGTCAGGGCTGAGGCAGGGGGTTGGAGTGAGGGATGAGGTGAAGGCTCCAGCTGGGGGTGCAGGCTCTGCGGCTCCAGGCTGGAGCTGAGGGGTTTGGAGTGGGGGAGGGGGCTCAGGGCTGGGGCAGGGGATTGGGGTGCAGGAGGGGTGAGGGCTTCAGCTGCGAGTGACAGCTCTGGGGTGGGGCCAGGGATGAGGTTCCAGGAGGAGGTTCCAGGTTGGAGCTGAGGGGTTCAGAGTGCAGGAGGGGGCTCTGGGCTGGGGCAGGGGGTTGGGGTGTGGGCTCTGGTAGGGAGTTTGAGTGTGGGAGAAGGATCCGGGCTGGGACAGGAGTTTGGGGGGCAGGGTATGGGCTCCAGGAGGGAGTTTGGGTACGGGAGAGGGCTCAGGGGGTTGGGATGCAGCAGGGAGGAGGGTGCAGGCTCCAGGTGATGCTTACCTTGGGTGACTCCCCAGAAGCGGTGACATGTCCCTCTGACTTAGGCAGAGGCACGTTGAGGTGGCTCTGTGCTCTGCCCCCCACCTGCAGACACCACCCCTGCGGCTCCCATTGGCTGCGTTTCCTGGCCAGTGGGAGCTGTGGAGCCCGTGCTCAGGGAGGGGGCAGTGCACAGAGCCCCCCTGGCTGCCTCTATGCCTAGGAGTTGAACATGCCAGTAGCATCCTGGGAGCCACGCAGAGCCGGGTAGGGAGCCTGCCTGTGCTGCCAACCAGACTTTTAACTGCTGCTATGGTCCCTTTTCGACCAGGTGTTCCGGTCGAAAACCAGACACCTGGCAACCCTAAGCTTAATGTAGCTGTGTTGTAGTATTTATTAATATCCATTGCAATTGGTTTATATAAACATCTGCTCAAAAGCAAGAGAATACCAAAGCGTATGTTATCGTTCGTTTGTTTGTGAAATCTTTACGTGGTGACTGTCATGGTATCTGGCACACATTTTAAAATGATTTTCCAGTATATATATATTTTTAAAGGCCATTGTGATTATTTGAGAGGGCAGGGGAAGCACACAGAACTGGATTTTTGCAGATTATAGATACAGGTGTACTTGTTACAAACATTAAAAAGGCATTTTGCTGAATAGTGCAATATATAGTTGTGATGCTGTAGCTAACATAAGGGAAACCAGTTTCCTACATTCTTTAATCCTCAAAGTGCTACAAACAAGGCCCAGATCCTCAAAGGTATTTAGGTGCCTAACTTCCAATGATTTCAATAGGAGTTAGGCAACGAAATAGCTTTGAGGATGTGGGCCTATTCTTTCTTAGTGCTCCTTAGTAGGGCACCAGAGCCAAGGAAAATCATTTTTCACTCCCTTTCCCACTTCTACCCCTTCTTTCCCCCTTCCTCAAAAACAAAAAGACTTCCATCTCTCCTAGCCCCCTCCCAAAAGATTGTCTGTTAAGCTGGGTTCCAGTAGTGCCAGTGTCAAAAATGGCCACTTTTCAACAAGTTGGATAAATTCATAAATACTGATTTGATCATTTGGGATTTAGATGGCGCCTGTAATCCAGATGAATCCCGAAGCGCCTTTTGGTGTGTCTACGCTGCAAAAAAGACCACTGGTAGTGAGTCTTGGAGACTAGGTCCAAGTGACTCAGGGACAATGAGCTATGGGTCAAAAACTAGCAGTGTAGACACTGGGGCTCAGGCTGGATCCTGGGGTCTGAAACCCACCTATTCAGAGTCAGTTGACCTGGGCTCTGAGACTCACTGCTGCAGGTCATTTTTTGCAGTGAAGACGTCACCTTACAAACATGATTTGATTTAATAACAACATGTTTAAACCTCCAAAAATTACCAAAAAATTATTCTGTATAAAATAACGTAGTGATTTTAGGGTCTGGTATTTCTGGATTTTCCAGGACTAGAAGCACGTACTATGTATCTCAGTTGGAAGTTTCCTTTTTCCGGTGATACAGGTCACTCCTTTCTAACTCTGAAGTTACCTCAATCTGCCATTGATCCAAGACTACATACTATCTTTGGCTTCTGGCCAATGTAATTTTAGGGGAGAAATTTCAGATTTGTGCAGAGTAGGGAGATGAAGAAGGATATATTTACTTAGCCGGCGTATATGTGTGTGTGTGTGTGTCTTCTTTTTTTTTCACATTGGCAGCTGTTTGAAGCTGCTCAGAGGAGATGTTTTAATGGGCAGAGTGCAGGTGACTGCCATCAAAGGTAATACACTTCGCTCTGCTATTTACCCACACTACTTTGTGAGAGGAAGAATGGTTTGGGCCAAGATTTTCAAAAGCAGAAGCCTAAAGTTAGGCTCCTAAACCATGTTTAGGTAACTGCCTGATTTTCAAAAGTGCTGTCTGCCCAGTAGCTCCCACTGACCTATAGGCAATATAGTAATAGTTAATAAGCATGTGTGTGCATATAATATAAAATGTGAATCACTTCATTTGGTATTGAAGTGCAGCCACTTCTGGGGTAAAACATGGCAGATGCTTAATATGTCCCTACAGTTCTCTGCAGCAGTTTAGCGCAGGAATTGAAAAATGTCACAGCCAAATGAAACCGCAGGGAAGATTTAGTCAGGTGAGATTAGGGTGACCAGACAGCAAATGTGAAAAATCCGGATGGGGGTGGGGGGTAATAGGAGCCTATATAAGAACAAGCCCTCAAAATTGGGACTGTCCCTATAAAATCGGGACATCTGGTCATCCTAGGTGAGCTATAACTACGAGTGTTGGAATCTGTGCAGGACCCAGGGCTAGCACTCCAGCCTTTGTAAATTTGAATTAATTTTAGTGTAACACCTGATGGTAGTGTTTCATGCCAGGGGTAACTGGAGGATCGCTGAGACCACTAGAAAGGCAGTGGTTCCTCAGCAAAAACATATCTGTGAAGAGAAGGAAAGAAAAATGGGCTTCTGATTCACTTTTGATTCACTATTTGCACCCACAGGTAGGGTGACCAGATAGCAAGTGTGAAAAATTGGGACAGGGGGTGGGGGGTAATAGGTGCCTATAGAAGAATAAGCTTCAAATATTGGGACTGTCCCTATAAAATTGGGACATCTGGTCACCCAAGCCGTAGACGTCTATTCTTTTGAGGGTGGGGGGGAAGCGGTGGGGCTGAGTGCCCAGCCTATGTGCAGGCAACTGCCTGCTGCATGTGTGTGTCAGTTCCCACTCTCCGGTGCATACCGTGTGGGAGCTTGCTGGCTGTATCCCAGCCCAGTAAAGAGTGGAGGCAGGGGAGGGCTTGGAGGGCTAGCCCGCCCTACACTCTCCCTGCAGCAGCGGCACCTGTCCTGTGAGGCTGGGCCTGGCTTCCCTCTCTGACCCATGGACTCTTGCTGTTTTGAGGAGCCTCTCACGGAGTCATGTGATGCACACGCCCATGCACAGGTGGGGCCCTTACTCTATGAGTCCGTCCTGATCCTGCTGGACATGGGCTGTTACTGGCCAAGCTGGGCTTACATGCAGTGGTGGGGGTGGCAAGACAGGGATAGATTGAGGGCGGAGGGACTAAACCCCTCTAGCCATA
Source organism: Gopherus flavomarginatus (assembly GCF_025201925.1). NCBI lineage: Eukaryota > Metazoa > Chordata > Testudines > Testudinidae > Gopherus > Gopherus flavomarginatus. The sequence goes on from NC_066617.1 coordinate 136,493,742, forward strand.
GCCACTCGGCACCTATGTTTGTGATGTTTCAGTGGGAAAATATGGAAAGACCCGCTGGAGAGGCAAAGTCCATTTTTCTGGATTCTAGATTAGCTGAGTTTAAATGACCCCAAATGCCGTGCCAATGTTTTGTTTGTGTCAGTGATGCACTGTGAAAGCAGAACGGTATTGGGGGGAAAGTGGATAGAGTCCAAATCAGAGTTGCGAAGAAATAAAAAAAAAGTGCCTGAAGAGAGGACAACTCAGTCTCGTTTGCTGTAAAAAAACACAAGAAATGAACCAGTTTTTATTTATGATATTGCAAATATCCACAGTTGACAACCAAACACTTCACACATCAACACTCTTACATTGAAATGCATTGAACCTACAGTATTACAAGATTCCAAGCAAAGCAAAATTAATACCTGAAATAAAGTACCTTGTATAACATAAACCCTCTGAATTTCAGAATGCACTTTGTTGACCCATTAGATTTGCCATTTGAATGGAGAAAATCCACTTTTCTCACAGCAGTTCACAAGCTTTGGAATAAATAAGTCCCTCCATCCACCCATTAATAAAGATCCAAAAGCTAATGGCAGAATATAGGTGTCTACTGTAACTCATCCATAGGTTCTCCAGAAAAACAATACTGACCTACAGAAGGGTCCCTATGATAGTTGCAGAGAAGTTGTAGAAGAAAGCTCTATTTGTTCTATCCTGAAAATAACCGAAAGCATCTAGTGTCACTTTTCCTGGCTATCTTGCTGATGTGGCCCCATTTCCTCAATTGCTGCCAAAGGACTTGAATGAAATGATCTATACCTGAGAAAGGGAGCTCAGAGGGATTAGCTGTCTATTTATTAACAGGTGGAGGTTAAAACAATTAAATATCATGGATTCCTGATTTAGTTCTCCCTCAGCTGTGTAATCAGAAGTACATTTAAGATACCTTGAAACAGTGCTGCTACCACCTCTTTAATGCCCAATTTATGTCAGTTCCAGAACACAGCACCTTGCGTCTCCTTATGAAAAAGTGCTACTTGGGGATTTGATTGTTGGTCTGTGTCAGACACGCAGGCAGCCAATCAAAGTCAATGGTCAGCAAATATGCCTCAAACAGCTTCATTACTGTATAATATTTAGTTCAGTCAGAGCACTGTATACTTAAATGGAACTAAACATATACTAAAGCTACAGTATACTGCTTAACTTCAAGTGGGTCTGCCTCCTTTCCCATACATTTAAAGACTGGGAATGTTTTGGGCCCATTTAATTATTTTATTTTTTGCTGCTCGGTATTATTATTAGGTATTACTACTGAAATGTCTCTGTAAAGAAAATTCTAAATTGTGTTTGACAGGAAAGTGCAATTCACAGGATAAAAGGGAAAAAAAAGATGTTGACTCCATGTTTCCTTGTTAAAATACCTCTCCATCAGAATGTTAACTATTGAATAAAAGAAGATTTCGAATAGTCTGTTCTCTATCCCATGCATGACAAACCTCAGCAACCAATCAGAGGCCTGTTGTCATTCTCAGCAGTAGGGCTAATAGCTGCAGGACTGCTATTGCAGTACTCATATGAATTTGTGCACAGAGAGGAGGCAGCTTATGTATGCAATTGATTAGCTGCTTGTCATAAACTTCTGGTCTGTAGTAACACAAGGCACTAGTGCAAAATACCTCTGGCCAGGTCCTCTGCTGGTATAAACTCCACCGCAGTTCAGTGAGCTACAAGAATTCACACTAGCTGAGCATCTGGTCCTATATTACTTAGTATCAGGACATCCTAACTGCACCCACCATGGAGTGGAGCAGTAAGAAAATAAAACTCTTTCTTTCTGTACACTGTACCCTCATTTACAATATTGTGTAATTAAGAAACTTTAAAAATATATATAGATATCAAGCCACAAGATATCCCTGCATCTTGCCAGCAGATTTTTTTTATTAACTATAACATTCTGAGCTAATATTCACAATCATAACTGGCAGAGATGTTAGAAATTTGGATGGGCTAAATTCTAACCTGCAGTCTCACGCCTTGACAAGCTCAAATCCTGACAAGCTATCAGAATTTTCCTCTAAAAGAGGTATCCCTTTTCCCCTATAAGAAAACAAGGCAACATCATGGTAACCTTGCGCATGACAGATGTACAGTCTTTTTTTTGTGCAGCTCCTGTCATACTGATCAGAAAATAAGGCTGCTTAGCACATCACTACAAAACAAGAAGGTACACAGTGTCGTCGGTCTGATTTTAAAAACACACAAACACACAGAAAACATAAGGTTGTGCAATTTTTTTTTCAAATCAGAGAAAATCACACACTTAAAAAAATAGATTTGTCTTAGTTATCACCAGAAGTAAGAAAACATACTATTTCCCAGCATGCCATCTCTATTGTAACAGGATTGCTGAGCATACAAACACACACACTCAGTTAACTCACAATATTTTCCATTTGGAGTCTCATCCTGACTCCATTGTGTAAAACTCCCATTGATTTTAGTAGGAGCAGGATTGGGCCCTTTGTTTCTGTGGTTCCCAGGTCAAAGACTAAAAAGAGAAATAATTTCTCTTGACTCTCACTTGCCTGGAGTTGAAAATATAGACTCAGCAACCAGGGGTGCTGGAACAATTTGTATAGTGGGGGTGCTAAGACCCACTGACTCAAACTGTAAACCCTGTATATGGTCGAAACCACGTCAAGCCAGGGGGTGCAGCAGCACCCTCTGTACTCCTAGTTTCAGCACCTATGCCTGCAACATGCTGAGAGCTCGTAGCTCAGCACATAAAGGAACAGGCTTGATTCACTGCCTTTTCTCATTAAAATTGGGTATATTTTGGTAGCTTTAATGAACTGTTGTTTACATCTAAACATCACTGTTCCTATGGAAAAATAATTATCCTGTCTTGGTGTTGCATGTAATATCTGTGTGAGCATGTATAAACTGGATCCCATGTGTATAGCATACACAAATATGTATATACCCAGACAAAATCTACTGTACAAGACTTCGTATATTTAGATTTTAGGCAACAAGCAGTTCTCAATCGTGTAATTTCTAAAATGCCCAAATCACAGCGGTCTTTCCAAACTCGTTTATGAAACACAGCAGCTTACTCAAGTCCATATGAACAAGAATAATGTAAAATGTATATTTTGTAGGTTTCTCTTTACATTTTACACACTGGCTGCCAAGAGCCATAAAACCCAATTATCCAAATTGGTGAGTGGAGTGGAGAAGGGAAATAGAAAGGAAGCGTGTGTGGTACAAAAACACCTAGAAATAATAATCCATGCAATGCCAAGAGGGATAGATGAGCTAGTGCTATTAAACTTTTTCTCTTCTTGTACAAAAATCCTAAATAGTAATGGAAACACCATGATGCAGACTTAAAAAATAAAAATAAAAAAACAATGGGCTAAATTCATAAAAGGACTTAGGTGCTTAACTGCCACTTTAGGTGCCCAAATCCCAGAATCAGGCAACAATAGGATTCACAAATCCCATCCCAGTCCCAGCTGCCACCAAATCCTGTAGGTGCCTAAACTCACTCAGCACCTACATTTCAGCAGGAAATATTCCCTAGGCACCTATGGCTCTTCCTCTGAGCGTGCACACTGCAGCCACATGCTAGGCATCCAGATACTTAACCCCAGAGTGATGCATGAACCAAGGAAAGACAGGAGTTCCTCTGCCCAACTTTCCTGCAGGGGACAATCTGGTAAGCATCTTCAGAGCTTAACTACTGGATTGGGCCCCTATACACGAGCATACACAAAATGGCTGGAGGTGAGCAAAGAGGATGCCCTCCCTCCAATGTTTTAGCCCTGTGGTTAGGGTGCTTATACCTGGGATGTGGGAACCCCCAGTTCTAGTCCCACCTTCACTTATGGGGGGGAAGAGTTTTGAACTTGGACCTACCGCCTCTGAGTACCCGAACCACTGGGCTCAAAGTTATGTGGGTGGTTTTCCCCCGACCCCCCAAAATCTTGCTAAAGCAGTGTAGACTAACCCCAAGAGAGGGCTTGCACATGAGAATCGGAAGCCAAATGAGGTACCTCCCTGCAGCCCAGACTTCAACACACATCTCACTGACAGGGGTGCAGCTTATCACCCCTTCCCCCCTAATTTTGGCATCTCCCAATTGCTAGCATGGGCAAGGAGCTGCCTAGCCTGCTGGCTTTTGTGAATCCAATTCTGAGGCACCTATCTCCCTCCATTCACTGTACAGGGAGCCTAGGCACTGAACTCAGGTTTTGTGAATCCTAGGAAGTTCCTAGGAACCTAAAAGTTAGGTGTGATGATGCTGAGCACCACCATGCCTACGTTTCTTTATGAATCTGGCCAAATGTCTCCATAGTAACCTGCATTACAAAACACTGTGCCAACAGGGCAAATATTGCTCTCATTTTCACACACGCATTGGTCTCAATGGAGTTGCACAGGTGAAAATGAAGGCTATATTTGCCCCAGCAGATATAGGGAATGATTTTAACATAAGATCCCTGATTTCATGGGTGCAAATTTGCAGACATAAATTTTCAACAGTCACATGTTAACACCATGATTTTTTAACACAGTCAAGTAGACAGACACGTAGGACCAAATTCTCTACCGATGTAAATGGGCAAAACTCCGCTGAAGTAACTACAGCTGTGTCCATTTACAGCAGCAGAGAATTTGCCACATAAATACCACCATTTATGTCCACAAATAGTTGTGGGTACAAAAGTATAACCACAATTTTGCACCTTAAAAATTGTAGGCTGGGTTGGGAACTTTTTAAAAAAAATCAGATCTGTAGAGTTTAGCTGTTGAAGCTTATTGATTGGATAAGCCATCACTCTTAGAAATAGGGAACAAGCTATACATTAAAGATGTAAAATATACAAAATAGGAAATATCATATGGTCTTGGTCATATTTTGACATGTTCAAACATAGCAGTACATTTGTACAGCTGTTTAATCTTATGTTTACTGCTTTCTCATATGCAGTATTCTTTTAAACGCACATGGTTAAGTTGCTACTATTAGCCAATTCCCGTAACATTTCCAAATTTGCTTACCAACACCTTTAAGGCCAGTGACCCTTAGCAAAGGGGCTTCCAGTTTAACCTCATTCCAATGCGAGTTTTGTTGTGTTTATAAGACTTTCCATCAGTTCTTTCATGAATATATCAATCCATGTGATGCCCTCAAGCATTTGTAGCCTGCACACACAATTTCTGAATGTCAAATAAACTTGGCAGCTCTTTATAACATCTCTAGTGCAGATCAATCCTGTGTTTCATTTCAGAAAGCCAAATTCTTTGCAGCAGCTTGAGTGTTAGTTTTGACTTGCTTCTTAGCTGAGTAGTAATCTGTAAAATAGCAAACAAACAGAATTAGAAACTGCTGAAGTGGTGAATGATGTTTTAAAGAAATGTCAGGTAGGTTTCTCTAAGGCCCACGAGGGAACAAAACTAATACCTTTAGTATGTTCCATATAAAGCTATGTAATACCAAACAAACAAAGGAAATGTGCTGGCTTTTATTCAGCACAGATCAAAGGACTTTGGACTCTCTTATATAAGCTGAGCAATGTGACATTTTACTCTCTGACTTTTAGATCCAGTACAGTAGTGTTTTCTGGTCAGAAACAGTTGTTTTTCAGTGCTCTTTTGCCACCTTAAAAAAGATCTGCAGTTTAGAATAACATCAGAATAATTATAATTATGCCGAACTTTACCAATAACATTCTACTTATTACATCAAATATAACCTTGCAGTAACACTGAATTATTATTCATTCTGTACTCAGAGAGTAAGGGCTGTAATTATGGGGAAAATACTGTGTATTCTTCATCCATAGCAAAGTGATTTAATTCCTGCTTCAAGTGCAGAACTCAGCCTAACAACAGAACCATGACCTGCTTTCCATAATTTGTGGAAACACTAAGTAGTGATTTTTTTTCTAACACAGAAACAAAGACATTTTTCAGGTAGTTAACAGGACAAATTCAGCTGAAATTAAACTGAAAGTTTACTCACATTTACAGGTAGGGATCCACATTGTCAGCTAGTGTAAACTGGCTCCATTGGCTTTAATAGAGCTATTCCAATTTACACCAGCTGAGGATTTGGCCCTCATAATGTTTTAACTTCACTTTCTCACATAACCAAAATGGCAATGTATGCAGCAAATATTCATGGAGTCCTAGCAGCTTACAGTTGTATTCATTTCTACAGAGAATACTACTGGCAGAGGACACTCTCTGGAATTCTATAGGTTTTCACAGCCAAGTTCTGCAAAGACAATCCTGCATCCAATTTCATTAAGTTCTGTTGGTAGATTTATGATGAGGATAATATGTATAGAGGTGACCTAAATTAATACCACATATTGTTGGGAGTCTGAGCAGCTAATTCATGAGGGAAAAAAGGCCTACAAATGTCACATGAAGTTCTTGGTGGGGAATAAGGGGAGAGGAGTAACAATAATAAGTGGGATATCTGAGCTCTTACAAAGTATAATCCTCACAACTGTTAATTCTTCTAGTCACGAGACTTTATATATATACTGTCCTCCAGTTTGTACTGGGGAGGAGAGATATATTGTGAATTATACTTGGTGGGTCAAATTCATAAGTGACTTCATTGGCGTTATCCTCACTTTCATCAATGGTGAATTTTAGCAAGAGTAACATTTTCAAAGGCATCTATGTAATTTAGGAGCCCAAGTTCCATTTTCAAAAGGGACTTGTGCATGTAGGAGCCAAAGTCTTGATGGAAGTCAGTGGAACTAAGGCTTCTTAGGACCAGATCCTCAAATGAATTTAAGTGCACAACTTACATTGATTTCAATGGAAGTTAGGGACCTAATGCCTTTGAAGATCTGGGCTCTAAGTGCCTAAGGGTATGTCTATATTAGAAATGCTACAGCGGCACAGTTGCACTGCTGTAGTGAAGGGGTTCTTCCACGGCTATAATAAATTCACCTCCCTGGGAGGCGGTAGCTAGGTTGATGGAAGAACTCTTCATTAACCTCGTGGTGATGACACAGGGGCTTAGGTTGGCTTAAATTCATCTTTCGGGGGGTTAATTTTCACACCCGAGTGATGTAGCTAGCTCAACCTAACTTTGTAGTGTAGACCAGTCACTTTTGAAAATTTTACCCAGTACCTTGAAACCACTAATCCAGTAGATGGATCTAACCTCACTCCCTGTGTAGACACAGCTGAGTCAGCAGAAAAGCTTTTCCATCAACCTAGCTACTGCCACTCAAGGGAGGTGGCTTAAATCTTTCCATCACTATAGAAAGCATCTACACTATGACACTCCTGGGGCATAACTGCAGTGCTGCTGTAGCACCCGTAGTGTAGACATGACCAAAGTCAAGTCCACAGTGCTCTGAAAACAAAAGGATGAGAGCTGGCATGTGAAAGTGGGAGGCTGATACTGCATGGAAAATGTCTTTCCTTCCCTTGGCTCCTTCTCTAGCTCTGGCCACTGATGCATCTTGAAATCCGGCTTACAAAAAAGACAGCTCACTTCAGTTCCTGGAAAAGGCCAGAATAAAGCTTAGCTGTACTGTAAATCTGCAGCTGTGAAGCCCTCTCATGGAATCAGAACAGAGGCTGGATCTGATGGTATGCTTGTGTCGAATGAGCTGGGAATATGGCAAAACCGCACTTTTACTGGTTAATTAACTTTCCCTGCCCAAGGAGTCAGATACAGTGAGAAGGCTTCAGCTCCCCCCATTCTGGTGGCTCCAGTGTCCACAGAATCCATGTTGCTTTTGAAGACTTTGATATTTATTTAACCAGACCACTGCTGTCTTTTATAGTGTAAATTAAATGCACCATTGCATGACTTTAATGCAAAGCATTACTGAGTTCTGCTTGACTAAATCAGAGAGCAGATACCTGTGTTCAAAACCCGTCTAAAGTTTAGTACACACTCTCTGGGATGACAGAGGTTGGGAGTGTGGCACAGAGAATAGTTTTGGCCCCCGGGGGTAGGCATCACTCTAGATGACTAATCCAGCTGTCACACTGATTAGTTGCATCTTGTTCCAGAGGGAGCAGAGTACAGATCTTCAGATCTTGATGGGAGATTTTGAGGTACTGTGGAGGCGGTGATATGGAGGATAAATGGGTGTTTATGAGAGAAATAGAGAGAGAGAGAAATGGAACAAGCTCAAAGCCCCACCAAAATAGGCAGAATATACTGATAGATCAGTTTCATTGCATCCAGAATTCTTGGGGGACCAATTTCTAAACAACAAGTTTTCCCTTGTCAAAACAAATATGGGAAAGTGTTAAGCTGTGCAACTTGCTGTTTTGGTTTCCACATCCCCTGTTGAAATGTTTACCAGGGCAAACAGAATGGAAGAAAATATCCCTTGGAAATATTTGCATAATTTGCTCTTACACTGCTAGACAGAGATTTGCAGCTGAATAGTGATACCCTCCAACACACTGAAGTCTGAATAATGCCCATGTACTCCTACAGTTATATTATACTGTTAATTAGTTAATATCTGAAAAGTGCTTTGGAGATGAAAAGTGCATTAAGTATCTCCGTCCTGTGCTCTAGTGTAGGATTGTCCTCTCATCACTAAGATGTAGTCCATTTTGAACCTCTCTAATGATGGTGACTCATAGATTCCAAGGCCAGAATGGACCGCTGTAATCATCTACTCTGACTATTGAACTTTCCCCAAATAATCCATAGAGCATATTTTTTTTAGAAAAAACTTCCAACCTTGATTTAAAAATTGCAAATGATGGAGACTACACCACGGCCCTTGGTAAGTAATTCCAATGGTTAATTAATCTCACTGTCAAAAAATTTACACCTTATTTCCAATCTGAATTTGTGTAGCTTCAACATCCAGCTATTGGATCATGTTATGTGCTAGATTGAAGATCCCATTATCAGAATTTGTTCCCCAAGTAGGTACTTATAGACTGTAATCAAATCATCCCTTAACCTTCTCTTTGTTAAGCTAAATAGGTTTTGTTCCTCGAGTCTATCACTACAAAGCATGTTTTCTAATACTTTAATCAACCTTATGGCTGTTCTCTGAATCCTCTTCAATTTATTAACATCCTTTTTGAATTGTGGACACAACTGGATGCAGTATTCCAGGAATGGTCACACCAGTGCCAAATAGAGAGTAAAATAACCTCTCTATTGCTACTCGAGATTCATCCATTTATGGATCCAAGCATCACATTAGCCCTGCTGTCACGTTCAGTTAAATATTTACCATGACCCTAAATCTTTTTCAGAGTCGCTGTTTCCCGGGATACAGTTCCCCACCCTGAAAATATGGCCTATATTCTTTGTTCCTAGACATACACATTTACATTTGGCTGTATTAAAACACATATTGTTTGCTTGCACTCAGCTTATGCCATAGCCTCTTCTGGCAAATTAGTCTATTGTCTGATCTGCATCACTATTCAAAAGAAGTTTCCTAATGTCTTAGTTTAATTATCCTTTTTGACAATTTCAGGCTGGTACTTCTCATTAGGCTCCCCCTCTCCATATAGGCTAGAAAGAATCTTGTTGTTCAGGCGTCCAGGACAACTAATATCCCTGTGTGGATAAATGAAATATAATCAGGATAAGATATTCAAAATTGCTCAGCACTCACAATTAGGGCAGATTTTTAAAAGATCTCAGCTGCCATTTATCTATAAAAATAAGTGGTGAGATTTTCAGCATGCTGTGTAGCATGCTGGGTGCTGAGCACTTTTTAACAATCTGGCGATAAGTGTCACACTAGAAGTGACTGGGTGCTGAGTAGTTTTGAAAATTTTGCCCTGGTGTTGGTGCCAAAGGGTATGTCTACACTGCGGCTGGGAGGTGCGATTCTCAGCGCAGGCAGAGAGATTTGCGCTAGATCTGCTCAAGCTAACATGCTGAAAATAGTAGTGTTGACGTTGTGGCATGGCTGGTGGCTTGGGTTAGCTGCCCAAGCTCGGACACAGTGAGTTGAGTGGTCTTGGACTTGGGTGGGTAACCCAAGCCACTGCCATGCAAAAATGTCCACATTGCTATTTAGCTGTCTAGCTTGATCCCAGTGTAGAAACATACCCTAAATGTGATCTGAGCTCCTTTGAAAATCTGTGTCTAGTTACGGGTGCTCAGCACTTCAAAAGCTGGTCCTTTCTGCCTTCCTGCCTGGTTTAAGACTGGTCTGCTCTTACAATTCCTGGATGCATTCACTCAGTATCCTATCCAAACTGAAGTTAGCATGAAAACTGGCAACCTTCTCTGGTTCCTGTTCCTCCTACCCTGGTTCTGCTTGGTCCACTGTGTCTCAGACAGCACTTTGGGAAGAGCACACATGGCTAACTATGCAGATCTGTGAAAAGAATTGGGGAAAGTCATACCGTCTTGCTGGCCAATCCAACTTGAGATCCAGGCTGACCTTGGACAAGTAATTTTAACTATTCTTCATCGCCCCCTTCCCTTTAGTTGCCTAGTCTCTCCCACCTATTCTAAGGCTACGTCTGCTGTGCCATTCTAGCACCACAGTGTAGATGCTTCCTTCACAGATAGAAGAGGGGTTTTCCATCAGTGTAGTTAATCCACCTTTCCGAGAGATGGTAGTTCGGTTGATGGAACAATTGATCTTGAGTTCTCACTGAGTGCTTAGATCTACTCCGGGCTTAACTTGACCTAATTATGGTGTTCAAGATGCAAAAGTTTACACAGCCCTGAGCACTCTAGCTAATTCAATCTAATTTTTTAATGTAGACCAGGCCTAAGTTTGACAGAGCAACCATACCCTTATTTGGCTTGATTTTTATACTTCTGAGCATTCACAAATCCCACAGATGCCCATGGGAGCTGCAGGTGCACAGCCCTTTTGAAAATCATCTTAATTGTCTCATATGTAAACTGCACATGATAAGATCGCTTAATATGTCTGCATCAGGAATGTCATCTGATTTATTTGAAGTGTTTTTTGTATAAGACAAGGCTAGTTACAGGCCTATCAGGATTAAATTCCTGTGAAGCTTTCAGAGCTAGTTCTGACCCACTGAACAGCATAGAGTACAAATCTCACACACCTGTCAAGGATGTCTGTCTTCGTTTCTTCCCTGCTTGGCTCTTCTTGCCTGACATTTTCTTGGCAACTTTGGGGTTCTCAGTCAGTGTCACTGTGGCAAAGTGGTGAGTCTTGACCTCCTTGACTACGCCCTGGTTCAAGGGCTTCAATGGCTTGCGAGCCTCACTCACCACACAACTGTGGTAAAAGGCCGGGACATCGTGGCTCTGTAGTTCTTCCCATTGCAGGAGCCCCTCAGCTGGCACGTCTCGCAAGAAGTCAAAGTTCCACTTCTGCTGGGCTCCCTCCATGCTGCTGCGCAGCATGTGCTGGAAGTCCTGCTGCAGCTGCTCATGGTCCACAGGGCCGAAGAGGTTCCTTCGTACACGGTTTGCCTTCACTGGTCTCCACTCCATTTGCTCTCCAATCCACCGCTCACCGACGAGCGTACAGAGCAACGATTCCCTGCCAGAGATAGAAAGATCATCAGACACATCAGGCATCACATGCTCTATGGGGGATGTAGCAAGTGTTAGGCTATTTTTGATCCTCTTACAGGAAATGTTGGGAAACTGTTTGGGAAAATTTCTGCCAATCTCCAGTCTTCATGGAAAACTCTCATTGACTTCAGTGGACTATGTTGACTGGAGCCTCAGAGTGGGTAACAATACAGAGGAAGAAGAAGACACACTGGAGAGGATGGGATAAAAACATCCCAATATAAGTAGAGGGGATAAAAAAAAGAAAGCTTAGGATGGGGAGAAGTGACAAAGCCAGTGATTTTATTTTAATGGGGATACTGTTCTGATTCACTCTCTGCGTTAGTCAAACTGTTAGCTGAAAGAAACTCAGAAATATAACCCTTTTCCTGAAATTTTTTGTTCTCCCGTCTAGAATAAAATGGGGAGAGGGAAAGGCTGTTTTCCATCTACAGATAAAAATAAAAGCAAAACACCATCTTTGTCTCTCTAAGGGCAAATCCTATCTCAGTGTTGGTGAGTGCAGAGGGCTCGCCACACAGCAGTTCCTACTGTGCGGGAGAGGAGGGATATGATTTGTGGAAGCTGCTCAGGGGCATGCATCCCCTGCATTATGGTCATCTACTCTGACCTCTTGCATTACACAGGGCATAGAACCTCACCCAGTAATTCCTGTATCAAATCCATAACTTCTGGTTGAGCCTAGAGCGTACCTTTCAGAAAGATATCCAATTTTTTTCTCGACATGGACCATTGTTCTGCCATGGAGATGGAGGCAAAGGGAGCACAGAGGCTAATGCGGCCTTAGGAATGCATTAGCGTCCAGCCACAGAGTGGATCTAGCTGCTGCCGGTCTGAAATCTGGAGGATATACAGAATAGGACACTGAGAGAGGGTAAGTGATTTGTCCAAAGCTGGGCACCCAAGCAGTGCAGAGCCAGAGGACAAAGTAATTCCAGACTCCCACTTTCTCAGTCCACTACTAGCCCCTGGTGCTTCTGTATGTGAAAATATCTAGTACAGAAACAAAATATTATTGTCTCTAAATATTATGGTTTTCATTTATTTTTTCTTTTGTGAGCTATCACTGAGCCCTCAGTGCCTGTAAAGGAGAAGCAGCTGCAAATACAGCAACAAAAATAAACCTTTGGGTGGTGTCCAAAATCTCAAAAGGCAATTTCACTTTTCCTAGCAGTGCTGGTTGTCACTATAGCTAATAATCATCACACTGCTGCTCTGTCCCTTTTCTGTCTGGTGCCAAACTTCCAGCCATTTAAACTAAGTTTACTCAAAGGTGATCCATCAACATTAGGAAAGGACAGGTAGTGAGTGCACTGCAGGAAATAATCTTTTGCATTAGAAACTTTTCTCATCTGAACTGTAAGTTGGCTTTGGGCTATATTTCGCAAAGACAAAATATGGCATTTCTCAAACATTTTTGATCTTTGGTAATAGCATTTTTGAATCTCTTAAATAACATTAATTAGAGAAGACTCTGCCTCGCCCATGTCTATGATTAGAGGAACTCAGGAGTAGCTATACCACATGGGAGTAGCGGTCTTGTCAGCCCAATATCCTATCTCTGAGCTGTAATTTCAAGTTGGGTAGATGTACGTGTGCTAGCTTTGATGGAGCTAGCATGCTAAAAATAACAGTGTAGCCATGGTGGTATGGGTGACAAGAGGGTCTAGCTGCCTGAATGCATACTTAGGATCTCGAACAAGGTTGTAATTGGAGCGGCTGCAGCGTAGACAGACCCTGGGAGTGCCATAGCACGAGCCCGGGGAGCCTGCGCCTGCAGACCCATGCTGTGAGACTTGCTGCTGTGGGCTGTGTAGAGTTACCCAGAGCAGCCGACACCAGCTGCTTCAGAAGAAGTGGTTAATTCTAGAATAACCTTTCCCTAGGGAAAGTTTCTTCCTACTGTCTTCATTCATACCTTGAATCAAGAGGGGTCATACCTTTGCCAAACTTGTGGCATATTTGATTGCTATGGATGTTTTCATTGTTCATAAATATCTAGAGTGGAATCCTGGCCCTACTGAAGTCAATGGGAACTTTATCATTGATTTGAATAGAACTAGGATTTCACCCCTAATGTTTCTCTAGAAACCTGCTAAGCCTTGGACGTTAGAGGTACGTTGTGGCAATGAGTTCAACATGTTAATTCTGCATGTAAAACTCTGTGTGTTACAAACCTGCAAAACCAAAATAATCTGAAATACCTTCTACATACAACATATTTAGCACCTTGATCTTTGTGGTCAGTACGCTTCAGTCTCTCGTGACCACTGATTTTTGTGAGTTGCAGTAACAACCGGTGGACCTTGTCCTCTCATCACTGGAAGTTTTTCAATCAAATATGGACGTTTGTCTAAAAGTTATGTTCAAGTTCAGACAGGAATTAATTCGGGGAAGTCCAATTGCCATGTTATACTGAATGTTGGACTAGATAAACACAGTGGTCCCTTCAGATCTTAAAAATCTGTGAATCTACCCTCATTCATGTATTGTCTTTACTCACACAAGTAGCTCCATTGATGTCAGCCTGACTAAGTAAGTGTTGAAGAACATGGCTCTGCATTAGTGGTGGCCATTTCTAACTTCCCTCTGGTTATATGTCAACGAGAATGAGTCAACATTGAATTCATATTTCCATTAACATTCTTTTTTTTGCCTCGAAATTTTGATGGAACATTTTGTCAACATTTTGAATTTCAAAATAGTTCAACCAGCTCTTATCAATGGTCAAAACACTGAAATAATTTTTTTGGGGGGAAAACGTTTGGATGGAATATTAAATTCTCATCGTTACAGAGAACTGTTCCCTCAGTATAATAATGGTGTGTGTGTGGGTTTCATTTAAAATTCTAGTTGGAAAGTCCAATTTTTTCAGATACGCAACATGCCTATTAGGTAATGTGGTCTACTGCACAGAACACTGAATTGGACCTCAAGAGTCTTGGGTTCTATTCCTGACTTTGCTATGTCTCAGCTTCCCCATCTGTAAAATGGGATAAATATACTAACCTCCTTTGAAAAGGGCTTTGAGAACTGATGATGAAAAGTGCTCTATAAGAGCTACATAAATCATTATTGTGGGTGGGTGGCTGCCTCTTTTTACCTTTTCCAGAGGAATACAAAGGCATAACCACCTTCACTAATTTCAAATTACTCTGACCTCTTCTCTTTTCTCCCTAGTTTTTGCCTAGTGCTTGCCATGCTTTCTCAGCAAAGGCATATGCACCACAGTCCGTCCTTGAATGGCTCACCCCTTGCACAGATTCAGGACAGCAGGGAGGGCGCTGGGTGTGAGTTACTTTATATATCCTCAGACACTAGGTAAGGGAACAGCTGACTTCTCCAAGAACAGCTGAACGGATCTCCCGCAGCCGCCAGTGCTGGGGAACGAACGAGTCATGTATTCCGGGTGTTTCCAGCTGCAATGGCTCTGCTGTTCACACGGTTCCCATCAACAGGGGCATCAGGTTCCCCAAGTACCCCTTGAGCTGCGGCCCCCTGGAACCCTTTACTTCTGTGTCAAAGGAATGAGACACTGTCCCCGATCCTTGCCTACACTTTCTCAGGGAAGAGCACTTGACATGATCCTGCGTGGCTGCAGAATGTAGGGGAAATCTATGGGAAACCTTAGGCAGACTTTAGGGGAAACCTACAACCTACATCCTTCCTACTAGTCTGCCCCCTTAGAAGGAAGAGAATCATAGGAATGGATCTGGATTTTTGTAGCACCCTCTTTCAGCTCACCTGCCCAACCAGGGGAAAGTCCGTAGCTAGAGGGAACCAAATGTAATATCCTGTTGGACTTTTGGCTCCTTGCACACAGACAAGTACAAATACAAATACGCACCTGACTGCACACAAATATATTCTATATTTGCTCTGGGAAGTCAAAAAGGCAATTAACATTCCTGCCTTTGTTAAGCTAACAAGCCATATCTTTCTCTCCCATCTACAGACTTTACATGGGGCGATTAAGGAGAAGACAAATGATAAGGACAAATATAAATGATAAAGAGTCTGGTCAGCAACTTTGCAAAGACTCCCCCCCTCCCCCCCCCCCGCGAGTTAGCACTGGGGAATAGGAGCGCCCTGGGTGTACTAGTATTTCGCCAGACCCTTCGATACACCTGCGATTCGGAGTGAAAAATAAAACCAATTCTCCACCAAATGCTACCGGGGAGGATGCAATGCGACTGTAACTAGTTACGCTCGCTACCACTGCTACGATTATTGTCGGGGCTACACTTCTACATTCTGTGAAGTAATTGTAAAAGAAAAACAACAACACAGCAAAAAAAAACCCCACCCTCGCCGTCCCCAAAACAAATAAAACACTTACTAAATTATAACCACAATCGGAACAATAAACCCCGAGGTTGTTTCTCCCCCACCAACCGTGTTTGCTTTGCTGCATGCTCGCTGGGAATGCCCCGCACACCTGAATCAGAGCCCTGACGCGGGATTCTCAAACAGTCTGGGATCCGCGTCGAGACGCGCCACTTTTGCCCGGGAGGCTGCGGCGGGGGGCGGTATTCCCAGGACATCAAGCCTAGAACATCATCGGGCGCGCCCGATTTGTAAACAAATCGCAAATGTACTTTGATTCTTTCCGTTAGACTTCAGTTACCCCCCGCAAACATAAATCAGCCTGGGCACATTGAGAGGTAACGAATATTTACACGGGGAAGACACTCCTAGTAGCAAAGGAGGGCGGGAGGGAACGGGACCGGTGGCAAGAGGGCATAATAATAATCAATTAATTAGTGGGACAGATCCTGATCTCAGTTACTCCAGGATCATTCCGCGGGGGAATTCCACTCTAGTCCGTGGCGATCCTCTGGAGTGACACCTCGCACGAGCGATCAGCACGTGGTCCCGTATTAAGTCTAGTTGCAAAGCAATCCGTCCAATCTCGTTCTGGGCAGCGCTGGTTCATACTTATTCACCCCACTTTACTGCTCCCACAGCGGGGCGGAAGGGTCAGACCCGGGAGAGGACTGCCTGCTGACGAGGGGTTAGTTTGGGGTTTTGATTTAGGTGTGTTTGTGTTTCTTTAAGGGACAAAAACTGAAAAGAGGATAGGATTTTCCCCTGGGAAGATTCAAATTTTCCACGTGAGGCCAGATTTGAGCGCCCATTTCCCTCCGCCTCCTCCTCCATCCAGGCCCTATGGTCGCCTTAGACTTCACTCCAGCGACATCTCCAGTCCCAGGCAGTGTAACAGACCGCCCATCCCTTCATAGTCCCAGCCACCAGCACACGTACGCACGCCGGAAAGGCTTTAAACAGCGTAAGATGGAGGGGAGAGAAAATCAGGTCAATCATGAACAGAAACCAGATGCTCCAAGTGTCATTCAACAAGTGAAACTAGGGTCTGTATGTGCGTCTCCCAAGTTTAGTTAAGCAGGGTCCTTTCCCCAGTCCTGGGAACTGGAATTTGGACTCAGGCTGAGACTGAAATAATCAGAGGATGCAGTCAGTGCTGTATGGGGAATTATTATTAGCAGCAGCAGAAATTATTAATCTACTCAACAAGTGAACCCTGGGGCTGTAAGCACGGTAACAGCAGTTCTTTGGTTATTAGCTTCTATAAACCTTTTGCGTTAGTCAATTTCAAAGAGAAGATCACTCACATGTAGGGGCTCTCGCTGCTTGTCACGTTTGCCTCTCCCACAAGGGGATTGCTCGCTTTTCCCGCACGGATCTGGGACGCAGCTGCCCCGATGTGGAGAAAGATGGCACTTGTCACTTCCAGACTTCACAGAAGAGTCTTGTTGACATCCAGATGTTTGGTTTCCCCTCCCTCACCACCTAGCAAAGGCTCCCCAGCAGCAGGGAATGACTGAGAGGCGATTTATCCTGCTGCTGTGTGCTGATGGCTGCAGAATGGACAGATTCCGTCGTGTACTGCTGCTCTCTTCTTCATAGTGTTTCCCCCCTCCCCCAGCCCGGCCGCCCTGCCTCATGTGCAGTTTGTAAAGCTGTTGCTCTTCGGCTGATTAACTTTCACATTCCGGGCTGCTTTCCAGTCGCTCGCTGCACTGGCACGTGGCTCTGCAACGTGACTGCTTCCCCCTAAGAGCTGGTGGTTGCCAAATAGGCCAAATCTAAGCCAAACACTTGCAGTCAGCGAGGACACTGCTGCGGAGGGAAAAGAGGAGGAGGAGGCGGACCATCAATCCAGGAGATGGAGAAAAAATTAATCCCAGAGAGTGACTCAGGATGGGACAGTTTTTCGCTGGGATGTTTTTGATGCCAACTACCTTTTGCGAAACACCATCAAGTTGAAATCGAGTCAGTTACAATTAAATAAATTGTTTCAGCCACCAGTCCTGCCGTTCACCCTCTTTGCTTAGGTGGAAGAAGGGGGAGGGGAGGCATCACAATCACATTTTCCTTGTTTTTTAAAATGTTTTTTTTCTCACTGATTGCTTATGAAAGATTCATACAAACAACAGAGTCTGCAGAGGAGCAAGGGAAAGTGACAATATTCAAAGAGCTTTGAAATTCACAAACACTGAAAAAGATACATTCTTTTTTCTTTCTAAATTTTCAAGTATAATAATTGTAGGAATTATTTGTCACAACAGAAGGTAAAGAATTTCAGATAAAAATGTGATTTTTTAATAACAGTTGTAATCATTTTCAAAGGGATAATCCCAGTTTTTTTTCCACTGAAATTTTACCTTATTTTCATGTTTCCCCACTTAAAAAAATCAGTCTACCCAAATTTATTTAAATACATATAGCTCTATTTAATAGTAACAACACCATTGGATTGTCAAAAGTGTGCCAGGTGCTTTACTGACAAATATGAAAATAACATCCATACCTCAAAGAGCTATTTTGCCCTCTAAATGTCCATTTTGGCATCTGTGTTTATTGATGGCACTTTTGGTCCCTATGTTTTGGTGTCTATGTTGATGGCACTTATTGAAGAGAGATTGGAAAACCTGCCTTTATTTAAAAAAAAAGGGAGAAAAATCTGAGTTTGGGAAAACTGATACTTAAAATAATGAATAGATCTTTGATAATCACAATGAAATGTAACTGTGTATTTATTTATAATCATAATCAGCAATATAGTACCCTGTGTTTTAATAACAGTACTCAGATAGAACTATTTCTCTTCAAAATGCTTTACAAATATTAACCTCCCATGTCCCTAAGAAGTAGGAGGTAGGTAAATATTATCCTCATTTTACAGATCAGGCTATTTATCCAGGTTAAAGTGTTAAGTGGCTTGCCTCACATCAACAAGGAACTTGGTGTTCACCGAAGAATTACAGCTCTGGAGTTCCTGGCACTCACTAGTCAGACAAAAATCTGCTACTTTTTGTTTTCTGCTTCTCCTGAATCTTTAGGTTGGTGTTCAAGAGCTGGAAAAGTGGGAAGAATCTCAGAGCACCAGAAGCTTCGTTTTGTTTATTCTCAGGCAAGGCAGCCTAAAGGGACATAGGTGGTCCTGTGCAAGTATCCTGCTTATTAGTGGATAAAAGAGGTTTTGAATGGCTAGAAAGAGAGAACGAAATGATATGGGATACAAAGGCCACTCCAGTAAACTCGCTGCCGTAGATTTGGTATCATCATAATTGGCCATGTTCTTGCCAAAGCTCTAAAAGTTTCTGCCATACTTTTATTTTCTACCCCCTAAGGATTCACACACTGGAATGCATATCAAAACAATAGTTTAAATGTCCCATTTCAAACCCATCTTTAAACTTTTCTGGGGAAAGCCAGATACAATATTTTGCGTTGAAAAGTAAACCTGAAGCGACTCAGGATTGGATTGTTCCCTCTTGCAGTAAAACCCATGGCAAGGAATGGAGGCAGAGGAAAAGTCAGTGATATTCTCCCACATTGTTCTTTATTGTAGAACAGGCTGTTGGATTGTCCCACCATCTTCATAGAAGCCAGGCTGGAGCATTTTTCTAGGAATCTTCAAAGAGTTGCAGGTGGTATGACATGTGTCTCCTGCCCCGTCAGGCTCTGATTCTTATTGCCATGTGGATCCTAGCTCTGTGGAGCATCCCATGAAGTCCTAGGAAGGAGTAGAGATGATGACATGGAGGAAGGTGGCTGACTGCAAAGGAGGGTTCAGACTAGATCTGGGACCCCACCACACACAGATCTTCCGTGTATGATCTGGCCCTCAGTTTTTACCCAATTTCACTTTCAGGTTCTCATGTACCACCACAATGTTGCAATGTCTGAGGTGCAAACACTGCAAAGAGGTGGATGCTTTATGTTTTAATTGCAATTGAGCAAATCATGGAAACATGATTTTAGGTTTTGAGAAAACTTGTGGAATTTTGTTTGTTTGGGTTTTTTTTGTTTTGTTTCTTCTATGTTTTTTTTTAAAGGAAAACCTAAAAGTTGGACTGAATTTGACCTGAAATTGTCCTCTTGACAAATCACAAACTATAAAGTCATATATTTAATTAGCAGAGTTTGTTTGTATTGTCATCTAGGTACAGTAATTTTCCATTGAAATAACAATGTCCTTTATGTGAGATCTTTGTTTGCTTTGCAAGAATTTGAACTGTCTGGAAACTTGGAATGCCTGTTCTAACTTATTGGATTTTTATGGAAGCTCAAATTAGCAATTTAGTTTCCCACATAATTGCATGTCATCATGTGCCTTGTCTTAGACACACAGTGAGTGCCAAACATTGTGAGTCATTATTGTATCTATTTCAAATCATCATCTTATGCTTAACAAAATTACAAAGGTAATTCACATTTAAATATCAAGGAATTCTCAAAGTTCCGCTTTGGTTTCACAACTTCCTTATTCCCCAGTGAAGCATTGTCTAGGTTAAGTCTGCCAGCTATTCTGAATTTTTTGGGACTGTCATAATTCTGAGGGGTCTATCCCTCACCCTCCAATACTAAGGCCCTAACTACAGACAGATTGTGTACTGTACAACTATGTGAGTTAGGGGTGTGATTTTTTTTAACCTATAACATATTGAAGAAAGCAGAAATTGATAGTAATGAATATAAATCAGAAGTTAGGAACTATAGAAAATTGATAAAGGAAGCAAAGGGACACAAGGAGAAATCTATGGCCAGCAGAGTTAAGGACAATAAGAAGACATTCTTTAAGTACATTAGAAACAAAAAGAATCCTGGCAATTGTATTGGTCCATTACTGGATGGAAATGGTAGATTTATCCATAGAAAGGCAGAAGTGTTCTATACTTGGGGAATAAAATAGATAATGTAGTCATATCATATGGTAACACTCTTTCCATTCCACTAATATCTCTTGAGGATGTTAAACAGCAGCTACTAAAATTAGATCTTTTAAAATCAGCAGGTCCAAGTATCTTACACACAAGAATTTAAAAGAGCTGGATTGTCAGTGTTGATTTCCAATAAGTCTTGGAGCACTGGGAAGTTCCAGAAACCTGGAAGAAAGGTAATGTTGTGCCAATATTTAAAAAGGGTAAATAAGATGACCTGGGAAATTATAGGCATGCCAGTCTGTCATCAATCTCAGGCAAGATAATGGAGCAGATGATATGGGACTCGATTAATAAAGAATTAAAAGAGGGTAATATAATTAATACCAATCAACGTGAGTTTATGGAAAATAGATTCTGTCAGACTAACCTGATATCTTTTTTTTATGAGATTATAAATTTGACCGATAACGGTAATAGTGTTGATGTAATATACTTTGATTTCTGTAAGGCCTTTGACTTGGTACCACATGATATTTTGAGTAAAAAAACTAAAAAGATATAAAATGAACATGCCACATATTAAATGGATTAAAAGCTGTCTACATGATAGGTCTCAACATGTGATTGTAAAGGGGGAATCATCATGGAATGGTTGTGTTTCTAGTGGGGTCCTGCAGGCATCAATCCTTGGCCTTATGCAAAACAATATCAGTCACATGGTGCTATGTTCTTTGGTCATTCAGACCAGCACTTAAAGGTGGCATATTCATTTCAGGACATGTTAAGAGTTCTAGCATAGAAAAAAATCTGGTATGAAGTCCGCAGCCTCAAGTGTAGCAGAACATTGCCAGAATATTTTTCTCACCTGTATTTATACAGTTAGTTTTAATCTCGGCTTCGTATTTTACCATGCACCTAAACAAAACTGCAGTTATTGTTCTGGACTTCTCTCTGTTTTGTATTTCACAGGCAAGCTTGGAAAGGAATAGCTTGTGCTGTTGCAAAATTTTGTTTTTCACAGAAGTGAATCCTTAGGGCAGCTTCACTAGTTCTTCTTTCTGAGAAGCAAGACTTCTTCTAGGGGAGAACAACTCAGTGCTCAACCTGTTCCCTGTTGATCACAGCAGTAATTGGGGGTGAGGCCTCCTAGGTGCCAGGTCAAAGGATCAGAATCTTTTACTTTTGCATACAAAAATGCATACCACTGCAACCATGCAGAATGGTGGCATGTTGCCAGTGTGGCCAGAATGCAGTGACTATGGGTATTCTCTGCTTCCCAGGGCCAGGGAGGAGTGGGGGTTGGGGTGGGGGTCAGGGGATGGAATGGGACCCAGAATGTATGTAAATTAGAAAACTCTAGAAGCAGCCTCTAATTTACACCAGAGGTTAGGCAGACTTGTGCATATGGAGAGCACAAGGGTGTTTGAAGACTTGTTTACATGGGGAAAACTGACCTTCATAGCTATTGTGGAATAACTATTCTGCTACAGCTATTCCACAATAGCCCCCTATGTGGACTCTCTATTCTGGAACAATTACTCTGTTTTGGAAGCCAAATAATTATTCCAGAATAAAATCACTTTTATTATGGACTAGAGTATAGAGTCCACCTGGGGGAGTTATTTCAGAATAGCTAAATTATACCAGAATAGGTATAGCAGAATAGTTATTCCAGAATAGCTACGATGGTCAATTTTCCCTATGTAGACAAGATCGTAAAGTCACTTTTCCCTCCTCTTTTCTGTTCTACTCCAAGCACAAGGATGGTATATTTAACTAGAATCCAGCCCCTTTCATGAGCAAGGGCCTAACTAGTGCTTGCTGGAGAGAAGCTAGAACTCTGCCATCTCAGAAGGAGGCTTTGGGAAAGCCAGTCAACAGCTGAAAGTGAACATATGTCCCAGTTTCTCTAGGCCAGTCCCATTTTTTTATTTAACCAATCAGAACATTTGGAGGTTTTTTTTTTTAATAACTTCACAATGTTGGTTTAAGATGATTTGCTACACCACCTCGTATTTAATCTGTGTTTTCTAGGGACACACTGTCCAGTTCCAAGAGCTATGAACAACATTTGGAGCAAAGGGAAAAGTCAAATGAGCATAGATGCTACCCAGACTGCCATGCTAGTGACACTTGTTCAGTGTTTCATAATAAACTCCTTCAGAACGATGGAAAGCGGAAAGCTGCCGATCTCACTATTGAGAAGCTAGTTAGCAGTAGGGACAGCAGGTCGCTATTTTGAAAAAGAAGAGTACTTTGTGTTTTCTATGATTATTTCATGTTGCTAAAATTGTCACCAGAAAAGTATTCTACTTTTTTACTTTTTAAAATGTGGCCACCTATGCTGGACACAATATCTTCCCATTTACACCTCTCCCTCGATAAAATGCTGTCCTTGGGAGCCAAAAAATTTTATCGCGTTATAGGTGAAACTGTGTTATATCAAAGTTGGTTTGATCCACCAGAGTGCACAGCCCCGCCCCTCCGGAGCACTGCTTTGCCACATTATATTCGAATTTGTGATATATCGGGTCACGTTATATTGGGGTAGAGGTGTATTTTATTAGCCACCTTTTTTAGGTAGCCCTCGCACATCCCAAACCTTCACCCAAAGTGAGGTGAAGCTGTTAGACTGTAATTACTGCTCTTTAAGGCTAACGTGCACCCCAAGGAGCAGTTAGTTATAGGAGCACTAAAGAGTGTATTAAAATACTAACCATAATGTTTTTTGGCAGTCTTTCAACGGCTTTTATTTTCCAGCTAAACAATACTTAAGATCCTGTATGCTGCAAGTCAGCCCAGAGTTAATTGTTTAAACCTGTTTTAAAACCCTTTAGGATAGGGGGATACAGTGCAAGCACTGCCAACCCCCTGTGGCTTGATGACTCAGCGAGCGAAAGATGGAGTGGGTGAAAAGTCACATACAAAAACAAAGCTTGAGACTTAGCCATTGTATTGTCCTTCTCTTTGGGCTTTGGGATCCTCCTGAGTTTGCTGTAACAGAGCCAAGACTGTGCTATGGTCTGCCACTGGTGAGCTGTCATGATCTGCAGAAAACCATGCAAATAATTTTATTCTGTAAGTGCTCTGATACTTCCCGAGTGTGGAATGGGCCTGAGATGGACCATTGGATCTGACCGCCTCACTTTGGGGAACTTTATTCATTATTATTATTTAGCTCTTATATGGTATTTTATTTATTAATCGTGTCTAAAATCCCCACTGGGCACTGTACGAACACTTATTAAACAGATAGTTCCTGCACCAAAGATCAACATAGGAGCTGAACCCAAACTTGGCAGTTAAGGTCAAGCTCTGAATGTGACCCTTTGACAGACAGTTCTATGAAGTTTGTCTTTGTGCTACCCAGCTAAGATCCAACATGTTGTTAATATAGTAGACCTGATATCTCTTGGCTATATTGTTTCTAATCAAAAAGCTGTTTTCTGTGGGCATGGGAAGCAAATACACATTCACAATGTAATATCAATGTGAGAGAAACCCCACAATTAACAGCCTGACAAACTCCTGTGTCCATGATGTGAAAGGATATTGATGTTGGGGTAGGAGGGAATACTTTAGAGAAAAAAAAATGGCCTAACATTTTATGCAGGTCAGAGATAAGGAGAGGCACGAGTCATTCAAAAGTCTAATCAAATGGGTTTCCACCATGTTAATCTAAATGAGGACATATTACCAATGTAGTCTTATCCTACCAGAGCAGGTTATAAGAAAGGAGGAACTCTGATGACACACACAAACCACTGGAACATGTGACACCTTTCTGAGAAACTGCCCCTTTGATCAGACAATAGAGTTTTCCTGCTAAGTCACTGGTGATATTTTGCTATTCTGTAACTTAAACTTAGGAGCTGGTGTGATGGGGTGTCCACAGTCCATCCCACACAAGGCTTGAAGGGGTAAATGAAGCCAATTAACCTTAACCTTAACAGCTGTTTGGCGCCGCAAGCTTGGGAGGGAGAGAAGCAGAGTGGGGCTGCATGCTCAGGGGAGGAGGTGGAGCAGAGGTGAGCTGGGGCAGGAAGCGGTTCCCCTGCGTGCCGCACCCTCCTTACTTGCTGCGGGCGGCCCTCCCCGCCCCCCCCACCCCGCCCCAGGTCCCTCCGCCTAAATACCGATGACGACCGGGGCAGCCAAAGATCCAGCCGCCACGGTCGCCGCTGAAGGACCCGAAATGCCGCCCCCCAAATGCTAGTGCCCTAGGCGACCGCCTAGGTCGCCTAATGGGTTGCACCAGCCCTGAGTCCAGGGAAGGAGCAGTAAAGACTGGGAGAGTAAAAACCCAGAGCTGCTGGGTTGAGGGCCCCTGGACTGGAACATGGTGTACAGGGCGTGCCTGGGTTCCCCTGCCAGCCACAGACTGTGCAGTGGAACACCTAGGACAGTTTGCCTCAAAGGACTTTTGATACCTTGGAGGCTGGGTAACCGCAGGAAGGGGCATCAAACTAGGTGGCAAAGCTAATTCCAGATGAGCCACAAGAAGGTGCCACTGAGTGGTGAGTAGAGCAGATGCCATGATACCTGCCAATAAATAGTCTGTCTAGTACACAGCTAGATGTATGTATTCTTACTATAGATTATTTGCCTAGAGGGTCCTAGAAGTCCATTGGTGCCAGGCACTGTATAGACAGAGTCCCCACCCTGAAGAGTTCGCATTCTAGATGGGCAAGGCAGATGAAGGTGGGAGAAAGGAACTAGTATTGCCTCACTTTCTCAGATAGGGAACTGAGAGGCACAGAGTTTCAACGATGTGGCCGATTTCACCCATGGTGTTGATGGCAATGCTGGGCAATGAGCCCAGCTCTCCTGAGTCCCAGTTCAGTGCCTGAACTACAAGGAGCATTGCCAGCAGATTGAGGGAAGTGATTATTCGCCACTGGTGAGGCCACATCTGGAGTATTGCGACCAGTTTTGGACCCCCACCCCCACTACAGAAAGGATGTGGACAAATTGGAGAGAGTCCAGTGGAGGGCAATGAAAATGATCAGGGGGCTAGGGCATGTGACTTAAGAGGAGAGGCTGAGGGAACTGGGCTTGTTTAGTCTGCAGAAGAGAAGAGTGAAGGGGGATTTGGTAGCAGTCTTCAACTACCTAAAGGGGGGTTCCAAAGAGGATGGAGCTAGGCTGTTCTCAGTGGTGGCAGATTACAGGAGCAATGGTCTCAACAAGTTGCAGTGGGGGAGGTCTAGGCTGGATATTAGGAAATATTATTTCACTAGAAGGGTGGTGAAGCACTGGAATGGATTACCTAGGGAGGTGGTGGAATCTCCATCCTTAGAGGTTTTAAGGCCTGGCTTGACAAAGCCCTGGCTGGGATGATTTAGTGAGTGTTGGTCCTGCTTTGAGCAGGGGTTGGACTAGATGACCTCCTGAGGTCTCTTCCAACCCTAATCTTCTATGATTCTATAACTCTTTCCAGTTCTCTTTTATTTTGTGATTTTTTTTCTTTCCACTTGTGTAATAATTTGCCAATCAAATCTGCTCCTGTTTAAGGCGATTTGGCTGCTGTTGCAGATGTTATAATTGGGACTGTCATTGACTGTTACCTAAGAGACAGAACTTAATTAGTTGATGGTAGTAAACGCTTTTGAACATGGAAATTGCTAAATAGAGGTTTGTTAATTATAATTATTGAACTAAAATATGACCTTAGAAGTGGCAAAGTCAGAGTGACTCATAACTCAGGCATGGGGGAAGTTGTGATCTCCCTCCCTAAGAGATTTGCCCTAGTCATTTAAGATGGGTTACAGCTTGAGTGTTCCCTTTAACACAACTCCATCACTCTTGTTATTGTGGCAAGTGCACAAGTTAGCAAGTTTGGGAGCATGAGGCAGGCCTCAACTGGGCTTCCCTCAGAGTTGCTTATTAAACCTGTCTCTAGGGTGAATGCAGGCTAGCACTGTGGCACAATGGTCTAGGGCTGAGTCTTTCAATGCCTTCCCACAATCCTCTGGGACCTCCCTGCCCCATGTCTTTTTCTTGCCATCTATCTATTCCCTGTGTACTGACCAGAAGTCACTACCACTACGAATAGGCCTGCTCAGTGATTTGTTTCCCCAGCTGCTCATGGCTCCCAGTAGCAGCAACTGTGCTCATCTCTGGTTCAGAGCTCCAATGTTCAAGAATGCACACAGCCAAGTCATTGTCTCAGCCTGCTGCCTGCCATTCAGAGGCCAGTACAGGAGGATTCACCTACCATTAGAAACAGCAGCCACTGTCTCCACTTCTCCAGCTTTGCATCCAGCTCACACACTCTGCTCGAGAAGAGTCAAATGGTGGCCACTGCCAAAATACCCACCACAGCCTTTTGTGCCCTGCTTTGTCTTCCTCTCCCCACAATGAGTTGCACTAATGCCAACATCAGGTACGAGTCATTGCTCTGAGTAGGCTCCATGCCTCACTGCCAGTTGGAAGGAAGGTTGCAGGCAGAAATCAGGAGTGGGCTACCTGGAACAGGTTTGTGTGAGTTGCCTGCTTGACCGTGTGCACCATGGGATGTGTCCCCAGAAGTCTTGGCACCACCCACGACTGAGTAGGCCACTGTGTGGATGTAGGTCATTACAGAAAACCCCTCCCACCACTTGACTCTTCCCCTGAAGGAGAGTGACCACCCTACAGAGTAAGTTATCCCAGGGTAACAATTTGAATTTGAAACATTTTCGTGCATTCTATAGTGTGGGGACAGCCTAACAGTGACAGAGATGCTAGCAAGGACTATTTGGGGTACAAGGAGAATTAAACAATTTAAAAAGTAGTAAGAAGAGTACAGGCCCCAAATGGAACAACGTATTCACACACCGCTGGATTCTGGTTACATTTAAAACATAGTCTAGAGCATATTTGAACTTTTTGGATTGGGCCTCTCGCATTTTAATGATCTATCGTTTAAGGTGGTAGTTCATTTTTAAAATATATCTTTCAGTGTTTGTACGGGGTCTCCTGAGGTGCTTGGCAAAAGATAGGGGTCACCTAATGAGCAAACTTAGTTTTATTTTGCATGGTGCAGCTCTCAGAAAGTCCTTATTTTTACTTTGATTTTTTTTCATGGTGAAGGCCCAGATTTTTGTGAGAGATTGCCAGAATAGTAAGGACAAAGGTCTTCATCACCTTCAGATAATTGAAACAACTCTATGGTAAGCATCAGATCTCATAAACCCAAGTCTGAAGATAATAAATGTGGGTTTGCTTAAGTGTTCAGTGTTGGCCTAAGTTTGCTCTCATTTAAGTCAGCTGTAAAACTCCCATTGACTTCAATAGGAGCAGAACAGGGCAACTCTTCTGGACATGTTGCTCACACTCAGGTCCTGCCAGGTCTTTTTGCAGTCGACAAGCAGCATCTGCAGTCACACTTGCAAAACTAAATTTACAAGGCATGTAAGCCCTCATGCTTCAAGGCAGAACCTGATCACCAGCAGGTGACAGCAAGAAACTTTCCCTCTTGTGTAATGCACAATTAGGTGCATTATGGGTGTTTTATGCCTTCCTTTCCGCAGCATCTGGCATTGGTCACTGTCGGAGACAGGATACTGGACTAGATGAAATATTGGTCTGTTCCAGTGTTGCAATTCCTATGTTCCTGTCTCCCTGGTGGGCTAACATCCTGTGATATCCTTCCAGCTGGTAATATGCCCAGGACAAAGTTTTAGCACCATCAGCCTCCCGAGCTGCCTGCGGCCTCAACGCAGTATTACCAAAATACAGCTTTTTGAATGCAACAAGTGTTTGGGAATGTGCTGTGTCTCTCTGTGAGGGTGCCAGAGTGTACGAGAAATGGGGAGGGGATTTTTCAGAACTTTGCAAGCATGGATCCCACCCCCATGCTTCTCAGGGAAACACAAATGAACATTGAAACCATGCAGAACATGTTTACATTAACCATCCAAATTTAAATTAACTTCAGAAAAACTCTAGGGGTTCATGTCCCTTGGTACAAATACAGCTGTTGTTATCCCTTAACCCACCACCCAGTAGACGTCGTGCAAGAAAAAGCTAGAGACAGAAGCCAATCACAATAGGAATCAGAGTAAAACTTGTCCCTA
Organism: Gopherus flavomarginatus; assembly: GCF_025201925.1. Taxonomy (NCBI): domain Eukaryota; kingdom Metazoa; phylum Chordata; order Testudines; family Testudinidae; genus Gopherus; species Gopherus flavomarginatus. The sequence goes on from NC_066617.1 coordinate 136,522,535, forward strand.
GGGTTGTTTGATTTCATTTTTAATCAGATGGCTTCAATTTCTCAGGTTAGTTTCAGAGACTGCCCCTTCTCTCTCCACTCACACCAGACACACAAAGAGTTTCAGGCCATTCATTCATGGCGCAGGTTCCCTACAGTTTGCAGCAAGAATGTTTACTCCTAGTTCCGGTTAGCTGCCAGTCAGAACATTAGCCAATTGCTGGCTATGTCCTTATAGGGACGTTATGTGTTTTGCAAGCTAAAATGAGCATATACATTCAGTCAGGCAAGTCAGCAAACTCCCGATCATATTTACACCTGGCAGCATTTGCGAACGTTCTGGTAGGACAAATGAAGTCTTGGGGCTCTGGTCCTTATCCCAAAGAGCTGTGGGTTGGTGGGAAGGGGGAAAGCAGAGTTTCTTGAATATTTAGCATTTGTTAAGCACAAGCACTTTAGTGTGGTGGGTGTGTTAATAAGAAAAATGATGATGGCAGTTTTATTAGTGCATATATGCCCTGGAAATAGCTTATAGATTCGTTCACTGACTTCTTTGAGATTCTCTCCTGATTTATGAGGGTAAAGTAAAATATGTATCATTTGGCAATGCGATGACTATGTGTGGGGCTGTGATAACAGTCTAAAAATATTTCAAGGGTGTATGCACTGAGATGAAGGGGGATTGTTTAGTGAAGCACAAGGGTGAATAACAAAGAGATACAGGAGGAGATTTAGAAAAAGAAAATGTAGCCTGTCAGGAAAAATGTCACACTGGTAGATCTATTAGGCTGGTCCCCTAAGGGAAATAGTGGGAGTGAGATATTTAAAAATAGATGGGGGCAAAGAACTAGAAAATGTGCAATCAGAAACAATCCTGCACTGGTCATGGTTCAGCTGTATTATTTTCTTCTCTTTCTAATTCTCTTCCCCCAATCTATTTCTCTTCTCTAATCCCTGATATCTGTAGGAATTGCCATACTTGATCAGACATGCGGTCTATCTAGCCCAGTATCTCTCTCCCCCTTTGCCCTGTCTGTCTTCTTGTTCTCTGTGCTCCTTCTAGCCCTTTCTCTCCCTGCTACTTGTTGCTCCATGGTTATTCCCTTTCTACACTGTCCCGTTCCCTTGGTTCACTCTTCCCCTCCAATTCTTTTGAGCTTTACCAGTTTCCTGTTGTGTAGCATTGCTGGGTTCCTGAGTGATAGCACCATTAACAGTAGTACTTTACTTTAGGATGTATGGTGAAAAATGGTCTTTGCAAAAGAGGGTAAGTGTCATTATCCCTATTTTGACATGTGGGGAAACTGAGGCACAGAGCAGCAAAGGGATTTGCCTAAAATCACACAAGCAGGTCAATGGCAGAGCAAGGGGATGAAATTACTCAGTTCATCTGAGTCCCAGGCCAATGCCTCCTCCACTGGACTAGGCTGCTTGTACTACTGTGACCCATCTGAGTTGCACCTCAGTCCTGAAGCACATGGGAAGAGTGAGGAGTGTGTTATGCTGAGAGAACTCCCCATGTATTGGACAGAGGAAGGGAAGAGTATTATGTTTCAGGCCATTAAAAGGTAGTAGTTAGGGACTTGGGGAAATGACAGGTGGGGGGAACCTGTAGATCTTTCCTCATTCCTCCCATACCCCCCATAATAAATGCATACGCTGTTGTTATCATTTCTTTTAACAAATAAACAAGGCAGCTGCAGCCTTATTTACCAAGTAAGGAAATCTGTATAAAACATTCCCCAGATTTGAAGTAATCATGTTTTTCAAGAGACTATATTTAAAAAAAAAAATTGGCACATAGTGTCTTCTCCTAAGTCCAGGAAGGCACACACATTTATTTCCCAGTAGCAGCACACTACGTACTGACTGTAACTAGGTGAGAATACTAAACAGACCCAGTTTCCCTACTGGCTTCTAAAAAACAGGGATAAATTCCTCTGCAGAGAAAAGACAGATGGCGTGGGCATTGCTAAAAACCTGGCTTCCCTGTGTCAGAAAACTATGCAAATCCAAAGGCTCAGAGCATGGACAATTGTTAATGAATTATTAGTATTATTGAGATGTTGTCATTCTTTGCTAGTAGTACAGAGGGTTGGCAGAAATCTTATCCATTTTGGGAAGTACAGTATTTCTACGAAGGTAGCAACCTATCCTCCTTCTGATGAATAATGCACTGTTTCCCCTGCCGGCTGGGGGAGTTAGGACATTGTTGTTGTTGGTGGGGATACGGATGAATGAGCTGAGAGTGGTGGATGGTGATTGAGAGCTAGCCTATTGCACAGGGGTAATTCATAAAGAGAGTTACACAGTCTCTGCAAGGTAAGAATAGACTGTGTTGTCTACAGAAAAATCAAAAGCTTCCACTCGGGGTTTGGAATTCAAACCATTGCAAAGAAGCATCTAACAACAATGAAGAATAGCAATGGTTCTCATTTTATTTCACTAACAGAACATCTGGATGGCACCTTGAAGGGCACAGGATGCCAGTGAGCTTTATAGATAGACGGGGCCTGATTCTGCACTGCTTTGCACCTTGTAGTGTCATTCACCCCCATACAAAGCGAGCGGAAAGACCTTGCTGATTTTTCTCTGATGAAGAGCAATTGACATGTTCCACTCCAACTACCAAATGAGAATACTCTGAAGTCCAGCCAGTACTAAGTCCCAATCCTCCATTCTCTCAGAAGAATTGCTCAGGATACAACAGAAGGGAGGGGGCAAAGGTGGATTTAAGCCACATTTGTGTCCCCTGATCCAGCGGCCATTCGATCCGAGGCCTGTCTCCTTGCCCAAAGTAGAGCAGCTGGAGATTGCTGTAACTTGTGCAATCAATGGCAGCCAGGGATCAGAGGAGTACAGGGATGCCCCGACCATGACCCTTTTCCCCAGCCATGACCTCTGAGCCAGCCACAGGAAGGATGGTAGATAGGACCTGTCATGGTGGCTCTGTACCCAATATGTTTTCCCCTACCCTCCTAAGCTGGGAGAGTGGAATCTTGCCCATAGAGTTTCACAGGCATTTTGTAGTGGTGTGAGCAAGTTACTCACAAGGTACAGGGCAATGGAGAATCAGGCCCAGCGCACAGAGGTGAAACGTGTCTTTGATGATTCAGAGGAATAGCAAAAATTGGCTGTCCAGTGGAGTTGGATCTTTAATTAAAAGGATGAATGAAAGGCTTTAAAGTGGATGAGATGCTTTAAAGCGATTGGTGTGTACGTATAATCACTTGCCTCTTGTTGCAGGTTTCATGTATATTATAGGCTGGGTTGGTAGCACCACCTATTATTAAAGTTGCCTGACACTTCCGATTATAAAACCATATTTTCGGTTGCTTGTAACTTTGCCTATCTACCGCCACTGAAACTGAACTTTTCTGTGCCATGTGTCTATCTTAGGCTGAATTACTCTGGAAATTCTCAGCTGAAATGATTGCCATTTCCAAGAATGAAGCTGGGAAAAATACATAGCATGTGTCCATGTTAAAAAAGTCCTGCTAACATTTTTCTCTGAAAAGCTCTAATGCTTTCATGCTTTGGATCAAGGACTTGAAATTTGGTAGGGAGGTGGCATTCTTTTAGGGAGGTACCATCTGCCATCATTATGAAAACCTGCCCAAATCTGGCCAAGTTATAAGCCTTTGGAAAATTGCAGTTCACACATGCTCAGTAGAGACTTGCTGTTGCCTATTGACAAAAATCATGAAAGGTTCCAACCACACTGGGCATGCTCCAGCCCAAGACAGGCAGAACTTTCCCTGTGATTGTAGCCCTGGGCTTCTTCAGGCCATGCTACGTCCAGGCCCCTGAACTGAGTGCGGGGAGCCTGTCTCTCCTGTGCGCTCAATAAGCTCCCTGCTGGGCTCAGCCAGTCTGGAGGAGAAGGAAGCTGTCTGATTCAACTGCAAAGGGGACAATAGCTGGACCCATTAGGAACAGGGGAGAGTAGATTGGGATAAGGATCCTGGGAATGAGAGGGGAGCAGAAACTGAGACTGGATGCAAGGTCAGCCTTAAATACATTTGTGACAGAGTGCTGAGAGATGGAATCTGAGCCAGCACTCTGGTCACTATTAGCACCAGTTAGGTTCCCCTGGAGAAGGCCTAATTGGTCAAGGGTGGGCCTGATTACTAGGCCAGACTGGGGTTAGGAAATGAATGAGCTCATTAGCCCATCAACAGATGAGTGATTTAAAAAGAGCATGGGAAGAAAGTGCTTGTGGCGAGTGTGTGTGCACAAGACTAATCATACATGCATGTGAGAGAGCTTAAGAAGGCTAGGAGAGCTGACAAGGGGAGTTCTCTAACACAGACACATCGCCACACAGCACCCCCCTCCTACACACACAGACACACACACACACACAGGAGGAGGGGCTGGAAAGCTGGAAAACAGGGTAAAGATATGGATGTATTGATATGTATTGGGGAAGGGACTGTGGCACTGTAAATGAAGTACATGCTGGTGTTTATAAGCAAGAAGGTCTCAGAGTGGTCTGCGTCTGTGGAACATTTGTCCCAAAAGAAATGACCCCTACTCTCTGTAAATCATCTCTGTTTTCTGAGGTCTTCATTTGAGAAGTCTTACACAGCGGTTGTTCTGTAGGGTGAGTTTAGGGGCCTGTTTACATTAGGGATTTTTGCACTGGAGCAATGGAAAGTTGCAATTTGCAATCCAGCAACATTATTGCAACCCCCTCCCCAGTGTAGATGTGCTGCGCTAGTGCAAGCCCTGCTTTACACCAGTGCGGCACGACTGTGGTGGAGGTCTGCTGCAGTGTAGCTAGATTAGTGTGGATACTGGGGCAGCCATGAATTTATATCCACGGTAATGCAGAGAAGGCCTAGGGCTTTGTAGGACCAATAGAAAAGCAATTTCCAAAGCCTAGGGCCTTCCTGAGAGCATTCTGCTTCCAGCTCTCTGAAAATCTTCTTCTTAGCATATATGCAATGTGCCTCAAGTGGCACGTGACCAGGATACATCACCAAATCTGATCTGCTGGTTGGATCATTAGCATCCCCGGCCTGGGCCGGGTACTGATGAGGAATGCGACATGGACGCTGGTCCCTGCCCCCCTGCCAATCAAATCTATGGACTGTTATCAAAAGAACTCCAGCTGATTCCAGCTGTCACTATGTATGTTAAAAAACAACAACAGGGAACATGTGCAAACACGTTTGCAATCGCGATGCAATGGAATTACAATGATTGTACCTATCAATGGATGTTTGCAAAGGCTTGCTTTACTCATGTGCCCAATTGTTCAAACTGCAGCCTTTCCAGTCAATGGGACGTACTGGGAAGGAGACTGACCGAGCAGTGATAGTGCCAGATAAATTATCTGAGAGGCTTTCCCTGACATTTACTAACTAAACACTCTTTATTATCATAAGTGTGAACCTAATATTCCTTTGATAGTTTTGGAAATTGTATTGTGATTTCTTCCTTTAACTGGTTTTTTACAAGCTTACATGTGTGTTAGTCCTGAGATGATATTTTGTAATGTAAAGCAAATGCTGAAGGTTATCTGCAGCTCGCAGGATTCATGCAGATTAAACGGGGAAAGGAAGAAGCAAGATACATTTTTTTCACAAGTTCAGCTTCTAATGCTGGAGGCTTCTTTCCAGTCAAGACAAGGCTATGTCAGGGTTACTTATCTCAGGGATCTTAAACACAGTATGTTTCAATAGCCTGTGGGCAAGAGACCTCACCCGCTCAGTGCTGTGCTTAACTCAGGGCTGGATCTGCTGACTTTCTTGGAGACTGCTGCTTCATTCCTATCCTTTACAGCATCAAAACATTGGCACCTGGGCCACTTGCTCCCTCCCTGCCTTTGTGTAGGCACTTTCAGTTACTGTTATGCCTCACTTTTGTACAATGTGACCACTTCAACATGTGGCGTTGTTTTCTTAATTCTTCCCGTTGCTGTCCTGGAAACATTTCCTTTGTCATCTAGGGAAAACCCTCTGTAGTCACATTCTCATGGGGAATTTTCTGGGACAGATTTTCAGAAGTGGGCTCTGATTTCAGACTTTTGCAGTGATGAGCAACTGGGCCTGGAAGCCCTGATGTTCCAAAAGTCTCTTGGGCTTCTGATTTTGTGTCTGCACATAATTTCATAAGAATGGCCATACTGGGTCAGATCAAAGGTCCATCTAGCCCAATGTCCTGTCTGCTAACAATGGCCAGTGCCAGGTGCTCCAAAGGGAATGAACAGAACAGGTAATCATCAAGTGATCCATCCCCTGTCGCTCATTCTCAGCTTATTCCAAGCAGACTGTGTATGTAACACTTCAAAATGCAGATTCCATCCTTTGAAAATACAGGATTATTTATGATCTCAGTCAGGATAAACATACAGCACACACATTCCATGTGTTACAGGTAAGGCTTACTTTGTTGTAACATTTTTATTTGGTTTCAACATGAAAAAATCCTTTACTACCTAGGGACCAAGACATTTGGTGTCACCAGTTGGATTTTTAGATCATAAACTTATCGTGTAATGACTGAGATATGCCTATACTTCAAATTAACAATTTAAATATGACAGATCTCTTATGTAATTAATCCTGGTATATATATTGTTGGACCTAAATTCAGTGGCACTAAGGCCATGGCTACACTTACAGTTCTGCAGCGCTGGTAGTTACAGCTGTGTTCGTACAGCTGTGTAGGGCCAGCGCTGCAGTGTGGCCCCACTGACAGCTACCAGCGCTGCAGTGTGGCCACATTTGCAGCACTTGCAGCGCTGTTGGGAGTGGTGCATTGTGGGCAGCTATCCCACAGAGCACCTCGTCCCATTTTGGCGCTGTGGCTTGTGGGAAGGGGAAGAAAGTGTGCGGGTCTTTCCGCTTCCTGTTCCAACGCCCCGTGGTGCTTTGCTACACATTCCGAGCAGTTTGGCGGCATTGTGAGTCTGCAGCGCGATTTCTGAGATTTCTGTTACAAACGGAGCCTGAGCTGCTGAGGACCTTGCTGATGAATGTTGCCAGCACATCACGCATGGCAGTGGAGCTATTCCTTCAGCTGCAAAGTGACAGTGAGGAGTCAGACGATGATATTGAAACGCCTGACGCTCAAGACACTCAATTGCTTGTGGCAGTAACAGACGTGCTCAGCACCGTGGAACGGCACCTTTGGGCTCGGGAAACCAGCACTGAGTGGTGGGATCACATCGTCCTGCAAGTCTGGGATGACCAGCAGTGGCTGCAGATCTTTCGGATGAGAAAAGCCACTTTCATGGGACTGTGTGCTGAGCTCGCCCCTACCCTGCGGCACAGGGACACGAGATTGAGAGCTGCCCTGCCAGTGGAGAAGCGGGTGGCTATTGCAATCTGGAAGCTGGCAACTCCAGACAGCTACCGATCGGTGGCGAACCAGTTTGGAGTGGAAAAGTCCACCGTTGGAATGGTGCTGATGCAAGTTTGCACAGCCATTAATCGCACCCTGCTCAGAAGAACTGTGACTCTGGGGAACGTGCAGGACATTGTGGATGGCTTTGCACAAATGGGTTTCCCTAACTATGGAGGGGCGATAGATGGGGATGCATATTCCTATTCTGTCACCACCCCACCTGGCATCAGAGCACGTTAATCGCAAGGGATATTTCTCCGTGGTTCTGCAAGCGCTTGTGGATCACCGTGGGCGTTTCACTGACATTTACTCAGGATGGCCTGGAAAGGTGCATGATGCCCGCATCTTTCGGAACAGTGCCCTGTTCAGGAAGCTGAGGGCCGGGACTTTTTTCCCAGACCGCAAGATCACAGTAGGGGATGTCGAAATGCCCACTGTGATCCTTGGAGACCCCGCTTACCCCTTAATGCCTTGGCTCATGAAACCATATGCAGGGAAGCTTGACAGGAGCAAGGACCGGTTCAACTACAGGCTGAGCCGGTGCAGAATGACTGTGGAGTGTGCTTTTGGCCGTTTGAAAGCCCGCTGGAGGTGTCTTTATGGGAAGCTAGATTTGGGGGAAAGCAGCATCTCCGCTGTTATATCCGCATGCTGTACCCTCCATAATATTTGTGAAGGGAAGGGTGAAAGATTCAGTGAGGAATGGACCTCCGAGGTTCGACGCCTAGAGGCTGAATTTGCACAGCCAGAGAGCAGGGCTACTAGAGAGGCCCAGGAAAGGGCTTCAAGGATTAGGGATGCCTTAAGGGAGCAATTTGATGCTGAGAGCCAACAGTAATGTTTGGTGCCTTTGGTGTTCATTTCTACCTTGGGGTACAGTATTTACCACTTTCTGCAATAATAAAAAGTATTGTAAAAACCATAAAATCCTTTATTCAAAGTACAGAACATAAAAGGCCAGGGGGGGTTAGGGTGGTGGACTATACATTCAGAGGTTTGAATATGTCCTGTTTGGATTGCTGTTCAATGTCTGCTGCGCTTCAGGATTACTATGCTGCAGAGTAATGGGGGTGGAGTGCACAGGGAAAGGATTGTAGTTATCAGGGCTGGTAGGTGATTGTACAGGTGTTGGGGGCAGCTGGGGGTAATAAGAAACTGGCTGCCGGAGAAAGGTGTTTTGTGCAAATACTGGGGAACAAGAAAGAGAGCTTTGGGAGGGTTGTGGGTTACCACGGTACAGATCTGCCTGCATGGCTACGAGAGACTCGAAAGAGTCAGTTTGGCAGGAGGCTTATCATGTGCTTTGAGGTTTTTTTAGTAGCCAATTCCTTTCTCCTGCTTTGTGTTTGCCTTCACTCATACATTTTCTCTCTCCATTCCTGCATCTTCCTACTTTCTCTGTTGTAGTGAATCATAACTGCTTTGATCAATTCTTCTTTTGATTTTCGCGGATTTTTTTCTCAAGTTCTGCAACCGACGTGAGGCCGGTGATCCGGCTGCATTAGTCACTAAAAAAAACATAGAAACATGTAATACACAGAGGCTACATTGTTTATTATCACACAGTGAAGGAGTTTGTAGACTTTTTGTAGCATCATTCCCACATACCTAACATAACACAGAGAGGCCAGGGAAGCGAAGGCATGGCAAGCAATGGGGTGAGTGTTTCTGCCCCGACTTCACTTGGGAGGGGGAACTGACTGATGGCTCACTGGGGTTTATCTGCACTGGGTAGAGGAGGTAGCTGGTGGCCTGCACAGGGGACAGTAGGGGACATGAAGCTGGCGAGCTGCTGGTGGGGGGGGAGGTCCGCGGAACTGCCGGCCTGCTGGGGGGGCAGGGCGGAACGCACCATGGTGCTGGCTACCTGCTGGCAGGGGAGACTGGAATGCACCGCGGTGCTGGCTACCTGCTGGCAGGGGGTGGGGGAGACCGGAACGCACCGCGGTGCTGGCTACCTGCTGGCAGGGGGTGGGGGAGACTGGAACGCACCGCGGTGCTCGTGACCTGCTGGCGGGGTGGGGGGCGCGAACCTGGCGCCCTGCACTGAAGTATCCCTAAATTCTCAACAGGGTTTCCTACTGCCAGATATATCACTGCTGCATGTTACCTGGGAAGAGAGGGAGGGTCTTCTACAGCAATGTGGATTCCGCCCTGGCCCCTATGCAGCTTGCCTGTGTGCAGCCCTGGTCCCCCCACCCCTCGCTGCACAGTGGATCGGACGAGTTAGCCTGACTGGGACAAGGACCAAGGTGGCTCTCCCTATAAACTTGCGAAAGCACATTGCCCACGCTCTGGCTGCAACTTTTCAAGAGATTACCGAGGCCGATTACAGAGACATGATAGAGCAAATCAATGGGCTATTCCATGTTTAGGCATGCATACAGGCAGCCATAACCCAAACCGTCCTCTCCCAAAACATAAAATCTGCTTACCCCGAGCACGATCCTCTGCTTCTTCTTCACCAGCAACTTCCCGCTGCTGCGACTGGCTATCCTCCTCCTGGCTTGAGAAGAGCTCCTGGCTGCATGCCTCCTGGGACTCTGGGGTGTCTCCCTCCACCCCAGTAGCCTCACTCTCGGCTTCCTCTACACCCTCCCCCACTTCTCCCTGCTCTGAACTCTCCATCGTGCTCCTAGGATTGGCAGTGGGGTCACAACCAAGTATGGCATCCAGCTCCTTGTAAAAACGGCAGGTCGTGGGGGCAGCTCCTGAGCGGCGATTTCCCTCACGGGCTTTGCAGTAAGCACTGCGCAGCTCCTTAATTTTTACCCTGCACTGCAATGCGTCCCGTTCATGGCCCCTTATCAGCAAGGACTGTGATATCTGCCCATAGGTATCATAATTTCTCTGGCTGGAGCGCAGCTGTGCTTGCACAGCTTCCTCACCCCAAACACTGATGAGGTCCTGCAGCTCAGAACTGTTCCATGCTGGGGCTCGTTTGGGGCGTGGAGGCATGGTCACTGATTGATTGATTGATTGATTGCACTCCACACCTGGCTGAGCAAACAGGAAGGGGATTTTTAAAATTCCCGGGGCATTTAAAGGTGGGGTCAGCTGAGCCCAGGGCAGTGGAGTGTGCAGGATTACCAGAGAGGCTTAAAAGGTATGCTGGGATACCTCCTTATACCCCGGAGGTCAATAAAAGGGCTGGTGGGGTCCACACTTGCTGACCAGCGCTGGATCACCAGCGCTGGAATCGCTACCCCCGAGGCACGACCGGGTGTACAGCCAGCGCTGCAACCAGGGAGTTGCAGCACTGGCCGTGCTTTGCAAGTGTGGCCACATCCTAAGTTGCAGCGATGTAACCCCCTCACCAGCGCTGCAACTCTCCAGTGTAGCCATGGCCTCAATATTGTAGTAACTGGTACTCTGGATGCACAACCTCAGAGGGACTATCCAAATTGATCTGTGGGTTCCTACACTAGAAACTTGAGGTCCCAAGCAGATCATATGTGAATATTTTCCATTCTTTTCTCATCCTGGTAGGTCAATGACTGTTAGTGTTTGCCTGTCCCCATACTGGTATTGATTCCTTTGACCCAGCTTCATGTGACATCTCAGCACTTCCATCAGAATCAGCAGCAGTGTGGGAATCATTTGTAATAGTGAGACAATAAGCCACAGCTTCTGAGTTTAGTGAGCTGGTTATTATAAGTTGGTTGCTCTTCAGATGTTGTTCCCCAGTGTTAACAGGCACAGTTTTTATTCTGACCTTGAAGATTAAGGAACTGAATCTGTATGTTATCTTCTGAACTATCAGAACAATTCTGTTCCTGGAAAAATTGGCTGTGATGCTGACAGACCAAGTTCCAGATCTGGCCAAGGCCTAAGCATCAGCTGGGAACTGATAAACTCACAGCTGGAAGCCAGGTCAATTGACCTGTGTATTAGTAGAAATCAAAATGATTGTTAAATACGTAAGAATGTACAGTAGGATCTCAATTATGAACACCAGAGATGCAAACTGACCAGTCAACCACAAACCTCATTTGGAACCAGAAGTACACAATCGGGCAGCTGCAGAGACAAAAACAAAACAAAAAAAAAAGTACAGTACAGTGCTGTGTTAAACATAAATTACTAAAAAAAAAGTTTTAAGTTTTTTTTTAACAAGGTAAGGAAACTTTCTGTGCCTGTTTCATTTAAATTAAGGTGGCTAAAAGTAGCATTTTTCTTCTGCATAGTAAAGTTTCAAAGCTGTATTAAGTCAATGTTCAGTTGTAAATGTTAGAAAGAACAACCATAACATTTTGTTCAGAGTTATGAACAACTCCATTCCCAAGGTGTTCGTAATTCTGAGGTTCTACTGTATCTGGTGTTTAAACTTCATGAAAATGAATGGGACGCTGCATGTATTGTTTTCACTTATCTCTATCCTGTTAGAATGTAATAGGAAACCTTTACATTGTATAACTCCCATGTAACTAAATAACACATCAAACAAGAACATAAGAACGGCTGTACTGGGTCAGACCAAAGGTCCATCTAGCCCAGTATACTTTCTACCGACAGTGGCCAATGCCAGAGGCCCCAGAGGGAGTGAACCTAACAGGTAATGATCAAGTGATCTCTCTCCTGCCATCCATCTCCACCCTCTGACAAACAGAGGTTAGGGACACCATTCCTTACCCATCCTGGCTAACAGCCATTAATGGACTTAACCTCCATGAATTTATCCAGTTCTCTTTTAAACGTTGTTATAGTCCTAGCCTTCACAACAAGAAGGAAGCCTTGTGTAATGCAGGTGAAGAACTTTAACAGGAACATGCTAATTCCTGTGCATTTTAAAGCAAGTGGTCATTGTATGTGATGATAGGAGATCAAAGACTCTAAATGCATTCCTCTCTCTGTTACCAAAGAAAGAGCCCATGTGGGTAGCTGAACTGTCAGCTTGTTTTCTGGAAGAAGAAACTATAAATATGGACACAAGGAAAAGCTCATCATCTCTGGACAGTCTGGATTTTAGGAGAGCAAAATAACTGAACGAGAAGATGGAGTTCCTCAGAGTTATTCTGGGTAGCCCTAAAAGACTTTGGGAAACTGGCAGATTATTACATCTCTGCTACCTTTCGAAATTACAGACTGTGACTCACATGCACATATATTTTTACCTGCTCTAACCTCTCAGTATCTCTCATGTCTTTTTCTTAGCTAATAAACCTTTAGTTAGTCCACCACAGAACTGGCTAACAGCATTGTCTTTGCTGTGAGCTGTAGGATGCAAATTGGTCTGGGTGAGTGACTGGTCTTGTGGGACTGGGAGCAATCTGAATATTTAGTGATTTTTTTTTTTTTGGTGTAAGTGACCATTTATCACATAGTCCAGCTTGCCTGGGTGGCAAGATAGTCAGGAGTGTCTAAGGGGACCATCTGTGACTCCATTATAAGACTACTGTAGTAATTTGGGAGTTCATATTTGGTACTAGGTTGGTGAAATCTAATTATAAAACTTACATCAGTTTGGGGTGCTTTGGACAGTCTGCCCTCAGGTAGGCATTCTTCCCTGCTGATGTATTGGAACCACTTTGGACAGTGGATGATCCCCTATTCTTTTGGTAACAATGTGAATCAGCTGTTCTGAACAGGCTTTTAATTTTGCAGGTTGCCCATGCCCTGATAAATTTGGGACAAGTACCCAATCTCCTGGGCAGAGAGCGGCACTGTGAGCTGTGTAACCCTTCTTTCTGGGGAGCTGACTTTCTGGAGTTTTCATTGACTAAATTAAAAGCTTCTCTCACCCATGCTTCCACTTCTGCACATAATTACTATAGTCCTCTGCTAATTCCTGGATTCCCTGTTAAACCAAATATGAGGTCAATTGGCAAGCAAAGGGCTCTCCCATTCGACAGGTAACACAGAGAAAATGCTGTTTCATTACATTATAAGTATACATACAAGAGCTTGTTTAAGAACTCTTTCCAGTTAGATTTCTGATCTTCAGGGAGAGCTCTCAACATTCCTAGTAATGTTCTATTACATTGTTCAACTTGGGTTTGTTCTTGACCTTGCAATAGGGTGGCCAGACAGCCACCGAATCCACAGGTCCGGGGACGTTCCACAGGCAAGCCGCCAAAGGCAGCCTGCCTGCCGTGCTTGGGGTGGCAAAATACCTAGAGCCACCCCCTTAGGTCCAGCAATGGAGACATGCCTTGATCTTCCACCCTAGCAACATCCTCGCTGTCTTAAGTGCTGATTAATATACCTACTTAAAGCTAACTGGTCTTTTCTTTAACTCTGCTTTGACTCTTTCCTGAAACGTTTAAATAATCACAAATAATAAGGAGATCATCACCCTGTAGCTGTAAAACTGCCCTTCTAGCTGGATGTGTAGATTTTCCAGCCTACCATCAGGCATCTGGGTTTGCTGTGCTCAGCGTAGCAACACTCTCAGTTGCAGCAGCTAGCTGTATTGCTTTGTAAGGCCTGCTCTTTGGAAGGTTTGTTTTCCACCTTCAGAGATTAGCAGCTAACAACCCCTCCAGGCTGGCTTATCAAATGTAGCACACTTCAAAACATGGATTCTGTCCTTCAAAAACACAGGATTCTTTATTATCTCAGTTAGTGTAAATGTACTGCACACACCCATAGTACAGAGCAGAAACTGAGGGATTTGTGCAAAAACAGAGCTCCAAACAAATTGTCCACCCCCATACCACAGCAACCCCAGACAACAGAAGCTTAGAATGTGTAAAAGTTACCATCTCTGAGGAACAGAGTGGGGAGTTGTCCAAAAAGTTCAACCAGTGTGCACTCCCTTTTGTGCCATTTGACACTCCCTTTTGTGTATGTCTTACTTGGATTTAGCTCTTCAGTGGGAGCTCTGGTTGCTCAAGACCTCCCAGAGAAGGGTAACAAAGCTGATAAAGGGTATGGAACAGATTCCATACCAGGAGAGACTAAAAAGATGAGGGCTGTTCAGCTTAGAAAAGAGATGACTAAGGAGGGGAGGATATGATAGAGATCTATAAAATCATAAATGGTGTGGGAAAAGTGCATAGAGAAGTATTATTTACCCTTTCATGCAATACAAAAAACAGAGGTCACCCAAGGAAATTAACAGACAGTGAGTTTAACACAAACAAAAGGAAGTACTTTTTCCTGTAACACACATCTAACCTGTGGAACTCATTGGCAGGGGATGGTGTGATGGCCAGACGTATAATTGGTTTAAAAAAAAAGAAGTGAATAAGTTCACAGAGGACGGGTCCATCAGTGGCTATTAGCCAAGATGGTCAAGGATGCAAATCCATGCTTGGAGAGACCCTGAACTACTGGCTACCAAAAAAAGCTCTGTGTAAACTCAAAAGCTTGTCTCTCTCGCCAACAGAAGTTGGTCCAATAAAAGATATTACATCACCCACCCTGGCTGTCTAATATCCTGGTACCAACACAGCTACAACACTGCATAGAATCTGGGAGTGAAAGACAGGGGTGGATCGCTCCATAATTGCCCCATTGTGTAAACTACTCCTGAAGCTCTCATATGGGCCACTGTTGGAGATGGGATATTGGGCAAGATGGACCAGGGTTTAACCTAAGGTGGCAGCTCTTACGTTCTTATGTATGTTCTGTGATCGACCCAGGCCAGCTGGGTACAACAAACTAGTAGAAGGCAGATATACTGGCCCCTGGATTAGCAGTTTTCTGTTCCCTGACTGACTAGAGCAGGGGCTGCTCCAGGCTAATGAGAACACCTGACTCCAATTAACCTGCAAAGAGTCAGGTGAGGCCATTAAGTTAATGTGAACACCTGACTCTAATTAAGGCCCTTTTGATACTATAAAAGGGCTCACTCCAGTCAGGCTGGGAAGAGCGAGGGAGCCAGAGGAGAGGAAGTGTGGCTGAAGGGCTGGTTAATGAAGACACCCTCAAACCACCGTTAAGGAAGCCCTAAGGTAAAGGTGAAGAAGGGAGAAGCAGGAGAGCTGTGGGGAAGTGGCCCAGGGAAATGTAGCAACTCTGGCAGTGAAAGGTTGGCTGCTAACAGCTGCTACCATTAGGGTCCCTGGGCTGGAACCCGGAGTAGAGGGCAGGCCTAGGTTCCCCCCAACTCACCACTACAGGAACATTTCCTGGGAGGGGAAGTAAGCCTCTGTCAGGACAGGAGGCTAAACTGTTCTGAAATAAGCCCCCAGGAACAACAGAGACAAGGTTGGAGCTCTGCCACAGTTCAAAGAACTCTGAAAACTCAGGTCACTCATTTAGGTACCTAAAGGTGGATTTATTTTCCTAATTTCCAGCACCTAAGTTTGAAAAATGGCCTTATACCTTATTTCTCATACTAATCAGATACTAGTGCTTAGACATCTAGATCTATACATACAAAATTGTTTCTGCCTTTGTATTTAATCACAACGTGGGCACTGAATTGGAGGTCCGCTTGAGGCACTTGGCCCCGTTGCTCTTATCTTTCTCTCGGTAATCAACCAATCTTTTCCATGAGACTTGAAAAACTGAGATCTAGTCTGCTTTCTATGCATACTTGTGATCTTAAGAGCATCCCAAATTCAGAAGGCAAGGGGCTCACTGGTAGCAAGTAGTGAGTGTCCTCTGGCCTGATCAGTTCAGTGTATCCCAATTCACTGATGTCATAATCTGTATTTAAAAGATGTCATGTAAGGTATCATCAAAAAACCATTAGCACACTGATCATTAATATTCTGTGTTGTGTATATATGGTAAATACCCGATAGACTGCACAAATGTGAAAAATATCGGACTACAATATATTTGAACTGGAGAAGTCTGGGGAACAGATAAACAGGCTTTTTCCCAGACAAAGGAAAAGCCAATGCCTCCAGCCAGCTGTAATCACAGACAACTGGCAATCAGAGTCAAGTTGCCATTCATTGGCCTACTGGAGGCTGTAGGGACAGATCAAAAATTTGCATTGTAGAAAGCACCAGCCGGGAAGAAACCAGCATGGAATCTTATCCACCAAACTCCCTGGTGCCTCTGCTCACAGCCGGGGCAATAAATTTTAAGAAAGGTACATTTCAAAATTCACTGGACTGTAAAAGAGAGGGGTAAAGAACCTCAAATTCTTTCACCTAAGAAGACCTGCAGCACTTTGTACTTTGTGGGAGATCCTGACCAAGGGGTTGGGCAGCCATCTTGCTGAAAGGAAGTGGGGTAAGAATCTTGCCTTGAACCAAGACTACACTTTTGTTAAGTCTTAGTCACTAGCAAGCATTATTCCCTTTTATTTGCTTGCAACCGTTTATCCCTTACACATGAACTCACGTAAAACCTCTGTTTGTTTATAAACTTCTTTTACTTCTATTCTATATCAATCCACTGCTGTGTTTGACTTGAAGTGATTATTAACTCCGGTTAAAGCAACAAGCTGCTTGATTTTGTCTCTTTAAAGGAGCAACAGACCTTAGCATGCCTCTGAATGTTCCAGCAGAGGGCTGGACATTTCAGGGCAGATGGTTTGGGGGAAATTTGGGACTGCGGGGGTTTCTTGGAGTCACATGGCTAGTAGTAACTGATGTTGCACCCCACAATACTTTTTAGAAATATGCTTATGAGTGTAAATATGACATAACTAGGATGTTTTATGCTAGATATGCCATGTAACATATCTTTGCAAAGGTTATGTTCTTCTGCATGTATTCATCCTATTTGTATGCATGTATCATTTTTGTATTCAAAATTATGAATATTGGCTGCATACTTGTTTGATGTTAAGTAGCCTCAGTGAAGCGTTCGGTCAGCTTCTTGAGAAGACTACTCTCAGTAAGTGCCCAATCAAGAAACACTTAAGCTGACAATAGATCTTGATAGACACCAATCCACATCTGAGCTTTCATGGGAACGTCCTGTAAAAAACAGTCATGCATGGACATGTGACTCGCCCACATGACTCCAAAACTCCATATTGTAGCTGGTTTTACACAGGGGAATAGGGGGGTTTCCACCCACAAGAGAAAAACTACATAAACTCCTGGATATCCCTCCATGTTGTCTTCAGCTGGGTCAAGAGATAGTCTCTCCACCCCAAAAGATACCTGAAAAACTGGAACAAAGGACAGTAACAACAGGGGTGTGAGTGATTTCTGGACACAGACTAGAAGGAGGCTAATCTGTGAAAGAAGCTTACTGGAACATCTCTGAGAGTAAGATTTCATCTGTAATCACTTTCTCATTGTATTAGGCTTAGACTTGGTGTGTTTTATTTTATTTTGCTTGGTAATTCACTTTGTTCTGTCTGTTATTACTTGGAACCACTTAAATCCTACTCTTCGCATTTAATAAAATCACTTTTTACTTATTAATTAAACCAGAGCATGTATTAATACCTGGCGGTGGGGTGGGGGCAAACAGCTTTGCATATCTCTCTATCAGTGTTATAGAAAATGAACAATTTTATGAGTTTATCCTATATAAGATTTATACAGGGTAAAACGGATTTATTTGGGATTTGGACCCCATTGGGAGTTGGGTATTTGACTGTTTGGAGACAGGAGCACTTCTTAAGCTGTTTTCAGTTAAGCCTGCAGCTTTTGGGGGACGTGGTTCAGACCTGGGTCTGTGTCTGCAGTCCCAAGCTGCCAGGGAAAACAGGCATAAAGGTAGTCTCAGTACATCAGGTGGCAAGTCCTAAGGGGGTTTCTGTGATCCAACCCATCACAATAACCAAGGCTGATGAAGACTATGGTGTAACAAGCAGGCTGCTGCAGTCAGAATTACTGAACCAGGGATGCTTGCACATGAATTCTCAGTGCTTGCTTGTATGCTGCTGATGAACATCCAGACAGAACTACAGGAGCGGAGCATTTTAAGGCACTCAGGGTTACAGGACAAGTGGTGATGCAACCTCTCACTGGTCTGAACTGCACCCCAGAACGTGACAACTTTAAAGAGCCACTGATACTCTTCATGAGTCTAAAGGCTTGGGCTGGTGTCCCTGGCCAAATATTCCTTTCCTTCTAATGTTGTGCAGTATTCAGTGCTGCTCTCACCCCCAAAGCTGGTTGCATTCCAGTGGTGCTTGACCATGGGCCGAGATTTAACTAAGGGCATTAGGCACCCAATGTTAATTACATACGAGTGGAATCTGGCTGCCTTGTGCACTTATGCATCCTTGAAAATCTCAGCCACAGTGCAGTTTGAGATCTTTAAGGATCTGATATATTATCATGTCGTTTGTACTGTGACCCCTTTTCCTGCACATTTGTCAAGTTACATCTGGGCTTCCTCCATCAGGATCTTATGTGGCAGCTGTGACTCTACTCAAAGGAGGGGTCCATTTCCCACAGCATTTCCAAGGAGGTCCATGAGATTCAACACAATAGTTTACAGGGGCAGAACTCTCGGGCTAGGAAGTAAGAGCAGGTTCACAATCCTCTTCTTTTGGCAACTGCCGCTGCCTCCCTCCTTCCCACTTGGGAGTCACAACTCACAGGTTGAGATCTGTGCCCCAAGAGAAATAGAATTAAAAATAAAAATCCTGCTTTTTCAGCTGCAGCTGAGTGTCTTGTTCCCCTGTCATTAATCATAAATTGCAGTCCAGCCCCTTTTATAATCCTCATGCCTGACTGGCTGGTATCCTATAGGACTTCTTGCTGGCATCAGAAATACCACGCTCAGGGCTGCCAAAGTTCCTGAATAGACAGCAAGTGGCGGGAGATTCATCTTTCCTGGGCGGGGCACCTTGAAAACATCTAGCTCAAGAAGGTGTGGGGTGGCGGCAGAGAGGGAAGACTGTTTATCACTTCTAGGGATGGGGCATGTTGTGCACGGGTAGGGGAGAAAGAGACCCTGGTACTTCTTTCTGTACCCCACTACAGCATGTTAGGCAGTAGCTCCAAGGACCACTCACCAGGGAACTCCCTATTAAACACTGGTGATGGGGCAGGGATCTGTGCAGTTCGTGCAGGAAATGAATGACAGATGGTCATGTCTCAGCAAGGAAACCTGGAAGGCTGGTACGGTATAAGGACACAGTGCAAAGATGAGTCTCAGCCCTCAGCATTTTCTGTCTACAGGGCTGCACTGCAAATAGAAAGCACCATTCCTATGGCGTGGCGCTTGAGAGACGAGGAATTTTTTGTTGTTACTGTGAGGTGCATTTTGGAGGCTGGACCTCCCCATTTTAAGGCAATACGTCCTGCACAATGAGAAAAGATCTGTAGCTAGGCTATTTTTCTATAAGATGGACAACATTTTCAAATGTGGATGCCATCAGTTAGGCTTCTAAGTCCATATTTAGGCACCTAAGCAAAAAAAACCTGCTGATTTTTAAAAAGGCGGACAGACCCAGTGAGATGCACTGGTAGAGAACAAGGGGGAGGAGAAGGCATGAACAGAGGAACTGGGGAGGGGTATGGTTCTGATAGGCAAGCAATCAGTAGGGATGTGTGTGAGCCCAGATCGGGAACAGAGGGGATGTTACAGGTCAGGAATGCTGTACCTGGGGAGTTACAGCACCGTGCAAGCAGGCTTAAGCTTACAAAAGTATGGGTAGGGTCAAGTCAGGTCTGAAGGGCACTGGCAGAGTGGTGGTGCAGGGAACTAGCCTGTAACTCCCATCTGCATTATGCCTGTCTCAAGTCAGGGCTGGCGGTGCTTTGCTTTTATGAGCAATACATTCATTCAGAAGTTAGCTAAGAAAAGTGCTCCAGAGTGGTGTTATGCGGGAGGAGAAAGGCAACAGAGATGAGCAGTGATTTCAGACAAAAAAAAGAGACGGAAGAAAATAGGGGTAGGTCTACACTGCAGCGAGGTGCAATTCCCAGCTCAGGCAGGCAGATTTGCACTAATACAGCTCGACTGAGAGCTCCAAATAAAGCAGTGTAGACATTGAGGCATAGGCAGTGGCTCGCGCTACCACGAGAGTCCAAGCACCCCAGATCCAAGCGTGGGCAGCTAGACTGAGCTGCTGCCTGTGCCACAATGTTCACATTGCTATTTTTAGCTCGCTGTCTTGATGTGAGCTAGTGTGAGTCTGTACACCTGCGCTGGGAATCACACCTGCCCATTGCAGAGTAGACATACCCCAAAAGGATTGATTTTTAAAGATGGATCTGCACAACTGCACATACAGTTTTGTGCACACCCAGCATCTGCACACCAATACCCAGTGGACACAAATTAAATAACTGGGGACACAGCTAGTCAGTTAGGAACCTAACTGATTTTTTGCATGCACAAACAGCTGATTTGCATGCATACATCAGATATTTCCATGGAGACCAGTACACACGTTATTTATTGCATTTCACTCACTTTGAAAATCTGACCTGTCTGTCTCTCGGACATTTAATATTCCTTCTATGTCTCTACAAAAAGCACATTGGTAAATGTGCAGTGCAGACATTGTGGGGAATAAAGCTGGACAAAAAAGGCTGAGAATGTAAATAATTTTAGTTGTTTTAAAAAAAAATCCCAAACATTTTCCAGTTTTTCAATATAAAACAACCTGCCCTAATGAAAAAATATAATCTCCATTAAAGATATATTATCCTAAACTAAACATCTAGTTTGTGCTGTGAGGATATGAAAAAAGATAACGTTTCAAAGTTCAAAAACAAAATTGTAAATTAGAAAACAGTAAATTTGCTGGAAAATGCATTTTTTGGGTCACCAAAACTATATGCTGATTTTGGATCAAATCTGGCAAATAGTTTTATCCAAAACAAAATGGATTTTTTTTTAAGTTGAAATGGTTCGTTTCAGGCTTTTATTTTGAAATGGTGTTTTGTTTTGAAGATTACTCTTACTGTTTTTAAAACCTAAAAGAGGGGAACACACCAGAAAACCAGTGATGTAGTGGTAAAAAAAGAAGTAGGTAAACTAAACTCCATATTCCCCAAGTGAGACGTGGGTAAACTCAGTTTACCTGTATTTAACCTGGACTACGCTACTGCCAAAAATGACCCAAAATGAAACATAACAAAACTTGTTCTGGGTCAAACAAAACAGTTCATTCAAACCAAATTTTTTGTTGGTTTGTTTTTAGTTTTGGTGAGGCCTGGATATTGAGGAAGAATGAGAGGCAGGAATCCAAGATGGCTCCCAGGTTGTGAGCCTAGGTGACAGGGAAAAGGTAATGCTGTCAGGTGTAATGGAGAACAATCTGTGAGTTGTCAGTATAGAGAGGAACAGTTAAAACCATGGGTGCATAAACTCACCCAGGGCTAAGGTGTGGAGGAAAGAGGGGAGAGGGCCCAAGGGTGGAGCAATGGTATGTTGCATTTGGAAGCCTACACTGCTACTGCCCATCCTGTACTTGGTCTGTGAATAAACAGAGACTGTCACACTGCCCAGCTGTCAATTGTCCCCTTCTGTTTACCTTGTTTTGACCCTATGGCCTGCACCCCTGTTCCTGTTTGTTCACTTTTTGTCCCCCTCTGTCAGCTGATAACTGGCTTCTGGGACTCCTTCCTCCCTCCACTGGGCCTTCTATGTTTTTGGTGGAGTCCACACACCCATCCCTGGCACCAAATAAGCTAACACCTTGTAGCTGGAGTGGAGGCCAGTGCTGCCCTTTAGTGGGTGCTGTCTCCTTACAGAAATAAGCTCCTTTTTACTCGGGCTAAATTCACTTCAAGATGGGAGGGGAAAATGGTCTAGAAAACCCCTTGTACCTTATTAAAAATCTATCCCAATTTGAAACTGAATTTGCAGGCAAACTGTTTGTTTTAGTTTTTAAGCAGAAACAGCTGTGGGGGAGGAAGGAAAAAAACAAGCACCAAAAAATGAGAAGCTGCATAATCTGCTTCTCTTTCAGGCAACTGCTTGGAGATCTTTCCCTGCTTCCTGTACATCTCTATTTGTCTCTTTTCCTGGGCTTTTTATTTTTCAAAATGGAAATGTAGGTCAGTGAAATAATGTAGGTCACACCATGTTAGAAAATGTAGGTCAGACAAACTATACCAAAAAAAAAAAGAGAGACGTTTTCTGACTGCTTCCAGCAGAAAAAAAACATGCTGGGAATTGGGCTTTTGATTGGGATATCCTGTCCCAATCCAGCCATCCCTATTGGGACCTCCAAAAGTTTGCAGCCAAGAATAAGAGAGAATCGGAGAATGGGAAGAGGGAAGGGAAGGTAGGAGAAATGATCAGCTCATATGACCCTCCATTAGAGCCTTATAGAGTGAGCTGGTACAAGCTCATTTTTTCATACGTTTTAATCCCTCCGCCTCCTATGATTCTGAGCCAGGAGTTTTCTGGTGAATCTGAGTCACATGGATTGCAGCTGGAAAGAAAGGATTGATAGCAGCTCAGCAGGCACAACCCGCCGTGTCTGGGTAGCTGAGAGGGGAGCAGCCAAGCCACCAGTTTTCAACAACAAATCATTTGTCTTCGAAGGAATGGGGAGAGACATGCCAAAACTGTCAAAGTGGGAACACGATGCTTGTCCTTATGTCAGCCTTACTGCTTCTGCCTTTGGGAGCTACTAGGTAAGGGAATACCCCTGTGCGTGTTTGAGAGCATGGGGGTCTCTTACGACGTTCGGTTTTCCCTCTTGGTTTGGATCCTCAGCTTACTTTGCTCTGCTATGAGGAAGTTGCAGGGGAGGGAGTTTTACATGTAAAACAAAATACGTTCTTCTCTTTTAAAGGTTTTATTTTGAAGGGTGGTGTAGGGAAGTGGGGAGTAGAGCTTGCTGACCACAAAACCAGACACACTCTTCTCTCCATCCCGAGGACACTCAATATGTCATAGTGACAGGAGTAGAGCTGTGCTTGCTTGGATTCCTTCCCCCTGCATCGCCAGCTCCAACATCTGAGAAGGGGAAGCCGGACAGACACTTTGGCTTGGCCTTGGTGCCTTTCTTAACAATATGGGCTGGGTTCCATTTGGCCTGGAGAATATTAAAGTCATTTGGTATTAAAAAAAAACCTCATCCCTTTCCGGTTCAGTTTTATGTCTATCCCTTGATTGATACCTTATTGACCCTATTTGTAGCACATCCTTAGCACACTTCAGGGCAACTGCATCTATATTCCTCCTCGAAGGCCTGCACTCTAGGCTCCTGGCTCTTCAGCCATCACCTCTCTTGGGTGGAGGCCTGTGTCTTTCTCGCTCCTCTGATCAGGTCTTTTCCAGGCTGCATTATTCCCTGCCTATACTGTGATATTCTCTGCCAGCCAGACTATCTAAAAAGACCAATGTCTGGGCTTTGCTTATTCTTCAAAGGCTGTAATTGCTGGCAGTCACAAGTTACCACATAGCTCCTTCTAAGCAAGCACATTTATTCTTAAAGTGGAAGCACTACAGATAAAACATATTAAAAAACAACAAAAGTTCCTATATGCATGTTAAAAGCTTACCAGAGGGCATCCATCTGTCCTATAGACCTGATAGGCAAAAGGCCTTCCAACTCTTCCCAGGAAGAATTGAGGCTCCCCTTGGACACAAGGTCCTGCTCCTTTGCTAGCTCAGAAAGAAGGCTCTGAGTCAATCTATTTATCCAAAGATACTTTCTTCATCTGTTGGACTATGGAGAATGCAGTTTGAACCAGTATATGTGAGTCTCCCCCGGTGGGGGTAGCTCTCTGAAGGTGTTACAACCTGAGTGAATTTGCCTAATCACCCCCCACCCACACACTCTGTTATTTCCTGGAGGGTTGTGGTCCATCTCCCCCATGGAATTACATGCAATTCCTGGCCCACAATGATACATAAATTTAAAAGAGTCAAAAATATTACTGGAAATTGCCATATCTGTTGCAATCCTGATTAAGGACAAGTAATGGTGTCTCCATCCAGGGCCGGCTGTAGGCCAATTCCACCAATTCCCCGAATCGGGCCTCGTGCCTAAGAGGGCCCCGCGCCCAGTGGCAGGGCCGCCAGGCGGTGTGGGGGAGCAAGTGGTCGAGAATCCCTTCCCTGGCGAGAGGCTCCTTTTTAATTTTTGCTCACCCGGTGCTGCTCCGGGTCTTTGGCAGCACTTCAGCGGCAGGTCCTTCAGTGCCGCTGAAGACCCGGAGCGAGTGAAGGACCCGCCGCTGAAAACTAGGAGTGCCGCCCGGTGAGTACAAGCCCCACATGTTTTTTTATGTGTGTTTTTTTTTTTTTAGTCATCCCTGCCGGGGCCCCATCAGAACTGTTCGAATTGGGCCCCGCACTTGCTAAAGCCAGCCCTGTCTCCATCTCTGTTAGAGCAAACAAAAGCATCCCTTGAATCTGGAGTCCTTCTTCTGATTCCCAGTCCTTGAGCCTATTCTTCCATTAGATGTTCCCAGATGGGTGCAAGGCAGAGGATACGTAAATCCTATTCACCTCAACAGGAATTACCTGTATATCTCTACCACATGGGTGGTGGGAAGAACAGCTCCTCGTGTGTGAATTATAGAACTTTTCCTCTGAGTCCTCATTGTGTGTTTGCTAAGCAAACTAATGTGCACATCTTGATTCCTTCTGCACTAATATTACTCATTAAACTGCTTAAGGGACCTGATAATTGTTGCCTCGCACTGTGCCGGAAAATGCCATTTACAGTAACACAGAGAACTTCCTAAAGCCCTGTCTTTCAAGTGAGTGTTACTCGCAGCTCATGTGTCAGCAATGGAGATGATGTTTTTGTTATTCTGCAGCGTTTATTTTATTTTCACTCACATAAAGGGGAACATGCCCAATTTAGACAGACTCAGAGAGGCCCTGGAAGTCTGCAGCTCCACTTGGGGTTGTAGTTTGTTCATTTGTCTACCCTGAGGGAATTTTAATCCACAGGAGAGTGAGAGTGTGACAGTGACTGGAGCCAGACATGACTCAGGCAGTGTATAATGTGCATGCTTTCCTCCATCCCTCAGTTTGGCTAATGCACCCCAGACCTGTCCTGCAGGAACCCCCCACCTGGCTCTACTTAGGAGCCTTAGTTCCATTTTCAAAAGTGTCTCAAGCATTAATACCTTTAAAGATTTGGATCGAAGTGTCTAACTCTTGAAAATGGAACTTAGGCGCCTAAGTCACAGGCTTTTGAAAATTTTACCCTTAGTCTTTGTTATGGGTTTGTGGAAAAGAAGTCATAACTCAAGATAAAATGGGCCCGATTTGCTTCTTTTTGTTTTTCCTGGTGTGAGTCAGGAGTACGTGACCAGAAGATGATGGAATTACACAAGTGCAAAACTGAGGTAACAGTGTTCAGAATCAGGCCCGGTGTATTTACTTAACGTATCCTCAAGAAAAAAAGATAATAAAATAACATAAATATCATGGAGGGAATATACATAGACCCAGAGAAATTCTGGGAACTAGTAGCATTGCTGAAAAGGAAGAAGTATTATTTGAACCTATTTTAAAAGAAAAAAGTACTATGAATAAGCCACAACCTCCAAGCTCATTTTCACTAGCCCTCTTCTTTAAGATTCACCTGCCAGAAGTAGTAACCCCTAATGTTGAGTATTAAATTATATTACTGCATAGAGTTTTGAATATTCTGCTCATCCAATCTGCTCTCAGGCCTGGATCCTGCAAACATTCACACGTGCTTAACTTTACATATGTGAGTCATCCCAGTGCTTGACTTTACATGTGTGAGTAGTCCCTTTAAAGTTAATGTATTCAGTTAACGACATATGTTTAAGTGTTGGCAAGACTGGAGCCCATACACTTATTATAAGTGATGGGATTCTGCAGAGGAATCATATTCAGATCAGCATGACAAAATTTTACACCCATTTTGCATTCACTGTATGCAAGTATAAATGCAGTGCATGGCAGTGGAGCATCAGGGTTCTATGACCAGATTCTCCTCTCAGACCATTTTCCCACCATAGACTTCAGTGTCCCTCCTGATTTATGCTAGTGTAAGTGAGAGAAGAATCTGTTCCCTAGTCTGTAAACTGGACTGGAAATAACTAATGAAAACAGGCTCTCTCATACTCCCTAGTTCAGGTCAGCCTGTAAATATCACAAGTACAGCCTTTCTTATAGTATTTTGCCATTTCTAAATCAAATTTCCAGCTCATCAGTTGGTGTACGTTGGTGTAACCTCATTGACAGGAGTTTGAAGCAAAACTATGTTAATTTCCATCAATTGATGAGCTGAACTAGCAATTTTTAAAATGTGAACTATTTCACATTTCCAAAAAGATTCAGGTTTGGTTTGAGTTTTGAGCAAAGCTTTGGGTCAACCCTTATTTTATCCAGCTGGCTGGCCTGTCGCTAATTCTTGCTCAGAAATCAGTGTTGGAAAAAGCCTCAGTGCCATGGATTAAACCAAGAGACCACACCTGGAAACAATCAACTTTAAATACCTTGTTGCCTAAACCCTAAGAACCAGATTTTTAAAGCTCTTTAGGCATCTAAAGATGTAGATAGGTGCCCAGTGGGAGCTCCTAGGACCCAGATCCTCAAACGTATTTAGGTGCCTAAACCCCCTGGGAGCTTAAATATTTTTGTGGATCTGAGCCTCAGTGGGATTTCAGTGGGAGTTAGGTACCTAGATGCTTCTGAAAGTCCCAGTAGGCACCTATCTGCATCTTTAGATGCCCATGCAGCTTTAAAAATCTGGCCTTAGATCCCTTACAAAGGACACAGTATAAGATGCAAGTTACATTGACCTTGAAAGGCAGAGAATTCTACTCCTTTGGAGAAGTCCATGAGAGGGAAAAAAAGTCAGTAAAGAAAATTCACGCCTTCAGAGAGTGGGCTGCAGCTTTCAGATCCCAGGGAGCCACAGGGTCAGCAGGGAAATCAGAGTATGATGATTGGCTATCCCACAATGGGTTTGACTCTTTGCCCTGCTCCCTGGGTGCCACCCCTTGGCAGTGTGACATAGGAGTCATGTGATCATTGCCTTCCCTGTCATGCTTGCACTCTCCCCTCCCTTCTGAATGGTAGGAGATTCATACTGCCGCTGCTTGAAAATCCCCACTGAGTTTGGAGGGGAGCATGCTGCTTAGTGTGACTGCCCCTTGCCTCCGTCCCCTTTCAGGTCCAACATGGATCCCAAAGCTGCAAAGTTCCAGCAATGCCGTGCTCATGTGAAAGGAGTTCTGTGAACTTCTGGGGAGAAGGGTACCCTGGCACAGAGCATGCACTCCCTGCTCACTGCACAACGGAAGCTGGTTCATGGGTGGATAACACCAGCACTGTATCAGATGTGCTAGAGCAGTGGCTGCCAGGCTTGGACAAATGTTCCAACAATTAAAATAAAAAGCCCCAACAATAGGCCATATTCTAGCATTGCTCCATGCACAGCTCAGCCACCGACCTCCCTGGGATTCTGATGCATATGGCAAGCATAATAATTGGAGATATACCTATCTTGTAGAATTGGAAGGGACCTCGAAAGGTTATTGAGTCCAGTCCTCTGCCTTCACTAGCAGGACCAAGTACTGATTTTTGCCCCAGATCCCTAAATGGCCCCCTCAAGGATTGAATTCACAACCCTGGGTTTAGCAGGCCAATGCTCAAACCACTGAGCTATCCCTCC
The DNA here is from genome assembly GCF_025201925.1 of Gopherus flavomarginatus. Classification (NCBI taxonomy): domain Eukaryota; kingdom Metazoa; phylum Chordata; order Testudines; family Testudinidae; genus Gopherus; species Gopherus flavomarginatus. Next base: position 136,550,264 of record NC_066617.1, read on the forward strand.
TCTCCTAATTTTGCTCCAAATGCTTTTGTAGGTCTAAATGGCAACTTAAAATTAATCTCAGTGGATTCTCTTAGCACAGGAGACAAACAGAGAATTCCACGTCAAGATTCTCTTTTGCAAGGTTTCTTGTGGTCCAAGCCACTAATGAAACAAGAAATAAAACACGCACTAAATGTCTCCTACACTCACCTTCCAATCATTCAAGACAGGCCTTTTAAAGAATGGCTTCACAGCAACAGACACAAGAACATAGAGTGAGGCGTAGCTGTATCGATCCCAGGATATGAGAGAGACAAGGTGAGTGAGGTAATATATTTTATTGGACCAACTTCTGTTGCTGAGAGAGACAAGCTCTGTGTATGCTCAAAAGCCTGTTTCTTTCTCATCAACAGAAGTTGGTCCAATAAAAGATATTACCTCACCCACTTTGTCATAAGAACATAAAGTCAAACTCAGTTGTTACCAGCTCTTAGCCGAGACTGTTTTTTTCTCCCCTAATTAATGAGCAAAGATGTCCAGAAAAAGAAACACAGATGACTGCAATATAATGTTCTATAATGCAGATGAGAATGACCTGTGGGGATTTGCATAACTTCAGCTTGTATTTATACCTGGGAAGGTGGGCTAAAGCATCTTTTCATGTTATTGCAATGAGATCAGGCAGGCAAGCTGTACATTAACTGTGTTAAACAAGTTTGACACTTTCCCCTTATGAAATGACACCATGGAAACCATCTATGTCTTGTATTAAAATAGCCAATGTGAATATAAGTTTTAAATGTACATTTATCTTCTCGCTGGTGGCAAGTGGAATAACAGGTTGGGAGAATGGGCTGACAGAGTGATGTCCAAATCCTATTCAAACCAACTCTGTCTGATGGAGACAAGTATAGACCGTTGCATAAGACCCATGAGTGCCCTCTAAGAGATAAAAGGTTAGCTTCATTTTCACTGTGAGTGAAAGGTCAATGCTGTTGATGATGATAAACCGATGAAGGGATGTCCTCAATAAAGACAGTGCACAGGGAAGCTGGGGTTAAACTCTATGGTTTGGAGGTGGCAAGAGGGGGTCTGTGGGCCAGTTCCTCTGCTGCTGTGTAGTTGCATAGGTCCATTGACTTCAAAGGAGCTGCACTGATTTACACAGCTGAGGATCTGACCCTAGGTGTTGTGAGTAAATTAAAGCTATTGGCAGTTTAGTTTGGGATTTGGGTTGAGCTTTGTTTATTGGTTACAAGGTACCTAATATTTTCCAAATTGTTACCCACCTGTTTTTTTACAGTCACCGTACACAGCTGGGTGCATACTGAATATTGAATTGTTTACAAGGCACGACTCAAGAAAACATCACAGGGAACAATTCTACACTGGCCTCTGGGGATGTACTGGATAACTAAGCATCTCTTTATCCATAATTTCTAAGGGACCAGACCTTACTTTAGGTAAAATTCTCATGGAAGCCAATGTGAGTTTCACCCGAATAAGCCCTGCAGGGCTGGGACGTTTGATTCTATGTAAATATACATATCAAAGAGCTTCCTGAATAAGCAGTAGAAGCAGGAGGTGTTCAATGGGAGCAGGGCAATTTTTTCTTTGAGGAAGATAGTATCTAAGTGCTCTAATTATAGCTACAGTTCAGAATCCAAGGGAAATCCCCACCATTACTCTTCAGTAGTTGCTGCTGCAGATTCTCAGGGTCTGACCTGTGACCTGTGTGTTAATTTATATATTCTACAAACTGGTCAAACTTCAAACTTGTCTGGTAGTAAAAAATAAAGTTCCCCCTCTACCCACCCCCATTCTGTTCTCTGTCTCGTGAATTGAGAAAATCTTTGGAGTGGAAATTACAGCTCAGACTGAAGCTAGTTATTTCAGTGAAGACACCAAAGGTCTTAGGGAACCTAAGCATCACAGGAGTAGCAGTGGTTTCTTTCATTCATTTAAAATATAGAAGGGATAAAGTCTTGAGGATTCCCCTCCCACACCCCAACTTCCTTGGGTTTATAGACTTGCATAAGACAAATATAGCAGGCAGCGCCCATCCACTTTCCCCCATCTACTCCCCTCCCTCATTCCTGGCCTTACACTCTGCTCATTTCAAAGAACATACACGGGGTCACACCAGGGATAATGGCCAAAATTTTCACAAGTGACTAATCATTTTGGGTGCTCAACCTAAGGTACCTTGAAGGGGTCTGATTTTCAGAGACTGTTGAAAATCAGACCCTTTTAAGTGTCTTAAGTCAGACAATCAAAAAGTTGAGGAAACCAAAAACATTAAAGGCTAGATCCACAAAGGGGTTTAGGCCTAACTGCCACTTTAGGAACTAAAGTCCAAAATTTAGATCCTCAAAACCTCTGTTCAGCTGCCACCTAATCTTGTAGGCGCTGATTTACTTGGTGCCTAGCTCACACTCAGGGTATGTCTTCACTACCCGCCATATCGGCGGGTAGCAATCAATTGCTCGGGGATCGATATATCGCATCTCATCTAGATGCGATATATCGATCCCCGAACGCGCTTATATCGATTCCGTAACTCCACCAACCCAAACGGAGTTGCGGAATTGACAGGGGGAGCCGCGGACATCGATCCCACGCTGTGAGGACGGTGAGTAATTGGATCTTAGATACTTCGACTTCAGCTATGTTATTCACATAGCTGAAGTTGCGTATCTAAGATCGATTTTCCCCTGTAGTGTAGACCAGCCCTCAAGCTCTGGTGGGATTCTCAAAGTAGCCTTCTCTCACAGGCTCACTTTCAGGAATAGGCCAGTAGGTGAGCTCTGAGCAAGCCTAACCTTCCAAAAGACAGTAGTGCTGCCTTGAAGTCTATAGCCCAGTGGTTAGGGCACTCACCCAGGAGATGGGAGACCCTGTTTTGATTCTCTGCTCTCCTCTCTCAGTGCTCCAACCACTAGACTTGTGAGATGGCAACCCCCCCACCTCGGAGAAAGGGCTGACCAGGGCTAGGTGCCTTAGTCCCTTGAAGGAAAGGGCTCACCTGCGAATCTTGAGTGGAGATAGGCACCTACCTCCCCCTGAGGGGTGGAGCTTAAACCCTGCCCCTCTCCTCACAATCAGGGTCGGCTTTAGGCCAATTCCACCAATTTCCCTGAATTGGGCCCCGCGCCTAAGAGGGTCCTGCGCCTAGTGAGAATCTCTTCCCTGGCTAGAGACACCTTTTTAATTTTTACTCACCTGGCAGCGCTCTGGGTCTTCGGCAGCACTTCGGGGGTGGGTCCTTCACTTGCTCTGGGTCTTTGGCAGCAGGTCCTTCAGTGCCATTGAAGACCTGGAGAAAGTGAAGGACCCGCCCTCGAAGTGCCGCTGAAGACTCGGAGCACCGCCTGGTGAGTACAAGCCCCACGTGGTTTTTTTTTACATTTTTTTTTTGTCATCCCTGCCAGGGCCCCGTCAAAAATGTTCGAATTGGGCCCCGCACTTCCTAAAGCTGGCCCTGCTCACAATGTCCTACTGGCCAGTTTAGGTGGCTCCCTACTCAGCATACTGGCTTCTGTGACTTTCATTCATAACTGCTTAACTCCCCCACTACGTTGTGTAGGCACCTAACTCTGGGCTGTGAGTTCCACTGAGAAGCAAGGCACCAAATGTTAGGCATTGCAATGCTCAACTTATGTCCCCTATGTGTACCTAGCCTGAATTACTTCTGAAACTCTAAGTCCTCCTCCCTGTCCCTTCAACCCCTGTACATCTCGCAATGTGTGAGTTAGAATATAAGCTCTTTGGGACAGGGACGTTGCCTTTACAGATGGCCTGTGAAATGTAGAGTGATCTACAAATAATTAATCAAAGCAGATTCTGCTGCTATCCCATAATCACATGGGACAGAACCTTAATCAATCAGATTCTTTCCTGCTGCTTAGCACTAGTGTAATTGAGATAAGCCATGACATCCATTTAAAAAGCCATGTTAACCGTATGCTGAGATGATATTGCTCAGACAAGCCACATTCAAAATGTATTAGCCATTTAAATGACCTGGTTAAACAAAACATAATTAGCGATATCTTGGTCTCCTTGTATGGTTCATAAACCTGTACAGGGAAGCTCTGAATCAGTTCTCTCCCCCAAAGCAAATTTCGCATGTGCAGGATTTACAAAACTTACCAAAAGACCAGGTTATGGCCATAGGCTGAATTAACTCCTGAGTGGATTCCTTGGGTGTTGGGGGCAGGTGATGGTGCACGGCTCTCTAGTCTTGCCCTTTCACACACACATAGATCCCTGTTCCCATGGAAGTTCCTCCATAAAATCAGAAGGAAAGGAGTACAGTGCTGTAAAGATTACCAGTCTCTCTTGCTATGTGGACAAGGCAAGTCTATGCATACAGTGTGCCCTCCATGCACAACCCCCCGGTGCACAATCTCTTACTGCAGTCCAGGAGTTTTCTTTTTCTACCAGCTGTGGGCTTCAAGTCTCTGACATGACTTTCAGTAGGCAATATTATCTGTACTTCCAAAGCACCCATCCCTGTAATATCTGGGTGCCAGATGGCCATGTCAGACAAGGCATATGGCTGCATATACATATCCAGGAGTTACCTTGCTTATGTTTGAATCTTTTATTATTCATCAGCAGCTCACTTCAGGCTGATTGCTATTCACCTCCTTAGACAGAGTAATCCAAGAGTTCAGCCTGACATTGTCTACAGTCTGCCAAACAAGGTTAGCCTGCAAACAGACCTGCACTTTTCACTCTCAGTGATCAATAACCTATTCACTGCTCCCATGGGACAGGTTACCACATCAGGGTTTTGGACCGTCATTTACATCTGTATCTACACTAGATTTAAAGATTGCAGGAACATGTGTAATATACAAACACTTGGCCAGATTCAATATTCAATACCTATGTGGATAATGGTATTATTGTGTCAGGGAGAGTTTACACTGGAAATTTAGAGAAGCTCCAGGTGGTTTGGAATCAAACAAATAAAAGTCCATTTACTCAGTGTGCTAACTAAAACATTTTGCAGTTCAAATACTTGCTGATGATCAGTTCTTTCAGATGAGCAGCCATCTATCACAGGCCATGTGGCATCATTAAATAAGAATACTCTATGTGCAGTCCAAATTCCCTGGGATTCTTCCCTTAAAGTATGGCTGGTAGGCAAGCTGGCTTTCATGGCAAAGAACCCACCTCGAAAGTAGTCACAGCTCCCAAGCAGTCAGTAAAATCTGGACGTGAGAAGCACGTTATGTCTTTGTTGGGACGGAGCGAGAAATGAGTTGATTCAGATACAGGATACTATATCCTAGTCTAATTTGTTTATAAACATACCTGCTCCTGAATGATAAAACAAAGTGTAGCTTGTAACACACAGATGTATGGGTAGCACACCTGAATTCTAGAGAAGCAGCTCTCTGTTCAGGCTGTTTCCCTGCTTCTCTCTTAAACATACTGTTCCAACCGTCCTCTGGTTATGAAACCTAAAGATACAGCTCCACTACTGCCCGGCCTTGGCTGCTCTCCAATAGAAAAAGAAACGTACCTGAGTACAGTGATCAATGACCCTCCCTCTTAATACAACCACTCAAGCCTTGGTTGTTAATGGCCCTTCAACTCGAAAGGCCTGTATTGTCCTCACCAATTAAATGAATTCATTACTGAGTTGGATATATTTGCAGCATCTGTCAACTGGTTCTGCAGAGAGAAGGGACAGCTCCAAAATAACTAATTTCAATTGATTTATTATATTCAGACCTTTTAGCAATGTGCTAAGGAGCCTTATACGAACAAACCAGGATAATATCATGCATCTTCTAAATGCTTCCTCTATGCAGCCTGTTGGTGGCTCCCAAACTGAGTTGTCAGCAAGGGCAGCCTAGTACACAAACTTGCTGTTTTCAGTGCAATTGCAAAGTTGTGCATAACTGTACTCAGGGGCTGTATGGCAGCACACAGGGAGATAGATGCACCATTGCCTCACAAGTGAAGGCACCGTAACTTCACCATTCTGATCTTGGCCTAGTACGTATGGGTTAGTAAACAATGAATGACTGAATTCCAATATTGTGCTGTGGGATGACATCCCAACCCAAACATCCTCTCCTAGGGCAGGCTCCTACTAGGAGCTGCCCCATGTGGAAACAAGACCTCCACTACCACCAAGAAGTCCTGGACTAAAGAACTTGTCAGACACACTTCCAATCTTGTGCCCCTGACAACTCGAGCTAGGCTGTAGTCCAGGGATATCTTTGTACCTCCACCACTAAAGGGAATAACAGCAGAAGCATTTAGCCCCAAGCCTGCAAATTCTGAGATAAGTGTTCTCTGTTAAGGACGGTTATGTTTACACTGACACATACATCTGCCAGCATACAAACCAGTATGCTACACTTTGTCCCAATAACCACTTATATGTATGCCCAGTGGTCTGTGATGGGATGTTAGATGGGATGGGATCTGAGTTACTACAGAAAACTCTTTCCTGGGTGCTGGCTGGTAAGTCTTGCCCACATGCTTAGGGTTTAACTGATCATCATATTTGGGGTCGGGAAGGAATTTTCCTCCAGGGCAGATTGGCAGAGGCTCTGGAGGTTTTTCGCCTTTCTCTGCAGCATGGGGCACGGGTCACTTGCTGGAGGATTCTCTGCAGCTTGAGGTCTTCAAACCACAATCTGAGGACTTCAATAACTCAGACATAGGTTAGGGGTTTGCTATAGAGGTGGATGGGTGAGATTTTGTGGCCTGTGTTGTGCAGGAGGTCAGACTAGATGATCATAATGGTCCAATTCTGACTTAAAGTCTATGAGTCTATATGGTTCGGGTTAGAAACCTTAAAACCTGAATCAAATACATACCATAACAACAGAGCCAGAAGGTAGTGCTGAATTAATCTGTTCATACAGATTAAGGCCACGTCTACACAGCAGACTTGCCATGATTACAGCCATCACTGTCCGGCTCCTGATATAGTTGTACCCACACAAATGTAAGCTCTGCCAGTACAAAGAATAGCTTTGTCTATCTACAGGAGGGTTTTGCTCCAGTACAGCTATACCAGTGGCTGGCCATTAGTGGATGAAAACAGGATAAATCTGCAGTGTAAGGATGGTCCAGAGATAAGGACACTAGCTGAGGTGAGACCTAGGTTCAAGTCCCTACTCTGTGACAGATTTCCTGTGTGACCTTAGGTAAATCACTTAGCTTCTCTCTGTCTCAGTTCCTCACCAGTAAAACAGGGAGAACAGCATTTCCCTACTTCACAGGGATAGTGTGAGGATAAATAAAGCACTTCACAAACTTTACTTAATGTATCCTCATAACATCCCTGCGAGCTAGGTATTAGTCCCATTTTACAGATGGGGCAACTGAGGCACAGGTAATGACTTTGCAAGAAAGTCTGGTAGACCCCAGAATGGAACCCAGGTGTTTTAACTCCACGATCTGTCTCTTAACCACAAGACCATTCTTCTTCAGAAGTTTAAAAATCTTTGGTTAACTTTTTGTTTGCTTGCTTTTTTTTGTGGGGGTAGGAGGGTAGGGTCACAGGTTTTGCTATGTAACCTTGCACCTTTAGGGCATGTCTTCATGGCAGTTAGCTTGGTTTTCAGTGTGTGTGTTGCCCCTCAGTCCCCTGCCTTCTAATCACAAAACCCTCTCATCTGAAAGCGGCAGTGCTTTCAGTTCAGGCTAGCTGGCCTCTTCTGGGGTATGGGTTAAATCCCAAGTGCTGCTTTCACTTGGGCTGGTAACCCATTCCCTTTCCAGTGTGGATGTAGGCTAAATCGCTTAAGTGCTGACAGTCCTCCAGTGCCTTCCCACAATCCCTCCTGTGGGCCCACAAAGACAAAGTAGTTCTCCCACAATGCACTGCAATAGAGTCATAGACCAGCTCAGCTTACTGCAGCATTAAGAACCATGGGCTGTACTCCCAGAAGTCCTAGTGACACACACGTGTGTGTATGTAGCACTAGTTGGACACAGTAAGTCAGGTAGGGTTTGTAGTGTGACTGCCCAGCTCTGGGCTAGGCTATGAGTATTCAGACCTAGGAACTTGTTGCCCAGGCTAACTTGGCAGTGAAGACATACCCTTACTTCAAATCCAGCCCAGCCTGGTAGTGAGCAAAGTTTCACCCTCTGACAGTTAGTTGGTGGCCTGTGTAAAATGAGTTTATTTGCCTCAGTCTGGTCTGCACTGGACTGGTGTCAATGCCACAAAAAATTATCACAATACTAGTCTCCCTTGCAGGCCGGCTCAGACTAATTGGGCATGGGGGCTGAACTATAATTTCATCCCTAGAGGTGGCCCCACCAGAACAGGATTTCCATATAATGTAGAGAGGGGTAGTGTGCTCTTCTACTGCCTATCCTGAACCCTCTCAGTGCCTACAGACAGAATTTCAGGATCATCAGGCTGGCATCTCTCTCCAGTGCTACGTTCACATAAAATCTTGCTAGAAGGAGAAGAAAAAAAACCTCAACTCTTTTTTTTACATTTTGTCACATATCTGCTGCACTTTCTCCTTTTTGACCAGCCCTGGAAACAAAAACAAAATCATGAGAATTTTACTGACAGTATTTGCAGCCAACACTAGGGGGTCCCAGAGTGCTTGTTCTTGTGACACTTGAACACCCAGGAAAAGGAACAGCCCAATTTTTCCAAGCTACTCTAAACAGAAACCTTTGAGGTTCTCCGTTTGGTACTGAAAATGCCATCATGACAAAATAGCTCAAACCTGTCACTAACAGGCCTGAAGCACACTTCCAAGCCTCCCCCAGCTATCTGTAAGGTGGAGGGAATCCCTTCCCCCTTGCTCTCTCAGGAGTTGGGAGGTTAGAATTCTCTCAGCTCCATGCCTTATGTCATTGGTCAGGCATGACTGTTTAATACACAGTGTCTGACGAAGGCAGGATGAGGGCAGCCACAGGGGAATACAGGAAAAAATAGAGTGTGTTTGTGAATGAGGAATGTTCTCAAAGGTTTCAGAATTCTCCAAAAATAGACACACATTCCTGAGGAAAATGTGCAGTGCATGTAGGAGTGGCGTGATACTTCTGCTACTGTTAGAGGAAACTGGGGAGGGAGGTGGAAAATGTACTGGAAAATATCTTCATTCAGTTCTCTCGCTCGCTTTCTTGGCTTAAACATGAGAACAATTATTGACTTTCATCCCACAGTCCAAGCACATAGCTGCCAGCATCTGTGTTCAAAGAACCCTTTGCACTTCACCATTAATTGAGGGCTTCACCTTCGCAATACTTAATGCAAAAGCTCATCTGTCCCATTATTGATTATCTGGGGATTGAAAAATACAGAATGTTTAGGACCCTGTAGTTTTTCTCTCTGTCTTTTGGTGTTGTTTCTTTGTTGAGTTTTTCATTTGGGGTTGTTGTGTCATGTACTGTGACCCCAGTACTGTTTTAATAAAAACACACACACACACTTATCAAATGCTGTGTATTTGTATAATCTGAAGGGAGAGGGGAGATTCTAACCCGTCCTAACCCATTAGGATGAGCAAATGTGTCTTATTCTCATATTCTTCATAGTCTCTTACTTCCTATCCCCCAAAGTTCAGAGTGACACCTAGTGTCAGTGGCCTTGAGTAACAACAGAAAAACACACATTGTTCTAGCTGTTAAAGCCAAGTATTGCCAGACAAGGTTATTTTTGCAGCAATGTGCAGTTCCATTTGTTCGGAGGTGGTTAGAATAACCCCTCTAGGGTTTTTTCCCTTCTCTTCTCTCACACTCCATGGGCAGCTGCTTTAAATAATAAAACACTGGTATGTTATGACCTAGAAATTTGTTACCAGGACTGGACATATCCCCCGGGTGGAGAAATTTATCAGCATAGCTTTATAAAGGGAGACTTTATTCTGTAGTTCATAATGGCACATTATTACACACAAAAGATCTACATTCCTTAGCTCCTTAGGGACCCAATCCCACTCCCACTGAAATCAATGAAAGTCTTTCCATTGATTTGAAGGGGAGCTGGATCAGTGCTTAATTGCATATGATTTTTCTCTCCCTTTAGTCACATTCTGAGTAGTATATTTACCTGAATTTTACCAGGAGCAAAGTCTGTCTGCATTGTTTGTTAGAGTTATAGCTAAGTAACTATGTGTTCAGCTCTCTATTCATATTTCCTTGTTGTTTTGCTGCATTATTTCTGATCCCTTGTTTAAACAGAGCTTTTAAATAAAAGCAAAGCCAAGCTGAAGACAGTAGCCAAGTACTTTTTGGAGTTTTAAAAATCCTGCTTTTAACTAATTGCTCCTAATACCTTGCTGGGTTGCAGCAAACCGGATATTCTTCAACAAATAGGTCTCGCCGCCTCCTTTGTGAAGTGCATGTCTTGCCTATGAATGCAAAATCATCTTTGTGCTGAGACAAAGTTCAGGATCTATCAAACCTGTGTACTGCCTGTATTGCTGTACAGATCAGAAACCTGGGCCCCCTTACAGGTAGACCTGGAGCGGCTAGTGCCAAATCCTGAGCATAAAGTGGTACGACTTTGTGCAAAATGTTATACTCTTGCAAAAGGTCTGGCCTTCCTTCAGTCACTCACTATATTCAAAAGCGGTCTTGGATGCTCTATGGCCATGTCACCAGGATGGACAAAACTACTCCAGCACCCTGTGCTCTCAAACTCTCCACCGACATGTGAAAGGGTGCATGCCTTCAGCCTACCTCACACCGCCTGCAATGCTGCCCCAAAGATTTGTGGATTCACAGGATTGAGCCAGATCTAGGAACTTCAGTACATGGTGTCTGGTGTGATGCCATCAACTGCGGTCACTCTGGCTGGTGCAATGGTCCATAGTAGGCTATGCATGTTTGATGATGATGTTTGGTTACCAGGCTGCCCAAAACTGCTCCCTTCTCAGGGCTGAGGGTCACAGATTATGTCCAGCCCAATTGCTATTTATAGTTCACTCAGTGTCCTTAAAATAGGACCAGGTTCCCAGGCTGATTGATGTTTAATCATCCAGAAAAAATGAGGGGAAGAGACATCTCCCTGCTGAAAGCGCCATTCCACTGACTCAGCAAGAGGGTGAAGATCCCACCCTACTCATCTCACAAACAGGGAGGACATGGAGTCTCCCAGTTACATGGATGGTTATGGGTGGAATCATCCCCATTTCTTCTCTACCTATTGGGGGCAGGAGAGACATACACCCCTCTCCTGACCTAGGAAGCTCTTTTCCGATGGTTACTTTCTGAGTCTCCTCCCAGGACCTATATATATCTAGTCAAAATCTGAGCCTAGCAGCTCTGCTGGACCGTTTACCATGTTATGCCAGTTTGACTGAAGAACATCCTGAACATCGTCTTCTTCCCGAGTCATGGCTGTTTACCAGCAACAAGGAAATAAGAATTCTGCTAATTATGAGCCCCTCCCCCCACAAGCTGGATGGAGAGCGAACAGGTCCAAGAGAGCGTTATGGAATGTGGAGGGATAATTTCCATTGGCTTTTCTCCCCACGAGTTGCTGCACAGATTCCTGATACACAGAGTTGACAATAAACAAAGGTTGGCGACATCTGAAAGTTGGTGGGTCAACTCAGCTCCTGGGGTTAGGAGCAAATGCAGCAGTAGGGAGAGGTGAGCATGAGCCACAGTCTGCAGGCATTGATGAGCTACCTCCTGGAGTGCTGATAAGGATGGCACATACTGTACCACACATTCTGTTTGGCTACACATCCCAATGAGCCCTAACTGCACAGTATTCTGGGGAGAGGGGGTTGGCTCTCTTCTTGCCAACGTGTTTTGGGACATTCAGGTAGATTTTGCACTCCATTCCTCTCCTCTGCACTGCACAACGAGGGAGGGGCAATGATATGGCTGTACATAATCTTTGCTTTAAAAAAAAAACTCTCCTTATGTGAAACACCCTCACAACCTCTTCTCAATGTCTCCATTCATTTTCCTGCGTTTCCTGGTCCATTTCTACTGCAGCTCCAGCCTTTCTGAGAGGAGTCACGCAAAGTGAATGGTAACATATTCCATATTTTTCTGTCTCCTTCATATAGCCCCCGGCTTCTTATTCATTGTTCTTCCCTTTGCTGCCCATTGAGCAGATATCTTCATGACGTTGTCTGTAATGATGCCTAGACCTTTGTCCTGAGAACTTCTGATCCAACCTTATAAAACTCAATTGAGCGCCCACTGCTGCATATGATTAGCCTGTTTTCTGCCCCACTGTTTAGTTCTTTGCATATTTTTTGTGTAGAATTTCAAATGCCAATAACCCAATTTCTTGCACTAGTATTGTTAGGTATCTCCAAGTTCTCATACCATACCCCTCACCATGGCATCTGTGCATCTTCCAGAGATACACTAAGCACATGGCTAGTATCTGTCACAGCTTCTGGGCAGCACCTCACCACTCTCTCTAATCTTGACTAACCTAAATATTTTTGGACCAGATTCCACCACCCTTACTAACACTGAGTAGCACCTTAGTCTTAGCATGTCCTGTCAATTTCTCAGTGTAAGGAGCTACTTGATTTGAGTCAGGAGGGCAGAATATGACCCTTTGTGAACAGGCAAATTTCACAACCTCACAACTTGTCCCCTCATCCAGCTGGACAATCTATTGAACAGCTGTGATCCTAGTATTATATCTAGACAAATTCTGAGTTAACACGTGGTTGTTGCTTTCTTCTGAAGGACTGGTCACTGCTGGAGACGAGGTATTAGATGGACCCATTGTGTGTTCCCATGTAAGTTACATTGACACTGTCTCTGAAGTTTTTCGAACAGAGGGTGGAATACTAGTCCTATTAAAGTCAATGGGAGTTTGCCCACTGACTTCAGTGTGGCCAGGAATTCACTCTGAGTTTCAGATTTAGCCTTAATTTTCCAAGCTTAATAGTTTCCCCCGCAGAGTCACTTAAAGGAGCTGGGGAGGGAGGGTGTTTTAATTTATTACAGATATGGGTTATGCTAGTTTTGATCAGATTCACTTTGAAATTCTACAGGCAAAACATCTTATAATATCTGGGCTTTCTTCCATTAATCAAGCTTTACGTTCACCTAAAAATGACCTGTACCAAGTCATTCAGATTTATGTGCACTACAAAATGAACTAGGCATTTGCCCTATACATAAATATGGTATGCCCCAGTGACACAAATTACAAACAAATCTTAAATAGCTTTTTTGGCACTCCTGGCATTTAGAGTCGGTTTCAAATTGTTAGATTTGTCCCATGTTTAAGTGCACTACTATTTCTCGAAATAAGCCTAGATGTCTAATTAAGACTTGAAAAAAAAAGTGGTCAATGGTAATAATTTAGCATGCTTAATTAGCCCTGAAAATGTTGGTACATATTTTGCAAATATGCATGTGTGAGACACAGAGAGAGAAACCTGCAGCATTCAAATCCAGTGCATGCATTATACACTTGGCCAAGGAGGCAACATTAAGTGCAATTTGCACCTTAGTATAATCTTTTAATAAGAATAGTTTAAACTAATAGATGACCTAAATATGTACTCATGCAGAGATGTCAGGCACAGTTAAGTCATTAGGGCAAGGGTTAAAATGACTTCAAAGTGCTGGCATTTGTTTCTTAGCGGATGGGTCAGGCAGGAACAGAAAACTCCATAAACCTCCAATTGACTTTAAAATTAAAAACATATGCTGAAGCCAGAAGCAATTTGGTTGGCTTTGTTCTCACCAGTAGGTGTCACTACAGTCAACACTGGTATGTCACAGGGGGCTTTTGAGAGACAAGGACATTACATTAAAGAAACAAAAATAAATCCAACTTTGACAAACCTGATGTGCCTAGCTAGACTGATACATTGCCTTTGCCAGCCCTCTTTATTCAGTTTATGATGGGTACAGTATAAACTGTTGTGTCGCTTGAGCAGAATCATATTAGACAGTGAACTGAAGAGTTCAGTGCATATGTTGAAGATGAAAACACAATAGGTAAGTACGTTGGTTCATTTAGCTGCATTTTAAGCTCGCTTTCTCATTGAACCAGATCCCGTTCTCAGTTATAGCTGTGTAAATACAACATATACAAACTTCATTAATTTCAGTGGAGTTACTTCAGATCTCCACCAGTTTGTCTATGATTGCCATCTGGCTCATTTTATACTGTATTTGAAAAAAAGAAATAGACAACTACACAAAAAACATTTTCTAGAGAGTTGCTTCTTTAAGGGGTAAATTAATGACATCTTTCATCCTGGAAGGTTTTTCCAGTATTAAAGCTATTGTTATCATCATAGCCATTATCATCATGGTATTTTCCAAGTGGTCACCTTTCCGGGTATGTCTATATTGCAATCAGAGGTGTGATTGTAGCTCATGCAGCTTTCATTTAGCTAGTGCAGCTAAAAATAGCAGTGAAGCCATGGTAGCCCAGGCTACAGTGCAAGCTGTAGAAACCTGCCGGCACCCTGGTACATTCTTGCATTCTTAGTTCTGGGGTCCGTGCTGCTGCAATGTCACTGCTAGTTTTACCCACACTAGCCAGAGTAAAGCTAGCCTGGGTAAGCCTATGTGAGCTGCCTGCACTCACACTGCTGACTGCAGTGTAGACATACCCTTACTCTGTACTGCCATTCATTATCCAGCTGGAAAGCATGGTAATTGCTGGGCTTTGTAGTGATCCACCTGATCTTTGTTTCTCCAGTTCGCTTCTTGAATCTCTCTTTAGTTTCAGCTCAGGATTCTAAGCAGAATTCTAAAAGCAGGGATAGGAAAGGCCTGCTCTGTCAGTTAATCCATCCCAAGGGAGGACTGTTCTTTACCATATATTTTCTATGGCCAAGATTTTCAAAAATCAATGGGTGCTGCTGGGTGCTCAGAATGTTTGAAAATCAGACAGGTGCTCAGCTATGGATTTAGGAGCCTAACTTGAGGCAGGCATTTTTGAAGATCTTGACCAAATAGGTTTTTTCCAGTCTGATTTTAAATGACCCAGAATGATGGGGCTTATATCACTTCCCTCTGGAAGCTATTCAAGACTCTCATTGACTTTAAAGGACTTTGAATCAGGCCTTCAGTGATCACTCTTATGAGTTCTCATGGAAAGGCCTTATGAACTCCATGCCTTTTGCAGAGGAGGCTGTGTTATTTTGTAATAACAATACCTAGCAGTTACCAGCTTTCCATCAGTAGATCTCAAAAGTGCTTGACAAAGATGGTCAGAATCATTATCCCTATTTTACAGGCTGAGAAACTGAGGGAAAATGACTTGCCCAAGGACACCCAGCTGGCCGATAGCAGAGCCAGGAATAGAAATCAGGTCTCCTGAGGCCCAGTCCAGGGATCTGTCTGCTAGGCCACACTGCTTTGGCAATGAAAATTAAATCAAAGGAGCCTTGCTACCTATCTAGTCTTCGCATTCAGGCTGGTTCTGGGCACACAATGGCTGCATTTATTTAGTCTGGGTGACAAAGTGGATCTAAAGAATTATCTTAACTTTCTCCAAGCCATCATGGTTTCTTGTCAGTTTGCTCAGTGGCAAGAGAGCTTAATTTGACAGCACCACATTTTTATATAGCTCTAGTACAGGGCTGCACATGTGGTGAACCAGATGACATGTTTTATTGGCACCCTATGGGAATTGCTGTTATCACAAACATGTAACAGGTGGCTGAGAAACTCATGAAAATAAGGTGTATTATTTGAGTTTTCCACCATGGCCTAATTTGCATATAAGATGTTCTAGGAAACATGTTCCTCGGTTCAGTGGAATCTCCCACTTTCTGAATGGTGATAACAATGCAAATTGCATCCAGCAGATTGTGTGATCTCATCTCTGGGCACAATAAAAGGAGGGAAATAAAAAACTACCTAACAAACAAGTCCTGTTATTTCCCTTTAGGTAGTATTTGGTGATGAACTTTGGATCAAGTGGCGATGTATGGAGTTCTCTCCTTGCATTGCTGTGCTCTCTTCCCACCCCTTCCACTGCAGAGCTGCTGACCAGCCGGCCCTCTCCCACAGTTCCCTGTCTATGGCCACAGGACTCTCTTCACCCCCTTATTTCACTTCCAGAAGTGAATCAAGTCATGGCCCAGCCAGATCTTCTGGGACCGAGCTGGACTTGGCCAGCAGCAGGACCAGCCTGGCACTGAAATGTGCTGGACTGTTGGGGAAGAGAGGTGTCCAGGCTCCTAGGGCAGGACAAAGCTGCCCCATTCTGGGAATGTTGCACTTGCAGGCTGCCCCTGGCTTTGCCTGGGGCCCCCTGAAGAAAGAGGTACAGGCAACGAAGAATGCCACAGATTCCATCTTTTCTAGGCTGCTGTTGCCACTGCTCATTCTGCTGCTCCAGATCATTGGTACCAGACGCAACTGGGTTTGGGGTGCTGAATTTACTGCCCAAGCCACAAGGTGCCATGACTGTACAGTGCTCTAACTGCCCTGTGTGGACCCTGCTGGCTCACTCTGTAGGCATGGGCTGTGAATTCAGTGCCACAAACCCCCTCAAAATTGCCACTCCTTGCCTCATGTCAGATCTTCACTGTGCTGTCTGTGCATGGACCATCAAGGCAGTGGCAAAGCATACCTGAGGTATACGATAGATTGGCTGAATTTGCCATTTGTATTTAGTGACACACATTATACAGATGTATAGATATCTGCGCGTGCTTTGACATACTTCAGCCAGGAAGATGGGGAGAAGAGAATTCAGCACTCCTCCTAACCTCAAGAAAATGTACAAAGAAGGCCAGGAGGAGGGGGAACAGGCCAGAGCATGACTCCGGGTGGTAGGAAAAGTAGGATTGTACTCAGTGATGAGAAAAGAAGCGACAATTGGCAAGTGAGCCATGCCAATGTCCTGACCTACAGGCAGAGTTAAATGCTGAGACTTATATTAAGAGGTGACCTTAATGGCGTTGAAAGTGACATACTGTGGTGTGGGCCAAATTTCGCCCTGACTTCTGCTTTGTGCAACCCCATTTGCTGCAAGACACCGTTAGGCCCTAAGTCTGCGTGCGATGGAGTAACTTACACGTAGAGATTCATGCTGGCAAAGGTGCAGAGCCTAGCACAAGGATGTACTAGTGTTTGTTATCTGTAATGTGGTAGCTCTTGGGAGCCGCAGTGATGGACCAGGACCCCCTTGTCCTAGGTGCTGAGGAAACACAGAACAAAAAGATGGTCCCTGCTCCCAGTCATGGAGCGATAGTTAGAACAATTAGGGAAGAGTCAGGGCACAGGATTATGCAGCCATGCTCCATCTTGCTTCAACACGCCCTGGAGATGTCCACTGCCAGGTCTCATCTCCAGCTGTGGCCATCCCTGATGCTTCAGAGGAAGGAGACAACAAACTCTACCTACAGGTGACCAGCTGAAGCCCTGAAACATGAGATTTCAGGAACATAAGACATGAACTGGAAGGAACTCTCAATAATATAATAATTGTCAGCAATAACAGAGAAGGGCACCAAATCTGTAAGCAACGTCAGTAGTTGTGGGACTGAAATGGGTGATGTCACTGGAAGTGAGGGACTTTTGAGAACTAGTTATACACTCCTATGACCCTGGCAAACAGAGGCTAGGGACACCATCCCTGCCCATCCTGGCTAATAGCCATTGATGGACCTAACCTCCAGAAACTTATCCAGTTCTTTTTTTTTTTAACCCTGTTATAGTATTGACCTTCACAACATCCTCTGGCAAGGAGTTCCACAGATTGACTGTGCCTTGTGTGCCATGGGCAGAGAATAATGGCAAGGGGGGTTGGCTTTCTGTACCAGGAGACAAGCAACAGGAAGGTATAAAAGGGAGTATGATAAAGAAGTGAGGGCAATTTTATCTAATGTTCTGTCAATTGCTTTCCCCTGCATCTTGGCAAGGGCTTAGACTAGATGACCTTATGGTCCCTTCTAACCCTATGCTTCTATGATGAGTGTAACAACCACTATTTACAGCACCTCTGCATCCCTCGCTAAAGGTTCACACGAAAATGACCGCAGTATCCCTGTCTTCCCCGCTGACCCCCAACAACAACATGCACTGCCTGCTCATCAGCAATGCCCAGAGTCAGCAGGATACTCACACACCTGCCTAACTTTAAGCACGTGACTGTCCTACTGAAGCCAGTGAAACAGTGACAACAAAACGTTCCCGCTTGTGAAGTGTGGCGATTTTCTCAGACCCCAGACAGTTAGAGGGTGAATTGGACTGTCATAAACAGATAGCTAAGAGTTAATGTTCTTTTACCTGTAAAGGGGTAACACCAGTAACCTGAAACACCTGACCAGAGGACCAGTCAGGAAACAAGACTTTTTCAAATCTGGGTGGAGGGAAGTTTGTGTGTGAGTTCTTTGTTCTTTGTCTTGTGTCTGTGCCCTCTCGGCTATGAGAGTGATTTTTCTATCTCCTGGCTTTCTAATCTTCTGTTTCCAAGTTGTAAGTACAAAGATAGTAAGACAATAAGGTTTATATTGTTTTCTTTTGTATTTACATGTGTGTAGTTGCTGGAATGTGTTAAATTGTATTCTTTTTGGATAAGGCTGTTTATTCATTTTTTTTTAAGCAAATGACCCTGTATTTGTCATCTTAATACAGAGAGACCATTTTTATGTCCTTTTCTTTCTTTTTATATAAAGCTTTCTTTTTAAGACCTGTTGGAGTTTTTCTTTAGTGGGGACTCCAGGGAATTGAGTCTGCAGCTCACCAGGGAATTGGTGGGAGGAAGAAGTCAGGGGGAAAATCTCTTTGTGTTAGATTTACTAAGCCTGACTTTGCATACCCTCTGGGTGAGGGGGGAAGAGAGATTAGCTCTCGGTACTTCTGTTTTCCAGGACTGGAAACAGGGAGGGTGGAGTCCCTCTGTTTAGATTTACGGAGCTTGCTTTTGTATATCTCTCCAGGAACCCAGGGAGGGAACACCTGGAGGGGAGGATGGGGAAGGGAAATGGTTTATTCCCCTTTGTTGTGAGACTCAAGGAATCTGAGTCTGGGGGTCCCCCAGGGAAGGTTTTGGGGAGACCACAGTGCGCCAGGCACGGTATAGATTCCTGGCTGGTGGCAGCTTTACCAGGTCCAAGCTGGTAACTAAGCTTGGAGGTTTTCATGCTAACACCCATATTTTGGACGCTAAGGTCCAGATCTGGGAAAAATGTTATGACACGGACAAGGTGTAGTTATGCATCTGAAGTTTGTCTGGGACACCAGGCCTGACATCGCTGCTCTTCCGAAAAACACTATGGTATCTTTAGGGCCCAGCAAGATACTCAGTGCCCTCTCCTTCCATTGCCATTTAAGGGCCCCCACAACTCGTCAGTAAACAGTAGGGATGGATGCTAAGCACCTGTCGAAGTCAAGGCCTAAGTCACTAGAAGTTTAAGTCAGTAGAAATTGAGGGGGTGCAGAACCTGGCAAGACTGAGCCCTCAATAGCTACAAGTGGTCAGGGCCTCTATTTTACCTCTCATCCAAAAGGAGGCATCTCCAACAGCAGAGTGCCTGCTGACACCATACTGGGGCACTAGTTCAACATGGGGTCTGCTTCAGACAGGAGCATTCCTCCCTCCAACACCACACTACCTGGAACACTCTTTTTTTTCTTTAAGATCTCACAAATAAGGCTCCAATTCAAGAAAGCACTCCAGTCCATTCCTATTCAGGATAGCACTTAAACACATACATTGGACTCAAACGCTGGTTTCAACTTAATTGACTTCAGTGCGAAGTTGAGCATGAGTGTAAGTGCAATCCAGAATAAGGATGCTTTCCCGAATCAGGGCCTAAATACTGACCATGATCCAAGATTGTAGTGCTGCAATTTCACTTCAAGTCACAGGGAGAAATGTACTTGCCTTCCTTCCTGTTCCAATGGAGAAATTAAACTGCAATTTTTTTTAAAGTGATCAAATATATGTCAATATATAAACCTCTGAGCTCATTCCAACACACTATCCCCTGGTGCTCAATCATTTCATAATAGCCTTGACACCCATTGGGGTGGGTGAGAGACTTCTGGAGCAGGAAGTAAGAAGATAAATTAAAATCCAGGGTCAAGTTCAGAATAGGTGTAAATGGGTGTGACTCCTTCAAAGTCAATAGAGCTATGCCTGATTGCATCAGATCTGAATTTGTCCCCCTCTCTCCCACCTGCAGCTTGCAGAACAGGTGCACCAGTCAGCAATGGCTGAGAACATGGGTGCGGTATTCTGACCTGTCATTCCTCCCCTTACCACTTCATTTTATCAAAACAAAAACAAGCCTCAAGGAATTTAAACCTGCTGTTTTTGTTCTGTTAATAAATACCAATTGCAGACTTGTTTTTCTTGATCGCATTTTGGGGAAGGGAAGAAAATATTAGGAGTGCGAAGGTGCGAGGTCTGACTAGTTTACATTTATGAAGACCAAGGGGGCTGGAGTTGATACAAAGGGTTAAGCTGATGTCTTCTGAAAAGCACCTACCTCAGTGGAGAAAGGGAACGTGACAATGAGAGAACATGAGCTTTAAAAAAACAGCTGAAAGAAAGCTTTGTGCAAGAGCATTTCATGTGCAGAATTATGCGCACATGTGGACTAAATTACCAAGTGTGGGCATTGAAACAAAACATTTAAACACATTTAAAAGCTAGGGACTGAAAAAAGGAAGAGGCGAGAGGTTGCTAAAGAAAAAAGGATGAGAGATGAAAGAGGGAGTGAGCAGGACACAGTAACAAAGTGGATGAAAGTGGACGGGCTGAATGGCATCGGCGGCTGTCTCCTGCTCCTGCTCATTCTTGTTTATCAAGCACCTTTGGAGTTCCTGCTTACGGGCCATGTCCTGCCTTTGAATGAATGCACAGGGCTCTCTCATGCACATCCAAGGACAAAGGAGAGCAAGAGCATGTTGAGAGGAGGTAGGGACCATGGAAGAAGGAAAGCATTTCCCCCAGGAGATCAGTAAAACCCCTCTGCCCCAGCATTGTGGCTTGGAGGGCACAAGGGGAAGGAAACAGGAGCTATGGAGCAGCTGCTGTCATTAATGTATTCCTCTCAAGACCTACCACATATCTAGATGGGACCAAAGGGTGCATTAGCTCCCATTCTGCGTTTTTATCCTCCTTTGGGAGGGCGTTACTATTTGGGCACAAGCCAATGCTTCACGGCTCTTAAGGGCATGTCTACACTGCAATTGGAAGCTAAGCCTCCAGCCTGGGTAGACAGACTCGGCTAGCAGGCATGGACGGAACATGAATGCTCCCTCCCGGTTAGCTCCTTGGACCCACCCCTTCCTCCTGAGGCCCTATCCCTATCGCACCCCTTCCGCCCCCCCTCACCTGCCAGAGCCCTGAGCCCCACTCCCCAAGGCCAGAGGCGCCCCAGCCAAATCACCCTGACCCTGGCTGGCTTCTGGCCTTGAGCGCTGGCCCGAGTGCCAGCTCAACAGTCATCGGCTAGCTCCTGAGTGCTAGCCCAACCCCCAGGGCCCTGGTCAGTCCCCAAGTGCTGGCCCGATGCCTGGGCCACCAGCCAGCTGGCCCGACCCCTGGAGAAGGCTAGACAGCACAGAGAAGCTCCCCCCTCCAAGAGGTTAGTACTTCTCCTCATAGGTGTCCAAGAATGATGCAGTTTGGATGGCTATTTCTGTGCTTGCCATTTACCTATCAGGGTGCATTCACAGGGAATTCATGGGCTATTTATTCTCCTTCTGTGGGTTTCACCATGGGAAGGTGTACTGTGGCCCACAATAAATATAAAGCTGAGTATTTACAATTCACGCTCTGATACAAGGAAGCAGGCAAATGTTTCTGGCACTGTCTGCACTGGCCAAGGAAACTGCAGTATGACAAGATTCTTCCTAGAAAGTTTACAACCACTAAGGCCCTGTCTATACTGAGATTTGGAACTGTGTACCAGCACATCTGCTGCTAACTCAAGTCTGATCTATGCTCCAAAAATGGTGTTCCCCACAGTTCACCTGCAAGCATAGGCAAGGAATTGCCATGGTCAGCACTGTTCCTGTAACCACAGCTGAAACCTGTTCTGGCCCCGCTCCCCTCATGCTTCTGCTCAGGTTTTTATCATGGTCACAGAAAAAGTTCTGAACCTTCTCCTTGTCTACACTTGCAGCTAAAGCCCTGTTCAGGGGATCTTGTGGCTGACACCTGTTGCCAGCAGTGGATAATTTTTTTAGTGCAGGGAAGCCCACAATACCTGGAGCTTGGCCAGCATAGACAGGGCTTTAAATTAGACTAGTTCTATTCAGATGTATTTAGCATGGCCCTGAAGTAAAAGTCAGTATATTGCCCTGATCACTGGAATCACAGAAATGTTTGAGCTGGAAGAAAAACTCAAGAGGTTTCAAGTCCAGTTCCCACACTGAGACAGGACCACGTAAACCTAGGCCATCCCTAACTCGTGTTTATCTGAAACCTTCCAACGATGGGATTCTACAATCTCCCCTGCTATCCTGTTCCAATATTTAACTATCCTTATAATTAGAAAGATTTTCCTAATATCTAACCTAGATCTTTCTTGCTGCAGATTAAGCCGATTACTTCTTGTCCTACCTTCAGTGAACATGGAGAACAACAGTCTTTATTACAGCCCCTCAACACATTTGAAGACTTATCAGGTCCCTTGTCTGTCTTCTTTTCTCAAGACTAAATATTTCCACTTAAAAAAAAAACTTTTCTCAAAGGTCAGGTTTTCTAAACCTTACATCATTTTTCTTGCTCTCCTCTGTTTGTCCACATCTTTACTACAGTGTTTCACCCAAATACTCACACCCTACTCCAGCTCCCGCCTCATCAGTGCCATGTAGAGAAGAGCAATTTCTTCTTGTGTCTTAAATACCACACTCCTGTTAATACACCCCAGAAGTATATTAGTCTTTTTCGCAACTGCATTGTATTTTTGGCTCATGTTCAATTTCTGATCCACTATAACTCCCAGATCCTCTTCTGCAGTTATACAGCCTAGCCAGTTATTCCCCATTTTGTAGTTGTGCATTTGATTTTTCCTTCCCAACTGTAGAATTTTTCACTTGTTTTTACTGAATTTCTTCTTGTTGAGTACAGACCAGTTCTCCAATCTGTCAAGGTCCTTTTGAATTCTAACCCTGTTCTCCAAAGTGCTTGAAATCCCTCCTAGCTTAGTGTCATCTGAAAATTTTATAAGCATACTCTCCACTCTATTATCCAAGTCATTAATGAAAATATTGATGAGCCCTGGACAGACATCTGCAGAACACTACTATTTATGTCCTTCCAGTTTGACAGCAAACCATTGAGTTTGGTCTTTCAATCAGTTGTGCACTTTCCTCATAGTAATTTTATCTGGATCACATTTCCCGAGTTTGTTTATGAGACTGTCACGTGGGACTGTTTCAAAAGCCTTACTAAAAATCAAGGTATATCATGTCTACAGCTTCCTCCCATCAAATGAGCCAGTGACCCTGTCAAAGAAGAAAATTAGGTTGGTTTGCCATGATTTGTTCTTGACAAATCCCTGTTGGCTATTACTTGAAACCCTATGATCCTCTAGGTCAAGGGCGGGCAAACTTTTTGGCCTAAGGGCCACATCGGATTTCCAAAATTGTATGGAGGGCCGGTTAGGGGAGGCCCAGCCCCTGCCCCCTATCTGACTGCTCCCCCACTTCTCATCTCCTGACGGCCCCCACGGGACTCCTACCCCATCCATGCCCCCCTGCTCCCTGTCTGCCCCCAGACCTCCCGCCCTTGACTGCCCCCCACTGCCCCATCCAACCCCCCTGCCTCCATTCAACCCATGTTCCCCACCCTCTGACTACCCTGACCTCTATCTACACCCTCACCCCTTGACCACCACCCTGAACTCTCCTGCCCTCTATCCAATCCCCCCGCTCCCTGCCTGGGGCATTGGTGGCTGGCAGCAGTAGAGCCATGCTGCCCAGAGCAGCAGGACAGGCAGCCGTGCTGCCCGGCTGGAGCCAGCCATGCCACCACACAGCACAGAGCACCGGGTCAGGCCACAGCTCTGCAGCTGCACTGCCTGGCAAGAGCTCACAGCCCTGCCGCCTACAGCATTGTGCCAGCGGCGCAGTGAGCTGAGGCTGTGGGGGGAGGGAGAACAGCAGGGGAGGGGCCAGGGTCTAGCCTCCCAGGCTAGGAGCTCAGGGGCTGGGCAGGATGGTCCTGCAGGCCGGATGTGGCCTGTGGGCTGTAGTTTGCCCACCTCTGCTCTAGGTACTTACAAATTGATTGCTTAATAATTTGCTCCAGTGTCTTTCCAGTATCCATGTTAGGCCGACTGGTTTATAATTCCATGGGTCCTCTTTGTTCCTTTTGTTAAAGATAGGCACTAGGTTTGCCCATCTCTAGTCCTCTGGGCTCTCACCTGTCCTCCATGAACTCTCAAAGATTGTCAACAGTTCTGAGATTGCTTCAGCTAGTTCCTTGAGTACCACATGGTGAATTTCATCAGGGCCTACTGAAGGGGGAGGGATAGCTCAGTGGTTTGAGCATTGGCCCACTAAATCCAGTGTTATGAGTTCAGTCCTCAAGGGGGCCATTTAGGGATCTGGGGCAAAAGTTTGTCTGGGGATTAGTCCTGCTTTGAGCAGGGGGTTGGACTAGATGAGCTCCTGAGGTTCCTTCCAACCCTGATAGTCTATGACTTGAGTACATCTAATGTATTTAATCTGTACCAGAGGCCTGTGTGTTTTGGAGTACTGCTGTAGTAACTTGCCCAAGCCCCATATGTTTAACCTGTAATAGACCAAGCAGGCATCAGGGGTTCTCATTTTCATGGCACAGGCTGCATCTTAATAGAGAGATTTCCTCAGGGCACCTCCCCACTAATTCGCAATTGCAAGACATCCCTGTGGCAGCTACAATGATTGCTGACATGCAAAAAGGACATGAGGTAAGTATTTTATTTTTCTCTTTTCTTGTGCTTCAGCAGCTGGGAACAAAGAGGAGCCAGCGCCATGTGACCAGCCAGCTCTCCACAGACTAATTGAGAACCTCCATTGTTTATCACTCATTATAGATGCAAACCTACCTCTGTCTCACATATACCTGGTGTTATCCTGCTATTGATTGTTGCAAGCCAAACAGCTTGACAAGAACCAACTGAGAATAGTCTATGCAGCATTCTTTCCCAAAGAATGAGGGAGACGGACAGGAAAAGACTATGCAGGAAAAAGCAGCAGCTGCTGGAACCAGAAACAAAGGAGGCACGTCAGCAAGAACAAACCCCTGTCCTTCTACAGCCCCTTTGTATTAAAAATCCCTAAGCCCTAAACATGAAGTAGAAAAACATGTACCTAGGTACTTGGCTTTAGCAGTTCTTTTCTGCTTTTCTTCTGCAGTGCATCTCTTGCCCCAACCCTTTTTCATCCAGTCCCCTACCCACTTTCATTCCTGTCTCCATGGAACCATCTAGTCTACACTGTGACAGGGTCTGCTTACCCTGTGCTAGCCCAGATAGGGTTAAGCCCATATTATTGACAGCGGAAGTCTTGCCTCCCCGGCAGGACTGGGCATGCTCCAAATGCTCTAGCAGTATAAAGGGAGGAAGCCCAGCTCATTCTGGGTTGGAGGCTGCAGGGGAAGGACTTGTCTGGGAAGTGGCTGTGGAGGGCCAGCCATAGCCACTGTCTGTGCTGGGAACCAGAGCCTCCCTGGGCCCTCTTGAACCCCGGTGACTAAGGCAGTCATAGGAGGTGACCAGCCCAGCTGACCACAGAGACCCCAATGTCTCATGGGAGACTCTAACACAGACACTGGTAGGAAGTGACCCAGGGAGGGTGATGGAATGGTACCTACCACCTGGGGAGCCTCAGCACGTTTTGGTAGGACCCTGCTGTTGAGTCAGTGGCAAGTTGCTACACCACTGTGAGGGCCCTGGATTGGGGCCTGGTGGAGTCAGGTGGGCCCTGGCCCCTCTACTGGGGATGCCACACCCCTTGGAGGGTGCTCCACCCCCATGGAGTCTGGCTGCTAGGCCAAGCTGCCCTGACCCTAGGGGAGTAAACTGTCACGTACACCATAGTACAAACATGTCCCTAGCCCCATTGTTAAACACTGATGAAGTCCAACACCAGTTGCCTGCTTGGCCTGAAGCATGATTATACCTTTTGGGTAAACAGTTTTCAGATGGCAATGATCTCAAGACTGGGTTTCTAACATGAGAGTTACACATTTTTGCCTGAGTCATCACTGAGCAGGCAAAGCAATTTAAAAGCAGGTGAGATTGAACCAATTTTTAAAAACCGGTGCAACTGACACTTAAATTTTCATGTTGAATAGGTCTTGTTGTAGCTTATTCCTTCTTTCTCCCATTCAGTCTCTTATTTTTCCCTTGGTTTCTGTTCTTTTCCTCTTTCACTCATTCCTGTTCTCTTTATCCCTTTATTTTTCTTTCATTCCTTCTTGATGCTTTTTCAATATTCTTCCTCTGTGCCTAATTACCATTTCCTGTTCTGCACCAAATTCAGCTGAATACATGGGTCAAATTCTGGTGTAAATAGGTGTCACTTCATTGGAGTTAATGGAGTTGTGCCCACTTGTACTAGAGACAAATTTGACTCTTGGGGCTGGAGATTAAGGCCTTGTCTGTCTACAAAAATTGCACCAGTATAATGTTCCTTATATCAGTGGGAAATGCCATGTCTAAACACACAAGTTGTCTCTCATTGATGGCTCTTTGGATTTGAATTCATAGAGCTTACTTTAGTTCACAAGCAATACAACTTTTCTCAGATGGTGTTAAATCAGTTTAGTGGAAGTGCGAATGCATCCCACATCTGATTTAAGTGTACAAGTTGTTCTTCCACTGTTGTCCCACACTGCACCATTCACTACAAAACTGAGTCCTTCTTTTACTCCAGAAAGACCCACTGCCTCTGGGATGCCCCCATCTCTCTTAGGCTCTGTCTTTGTTGCAGAGGTAACTCTGGTTATCTACCCCAGGAGTGGGCAAACTACTGTCCATGGGCCAGATCCAGCCTGCAGGATTGCCACTCCCGCAGTGCCACGGGCCCCATGCCGCTCCTAGAAGCAGCCTGCACCACATCCCTGCAGCCCCTGGGGAAGAGGTGGCAGAGGGCTTCGTGTGCTGCCCTCGCCTGTGGGTACCTCCCCCTGCAGCTCCCATTGACCAGGAACAGGGAACCGTGGCCAATGGGAGCTTTGTGGGAGATACCTACAGGTGAGGGCAGGACGTGGAGCCCTCTGCCCTCAACCCCCAGGGGCCACAGGGATGTGGTGCTGGCCTTCCAGGAGTGACGTAGGGCCAAGGCAGGCAGGGAGCCTGTCCTGGCCCCGGTATGTGCTGCTGCCACCCCGGAGCCACTCCAAGTGGCACTGAGATGGAGCCTGCACCCCGAACACCTCCTGCACCCCAACTCCCTGGCCTGAGCCCCCTGCTGCACCCCTGCCCTGAGCCCTCTGCTGCACCCTGCACCCCTCCTGCACCCCAACCCCCTTCCTTGAGCCCCCTTGTACACCCTGCACCCCTCCTCTGCCCCAACCCCTTGCCCTGAGCCCCTTCCTACACACTGTACCCCCTCCTGCACCCCACCAACCTGCTCCAGCCCAACATTCATGGCCCTGCACACAATTTCCCCACCCAGATGTGGCCCTCAGGCCAAAACTTTGCCCACCCTGATCTACACTCAAGTCATCTCTTATGTTACCCTAGCATGAGTGAGAGTGGCCACACAGCACAAATAACACTTGGGCTGCAGAGATGGGATTAGTAGCACACAGTGGTTGTGTCAGTAGCTGAGAAGTTTGGGCAACTCTAGTTGTCTATCCCCGAATGAGCCAGTCAGCTCAAGTTAAAAGCACCGCCACACCAGAGTTAGGGTTTTGTGTGTGGACAGGACTTGAATTAGGAACAATGCTTTGGTTACAACTCTAGTTAACTCTGGAGTGAAGCCAAGCAACAGGAGTTCCTTTTCAATCTCCACAAGCGACAGGTGTGCAGTGTTCCTCTGAGCCTTCTCCAAGCCGACAGAGAAGTTTGGAAGTTGCCCTGGCAACAGATGAATACTGGGATAGGGCAGGAGGGATCACTGGAGTTTGACTCTTCCACCCACAATTACTTTGGCCTCCAGGAAGTATCCCACACTCTGCCATGAAAGTTGCCCAACATGTTGTGAGCCTGGTGGAAGTACAAAGCGCCCTGGGATACCACATTGCAATATACTACACTGATTCCACACTATGCTGTGCAGGTATGTGGCTTCAAATGCAATGTGGTGTGTGCCAATGCGAAGCACAATGTGAACACATGCAGTTGGTGCGTTTAGTTACCTCAGTTTAACTATACCAGTATCACTTATTGTCATGCAATTTGTGTGTATGGACAAGGGGGCAACAGTTTCAAATGTGTGTATGGACAAGGGGGTAACAGTTTCAAAAGTGCCTAAGTGACTCAGGAACCCAAGTCTTGTTTTCAGTAGCAATGTAGGCACTTATGAGCCTAGAGTATACTATCTTTCAGTGTGACTGAGGCACCTAAGTCTCTTTGGAAAATGGGAATTAGTCTGGTATGTTACTTAGGCCCAACTCCACAAAGTTATTTAGCACTTGACTCCCATAGATCTGGGCCTAAGGCACTTTTGAAAATTTTACTGGAGGCCAAGGCCTTAGACTTGGAAAAGCTGTTCAGTTCTTGCTCCTTTCCATGATCCCACCAGTAAGGATCATCTTCTTGTTCTGTAGCTGTACAGTGCCTAGCACAATGGAGCCCTGGTCACAGCCCAGGGCCCAAGTGCTACGATAATATAAAAAATCAATAAGGCTAAGATTTAGTCACAGGTACTGTGTTTTGGGTAAAAGTCATGGACAGGTTACGGACAATAAATAAAAATTCATGGCCCATGACCTGTCCATGACTTTAACTAAAAATACCCCTGACTGAATCTCAACTTCTGGGCCCTGCTGCTCTAGGGGGCCCCTGCTCTGGGGGGGCCCATGCTCCTGTGAAGTGATGAGGATTGACTGCCTTCCCCACCCATCCCCCCGCCAGCAGCTGCTCCCAGGGACCGCTCTCTGAATGGCCTCTGGGCACACCTGGGGCCACTGCTCCTGCCACTGCTGCTTGGGCAGTCTTGGGATCAGCCACATCGGTGGTTGTTCTGGAGGCCCCGGATGTTGTGTATTTGGTTGTCATGGTTTTTGTTCCTATGTGAGTTAGATTATTAGGGGATAGCCCAGCCAGCTTCGGCCGGTTAGGCGAGCTCTGCGTCTGTAAATAAATGGTAGTTTTGTTAGCTGTCCGCTGTCTGGCCTCAAGTGATTTCTTCCTAAACCGGCTGCCCGCAAGGATATAACAAGTGGCGACGATAGATGGGATTCCAGTGCTGCTCCAGTAACAGAAGGAAGTAGAAGTCAAGGTAAAGAACAAACAAACAAAAAAACTGCTTGTTTGCACTGACTGTGAAAGTGAAACTAAAAATCATGGCTACTCTGACCAGGCCACTGGAACCTTTTGATGAGAATATAGAGCAGTGGCATGTGTATACTAGCGTTTTGAGCTTTTTGTTATTGCAAATGACATTACAGAAGTGAAGAAGGTGCCAATATTCTTAAGTGTTGTAGGGGCTAAAATCTACTCCCTGCTACGCAGCTTACTACACCCTGTTAAGCCTGAGACTAAATCTTACAGTGACATTGTGGAAATCCTGGGGTCCCATTTTTCCCCAGAACCACTGGTAATTGCTGAAAGATATCGGTTCCACAAAAGAGACCAAAAAGAAGATGAAACAATTGTACAGTTTGTAGCAATTTTAAAAAAGCTAGCAGAACACTGTGAATTTAAAGAGATGTTAAATGATGCCCTGTGTGACAGGTTAGTGTGTGGCCTGTACAGTGAAGCTATACGGAAGAACCTACTGACAGAGGCTCAGCTTACATTACAGAAGGCTGTTGATATTGCAGTCTCCATGGAACTGGCTACAAGGGAGGTGCAATACATTGGTGCATCCCCTAGGGTGCAAAAAGTGTCACAAGAACCTACCCACAAAACTGTGCAGAGTCAGGAATGTTACCGCTGTGGTAAGCCAGGTCACCAGGCATCAGAATGCTGGTGTAAGGACCTGGTGTGTCGACACTGTGGCAAAAAGGGACACATTGAGTGTGCCTGTAAACAAAAGAAAAAGAGGCCTGTGGTCTGGCCGACAAAAAGAGGAACCCTGCATACCCTAGAGCAAACCCAGGATGATCAAGGTGACACCTCATTGCAAGCAGAAGTGCCACTGCATGTTTTGTCTTTGGCAGTGGGCTCACATGAATACTGGGTAACCCCGTTGTTGGATGGCAAACCTATATGCATGGAACTGGACACTGGTGCAGCCATCTCGCTGGTCTCCAAGACTGTGTATAAAGAAAAGCTACAGCATCTCTGCTTAAGGCAACAAAAACTATTCTGAAGACGTATACGGGAGAAGCTGTGCCCATGTTGAGCACTATTGATGTTAAGGTGGAGCTCAATGGACAGGCTGCTAAATTGCCACTGTTTGTAGTAAGAGGTAACTACCTAGCCTTAATGGGTAGGTCTTGGCTTGGGAAGATTGAGCTGAACTGTGCAGAAGTGCACAGGATGACTAAAGAAGAAACCAGTCTAACCCCTATACTAAGGAAACATGCTGCTGTTTTTGGAGAGGATTTGGGAAGTATGAAGGGAATCACTGTGACATTGAACATTAAACCTGACAGTCCACCAAAATATCTGAAAGCCCGAACTGTGCCATATGCCATCAGGCCAAAAGTTGAAGCAGACCTGGAGCGCCTGGTCACCAATGGAGTCCTAATACCAGTTACCCATAGCCCATGGGCCACTCCTATCGTTCCAATAGTGAAGAAAGATGGCTCTCTCCGGATTTGCGGTGATTTTAAAGTCACTGTCAACCCAGTGTTGTGTGCAGAGCAATACCCGCTTCCCCGCATCGATGACCTCTTCGCAGGCCTGGCTGGGGGACAAAAGTTCAGTAAGATTGATCTGAGTCAAGCATATTTACAGATGCATGTCAATGAAAAGTCCCAAGAGCTGTTGACTATTGTGACTCATAAGGGGCTTTATCGATACTGTCGCCTACCCTTCGGAATAAAGTCTGTTCCCGCCCTGTTCCACAGGGCTATGGACCAGATCTTGTGTGGCTTGTCAGGAGTTCAGTGCTATCTGGATGATATCCTGGTCACTGGAAGGAATGAAGAGGATCACTTAAAGAATTTAGAGGCTACCCTACAAAGACTGGAAGAGTATGGCCTATGAGTTCGCAAAGATAAGTGTGAATTCTTCAAGCCCTCTGTTGAATATTTGGGACACATCATTGATTCTGCAGGTCTTCATAAGGCCCCTGCAAAAGTTAAAGCTATTGTGGAGGCTCCCCCACCTCGAAATGTAAGCCAGCTGCTCTCGTTTCAAGGACTACTTTCATCTCACAGTTAGCCACACTGCTAAAACCACTTCATGAGCTCCTTGGGTAGAACAAGGCCTGGAATGGACTGAAGCCTGTGATGTTGCATTTAACAAAGCTAAGGATGCATTGCTAAATTCTGAAGTTCTAACACACTTTGATCCATCCTTACCCCTACAATTGGCCTGCGATGCCTCCCCTTATGGAGTGGGAGCAGTCATGTCACACATTATGCCTTCGGGATAAGAGAGACCTATTGCTTTTGCTTCACGCACTCTAAGCAAAGCAGAAACTAACTACGCTCAAATTGAACGTGAGGCATTAGGAATTGTTTTTGGAAATCGGAAGTTTCATCAGTATCTGTTTGGGCAGAAGTTTACTCTTCTCACAGACCATCGACCTCTGACGTCAATTTTTGGACCCTACACAGGCATTCCCCCATTAGCTGCTAGTCACATGCAACGTTGGGCATTGTCACTTTCAGCACACACATATGAAATCAAATATCAGAAATCCACTCTGCACGGCTATGCAGATGGCCTCTCAAGGTTGCCTTTGCCAGTCAAACATCAAGATAGTGCCCAAAAGGAAATCTTCTACTTTGAACAGGTAGAGAATACACTCATCACTGCTACTCAGATAAAGAAGGCAACTCGCGTTGACCCAGTATTGTCCCAAGTTATGGACAATGGTGATGCATGGAAAATCTCAACAAACCTCTCCGGTCTCACCCGACCTTGTTACCTACATGTCCAGGAGGACAGAGTTATCAGTCCAATCTGGTTGTTTGTTGTGGGGGAAACGTGTCATTATTCCACCACCACTGAGATCACAGATGTTAGAACAGCTACATTCCGGTCACTGTGGAATAGTGCGCATGAAGGAAATTGCACGAAGCTATTTTTGGTGGCCTGGATTGGACAGTGCTATTGAAGAAAAGGCAAAAGCTTGTGTGTCACGTCAGGGTGTGAGGAATGCACCCCAGTGGGCTCTCCTACACCCATGGGACTGGCCTGAAAACCCGTGGTAACGTATTCACATTGACTTCGCTGGCCCCCTTGAAAGAAGCATGTTCTTGGTGGCAGTAGATGCCCATTCTAAATGGCCAGAAGTCTCTATAATGCAGTCCACTACTGCAGAGAGTACTATCCAAAAACTACGGGGACTCTTTAGTCATTTCGGTCTGCCAGAACAAGATGTCAGCCACAACGGGCCGCAGTTCGTCTCTCAGGAGTTTCAAAATTTTATGAAGGCAAATGGGATACACCACATCACGTCAGCACCATATCATCCATCCACCAATGGATTAGCTGAAAGATTTGTGCAGACAATGAAACACGCTTTGAAATCAGCAAGGGGACAACACTCCATTCAAAAGTGTCTGGATCCCTTCTTACTTTCCTACAGAAACACACCTCATGCTACGACCCAGGCATCCCCGGCCTTTCTAATGATGGGATGACAGCTGCACATTTGCTTTGATCTGTCTAGCCTCAAGTGATTTCTTCCTAAACTGGCTGCCCCCAAGGATATAACACCGGATATCTGGCCCCAGGGACTTCCTGAGAAACTGGCCCTGGGTTGCTCCAGCAGTGGCCAGTGTGGCTGGCTGTGGGGCCCTGGAGTCATCCACACAAGCCACTGTGGAAGTCACAAAGTCACAGAATCCATGACTTCCGCAACCTCTGTGAAAGAATCAAATCCTTAATAAATAACAATGTTACTGGCACCTGAGAGGAGGACAGGGGTCAGAAAAATTTTACCTCAGCATGTGGGCTATATTTTAACAAGGCTCCAGGCCAAGTTTGTTCTGTGGGCTGTAAATTGGCCAACTCTACTGTAAATGATTGACATCAGAATGGCTGAATCATGATGTGAGGTGACAGGGAACCGAATAAACATAAGCAAAGCAGCCAACTATACCCACAATAGTTACATTCAGTGTATCAGCCCCAGCAACAACTGTCCCACCTCTGCCCTACCTGCAGCAAATCCTGTCCATTTAAGAAAACAAAGCCTTTACAGCCAGGAACTGACTCACGAGCTATAAAATCCACTTGTTTTGGTTATGAAACAGCAATTGTCATAACCATCAAATTAAATGAGCCCATACATACAAATATACTTATTCTTAACATATCAAAAACAAAATCAGTTTATTATAGCACCGTTATTACAGTAAAGAGCACCTGCAGCGGCTGTGATGATTATTCAAAAGTTTCCTTTGCAAAATGCTTGGGGAAACTGCACTGACAGAAGTGGTGTTCATTATGGATGGTGCTTTGCATGAAAATTATATTAGAATAGGTATTACATTCCAGGGTGCAATCCAGACCAGTGAGGGGCTGTGTCCCTACCTGCCTGCAACCTGGGGTGCCTCACAATGCTTTCCTGCTGTAGTTCCCAACCTGGGCTGCTCACAAACAGCCTATCAGCATGCAGGCCACACCCAGAGTGTCTGTGAATAATCCCCGCCCTGATCCAACTCAGACGCAACAGCCTGTCAGCAAACACCAGCCATATGCTGGCTTCCAGCAGTCGTGGTTATATGCAGGGTGACCCAACATGCTCCCAGTCCTGGATTTCCCCCCATACATGTGTGTGCTGCACTGTCCAGCCCTCTCCTGGACAGTGCAGATGTATTTGGTCCATCGCTCCTCTAAGGGGCTCAATATACAATAGTTCGCTAGCCTAACTGGAGTTACCCACACGGTTCACAACACTGGATTAGTTTTTATTAAAGAATAAAACAAGTGTATTTAACTACAAAGAGAGAGGTTTTAAGTGAGTTCAAGAATCAGGCATTAGAGTCAGAAACAATTATCATAACGATACAACACTTTCTAGTACTAGACTTAACAAACTAGACTTAGTTCAAGGTGAAGTCCCTCAGCACATTTCCAGTAACATTGCTGACCAAACTCTTAGGCCAGGATCTGCTCCCAAAATCCAACAGCTGTTTCTTTTGGTTTCTTAGGTGAAAAAGAGAGAGATGGACAGGGAGAGACAACTTGGTGTGTTTTGCCCCTCACTTTTATAGTTCAGTTACCCTTTGAGATGCATTTTCCCAACAATTACCCCTAGTAAATAAAGTTCATTCAAACAGTAGAGAAGGCAGCATGGTGCCTGGTGGTGAAAGAGGATGCACATGGCTTCTTGTCACCTCTGTTTGTCAGATTCTCCTTGTCTCCCCTCTTGTGTCTGAGGACCCTGTTTACAATTTACATGGAAACTGAGGTAAACACACAGTCCTTTGTTTAGGACCTACTTGAGGACCTGCCTAACGGGGGATATGTGCCACCAATATCATTCAGGGGAATTCATAGCTTTATATATAATGTTGCTACATACATTTTACCATAATATTACTGAGCAGCAAGTTATTAGTTTTCAAATGATACCTCACAAGGCATATTTTGTACAAAGATTATTACAATGATGTATAAGGTGTGACTACAGTCACAATATGATTCAGACATGGTGCCACCATAAAACAGTTTTTAACATGGTGGGTGGCCAGTGTGAAAAGACTCTCAGTGTTCCAGGCTCTGTTCATAGAAGATTAGGGTTGGAAGGGACCTCAGGAGGTCATCTAGTCTAACCCCCTGCTCAAAGTAGGACCAGTCCCCAGACATTTTTACCCCAGTTCCCTAAATGGCCCCCTCAAGGATTGAGCTCACAACCCTGGGTTTAACAGGCCAATACTCAAACCACTAGAGCTGTCCCTCCCCATTCAATGACTATAGTCTTTAGCATAAATCTAAAAGTGGTTCAGTACCATCTACAGCATCTGACCAAACAGCTTCAAAGCCAGATTATTAGATCAGGGCCCCCATTATGCTAGGCACAATACAAGCAGAGACTAAGAGACAGCCCTGCCCTTGAGAGTTTACAATCTCAATAGAGAAGAGGGACAAACTGTGGGAGAGGAAACAGAGCCAGAGAGGTGGAGTGATTAAAAAAAGGTGTGATACGAATCTATGCTGTGGAAGCCAAATCCCCCCAAAACAGCTGTTTCCAAGGGCGCAGTGGAAACATCTGTGACTGGCAGCTCAGTGCAGGATTGGTGCTCAAGAGCTTGTCTACCCATGGAGTTTTTCAGGAACAGCAATTAAGGTTGTGTCTATGCTACAGACTTCTGCTGCCATGGCTGTGTCAGGATGTGAAGAAGTGTGATCCCTGATCACGGAACTGTGCCAGCAGAAGCCCCTAGCATAGCCGCAGTTATACCAGCAAAACTGTGCTTTTCCAGTATAGCTTCTTTCATTCAGGGATGGTGGAATAAGCTACACCAGTAAAACCACAGCTTTGCCAGTATAAACTGCAGTCACACTAGGAGCATGTGACATGAGTGCTTCTGGGTTCACAGACCACTACTGTTAGGCTCCCAGTTGAGTGCCGAGCACACAAGGTCTTTATCTAGTTGTCACCCCGCTTCAGGCAGGGCACCACCTGCAGCAGTCTTACCCAGCAGCAACAAGCAAGGCATTGGCAGCAAATCACATCAGTAGTGCCACATCAGGCCTACCTTCCCCCAGGGAGGCTGTGACAGGCAGCAGCCTCTCAAGCAGTTCCCGGCTCCAGGCAAACTTCTCTTACACAATGCAAGTGAAAGTCTATTCTGCCTCCCACCAACTGAATGAGTTGGGTTTGCTCCTTTTGACCCCTCCCTCCAAGGCGGACACCTATGGCAGCTGTAGCGGAGAGGGGCAAACAAAGCCCACAGCAGCTCATTTACCCTTTCCTGGCCAGCGTGGGATTTGTATATCCCACCACAGAGTGTCTCACCGGAATAGTGTATGGCGGTAAAACACTCCTAGTGTTCCTGAATAACTCCAAGTGTAGACAAGCCCTAAGCCTGCCTTTCTCCCTGTCCATACTGACAGTTGCAATCCGTGAAGGTGCAGTAGCTGGAACTCCATTGTTACAAGAGAGAGGGGGTAGACAGCAACATGTTCCCAATTAGGGGTGTCCATCTCCCCCTCCATGTTTGGAACTCACTGCTCCCCTTGCTCCAAAACAAGCCCAAGTTTACTGACCTTTGGGAGAGCACTTTTCCAGGTCTGTCTCTTCTCCCTGGCTTTTAGGGAGCAGGGGAAGATTTGTCAGGCTGGCTGGCTTGTGTGAGCACTGGCTTATGGATCTTAAACTTCGTTTATATGTTTGCTGCTACTTGTTTTTTGTAAGTATCTGGGAGTAATTAAAAGTATCTGCTGATTTAATTGAATTATTGTGTATTTTCAAAGGATTGTCAAGGGCACCCCAGGCTAATAGTTTCAAAAGCGATTGGTGATTTGTGTGCCTCAGTTCTGGGGTGCTCTACTTGGGACACTTTTAATGGCATTGATTTTGTGAGGCGTCTTAATTGTGGTACTCAAAATCGCTAGTCACTTTTTTAAAATGTAGCACTAGACTCTAGACCCTTGGGACATGAGCTCTTTCTTAGCAGTTTGCTATAAATGTATATAAATAATGCAGAGGTTATGGCCTATAACGTGCTTACCAGAAATTGTCAACACAAACTTTGTGTGTGTGTTTGTGACAGAAAGAATGCATGAGAGGATGCATGTGTTTTGGGGGATGGAGGAAGGGAAAGAATTTTTACTTTAAGTGAGGGTTTTGTTGTTGTTCGTTTTAAAAATAAAGTACAAAATGTTACTGCTGGAACAGCGTTGCTCTGCGCTCTGGCCCCTTTCCAAGACAAAATTTAAGTACTTACTGAGGAAAAGAAAACGATCGTATTTGACTTTCTACAGTATACGCTGTATCATTTGTTATAAACTATACAGGAAAAGAATCAAATGACTTAATAACTAAATACCAGCTCTGTAAAGCTGTGCAAAAATAACTAGGCTCCAGGGCCTAAGCTACTGCTCTCCATTATAAAAGTATAGGTACAAAAGAAATACAGTTTATCTGAAATATTTTCAAGCTCTGTCAGTAATTAAATTGGGTCTTAACATCATCCCTTTCCCCCAGCAACACAGAGTGAGAGAAGAAAGCTGTTGAAGATACTGTAGCTATCCTTACCGAAGGAAAAAATTTACACATACCCTGGTGGTGGAAAAATATAAATAAATACATACATACATACATACATAAAATGAAAAATCCAAGCAAAAAATCAAACCAATTAGTGTAAACTAAACTGATATAGGGCACTATGTGTGCTCACAAGGAGGTTGTACCGATCAAACTAAATCGGTTTCTAGACGGATTAAGTTAAATCAAAGCAATTTTCACATGTAGAAAAGGGGTAAAACAAATTTAAACTATGTAAAACTCAGATCCTCAAAGGTATTTAGGTGCCTAATCTCTACTGAAATCTCATTGGAAGTTACATGGTAATATTTCTGCAGAGCTGGGCCTAAGTGATTTAGGAGCCTCTGTTCAATCTTAAAGACACTACTTAGGCACCTTAGAGCCTAAATCCCATTGACTTTTAATTTACTTTTGAAAATAGAATTTAGGCTCCAAAGTCAGTTAGGCTCTCTTGAAAATTTTACCCAAGGCTTTGTGCATAGCACATATTCAATCTGTCACGTTAGGACTCAGTTCTGCAAACACAAATGGATGTAGCATTTACTACAATCTATGCACTATGTTAAACACCATGTCCAGAGTAAATGTTTGCAAGTCTGAGCCTTACTATGTCTTTCTAAAAAAAAAAAAAAAAAAAAAAAAAGATACTTTAGCTCAAAATTATGGGCCCAATGCCAGGATTACTGGGTGAAATTCTCTGGTCTGCACTATGCAGGAGATCAAACTAAATTATCAGAATGGTTCCTCTGGTTTTAAAATATATGAATCTATCACAAACTTTAATGGAACCATTCACAGTAGTAAATACTACATCCATAAGTCAGTATTTTCAGAATTAGACCTTTCATTTACTTACATTGGCAAATCTGTCAATACAGAATCCTGGAATAACTAATCTGAGGAAAATGTGTAGGATTTATAAAGAACAGATATAATTCAGACTGCCTATCAAACAAATGCTTAGGGAGGCATATGTATATATATACCCACAAACCCCAAACAGAGGGTCCCAGAGTTAGATTCCAAATGTGGTCCCACATGACGCAGTATTAACAGCCTTCATCTACCTTGTCTCTCCAATATCCTGGGACCAACAAAACTACAACAGCACAGCGAGCACTAGGGTGACCAGATGTCCCGATTTTATAGGGACAGTCCCGACTTTTGGGTCTTTTTCTTATATAGGCTTCTATTACCCCCCCACCCCCTGTCCCGATTTTTCACACTTGCTGTCTGGTTGCTGTAGCGAGCACAGATAATGTCATTCAGGGAAGTGGTGCAGCTATGACAACAAAAAAAAACTCGGCCAGAATACACTGCGTCTATAGTTAAATCAGCATAGCACTAGTAGTGTAGGCACGGCCTTAGTAAAACTCAAGGGATCTATTTCTGCTATGTTTTTGCAGTAGCACAGGTAACACAGCTCAGTGAAATTTTTCAAATTAAATTTTTTTTCACCAAAAAATTTGCATATTCAGATCAACTGAAACATTTTGTAACAAATTCACTAAATTATTTCAGACATGAAAAAAAGTTCAGAAAAAGCAGAAATGTCTCATTTTTGACATTTTTTTAATGAAACATTTTGATTTTTTTTATTCAAAATGACTTCAGAATTTTAGAAAGATACTTCCACTTTATTTTCCAAAAGATTATGAAAAAAACACAAACAAAAAAAAAGTTTCATTTTGGGTTGAACAAAAAGTTTTGTTTGACCAAACAAATATTTTGACTTCTTTTTTTGGTTTGCTGAAAAATTTAAAAAGAAATATTTTGGATCAATCCCAAATGTTTTTTTTTAGGCTTGGCCACCAAACCAAAAATAAGTTATTTGCACAGCTGTAATAGCTAACATCTATTAGCTATCCCTCAGTGAAATATGCCTTTTTATCAATGAAGACATAACCTTAGGCTCATTCCCTACCACACTGTGTTGATTTTAGGACCACATTTTCAAAACTATTTTCAAAGCACCTAACTCCTGATGGGAATCTAAATACCTTTGAGGATATGGACCTAAGGGTGTATCTACACTTAAAATGCTGCAAAGGCGCAGCTGCAGTGCTGCATCTGCATCAATGTAGCATTTCAGTGTAGCCACAACCTACACGACAGGAGGATTTTCCTCCTGGTGTAGGTGATCTTAGGTAATCCATGTCCCCAAGTAGCTAGGGGGACAGAAGAATTCTTCTGTAAGCGTAACACTGCTGACACTGGGGGTTAGGTCGGTATAAATATATCTCTCAGAGGTATGGCTTTTTCACACACCCTGAGAGAAGTAGCTATGCTGATGTATGTTCCCAGTGCAGACCAGCCATTAGTCCCAACAAGCCTATATTGGCTTGTGGCAAGGCTGACACGCATCTTTTTGAGCTAGTTTTTGCTTCGTTGGGGATAAAGAAGTAAACTAAAACTGAGGAGGAGGGGACCCTGGGGAAATTTGTAGAGTGAAGGCTGCTGCTTAGTTACTCCTAAAGCCCACGGGGGGTGAATTTGGAAGCACCCCCCTCCCACTCCCAACAGCCTAAGGCTCAGAGGAGATGCCACGACCTGAACTCTAGGCCTCCATAGGCCTCCTAAGGCCCAGGATGGAGAGTTTGGGGACAAGTTAACCTAAGGTTTGCAGGAGGTGAATTCTGGAGAAAGGCCCAAGGACAAGCCTCATTATGGATTGCAGGCTGAACTTGTCATAGGGCTGAATAGCTTACATGGGCTCAGGGGAAGGGGAATCATGGTGCATGGGGGAGGGACTCCGGGGGAAGCAGCCATGCAATACAACAGCAGCTTTTCTGTTCCCATGACTCTCGCCCTCCCATGCAGTCCAGAGAACAGCAGGCCAGGAGGGAAGGGAGATTCATCCCCCAACTTTCCTGCCAGCCACATTTCCCCCCTTGCTATATACCTTAGCAAGGGACCCTCAATCCTGCAGACCTCATGGCTTGATTTTCAGAACTGCTGAGCACCTACAGCTCTCATTGATTTCAACGGGACTTGTGTGTGTTCAGTATCTTTGAAAATCAGGCCTAAAGAATTAAGACGTTCTTAGTTTTCATGGTAACTGATAAATAAACTCTTTGCAACCTTTGTGATTTTAACATGAGTCTTGTGATATTTGGTATTTTTTGTGAAAGCCCCAGCTCCTGAACTGACTTGATCACAGGAGAATCTCTGCTTACATTAATAAAAAGTAAGTTTCTGTCCGTCCTGGTTACAGAGAGAAGATGAAAAACATGACCCCTAAAGGCTCAAAACAGTTCAGAAGATAAATCAAAACACTCCAATTTTTAATTTAAAAAACAATAAACAAACAAAAAAATCCCTCCTGATTTTTAAGCCAATCTCATGATGAGGGAGGGGGCTGACTCATGATTTTTGAATACTGGAGTTGGCAATATTGAGCTAAAGTAGTCTGAGTTTCTCAGGGCATCACATGGGGGAAGAGTTAAGGTGGTCTGGCTACCTAACTGAATTTCCATGCTTTCAGAGATTTGGGTTTCTTTTGAGTTTAATCTTCACTCTGGATTTCCAGGGTTTCCAACAGTGTGTTTATCAATTTGTTTTTGTTTTGTGTCTACCTTTCAAGAACATCCATACACATCAACTACCGACATAAGCTAGCAACCCTAACTTTGGCTGAAAATGACATTTAAAATTATTTTCAGACCAATGATCAATACGGTGACAAATTCTTTTAATTGAGGTTTTCAGATAAACAACTTTGAACAGAAGCTTTGGGTTACGTGGATACAGCTAAGACAGAGGAAGTAGTAACACTCTAAAAAGAGTCAAAAAGCTGTACACACACATACATACACACAGAGAGCCCTCAGGTAAAATTTTGGGATGTAAATAAGCAGGGCTTTTTTAAATCTTCAGAAAGAGAATATAAATCCAGTTGTTTTTCCTTTATAGAGTCCCTTAATAGAGACAGCTTCTTATTAAAAACAAACAAACAAAAAAGACATTTTCTGCCCAACCCAGAGCTCCCAGAAGCATTATACTTGATTCCAATGGGAAGCAGATGGTTATGCAGAAATTCCTCTTCCCTTCTTTTAAAAATACCTTTCATACGGATCATAGGGATTTGCTTCTTTTAGATTTTGTCTAAATTCCCAGAAACTTGCAGTGAAATGGGAAAATTTACCATGTGGGGATATCATGTTGTTATATGTTAGTGCACTAATAGTATTGTATCATGAAGCTGTGCAATTCCATAGCGTGGTTTAGTATTAACACAGGCAAGATATAAGCAGTTTGAGGCACTGCTTTACATTAATTATTATTTATTATTACACTAGTACCCAGGGTCCCATTGTGCTGGGTAGTGCACAAACACAGTTCCCCAAACAGCTAAACAGTCAAGTCAGACAAATATGGGAGGGGACTCAGGCAAGAAGAGTTGAA
The DNA here is from genome assembly GCF_025201925.1 of Gopherus flavomarginatus. Lineage (NCBI taxonomy): Eukaryota > Metazoa > Chordata > Testudines > Testudinidae > Gopherus > Gopherus flavomarginatus. The sequence continues at coordinate 136,592,015 of NC_066617.1, forward strand.
AGTACCTGCTCAAGGTGACACAGCAAAGCCAGGAATACAATGCAGTCTAGTCCAGTGTCCTATTCATTGCATTTAGCACAGAGATGACACAGTAATTTTTGATGTCTGAGGTGGACTGTAATTTGAAATCAAAGTTCTTTAGAAAGTAAAATCATCCCCTAAAAAGAGTTTAGGAAGCAGCCAAACCAATTCACCTATTTATATAAGGAAAATGTTTCTAGCCCTCTTGATCCTCAAGCAATTATTACAGCTAAAGAAAAAAACTTTGGGGCAGGTCCTCAGTGGGTGTAATAGGTATTGGAACTAAGATAATTACACTAGCTGAACTGTCCCTGTCTTTTTGTGGGGGTTAGTAATTTGTGTGCCTTTTGGATAGATTCAGTAATAACTATTACATATATGGAGTTCTGCTTTTATGAAAAAGCCTAATACATAAAGATGTAACATTTACTGAAAGAAAACAAAACACAAAACTGACGTAAAAAACTCCCCACCAAACCCTTCCAGCAATGTCCAGTTACTGATTTAGAGGTTAGTGCTGTGTTCTGGAAAAAATCCAGGCACCATATGATTTCATGCACTAAAAACTTTAAACATTTCAGAGAAACATAACATATGACATAGGGTGTTTTTATTTAATGAATGGCTTTAAAAAATGGAGCCAGTGTCCCTTTCACAGATGTACATCTCGGGCCAAAAGCATTGCTTTAGAATATGTCATCACTTGGGAACCTAAAGAATTGTGCTTGAGAAAACATTGCTAGAAAATAATATCCCCTTCCCAGAACAGTTCACTTCAGGCTTTGTAGAAAAACAGAACAATTCATTTCCACTGGATATAATTTATCTATTGAGAAGCTTACTTAAAGGCACCAGGTTACTGGGCACATAGTTAGAAAACTGTTTACTCTCATAGTAATAATAATAATGAATCATTATTATTAGCATTTAGCTCTTATATAGCACTTTACATCCTCAAACCACTTTGCAAACGTGAGGTAGTTAGTCCTCACAATATCCCTGTGAGATAGTAAAATATTATTAGCTCCTTCAGGGGATGTGTGTGGAGATGCACTATCCAAGCTGGAATTTCTGGAAGCACATTGCACTTGACTTAGTACTTGCCTTCACTGCTAAAAAACCCTTTGTTTTTTTTTACCTCAGAGTAACTAATGTGCAGGAGCTATTCTGAGGCACAAACAAACTGAAGACCAGGCACTTTAGTTTTACCAAGAAGTAAACTCACCAAGGTAAACGTTTTATATCCCTGGATGGGATTGACTTTGGTGAGTTTACCTGACAGTAAAATGAAAGTGTTTGTTCTTCACTGTGTTTTTGCTTCAGGATAGCTCATGTGCCTTAGGCTTTTGACAGAAAAAAGCCTGTTCATCAAACCAGACTTTTCAGGGGAGACAGTTGGTTCTGTCAAATTTCTTGACTAAAACAAAAATTTGGGAAAAAAAAGTTTTAAAATTGTTGAGCCATGCCACTTTGACTTTTTTTAAATGAAAATTTTGGTTTTCTGGTTGAAAACACCTTTTTCCTCCAAAATTTAAGCTAATTATAGTACATTTTTACATGGTCATTCCTGAAACAAAACCTTTCAAAATTATCAAAATGAAATGTGTCAACTGACTTGAACCAAAAAATTTTGGTTCAGGACAGTTTTCAAGGTGTTGACTTTTCATCCCAACATAAGATGGGAAAAATGTTCAAAACTTTGAAAATGTTTGTGGGATGGGAAAACCATTTCCTGCTCATCTCTAACTAGGACTTTAATGTGTTAGTAATACACCATTTTAATGAAGATATGAGTCGTGCCTTTTTCCCCCCACCACTGAGATGGAAGAGAAGGTTTCTTGCATCCTTTAGCTGACCTTGCACACCCATGAACAGCTAGTCCCAGACTACCCCTAATGGACACATATAAGGGCTCCTTTAATAAATCTACATATGGCAGGTCAATTCAACTCACCATTCAGCACATATGCACTCTCTATGGCCCCAATCCTGCACACAATTAAGTATATGAGTAGCTTTATGCATGTGAATAGTACCATCGAACTCAGGGGGACTACTCAGGTGCATTATTGGGGCCTGTGTCTGGAATTATACTTACCCTTTAACCACAAATTCCTTCAGAAATGTATCATTTTGCATGCAAATGGCTTTTTAATGGAGTTTGAATTATAATGAGCTCTCACAGCCTTGGATAGGTCAAAAAGAAGCTTAGTTCAAACCATTGAAATAGATCACCTCCTCTTACCATTTTCTTCATCCTAACTGCAACAGTGTCCGGTAGAGTGGCTGTTTGATTATCCCAGCCTGACCCACACTTCCTAGATTAACTTTAAAAAACAAAACAAAACGAACAAACAAAAGACAACCCCACAACCACAAGATATTAAGCGGCTAGCTTAAGTTTTTTGCAAATGCCATCTTAAATGTCAGGGGGATGGGGCAAAATGAAGATGGGAAGCTTGCCTAACCAGTTCCCAAAGTAAGACTACAATTGTGGGACTCAGCTAATGTTGCAGCCCAAGTAAGAGCTGAGAAGCAAGTACAGGATGGGGGGATACATGAAAATCATAGCACTGCTCTGATCAGCCCTTTAGCTAGATCAACTGTTCTGATTCCTTTCCTTTCTGTTTCTCTTCTCTAAGTTTTTTCTTCGTTTAATCCTCTCTTCCAGCCTTTGACTCGTTTCTTCTACAACTGACACACACCCCACCCACCCACAACTCAGTGATGATCATTTCCAGCACGATGCATAACTGAACGTCGAACGGGATTAAAAAGTACATCATGTCTCCTTCAAACTATTTATCTGAAAACCTCGCTCTGTTTTGCCTGTCGTGCCCTCTTTCTGCGGGAGGATGGCGCTCTGATATTTGAAGATCTTTTCTTCGGGGCTCTATAGTAGTTTTTCACGCTTTGCTGCTACTATAGCAGACGCCTGCCTCTCTCACTATTTGCTGCAGCAATCAGGGGGTGACTGACTGTAAACAAAACACTTTAGATCATAGCAAGGTCGCTCCAGACACAGCCTTTCTACTTACGGCCTAAACTATTTAAGGTGGAATGGTTGTGGTTTATTTCTTCTAAGGGGGAAAGAAATATTTAGCCTGTCTCCAGCAGCAAACACTGATCATAAAATGCTAAGCAGGATGTGAGCTAAGGAGTGAGTTGATCCTTGAGGAAAGACCATGATAACTACAGATCATCTGCAGATTTTCTCCAAAGAATTGCTGAATGCTCCAAATCATGTTTAGCCCATACCTCTTGGAATGTCTTCTCATGTGAAAACGATTGCATTGCTGAGGCTAGTCTTGAGTCTGCCCTGCTTTTGCACATAGCACAGTCCTTTATACCAGTACAAAGCAGGTGTAAAATACTTCCAGTCAGGCCTGATCTACACTGGGGTGGAATCAGTCCAAGATACGCAACTACAGCTACAAGACTAGCGAGCTGAAGTTGACGTATCTTAGATCGACTTACTTTGCATCCTCAGGGCGCGGGATCGACAGCCGCGGCTCCCACGTCAATTCCACTTCCACCTCTTGCCCTGGTGGAGTTCCAGGGAGTGCATTTGGGGATTGATGTATCATGTCTAGATGAGAGGTGATACATCGATCCCCAATAGATTGATCGCTACCCACCAATCTGGCGGGTAGTGTAGACATACCCTTAGAAGGGTGTCATTTTATCCCTACTTTACACTGATATAAATGACTGCAGCTTTCCAGCCTCCAATGTTGCAAGTGCAACACAGTCTTTTAGGATGGTTTACTCTAGGGCAGAGGTGGGCAAACTATGGCCCACAGGCCGCTCCTGCCCCAGGAGGCTAGCCCCCAGCCCCTCTCCTGCTGTTCCCCCTCCCCCCGCAGCCTCAGCTTGCCCTGCCGCAATGCTCTGGGCGGCGGGGCTGCAGAGACGTGGCCTGACCCGAAGCTCTCTGCTGCGTGGTGGCGTGGCTGGCTCCAGCTGGGCGGTGCGGCTGCCTGTCCTGGTGCTCTAGGTGGCGCGGCGGTAGTGCCATCAGCCACCGGTACTCCAGGCAGCGCAGTCAGGGAGGAGGAAGTGGGGTAGTTGGATAGAGGGCAGAGAAATTCTGGGTGGTGGTAGGGGTGGGGTGTGGCTAGGGGTCAGGGCGGTCAGAGTGCAGGGAACAGGGTGGTTGAATGGGGGCAAGGGTCCCCAGAGGGCTGTCAGGAATGAGAGGATGGGGTGGCGGGGGGCAGTCAGGGGACAGGGAAAGGAGGTTTTGGATGGGACAGGAGTCCCAGGGGGCCGTCAGGGGGTGAGAAGCAAGAGGGGTAGGATAGAGGGTGGGGGCTGGGCTATGCCTGACTGTCTGGGGAAGCACAGCTTGCCCTAACTGACCCTCTATACAATTTCGGAAACCCGATGTGGCCCTCAGGCCAAAAAGTTTGCCGGCCCCTGCTCTAGGGTCTCTCTTAAATGCCCAAGCTCACACTTGCTTTTCGGCAGTCCATTGGGTCTCTGGCTGAGAGGTGTGTGGCTCATTTAGGCCTTCTCTGTACTAGAAAAGTGAACCAAGTTTAGCTAAATAAACAGTTAATCTGATGCAAGCCCCTGATGCTGTCAAACTAGTGATCTTTTCCAGCATAGACCAGGTGCTAGATCTGATGCTGAGTTCCTAGCTGCACGTACAACTGATAACCATTCACGTATAACTTATCCAGGCAAGCTCCTGAAGTTATGAGAATGTCAACTTTATTTATTTTAAGTTTATTTTAAAAGTAAGTTTTTAGACTTGTGGTAGCAGAGAGAAGTTGGAAAATGAAAACTAAGGGCTAAAACCAAACCAAAACTGAAGGCAAATAAAAAGGTAGACAATTTTATTATTTCATTGAAATCTCATGATTTTTAAGATAATCTCATGGTGTAGGTTGTCTTTTGGTTATTGGCCTGATTTATGATTTGTTGAATGATTGGGGCTGGCAATATTAAGACCCATCAGACATAATGGTCCAAGCACAGGATAGAAAACTAAGGCCATGTCTACATTACAAAATTATGTCCATTTAACTGATGTCAGCATACAGCCACCATAGTATTAAATCACTTGTGTGTCTGCATGCACACTTGGCTCCTTGTGTTGGCAGTGCATGTCCTCACCAGGATTACTTGTAGCGTCAGTGTGGACATTGTGAGACAGCTCCTGAAGGCCAATAACAGTCGATGTAGGTGCTACATTGACCTAATTACATCAACTGACTCTATCCGCTTGGAGAAGTGGTGTTATTTAGGCGATGTTTACTCTAGCACTTATATTAACAAAACTTTTCTTGCTCAAGGGGTGAAAAAAAATCCCCGAGTGACATAAGTTTTGCCAGAATAAGTGCTTGTATGAACAGCACTATGTCGGTGGGAGATGCTTTCCCGCCAACATAGCTACTATGCTCATTGAGCTGGTTTTATTATGGCAACAGGAGAGCTCTTTCCTGTCGCCATAACATGGCTACACAAGCAATCTTACAGCAGCACAGCTCTATTGGTACAGTTGTGCCACTGTAATCTTGTAAGTGTAGACATGGCCTAAATAAGTGTAGAGAGGTACTTATGTTGGCGGGAGACAAATTTAAGGTCTGGTCTACACTAGGAGGTGGGGTCGATCTAAGATACGCAACTTCAGCTGCGGGAAGAGCGTAGCTGAAGTCAAAGTATCTTATTTAGACTTACCTCCCATCCTCATGGAGCGGGATCGATGGCCGCGGCTCCCTCTGTCGACTCTGCTACTGACACTAGCCCTGGTAGAGTTCTGGAGTTGACAGGAGCGTGTTCAGGGATTGATATATCACTTCTAGATGAGACACGATATATCGATCCCCGATAAACCGATCGCTACCTGCCAATCTGGTGGGTAGCGTACACATACCCTAAGAGAAGACACTTCCACAGTTAGGTCAATGCAAGGTAGCTTTTGTCAACTTAACTGTGTAGTGCAGACCAAGTCTAAAATTAAAAACTCCCTGCTCTGAAACTCTCTTCTAAGGCCTTGGATAAGTCACATGAAATGGGAATGATCATTGTGATTGAATGCGGCAAAAGGAGAAAACAGGGTTTTCCAGATTTATTTTTCCTCTTCCTTTCCCCAGCCTTACTCCTGGTGTTGTGAAATGACTATTATTTTTATTACATCATTGCCTTAAGGAATGTTCATAGTGAAAGCTTAAGCAGCCCATTAAAAATCTTGGGCCCAGACGTGTGTAAAATAAACCCAGTTGCTTCAAGGTCAGCTGAATCCTCTCCCTCCTCCAGTTAAACTCTGTTGTATGGGCTCTCTGCTTAAATTAGTTTGTCCAAAGCAGCAAATCTGGTGGTGCATAGGTACACAGAAATAAAAATCGAATTAAAGTGAAATGATATTGTGTTGTGCAGGATAGAGGGAACACAGAGTGACCATCAGCCCCAAAGACTGGGATCTTTCTGTTCCCATTACAAAGGTAAAGGAGTAAATCCTTCAGCAAAGGCTGGTGGTAGCGTCCCCCAGGGCGCTCTTAATCTCGGAGGATCAGATGTGGTCTGGAGCCCTAGCAGAACCCTCTACCCCTGTTAATGGGACCTGCCTTTCGCATGAAGGAGACGGCATGGGCTATGATCCGGGACGGCCAGGGAACAGAAAGGGTTAAAGATACGCAGTACCAGTCCTTATCTGCTGTAGCTGACTGAGGAGGTGGGTGTGATTCTGGGGGCATCTAAGCACATCCAAGCACATTACAGAGACTAGGCTAACTTAGCTCACGGCGATCCTAACCTCCACGAAGAATGCGGGAGCCCCTGCTTCTTTCTCGGGAGGAGGTGTCCCTGCTGGCTCCCTCTTTACTTACACCTCCCTCCTTAGCTAGCGGGCAAGGGGTGCTGTTGTCTCGAGGGGTCCCGCTCCTCTCTCCCGACCCCGCGTGTTCAAATCCAAGATCCCCTTCCAGCCCCAGCGCCTTGCCGTGAACTCCTGACCTTCCCGTCTCCAGGGCGAAACACTTGGCGCGGGTGGATGCGAAGCGCTTGTTGCAAGAATGAAGTCAAAATGTAACTAGCCTCCCCACCATTGCTCGCTCCCGGCCCCGCTGCAGAGCCGCTCCGCGCTCAGCATCCGCCAGCCTAGCTCGCTGCAGGGCAGATGGGAGCTTCGCAGGGCCGCTTCCAACAACAGACACAAGGCAAAACGGTTTTTCTCCCCCGCCCCCCCGCGCTTTCTTTTTTAAATGATTACGATGAAAGCGTATTGAGGCCGAGAGGTGGCAAATGAGGCCGGGCCACCTTTAGAGCTGGCTGTTTGGAAGAGGTGAGGCGCACAGATGGGGCGGTGCCCTGCGCATTAACCAATGGATCGCCTCCGCTGTTTAAATAGACTTGTAATGTCAATCATTTTCTTCTTCGTCAGCCTCCCTTCAATCGCCATATTGGGCAACCGAGAAAAGGGCTCGTCTTTTCTTGTTTTTTCCGTCGTCTTTTTTTTTTTTTTTTTTTTTACTACACGGCAGCTTTGACATCGGCGAGGTTTTGCGAGCGCAGTTTGGATCGGGGGAGCCGCGGGCTTCGCAGCAGCCTGGAACTGGGCTTGCAAAAGGGGGCTTGGCTTTTCCCCATCCTCCGCTCTCCCCAGTGTCCACTTGGTCTGCCCCAGGCTTTCTGGTGAATATCAGGGGTTCTCTCCCCCCGGCCTGTGTCTTATGCAAGTGTTTGTTGTTGTCTCTTCTCGTGGAGCCGAGATCGAGTGTAAAAAAAAAAAGAAGAAGAAGAAGAGGCAAGGAAGAAAATATTTGCACGTAGCGAAAGAGAAAAACAACCACCGCCGCCAGAAGAAAGAGGGTGGGGGGAAATGTCAAACGTGCGTATTTCGAATGGGAGCCCGACCCTGGAGCGGATGGAAGCCCGGCAGTCGGAGTATCCCAAGCCGTCAGCTTGCAGGAACCTCTTTGGGCCCGTGAATCACGAAGAGTTAAACTGGGACTTAAATAAGCACTGCAGGGACATGGAAGAGGCATGTCAAAAGAAGTGGAATTTTGATTTCCAGAATCACAAGCCCCTGGCCGGCAGGTTCGAGTGGCAAGCCGTGGAGAAAGGGAGCTCGCCCGACTTCTACTTCAGACCCCCGAGGCCCCCCAAAGTCGCTTGCAAATCTGCCACCCACGAGAGTTGGGATGTAAATGGAAACTGCCCAACAGTGATTGTAGTCGGTTCTCAGGGAATCTCAGAGGACACTCACTCTGTAGAGCAAAAAACTGATGTATCTGAAAATCAAACGGACTTAGCAGACCAGTGCACTGGGCAAAGAAAACGACCAACGACGGATGGTAACGTACTCCTATAAAACAAAAGCTTTTTGCTTTCTGTACTGTATCCTTGTCAGTGGTAGTTAGCGCTGTACACCTCACGCTCATGTCCTGTATACAGTAAACTGTTCTACTGGTTTACTGGCAGACAGCGTTTTCAGATATACCCCTCTTAGCTTAAAAACCCAGGACTGTCTGTACTTCTGGGAATCTTAAGTTAAATTGGCTTCTGGAGCCCATGGATCATTTGCAGCCAAATGCCCTTACAGACTAACACCACCTTCCGCTCCCCGCGACTGTAGTAATCGCTATGTGAACTCTGCATCCTTTTGACTTTTTTAAATAGTACAAGTTTCCTAACACATATGAAGCAAAGTGTAGAAGGCTATTTTGGACAAAACAAGAAACTTGTATCTTTATTTAAGCAAAAAAAACCAACCCTCCTCTCCATCTCTTTCATCTCTTTCGATAGTTGACCCTGAGGGTCATAAATATTCAGGGTCCTCCAGTCCCCTGTTCCCCCATGCAGCGCAAACATCTGGCAGCAAATGTATTTAATATCAAGTTTTCACTTTTCTTTTTGTTTCTTTCAATGTTCCCCTCCTAGATTCTTCTCCTCAACCTAAAAGAGCCAACACAACAGAAGAAGAGGTTTCAGAAGAATCCCCGAGTGCCAGTTCAGTGGAGCAAACACCTAAGAAATCCAGCCCAAGAAGACGTCAAACGTAAACTGTTTAGGTGGGTTCCCATTACAATGGTGGGTTGTTTTTTTTTAAACCAGTGTAACTGAGTAAAGCATTGAAGGACTATGGAAAGGTCCACTCTGAGGCCATTCCAGTATCTACGATATTAGTTTCTCTGATAAACTTTGTAGACTTGGTCTTTTTTTTAATATGCCTGAAAAACAGAATTTCAAAAGGGCTTTAAAATAGAAGTCTAGAGATTAAATACATCTTGTTAACATGCTTTAGGAAGACTATGCTAAACTTTGGGGGCTAGGGGAGAGGGACTTCTAAATGAGGGAGTTTTTACTGTGCCATTAATAGACAATACCTTCCTTCTGGTTTAAGATTTGGGTCGCTTAAGTAAGGAGGATCCTCTTACCAATTGTATTGGTACCATGCTGGTAGAACGAATGAGTTTGATACATTCTTTCTAAACTGTTCTAAATTTTCAGATGAGTATTAATGGCTTTTCCCATTGTCTTTGCACATACCAGCAAACTTTAATCGTGAGACATATAAGTAAATAAGGAATGTAAATCAAGAAGCTGAGCATTTTATTTATATCAGAACTATTTTTTTGTTATATTTATTTTTGTAGGATCACACAAATCGGAATTTACAGTCAGCACTCTGCGTTAATGAGAGGTTTTTTTCTTTTAAATGTAAGGGCTGGGGGGTCCTGCATTTACAGATGGTTTCAAAGTAGTAGGGATTAAAGGAAAGTGTTTCCAAACATGATTTGCAATTGTGCAGAACAGATTAAGCTGTAAAGCAGAAGTTAAAACAAATTAGCTCTGCTGGGGTAAACAATCCATGAACACGTCAGCATGCATGTGTATGCAAATTGTACTACTACTGTCTGTTTATTTGGGTGTTTGAAGGGGAAACTAATGGTGTCGGCAGACAAAAAATAAAAGGAGTGGCGTAGAAGAGGGTTCCCGGGGCTGTTTATTTTTATTATTGCAACCCAAAATACATTTGAGTTTAGAAAGATAGATCAGTTGCAAACGAATCTTGCATTAATCTTAAATATGTGACTCTGGGTCAGCCATGAGACTTGTTGCAAAACAGCTTAATAACACAGCATTTATACTACTTTACAAAAGTGAAATATGGGGAGCTCTAGAAACCTGTTCACTTGGTCTCAACTCTGTGTAAGCCTGCTGGATTTAAAAAAGCTGTGTGTGGATCAGCAGCCCTCCATAAGGGTGGAGGTGAGTTTCCCTTGTTTTTAAAGAAATATGTCCCTCTTCTGCGCATATACTACTGATTACTGGTCAAAAATTTTGTTGGCACCACACTCAATTTAAAATCGCTTCATCCCCAACAATTAGGGCAAAGAATGCCAGTGATCGATTTAGTTTTTAAATAGTGACTTGTGTCTCATGATCTCTAGTAGAGCAAAGTAATCACATTTCTTTTGGCACTTCTAATACCTTCCCTTTTTATTTTCATTACAGAGTTAAGAATATGCATTTCCTTGTTCATCGGATGCGTCGGTGGTTGATGAAGGGAGGAAGATGTAAAGTTTTATATATATATATATACATATAAAATTAAAATACATATCGTTGATTCTCCATGGGATGGAGATCCTGTACAAGCACTGAAAAAAAAACAAAAAAATAAACAATAACACTAAAATTTTAGGCACTCTTAAAAGACCTGCCTCTAAAAGCATTGGATGTAGCATTGTGCAATTAGGTTTTTCCTTATTTGCTTCATTGTACTACCTGTGTATATAGTTTTTACCTTATGTAGCACATAAACCTTTTTTGGGGGGGGAAGAGGGAGGGGATGGAAAAGGGTGACCAATTGAAACTTGCTTTCACAATCTAGCAAGCAGGGAAATTTATGAAGAGAAGCAGTGTAGAGGTTTTCTTTTAAAAAAAATATTTAAAGATGTATTGTCTCTTTAAGTGGGGTCTACAATGTCTTTCTTTTTTTTTTTTTAAATACACCATAATGCTAACACTGGCTATAGCAGACTGTTACAGACTGCTTGTGAATTTCTGCTTATTACATTAAGCTTACAAGGTGGGAGCTCTGTTTCCGTTATGTAGCAGCAAAAGGATTTTTATGTCCTGCAACTTCTTAAATCTCTTAGGATAAACCTGAAGAATTTTAGAGTAGTTCCATTGATTCTAACTATTACCCATAACATTGGCTGGATATTTTCAAATGAAATCTGGAGAGTTCATATTCCAAAACAGAATATTGTTGATTACTGATATTCATGAGTGAGTGAAAAGGGACACTACATCTTTAAACAGTATTTCTACACTGCCTGTGTATCTGTATGTAAAAATAAAAACAAAAAAGTTTGAAGTGTACCTGTGTACATAACTCTGTAAAGACACTGAGAAATTATACTAACTTATTTATGTTAAAAGATTTTTTTAATCTAGAAGAAGATATTTTTTCCCCATAAAGCCAAAGTGGCATGTTTTGTGCATTTGTAAATGCTCTATTTGGTAGACTTTTAGGACTTTTTTTGTTTGTTTCCGTTTTTTTTTCTTTTGTTCTCTGTTAATTAATATGGCTGTGCTGAAAGGATTGCAGACTGAGCCAAGTTTAATATTTTTTTGTAATGCGTGAGAAAAAATTGCCAATTGATATTGTTTCACATCAGCAATCAATAAAGAAAACTGCCATATATATGAAGTGAGTTCTCTGCTGTGTGTTTCAATTTCATTCTTCACCTGGCCCAAGAGGAAGTAGATTACTTCAAGTAGTATAGCAGGTTTCCCTCTGTGTGCCTGAAGTACAGGGAAAAGTAAGGAATAAAGATACAGCATTATAAATATATACATTCCTCAGGCCATGTGTCATAACTTACTGTTACTTCTACCAGTAATAGGCATTATCTCAGATGAACTGGGAGCAAAGGCCCTCAACCTCTTGATTCAAAGGGGGAATCTTGAGTCACACCATTTTGTTTTAAAACTATACTTTTGAAATCTTAATCCAAATAACATTGGTTCATAACATACTCAAATACTGGACCATATCTTGCCATCAGATGGCACAAGATTTGGCCAACTGTACGTCAGACAAAGCTGCTCTTACTGCCCAAATCCTTAAAGGTATTTAGGCTCCTAACTTCCACTGAAATCAATAAAGGTTAGGAGCCTAAATACCTTTGAGGATCTGGGCCTTAAATCCCTCAACAATCTATGCCTGGAATCTGTCAGCTCTACTCTCCTACTCCCATTTTAAAGAATTTTCAAGTTCTGATATACTGTGTCTGAAAACACTCTTATATTAACAGCATCTTACCAAATATGTCCATTTCCTTTGTCCACACAAAATAAGTGAATCAACAAAATCAAAGGATTCTGCACATATAAAAAACCCTAATAATTACATTGACTGTAGTAAATACACAATTGGGTTTGCTTTTAGTATGTCTGTGCTTCTAAGTTATCTCCATGTTTGTAGAGCAAACACATCAGGTTTTGTTCCATACAGAGCGTTAACCTTAGGAAATATTCTATGATCTATGGCTATGGCCCTGATCTTGCACACACTTATAAAAGTACTCAACATCACTCACCTGAGTAGTCTCACTGAAACCATTGGGCCTACTTTCCTGCTCACAGTTAAGCATGTGCATAATGGTGGGGGTTGTTCGTGGTATCAGGGTCTCAAGTAGTCATGCCACCTCTGTCCAAAGCACCGTCACTATGTCACACTACTAAGGCTACTCTCTCTAACACAGAATCGTGTGCAGTATAGGGTGAACTAGGAACTAAACAGAAGTGGTTTCATATAGGGATAATGCTTTCCATCTGATTTTAAGCTGCATCATTATAAACTCCTATAGAGAGCCAGTTTCCTGTGGAAAGGAGCACAAAACTATGTCAACAGGTAAAATGCAGGTAAGGCTGCTATCTCCTATTAACCTTTTTGACACAAAACCAAAGAGGTTGCATCACCACAGGAAAAGAGCATTAAACACAAGACAACTTGCATGCAAATCATCTACTGTAAAGGAGAAGGTAAATTGAGGCTTTTAGAAGTAGATCTAAGACCATTTAAAAATAAAGGTAATTAGAAATATGTCATCAGTTGTTCTTTCACAATTGCTCTTTCAAATTTTACATTGCCAGGGATGGAATCAGCACTGGTTAGCAAAACCTCACATCTCTTCAAGGGGTTGTTTTTTTCTGAGCTTTCCCAGATATCTTGAGCAGGTCTGTGCCTCAGTTTCCCCTTACTTTCCTCTCAGCACTAGGGGAGAGGCACTATGTAAGCATTGCCAGCTTCTTACAGGGAAATCCCTACAGCACTGTAAATTGTTCACACTATATTTGCCAGGGCTTCATGCCTGGGCCTGTTTAAGTTGATCAGCTATTGACAGTGTTAGCACAACCATTTTTTTCGAACATCTAGCTGAGCATACATCCATACCCCCTGAAAATCGTATATGCGCGACAAAAAAGCCTTAAATCTCAGCGAGTGAAATTTCTAGCGGGGTAGAAGCACCTACTTCAAAAGTCTATTTCACTTGCTGAAATCCCCTGTTAAGCAATGTCCTGTTATTTATTTTCACCATGCCTGGGTTTTCCCTCTCTTGCTGCCTTAGCTTCGCTTAAAATACACTCCAGGCGCACAGGGTATGCACTATCCCTGTAATTAAAGGCGGGCGAGGAAAACCGAACCGTTTCTCCCCAAGGACAACAACTCGGAACGCTGAACGACCAGCCTGAAAGAAACCCCGACTTCTGAATCAGGGCACGCACTCCCCGGCTACGTATGTACTTGATCAGGGCAGATGCCACCCGAGGACTGCGACTGTCTCAGGTCTGGGGAAAGGGAGTGGCCAGTGTTTGTTTCCCCCGTGCTTTTCCTTGTCTGACGGCCAGGGATCGGTTTCAAATCCCGCTCCCCGCAAGCCTTTGGATGGCATCCAGCCGCCTGATGGCCTAACCTGCTTTCGCCTCCAAAATTTTAGGGGTTCAAAAAGTCTCCGCACGCCGAGTTTATAAGAATAGCCCTAAGGTGAAGAGCACCAACAGGGAGTTTGCCATGAACAAAAGTGGTCATGGATGGGAAATAAACAGGCAGCGGCTCCTCCCTGTCTCAGCCTAACCCAGGGGATAGCGCGAGCGAAACCTCGGCCCGCCTAAAAAAAAACTTAAAACGAGTGGGAAGGGAGGGAAGCAGAGGTGGGTCAGGTTCACGTGGGGATCTGTTTGGGGGTACATAGCGTAGGATCCGTAGCCCGGATACACCGACCCAGTAGAGTAATTGCCCGGTCCTAAGCAAGGAGAGGGGTGAGGATGGCACCTTCCCAGGGGTGCAGAGCGGGGTGCACCGGGATGCAGGATTACTTTGCGAGATGGGCGTGCAGGATTTAAAAAAAAAGTTTTATATCGCACCGCAAAAAGGCAAGCGGTGTTTAGAGCTTTGCGTTGCAGGAGGGGCCCTCTACACCGAATACTTATCGAGCGATCATTTTCACCTGGGACCCGTCACCGCACCCTAGCTTCAAAAATAAAATTAAAAAAATAGCTCCAAAATTTTGGAGTGGAGAGTCTCCCAGACCTCTCTAAACAGAACCCCACCGTCTTCCAAAAACAACGCAGCACCGATCTGCAATGCTTCGGGCCGTTCCGTGGGTTAGCAGCACCCTCTCTCCTGGATCACGTTCCCCCCAAAGGGGGTGTGGGTAGGGGGAACGACTAAAACACACTCAAAAGTGATCTCACGATTCATCTTCCCCTCTCAGTAACCTTCCTCCCTTTGGAAAAACAAAAAAAACCCTCTTCCCTCTATGCACCGGCAGGGAAATGCAAATCACAAGCACACAGAGAAAAGACGAAGGCAGGATTGCATCATTGTAATATGTCCCCTCTCACCCCCCTCCTGCCCCCCAGCTCGAAAAGTGTTGTTGCAACAATCATGGCGTTGTTTCAAGTTACCCCCCTCACTCCTCCACCTCTAAAATCAGCGGGTTGATGTGGGGAGGCGATTCAAGGGAGGCACCTTTGGAAAGTTGCGTGTGTGTGTGTTTTTCCTTTGAAATCCAGATCGCGCTGTAGTTGCGTTAGGAGGGAACGCTTGGCGGCGGGGGGGAGGGAGAGGTGGGTTATTCTCTCTCTTTCTTTTTCCCCCTGCTGGCTATGCTTGTTGTTGTAAACCGGATTGGCGTCGGCCGAGCCCAATGAGCCTGTGCTGGGGGAAACAGCCCATCGGCGGTGCGGCCATTGGGGAAATTTAAGGTGGACTCGTGGGATCAGCCGGGCTGCGGCCGCGAGTGGCTCCAGAGCCCGCCCGACAGGCAGTGGCTCTGCACCGCCTAGAGCGGGGCTCATTTACATACACTCCCTGATTGGCCTGTCGCGGCAGTTCGAATTCTGCTGCTGCTTGCTTATTAGTTCGGCGGCGTTTTCCCCTCCAGCTGGCTGGAGGTAACCATGCCTCGCTGTCTTCTCCGGGATGCCATGATGACCGGCAGCTCCCTGCGCTAACCCTTGTGGGGTAGTGGGAGGGAGCAGCCATGCTCTGTGTGTGTGTCTGTGTGTGTGTGAGAGAGAGATTGATTTATATATATATATTTATAAAAAAGCGGCTGGCTTGGTTTGAATCTCAAACTCCAGAGATCACTCCCCATTCAGCCTGATGCAATATCATCCTCCCCTTCCCCCACTCCCGTTTCCACTGCTGCGGCAGAGTGAAGACGAGGGGGTGCTAAACAAACAGCCAAGAATTCGGCGAATGCGGTGTTGCACAATGTGTCAGGGAAGCTGTTTAGCAACCTCCGGCAAAATCAATATACATAGGACAGGAGGGAGTCTTATGGTGATAACGTTTCACCAGCAGAGTCCTTCTGGGGATGGCTGGGAGCCTCCCCCGCTCCCTGCTTTTGGGGACGGGAGATAAACAGGACTCCTACTCTGATCAATTAAATGAAGGGATAGTTTTTAAAAAATGAAGGAGTAAGATTTTACAATGTCACATTGGAACACAAAGCAAAACCCATAACTAGGAGGCAAAGATTTCTCTCTCTCTGTTTTTGTTTAAATTGCCTTATAATTAATCTAGAGAAGGGAGTCTCCAGAGAAGGCAGAGGGGGTGGTGGGAAGAAGCAGTCTAGCAGTTTTCTCTGTAGCAAAGTTTCTTTGTGTGTGTACTTTTCTGCGCTCAGGATTTCTTTTTTTAATCTTGACAAAACCTGTTTTAGAGGGAAGCAGCATGGTCTAGTGGTTTAAGCACAGGATTAGAAGGCAGGAGATCTGGGTTCTTCAATTTCACATTCACTGTTTAACCTTGGACAAGTCATTTCAACACTCTGTGCCTCAGTGTCTGGAAAATGGCTAAAATACCCTCCCTCAGAAATGCACTGTGAAGTTTACATTGTTTGTAAAATGCTTTCAGATCCTTGAATAGAGACAGCAAAGTCTTACATACTGAAGAATCACACACGATGGATACCACATGAACCAGTCAAGCAAATCCACAAAGGTTCACTTTGTAGATCCCTATTTGCATCTTTACTAATTTTAAATCCCCTCCTTTATTTCCTTTAATTTATTTCAGGAGGTTGTTTCCCCCTCTCTGTATGAGAAGTATACCCACTTCTCTAATGCATTCTAACAGCTCTAGCTCTCACAGCAGTGTTTTGCCATGTCTTATCCCAGAGTTTGGGATAAAGGTTCTGCAGGGGGCAGAAAGATTTTATTATCAGTTTCCTCACCCCAGCCAGAAAAGTAGGCACATGATGGGTTTCTTAACCAGAATTGACTTGAAGGTGACCAGGTGTCCAGTTTTTGAGTGGAACACCTGGTCAAAAAGGGATCCTGGCAGCTCCAATTAGCACCACCAACTGGGCCATTAAAAGTCTGGTTGGTGGTGCTGCAGGGCTAAGGCAGGCTAATCCCTCCCTGTCCTGGCTCCATGCTGTGCCCCTGAAAGTGGCCAGCAGGTCCAGCTCCCAGGTGGCGGGAATGGGGTTCTGCGTGCCTTCCCCATCCATGCACCTAGATGGTGAGGGGGGGGGTAGTGCCTGTGAGCAAGAGCAACACACAGAGCCTCCTGGCCCCCCTGCCTAGGATGCGGACTTGATGGCTGTTTCTGGGGTGCAGCAGGATGCCAGGACAGGCAGGGAGCCATCTGAGGTAAGCCTGTGCCCCGGCCCCCTCCGTCAGCCTGGAGCCCCCTCCTGCACCCCAAATCCCCATGCCTAGCCCCACCCCAGAGCCCTCACCCCTCCTGAACCCATAACCCCCTGCCTCAACCTGCAGCCCCCTCCCACACTCCAGCCTGGATCCACCTTCTGCACCCCAAACCCCTCATCCCCAGCCCCACCCCAGAGCCCACACTCCCAGCTGGAGCCCTCACCGCCTCGCATCCCAACCATCTGCGCCAGGTCAGTGAAAGTGAGAAAGGGTGGAGGAGAGCAAGCCACTGCGAGAGGGAGAATGTAGTGAGCTGGGGGTGGGACCTCAGTGAAGGGGCAGGGCTAGGGTGTTTGGGTTTGTGCAATTAGAACATTGGCAAGCCTAACTGACTTGTGCATCAATCTAATAATTTCACTAGATCATATTTGCACAAATATGATTTTGGGGAAAAAAGTACTAATAGCCACTTAAAAGTGTGTGTTATCAACACATACACTGGCAGCCATTTAATCATGGACTTTTTTCCACCACATTTCTCCCGCTGCCAAATCTGCCTCTTTGATTTTCTTCCCACTGCCCAGCTTGCATTCTGCCTCCCACCATTCATTTTAAAATTTTCCTTATTTTTTGCCTAACTGACTTAAGTCTGAAGAAACAGCAAAGAGTCCTGTGGCACCTTATAGACTAACAGACATATTGGCACATGAGCTTTCATGGGTGAATACCCACTTTGTCGGATGCTTCAATACATCTGTTAGTCTATAAGGTGCCACAGGACTCTTTGCTGCTTTTACAGATCCAGACTAACATGGTTCCCCCCTGACACTTGACTTAAGTTTCTTCACATAACCCCAAATTATTTTAAAATCTAAACAGAAATAAATTAAAGTGGGATAAACGTGAAAAAATGTTGCTACCTTATTCTGCTCTGGTGGGAAGGAGGGAATATACTCCCCACTAAAATTACTAAGCTAATTTCTATAAATACCTCTCAATAAGTAAGTACACATTCTTCAGATTGCTGTTTCAGTATGATTTCCTCTGCCTCTATCTGAAAGAAAAAACGAAGTTGGGTTACCAATATAAAAGTTACTAAAGGAAACACTAAAAGTTTTACTAAAGTTACACAAACAAATAAATTACAGGTGAAAAATACATCTGTTTATATACTATGAAGTGCTATCCCACTTAAGCATCCCTCATTACCTTCTAACTGTTCCTTGGCTATAGCTGCACATAAGTAGAGAGATGTTTGGATATCCCTGCCTCTCACAATGCGACCCAGCAGTCTCATCCTTAAAATTCTGACTTCCTGGGCAGACAAAAGGAAGAAGGAAAATTAATTATCCAGCAAAGATGACAGAAAAGTTGCAAACAAGTGAAACGTAATCTGATGATATCTAGCAAGAGGTTTCCTAAATCACATTGCTCCAGATACGACATTTAGACTAACTCTCATTGATTTCAGTGGGAGTCAGGTGCCTAATGTCTTTGAGGATCTGGATCATAGAGTCTTCCAGGGTAGATAAGAAGCCTTTTATTTATTACAGTAGTGCCTAAAGGCTCCAAGCAGTGACTGTACATACATAAAGAGTTTACAGTCTAAGTCAGGGGTTGGCAACCTTTCAGAAGTGGTGTGCCGAGTCTTCATTTATTCACTTTAATTTAAGGTTTTGTGTGCCGGTAATACATTCTAATGTTTTTTAGAAGGTCTCTCTCTATAAGTCTATATATTTTATAACTAAACTAGAGTTGTGTTGTAAAATAAACAAGGTTTTCAAAATATTTAAGAAGCTTCATTTAAATTAAAACGTTGATCTTACGCTGCTGGCCTGCTCAGTCCACGGCTGGTCTGGGGTTCTGTTCACCTAGGCTGGCAGCGGGCTGAGCGGGGCCTGTGGCCGTGACCCTGGCTGGCAAGGGTCCGGCTGCCAGAACCCCAGACTGGCAACCAGAACCCCAGACCGGCAGCGGGCTGTGCGGGGCTGGCAACCGGGACCCCAGACTAGCAGTGGGCTGTGCAGGGCCGGTGGCCGGAACCCCAGACCGGTAGTGGGCTGAGTGGCTCAGCCCACTGCTGCTCAGGGGTTCCATCTGCCGGCTCCTGCCAGCTGGGATCCTGGCTGCTGGACCTGCTCAACCCACTGCCAGTCTGTGGTCCTGGCCCTGCCCACATACAATGAGTACCTACCTTCTCCCTGGTTCTGGCCCATTCTCTTCCTCTCTCTGCACTGAGCTGAGGGTGGGAGTGCACTGAGCACAAGGCTGGGGGTGAAGGGTCTGGCCAGGAGCTAGAATGAGGGAGGGGGCTCAGGGTTGTGGCAGGAGGTTTGGGTGTGGGGCACTTACCTGGGCAGCTCCCATTTCGTGCAAGGGGTGCAGGTGGGAATGTGGGGAGTGGTGGTGCAGGAGCTCCCATTTGGTGCTCAGGGTGGGGATGGGGATATGGAGGAGTGCAAGAGTCAGGATGTGGGGGGGCTGGGTATATGTGGGGGTGCCAGAATCAGGGCTGGGGTCGTGGTGAGGGTGTGAAGGAGTCAAACAGAGGGCTGGGTGTGTATGAGGGGGGTGCAGGGACCTGGGTGTGTGTGCGGGGCACAGGGCTCAGGGCACCGGGCTGGGGGGTCTGCAGGGCTCAGGGCAGAGGGCTGTGTGTGTGTGTTGGGGTGTCAAGGCAGGGGGCTGGAGGGGATATGCCCCTATTCCACCCCCCCACTTCCCCAAGACCCTGCTCCCACTTCTTCTCTGCTTCCACTGGGAGCAGCGAGCATGCTGACTCTGTTCCTTCCCGAGCCCCTCCGTCACAAGGGCCATCAGCTAATTGGCCGGCAGGGAGGGAGGGACAGAGAGGCAGAGGAGGGGTAGGAACCCAGCACACTGTGGGAAGAGGCTGGGGAGCTGGCAGAACCAAGCTTCTGCCCATAGGTGTGTGCAGCACATTTCATTAGGGTGTGCACCCAGGAAGCCCTGCCCTAGCCCCGCTCCTGCCATGCCCTAACCCTGCCCCCACCCACTCCATCCTAATTCCCACCCCCGACTGCCCCCCTCAGAATCCCCAACCCCCCTGCTCCTTGTCCCCTGACTACTCCCTCCTGGGACCCGTGGCCCTAACTGCCCCCCAGGACCCCACCCCCTATCTAAGCCTCCCTGTTCCTTGTCCCCTGACTGCCCCCCCAGGACCCCACCCCCTATGCAAGCCTCCCTGCTTCTTGTCCCCTGACTGCCCCCTAGGATGCCCCCCAGGACCCTACCTGTCCCCTGACTGCCCTGACCCTTATCCACACCCCAGCCCCCAGACAGACCGCCGGGACTCCCATGCCTATCCAACTGCTCCCCGCCCCCTGAGAGGACCCCCAGAACTCCCAACCCATCCACCCCCCCGCTCCGTGCCTGCCCCAACCCCTCTGCACACCCCTGCTTCCTGACAGCCCCCTCGAACTCCCGACTCATCCAACCTCCCCAGCTCCTTGTCTCCTGACCACCCCCCTCCAGAAACCGCCCCCACCCTAACTGCCCCCCACAGGACCCTCCTTGCTCCCTGTCCCCTGACTGCCCTGACCCCTATCCACCCTCTGCCAGACCCTGGGACTCCCATGCCCCATTTAACTCCCCCTGCTCCCTGACTGCCCCCTCCAGAGATCTCCTGCCCCAACCACCCCACTCGGGATCCCACCCCCATCCAACCCACCCTGCTCTGTGTCCCCTGACTGCCCCCACCCCTTATCCAACCCCCCCCAGACCCGGACCCCTTATCATAAGGCTCATAGCAGCATGTTCTGCTCTGCGCAGAGCCAGACATGCTGCCCCGTGGGAGCGGACAATCCCTCCCCTCAGAGTGCTGCGCGCGTGGTGGCATGGCTCCGGATGAGCAGGGAGCATGTCTGCCTCCCCGTGGAGCATAACACAGCCCTACAGGAGCGCGCAGCCCCGGTCCTCAGAGCTCTGCGCACGCAGCAGCATGGCTCCAGGGAGGGCCGGCTTTAGGAAGTGCAGGGCCCAATTCGAACAGTTTTGGCGGAGCCCCGGCAGGGATAACTTAAAAAAAAATATAATAAAACACGCTGGGCTTGTACTCACTGGGCGGTGCGCTGAGTCTTCAGCGGCACCTTGGCAGCGGGTCCTTCACTCGCTCCAGATCTTTGGCGGCACGGAAGGACCCGCCGCCAAAGTGCCACTGAAGACCCGGAGCGCCGCCAGGTGAGTAAAATTTAAAAAGGCACCTCTAGCCAGGGAAGAGATTCTCACTGGGTGCGGGGCCCTCTTAGGCACTGGGCCCGATTTCGGGGAATTGGTGGAATAGACCTAAAGCCGGCCCTGGCTCCAGGGGAGTGGGGAAGGCTGGGGAGGGGCCGGCGGATTGCTGCACTTGGCCTGGCTCTCTCGCCTGGGAACGCGGACCCCGCGGCTTGCCGCACTGGGAGAGTGGGGCCATTTGCCCACCCCCGCATTAGGGTGTGCCTGGGCACACCCCATGCACACGTCTATGCTTCTGCCCCCTGCCCCTGCGGGGTGGGAGGGGAGAAGCAGAGGATGGAGAAGAGCGGGTCGGGCCGGGCAGGGCAGGATTTTTAATGGCACGCTGCTGCCTGCCAGGACTCAGCTCGCATGCTGTCTTTGGCATGCGTGCCATAGTTTGCTGACTCCTGGTCTAAGTGTATGAAGAGAGGCAACATGTGGCTATAACAGACTGTGGGGAGCATAAGGTAACAATGAGACAAAAGACCTGGACAAAATATCTGTCAGGGTTTCTTCACCATATATCATGAAGCAAAATAACAGGCCACAAAGCCAGGCTCTTGGGCCCAGATCCTCAGTGGTATTTAGGGAACCAATTCCCATTTAAATTAATGGGAGTTAGGTACCTAAATACCTTTGAGGATCTTGGCCTATTCTCCTCTGTAGGACACCTTTAACTCTTGTAGTCCTGCTCTGTACACAAAGGTTGCATTAATATAAATTTCCTTTTGGCAGAAGTAGGTTTTCACACACATTTTTCTCCAACTGATGCATCCTAGGTTAAATCAACAGCTGCAACTCCCTTTTTTAGGGGTGCAGCTGTTGACTAGTGGAGTTAAATTGCTACTACATCAGTGTGGATGACTACTTACACTGATATAAGTACATTGGTCCAAGAAGGCATCTCACTGCTATCCCATGCTGCACCAGACCCTGGAGAATTGACCTATCTGGTAACCTTTCTGAACTCAAGTGGCCAGGACTCAGGCTGACCAGAAGTTCCTCTTGGCTTTAAAAGGTCTTGCTAAAACACCCAGGCTACATAAGCTTTTGCTTCTTACCAAAGGGATATACTGCCTTGCACATCTGCTTGGACCTAAAAAGGACGTCATGGACTCCCCTGGATTCTGGGATGAGGAAACTTATGTTGGAATATGAAAGTCTACAGCACCTCTCAGAGCAGATGATCTTTGGGTCTGATCCAATGCCCACTGAAGTCAATGGAAAAATTCCTATTGGATCAAGCATTGCCTGTTGACATTGGATCAGGTTCAGCGACCAGCTTCAGTCTACAACAGGGTTCCATGGTGAGTGTGTTGTCACCTGGAGCATGAGTTGCAGATCTATAATGATTGTGTAATCTCAGATATGGAGATTACGAATTATGTGTTACATTGATCATGTGCTGAATATCCCTCTCCTCCTAGTTACCTGAGGCATTTAGCACCTAACTGTTGGATTTTTTAAAAAACATATTTACCGATTACCTTTAATGTACATTTAATGTTGATAGGAAATGCTGATTGATTCTCCTTATTATTTGAAGTCCTCCGTCCACGGGACAGATGCAGCACGGGCAGTGCCAGTACAGACTTCCATATGCTGCCCTCCCAATTTGCTGGCAGTAGTAGATTAGTAGATGAGGAGAGTTACCTTCATACCCTTCCGACCTTGGCCTCTCTGCTGAGACTGCCAACAAGGGTTCCAGTTGCTTTGAGTATTCATATTTTTTTGTGATGTAGACCCCATTAAAAGATGGATCAAGACCAACAATTCATTTCACATAGACCAACAGAATAGCCATTAAGTTGTAAAGGCTTTCAGGCACTGCTGATTATCCAGATTTAAACCAGTGACTTATACAAGAAAGGCTCCATATCACATTACCAATCCTCTGAACTACCCTTGCATGGACTAAAGAGCTCTTCAAGCAAATGGACTATATCCCTGCTGGGAGCAGTTTCAGCAATACCCCTTATTCTCCTTTTTCCTTGGTGGCAGACATATGCATTGTTTTGAGTCTGTGTTTCCTGCGGGATGAAAAGTCTGGGGTTAGTGTTGTAACATTTTTATCCAGTAGATTGCACTTTGTGGACTAAAGTGCTGAACAGTTCACAGCT
This sequence comes from Gopherus flavomarginatus, assembly GCF_025201925.1. Taxonomy (NCBI): domain Eukaryota; kingdom Metazoa; phylum Chordata; order Testudines; family Testudinidae; genus Gopherus; species Gopherus flavomarginatus. The sequence goes on from NC_066617.1 coordinate 136,615,522, forward strand.
GAGCCGATAGCCTCACTCACTTATTTATTTTATTCTGTTTTGGGAGTGCTTTCAAAAAGGAAAACTTTTTTTATTATTATTTTTTATTAGTGGATTAGTAGAAGAGAGACCTCTACTGGCTAAACTAGTGGAGCTACCATAATTTTATTCTCCTGCACACTTCTGCCTTGTGACTCTGGCTTTAGACACGGTCTTTCTTTCCATTCAGCTACTTTCTGAATTCACTGCTGGCCTACACAAGTCTCCTGAGGAAATGTAAGAAGCTACATCTGACATTTTGTTTGAATGTTAAGGGAATATCTAGCCCTATGGCATCTGCTAGCTCCCAAATTAGTAACAATGCCTAGTGTAGTGGGAATACTTAGCTTTTTTAAAATGGTGTTTTTTCTAGGAGATGAGTTGAGGGGGACTTGAGCACTGAAGCATGGGAGAGAACTGGAGGCTTATCAGTGATGGGAGGATAAGGCAGCAATTGTTTTCAGCTGCCTTTTATTCTCTTCTGTTCTTTTCCCCACTGTCCAGCTGTGTTACCCCTATCATTCTATGCTTGAGAAGGTTTAACCAACTAGCCTTCTTGGTTTGGTTAGGTTTAGTTCCCTCTCTCTGCTATTACACACAAATATATGGCAGACAGTTTCCATCTCTCTCAGCAATCACCGTGGTAGGTGACCAACTGTTTATATTTTGATGTTAGAAAAATGCTAAATATAAAGTGTGTTAGTAAAAATGTTCCTATTTGCACATATGTAAAGGAAAAATAGCTTTGGTGTTTATAAAAGGGTGGAATTGGGTGACTCACAGGATTGTTACTGGCATGTGGTGCCTTTAATCCCTAGGTTGCCTGTCCAGGTTGAAAGCTGTTGCCATCTGTGTTGTTCTTTGCACTAAAACAAATAGAGCTTGTGTTTAGCAATTTATTTTTATTCCAACATTACATAACACAGCAATCAAACCCTGTTGTAAGCTGCAGCTTGCAGGTCACTCTCTGACCCTGCAGTCCAGGGCTCCACCTTCCAATGTACACGGTGTGACTCCTCTGACCTTTGCAGCCTCACTCACCCTATGTCCTTGCACGACAGCTGCACCTACACCATCTGACAGTTGTTTAGTGGCCTGTGAGAAATGAGTTGGTGGCCTCTGTCAGCTCTGAAGACTTGACTGGACTAGCATCAGACGATCCTGCTGCCACTTGGAATCTGAAATCTCTGAATATAACATTTGCAAATAGTTTTGGCCAAAACAGACATGAAACAGGCATCTCCTGATCTAGATTGCTTTTGCTTCCTCTTTTTTTGCAGGACGACTACCATGCATGGGTCTAAATAGATGGAAAAGCCCTGGATTCTGACTTCCTCCATTCCCACCCTTGGTGCAAAAGTGGCCTTGAGTTCCATACTTGGGCCTTTCCCTCCAGCTGCTGGCACACCCCTATATAATGGTGGCGGTTGTGCGTGTATGTCTGTCTGTCTCCTAAAACTATTCTGGCAGCTCTCTAATGGTTAGAGAACCTCTTTACATCATAGGTTTCCCTCAGAGGCTATTCCTGCCTTGCTTTTTTTGCTGCCAGAGTGACATATAGGAGCATTAAGGCAACAGAGACTCAGACCCAATACCTCTAGGGGAAAAAATTGAAAATATTTTCTAATGATTTTATTTTTGATGGAACTGCTAGTTGAAGGTTGGATCTACATTTTCTGCCCCATAACTTTTTTTTTTAAGTCTTTATCTAAGATAATGCTTCATTAGTTTTGCCATAATTAACTGCAGAAGACGTGCAGAGTATTCCTAGATCTTACAGCTACCTATAGCATGACCTGGCATACAGGCCTACTACCAAAATTGGCACTGGTCCTATCACAATGGGTTATCATGGCTGTGGAGCTGCTGCTGAGAGGCTGCTAATTCCAAGTTTCACTTGGACGAAAAACAAGCTTCTGGAGTTCCCAAAACAATGGTCTCTACCTTAGGGCTAATTCTAGGACTGACATTTTTCAACTGCTATACAAATGAGCTTCCCTACACTAATGTCAGATGTTTTATCTAGGTAGATGGCATCTGTCTGGCAGTGCAGGACCAGAATTTCAGTCACCTAGAAGGAGTCATGAATGAAGATATGAGAGAGGTGACCCACCAGTGTAAAAGATGGAGACTTTAACCAAGTGCAAAAGATTAATTTTCCAGCTATTTCCATCTAAACCACACAAAGGCCAACAGGTACATCTTCCTGAGTGGCTGCAGGGTGGACCATGACCATGAACCTCTGTGTGTTCAGGTGTGACACTGGACCGCACAATGACATTCAAGGAACACCTTGTCAAGACCTCTTTGAAAATCAAGACTAGAAACAACCTGATCAGTAGACTAGCTAGTTCAACCTGGGGAGCCAGAGCTTAATTTGTGCCAGAGCTTGCTGGGACCGAGCCCTGGCACCTTTAGGCTTGGCAGTTCATAGTCCTGGCACCTCTGGGCTTGCTGCGTGAATTATGAATCTAAAAAAATTGCTTGAGCCCCAGCACCTCTTAACAAATTAAGCAGTGTGGGGAGCCTACGTGCAGACACTAAGCAGCTCTGGGTTTGCCTTTTGCTATTCTGTAGCACAAGATTGCTCTTTGATGTGGCTCATCTCCTCTCACACAGGACTAATGGACAGTCAGCGGAATGAAACTATGTTCACAACAGCTGGTACCATGAGACCAACCAACTAGGCCTGGCTGCTGGTCCTGTCCAGCGTTACACCTTCTGACATCAGGTAACAAGTTGCCTTGCAGAATCTGTTACTTAAGATGCAAGACATGTCACATCTACCCCTGTTTAAAAGATGTGCCCAATCCACTTATCAACCACTGTTTGGATAGTTCCTTTAAAGAACCTTGATGTTACCTCCAGATGGTGTACGAGGTGACAAGAACAAGCTTCACACGTAGCCAATGACTATCTCACGGCAGATCTAACAGTCCAGCCCCCCTAGTTTTACCTTCCAGGTCATCTGTGGGCAAAACTCACTTGCTTCAGATGTAGAATGATCAGATGTAGTGCAACAGTGGGGCCTTTGTGACTCACCCTTTTGCCACTCTGGTCAATTAGAAGAGGTAGATGAAAGACTTGCAGACTCCATCCATCAGCAAGGGCTGCCTGGTTCCCTCGTGGACTTGCACAATGCCCTTCCCTCAGCTACTGAACGGTTAAGACATTTGGACTAACACCCTTGACTGGAATGTCTGTGTAAATGCAATCACAATAAAAAACCTGGCTAAAATATATTTTAGCCAACACTAAAAAAAGGGTCACTGTTAACAGATCAGTTGGAGCCAGGACTAATACTGGAATGGATGACGCTGACAGGAAAGCTCGAGTTAGCATTTTGCATCATGCTAAGATTTAGATTTATAAAACAGGCATTGCACTGGGATGATTGGATGTTCACATTTCAGCATGACCCTATGCTGCCTGATCCTTTCTGTTGCCTTGTCTCTGCCTGTACCTTCCCAAAGCCTATTAGCTGTGCTGCCTTCCCAATGATGTGCACTACTTACTGATCAGCTGAGATGAGAGAACAGAGACAAGATTCTCAAGCCTGCAGTAGCAGCTGCTCTAGGCTTCTGTAGGAGAAAGAACTTCACAACCCTAGCAAGGTGTGGATTCTTCAGCTTGTCAGTGCCCAGGCTCAGTTGTGAGGGAGTTCTTTGGTTCTGTCATTATCTAGGCCAAGGGTCAGCACCCGGCAGCATGCGAGCCGATTTTTAGTGGCACTTTGCTGTCAGCCAGGGTCCCGGCCACTGGCCCCGCTCAGCCCGCTGCCAGTCTGGGGTTCTGTCCACCAGCCCCACTCAGCCCGCTGCCTGCCTGGATGAATGGAACCTTCGTCCGGCAGCAGGCTGAGCGGGGCCCGTGGCCGGGACCTCACCTGGCAGGAGCTGGCGGACGGAACCCCAGACTGGCAGCGGGCTGAGCCGCTGAGCCCACTGCCGGTCTGAGGTTCCGTCTGCCGGCCCCTTGCTAGCCAGGGTCCCGGCCCCGCTCAGCCCGCAGCCAGTCTGGGATTCTGTCTGCTGGTTCCTTGCCAGCCGGGGTCCCGTCCCCACTCAGCCTGCTGCCAGTCTGGGGTTCTGGCCACTAGCCCCTTGCCAGCCAGGGTCCCAGCCCCGCTCAGCCCACTGCCAGCCTGGATGAACAGAACCTCAGGCTGCAGCAGGCTGAGCAGCGCTAGGGGCTGGGACCCTGACTGGCAGGATCTGGTGGATGGAAGGGGTCCTGGTTGCTGGCCCTGCTCAGCCCACAGCCAGTCTTGGGTTCCAGCCACCGGCCCCCTGGAAGCTGGGGTCCTGGCCACCAGCCCCGCTCAGCCTGCAGCCAGTCTAGGGTTCTGGCCACCAGCCCCGTGTCAGTTGGGGTCCTGGCCACCAGCCCCACTCAGCCTGCTGCCAGCCTGGGATATCAGCCGGCCCCGCTCACCTTGCTGCACTATTATTTACTTTACATACAACAATAGTTTAGTTATATAATATAGATTTGTAGAGAGAGCCCTTTAAAAATGTTAAAATGTATATTTCTGGCACACAAAACCTTAAATTAGAGCCAATAAATGAAGACGTGGCACCCCGCTTCTGAAAGGTTGCCAACCCCTGATCTAGGCTGTGTCAGGCAGAAGATCTTTGGTTAAGCTGTAGTTCAGAGATGGAGAAGAGACAGCATGTCTACATTCCTATCACTTTCACGCTGGCGAGGCCTTAGCAGGAGTAGAATATTCAGGCCTTCCTGGTTCTAGTAGGAGGAGGAACTTGAAAGGTCTGCTCAGTTCAGGTCACTAAAAGAGGAAAAATTTAGGCCCAGCTAAAGAAAACCAAGACAGCAAAGGGAAATGCCTCTATCATCTGTCACATTAATTCTAACTGCAATTTAAAATCGTTCTCCTAGTTTGCACACCTCCCCATGCACTCTATCCATTCTACCCCTCTGCCATCATTTACTGCCCTGCCTAATCATTCCGCTATTCTTCATTTCTGCAACTCTGCCCCATGAGGGCTGCTTTTTCATAGATACAGCCCCATTTAGGTAAGATATGTCTACTCTTTGAGCTGGGGATGTGATTTTTACCTCAAGGAGACATACTAGTGCTAGATCTAATTGAACTAGTGTGCTGAAAATAATGTAGCCATGGTGGTGCAAGAGGTGAGTAGGACCTTGCTGGCCTGAGTACATGCCTAGTCTCTCACATGAGGATGCACTAAGGGCAGCTAGCCCCTCCCTTTGCTCACATGGCTGCAGATAAACTCTGTTTTCAGAGCACTAGCTCAATCAGCTCTAGCACAGGTGTATCTCCTCAAGGTGGGAATCACACCTCTAGCCTGTAGTGTAGACATAGCCTTAGAAATCTCCCCCTCTCTGTGCCGCTGCTTCGATTTTTATTAGCTCTCACCTTTAAGTGTAGCTCTGCTCTAAAATGTGACTGTAAAAATGACACATTGCTTAACTAATCTGCTCGCTGTGAGTTTTCAGAGTTGTATCTGTTGATTTTAAAATAAGCTTCCCTGGAAATTCTGGGGAGTCAATTCAGCTAAGAGAAAGCGGAGCTGACTTTCATTCCTTCTTGGGTATCATCAGCACAACTGTTTACTAAACCCCAAGCAGTTACACCTGTGCAAACCCACTGATGACACTGAGTTTACACAGCTGTCACTGAGGACATAATTGAGAGACAAAAGGTTGCACAGTTGTCACTGGAGGTATAATTTGGCCTGCAGAGTCTCTCTATTACTGGTGATGAGTAGGAAAGAACCCAGCTTGTGTTTCAGACCTCAGTGTGTGTTTGCCGGTCTGGAATTAGGAAAATTGAGCCAAATAAATTCAAGGTCTTGGCTCTTGTCTTCAAGGCACTCAGAGTCTTGGGCCTAGCATATTTAAAAGATTGCCTAAAGCGTGATGAAGACCGTGGTCAACAGCCCTGCTCTTAAGGTGCAGTGGACATAGGTGCTGGAACTAGGAGTATAGGGGGTGTGGCTTGAAATGATTTCCATCACTTACAGGGTTTACAGTTTGGGTCAATGGTTCTCAGCACCCTCACTATTCAAATTGTTCCAGTACCCCTGCCAATGGAATATTCTACAATAAGGGTAAATCTCCTCTGTGTGGTAGACAGAGCTTTCTTGGGGCCTGGTTTGAGAATGTGGAATGAACTCCCACAGGAGTTTTCACAAGTCTCAACACCTTCTGCTCCAAGTGCAAGGCCCACATCTTTGACCTTGCTTTCTCTAATATAAACACATACAATGTGTAAAGTAAAAGAAAACCCAAAACAAAACTCTCCCAAAACAAAAAAACAAAACAAAAAAAACCAACTGTGCACACAGTTCTCCCCTGGGGGAGAGGATGAGAGAGAACAAACCACATGTGGCAGATATTAGTCACATCTCTTAATGCACTACTGGAAGACACTCAGATGCTACAGTGATGAAGGCAGTATAAGAACCTTTGTAGAATAAAAAATAAGTACACATTTTCCAGTGAATGAGGCACATTTGCCATGGAAATCATTGAGAGGCAATAAACACGGAGCACAAAAATGTCATTCTCTTTATAGAGTCATTTTTCAGAGTATTACTATATTTTCCCAGTAGCTTACGATTCAGGTGACCATATCTTCATACTTGAAAAACAGGACTCATTTAAGATTATTTTGGGCCGCACAATAGGCATATAAAAGACAAAAGTTCTCTTTTTTTTTAAAAGTGCACGCTGGTGTCTTTACTGCCGGCTTCTGACTCAACAGCCACATGTATGTTTTTCAGAGCGGAGGATTTTTTTCAAGTTACTTAGTGTCCTGAGTGTGCATAGCGTGAAGCACTGAGTAAGTGTCATTAATAGTCTCATGAGTCTACACTCATTTGATTTTTCTCTTCACTCCATGCAGTGCTGATCACACTGAATCCCCATTCCATTGTCATTCCTCGTTCTTTGTCCCTTTGTAACACAGAGCACATTTTATTTGGTGTAGCAATACACCTTGAACAAACCCATTGTTTTGTTTGATTAAATGGAAAACTGGGATATTTCAGATGTCTCAAAAGAAGTCCCTGGGACACTGGCCAAGGCTGCCCAGGTTCAACAGAGATGTTTAGTCTCTTTGCTTATGACTGATTCTTTAAAGAGTTCTGTGACATTGTCTAGGAAGACATTATGTGAAATATAAACTGCATTTTTTCCATTTGGCTCCGGTAAGGGCCTGACCTGACTCACATTTAAGTCAATGGTACCTTAGTCAATCTCATGGACTCCACATGGGTTTAAGGATCTTCATTAGCACATTTATTTGCAGGATTGGGCTTTAAGTCAGTGATGAAATAAATCAAGCCTTTTTAATTCACCGTATGGCAAGGTAAGAGGGTACAAAGGAGAGGATGGGGCCAAATGGGTTCAAAGCACTTGTTTAAATGCAAATATTTTTTTGACAGTGAATCAGAGCAGCCAAGGGAAGCTATGAAAACCACATGAAATGTAAATAGATATTTTGGGGGTTTTTTTAAGTCTGATAAATGTAAAGTTTTGTGAAATGTGACAAACCTTCTTTTGCCCATGTAAAGAACACACAGGATGGTGGAGTTTTTTTTCCAAATTGTCAGAAAGTCTCTGTCAAGAATTCTGGCTGAAGATAAATCATCTGTTTTATTGTTGCATATGACCTTTAAGCAATAGATTTATGGTAAGCCAGGGTGGCAACCTTAAAAGACCAGAAGAAATTAAGGACACCTGGGTTATGTATGAAAGTCTGAACATAATTTTCCGCTTATTTAAGCCAGTCACAAAGAATTACAAGATTTCTTGGGCCAGACTCTGGGCAAAGAAGGTGATTTTCACTTTTTAACTTGCAATGATCAGAGGTTTAGGTTTGTCCATAATTCTTATTCAACATGAGAGAGGCTCCCTACTGACTGGTGGCCACCAGTTTTCTCTGTGGAAACACAGCAGAGATAGGCTATACTCCAGCTTTAATATACACTTACGTGGCTAAGAAATGATGTACAGGCTTTTTTAAAGAAGGGGCGTTCCTGCTTTGAAAAGATCTCCAAACCTAGCTCCCCAAATTTCAAACCTCTGAGAATGGAGCCAAGGCCCTTCCAAAGTCAACAAGTCTGGCTGGGAGACTGAGGGGCTTCTACAGGAGTCAAAAGGTGCATGCTGTAGGCCTGGCTCACCATGAGCCACTGATTCACCACGTGACCTTTGCTGCAATTTGTTGCCACTTTGAAAAGCAACTGTTGCGTTTGAACTGAACTTTCCTGCGTAAATGAACATTGACGGGTAGGACAGGATTTTGGCTGCAAATGGGCAGCACAGAATTTTCCTGGAGAGGGAAGCTTTCTGCTGGTATGAAGCTGGCAGATTCAGTTCCTGTGCCAGCTTCTCTTCAGAAAATGAAGGGGGCAGGTGGGGTAGGGAAGAAGAACAGCAGAACTAAACTAGACTGATCCCTTACTGGTGTAGGCTCTCTTAGGAAACCTAGGCCTGTGCATGGCTGCTTTAACTTACACAATGCCAGGATCAAGGAGATGTACCTAACTCTGTGTGGAACTCCCTTGTGGTGAGTGGAGTTCAGAGGCAGAAGAGAATCTAACCCATGATGGCCATCTCCATATAGAGTGGGATGGTGGGTTATAAAGGTTTTATCAATATAGTTTTAGAATGGGCATATTAGCTATGAGTGCATCCTCCCAGACAAATGATGAGGAATACTCTGAAAACACAGAGTTGTGTGTGTGTAACTTTGCTTGTGTGAAATAGGCCTGGAGCCACAAAGGGACCTAGACATTGTGACACTGTGTTTCAATACCTACCTAAGTGCTAGAAAATCACAGGAAAACATTGGGATCCACAAATCCTGAGTTAGGTGCCATGAATGGGGAGAGGAAGGAGTCAGGGAGTGTGATTCACAAAGCCAGCATGCTGGTCAGTGAGCTGCCTAAGTTAACCAACGGAAGATGGCAAGGAGAGGAGTGTGGCCTAAGCACCACCCCGCTCACAAAGTGGCATTTAAGTTCGGGCTGCAGGGAGGTGCCTATCTCTGCTCACAATTCATGAACCAGAGGGAAGATTGGTGCTGTTTGCATGCGGAGCCTGCTCTGGTGGTCTACGCAAAACAGCTGAGGGGAAGACCTCCTTCAGAACTTTAGCCCGATGGTTCTCAAACTTTTGTATTGGCGACCCCCTTCACACAGGAAGCCTCTGAGTGCAAACCCCTCCTTAAATTAAAAAACACTTTTTTATATTTAACACTATTTTAAATGTTAAATTTATAACCCTATTGTTTAACATGAATTTGCCTTTTCTCACCACTTTTAAAGTAAGATTAAAACATTTTAATCAAATTATTATTATAAGCAGAAAAGTTATTTTAAAAATATTTACTTTTCAATGCAATTATTTTTGTCAATATCACTTTTTGCAGCAGACTTAGCGCCCCACTACCTCACTTCTGTGCTGCTGCTGGCGGCGGCGCCGCCTTCAGAGCTGGGCAGCTAGAGAATGCCGTCTGCTGGCCAGGCGCCCAGTTCTGAAGGCAGCGCTACGATCAGCAGCAGCAGCCACCCTGAATTGTAGAGTAAGAAGCAATGCCATGCCATGCCACCCTTCTGTGTAATGTTTGCCCTTTATGCTAGGAGGGGTGGTTACAGGGCCTTAAGGCAAATTTTGAGGTGGCTATAGCCCCTACAGGCACCCCCACAGTGCTACCCCTACCTATGTGTCTGATTGTTAAATTATAAATTACCTTCTTACTTGCCAGTCTCAGTGTCCTTATTGGTCTGCGATTTAATGCAGCTCTTCAACTGCTGAACAAGCAAGCCCTCAAATGTCTCAGGTCCACCTTTTTAGTCTCAAGACAACAAACCTGCATGCATCATACTACAATCCTGAGTCCAATTTCCTTAAAGTGGTGATAAAACAAAAATATATTTTGTTTAAGAATAACAATCACTGCATTATACGTTTACAATACTTTTTGAAGTAAATACACTACGTTGTGACGGAAAGCTGTGTATAATTTTCTAAACCACTAGATTTAAAATATATATTTTATGGCAGTTGCCCTTTCTTTTATGCATGTACTTGCAATCTCCATGTTATTACCCCCAGGGGGTCACAACTCTCAGTTTGAAAACCCCTGCTTTAGCCCAACCATCAGGGTGCTCACCTGAGATGTGGGAGACCTCTTGTTCCCGTTGCCTCTCTGCCTGAGCAGGAGAAGGGATTTGAACAGAAGCTTATCGCCTCTCTGCTCTAACCACTGGGCTATGGGATAGTCTGATGTAGGGCTCCCTCAATCTAGCCTGTTGAAGTTGTTCCACTTCAATTAAATAATTGAATAACTAAATATTGATTGGGCCAGAAAAAGAGTAAGAACATCTCTGTAGCCCAGTGTTTAGAGCACTCACCTGAGAGATAAGCAGCGCCCTAGTCATCTCTGCTCCTGATCAAACAGAAGGGGGACTTGAACCAGGGGCTTCCCCCATCTTGGGAGTGTACCCAAACCACTGGGCTAAGAGTTACAAAGGATAAGCTTTGCCTTGTTTTTTTTTGATAGAACTCGGCAGCCGCTGAGCGTGCTTACAGGCCTTGCACATGACTTAGGCAGCCAAATGCCTATCTTCCCCCATTTGTGAATCACTCTGGGTCTTAGGCTGGAGATAGTGAATGCCTAGAGGGAGGCCGCAGTGCACATGCTCAGAGACTGCAACGTAGGCACCTATGGAACTTTTGCAGCAAAAGCTGAGGTGCTGAGGGAGTTTAGGCATTTACAGTGTATGGTGGCAGCCAAGCAGGAGTTTTGTGGATCACAGTGGTGCCTAAAAATGGGATGTAGGAACTTAAGTCGGGGGGTTAGGCATGTAAGTACTTTTGTGGATCTGGGCCTAAGTGCGTGGGGCCTGTATCTTTATATTGCGCTACACAACCACAATGTCAGGCTACATTACCAAGCATGTTTGTAGTCTGTATATGACACATTTTACAAGAAAATTATTTTTGAAATGTTTGCGAGAGTTAAAAAAAATATTGTGACTATTATTTTGTATTTGGTTGCCTATGCAACTTCAATTTGGCCTCCTTGACCATATGTTTATGGTCTGGTTTTTAATTACATGATTACATACTATTTTTTCTTGAGGACCCCTGCCTCATTCAATTTTTCTTTTTATCCTCTTCAGTCAAATCCATCTTACAGACTCTGCACTGAATACAAAATTATTAGTTTCTTCGTGGGCTTTTCTGTGGTGCTTTTGCAGTAGTACCCAAGTGCTTCATAAACATTAGGCAATGTGTCGTCACTAACATCCTGAGATTAGCTGGTGTTATCCCTTTTTTACAGCTAGGGAGCTGAGGTACAGAGAAATTAAGAGCAAAATTTTCAAGTGTCATCTAATTTTGGATGCCCAACTTGAGACACACTCATTTTCCAGAAGACTTGGCATTTTTTCGTAGCACACTAAAGGACAGTTCTAACTGACTTCAGCTGCACCTGTGAGTGCTCAGCACCTCTGCAAGTCATTGTCTCAAGTCAGGCACCCAGAAAAAGTGCTTCATAAACATTAGGCAATGTGTCGTCACTAACATCCTGAGATTAGCTGGTGTTATCCCTTTTTTACAGCTAGGGAGCTGAGGTACAGAGAAATTAAGAGCAAAATTTTCAAGTGTCATCTAATTTTGGATGCCCAACTTGAGACACACTCATTTTCCAGAAGACTTGGCATTTTTTCGTAGCACACTAAAGGACAGTTCTAACTGACTTCAGCTGCACCTGTGAGTGCTCAGCACCTCTGCAAGTCATTGTCTCAAGTCAGGCACCCAGAAAATGAGGAACACAAAATGAGTGACAACCAGAGAAAAGGTTGGTTTAAGTGACTTGCGTAGTGTCATGTAGGAACTCTGTGGCAGAGGCAGGGGTAGAATCCATTTCTCCAGGGTAGCATTCAACTGTCTTAACAATGAGACCAACCTTTCTCTTCCTGCACTTGTTGAGTCCCAAGAGAACTGTCCATCCTGTGCACTGAAGGAGGCAGGAGTCCTGTGGAAAAGAAGAGTATGTGATCGTATTATTAAAGATAGTATTATAATGCATATGCACAAGTGGGCAAATTAAGGTTGCATAGGCAGTCTTAAAACTGACATTGCTTAACTTTAGAGAGCTTAACCTTGCAATCTTAATAATATTCTTCTACCATAGGAAATTATACACACAAACTATTTTTTTTAAACCACAAACTGAAAAAAAAAGACAAAAAACCCCACCAGAAATTCAATCATGTGGAGCTATATTGACCCCCATCTTGGGTCATTAGCAGAGTTTAAATCTTTAGATCCACAGCACCGGCCTCTACCATTTAAGCTAGCAGAGTAACAGATAGCAGTAACAGGCTGTTATCCACTATGTGGACTAGCCACTAGAAAGGATGAACCACATACTTTGCCAGAGGGTTTCATAGCTTTTCTGACAGCAGAGGAATTTTGAGACTCAGGATTCCTGGTCCAATTCTAGGTTCTGGAGGGGAATGTGCTCTAGTATTTATAAACCATGCTACCTTGTCCCCTTCCCCTCCGCACCTTTCTCCCCCTAAACATGCTTTCAGCCCCCTCCTCTTTCTTCCTGTCCACCCACCACCAGCTCCTGTTCCCCAACTGTTCCTCACCTTCTGTCTCGTGAAACCTCATTCCTTTCTTCCCTTCTGTATCCTTGTCAGACAGTTTCCTCCTTCTCCGCCATGCTGCAGTGGGACTGTTTCACGCAGAGGAGAGACAGTCTCCCCGCTCTCCGTTCCTGCACCTGGCACTACAGTCCTGCAGTAGCCAGAGGGAACAAGTGTAGAGAAAGTCCCTGCAGTCCTGTGATGGGATGGCACATCCATAGGCTGTATATAGAATATCTATCTTTCTGTTAATCTGTATATAGAACCTGTGAGGAGATGACACATGCCAGCTGTGACGAGTCTTTACTGAGTCTTTTTCAGAGGCTTATAAGTGGGCCATATTTGTGAGAATTTTCACAGGGACAGAAACAGGCACATCTCTATATCAGGGAGATCCCTTCCTCATCCAAATTCAAGTCCCTGCTCCAAAACATGAGGGCACTAGAAACAGTTTTTCAATGAAATGGTTGTAGCAATTTTTAAAATATGGGCAAAATAACATATTTTCTCCTAATCTTGTTCTTGGAAATAGCTGAACCATTTTAGATGAAACTTAAAAAAATCAACTGGAGGCAGACATTTCAGTGTAGAAACATTGCAGCCCAAACAGTTTAAGTTTGGTAAAGTTATAAGCAACTGAAAAGAAAGTTTGATGGTGGGAGGTGTCAGCAGGCTTAAGTACAGGTTTGCTACCAGCTCTACCTATAATTTCAGTGAATAGGTATGAGTGTGGGTATCTGAAACTGCTACTTGTTTTCTTTTCCTTCATGCTTCCTATATTTTCTTTCAGTGGCTTGCTGACTGAGAGAAAATGTACCACTTGGGCAGGGCCTCAGCCACTGTATCACTCTTTCACTTGCAGGAAATATTATACCACATAATTAGACCTGGTGCAAACGGGTTCAATTCTGCCAAAGTCAATTGTATTTCAATTACTCACACCCATGATCTGAGTTTGGGCCTACAAATCTGGGAGGTGCCTGACCCTCTAAGAGAGAGGGAGGAGGGCTCATGGAGGAGCTGCAGAGACAGCTAGACTTGGGGAATAATTAGAATCCATTTCATATAGGCAAGCAGCCCACTGTAGTTGGGTTTTGTATAGATTCCCCAGGTGAGAAAGTGTATATTAATGAAGTCAGAACCAGTACCAGGCATGGAGAGGGAGTCTCATTCATTAACTAGCATTGGAACAGTCAAAGCATAGGTGCAGGGACAGTTTGCATAAGGGCCTCACCTGGGTGGCTTAAATTGAGTTGGTCAAAATTTTCCCATCCAAATTATTTTTGACAGAAAATTAGATTTCTAAGTTAAACTATTTGAAAACTTGTCTGCTGGCTGTAGAAAATTTCAATATTTTAATTGAAAAACAGAATATCCGAGATCCCTCATGACAACACCAAGAGGGGAGAAAGCGGTGCATGTGGGAGATGTACTCTGGCCACCAAGTCTGGACCACAGATAAAAATGGGAACAAAATATTTTGGTTTACAATATTTCACCAAAAAAATCTAAAATTTTCTGTAGAAAATTTAGACAAATATGAAAAAAATGCTTTGTCTTGAAATTTTCCACAGGTCCCTCAACTCCCATTTTCCAACCATCTCTAGGCATGAAAATGAGCTGATTGCAACCCCATGCATCACAGAGTAGAACCAGAGGTCCCAGTATGCAATTCTCTATACTGAGGCAAGCAGCATGTTAGCACGGCATGATGGAATTTTTATTTTCCTTTGTACGTTAGGTCTTGTAGCCACTGAGGTCTCACTGCTGCTGAATACTTTCTACTAGCTTTGTCTCCACACAATGTCATTTTTTTATGAGCTCAGAGGGACAATTTTCAAGTGGTCTGTACATGTTACAGTAGGTACATCTTCCCTCTTCTCTATCATTTGTTGCAGGACATCTCCCTGGAGGAGTTGGGGCACATTTTCTTACCTATAATCTTTGCAAGTTAAAGTTTAAAAAATAAGTATCCTGGCATGGGGATGTGGCATACTTTGCCCTAAATCTCAGCAGGCCCTCTGTAGTCCTGCTATTAAAAAACAGGCCTATGCCAAGGCTTGTCGTAAGGAGCCACAACTGCTCACAGCCTCAAATGTTACTGTATGTTCTCATCTCACTGAGCAGAGATGGAAAGATGTAGTTTTGCAACCCAACTGCAAACAGCTACAGCTTGGTAATCCATCTCTGATGCAGGCTATGACTTGTCTCCTTATATTTACTGATCTGATACCTGTCTGTTTCAGGTACTGCTAATGAAACAATTTATTTCAGGTGGCTTTGGGTTTTGAAATGAATGCTTTTAACAGGTTTTTACAGCTGCAGCCTTTTCCTGAATTTTATTCTTTTGCCTTCCCCGAAAGGTCCTTAATTTCTCCACAGGAACTAGCTTTTGTGGGGAGAAGGCAATGTTGTGAGTTTGATTGCCTGTCACTACTAAGACTAGATCTTTTTTTTTCTTTCAAAGGGGTGATGTGTTTCAAAAATCATTTTCTGTCTATCTTAGGTATTTATGCATCCCCTGTTACTGTAGTATCTCAGTAGCTCACAACATTGCTGTGAGCCAGGGTAGCATCTCTATTTTACAGATAGGAAAATGAGGCACAAAGATTAGGGGTATATCTTCACTGCACAGTAACTTAGTTAATTGGCCCCCAGGTTAGCCTAGCCTGTGTGCAGGCATCCCCATGGCACAGCCATACCCGGAATATTGTGTCCTCACTCTTTTTGCACTCATCCATGTGGCAGAGGTCATGGCCCATTGGTTGTGGTGCTGAGATGCTGTAGGATTCCTTCCCAGTCAATTTGTATCAATTGCGAGAGAACGTTCCAGTGCTTTGGAGCGAATTGTAGGAAAGGCATTGGAGGACTAGCAGCACTTGAGTGATTTTTGCCTGTGTCATCTCTGGAGGGGTGGGTTCCAGCCCAAATTCAAAAAGAGCCCAGATTCTAATCTATACCCCAAGTCATGTAAAATAACTCAGGCTTAAAGCACCTTCAAATTCAGGTCAGAGGTTTTTGTGTGTGAATGGTATGGGGGCTGGGCTCAAACCTCCTCAGGAGCCTGGGTTAACTGTGCAGTGAAGACATGACTTGTCCAAGCAAGATCTCACAGGAATTCTGTGGCAGAGCAGAGAATTTAATTTAGGTATCCAGAGTCCCAGGCTACGGCCCTAACCACCATCCTTTTTTGACAATCATCCTTTACGGTAAATATGAATTATCCTTTACTCTTTTTCTGTAAATAGGAATGATCACTCTGGAATAGACGAATAATCCATGTAGTCTGGTATCATGTGTCTGACAGTGGCCTATGTCAGTTGCGCCAGACAAAGCCTCATCATATACTTTCTTGTGTAATATTGTATCATGGGGAAAATTACTTCCTGACCCCGTATGGTAATCTGTCACTATCTCTTCATAGGGTGTGTCTGTGAAGGAGGTAGACTAAATTTTCTTATCTATATAATTTTTGTAAATTAAAGTTTAAAAGATTAATTTCCTGGAGTGGGGTAGGGGCATATGAGAAATGACAGGCTTTGCCATTTTATTTGAACAAGTGTAAATGCAAATACTATTCTCATTCATATAAATGTTGACTACTTTTTGGAGACTATGTTATTTACCTTAATAGAATCCAGCAGCAGTGAGTTATGGAGGTTAATTTTTGTTAAAGTATTTCTTTGGACCTGTTTTAAATTTGTTGCATTGTAAGTTTCATTGAATGCCCTCTTGCTTATGATGGGAGAGGGTAAATAAAAGCACTCAACCAATCTCTGTTTTGTATAAATTCTGTTGTTGTGTCTCCTCTTGCTCTTTCCTCTTCCAAATTAATTAACTCTGGTCTTTTATAACTCTTTGTATGAAAACTGTTGTCTGCTTCTATTATTTCGCATAACTTTCTTTTTCCCCTCCAGACCTTTTTTATTTCAGTTATGTCTCATTTGAGATAAGATGATTCAGATGGAATATTGTAATCTAGAGAAGGAGATATTGTACCATCCTTTAATGAACGACATACTATGATTTTTTTTCCCATACGATTATCTATCCCTTCCTCATTACCGTCTAACATCTTACTCGGTTTCTTCCCATTGATTATAATTACATTTGTTAAAAAGCCCTATATTAAAACAACATTATTAAGGTTGCAAAGTCAAGCACTCAAAAGTTAGAAAATGCCAGAATTATAGTTGCCTGTGCCACCTTAATTTGGCAACCTTGTGTGCATGGATTACAATCTGGTTTTTAATTACATGATTACATACTATTTTTTCCACAGGATCACCACCTCATTCAGTGCACAGGCTGCTAGTGCTCACTTAAGGAGCAGCTATTCAATATATTATTTTCTCCTCATTGTTCATTGTGTGGCCTCAGGTCTTATTTTCTCCACACTATTCAAACCCTGCTCTGAAGACAGAATTATTAATTTTCTCACGGGCTTTTCTATGGTGCTCATCACTGAAGGTATCTGAGTGCTTCATAAACACTAATCAATTTGTCTTCACAACACCCCTGTGAAAGGAGGAGCTGGTATTATCCCTATTTTACAGATGGGCAACTGAAGCACAGAGAGATGAAGGTCAAGCATGTTCTCTAATTTTGGGTGCCCAATTTGAGATGCCTAGGGCACTTACCTGCCTCCCCCGCATCCCACATTCCTCACCCCTATAAATTTGAGTCATGATGCTTCCTCTTCCTCTTCCTCCAAACTGACTAGTCACAGTAAGGGAAGCACTGAGAGCACAGGAGAGACTGTCTTCCTGCTCGCAGTTCCTGTGCCTGGTGTTGCAGCAGTCCACATCACCCTGAAGAAGTAGTTGCTGGGAAAGCCCTACTCAGGCCCTGCCACTCTGGGATAAAGCATACTCAGTTGCTTTGTGGAGATGGCACATATATTGTCCAATTGTCCCATAGGAGCTGTGTGGAGATATAGCATGCTCAGCACACCTGGAATCTTCAGAGAGTTTAGGGGCCAAACTCTACAGATCTCTACTGATCGTGCAAACTGAGATTTTTTCAGAAGCCTATAACTTGGCAAGATTTGGGCAGATTTTTATGGGCATGACAAAGAGACAGGATCCTAATAATTGGATGACATCCCTGCCAAATTTCAAATCCTTGCTCCACGTAGGAGTGTGTGGCTATTCCTCCCTATCAATCTTGGAGGGAGGCCACCCCCCCATTGCTGTCCCACTCCTAGAAAGGCAATCTGAAAAGGGGAAAGATTAGCTGTCTCTGCAGTCTGGGCCGTCTGAATTGGGCTGAACAGTGATCAGTCGCTGGGGCTCAAGCCCTCAGGCAGGGTGGAGCCCCAAACAATCTAGGGTTCTTGCCCTGAGGCAGGGCAGTTTAACAGCCTAGACCCTCAGGCAGGGCGGGGCACCAAAGAGTCTAGGGGCTCTGGCTCTCATCCAGGGCAGAGCAACAAATGGTCGAGTATCCTGGCTCTGGCAGACAGCTGACAAGTGCAAGCCTCTTGGCCTACAGCAGGAAGGCTGTCACCCCAGGGGCGGGGTTGGTCGTGAGGGGTAGGGGGACCTGGACCCACCCTACTTCACCAGGTCCCAGCCCAGGGCCCTAACAGTGGCAGATGGTTCTGCCACTGGGTCAGCGAGGAATCCAGCCTCAACATGCTGACCTAGATTCAGGAAGCAACACCGCTGGATAATAGTCAGCTGTCTCTGGGCTACTTCCTTCCCTTCCCTCAGGATGTACCTGGATCTCAGGGTCATCTTTTGTCTCCTCAGGGTTCACCGCCAGTGGCAGTCCCAGGAGCTCCTCAGTGCCTGGGGTGTTTGGTGAGTCCTCAGCACAGCAGGGGTCCTTTTTGGATTCCTGCTCCAGCAGTGGGTGGGGAGCGTCTGTCTCCCTTGGCGGCTCCAGCCCAACTGCACTGCAGGACCTGCCTTTTGTACTTTTTGTCCAGCCCCTCCACTTCTAGCATGGTGGGCATGGCCTTCTTGGCTCTGCCCAGCACAAGATGGGTGGTGGTTCCTCCCTGCCAATCTCAGAGGGAAGCCATGCCCACTCGCTATACTCCAAAGCATGGAACTGCTAGAGCATTACAATGAAACAACTGTATAAAAAAAATGTTACCATGGGAAAAAACAAATGCATTTTTTTGGAAAAGTAAGAACCATTTTTGTTCAAATTAAATTTTTTCTCATTTCAGCCAGTTCTGGGTGCTACATTTCAACAAGGATGTCTACAAATTGGAGAAAGTCCAGAGAAGAGCAACAAAAATGATTAAATGTCTAGAAAATATGACCTGTGAAAAAAGACTGAAAAAATGGGTTTGTTTAGTCTGGAGAAGAGAAGACTGAGGGAGGAGATGATAATTTTCAACTACTTAAAAGGTTGTTACAAGGAGGGAGAAAAATTGTTCTTAACCTTTGAGGCTAGGACAAGAAGCACTGGCCTTAAATTACAGCAATGGCGGTTTAGGTTGGACATTAGGAAAAACTTCCTAATTGTCAGGGTAGTTAAGCACAGGAATAAGTTTCCTAGGGAGATTGTGGAATCTCCATCATGGGAGATTTTTAAGAGCAGGTTAGACAAACACCTGTCAGGGATGGTCTAGATAACTTAGTCCTTCCTTGAGTGCAGGGGACTAGACTGGAAGACCTCTCGAGTTTCCTTCTATGACTATGTAATTCCTTTTTTTTTTAGACATATATTATAAGAATAAAAGGCCCATTTAATTTGAAAACATATTAGCAAGTTTTCCTGCTTTCACAAGTCTGACCCAGGTACCACGGAAACTAAATGAAAGCCATTAGTATATGATTGCTGTTCAGTGGCCTATAGGAAGTAGTTTCATATCAGTTCTAGGGCATAAATATCACAAAACCCAACACTAGACCCATGTCAACAGTCTCTCAGCAGAAAGACTGAGTGATCATATAAAATGTATTATGCTAATTATGATGGAGTAGTTTTTGCAATGAGATACAAATTCTTTGTCTACTCTAGAGGTTTGTATTGGTGCAGCTGTATGAATAGCTGATTATTAATTGCTGAAATCCAGGCAAATTCCTAAGAGACAAGGCCTTTCATGGTTTTCCTTTTAGCATGCTAAGACTTCCTAATCATTGTCTCAAACAAGCCTTGTGAAGCCTGCTGAGAAAAAGGATGATATTTGAACCTCTGCAGGCACTACGGGTTTAACTTTAGCAGGAACATAATGTGACAAATGATGCCCCTCAAATGATACCCGTCTCAGTTTTTTCACTCAAGTTAACGATGGGGGAAAGCTGAGAAAGGGGAAGAAATGACAGAACTGAATCTTAAAGTAAACTAAAGCATTTCATTGGATAGATTGTTACAGCTAACTATCCATTGTTGATTGTTTGTTGAAAAGCCTTTTTAACCATGTTTGCTTTGAATAGCACAAGCCATTGGGTCAGTCACTGGGGAGTGTGAGTCATGTTCCTCCTGACTTTGAAAATCATGGTTTCATGGACTTTGTATTGTGCTCACTGTTGAGTCATACTACATAAGGTTTCTGGCCCTTGTCTATGACTTTGGAAGGAAGTAGCATGACAAGGGAAGTAAGCAGGTTCCTTTCTCTGGTGGCTCTTTTCCTCTTTAAAGATCACAAGATACTTCTGAAGTAGAGTTTGCTTCTGAAGTGTCCATCTGCTGTTCTAAAGGTAAGATTTGTTTCAATCCAGAGAATCCAACATACTGAAATTCTATGGTAGTACTGTAGAAAAATGGGTCTATATTTGTGTGTCTTGCTTCCGTATAAGTATCTTGCCTAGGTTTACACCATGTAATGGAAGGCATTTTTAGTATTGGGTGACGTAGATAGCTAAAAGCATTAAAACAGTGGCTTTCATCTCTACATTATCTGTTCAAATCTGACCTTGGCTGGTAGTGACCAAAGCTGAGCAAAACATGTGTTTAAATATGATCATGCATTAACTTCTGTACTATTTACTCTTTGACCTAATTTCTGCTACTGCAAAGGAATAACTGATTAAAATGAAAGGAATAGAATAAAAAAGGCTGTGGTATTACAATAAAAAATGGAATGCTTCAGTATTTTAAAATAATATTTTATTAGATTAATAGAACTAATACTTATATTAAAGATATAGCTGATGTTTTGGCACACAAGCATCTTCCTCAGAGCCAAGAAATTCTATTGCTTTAAGGAGGAAAAACCTCATTTATACAGAAGGTTTCCAGGGCATGAATAGGAAATGAACTACCATAAAGCCATTATTGCCAACTGATATCAGTCACTTATCGCATGCAAATAATCTCTCTCAACACAGCAATGACAAAATAAGAAACAAATTAGAAGATATGGAGTTTTTATCAGACCACGTAGAGCCTGTGAATAAAAGTACATCATCAGTTTCATCAAGGTTGATCGGATAATCTGTGCAAAGGGGAAAATAGTACTTGGGGAGTTATAACTGAGGGACAAAATTAACCAAAGGGGAAGAGGCACTAAACCGTGAAAAAAGTGTGTTGCTCACATGTCTATGCAGTGTTTCTTTTTATGCACCAGTGCCAGCATATGGAAAGGGTTCCCAAGTCACAGAAGATAGCAGACAACAACATGATTAAATTAAACAAGGATTTTGAAGGAAGAGTTGATGCTGTTCTTGGGGAAGAGGGAGGAATTCGCTTTAAGAAATACAAACTGCACAGTCTTCACCTTCACTTGTTAAATGTACCCTTGGCAGGGCTATTGCCATCTTGTTCCTTTTATATTAACAAATATATTCATCTTTTCCTCAACTCAAATTACCATCTTCGTTGGATCCAGCTGGAGACAAATTCTCTGCTAATGGAACTTCGTTGTCTTCAGCATTGCTATGTCAGCAGAGGGTTTGGCCTATTGTTTTAAATAAAAAATTCCAGATAGCCTCTCATTTGTTCATCTTCTTTATGAACCTGAAAGTATGTTCAGTAACCATACATTATAGTACATTATCAGAATTATTTTAATTTAGAAAATACCTAGCAACATGCGAGACAATATCAGATATACATTCAGTAATTCATCTGCTAATTGCAGATTTATGGTCAGTAATTCACCATTTCAAAGGCCTAGGGACGCTCTCAGATATGACAATCCTCAAGGACATTAGAGCATATAATTTACATAGTCAGGATCACATATAAATCTCACACAAATGGAGATTTCTCTACCAATTAAGGATGATTAAAGAAAGTAGCTTTAATCATATTGTTCCAATCATCACTACACGATTGACAGGGAAAATTCCCAGTAGTCGGAGTAGGGAAAATAGTTAGGTTTTTATATCATCAATAAAATGAGAATGTAGCAGAAGCTCATAAATTCTTATTTCTCTTACAAGAAGTTTCTAGCAATTACTTAAAAGTACTTGGCTATACTTTTAGTTTAACCTTAATAAACTCAATAATTGTAATAATCTTTTAGAAAAATAGGACTATGTAGTTTCCATGACTGGGGCTCCTAAGCACTATATTAATACAAACAATTATTATTATTAATAATTAATAATTAATAAAAGGTATTACAGCATTCTTAATTTAGTCTTAATTCATAATAAATTCACTCTAAATCCAGGACACTTTTCTCTAATAACCATTTTCTCATAACCCCTGCGTATAAACCCTTCACCACCTACCTCCTCCATCTTTGCTATGTATTCTGTCTAATTAGAACATGCTTCAGGATTGAGGCTAGAATGATTATCTATATGAAGTAAGTGACATCAGTTGGTGCAGTAGCTTGTTTCCTGCTCACACCCGGAAGTTTTGTGTGAATGAAGGATTTCCTTCTCAAGGTAATGGATGTTTTTGGCTGTGAGGAAGATTATTTTGTGTAGTATTTTTTCTATTGATCTAAAGATAATATTTACCATGGGCCAGATTGTGCAACCAAGCACTTACCCACATGGATAGTCCCATTGAAGTTAATGGGAACACTTGAGCAAATGTAAGTAATGAGTAACCTAGCCCTGTGTGTTTTAAAGCAATATTTGACATACTCTGCTTGTACAGGAGTTCCACTGCCTTCTCTTTTATACTCTGGTAATTTAGGCTAAGCAGCAATTGGTTGTTTGGAGATTTTTGTCTGTCACCCATATTTATGCTATATTTTTCTACACATTTTTTATTGTGCATTAGATATATTTCACTTTTAGGAGTAACTGAGACAGCAATACTTTTATTTCTCTTTAACTGGTATGCATCTCTCTCTATATATAGACCACAATAAATAATGTATTATTATGACAGTCTGTATCCCCATGCTCACTCTTTTTACAAAACTATAATGGATTTTGTATAAAGTATGCCTTGTGAGGTATCTTTTGAAAACTCATAATTTGCTGATCATTATTGTCATAATAAAATATGTGTGGCAACATTGTATGCAAAGTTATAAGATTTTATTGTATAACATTAATGAGATGCTCCAAGTTTAGAAAAGCAGGCACAAATGAGACATTTACAGCTTGGCACAGAAGTAGCTGGAAGTTCCCATCTCTCCACACTTTCTGTCTCCTGAACCCCAGCTGGAGATGATTCTCAAAGAAGAGGAAAAGGATAAAAATGAGGAACAGAGTCCCCAAATACTCTCTCCCTTCATCTCTACTTACGGTATCAACAACACCTGAAGGACAAGGAAATTAACACTGAACCGGGGGAGAGATCCTGGGTGAAAGGTATCCAGCCAGTAAGACTGCTAGACCATGTGATGAGAAAGACCTTTTGCTTTGAATTCACTTAGTTTGTTAAGTTAGATATTAGTTTGTGTTTTACCTTTTATTTCTTTATATCCAATTCTGATTTTTATGCCTCATTACTTGTAATCACTTCAAAGCTATCTTTCTGTAGTTAATAAACTTGTTTTATTTTTTTATCTAAACCACTGTGTTTGGATTGAAGTGTTCTTTTTTATAACAAGATTTGTGCATATCATTTCTATTAATGAGATAATGGAGGTTACATGAGCTTGTGTTGTCCAGGAGAGGGCTGGGCAGTACAAGACACACCTTTTTTGGGGGAAGGTCTGGGACTGGGAGTCCACTGGGGTTACCCTGCAATGTAATTCATGAGTGGCTGGCTATAGTATTCATACAATATAACTGGGAGTGATTTACATGCTGGAGGCTGTGTGTAAACAGACCAGGAGTGGTTGCTTTCACAGCGACGCAGTGTAAGAGGCACCTCAAGTTGGTGAACTGAGGGAACACAGCTGTCCATCAGTCCAGATTGTACCTTGGGGAATGTCACAATTCTATTTATAATTATTTATATTATATTACATAAGATAAGTTAAAAATAACATTAAGATAGCAAAATCAAACAACCTTAATTCTGGAATTCCATAACTTTTGAGCGCTTGACATTGCAAACTTAATGTTTTTTAATGTTTTTTAGGGATAATTTCCTAATTAAAGTTAACAAACAACAAAATAACAGGTATCAATGGTAGGCTGTTATTATCCTCTGCGTGGATGACAGGTTACTAGAAGGAGCTGAGGTATGCACACTTTGTCAGTGGGTTTCATAGCTAATTGTCCACCACACATGAATGTTCAGACTGAGGATTGCTGGGTTCAGTTCCAGGTTCCAGAGGAAAGTGCGCGCGAATGCTTATAGATCATTCTGCCTTTGCTCCGCTCCCATCTCTCCTGCTATTCCGACCAACAGCCTGGCTTTAGTCTCCCCCTGCTCTCTAGCTCCTACAATCTCCTCTCTTCCTGTCCTTTGCCGTTTCTCATCCTGCTGCATTCAAATCAGGTGGCTTCCTCCTTGTCTGCCTCACTGCCTGCTTAGTGCAACCAGAATCTTCAGAGAATTTAGCTCCTATTGTCTAGCAAGGCTATACTGAGAATGTGCAAACTGAGATTTTTCAGAAGCCAAATTTGAGAAAATTTTCACATAGACATCAAAAAACACATCCCGGATATGAGTCCTGTCAGCAAAATTTTAAGTCCCTGCTCCAAAGCATGGAGGTGCTACAGTTTCTCAACAGAACAATTGTAAGAATTTTTTAATATGGGAAAATTATATTTTTCCCTTACCTCCTTCTGAGAAATAGCTGAACTGCTTTTGCTTAAACTTAAAAAAAACAAAAAACAACACACAAAGAAGAAAAGAAAAAGTCTCAGGCAGATACTGGCATGGAAAACTTCAGCCCAAATGGTTAAAATTTGGCAAAGTTATAAGCACAGGAAACATGGTTTTATAATTTTAAGTTTCTAGTGACCTTAACTATAGGTGTTACTACCAGCTCCACCTATTTTACGTGTGTATGTGTATATGTATGTGTGCAAGGTGTATAATTTACAATCAATATATGTATTTAAAAAGTGTGTATATAAATTGCATGTTACATACTTATACTTACGTATAAACCTAATATGCAACTCTCCACACCTGTACTGTGCAAAATCAAGCTCTTTGTCTGACCTCATATCAATGGTATAAATCCCATTGGATAGTTTAGACATTAGCTTATTTAATATTCTATTCTTCCTTTTCCTTATAGTATCTTCCAATATTTTTTGTAAATTGTTGCCACTGGAGAAAATCAATACAGTCTAGCACATTTGTCTCTGTTTTTAATTTTGTTAAGCTACAGAAGGTAAAATGAAAAGCCTTGGAAGGACTTTCTATAACACAACTAAGGAAGCAGCTGTTTACCATGAAAACAGTCCATACATTTTAGTTTCCTGAGCTGGGAAATAGCTCCAGTTGCCACTGGTATATTTCTTTGTACTTTACTCCTCACCTGGGACATGACTTGTACTGACAGCCCATGGCACACAAGGAGAGGGGTGGGGGTGGGAGGTAGAATCATGTGGCTGTGACTCACTGACATCTAATCTACAAAACCTAAGACATAGTAGTGTGCCTTCTGTCCAGTAGCTGCTGCAAACCCTATGCAAATAAATTCACACTGCATCATCATGTCCCTGAAATGAAAAGAGCTAGGAACCACTCAGAGACTGAAAATACTGTGGGTTACTTGAGCTGCAAAGCACATGAAGCCAATGGATATGACACTGGGATGGGAAGAGTTTTGCCATTTATAAAAGAGGAGCTAAACCAGTGATTCATTATCTTCACAGGCGCATAAATTGGCTCAGACTGCTTTTTTAAAAATGTACACGTTCAATCTCCAAATCAATGGACTTGTATTCAGCAACACCCCAAAGATAACCTAACCCACAGCCAGTGCATGAATTGAACAAGCACTTTCATCGTGGGACCAAGAGAGTGAGATTCTGCAGGAGCTTCTGCATTCAGAAGACAGTCATTCTGAGAAATCAGCGTTGCAAACATTTCCTCCTCTTTGCACAAGCAGAAACATAACAACACAGGAAGAGCTACTCAGGTTTCCTAATTTATGTTCACTGGCTTCCTCATCTGGGCATTGGAGCTGGCAGGCTCCCACTCTGCCCTCTGTCCTTTAGCTCAGAGCCCTGAGTGGGCAGTGGCTTTAAACCAAATCACTACCCATCAATGTACAGAATATTGAAGGATGTGGCTTTTTGTCAGCTGATGGCCAGAGGAGTGTGCACCTTCGAATGCTGTTACCCGTAAGTAATAGAAGATCAGATATGTCTCTCTCTGAGCTACTTGTATGGCTTCCATTACTGTAGTATCTGAGCACCTCACTAATATTGATGTATTTATCCTCACAACATCCTTGTGAGGTAGGGAAGAATGCTGGTTTTACAGATGGGGAAGTGAGGTGTAGAGAAATTGAGTGACTTGCCCAAGATCACATAGGTCATATGTAGTAGAGCAGGGATTTTCAGCCCAGTCTCCTGAACCCCAGGCTGGTGCCTTAATGACTAGTCCAGCCAATCTCATGCCCTAGGAGTGACTTCCCTCTCCAATGCTCCTGTCTGTGTGTGACAGAACAGCAAACCTAACCACCCACACTGATTCCCCTGGACAAAGATAAATGTTTGCTGTAATCTAGTTTAACGCACCCAACAGTATGGTATCTGTGCAACACAACGAGGAATTCAACCTTGCTGAATCATGGCCATTGACCACTAGGATGGTTACCCCTCACCATGCCATGTGCTTCCAGGCTATTACTTCATTAAAGCCAACCTATTTTTCTTGCTGCATGACTTGAAGGTCCCTTTGTGTGTTTGAATGATGAGAAACAAGGGGACAGGAGGAGGAGAGCAGCTTCGTAAAAACCCCTTGGATGAAAAACCTCTGAAACATCTGAGCAGACAGTAGAGCAGTATAGCTGTCCATTCTGACCCATCCTGTTTAAACCAGCATGGGTATGGATTCAGGTGCATTGGCACAGGGGTTTCCAACACCAGAAGGGCAAAGAGTGCAGTTCAGGACTGAGGTGAAGTGACAGGGCTTATTGAGACAAGCTAGAACAGAACTGTTGGTGCTATTCCTGGCTCAAGCCAGCACACTCATTCCCTCACTTTCTGGATAATTAAATGTATTATCAGCACTGGGGTAATGCCTAGGTGCCCTGGCCCTATTGAGCTAGACACTGTGCATATATATATTGCAAAAGACAAGCCTGCAGTTAGTGTACATCTGCATAGCATTGCTAATTCAGGATATGCTCCATTGCAAATAGGAGGTGTGACTGCAGGACGTGCAGACATACCCGAGCTAGCTATGATCTAGCAAGCTCAAACAGCAATAGCAGTTAAATGGCAGCAACATGGGTGGCAGCACAGGCTGCACCAACCCACCTGGGGCCAGTCTGGCTAGCCTGAGGTGTCGGGGTATCACTACTGTTGTTAACTGAGCTAGTTAGCTCAAAACTAGCTCAGGTATGTCTACACATGCTGCAGTCACACCTCTGATCACAGTGCAGGCATAACCTTAAGTGGAGCTATACCCATTTACACCAGCTCATGACCTGGCCATAGGTGCTGGAACTAGGGGTGCTGCAGCACCCTGTGACTTGAAGTGGTTTCCATCATATACAGGGTTTATAGTTTGGTTCAATGGCTCACAGCATCTCCACTATACAAATTGTTCCAGCACCCCTGGACCTGGCCCATTAAAGCATCTTTTCTCTCTCTAGTGTACACTGGCAATATCTTTTTAATGACGGCTCACATGAGCTACAACGAGATACATTATAAGGTCTGTAAACACCTGTTAGTACCACAGTAAACATGATACGCTATTTCAGTTTCCTATTCACCACTTTCTTAGCACTGAAATAATTCTCCCAAAAGTGAAGTTTCACTATGAATGTACATTTACCGAGATGGAGCTTGTACCTTTTGTTCTAGTGTTACCTAGCATGCAGGTAGCTCAGCACACTTCAAAGCCATCATTTCTCCTGGTAAATAAACTAGGGTAATTTAGCTTCTTTGCCCAGAAGACCTCCCAGCAGCAATTGCCTTTGATGGGGTTGAGGGGGTAGGAAATGAGTGGCTGTATGGGTCAATAACAGGCCTAAAGGAAGCTCACTCTGGGATCCTGTGCCTGAGGCGTGGGTATTCAGAGTGAGGTGGCGTGTGGTGTCAGGGGAGGCATGGCTATTTGGGAAGTAACACCTTAGCAGGACCAGAAGAGTGTCTGGAGAGGGGAGAGTGTTTGAAGAACAAATTAGTGGCATGAATTCTAACTTTACAATCTACCTTGAATGGCGGGGGGCAGGGGGAGAGGTGGATGGGCTGGGAGGGGTGCAGAGTTGCACTGGGCAGGGAACAGACTGTGATTCAGAGTCACACTTCCTCCTTTGCTCGCCCCTAACTCTGAGGGTGTGTAGATGGAAGGGGAACAAGCTACTTCACCAGTTTGCAAGAGATGTTTACTCCGCCCACCCCTCTCCCCATGGACGCAGCCAGCTACTCTGGTGAGTGGGGAGCTGTGGAGCTCTGGCTCCTCCCACTCCTTGCTCCTTTGCCCCCTAGTTCACAGGGCAGGAGTAGCTGTTTTCCCTTCCAAACTCACTCTCTGAACTGTCCTGAGTCAGTGGAGCAGTGAAGAGGCTTTACCTGTCTGTGTGGCCATGTAAGGGGGTAATGACATTCCAGCCCTGTGAGCCCATTGCTGGAGCATGGGTCACAAGAGAGAAGGTTGTTCAGGAAAGTGGCTGGTCAAGAAAAGCCCTGTGCTTTAGAAATCTCTCCCAAATCATGGGGAGAAGAGGAGGGCGGGTTTGTTCCCAGTGTAGTTGGCTTGCTCCTATCACTAATCCAGCCAGAAGGGGCTGCTAGCAAGTGGGACCCTTCTTGTTGTTTTCATTGCAATGCAAGTACTTGCAGACTGTTTGCATCAGATTCAGGTTCACCCAGCTTTGTGGCTAGAACTGAAACCAGGACATCTTTACTTTTGCTCCTGGCTACGAACGCTCTTACTCTCTTCCAAGCACACACCCTTAATCCTGAGGCATGGTTAGGTATTACCACCTGAATAATCAGTTTTAAGAGAATTCTTGTATATTTCTAGCGTTATGTGTACTACTGTTATGACAGGCATGCACGAGGTGCTGTTCCCAGCGGCATCTGAGCCAACTTTATGAGGTTTCAATTTCATAACAAATAACAGATCTCAAAAAAGACACCAACACAACACTCTGTGACCCTCCTTGCTGCTCCTGCTCAAGATCATGAGGCGCTTTTCATGCATGGCATTTAAGTGTGATCTAAATCTGAAAACATAGGAACTAATCAACATACCTGATGCGGTCAGACCCCACAGTATCATATTTTGAAGCATGGGAGAGACACTGTGCTATGCCTTGAAAAAAATTAATGTGCCTTTAAAAGTATTCAGCCTTCAGGGAAATATGTTCTCCTATCTCCAGAAATGCCAGCGGTCACACTACCGCCAAATAGTTGTGGCTCCATGTTTGCTGTATCTGGAGGACAATGGCATCTGGGATCAATCCTTGGTTGCACTGCAGCAGGACAGAGATGGGAGTAAAGGTGACAACTTTATGTCTCCTGAATTCCTGGGGCAGGCCAGAAACTGAGCCAACTCCTAGTGCAAGTGAAAGCAGCAGAGCTCAGAGCAACATTTGGGTGACAAGATGGGGGGAGTCTGCTCTCTTAATCTGATACATTTATTTGCTTTTAAGGATTTGGATGGGTAGGTAGGTTTTACCCTGGATTAAATTTAAATGGCTTTGAAAGAGGCATCTGCTTGTTGGGATTAATTGATACTAGAGAGAAAATGAAAATAGGAACTTTAAAAAAAAATTTACAAAGCACCAAATTCTAACTTCCTGGACATTGTCATATATATCAGTCCAAATGGTGTTGAAAATAGCGACAGCTGCTTCTGGGAAATGTGACATGCAGTTTTGAACAGGAAATTTACTGCCTTGTTTGACCGGAGTTTCTTTTTTATTACCTGCTTGCAGAGTTAGGGCATAAACATTGAAGTCATCCTGATGTTACCTCTGTGTGAATTTGTGGGGTCTTAGTTCAGATAATGGACAATGTGGCCTCCAGGTGGTGCTGAACAGCCCCATAACTCAAAAGCCTGAGCGATGAGCTGATTAAATATTATGGGGTTTAAAATAATTTGAAAAAAAATCTATTTCCTTTGCTCTTCCTGCCTACCAGTCGTAGATCCACTCCCAATCTCATTTTGAAATACGATTAAGTATGTTTAGAATTATAATACTCCCCTGTGTCTCCCCCTCCACCTACCTATTTTGCAGATGCCGGTTCCAACCCCCATCTCTCTCCTCTTTTCCCAGTGCTTCCCAATGACAACCCTCCTTGGAACCAATTTGAAATCCAGAACAGGATGAGACCAGTTTTCAGGGATAGCTCTGATTCCAGATTCTACAGGGATCAACCGTCTCTCTGTTTGACAGCTCCTTGAACCAATCCAGTGGAAAAGAAGCAATGCATAAAGTGTGGCAATCTACTAATAGTATAATAATGTCTTGGATTTTCATAGTGCCTTTCACCCCGAAGTTTCTCAATTTGCTTTACACACACTCATGTAAGCTGAATCACTTTCTCTGCCATTTAAATGCAGCTCTCTCTGGGGTAAAATATAGCAGTGATTTAACATTGCGCTGCTACACTACAGACCAGTGTGGCAAAGATGAATAATGTTTGTATTCAGCTGAACCTGCAAGGGGGAATTTAGGTTGGCAGAATGTAATTACCCATATTGGAATCTGGCCAGAATGCCAGAGGCTAACACCTGTACTCTTGCGAAATATGCCATGGGATGATAATACGCAGAAAATGAAGGGAGAGCCCATGTTCTTCATAATAAAGCAGTGAGCTAGGCATTGTGCGAGATCTGCAGTATTAGGCTGAATATTCCAACCCCCCTAATTTTGAATGGGGGTGGGTCATACTTCATATGTGATAATAATACAAACCAATTTTCTAGCCCACCAGAAAGAGGCAGTGTACAATTCTATTTTGTCAGAGTTGAGGAGTGGGTGTGGAAGTCATTAATTTAGAATGAAATAACTTTGGTTGCCTGGGTTTTGGTTTCAGATATAATCAGAGACAGGTCAAAACTGGAACCATAGTTCTGTAGCAGTTTAAATGTCATGGGGGTCAGGGAGTTAGGAAGTGACTTTGTGGTTCTGAATTCACCCCTAAGGTTTTGGTTCCAGGGCAAAGCCAAATCTATAAAGGGCCCAGTTTTGATTTTCGATTGGAGGTAGCTGAGAGCTCATGAGATGTTGTTGCAAAGTGGTGGAAATCTTGTGAGAACAGCTGACTTCTTGACTATTCTGTGGTGAAATCACACGAGAACAGCCTGTGGGATTTCACTGTTGTTTTATCTAACCCCTATCTCTAAACCATAGCCTAGCTCAGAATACTGCATTCTTGGCCCATATATGCTGTGACAAAGTTCCTCCTCTACCTTGGTGGGTCCTGTGCTTATTGGCAGATTTGCTCACCTCATTGATCTTCCCCACAGTCTGGGACAACTCCTCCTGTGTCTGATCAGGAGTTGGGAGGTTTAGGGGGAACCCAGGCCCGCCCTCTACTCTGGATTCCAGTCCAGGGCCCTGTGGATTGCAGCTGTCTATAGTGCCTCTTGTAACAGCTGCCTGACAGCTACAACTTCCTGGGCTAGTTCCCCATAGCCTCCTCCAAACACCTTCTTTATCCTCAACACAGGACCTTCCTCCTGGTGTCTGATAACGCTTGTACTCCTTAGTCCTCTAGCAGCACACCCACACCCACACCCACACCCACACCCACACCCACACCCTCTCAGCTCCTTGCACCTCTTGCTCCCAGCTCCTCACACGCACTTCCTCTCCTCTGACTCCTCCTTGCCTGACTGGAGTGAGCTCCTTTTTAAACCCAGGTGCCCTGATTAGCCTGCCTTGATTGGCTGCAGGTGATCTAATCAGCCTGTCTGCCTTAATTGGTTCTAGCAGGTTCCTGATTACTCTCGTGCAGCCCCTGCTCTGGTCACTCAGGGAACAGAAAACTACTCACCCAGTGACCAGTATTTTTGCCCTCTACCAGACCCTGTACCCCACTGGCCAGGGTCTGTCACAATGCATTTAATGTTAATTTTAAAACCCTTTATGGAATAGACTATAAACTGCTGTAGGCAAATGCCTTCTCTTTGGTCTGTGTTTGTATAGTGCCTAACACAATTGGGACCTGGTCCACTTATCGCCATATAAATAATAAATCATCATAAATTAACTCATTTGAAGTTCAGGCCCAATTGGACATCTTTCTGATTTGGGAATCAGCTGTGCCCTGCAGTCTTTTCTCCTGAAGCTAGAGCATGAAGCCATGTTAAAGAATTTCTCCATGAGTAAAACCAGTAAGAAAAAAATCTCATTCTTGTGGGTCTAAAAGCAAAATAGTGTTTTGAGTTGACCTCAGACGTGTTGTGAGAATGAATGGCTGACAGTTTTTACAGACCAGGAAGTGTTACATTGTAAGGAGGATATGGGGATGATATGAAAAACAGCAACATTTCTTGGCAATGGCAACACATTTTTCATGCCACATAAATTCATGAAAATTCAGGGGGTTATCCAGAGAGAATTCTGTAGTCATTTTCACTGTAAGGAACTGTGTTTGTTCAAACAAACAAATATATCAGTCTTCACTCACAAATACCCTCAAAGGAAATATTGGTAGTTTCTCCCAGCACTAGAGACACTGTCTAAGTCTGCCAGAGGGAACTGTAGAATGTGGATCATTGGAGATATGCAAACTGGTCTGAATAAAATAAGAAATCCCTATGAACCTTCACCCCAAATATCAAACAAAGGGCTACATTTAGCCCTACCCTATACCTCACTGCCAAAGAGGGGCAAAGAAACTACCTATGGGCAGCTGGGGAGTCTCTTGGCATGGAGACATATTGGGCCCTAGGCAGCTCTTACAAGCTGGTGTGAATTACAGTAGCCCTAAAGACTGGTCTGATTTTCCCTGAGGGCCAAACCAACTCCTAGGGGGAAGGGGATCTAGTGCAAAAATGGCTTAAAATCACCCTTTGCTCTTAACCCAGATGCCCCATAGCAGAACTCTGGGACGCACCCAAATATCTAGGACAAACTGTGAGGGTTCCACAAGTTTTGTTCATTCTGTCTTGCCATTATTTTCCATTTCTGAGTTCCTCTGACCGCCCAGGATGGGGTTGGAACTAAAGGCAGGCGTGATTAAAAGACTTCAAGACACTTTTCACCTATGGGACTTGGGCAGCAGCCTTCCCACATTTTGCAAACACATCCTTGCTGTCCCAGCCTGGAGCTATTCATTTAACAGAATTCTCTACTTATGGGAGTTACTTAGTTTTCAGACTTTTTGAGCAACCCTATATCCTTACATGGCGTCTCTTTTATGTTGAAACACCCAATATGTGACACAAACTATTACTGTTTAATGATATACAAACTGACCATCCACCACAGAAATGCAGCCACCTCTGGAGGAAAAGAGGA
Organism: Gopherus flavomarginatus; assembly: GCF_025201925.1. Taxonomy (NCBI): domain Eukaryota; kingdom Metazoa; phylum Chordata; order Testudines; family Testudinidae; genus Gopherus; species Gopherus flavomarginatus. Next base: position 136,649,071 of record NC_066617.1, read on the forward strand.
AGGGAAGCAGGTGCCATTTGTACTCATTGACCTAGAAAGCTCTCAGCAGTGGCAGCTGGGACTGTCAAAATTTCTAGGAAGTAGCTTTCAGTTTCCTGGATTGCCTGTTCTCGGCTACTTATGGTACATCTCAGAAAAGCACCTCACTCTCTGTTATATGTAAATCTGTAGTAATACATCCTAGATTCCTGTAAGGCAATATCCCCCATTCGATTAATAGAAACCTTGGGTTCCTCTTTTTTGCTTCCTCTATTGACCACAACTCACGTCATTAGTAAAGTCCTGTGTGCGATGGCTGCTTTCAGCTTGGGTGCATATGGTGTGCAGCATGTGTGTGCAGCAAACCACTTCATAGATTTTTTTTTTCCAGTGGAAACAATTAAAAGCTGAAAGCTTTTTCTAATAAAATTCACGCAGCTGCTGCTGCTGCTGCTGCAAATGAAATTGCAGCTCCACAATAGGGCTCTCCAGAGTGGGACAGCCTATGCTCAGTGTGCTGAATCAGTCAAAGAATTTCCAAGACAAGAAGTTACAGCAAATAACTTTAGCATGTGCCTCTGACTGTTTGCCTGTAAACAAACTGGCATTTAAGGTTGTTCTCTGGTATTAAAATGCCTTAATTTCCCCTTCTATTTCCTCAACTTCACCCCAGCCCTCTAGCAATGCAGGGAGCACAGACACTGAAGCCAGCTTACCTTGACCCCTGTCTGCCCCAGACAGCTGCCCTTCTGCAGATTGGATTCAGATGCCACTGTTTCCCTTAAGGTGGGAAAATACATGTCATAGGAGGCTTAAGTTTGGCCTATTAAGGTTTGGCCATTTTTTCCTGGGGACCATAGACTGTCAGATGCGTGTATAGCAATATGATAATGCTGTGTCACAATGACAATACTGATATCTTGGTGTGATTCTGTTGCTGGGGAGCCTGTTAATGCAAAACAGGAGCCCCTCCCCCCTTTACGTTGTTTAAAATGTAACTATTAAAAACATAAACTAATAACTCTTCCTGCAAAGTGGCCTTCAGGCCATGGGATGGGTCCATCCTAACAGGAAATGTTCCAGGACTCTTGGGAGGAGTGGTTGGTCACGCTAATGTGAATATACCTTATATTGTAAAGGGCCCAATTGTGTGACCCTCACTGGCTGAACATTCTCTGACTCCTAGGGCTGCAAACCATCCTGAAATATAATTGTTGAAGACAAGACCATGCCCATTTCCAAAGCAGGCCGACACTGCTGGAATTTCCTTTCATCTCAATATAGGCCAGAGTTTATTTGTGGCTCCTTGGAGGGAACGTCTTTTTGAACCTTTACATTTTGGTGTGAATTTAGCATCAGCATCAGCACAACCTTTCCCACTCTACTGCACCAAAGTGCGTAAGTCAATATACGTGTAGGGCCCCCTCACGGCTCAAAACTCTAGGTCTCGTCAGTTCTTGGTTCCTCTGTTGAGCATGTCAATTTATGCCAAGTATAGTAGCAGCTTTGTTTATACCACCACTTGTCCTGCTTTCAAAGGGCCGAGGCAGGGTCCTCCATGGAAGAGTCAATGAGGAGACGCTGGTTGTAGGATTAACATATATTAGCAGGTCAAGAGAAACCCTAGGCTTCGCCTATTCTTTACCTCAACCTGCTAACATGTGTGAAAGCTACAAGCTACCTTGTGTTCACTAGCGTTTTTACCTGGTGTTGGCTAACTCAAGGTAAGACCACACCCTTTTTCCTAGTGAAGATGCAGCCTTTGAATAGACTAAAACCATCAGGCCACTGAGTCATGCAAAACCATTTCAAACCTCAGCCCTTTTTCTTCCTACTTTAACAGTAGTGCATGTGGGTTGTGTGTGTCATGTTGTTTAATTTATTGTATTTTTAGGGGAGTTTTCATTCCCACCCCTGGGATTTGTGGTACTTGAGGATAGTTGTTTTGTAATGCATGGCTTTGTACTAGTGTGTAGAGGCCCTCAGCTGGGGTGCCAATCAGCTAAAACAATTATTATGTTAAAATGTATTTTTAACTTTTATGCATGACACCTCTTTTTAGAGCACAGAATGATTAATGGCACATACTATTGCCATTATGATGGGGACAGGCAGCATGTAAAGCATGTTTCTCAGCCTGGATATTCCTCTTAAACAATAGTAATAATCTGGAAAAAATTAAAAACAAATAAATCCCCACGGTGATGCATCATGAATATTTAAAAGCTGATTCCTGCCAGTGTCACTCTGATGGTTAGAAATGACTCCCTCAACGAGACCCTATTACAAGTGCTAAGATTACTTGCTTCTGAATCCCTGACACAGCGCGGCTTGGGGAGCTGGTGAAGCAGACCTTATAGTCCTTATCCACAGAAAGATTCAGGCCCCAGCCCTGTAAATGACTGCATGTTGCACAAAGGCCCACTGACGCCACACTTGTTGGATTGGGGTCTTATTTGGTATCTGGCCTTTAAGTTGTTTTGTTTGCTTGGGCGAAGGGGGCCTTAGTGAAAGAAGGTTGTCACTGACTTCAAAGGGGTTACTTGCCAGAGTGAGGACTACTTATGCACATAAGGATTACAAGAACGGGTCCAAGATGTGAAATGCATTGCATTTACCAAAGCTGGCCCAGACTTGTCTTTCCGTCATGTTCCAAGCCTGGCACAAAAATTCACGTTTAACTTGGGCACAGTTATTTATTTGCCAGTTTCATCACATAGGAAAAGGACGGCACAAGGGTTTTCCCCCTATGAATTTATTTGGGGGGTGGTGGTGTCAGATCATCCCAACAATGTGAGACAGAACCAGCAGGCAAGAAAGTTAGAATGACGTGAAGGTGGGGGCAGGAGTGGTGTGTATGTGCGAGAGTTGCAGGGGGAGGGCTAGCTCTGAAGGAAGGGAATGCTTGGGGCAAAAATGGCAGCATGGTGTGGTTGCCAAACTTTAGGTTCTCTGCTTATAATAAAAGGCTGCAGGATCCTAGAGTCACTGGCAGGGCTCCCAGAGTGGGGGGAGGGCAAGTGGGGCAATTTGCCCCGGGCCCCGGGCCCTGCAGGGGCCCCCACGATAGTTTTTTGGGGCCCCTGGAGCGGGATCCTTCACTTGCTCTGGGGGCCCCAGAAAATTCTTGTGGGGCCCGGGCCCTCGGAGCTTCTTCCACTCTGGGTCTTCAGCGGCGGGGGGTCCTTCCGCCCCAGGGCAGAAGGACCCTCCACCCCTGAATTACCGCCGAAGTGGGACCTGCTGCCAAAGTGATGGGTCTTAGGTGGTAATTTGGCAGCGGGGGGCCCCTGCCGGGGGTCTTCGGGGCACTTTGGCGGTGGGTCCCGGAGCGGAAGGACCCCTCGCCACCGAATTACCGCCGAAGAGGGGGCCCCTCGCTGCCGAAGACCCCAGGCCCCCTGAATCCTCTGGGCGGCCCTGGTCACTGGCCACAACGTTGCAGCTGCAACGAGTTTATTCTTTGATTTATGAAATGTGCCCTATTACACAGGTCTTCAAGAGACACATTCACACGCTAAGGGCTTTGCCATGAGCCCTGAGTGACGGGCAGTGTCTTGTTGTCTTGCACCAAAAGCAGCCCAGGAAGCAGCTTGTGACTCAGAAGCTACATCTACACTTGGAGTGAGGGGTGTGATTCCCAGCTTGTGTAAGTCACATCATTAGGTTATATTAAAAAATTTCTCATCAGGCTAACCAAGCAAATCTGGATTTACTATCCAGTGCATTTCCATTCATAGGAATGGGCATACAGAACCAGACACAGGGTCCATCTAGTCCAGTGTCCTGTTTACAATAGGGACCAGCACAAGGTGCCTCAGAGGAAGGTGCATATTATGACTTCATGTACAGTCTTGCCCCTCTAATGTGTTATTTGAAGGGCTCACATTACCATGTTTCTCTGCTTGGAGAATACCTTAATCTATTTGATTTTCCCTGGCTGGGCTTTTACTCCTATAAAACTCTGGGTGACTTTAACCAAGTTTTGTCTGAGCAAGTACGGCTTTTTTTCCGAGCCTTGTTAGAAGTTCCATTGTTTCCAGTGGCACTGTATCAAGAAGGTTCACATCCTATCAAAATGCAATTAGCAATCAGCAATTTCCCAGAAGCTGGAAGACTGCAGCAAAAGTAATACCTGAGGAAGAGAGACAGGTGGTAATGTGTCTATATTTTACAATTTTGACAGGACCAAAGCAGACCCAACTCCCACACAATCTGTCTCAGGATTTTCTCAAGACCCAGGCCACATCAGACCAGGACACTCTGCAGGGAGTTTCAGTGCCCTATAGATTTCCATCCCAACTGGATCTAAAGCTGCTTGTTATTTATTTCCTGTGACTGAATCATGGTGTCAGCATCTGTGAACTGGATGACGAATGCTCCGTGTAAGGTTGTGGGGGTGGGGCACAAAGTGGGGCCAACTGGATGCCTAAAGGCTGCTCTGATCTCTGGTGCCTGCTAGTATGGTCCCTCAGTCAGGAATCAGCCAGAGGCAGGGGTGACTCAACCAGTCCCCACTTTCCTTGGCCAGAGCCCCTGCAGTGGAAGCTGGGACACAGAATGGGGCATTATTTGTAAATGTTCCAAATGTAGACAGCGTCGGCTGACACAGACACTGACACTGCATTAACAGGTGTGTTGTGAGCAAAACACGAGAAGTTATTCTTCCGCTCTACTCTGCACTGGTTAGGCCTCAACTGGAGTATTGTGTCCAGTTCTGGGCACCGCATCTCAAGAAAGATGTGGAGAAATTGGAGAGGGTCCAGAGAAGAGCAACAAGAATGATTAAAGGTCTTGAGAACGTGACCTATGAAGGAAGGCTGACAGAACTGGGTTTGTTTAGTTTGGAAAAGAGAAGACTGAGAGGGGACATGATAGCAGTTTTCAGGTAGCTAAAAGGGTGTCATCAGGAGGAGGGAGAAAACTTGTTCACCTTAGCCTCTAATGATAGAACAAGAAGCAATGGGCTTAAACTGCAGGAAGGGAGATTTAGGTTGGACATTAGGAAAAAGTTCCTAACTGTCAGGGTAGTTAAACACTGGAATAAATTGGCTTGGGAGGTTGTGGAATCTCCATCTCTGGAGATATTTAAGAGTAGGTTAGATAAATGTCTATCCAGGATGGTCTAGACAGTATTTGGTCCTGCCATGAGGGCAGGGGACTGGACTCGATGACCTCTCGAGGTCCCTTCCAGCCCTAGAATCTATGACTCTTTGAAAACTATGGAGAGCTAGCATAAAAGAGAAGCAAGCCCTGGGTACCTCACATGAGGCAGAGAGAGAGTGGCTACTTGTGCAAATGAGAAAGTGAAAGAGACTGGAGGCACCATACCCAGTTCTGGAGAAAACATCCACTCATGCTAACAGAGATTTTTCCTTGCATGTCAGGGGTTTCCCTTCCCCTCTGAAAGGCATCAGGGGCTGGGAAGGGTGAGATGTTCCATTTCTTGGTCTCACTAAAGGATCATCAAGTGAGACAGTGATAATATAATGATGAGTACAGAGGCTAAGAGGGAAATAAAGATTTTAGGGCTGTCAAGCAATTAAAAAAATTAATTGTGATTAATCGTGCGATTAATCACACTATTAAAAACAAAAATAGAATATCATGTATTTAAATATTTTGGATGTTTTCTACATTTTCAAATATATTGATTTCAGTTACAACACAGGATATAGTATACAGTGCTCACTTTATATTTATTTTTATTACAAATATTTATGCTGCAAAAACAAAATAGTATTTTTCAATAAACCTAAAACAAGTACTGTAGTGCAATCTCTTTATCATGAAAGATGAACTTACAAAAGTCCCATGTGTTCTCACTTTATGGTGACATTGTAAATAAGAAGTGGGCCAACATTATCTCCTGTAAATGTAAACAAACTTGTTTGTCTTAATGACTGGTTGAATAAGAAGTAGGACTGAGTGGACTTGTAGGCGCTAAAGTTTTACAATGTTTTGTTTTTGAGTGCAGTTATGTAACAAAAATATTTATATTTGTAAGTTGCACTTTCACGATAAAGAGATTGCACCACAGTATTTGTGTAAGAGGTGAATTGAAAAATGCTATTTATTTTCGTCTATCATTTTTACAGTGTAAATATTTGTAATAAAAATAATAATATAAAGTGAGAACTGTACACTTTGTATTCTGTGTTGTAACTGAAATCAATATATTTGAAAATGTAGAAAAACATCCAAAATATTTAATAAATTTAAATTGATATTCTATTGCTTAACGGTCAGAGTAAAACTACAAATAATCACAATCAATTTTTAAAATTGCGATTACTTTTTTTGAGTTAATCATGTGAATTAACTGTGGTTCATCGACAGCCCTAAAAGTTTTTAAAAACCAACCAGGAAAGGGCACAGAGAGAAACTGAGATTTTCCTCCGCACTCTCACTTTAGCTTTGAGTGAGCACATTCATTTCACATAATGTGCCTTACAGTATTGCAGAAAAAATATGCCCATCTGTGTTTTGTTCATAACACACTCACAGAAAACTTAGATAAAAACATAAATACTATTGCTGGAGGATTGCAATGTAACACTACTTTATTTCATAGAATTCACAATGATGACACACAAGAACTCAATCACAGGGAGAAACAAAGCAGGCTGCTCCCTAAAACAGAGGGGTCCAACTGACTGCACCTCACTTGAGGCTGGCTGACTGCAGATTGACTGCTGCTGGCATAGGTGACTTCCTCTCTGCCTGGTGGATGCTTGACCTCCCCACTCCATCCCTGGCCCCACCCCTGCCCCTCCTCTTCCCACCCCTGCACCGCCCTCACCCCACGCCCATTCCACCTTTTCCCCAAAGTCCCTGCCCCACCCCACCTTTTCCCACCCCATCCCCATTTCACCCCCTTCCCCCAAGTCCCCTCTCCTGCCCCGACTTTTTTCCACTTTCTTCCCCAAGCATGCCACATCCCCGCTCCTCCCCCTTCCTCCTGAAAGACCTAAGTTCTGCCAAACAGCTGTTAGGTGGTGGAAAGGCAGGAAGCACTGGGAGGGAGGGGGAGGAGCAGGGGTGCAGTTCGCTTGGGGGAGGAGAAGGAGGTGAGGAGGGGGGAGATTGGTTGCCTGTGGGTGTGGAGCACCAACTAATTTTTCTTTGTGGGTGCTCCAGCACCAGAGCACCCATGGGGCCTATGATTGCTGGGCCCCGAGAACCTTCATGCAGACCAGAACAAACCTTTGAGCATTTAAAGTGACAGCTTACAATTTCAACACATTTTCAATACACCACGTTCTGTAAACTGTCCGAGCCAACAACTCAGCGCACTAATCATAGTTGCCAACTTTCATGTGGTAAATAAGCACCCTGACTTTCACACTAAGCCAAAAATCAAACTAATCCCATTGCAAAAGAAGGCCAAAACAAGCCAATCCTAAAAACCCCCAACACTCTATGTGAGTAGATCCCCCCTGGCATGCAGTCTGGGACTGTGGTGGGCCCACTGTGCACCTCTTTGCCCCTGCATGCCCCTTTCCCCCTGCTTGCCCCCCCTCGACCCTGCTTGCCAGGAGCCAATCAAAAAAAAAAAAAAGGACGCAACAAGCTACAGGCCAAACAAGCAATAAGCAACAAGCCAAAAACTAGCCAACAAGCAACTCACAAGCCAATTAAGCCAAAAACAAGCCCAATTTCTGCATTTTTTTCATGGGTTTGGCATGTCTGCCACTAATCCTCAAGAAATGCTCTGATTTCTCCATCCACCTGCTGAGCACTCAGCAGCAATACAACTTCCACTTGCCAGTATTTCTGCTACCCCAACGAGTATCTTGACCCACTTTCCAACTGCTCGTCATTCCAGCTACTCCTCCTGCCAGCTGCTGAATCTGCCCAGCTATCCTCTGCTCTGCTGTAAAATCCTCCCATGACACCTTCACTGTTCCTCCACTATAATTATTTGTAGTATAGTAGGACTCAATTGCTGCAATCTGAACCTGGGGCCTGCCTGTGCTGGGTGCTTTACAGACCCTGAGTGAGAAACCTCTCCTGCCCCAAAGAGCTCGCAGTCTCCCACTCCCGCACAAATGATTCTAGCTGCCAGCTGCCAAGGCCTCTCTCCAATGACAGCATCCCTTCTCATTCCCCATCAGTTAGTGCTCTGAGGATTTGAACAGGAAAAGGGGGGCTCATTGTGAAATCTGATTCAGACCATCAGCTGTAAGTGCTATTACTGCTCCAACTGCTACCCTTCCCTGCCCCAAGCCTTCGTCTTTTATTCCTTCTTCCTGGCATGGGTTTAGGTGGGCATATACAGTACTGTATTCTATGACTTACAAGGTTTAATTTCCGATGGGCAACATTTCTCATGGCTTACAGGCAGGTGCTTTTTTCCCCTTCTTCTTTCATCGGGCATTTCTTTAATACACTTCTGGAACTCTTCCTTGTATCTAACTACTTCTGGAAATGTAGTGATCATGGGCACCATTCTGATCTAATAGCAGTTTTATACTGATATATCTTCCTCATCTTCAGTGGAGTTAATTGTGATTTACTCTAGATGACTGAGAACAGAATCAGACGCAGATCTGCTCTGTTTTCCATGCACAGTTCTTACTGTGCAGAACAATTTCTCCTTGTCTACACTTGCATTTAAACCATATTCAACACCAGCACATTGTAGAGAAGGTGTTTAAGGTGCAATAAACAGAAAACATAGCTACGTACATCACAATAGTGTGTTTAACAGCCTATCTGTTTTGGGAGGGTATAGACCAGGAGTAGGCAACCTATGGCACATGTGCCGAAGGCGGCACGTGAGTTGATTTTCAGTGGCACTCACACTGCCCGGGTCCTGGCCACCAGTCCGGGGGGCTCTGCATTTTAATTTAATTTTAAATGAAGCTTCTTAAACATTTTAAAAACCTTATTTACTTTACATACAACAATAGTTTAGTTATATGTTATAGACACAGAAAAAGGCCTTTTAAAAATGTTAAAATGTATTACCGGCATGCGAAACCTTAAATCAGAATGAATAAATGAAGACTCGGCACACCACTTCTGAAAGGTCGCTGACCCCTGGTATAGACAGACCAGAGCAGGGGCAACAAACTGGTCAGTGAATCCTCCCAAACTGCTAGCCCTGCTTCACTATATAATTAACTATAATTTCTCTCTCTCTCTCTCTCTCTCACAAACACGCTCACCCCTGCCCCCCCCGCCATCTCTTTGGTACAATTGCACTCCCCTAGCACCCTAGCAGGGGGAGAGAGAGAGAACCAAGACTGTATTTTGGACCCATAGTTTCTGTGACTGGATAGAGGCCTAAGTGAGAGAGATTTGACACAAATCAGAAAAGGAAGTTACGTGTAAAAATATCGAATTTGCTTTTTCACAATCTCTGTTTTCACTTCCATGCTTCATTTCTTCCATGTTTTCATTTCTTTTAATTGGTTTTGACAGCAGATTCCCCAAAGAGGCTAAGCGTTGAGATTCCAGAGAGGTCAGTAGCAAGAAGCTGTGTGTAATGTAATGAGTCATGGGGCTGCTTTTACCAAAGGGGCAATGAATGAGCAGATATAGTTCAGGGATTGAAATCATCTTCCTCACCCAACAGAATTCTTCCATCCCAGAACTCAGCAGATCCTCCATTTCTATTGTACTCTCACCCACAAGCTCCCCAGGACCTTTCTGTACAGACTGTTCTCTAGGTTAAAGAAGAGGGCAACCAAGTGGCTCAGTGCAGCATTCTGCAAGGTCACAAGAGTTAGCAGGTCTCATTGTCTAGCAGCTGGAGATTATACTGAAAAGAAGGGGTGTTTCTTAGTTATCCTTTGTTTATTTACCATCCAGGATCCTCTCTTATGCTTCCCTTTACTTCCCTCAAAGGCCACGTGATGCAGTAACCCTCCTAGTGGGCCAAGACAGTTCAGATATGGCTCTGTACTGGACTCCATCTGCACTGCTCCAGTTGCCTGGAGGCTATCATTTGACTAGGGGCTATAGATTATCACATGAAAACAGCATCTTGTCACAAGACTGATGTTGCAGCACTGATATCTCCATGCAGAGAGGAAAGGCCCCTAAAGTTCACAGCTAGCTGCAGAAAGGAAGGAACTGTGTTGGTTGGGTTCCTGCAGGCCTCTTGTTGAAGGAGGCACTTGCATGGCCTCATGGATACTGCTTTCTAGGCGGTTCCTGAAGCTCCTTGCTCCCAGAACACAAATACCATAGGGATGAATATGCAGCACAATACTCTGGAAGAAGAACTAAACAACAGACATATCTGGGAATATGCAGGGGCCATTGTGGCTGGAAAAGATCTTTGTTTTTCACCCAGCCTTGCCTTCACTGAGCTATGTTCTGCCCTTCTTAATCTGCTGTGCTGCTTGGGGCCTCTCAGAACCTCCACACCAACTGCTTTGCAGGCCCTCTGCTCTGCCTCTCATTCTGCACTCTTCCTATGCTGCCTCCTCCACTCACAGTCTGACTGCTGCTTTTCGGTACCCTCGACCAAGCCCTCTTTGAATTACAATTTGCCAGGTGGATGCACATTTCTGGGTCAGTTTTGTGAGATGTATAGGCATGCTGTGAACGTAAAGAGGATTTGGCTAAAATACACGGAATGCCAAAAGCACTGGATTCAGGAACCCAGTAAGGGAAAAGCATACTCAACTCCAGTGCTGACAAATATGTGCATGGATCCTTTAATTTGTGACTTGTGAGTTTCCCAAAATGGAACAGAGCAGTTTTGCACCTTGCTGGGTGCTCACTGGCAGAGACATCTTTGCTGAAGGGTGACCTGCGCTGGGACACTAGTTGCATGAGAATTGAACAGCAGTGTCTGCAAACCTGTTTACACTCAGTCATCAGCTTCACTTTAGTATTTAGTAGCTCCACAAAGGCTAGGAGTTTAAAAAATGGAAGCCTAAAGTTGGACTCCTAAATCCATATGCAGGGATCTAAATAACTGGCCTGGTTTTCAAAAATGCTGAGCTCCCATTGGCTTCACCTTGTTTTCATGCAGAACCAACTGAAACCTGTGGGCTGGAGTCATTGACTTCAAAAGAGCTACACTGGCTAGCACCAGCTGAGGATGTGACCCTTCTCTCTTCAGATACCCATTCTCTGTTCACCCCCTGCTGCATTTTCATCTGGCCTATTTGTGAGCCTGGCCAACGGGGTGCCAGGAGCTTGAAATTGGCCACTGCCTATGGCAGTGGACCATACCCAGCCTAGGGCTTACATTTTTGTGTCACTGTGTAGATTCCATGCACATTTGCACTAGAGGGCACTGAACAAAGAGCCTGGAGACTGAAATACAATCTCTGACTTAGATGTGGTTACTTCTCATGAAGGGTTGGGGTGCACTGACCGAGCATTATAAGTCTGCCTTGCTCCTGCTGAGGTTACACCTATTCCATGGCAAACAGAGAATTTCTGGTGCTGTGCTTTGAATGACTTTCACCAGCTCAAAACTCAAGGAAAAAAGCAAATAATCGAGGACGTGGTTGCTTCAACACAGATTGTTTTTAAAATTGGATTCAACTGGCTTTAATATAAAATGAAATAAAATGCCTACATATCACTTCAAGAATAACCCTGTTGTCAGCAGAATGGAGCTGAGCGTAGCAAAGCAGCGTCCGTGTGTGGCGTAACAAGCTGCCTACAGGCTATAAAGGTAATAGCTTGCACAGTTTAGCTTATATAAATTGAACTGCAAATGCCAGCAAACGGCAGCCATCTAAGAGAGTCTAATAGGTTTGAAGTGTCTCAGAACAAAGCTACTTTTATGATTTATACACTTGCCAGACAACCATCAAATTCTTTGCTGAAACTGGAGCTTCACTGGTAGCGCCATAGGGGCTGGCCAGCTAGCAAAGAATTCTTGGCATCGGAACAGCTGTCCCAGAGTGGTACAGAAGGCCTTGCCAACGTGAGGTGGAGCTATCAATAGAATGTCTATCAGTGCAGGGAACAAATGGGACCCTGGTTTCGGCTTCCTCCATCTAACTAACCCCAGTGTATGTGATACACTGATAACACCCCAATGGACAACTGTAATAATATTTACGTGGAAGGTGTGGCGGCCATAATATGACCCTGCTGCTTTTCACTGAGCTGTCGATAATTCACTGCAGAGAGCCAAACGGCTAGAGCAAAAAATGAGGAAGGACTCAAATGATTACGTTACTGGAAAGTCTGATAACCTGAGACAAATGCTGTTGTCCCTGGTGCAGCCACAAAGGAAAAAAGGAACTAGAGTGGAACACTGATGTGCCCATCTATAGCATGAGGGGAATCTGATTTACTACAGGCAAAATCTAAATATAGAGGCTTTAAGGTGTCTGCAGCCACTGGCTGGTAGGGAAAAGTGAGATACAGAGAGATTAGTTGATTTGCCTGGATTGCATTATGGTGTAGGGAATTAAGCATAGTTCTGGGAGTCAGAAGAAATGTATGGCACTACTCACGTGTGTAACAGTTTCCAGGATCAGACTTTTAGATTTATTCTGCAGTTGACTAGTTATGTGTCCTTAGAAAACTCACTTTACCTTTCTGAGCCTCAGTTCCCCATCTGTAACATGAAGACAATGGTATTTAGCCACTTGATAGCTAAGCAATGTTAGCAATATGCTAGGTAAGTATAAGGCATTGATAAGAGCAGTTATATGCAGAGACAGGTTTAGAACTTAGGAGTTGCTAATTCCTAGCCCTGTACTTAATTCCCATGAAAATGTGATTTCCTCCCACTTTATCAGAGTTCATGAGTGCGAGTTTTTGCTTGAAAAATGGCTTTTTGCTTGACTCACTGCAAAAAAGATTCAGACTCCTGAAATATTTGCTTTTTTGTTGTTGCCAGTTTCACCCAACTATATAGAAGTTCTGTGAAATGTCACCAATGCACGATTTAGTGAAACCAAGTCATATTACAGCACTTTGCAGGGGGTGCAGCAGGGATAATAAATTAAAACACCCTGCCAGATGCTCAAAGATCGCTTGCTAGTACTAACCTCAATTTTCATTGCTGCTTTTTTGTCAGTAGGCACCTGCTTGTTTCTTCTGGTTTCCTAAGCCTCAGCACTAGAGATTAATTTTCACATTTCTTTGTGTGTGTGTTGTCCACTTGAACTCTTCAGACTCAAGTCTGTGGCCATTAAAAGAGGACACTATGGACAGAAAGCGGAGAGGCAAGCACACAGATTCCATCAGAGACACTAGCACATGGAATACCCTCCAGGACAGAAATATATAGCTATCATTAGGGGAAAGCCTTCGGGGCAGTAGTACGCAGACATCACTGAGGACACACATCCATGCATATTAGAAGAAGGGGACCTCAGGAGTACAACACAGCAAGAAACAGTGAAACTCTTTTGTTCTAGCTAATGAAAAGCATGAAACAAAGTGTATACAGTTGTGGAAAGGGTTTGTTCCTGGAAAATATTTCAATGAACCCCAAGTGATTTGCTTTCCACTTTTAACTTCCTTGAATTCTCCAAGTATTAGTGGCCAAAACCTGGTCCTAAGGCAGCTATTGCTATAGCTGAGAGGAGAATTTGGCCCTTTATATTAGAGCCTGATCCTGAAAAATGCACATGTAACTTGATGCATGACTAGTCCCATTGACGTTTGCCTGTGTGTGTTTGCAGGCTTAGGCCCTTAGTAAAACCTTTGGGGTAAGGAATCTGTGTTACCCGATGAAGCTGAATCTCAGTCACCTTCTGCTCCCTTCCTGCCTCCCTTGCATACATTGATCTGGGGGAGCCAATTCCTACACCTCTGTCCTTGCTGCACACAGTGGAGGCTGGAAAAGAAGAGGGGCTGTAGCAGAAAGCACTCTGGTGATTCCCTGCTGGCAGATCATCCCTTGGGACCCTTGCCAGCTGGTGCATATTAGAGCAGCCCCAAGCTGCTCCAGCCTGTGCTAGGGCCTGGCAGAGTAACCAGCTCCCTGATAGCATCTGTGACTCTGTTGAACCCATGAATCCATTGCTTGATTTGCAAAGCAGCTTGGAAGTTTACTAATAACAATCTGGCCACTGGCCTCAGGGAGGCTGGATTGGATGACTAATACATCTTTTCCATCCCTAACGTCTATGATGCCCATATAAATCTATGAGCCATTTAAACTGTTCAAATGATTTTTTATGGAGGAGTGAGATGTCAAAAATACTATCCGGGGAACTTAAGAAAAAACTTGAGGATATCAGGCTATTGTGTTGCATGCCTCCTGATGTCTGTTATCTGATAGAGACAGTTTTTCTCATAAAGAAAACATCCAGGGCCTGCTCCAAAAACCTACTGAAGTCAATGACCTTTGGATCAGGCTTCTAATGCATTGGCTTTCCAGTTACAGGCAGAGAGAGGCAGAACAATCCATCGTATTCAAGAGGAACTCATTCTGCCCCAGTGGGAGTGCTGGGGTTTGCCCTGCTCACCCTGTTTGTTCGCACACTGCCCTCTCGTCCTCTCCCTGGCTTTACAAGGTTGCTTGCTAAACACACACTGGCCATTTCTTCCATTTAAACAGAATTCACCAGTATTTGGATGCCAGGGAAAATAAATCAAAACGTTGCTCTCAAACCACAAAGAGTTCAGTTCTTTCATGGAAATGGTACAAAACCTATTGAATTGCAGGAGATGGTTATCGGTTCTTACTTGGGGAGGAAAAGGCTGGGAGTGAGTGGAACAGAAATCATTGCTCAGGAAGCTTTTGCTTATGAAAGTCACCAGTCTCATTTCAGCTTCATAAAAGGTTGACCTGGGAGCGAAGGGATGAGGTCTAAAATTCTCAGCACTTTCTAACTAACAATGCTAATTCTCCTCCTACTTCGCACCACAGCCTGTTCGCCAATGGTCAGTAACGCTTTACAGTGCTGCTTCAGTGTGAATTGGAAACGCTTTGAGTAAACGGCAGGAAGGGGGGAGGAAGAGGACAGAGTGAAAAGGAGCAGCCCGCTTCTTTTCAAGAAGAGCAGTGAAGAAAGTAACAGCAGAGGAGCTAAGGGAGGGGAAGAATTTTATTTATTGGGGTCCCAAACTATTTAGCCGGTTGGTTGGTTTTATTTGGGAGATGAGAAGTGTGTGTGTGTGTGTGTGTGTGTTGGGAGGAGAAGTGGGGGCCAGTAATTAATTCTGGGGAGAGAGGAGGTATCTAATTGCCAGCTTCAGCCCAACTACTTATTTTAGGTATCAGCTGCTACTGTCTGATGTCAAACAAGAAGCACGACATAGACATAACTGGGGAGCACATGTACATAATGCCTGTTATTCTGGTGTGTCTTCTGGGGATGACTCAGACCATAAAAAAGATCTAATTGTAACAAAAAAGCTATAGTGCTGGATATTGGAAGAGTTG
Organism: Gopherus flavomarginatus; assembly: GCF_025201925.1. Taxonomy (NCBI): domain Eukaryota; kingdom Metazoa; phylum Chordata; order Testudines; family Testudinidae; genus Gopherus; species Gopherus flavomarginatus. The sequence goes on from NC_066617.1 coordinate 136,664,378, forward strand.
AAAGGAAGCATGATTTGCCTGGTTGAGATGGCTTCTTTACCGAATAATGGAGGTTTGGAGGGGGGGTGGGGAGTTACTTTTTCCCCATGTAAAGCACCTGCACCTTGAATATTCAGTAACAAAATACTTTTTCTTCTAGAGATTCAAGTTTTATATATGGCATTTGAATTGCCAGCCAAAAATAACATTCATTAGGTAGCACAGTAGTACACCCTGATTACAAAGAGTTCATAGATCTGCTGAAGAGAACTAGATAAGAAACAGCTAATCCCAGCTGCAATGCCCATGGTATGGCTCCTAATCTTGTGAACCTGACAGCAGGCTCTGCAGGTCTCCCACAGTTTGCTCGTTACTTAAAAAAAAAGAGAGAATTTCCAAATTAAACTACTTGCAAAAGATATTCCTTTCATAAAAAAGTTCCTTTCATAATAAACATAGTCATGGGACTCTGACTGTAGCTAGCACCTTCATGGAGCAATTCTGATATCCTTGTGGCAGCGGCTGGGGTAAGGGAAAGGAAGGTTCATGCTCCCACAAGTGGCCTTGGCAACACTCCTAGAACTGAAGGACATTTTTCAAATCCAGAAACAACTACGAAGGAAAGGAAATACCTTTGTAAAGATTGCAATGAGGAGGAAGAGTCCAAGAGCAAGAGATGCTGGCTTGGCTCAATTCCAAGGGTTCACTATCAGAGAAGAATGTATGCAGGGTCCAAAAATACAGCAGGCCTTAACTCACAGTATGTTGCCAACCAGAGTAGAGTGGCCTAGGAAAGTCAGGGATGGAGGACGAGGTCGTCTAGCCCCAGAACTGATGGTGGAACACAAAAGTTTCACAGATTCAGTCAGATGAGCCACCAAAAGTTTGGATAATTGTCCAAGGTTAGATTCTGCAAGTAGTACCTTGGGCCCCACCCATGCATGCACTACAACATTTTGCTGATGTAGGTTATGTCAGCATACAGCCACTGCAGTTAGTATACCACTTGTATGTGTGAATACTTGGACCCTTGCATCGGCAGTGTGTGCACTCTCCAGGAGTGTTTGTGCTGATGCACAGTGCAGGACACCATGAGTAGGTGTGCAACCCACCACCATTCACCGCACTGTCTTTTGGGTAGTTTTGGCAATGCATGGTGGGGCGGAGATGAATTGTTCAAGGGTGACTGGGAGCCAGGGGTCAACTTCCCATAAGGCAATGTATTCCATCTCATAATATCATCTCTAGCCCATATTTTTCGTGTCTATTTTCAATTTCCCACAAATCCACATGGGACTTGTCGCCATCTGCTATCTCTGACAGAAGCCCGTAGACTGCACAGTTCTATACTATTGTCATGAGCATTTCAAGCACAGGACACACGATCCTCTGGTATTTGTCGAGCCATAAGAACAACCGTGGGACACATGATGATTTCTTGGAGGATAGATTGCTGTAGGATATAGCATGAACCTATTTATGGCAGTTGGTGATGTTGATGGAGCAGCTGCAGAAAGTGGAGCACTATTTCTGGGCCCAAAAAATCAGCACTGACTGCTGGGATCGCATTATAATGCAGGTTTGGGGTGGGGAGCAGTGGCTGCAGAACTTTTGGATGCACAAGCCACACTGCTGGATCTGTGTGCCGAGCTAGCCCCAGCCGTCCAACACAGGGACACGAAACTGAGAGCTGCATTGGCAGAGAAGAAGCAAGTGGTGATCACACTGTGGAAACTTGCAACACCGGCTTGCTACCAGTCAGTGGAGTGTCATTTTGAAGTGGGAAAATCCACTGTGGCAGCCATAGTCATGCAAGCATGCAAGGTCATTCATTGTCTCTTGCTACGGTGACTCTAGGCAATGCACAGGACATAGTGGATGGCTTTGCAGCTATGGGGTTCCCAAACTGCGGTGGAGCAATAGACAGCAAGCACATCTCGATTTTGGCCACAGAACACCTTGCCACAGAATACATCGTCAGAAAGAGTTACTTTTCCATGGTTATGCAAGAGCTGGTGGTTCACCAGGGATACTTCACTGATGTCAATGTTGGCTGGTCAGGGAAAGTGCATGTTACTCGCATCTTTAAGAACACAAGACTGTTTAGAAATCTACAAGCAGGGAACATCTTTTTTGACCAGCAGCTTATCATTGGTGATGTTGAAATGCCAATTGTGATCCTGGCTCATGAAGCCATACACCAGTCACCTCGACAGCATCAAGGAAAGCTTCAGCTACAGGCTCAGCAGGTGCAGAATGACAGTTGAATGTGTGTTTGGTAGCTTGAAAGGGTGCGGGTGTTGTTTACTCACCAGATTGGAGCTCAGCGTGAAAAATATCCCAATGGCTATAGCTGACTATTGCATCCTGCATAATATTTGTGAAGCAAAGGAGGAAAACTTGCCACGGGGTAGGGAAGGAGGTGGAGTGACTGTCTACGAGTTTGAACAGCCAGACACAAGGCCCATCAGCCGAGCTCAATGAGGAGCTATGCGGCTTAGGGAGGCTTTGAAAGAGCACTTTAAACAGCGAGCCACAGTAATATGCTGTCATCTACTGTGCTGAACTCGATGCTGCTGTTTGGGGGCTTGTCAGGAACTGTGTGCTGCTTGCTGCACATTTGTGCATGTATCACTGCCAGTGCAGCTAATAACATTGTGGTGCTTACTGTATTTTAGTGACGACTTCACTGTTTGGCACTGAGCCAGTGGGTTGAGCATGTACAAGACTACTATTTTCACTGCCAGCAGGCACTGTACATCAGGTGTAAACTAATAAAGATGAATCACTTTCAAAATAAAAGAGTTCTATTCAGTCATGAAAACAGCTCCAAGCAAACAATATGAAGAACTTAATAGCAAATACATTTTTAACTTCAAAAAAAATAATTAGGCGCCCTAATAAATAAACACGGAAAAGGAACATTGCTGTCCATTGTAGCTACACATACATCAGCCATGGCTGTCACAGATCAGTATATGTGAAGCTGTGGTTGTCCATGCTTTGCCCTGGTGTGGAGAGGTAGAGGTAGGCATACTGGCCCTGAGACCATGTGGAATGCTAGGGTGGGTGGAGTGTATGGAGGTGCTATGCTGCAGTTCTCCACTGACATCAATGGGAGTCGTGCCCCTTATTGTTGAACCTGGAGGTCCACAAGACTCGTTTGCTGATGGAGAAGCTCCATTATGTCCTCGTGCATCTCCCTCTCCTGTTCCTGTGCCTTTCTCCTGTCAACTCTTTCCTTGTCATACAGTTTGCAGTGTTCACTTGCAGCCTTCTGTTCAAGGTCTGATGCAGCACTGACTTGCAGGACCTTGCAGAACATGTCTTCCCGAGGCCTCTTTTTTCTCCTCTTTATCAGGGTCCGTTATTCCACTGGTGTGGAGGGGGGACCCCTCAAGTCTGCAACGGTCCCAGCTGCAGATAAAACATCCAAAGGTACCATAGTCCATATAATATGTACAGAAAGCAAAACTTAAGATTGAGAAATTCTCCCCTTCCCTTGTTCCCCTAAAGTGTTAAACAAGACATGCTTATTGGCTCTTCTGCTTTAGAGTGATTTTCATGGTGCCACTAATAGCACCAGTCATGGTATTACCTACTAGTGGTCGGGGAAATGAAGAGAGACTTGCTTGGTTGCATGAGACCATGATTATAGATAACGGCACTGAATAGTGGTGATATTTGCTATGGGTGATAGTGGTTTTAGCTGATATCTCACTCCTGCAGGTAACAAAGGCAGACAGAGCACAGCTGCTGCTGGTGTCCTGAAGTTGCCTGAGCCCGTATGCCGCTAGCCTGTTTAAGGCAATGGTGTCTGCCAAAGTTATCACCAAATGGCATGGACAAGTGATATATTACGGAGGAAGAAAAAAAGCTGCCATCCCTAGAAGCCTCCGGGAGTGGATTGCAGAGCACCTCCATGGAAGTTTCCTTGAGATCTCTCAGGAGGCTTCAAGGAACATGCCTGTGTACACAAACAAACTGCTGGCAACACCCCCTCTGCCTAACTCTAGAGAGGAATGAAAAGCAGACAGGAATTCTACCTCTCTTTGTCGTACAAGTATGAGTAAATTAATGAAAATTCAGTAGCTGTGTCCTGCTAAGTTGGAAGCACTATTGCTGTAAATGAGAAATTTATTTACATACTCACCCTAGTTTCCTTCCCCTGCCTGGGGCTCACCCGTGCTCAACTGCAGGGACTGGCTGGACTAGAGTGGAGTCAAAAACAAGTCCTGGATGATGGCACAGCTAGACTCCCCATCCCCACTGTCTGTCTCCCATACTCCTTCTCCTTGTCCTCATCCACTGCTTCCTCCTCTCTGTTCATGGCAGGGACCTGTGACTTGGGCTCCTTGGAGGTATCCATGGTAGCGTGTGGGGGTCTCGATAGGTAAAATACATCAATACGCCAAATATGGCACGCAGTTCTTTGTAAAAGTGGTAGGTCTGCTGCTCAGCTCCTGATGGATTGTTGGGCTCCCTGGCCTTCTGATATGCCTGCCGCCAGGGGTGGCAGGTTTGTAGAAATTTTGGTGGTGCCCAGAACCCGCCCCCCAAACTCTGCCCCCCCCCAAACTCCCTTCCCCTACCTGCCTAAGGCTCTGGGAAGGAGTTGGGGTTGGGGAGGGAGTCTCTCTGGGATGGAGTTTGAGTGCTGGGTGCAGGCTCTGGGCTGGGGCAGGGGTGGAGGTGCAGGAGGGGGTGAGGGGTGCAGGCTCTGGGAGGGAGTGCGGAGGGCTGAGGTGTAGGGTCTAGGAGGGAGTGTGGGGACAGGAGAGGGTGTGTGGGAAGCGGGTGAAGGTGCAGGCTCTTGGACTTTGGGTGTGGGCTCCAGGCTGGGGCAGGGGGTGGGTATTCAGGAGGGGGTGGGGATGAAGGCTCTGGGATGGAGTTTGGGGATGGGAGGGGGTGTATGGTAAGGAGAACTGGGTGCAAGCTCTGGGAGGGAGTTTGGGGATAGGAGGGGGTGCGGGGTGAGGACTGTGGGGTGAGACTGGGGATGAGGGGTTCATGATGTGAGGGGGGCTCAGGGCTGGGGCAGAGGGCTAGGGTGTGGGGGGCTGAGGGGTTTGGGGTGTTGGAGAGGCTCAGGGCTGAGGCAGAGGGTTGGAGTGCAGGGGGGATGAAGGCTCTGGCTGGGGGTGCGGGCTCTGGGGTGGAACAGGGCTGGGCATGAGGAGTTTGGGGTGCAGGCAGCCTGCCCTGGGGTCTGGGGCCAGAGAGGAGGACTTCCCTCAGCCCTCTCCCCGCCAACAGCAGCGAGCTCTGGGGGGAGGGGCCTCTCTCACCACTGTCACTGCACGTGCTCCTAGGGCCCATCGCAGGTCCAGGAAGCCCCCTCGCCTCCCCTGTGGTGGGTGCTGGGGGGGGGGCTTCCATCACATGTGCGCCTCCTCCCCTGCTGCTGCCCCTCACTGTAGCCTCACTGGAGGTGAGGGACGGGGCTGCCCCTTGCCCAGCATGGAGCAGGAGCAGTGACTGCGGGTGGGAGGACCCCCTGTACTGGTGGAGGGTCCCGCCGGAAAAGGGAAGGGTCCAAGGCGGAAGGGCAGGGGAAAGGGCAGCCTGCCTGGCACTAGAGAATGGGGGCACTAGGACCCTGTGGCAGCAGTTGATGCCGGGAGCTGGCATAGCAGAGTCAGCATGAGCTGCAGGCTCTGGGCCCAGGGGAGGTGAGCAAGAGCAGCAAGTGGGGCCTGGGGGACACTCAGGGGAGGCACTTGGGGGTGGCAGGCGGGGCCAGGGGAGAGACCTGGCCCCAGACATTGGTGGAACTGGGCCCATGGGCCCTGAATATTGCTAGAGCCCGGGCACCATGGGCCCATACAACTCATCACCCCTGCATGACTCAGCTCCTTAGCTTTCCTGTGGCACTGCTGCTGGTCCCGGTTGTACCCCTTCTCCTGCAACGCCCAAGCAATTGGCTTGTAGATGTCCATGTTTCTAAGGCAGGTTCATAGTTGTGTCTGCACAGCCTCTTCTCCCCACAGACCCAGAGCTCCGATATCTCCTGTCTACTCCAGGCATGTGTAGGCAGTGTGGTCAGCTGGGCAGTTGCATAAAACAACGGAGAGCTCCTGGGTGTGGGTTGCTCAGCTGGACAACCAGCAAAAGGCATTTCAAAAATTCTCATGGATTTTGAAGGTAGGGCTTTTGATGTGACGCCTGGGCAGCGGCGCTAACAATTGTGACCAGAGCATCAGCATCAGGCATTGTGGGACAGGAGCTGGAGGACTGGTAGAGTTGACATAAGTAACACAATGTCAACACTCATGGTCCTTCAACTTATGTACATAGCCCATAGCTCAATGCTGCTGGGGGAGCTGGTGTTACTATGTCAGTATAACATGGCACTTACATCGGTGGGAGAAAATTTTCAAGGGAGACCCACTGTGATAACAGCTGAAGATTCAGCAACATCTGAAGATTTATCAGTGGTCATCCACTCCACCTTCCCCCTTTCTCTAGTTCTTTGCTTTGAGTTATTTGCCTAAGATTTGTTTTCCCTCTGCCTTTATAAGTTTGCCATTGTGACAGACCCAGGCCAATGGGGTACAGGAGTCTGGTCCTATTGGTATCCAGCAGGGGTGGGCGGGCAAAGCCCACCCACTTCTAAAGGACCTCGCCCCAGCCTAAGCGGAGGACCCACAGGTCTGGGACACCAAGTAATTACGTAGGACAACTAATGAAAAAACAGGATCGGGAGTGAGGTCATAGGGCTAAACGAAGGGAACCTGATGGGGACACTGAGCAGAGAACCCTGGACAATGCCCACTGCTCCTCGAAGGCATCAAGGGAGCCAGTAGACGCCGCCCAGAGGAACTCTGCCCGGGTGCGTGAACAGACAGAGGAATAGAAATAGGCCCTACAGTTGCAGGAAATCCCGTTGGCCAACCTTCTCTCCCTGGTGTTGTAGATGGCTAGTTTGGCCAGGGCTAAGAGGAGGTTGATAAGGAGATCCCGTGACTTCGTGGGGCCATGGATGGGGAGCGGGGTGAGAGGAAAAGTGCAACCAAAAAAGCAATAAGATATTCAAGAGGAGCCGGAACAGGGGCTGCAACCTGGGACACTCCAGATAAATGTGCGCCAAGGTCTTCTTCTGGCCACAGAACTGACAGGTGTTAGGGACAGGGGTGAACCGCGCCAAGTACATGCTTGTGCTCACGGCCCCGTGAAGAAGCTGCCAACTGACATCCCCGGCAGGCCTCGGGACCAGGGCAGAGTACAAGCTGGCCCACCGGGGCTGCTCACCCTCGAGAGGTGGCAGGAGGTCCCGCCATTTTGTATCGGGGCGGGACGCGAGGGTGAGGTAGTGAAGGGTGTGGAGCATGAGCATGTACAGATGTTTCCGTGGTGCAGCCTGGAACAGAACCAGCTGCAGATCGTGCAGCCGGCTGGCAGTGAAAGGGTGAGGGGGCCGATTGGGTCCACGGGGCAGGGGCCCGATAAAAATGTCCACGGGGCCTGGGTTGGAGGGTGGGGGGGCGTGCCCTCTCGCAGGACCCAGTCGAGGTAAGCCCGAGCAGCAGGCAGTAAAGCGGCCTTCACCTCCTGAAGTATGCGCTGGGGAGTATGAGGTCTGGAGAGCTCCATGCGCTGAGCGAGCATCAGGGGATCCAGCCAGTCTCCCCAGTCGTAGTCCAGGAGGTCTCCGACCCTGGTGACTCCCGCCAAGACCAGCCTCTGGCGCACCGCGGGGGACTCTGCCACCTGCTCACGAAGCTGGGGATTGTGTAGCAGGGGCTCCGCGAGGAGGTCAGCCCCCACTGTGGCCGCCACGGACTTGGTCGTTGAAAAGAGCTTCCAGTTCCGGAGGAGGTCTTGGTAGAAGACTGGCAGCCCGGAGAGGTCTCGCTGAAGACCTCTCAGATGGAGGTAAAAGAGCTGCCGGTTGTATCGGAGCCCTCAGAAGTGGCGGAGGAAGGCGTGCGCCAATACGCTCCATGCCAGACTACTTGCACCATACAGGAGCCTCTGCAGGGCCTGGAGGTGGAAGACATGGACCTGAGTGCGTAGGCACTTCAGGCCCTGCCCCTCCTCCTCCAGGGGCAGGTGGAGGACCCCTGCAGAAACCCAGTGCATCCCTGGCCAAAAGAACTCCAGAATCGCCTTCTGGAGGTTGGCCAGGAAATCCGGGGCCAGGACCAGGGTGTTGAGCCAGTACCAGAGCATGGACAGGACCAGTTGATTAAGCAGCAGTGCCCTCCCCCGAAGGGAGAGGCACCGGAGTAGTCCTGTCCATTTCCGGAGCTGCTCCGTCACCCTGCCCTCCAAACCGTGCCAGTTCTCCGGCGGAGACGGATGTGTGGCAAAAAGGTAAACGCCGAGATAGAGCAGCGGACCTGTGCTCCACCGGATGGCCTGAAGCATGAGTGGGAGGGAGCTTGCCTGCCACCCGTCCCCGACCACCAGGCCAGAGCTCTTGACCCAGTTGACCCGGGCGGAGGAGGCCGCCGAGTACACAGCCTGGCAAGCCTCCACCCACGCCAAGTCTCCCGGGTCCTGGACCACGAGGAGCGCATCGTCAGCGTACGCCAACAGGACCAGCCGCAGCTCCAGCTCCCGAAGCACCAACCCTGTCAACCTCTTGTGGAGGAGAGAGAGGAAGGGCTCAATCACCAGAGTGTACAGCTGGCTCGAGAGGGGGCACCCCTGCCGCACTCCCCGCCCGAAGCTGACCGGCTCGGTCAGGGTCCAGTTGAGCCTGACCAGACACTCCTCAGAAGCGTACAGCACCCGGAGAAAACCCACAAACTGAGGTCCGAAGCCAAACGCTCGCAGAGTGCCCAGGAGATACCCGTGATCCACCCTGTCGAATGCCTTCTCCTGATCCAGGGACAAGAGGGCGAACGACAGACCATCCCTACACCCTAATTCCAGAAGGTCCCGGACCAGATACAAGTTATCAAAGATGGTGCAGCCCGGGATGGTGTAGGTCTGGTCTGGATGGACGACATCCGCCAGCACAGACCCTAGCCACATCGAGATGGCCTTCGCAACGATTTTGTAGTCCGTGCTGAGGAGCGAGATGGGACGCCAATTCCGTAAGTCACGGAGGTCCTCCCCTTCGGCAATAAGGCGAGCACAGCTCGCCTGCACGAGAGAGGGAGGACCCCGTTCTGCAAAGACACGTCCCAGATGGTGACCAGGTCTGGGCCGAGGACGTCCCAGAACACGCGGTAGAACTCCACGATCAGCCCGTCCAAGCCTGGAGATTTATTGGTGGGCATGCGACGGAGGGCTTCCGAGAACTCGGCCAGAGTGAGAGGCAGCTCTAGCCGGTCCCGGGCGCCCGTGCTGACCGGCGGGAGTTCATCCCAGAGCACTCTGCAAGTGTTAGGATCAGTCGGATCCGGGGAGAAAAGAATGGCGTAGAAGGCTCTGGCCATCTCGCACATCTCCGCCGGATCCATGAGGGGGGTGCCGTCCTCCGCCAAGATGCAGGTGATGTGCTTCTTTGCCCCCCTCCTTTTCTCCAGGGCTTAGAAGAAGCGGGAGCCACAATCCATCTCCCGAAGGAGGTGGATGCGGGATCGAACAAAAACACCCCTTGCCCGATGGTCTTTGAGGGCCCAGAGCTCCTCCCGCTTCTCCCGGCACGCTCCGCAGAGGGATGGATCCTCGAGGCTGGCGGCCAGACGCCTCTCCAGCTCCAAGACCTCCCGCTTCAACTGCCCTATCGCCGCATCCCTCTGTCGGCTGGCGCCCCAGGTGTAGTCACAGCAGAAGAGCCGGGCGCGCACCTTCCCCAGATCCCACCATCGCCGCGCCGAAGAAAAGGCGCGCCTCTGCCCTCGCCAGGCCAGCCAGAACTCCCGGAAGGATGCCATGAAGTCCGCATCCTCCAACAAACTATTATTAAAGTGCCAATAGGTCGGCCCTGGCCTCTCCATGCAGAGAGAGGCCATCACGGTGGCAAGGTGGTGATCTGAAAAGGGGGCCGGCCGAACACTGGAGGAGTGAGCCCGTGAAAGATGGAAACGTGACAGGTAAATACGATCCAGCTGGGAGTGGCGCGACCGATGGGCCTCCACCTGGACGAAGGTGAACGTCTAGATGTTGTCTGGGTGGTGGTCGTGCCAGACGTCCACCAGGGAGTGGCATTCGACGATCTCCCGGAGGATGTCCGTGGCGGCCGGGCACTGCTTGGTCCACAAGTGGTCCCGTTCCTCGAAGGTGGTGTTAAAGTCCTCTCCCAGGACCAAGCACTCATGAGGATCCAGGGAGCCAAGGAAGGCGGACGCCTGCTGATAAAAACGCAACCTCTCCGGGCCCGATGTCAGGGCGTAAACATTGATGAGATTAACCAGAAGCCCCTCCATGTGGACCTGGAGGTGCAGCAGGTGACCTGGCGGAGCCTCGGCGACCCCCAGCACCTTGGGCCGTAGGTTGGGGGATAACAGGGTCACCACTCCAGCCGTGCGAACCGAGAGGTGGCTAAATTAGATCCCATCCCCCCGACTCCAGCCACCAGCGAGCTTCAGTGGCCGGATCCGTATGGGTCTCCTGCAGGAAAACCACAGAGTACCCCCTTCCCGAACGAAGGGGAGCACCTGGCTCCTGCGGAGACCCATCCTACAGCCCTGGGTGTTTAACATGGCAAAGATGATCGGTGCCAAGAGGAGGGCTGGGGGGGATCCTTGCCAGCAGACACATACACGGCCTCCGTCGGCCGCGCAGCAATCTGTGACCTAACCCTTAGGTGAGTAAGGAGTCGCAGAAGAGGCGGACCCGCTGGTAGGCCGCGGTGGCCTGCTTCCTGGTCCTCTTATCCTCCCCCATGAGGGCCCGCGCGGCCCGGACTATCTGATGGAAATTCCCCCACCGCTGGAGCGCAAGCTGAACTTTGTTACGGGAGCCACAGGCGTCCTCAAGGAACTCCCGCAGCTCCTCCCTCAGCGCATGGGGGGGGTGGGGTCATTGATCTATGACTGTCCCCCAGTGGGGCCCCCGCCACAGCCCCATGGCCTACCGAGGTGGCAGGCAGGGGGCAGACCCCCAACGTGGCGTCCGATGGGCTGACGCCATGTGACCTGCCCCGCTCCCCAGTTCAACAGGGGGCGGCGTAAGGAAAACAGTCGCCCCCAATGGGTCGGGACGGGGAAAAACAACTAAAACCGCTCCCTGGGGAGTATCCCCAGGGGCGGCACTGGCATCACGCGAGGTGGAGGGGACAAAGACAGGGATGACATCAGGAATAGGGTAGGGGACAGGACTAGGGTGGGGATCAGGAAGGGAACCGGGGAGGGGGGCAGAAGTAGGATCCTGAGCGTCAATAGTTGGGCCGCTGGAAGGTGGCCCCTCCTGGTTAGGCTCAGAGATCTGGGGAGTGGGAAGCAGACCCCCAACGATGCCAGCCTCAGCCACTATGGTTTGGGCGGTAGCCCCAGCAGCAGGAGATGGATGATCATCAATGGCGTCCCAGCCCAGGAAGGAGGTTGGGTGCTCCACACCCAAGAGGGACACCCCCTGGGAACCAGGTCCTGGCAGCGGGGCACTGGCCGCCACCTCAATGGGCTCGGCAGCTGTCAGCAGGTTGCCACCTGCAGCAGGGCTGATGGAAGATTCCAGGGGACCCTCAGAGGCGGGAGCAGAAGCAGTGGTTAGGGGAAGGGAACACGGGGACAAGGGGACAGGGGTGAGCTCACCCAGATCAAGGCCCGCTGGCAGAGGGTCGTCCTCCCCCTGTGTGACCAGGGTCAGACCCAGGGCCTCGATCTCCTCGTAGATGGAAGGGAGATCACCGTCCATCACCCCAGGGCCCTCCCTGCCAGCACCCGAGGCGACTCCCACCTCGGCGCTCGCAGGGGCTTCAGGTGGGAAGGGGGCGAGAGAGGCTCCCTTGGGGGCTTCCACTGGAAGGGACCCTGGAGGAGGGGCGGTGTCACCTTCCGGTGCTGCCACGGTGTCCCCAGCCAGCACCACAGAACAGGAGTTATCAGGGGGCAAGGCAGAAAGCTCGTCATCGGTGCCCCCCTTCCTGCTCTTCCGGGGGGTTTTCCAAATCTAAAGGACGTAATGGGGCCTGAGCCTTCCGCTTGCCCCGCTTCCCCTGCACTAAGGACTAGCCCTCCATGGCATCATCCGGGGGCTGGCTAACACGGGTCGGGTCGGGGGGCAAGGGCAATAACTCAGGGACTTGGGGAGGCAATGGTGGGGTAGCAGGCGTGAGGGAGGACTCCCCCTGGGGTGAGCCCTCTCTCACGCCTGGTGGTATCTCCGTCACACCCTCCTCCACAGTGGTGGACAGAGAAGGAAGAGGGGCAGCTTCGGGTGCCAGGCAGCCAGGGGTATCGGTGGTGACAGGGCCGGCGCCTTGCCGGGGCTCGGGGGTCCCGGACGCTTCTCCATGCCGGGCCAAGGGGTGGTCCCTCCAGACGTGCCCCATTGCCCGGCAGAGGTAGCACTGGGCCTCCCCCATTGAATAATGCACCCGGTAGTAGGCTCCCTGGTAGGGGACCAGAAAGGACCCCTTGAGCGCCTCTCTGCCACATGCCGCCGGCAGAAGTTGAAGCTGCACTTGCTGGCGGAATGAGAGGACATGATGGAGGGCGGGGTCCCTGCAGCCCAAGGGGAGAGGGCTGATGACAGATATGGGGCGTCCCAGGGCAGAAAGGGCGGGCAGCAGGGTGGCATTGGGCAGGAAGGGAGGGATGGAGGTCAGGATCGAGCGGACCCCGAGGTCTTCCAATGGCTCCAGGAGGACAAACATGCCTCCCACCACCAGATCCATCTCTACCGCCTCCTGGGTGGTGGCCTCCGATGCCAGGAGGAAGACCACCCTCCCGTACATTTTGGAGGCCGCCACGATGGCCGTGGGCCCCACCACCCTCGCCAACGCCTGCACGTAGGTCTCCACATGGGGCGAGGCGGGCACCAGGAGGCAACGGATGCCGCGCTTCCTGGTCAAGGTGGGGAAGGGCCCCGGCCGCCATAGATGGTAGCAGAAGCGGCAGTCGGAAGAGCAGCAGCAGGCAGGGGGGCCACTGACACCTGGGCGTACGCCTTGGGGACCGGGGGAGGGACACTCGCGGAGCTGGTGGAGGGAGCAGCGGGGAGGGGCGCCGTGGCCGGTAGCGGGGCTGCGGCAGCGGAGGCAGTATCTGCCATGGAGGGCCTGGCCTTTTTAGCGGGGCCCTTACCCTTCTTCCCACCCAGACCTTTTTCACCGGCTGGACGGGCTCCCCCCGAATCGGAAGGGGTGAGGGACGTGGCAGCAGCGGAGGTCTCCCCGGTACTTACCGCCGCCGGTGCCCCAGTAGGGGCAGTGATAGGTGGATCGGCAGCGGCGGCCAAGGTAGAGGCTTGCACAGGGGACACGGGGGCAGGTGGAGTAGGGGCAGTGGGAGCATCACGAGGGGTCTCCCCCGCTGTGTCCCCCGCCATAACGAGAGCGGGGAGGGGGACAAATAGCGAGGGGAGGGGAGGGAGAGGAGGCGACCATCCCTCCCCACTAGGCTGCAGGCAGGGGAGGAGGGTGCCAGAAAGGGAAGGCTAAAGGGGCATGGGGAGCAACTAAGGGCCTAGGGGTGGGAGGGTGTCAGGTCACCGACTCAGAGGGGAATTCCGACTCCTCTAGCTGCACTAGGGGATCGGGGGATAACGGCATAGGGAGGGTGCAGGGAACAACAGCAAACTCAAACGGGGGAAGGGCACAAGCGCATGGGAGGGGGTATGGGCGCATGAGGGGAGGGGACAATCAAGGCTGGGGAATCACAGGGTGGGGGGGTAGGAAAAAAGGGTGAACTGGGAATGGGGTGGAAGAACCATGGGGTTAGCTGCAGGGCTGACACAGGACGATCAGGGCCGCAGGGGGAAATGCAGGGGGGGAGACAAATAAGGCAAAGGAAAGGGGCCAGTCCAGGGTGCGGGGAGGGGGTGCACCCACAGGAACTTGTGTAAAAAGTCAATGGTTGGCTGCTGCTGCTGCAGGCTCAAATGGTAGAAGTGGGCGTGGTGAGCAAGGCGAACAGCTCAGTCTCAGAGGCAGGAGTCCAAAGCAGAAGGAAAACAGTCAGCGGGGGTGGTGGAGGGGGTAACAATGGTGGTGGGGCAAAGGGGAACACGGATGGACTAGGGGCAGGCTCTATGCCACACCTCCGGTGTCCCAACAGACACAGTCCAAACCCCCACCACAAGAGCACAGTTCGAAAAATACTCAGTCCAGAAATGCCCCCTCCACAGTGGTCTTCACGCAGTCACCCAGCAGTGAGCGGTCCTCTTCTCCTTCTTCTCCTCCTGCTCCTCGGGGCACCAACAGCTTCCCAGTAACAGCCACAGTAGCCCCAGCAGCTCCAGGTGGTGTTGATCTGGTGTCCAGGCAGGAAGGACCCTGCTCAGATGGTATCCTCAGCAACAAGAGCTGGGGTCCCTCACTCCCCTCCTCTTCGGGAAGCAGGCCAGCAGCCCCCCCTGCACCCCAAGGGGCTGTAGGTGGAGTAACAGCAGTAACTGAGGTGAGGGGGAACCACTAGCCAGCCAGCAAACAGACAGCAGAGAAAGGGGTGGGTGGTGGTGTCTAGCCCAGCCAGGGGAGCAGCAGGAGCAAGAACAGCAGCAGAAACAGCAGCAGCAGCGAGGGCCCAGTGCTCAGCAGGAACAGCAGCAGCAGCCCTCTCCCTCCTTCCTCTACAGCAGAGCAATAGAAGGGAGAGCTACTGGCCACAGGAGAAGCAAGTTTCTGTTCCCTGAGTGACCAGAGCAGGGGCTGCACTAGAGTAATCAGGAACCTGCTAGAACCAATTAAGGCAGACAGACTGATTATAACACCTGCAGCCAATCAAGGCAGGCTAATCAGGGCACCTGGGTTTAAAAAGGAGCTCACTCCAGTGAGGGAGGGGGGAGCCAGAGGAAAGGAAGTGTGTGAGGAGCTGGGAGCAAGAGGTGCAAGGAGTTGAAAGGGAAAGGGAAAGGGAAAGGGAAAGGGAGAGGGAGAGGGAGAGGGAGAGTGCTGCTGGAGGACTGAAGAGTACAAGCGTTATCAGACACCAGGAGGAAGATCCTGTGGTGAGGATAAAGAGGTGTTTAGAGGAGGCCATGGGGAAGTAGCCCAGGGAGTTGTAGCTGTCATGCAGCTGTTACAGGAGGCAGTATAGACAGCTGCAATCCACAGGGCCGTGGGTTGGAACCTGAAGTAGAGGGCGGGCCCGGGTTCCCCCCAAACCTCCCAACTCCTGATCAGACACAGGAGAAGTTGACCCAGACTGTGGGGAAGATCACTGAGGTGAGCAAATCTGCCAAGTAAGTGCAGGACCCACCAAGGTAGAGGAGGAACTTTGTCACACCATGCGCAGCAAAACCTGCTATTTTCTTTCCTGTGGTATCTGGCAGCCAAACAAAGGAATACAAAGAAGAAAAGGATGATCATTGTTTTTTTCCAGATAATTTAATACAAGAGCACTCCTTTTTGTTGCTACTGCTGTTGCTGTGTTTAAGCATCTCCTTCTGTCTGACGTGCCAAGAACTACTCCAGTGGAGAGAAAACAAAGTCCACATGAATGGTGATCTCAATAATTATTGCTAGGGTCCATCTATATCTATCAAGACCCCCTTCACAGATTATTTTGGAGTTGTGGCACTCATCGTGGGCCACAATGATTTTGTACTGAGCCTCCTGAAGTTCAGCTCTGTAACATACCACCTTAGTTTGAGTTAAATGTGTTGGAGCCTCTATGTTCAAGGTGCTTTTTGTCTTTTATGATGGGTAATGTAAATTAAAATTGTGTTGCATTTTGTGATGTCTCATTTATTCATCTTTTTCAAATTTAAGCTGACAAGGCCGGGACTGCATTGTTTCTTCTGTACAGCACCAATCCCTTTTTTTGCTGGGATATATATAATAATAGTGAATTCACTTAAATCAAGTAATTTAATCTCTCTGCAGCTCAGTTTTCCCAGCTGTAAACCATAAATTTCATGATGTGAAATGACTTGGTTATCAAGTCCAGTTCCAAGTGGGAATACGCCCATATCACACACAAAACAACCAAGTGGCCAAGTTGAAGGGCCATTATGGAAAAAGGCACAGATGACTCTGGTTCAGAAGGAATTGGAAAAAAACCCCAAATTTCTTTGTTTTCTGTAAAAACAGTGATGAAGTTTAAAGGGACCTTCCTCTCCTCAGGAGATGGCAAAATAAGACTGAAAAAAGATTCATAGTGATTTATTTTATATGGTGGGGAAAAAATTCTTAGTAGACCCCCTCCTCTTGAAAAATGAGGCTTAAAAGAGCAGAAAATAAGGAGTGTAGTTACAATGTACGCAGCACTCCAGGAAAGAGTCCTATATGATTAGCAATTGGTTTGGGAGCATGGTTAATATTTGGTTCAGAAACTTAGTAACACCTTTGGCCTATAGTTTGAGCTGCATGCTTTCTGGTTTCATCCACTAGAATAGCCTCTCTCATGATATTTTGTTTTTTCCCTCCATTACTGGTCTAAAACAGGAAGTGCACAGGCACACAAAATGTGGAAACAAACAAGCGAACACAGTTAGATGAACTCTGTGAACCTCTACACAGGCTTGGGGGAGGGAGGGGGAGTTTTTGGCAGAGCACAGGGTGTGTGAATAGCCTCAGCAATTTCTCTGAATCTGAAGCTGCATGCCTTGAATTATTTCCCCTACTTGCTTGTGTGAGTAAAACCAAGAGTTCCTTGCCTTCATATTACCGCACAGCAGTATGAATGAGAATAACACACAGAATGAAAGAAAAGCCAGGAAGGGGAATATAAACAGCTGACTCTTTACTGCAAAAGAGGTTGGGGTGGGGTGGGGTGGGGTGGGGTGGAGGGACAGGAAAGCTGGTTGTTGTACAATTTCAAAAGAAACTATACATATGGAGGTGGAAATTTACAAAGGCAGCCATCCCTCTCCCTCTGCACTGGGAGGGATAAAGTGGCTCCCAGTGAGCAAATGAAGGGTACCACTCAGTCCTCAGCCAGGGACAGTGGCAGCATTCAGTGTACTCCAGCTGCCAAGAAATATGTGGAAATTACAAGTTGTAAGTCAGCTAAATAAACGAGAAGGAAAATGGCTGAGTCAGAGAAAGTGGAGTATTCAGGTCCAATGCATTATTAATTGAAAAATTGCTTAGCACAGTTGGAAATTCTTTGGGCAGGGGTAAAAAAATATGAATGAGAAAGAACCTTTTGAAGTACTAATTAGTACTGGTGTAGTGATGATATCTGGGTCTATTCATGCCAATACTATCCTATCCTATCTACTTGTTATGCTGTATGTTTAGCTTGTTTGTAGTGCTGCTGTGATTTTCAGTTTGATGTGCAGGCATTTCTTTTCTAACCATGTACACAAATCAACATGAGAAACTGCAGATTTACCAGCAGCAAGTGCAGGTTAATGCAGAAATTAGGGGCTTGATGTTCCAACGGCCCATGGTTAGCTCACCAAGGAATTATCCCCTGGGCAACAGTTTATGCAGATCCAATTTCTGAAAGCAGTAGCTGCCAATTCTTTCCCAGATTCCTTCAGCAGCAAAAATAATACCATAGCATGGAAGGTGAAACTAAATGTAAGAACAAAGGTTATTTAAAAAAAAAACTATTAAATCACAAGACAGTATATTCTGAAGATAATACAATATAGAGATGGAAAAGATCCTGTTAAGATCATCCAGGTCATCTTCCTGCCAGTTCAGAATACATAAAGGACAGATAAGATATTGAACTGAGAGTACACTTGATCTTAGCCAAACAGCTGCAGTCATTACACCTGTGACTTAAGTACTAAAAGCCATTGTGGATTAAACATGACAGGCCGAGTACATTTGTATTAGTATGCAAAGAAGAATGCCATCTCCTGGATTTTTGTGTAGGGTTGTGGTTTGGTTTCA
This sequence comes from Gopherus flavomarginatus, assembly GCF_025201925.1. Taxonomy (NCBI): domain Eukaryota; kingdom Metazoa; phylum Chordata; order Testudines; family Testudinidae; genus Gopherus; species Gopherus flavomarginatus. Next base: position 136,682,208 of record NC_066617.1, read on the forward strand.
GAAACAACTTCCAAATGTTCATGTCTTGGACAACAATTGCCTACTTGAACACATTTTTTATCACATTATTATAAGTCCCAGATGCATGCAATGGATACCTTTTACTTCCATTTGGAGGCAATAACGTAGCTGTCTGCAACCAAAATCGACATTATCGAGACACACCCTATTATAAGGTGAATTCTATTTATTTTCGTATGCTGAGCGGGCATATCTCAGATTGGGATGTCTGCCTTTTATATTTTTCTTAATCTCTGTTTTCTGAGTTTTCACTGTATCCATCAAACCCCTCTCTCCAGGAACAAATGTACTCTGGGATTTTATTCAACTGACTGGGACAGATTTTCACAAGCGTATGCACAAAATTGCATGTGTGCCTTTGTGTGCTCCAAAATTGTGTGCAACTCCAATGCATACGAAGCAAACCCCAATTTTCCATCCCAAAACCATCTCTGAGCACAGCTTGTGTGCGCACAAGCTGAGCACATGCAGAAGTGCATGTGCCATTTAGCACATGCCATTTTGGAAATTTGGCACAAAATTTGTCTTTATTCGTTGCCCTCATAACTTTTTCGATAGTTGCATTACCCATGAGCTGCTAACTCCTCTAGTCTGCTCATTTTTAGCATGAGTCTCCTAAGATTTTTAAAATTTGTTTGATGGGGTGATAAATGTAGCTCTTTCAGGTCCATTGTTCACCCTTTAATATTTTGGAAAACCTCAAGTGGCTCACCACAAACTGTGCTCTTTTCCAAGAAGAATAAGTACAACTTCACTATAGGCTTTCCTCATAACTTGAATTTTATTTTTAGAACTGCTGTCTTCTTTGTTGCCCAACGTTGCACCCTCTGACACAAGCCACAATGTCTTTCTCACATCAGGGTGACCTTTACTGAGCACTGTAATCCAGACTGGGTCTAACAAGTGCCTTACACAGTAACAATATCATCTCTTTTTGCTTTGTTTTGTATCCTCCTGCTTAAGTGCTAGCACTCCACTAGGCTTGTCATGTTAGAGAATCTTTACAAAGATCAGGTAACAATAGTACACACAGCAAACTGATACACAGAGACAAGGAGCCCATATGTTTGAATCTCATACAGAAATAGACAACTTTTTAAGAATATTGGAAAAACAAGCACACAGAAAGTATCATGCATCTGAAGAAGTGGGTATTCACCCACGAAAGCTCATGCTTCAATACGTCTGTTAGCCTATAAGGTGCCACAGGACTCTTTGCTGCTTTTACAGATCCAGTCTAACACGGCTACCCCTCTGATATATGATGATAGAAAGTATCCATACACTATAACAGCAAAAACCACCTTTCAAGCCACCAGCTCACTGAACAATCCATCCTCTTACAGATGCTGTGCTGTGGAGATCTCGCTGTTTGCTTTCCTTTTGAGGTGCAGCTGCAATAGCAAGGCATACGTGATTTTAGTAAGGCACAATAATCTGTTAACTCTAAGAACTATGGAGTGACCCCATAAAAGATAACTGGCACAATGATAAACATGCTGAGATATAAAAATCCATTATTCTCTTACAAATGAAATAAAGAGGTAATTGGACATGTCATGCGATGGGGCTAAGAGCAACATTACCATAAATAATCATCCAAAATACATTATGTAGTAGCTGCATGAAGACAAAGGAAATGAAAACTTGTGTTTAAACATGCCAAATGTGTCTAGAATACTTGCGACACATGTTGATTGCTATTCTGTATTCAGGGTTATTTAAAGTACGACAATACACTGAGCACAAACTGTAAAACCCTGCAGAGTGGGAGCTTAGAGATGAGCCAATGACTTCTATATAAGGAGTGTACAACTGGAACTACCAAATGAATCCCTTGGGAGGTTCTTGAGAAACCAGATACCTGATTCTGAACCACTGAAGTCAGTGGGAACATTGTCATTAACTTCAGTTGGCACAGGATTGTGACCTAAGTGAACAGGAGATGTCTGGCTACTAATATAACTGTTTGCTAAATAGGCCTGGCATTTTTAGTTTCTAACAACACCTCCAAACTAGAGATTTTTGAATACACTGCAAAAACTTCCACTAATATTTGCTGGAATAAAAACTGAATTAGCTTCAAGCTGTGTTTGTGACTCCTACCTGACTTTTTAGTGTATTTTTCACTAATATTTGTTGATTCTGACTTTCAACTGTCTGTTCTTCACTTTAGGCACTTTAAAGTGAATGAGTTGACTGGCAGGAATGTTCATGGAAACAATGAATTTTAAGTAAATAATAGAGAACAGTCATGATAAGTGAAATTTGACCTTGTAAATGCTGGTATCTGCACTGGAAACCTGATTCTCAGAGTGACACTTATCCAGTCAGGGAACAGAAGTGATATCCTGTGACCCAGCTATCCAATAAAAACTATCCAACACTGCATGAATTTTGACTGTCAAACATTCTGAACAAACTGCCCACAAACAATCCAGAGACTGGGAATCAGTCCCAAAAATTATTCAGAGAATGACTTCAAATAGTTGATACACTGGAGAAAATCATAACTTTTTTTTGTGACCTGTTAGCTAGCAGGAGCAGACGCTAAATTAAATGAATAAATTATTCACTCATCTCTACCCAAAACTAAGACATTTGTGATTGTTTTCATTTTTGCTTTATGAATATTTTACTATAGCTTCTGCTACCATTTGAAATCAATGGCAAAACTCCTATTGTCATCAGTAGTAGAGGACTACACCAATAATGAAGGCCATTTCTATGAGCATTGTATTGCCCTAACAGTCCCTCAGCTTCTCTCAATGTACTGAGATGTACTGATCTCTTTGAGGGTTGGCCTTTATTTAATAAATTGCTTTATTCCAGAATAATTGCTCTATTCATAACGTGGAGTGTATTAAAAGTGAATTTGATTCCATAATACAGTATCTACATGGAAAGCTATTCCAGAATAGTTAAAGCAGAATACTGTAGTTTATTTTGCAATACCTATACTGGTCAATTTTTCTGTATAGACAAAGGCAGAAAGATAACCAAGAGTCCTTCTTCCACACCTCCAGTAGGAAAAATGAAAAGAATTCCTGGGGTTTTTTTTAGTACAATGGAAAAAATCCTGCTGTCATAATCATCATTAAAACACAGAAAAGTTGTCAGTTTCCTCATAGAGCGGCAAGAAAATTTGCATGAGGGACTAATTTATGCCTGTTTCTCCGGTCTTCCTTTACCCTCATCTTAGGGCTAGCACATCTGACATCAGCAGTAGGTTATATATATGGAAATCACAAAGTCTTGGTATCTGCTCTGATTGATGGTACTTATGTGCTAATTTATTTTTACTCCATGACATCTATGGCACATAAACTTAGGCCACTTAAAAAAAAACCAACAGCTGCCTTAAGTTAGTCTCCCAAGTTCACATTTAGGCCTGAAAATCCATGACTTGATTTTCAAAAGTGTTTTGGCTGGAATTTTCAAAGCACACTAGATGCCTACTCCCAAGCTTCTTTAAAAATCCCACAGCCTTTGTCTTCAGTAGGAGCTGTTGAGTGCTTGGAGGATTTCTGAATGAAGCTACTTATTAGATCCCTCGGTGTGGATGTAGGGGTATAATTTTCCAAAGCATATAAGGGCATATAAGAAAACCAATGAACAATGCACAAAACCTTGCCACAATGATTTACATAGTTGTGCATTATCTTGCATTGTTCATTGGTTTTCTCACAACACACCCACAACAAATCTCAATTTAGATACAGCTCTCAGGCAAATAGCTCAGTGGCTTAAGCATTAGCCTGCTAACGCCGGGGGTTTGAGTTCAATCCTTAAGGGGACAATCTGGGGCAAAGATCCGTCTGGGGATTGGTCCTGGTTTGAGCAGGGAGTTGGACTAAATGACCTCTTGTGATACCCTGACATTATATGAACTGGTCAGTCACCTAGCATGTTTACACTACATCTAGCTGGCCCCTTTTACAGAAGAAAATCCAGTACAAGTTAAAACAATAGTTTCTTGGCCTGCCTGTCCACGACACAGAATAAATTAATTAAAAAATTCCTTGCCCAATTCCTAGTACATGAAATGTTCACAGCAGATAATCCAATACTGGAGCAGATGCACTGAGCTATAAATAGTGTCTAATAACAGAGATACTCTAACACACATGAGTAGTAATTAAAGTCACTATTGTAGAGGAACCTGACCCTAACCCTACCTTTCATTATAACCAGCCATTTCTTTCTTCCTTGCATGTTTTTAAGAGTTAAAAGGCCCTGGCGATTCAAAGGAAATTTCACACAAACCCAGACTTTTTCTGTTTTAACTGGTCTGTGGTTTTCAGATACGTAGTGAGTAATAAACAAACATTCTAGCATGGCAATGATTAGTAGAATACTAGAGGTCATTCTATGCACATCATGTAAAAACAATAGGCAATGACTAACATCACCAGAGCTATGAAACTGAGTAACAAAAGTATACGCAACTGAACCACAAGGCCAGTCTCAGAGCCTAAACTGTAGTTCCTCCTATAGGTTTGGAGATTGGATGGTTACATAGCCTGACTTTTTAATAAACAAAATGAAAGCTTTAGGGCTACACTTCAGTGCCAAGAAAAAAACGCCAACACAAACACATCACGTTGTGTCACATCAGCAGATTGAGATGATATTGAAAATACAGAGGCGAAAGCATTAGCTAGAGGAGGCTCAAAACGCCAGCCATTCACATGTTACCTAATAATAATGCTTATTTGTATAGACAGCTTTTCATCGTTAAATCTCAAAGCACTTCAGAATCTTTAATGGATGTATCGTAGAGCCAAACAGCCCAGTGAATTTACTTGACACTGTCTGCTGGTTACTTTTGGTTGCCGGCAGTGCTCCACCCCTACTCCCAATGCATCCCTCATAGTGATGAAAACCTGTTATGTTGCCTTGGCAATGACTGTTGAAAGATCACCCCCAAAAGTGGAGGAGAAGTATTCATGTACCCCTCAAGACAGGGAAGATTGCAGCCACCACTCCCAGGAAGGAAATGTAGAGTAGTGGTGGTTGGTGACTCACTTCTGAGGAGGACAGAGGCATCCATCTGTCAGCCTGACATGGCATCCTGAGAGGTATGCTGCCTGTCAAGGGTCTGTATCTGAGATGTTATGAAGGGACTGTTAAAGATCATCCAACTCTCTGACAACTACCCCAGGTTACTTGTCCACCTCGGCACTAATGATACTGTGAAATATGACCCTAAGCAGATCAGGAGTGACTACAGGGCTCTGGGAGTAAGGGTGAAGGAGTTGGGAATGCAGGTGGTGTTCTCTTCAATCCTTCCAGACAAGGGTAGAGCCCAGGCAGAGATAGGTGCATCCTGGAGCTGAATGCCCGGCTGCAAGGATGGTGTCACCAGGAAAGCTTCAGTTTTCTTGACCATGGGATGCTGTTCCAAGAAGAAGGACTGCTAAGCAGAGATGGGGGCCACCTATCAAGGAAGGGGAAGAGCATATTTGGATACAGACTGGCTAACTTAGTAAACCTTAAGCTAGGTTCAGTGGGGGCAGGTGACAAAATCTCACAGGTAAATCAAAAACATGGAGACCTGGGAGAAGGGTCAGAATCGGGGGATGCCTGGGCTGTTATAGCAGGGATAAGGGAGAGACAAGAAAGAACATAGGAAGGAAATAAAATCAGTATCGTAGATTTCTGTATAATAATGTGAGAAGTATGGGAATAAGCAGAAAGAACCAGAAATGCTAGTTAATAAACACAGCTATGACATAGTTGGTGTCACAGAGACTAGGTGGGATAATACGTGACTGGAATATTGGTATAGAAGGATACAGCTTGCTCAGAAAGGACAGGCAAGGAAAAAGGGAGATGTTGCCTTAAATATTAAAAATGCATGCACATGTATTGAGGTTGAGCTGGAAATAGGAGACAGACTTGTTGAAAGTTTCTGGGTAAGGATACAAGGGGTAAAAAACAAGGGTGATATTATGGTAGGGGTCTACTGCAGACCACCTAATCAGGAAGAATAGGTGGATGAGACTTTTTTAAAACAATTAACAAAGTCATCCAACGCACTTGGTGGTGATGGGGCACTTCAACTACTCAGTCATCTGTTGGGAAAACAACACTACTGGGCACAGATTACCCAACAAGTTCCTGGAATGTATTGGAGACAGTTTTTTATTTCAGAAGGTGCAGAAAGCAACTAGGAAAGAGGCTGTTCTAGATTTGATTTTGACACTAGGGAGGAACTGGTTGAGAACGTGAAAGTTGAAGGCAGCTTGGGTGAAAGTGATCATGAAATGGTAGAGTTCATAATTCCAAGGAATGGCAGGAGGTAAAACAGCAAAATAAAGACAATGGATTTCAAGAAGGCAGACTTTAGCAAACTCAGAGAGTTGGTAGGTAAGATCCCAAGGGGAAAAACAGTTCAAGAGAGTTGGCAGTTTTTCCGAGACATTTTTAAGGGCACAAGAGCAAATTATCCCACCGTGTAGGAAAAATAGGAAGTATGGAAAGAGACCACCCTGGCTTAACCGGGGGATCTTCAATGAATGAAACTCAAAAAAGGGTCCTACAGAAAGTGGAAACTAGGTCAAATTACAAGGAATGAATATAAATAAATAACACAAGTATGTAAGGACAAAATTAGAAAAGTCAAGGCACAAAACGAGATTAAACTATCTAGAGACATAAAAGGTAACAAGAAAACATTCTACAGATACACTAGAAGTAAGAGGAAGAGCAAGGACAGGGTAAAGCTCAATGTGGGGCAGGGGGAACAATAACAGAAAATGTGGAAATGTCAGAAGTGCTAAATTACTTTTTTGTTTCAGTTTTCATCAAAAAGGTTAGTAGCAATTGGACATCTAACATTGTGAACGCCAGTGAAAATGAGGAAGGATCAGAGGCTAAAATAGGGAAAGAACTTAGACAAGTTAGATGTTTTCAAGTCACCAGGGCCTGATGTAATACATCTCAGCATACTCGAGGAGCTGACTGTGGAGATATCTGAGCCATTAGTGATTATCATCAAAAAGTCATGGAAGACCGGAGCGATACCACAGGACTGGAAAGGGCAAATATAGTGCCAATCTATAAAAAGGGAAATAAGGACAACGCAGGGAACTACAGACCAGTCATCTTAACCTTGGTACCAGAAAGATAATTGAGCAAATAATTATATGAGTAATCAATTTGCAAACCCCTAGAAGATAATAAGTAACAGTCAGCATGGATTTGTCGGAAACAAATAATGTCAAATCAATCTAATAGTTTTCCTTGACAGGGTAAAAAACCTTCTGGATTTGGGGAAGCAGTAGATGTGGTATATCTTGACTTCAGTAAGGCTTTTGATACTGTCTTGCATGACCTTCTCAGAAATAAGCTAGGGAAATACAACCTAGATGGAGCTACTATAAGGTGGGTGTATAACTAATTGGAAAACTGTCCCCAGAGAGTAATCATCAGTGGTTCACATTCAAGCTAGAAGGGCATATCGAGTGGGGTCCTGCAGGGATCAGTGCTGGGTCTGGTTCTGTTCAATATCTTTATCAATGATTTAGATAATGGCATCAAGAGTACACTTATAAAGTTTGTGGACAATACTAAGTTGGGAGGGGTTGCAAGTGCTCTGGAGGATAGCATTAAAATTCAAAATGATCTGGACAAACTGGAGAAATGGTCTGAAGTAAATAGGATGAAATTCAATAAAGACAAATGCAAAGTATTCCACTTAGGATGGAACAATCAGTTGCACACATACAAAATGGGAAATGACTGCCTAGAAAGGAGTACTCTGGAAGAGGGTCTGAGGGGGGTCATAGTGGATCACAAGCTAAACGTGTTGCAAAAAAAGCGAACATCATTCTGAGATGTTAGCAGGCATGTTGTAAGCAAGACACAAGAAGTAATTCTTCCTCTCAACTCCACACTGATTAGGCCTCAACTGGCATACTGTGTCCAGTTCTGGGTGCCACATTTCAGGAAAGATGTGGCCAAATCAGACAAAGTCCAGCGAAGAGCAACAAAAATGATTGAAGGTCTAGGAAACATGACCTATGTGGGAAGATTGAAAAAACTGGATTTGTTTAGTCTGGAGAAGAGAAGACTAAGGTGGGGACATGATAACAGTTTACAAGTACATAAAAGGTTTTGCAAGGAGGAGGGAGAAAAATTGTTCTTGTCAACCTCTGAGGATAGGACAAGAAGCAACGGGCTTAAATTGCCACAAAGGAAGTTTAGGCTGGACTTTAGGAAAAACTTCCCAACTGTCAGGGTGGTTAAGCACTGAAATAAATTGCCTACAGAGATGGTGGAATCTCCATCACTGGAGATTTTTAAGAGCAGGTTAGACAACCACCTGTCAGGGATGGTCTAGATAGTACTTAGTTCTGCCATGAGTGCAAGGGACTGGACTAGAAGACCTCCAGACCTATGATTCTATAACTATCATCCTCTGACTTTCATTAGCCAGCCTTAGTGACATGTTCTAAGGACCTGATCCAGCTCTCACTGATGTAAATGGAAAAAAGTCCCGCTGATTTTAATGGGAGTTGGATCAGGCCTCAAATGCATGTAAAGAAAAAGAGCTGAGATGTGTTTTTTAGCGCTTTTGTTAAATGGAGTCTCTGAAAGATACTGGGAAGGAACAGTTTAGCAGAGGGCAAAAAGCTGTCATATAGGGAAAAACAACCTTGCAAGCACCTAATGAATATTGAGGGACACGAGGGATTGCTGTGTGCTGTCAGCTGCTGCTCTCCTCTGTTTATTGACTAGTCCCCACCTGTTCACATGCCTCGTTGCAAGTGTGAGGTTTCAGTGAACATTGTCCTGAGGGATGGGGGGGTGGGGGGCTCTGGGAGGGCTGTCCGACACATCCAGGATGAAATGTCCAGGTGCCAGGAGCAGAAACAAAACAAGACACACGCACACACAAAAAATCAATAAAAAGTGTAATGCAGCTTTATTTGATTAAATTCCACTCTTGACTTCACTGGCCAGCTCCATCCTGTGGTGACCTCTGACCTCCTCCATTTTGCTGACTGGCACAGCTGTTAGTAAATCACCTGCTGGAGCGGCTCTCTGGAGCTTTAAAGGTCAGCTGTCAGCAACTGCTGGAAAAAGATAAAGAAGAAAAACAGAACCTAAAGTTTGAAAAAAGGCAGTTTGAGCACTGTGCATTCAACTTTCCCATTCAGCCAACTGTTTACCTTTCCTAGCACCTGTTTTTTTTAGTCTCAAGGTTTGAGCCATCACGTTCCTCCTCAGTTGTGGTATTATTATTTTTTCTAAAATCTTCCAATGACTTTCACACATTCTTCTTTCCTACATCATAACAATTACCTTTGTTTCAATGACACAGGACGGGCCAGATTGCATCCTTGAGGTCCATAGGGAGAGCCATGCAGAATGGATGCTTGAGTGCCTCTGGTTCACTGTTCCCTTCTCCCTTCCCCAAGAAATTGCACAGGGATCTACATGCAGTCAGAGTTCCGAGCTGGGCAGGGGATGGAGTTCAGGTGCGATTGATGGGGAGGAACACATCTTGCCCCCCAGTCCAGACTTCAAATGTAATACACCTTCAGACTACACTGAGCTGCAGGAGTCAACACAACTAGAGCGGAGCTCCTATTAGCATGGTTCCAATGGATCCACACTGCCCTGAAGCAGCGATGAGGCTAAGGGTTCCTGCTGGATGTCCAGAGCTGCTGCAGATGTTTTTGGGTCTCCTCCTCCTTGGTCCCCGGGATCTAGCAGGTGTAGAGACATCCTTTTACTCCAGGGCACAGATGGCCTTCAGAAAAGTGAATGAGGTAGTTTCTGCAAGGGATTTCTCACTGAGATTTTTGCACAAGTCCCCTTGCTTGTGGCTTTTCATACCAGAGGGGATAAGTCGGTTCTATAGCCACCTGTCCTTCCAATCTACCTACCACTTTAGCTTCAGAGCTGTGCAAAATATTCATATGAAATTCAGGTTTTCAGGGCCCACCTGAAACGTGGGCCAGGGTAAGAACTTTGGGGGAATCGTGGCATATTTGATATGATTTATGGGTTTAGGAGTGTCAAACTTGGCTGATTTGCCAGATTTTGTTATGAAGCTGGGGAAGATGTGCAGGTTCTCATTTCCCTTTGAGTCCATTCAAACATTAAACTCAAAGGGAAGCTCATGGGTGTGTGAACCCATCTGAAGTAAAGAGAGAATGTTTGCCCAAAGCTATGCAAACCTCAACTACAGAGCTACTCCTTTTATCCCCTCTCACCCTCATCTCTCTGCCTATTTTAGGGCACATGTAGTTTCCATAAAATTAATAAAACCATGGGACACCCTAGTATTTACTTATAACTGGTCATTGTAAAATTCTGGGTCCCATTCAGAGCTGATGTAAGCAACCATTGAAGTCAATGGAGCTGATCTGACTTTGACCCACAATGGCTGTGTACCAAAGGAAGGTAAAAGAACAAGCCAAATTCATCCCTGATGTAATTCCACTGAAGCCATTAGAATCACACCTGAGATTAATTTTACCCAGGTACCTAGTGTCTTGGTGTCATGGTATAACCTCCACTCTGAACCTTAGCGTCCAAAAGATGGGGTACCAGCATGAATTCCTCTAATCTTAATTACTAGCTTAGATCTTGTAGTGCTGCCACCAACCAGGACTTGCAGTGCCTGGTACACTCTGGTCCCCTCAAAACCTTCTCTGGGGACCCCAAGACCCCAAACTCCTTGGGTCTCACAACAAAGGGAAATAAACCATTCACCCTCCCTTCCTCCCAGATCCTCCCCTCCCTGAGTACACTAGGAGATCACTGTGATTCAAACTCCTTGAATCTAAAAATAGAGAGGAATGTCACCTTCCCCCCTCCTCTTTTCCTCTCACAAAGAGGTAATACAGATTCAAGCTCCGTGAATCTAAAACACAGAGGAATTTCACCTTCCCCCCTCCTCTCCCTCCTTTCTCCCACCAATTCCCTGGTGAGTACAGACTCAATTCCCTTGAGCCTTAACAAGGGGAAAAATCAATCAGGTCTTTTAAAAAAGAAAAGCTTTTAATAAACTTTTAATAAAAGAAAGAAAAGATAAAAATTGTCTCTGTAAAATCAAGTTGGAAAATGTTACAGGGTCTTTCAGCTTATAGACACTAGAGAGAAGCCTCCCCCCAGCATAAATACAAATTAAAATCCTTCCAGCAAAATACACATTTGCAAACAAAGAAAACAATCAAAAGACTAAAAACCACCTTATCTCCCTAGTACTTACTATTCTGAACATATAAGAGACTGTATCAGAGAGATTGGAAAGAAACCTGGTTGCACGTCTGGTCACTCTCAGAACCCAGAGAGAACAAAGCAAAACCCCCAAAAAACACAAAGGCTTCCCTCCACCGAGATTTGAAAGTATTTTGTCTCCTGATTGGCTCTCTGGTTAGGTGTTCCAGGTTCACTGTTTGTTAACCCTATACAGGTGAAAGGGACATTAACTCTTAACTATCTGTTTATGACACTTGGATGGGGTTGTACTTGGAGTGGCTGATTCTTCCCACCATTCTTGCTGCCACAGCTATGCTTCTATTTTTAGTGTGCTCACTCAATCAGAGCTAGCACAGATATGACTTTCCTCACTGGAAATTACATGTCCACTTCAAAGTGAAGACATGTGACCATGGTTCCTTCAACAAACTAACCTCTGAACCCTTCAACGAAAATTTAATTGTGCACCAAGACCAGTGGGCTGTTTATCTAAGTAGACTTCCACTCTTCCCTTGACAGTGATTCTCCTTAAATGCTTTTCTTGGATACATAGGTGGGATTACTGAGTGGGACAGGCTTTAGAGTCTATGGGCCAGCTCTTGGTGCATGATATAGCCCCTTTGTAATTCTCTGAAAGGAGCTGTAAAGCTGGCCTAACTGGGCAGTTGTTGAGGATTATGTCAGTGTGGGGAAATACTTTGGTAATGCAGCCCCCAGTGTAGAGAGCCTGTCAGGACAGTGGCTGGAGCTTAGCTAGAGGTCAGAGTTGGAGTGGCTTATGCAATAGAACCTTGAGGGCTGCTATCAGCTGGTGTAATTTAGAGCAGCTCTGAGGCTGCTCTACGTTGTTGGTGGGGCAAATGACCCCAGCAGTTCCCGCTACTCCAGGTTTGAGAGAGTACAAAAGTATCATGCAGTTCACATCTTGGTTAGACCTAAGAATTAGGGGCAAAATGATCTGTGTCACAGCTGCTATAACCAGCCCTCCTTGTCCACTCAGACCAGATCCCAAACAAAGCAAGAAAGTGAAAATAGTATTTATTGTACCTGCTATCCTTGGCAGAGAATGAACAGTACTGTTGCCTGTAATTCATACCAGTGTTTGGTAGACTCATGTTCATTCAGAAATATTTTGTTGTGTAGAGTTTCGAAGAACTCCCCACTTCTCACTCCTCACGATATGAGATAGATTGAAAATACAAAATAGAATCAGGCAGGGCAATGGAGAGGCGGGATCAATGTTTCACTTAGAAATAATAAGTGAGGGGCAGATTTTTAAAAAATAATTTTCTCTAAAGTTAAGGAAATGGTTCAGACAAATGTCTAGCATACATCATTAAAAAAACACGATTGTTTTGTTAAACAAAAAGAAATCCTTGTGAGTCTGTTTGAAGAGGCTATATACAGCATTTACATTAATCACAGAGTTCAAAATCCTCTTTTTTTTTAACGCTTACACCGAGTCCCTCCCTTCCCAGCCTTATTCTCCCCAAGAGGAGATCAAATAACATCAAGACGATGAGTTAACATTCAGTTCACAAGCCCCACAGGTCAAATCCAAACCCCGAGATACACTAGTGTAGAGCCATAATCTAAGCAGAGACATTGTACTTTTGCAGAGTCACCCGGGAGCCACTGTAAACCATAATAAGGACTAATGAATCATAATGAGTATTTTGGCAAAAAAGCTCATTTCAGAGATGTTCTTTGCAATTTTGCTCTTTTATGTCTGAGAGACACTGTTTAATGTCTGACAGAGAGCGAGTGAACACCCCCAGCACCAATAACACAAACACAGCCCAGAGTTTGATTGTCTCAGGAGGTTAAAAGCTTGCTCTGTTCAGTGGGAAACAGGGAACAGTGAAGTATGGCAAATCATCAAGAGCAGGATGCTGCAAGCAGATCACATTTCCTGGGAGAGCATGTAATGTGGTCCACGTCTTTTCATTTACTCAGTGATTTAGGCTGGGATTTTTGAAGGAGACGACAGCTTTGTCAATGGGAGCTGGGTGCTAACTCCCTTTGGCTTTATCTTGAGTAGGGAAAGTGATCGAGTTGAGGCTGGGGTTCATTAACATTTGCTAGCTAATCCTGACATCCTTAGTGTAGATGCAGGGTAACGCATGGTGGTTTGAATTAGCTGGCTGAGTTTTGTCTAAGCTAGAACATGTGATTTAATGATTTATATATATCACAGCTTTCCACAAAACTCAGCTGCAGTCTTTACCTTAATCTGAAAAGCACAATTCCCTTCAGGCAGATGAGATGCTATCCGCCAAATACAAAATATTCTCTTAGATATTAACATTTAGGAAGCCTATGAACTTCCTTTTCCCCTGGCTCTCCTCTGCATGTTAGAAGCATGCAGATGGCTCCTGTCCCGCTATTCTAGTGGTAGGGCTCTGGTTTGCTGTGCAATATACATGGGTGTGATTTTTATATGTTCTGCCTCTTACTTGCTATACCAGTTGGGAGTGGCAATTATTACCAAAGCAGAACACTCAGCCCTGGGGGTAGTTAGGAAGAGCAGAAAGCACCATGATTCAAAAAAACAATAGGAATGGTGTTGTCTGATACTGAAAGGAATCCTGTTCATTCTTCCTTAGTGTGATAGACCCAGGCCAGTTGGATACAGCAGAATAGCAGAAGGCAGATATACTGGCCACTGGATTAACAGTTTTCTGTTCCCTGACTGACAAGAGCAGAGGCTGCTCCAGGCTAATGAGAACACCTGACTCTAATTAACCTGCAAAGAGTTAGGTGAGGCCATTAAGCTAATGTGACCACCTGACTCTAATTACTATAAAAAAGTCTCACTCCAATCAGGCAGAGGAGAGCCAGGGGAAAAGGAAGTGCAGCTGAAGGACTGGTTAATGAAGACACCCTCAAACAGGGCCGGCTCTTCCATTTAGACTAGGCGGTCGCCTAGGGCGCTAGGATTTGGGGGGTGGCATTTTGCCACCCTCGGAGGCAATTCGGCTGCGGGGGGTCCTTCCGTGCTCTGGGTCTTCTGCGGCAATTCTGCGGCAGGTCCTTTACTCGCTCCAGGACCCGCCGCCAAAGTGCCCTGAAGACCAGGAGCCGCAGAAGGACCCCCCGCCGCAGAATTGCCGCCAACGACTGGGAGCGCAGAAGGACCTCCGCCTAGGGCACCAAAAACCCTGGCACTGCTCCTGCCCTCAAACCATCAGAAGGGAGTCCTAAGGTAAGGGTGAAGAAGGGAGAAGCAGGAGAGCTGTGGGGAAGTGGCCCAGGGAAATGTAGCAACTCTGGCAGTGAAAGGTTGGCTGCCAACAGCTGTACCATTAGTGTCCCTGGGCCGGAACCTGGAGTAGAGGGCAGGCCCAGGTTCCCCGCAACCCACCACTACAGGAACATCTCCTGGAAGGGGAAGTCAGGCCCCTGTCAGGACAGGAGGCTAAACTGTTCTGAAATAAGCCCTAGGGACAACAGAGACTGTGGGAGTTCTCTCACCAACCTCTTTGCTGGCCTGTGATGAAAAGGGCTCAGTAGACTGTAACCCTGGCCCTAGAGAGAGAAGGGCTACGTGGAGGGTCACAGTGAGCCACTGAGGCTAGCATAAACTGCCTAGAAGCGCAGGACCCACAGAGACAAGGTTGGAGCTCTGCCACAGTTCAAAGAACTCTGAAAACTCAGGTCACTCATTTAGGTACCTAAAGGTGGATTTATTTTCCTAATTTCTAGCACCTAAGTTTGAAAAATGGCCTTATACCGTATTCCTCATACGAACCAGATACTAGTGCTTAGACATCTAGATCTATACATCCAAAATTGTTCCTGCCTTTGTATTTAATCACAATGTGGGCACTGAATTGGAGGTCCGCTTGAGGCACTTGGCCCCATTGCTCTTATCTTTCTCTCGATAATCAACCAATCTTTTCCATGAGACTTGAAAAACTGAGGTCTAGTCTGCTTTCTATGCATACTTGTGATCTTAAGAGCATCCCAAATTCAGAAGGCAAGGGGCTCACTGGTAGCAAGTAGTGAGTGTCCTCTGGCCTGATCAGTTCAGTGTATCCCAATTCACTGATGTCATAATCTGTATTTAAAAGATGTCATGTAAGGTATCATCAGAAAACCATTAGCACACTGATCATTAATATTCTGTGTTGTGTATATATGGTAAATACCCGATGGACTGCACAAATGTGAAAAATATCGGACTACAATATATTTGAACTGGTTTATAAACCACCTAGAAGCACAGGACCCATGGGGCAAGGTCAGAACTCTGCCACATTAGCAAGAAGGCTGGAGGCTGTGACTCATGAAATGAAAGAGTTAAAGTTGGGGAAGACAGGCACTCCATACAGGATGCAGAGCATCCTCTGATGAAAAATGAGGAGCATAGGTGTGTGGAAAATCTACAGTGATAGCAAAATCACATGGTTTATCTAAAGAACCACCACTGTGGATGGCAATTCTTTTTCCAGTATGAAATAGCTCACTTGCTGTTCCTTTGTATTTGTCAAGGGATGGATAGAGTGTTTTGACTAGACAGATGATCTTGACCTATGATCCATCTCATTTATTCCAGAGGGCACAGTAGCATCCTCTTTAAGAATGAGAAGCCTTGAAAATGAGAATGGGAAGAACTCACATTTCACCCAAGATGTAGTTTTATCATATGCGGAACTTTAATTCCATGAAGCTCACTGAAAATATAGGAGTTAAACATGTTCGTATACATCTCCAGATAAAATCTGCTTATGAAAATACGACTGACTATGTATTGTGGAAATAGGAATGCAATCCCCCAAGGCTTCTGAACATCTTGCATCATCATAACCTGAGAACAGATTGAAAGGTGCCCTAGATTCCCACCTTTCATCCCTTTGTCCTGCAGGTTGCCATGCATGAATGAAAGGAAAGTAGAAAATCTTCTTTTGATTGGTGTAGACTTTTGTAATGCAGGAGTACAGCATGAAGCTTCATGTTGCAATTTGAGAGGCGAAGATTCTTGTTACCTTTTTGGAAAGAAACACAATATTGCTTGATTTCTTGTAGTCTGATATTCTTTTGACATGGCAGTTTAACAATTTCATTAAATCTATTCCTGGTGTATTCTATGATACCGTGATCTCAAGGGATCTTAGCTGGTTAGTTCTCATGCTGCCAGCCGGACACTGCAGAGGACACTGAATGTGCTATGCCATTTCCATGATGGAAGAGTTGTCTTGAGTCAAATCTGGCATTTTATATGTTGGAATGCCTGTGATGGACTGGTGTCTCTTGACGCCATACAGCCCTTGTGTTTTAGGTCTTCTGAGGGATCTTTTCCATTCTGCTTTCACTGGGTCAATGTCACAGATGATTTCCACAGGGAAGTTGGCAGGCATTCAAAGCAAATGACTATACCACCTTAGAGAGCATTGGGCAATGGTTCAGGAGAGTGGGACCTCTTTAGTCAGAAAATGGATCTCCTCATTTGACTTGAATTCATACCACTGGATGTTTTCACTCATTTGGAGATATTTCATCTCAGTGATGTCCAACTTTTTTTCTATCTTAGCCATGAGAGGCTATATTTCAGCCCCAAAGGTCACAATACTGACCACCGAAGTACTATGTATCCTCAGCTTCATTGCTCTACTTATCAGGGTGTTCGTAATTGCAAAATCTAATCCTCTGTTCAGGACTGACAAGACAAGATGAGGCTATATCAGGCCTGGGTGCAGAGTGCAAGGAGTTCAAGTGAATCACATTCACCATGGGTGTATCATTCCTCTGAAGTCAGAGGAGTTACAATGGGGATGAACTTAGCCAAATGCATCCTTTTGGCTACAATAGGTTTTGTAATGTGAGTGCTGAACTCCCTGTATGGAGATGTTAATATGAACAACATGAGATCAGTGCTTAAGGATTGCAACATCCCTGTTCCCCAGATGGCTGGATGAAGAACACTTTCCTATGAAAGTGTTGACAGAAGGAATCCTGGCCAGGAAGAATTCCTCCTAGGAACCACAGCCATGCCTTCATCCACTTCATCTTAAAGGCATATTATTGGTGTCATTAGAGAACTTGAAGATTTGGTCAAGACCTCAGCTCATGATCTTTCAACTAGGGTATCAAACAATTCATCAAGACTTACCAACAGCTGTTACGGGAGATTCTTGGCTTCCTCATGATCTCTCTCTGTTTTGTTCCTTGGAGGCTCCATGGATTAGTATTGATCTCAGGCAGTTTAAAGAGTCAGAACTGAAAGAAGATGGCTGGTGAGCCATATAGAGTCTTATCTTCTTCTGTGCAAGCATTCATGCAGGTGCACACAAGTAGTAAGTGATGTTACTTGTTCTGTCATAGACTTTGCAAGGAACCAGCAGTTTTGGGTAATGTGTAGGCTGATCAAACCAGGCTACCTTCTCCTGTACCTTCAGTGGTTCACCTAACACACATGCGACATTCTTCACTGACAGGCTAGATCAGCTTATGGCTGGTTCGTTGGGGCTTTGTGACAGCAAGAGTTCTCCACACACTTCTGAGCTTCCTGAGGCTCATCACCCATATTTCTTATGCTTTTTTTCATTTTGGTTTGTTTAAAATGATGTAGCTGTGATGTCATAAATGACTGGTTTGTTGATATGTTGCTTAGTAAAAGGAATGAGGACTGACCATCCTAAAGCAGAGAGGGTTGGTTCAGACCTCAGGAAAGCATACCTTGATGCTAGAATGTCTGATAATGTTCTAGGTTGCTCAGTAAATAGATGAGACCGCATGGCAAGATCATTTCCTAGACACAAGATAGAATCAATATGCTGATGATATGCCACCATATAACTTTTCCCCATGGTCTCTGCATGTTCATTCTCTGCTTTGAGGAGTTCTTGGGTAATATTGCCAACTAGAAGTACTGAAGCTGCCTTTTCCTCAACCCTCAGCTCAATTTTTCCTCCAGGTCTCCAGCTGGCTAAACATTGCCTTTCCACATGAGTTGCTAAAGTGTTTTTTGCAGTGGTGCAAATTGCACAAGCTATGCTACCTGACCTGGTGTATTCGAGATTCCATCAGTTCAGTGCATTCTGCAGCAATCCAAATGGCAGGGTTTCTCTGTTACTTGTAGCTTGTTCAGAATGCATCAATAAGGACATTTGCTTACTAGTTTAAACATTCTTGAGCACATTATACCCACCCTACATCCTCCACAGTGGCTGCTGCCAAAGTGGTGGAATGAGAGATGGCTGGTTTTTAACTCCCTTAGTGGCGAACATGCTGGCTACACTTATGACTTCCTCTTTGAGACTTGTCCTGATGAGAGGTGTCTGGGGCCACACCTTCTCCTCCTTTTAGGTATCCTACCACCGCACCTTATATTAGTAAGTGATTGTGCTTTTGCTGTGCTGGGTTTAGGTTGTGGAACATATTACACCTCAAGCAGTTTCGAAACATTTTGCTTTAAAAAAAAAAAGATACACACACACATCTTTAATGATAATACAATAAAGCTCATTACTATGATATACTGGAACATCATTAAGGAGTTGGATAAGAGTGGAGAGTATGCTTATAAAACTTGCATATGACACCAGGCTGGGAGAGATTTCAAGCACTTTGGAGGACAGGATTAGAATTCAAAAGGACCATGATCAATTGGAGAATTGGTTGGTAATCAACAAGATGCAATTCAATAAAGAGCAAAGTATTACACTTAGGAAGGAAAAATCAAATGCGCAAATACAAAATGGGAAAAACTGGCTAGGCAGTAGTACTGCTGAACAGGAGCTGGGACTTATAGTGGACCACAAGTTGAATATGAGTCAACAATGTGATTCAATTGCAAAAAAGACTCATCATTCTGGGGTGTACTAACAGGATTGTCATATGTAAGACACAGGAGATAACTGTCCTACTTTTTGGAGTGTCACACTTTAAGAAAGATGTAGACAAGTTGGAGTCCAGAGGAGAGCCACAGATATGATAGAAGTTTTAGACAATCTGCTTTTGAGAAAAGGAGTCTGAGTGGGGAACCTGATAACAGGCTTCACATATGAGAAGGGCTGTTACCAAGAAGACAGTGATCAGTTGTTCTCCACGCCCACTGAGGGAAGGACAAGAAGTAATGGGTTTAATCTGCAGCAAGGGGGATTTAGGATAGCCAGAAAGGTAGTTAAGTACTGGAATAGGTTACCAAAAGGGGTGGGGGAATACCCATCATCAGAGGTTTTTAAGAACAGGTTGGGCAAACACCTGTCAGGGATAGTTTAGGTATACTGGGTCCTACATCTGTGCTGGGGAATGGGCTAGATGACCTCTCAAGGTCCCTATAATTCTGTGTTTTCAATTTCTTTTCATCCAATGTTTTTTTCAAATTATTACTCTTGGCCTCACGTTGATGACTCTTTTCTTTCTCCCTCCCTTCCATCCCTTCTTTTTGACCCCCTGCATATTGGACCAATTACATTTATTTTAAGTTTCATAGGGTAAAAATGTTATTATAATGAGTATATTTTAGTAAAGAGCTTTCTTGTGTTGTACTTTGCCCTGACCCCCTTTGCAGGTGTCACATTAATAAGTAAAATAGAGTTGTTATTAATTACTAGTAATGGAAACGATAAGGGATGCCAATGACAAACATTTGGTATTTCCCAGGAAGGAAATTTCATCTTGCCTGCCTTTAGATGTGCTGGAGTGGGTGGGTTCAAAAGCAAAATCCATGAGTCCCTCTAGTGATATCTGCTCTCTTTTCCTTTCTGACTACTTGGGGAAATAGAGTGTGAAAGAGACAGTCTCCTTGTTGTGGTACAACAGAGCACATTTTGGAAAGTAGAGACCAGGTCCAAGTGAATTAGGTAGAAAGCACTAAGGGCTATTACTGATATATCTCTGAAACTCACAATTCTGCCTGATAGCCAGCGGCAGCTCAGCACTCCTCTGACAGTGATTAATTCCCATTTTCCTGTGTTGCATGCTGTATTTGGTAATGCTCAGTAATTCTCCACAGTAATCAGCCCAAATGGAATGGTGGCTCATCAGCTGATTTAATTAAAAGCACATTTCTTTTTTCATTGCATCTCACATGTCATTAGTGCTGTGTGTTAGAAGCGTCTCCAGTCTACAGACTGGAATCAGCCTGAGAGCGCTCTTTCCAAGGCTGAATTCCCAGACAGGGCCGGCTCCAGGCACCAGCATTCCAAGCTGGTGCTTGGGGCAGGATTCTGCAAGGGGTGGCAGTCCTTGTTGTTTTGCTCCCAAGCAGCACGCCGAATTGCCACCCTGGGTGCCGGGGGCAGTCCGTGCGCCGTTAGGGTGGCAGACACGTTTCCGCGGTGAGGACAATTGGGCAGCAGCTTCTATGTTTAGCTGTCCGCGGCGGCTTCAACTAAACATAGAAGCTGCTGCCGAATTGCCGCCTCCGCAGAAATGCGCCTGCCGCGCTAAGGACACATGGACTGCCCCTGCTGCCCGGGGCGGCAATTCGGCACGCTGCTTGGGGCAGCGAAAACTGTAGAGCTGGCCCTGCTCCCAGACACACAAATGTGGAAAAGAGCTTCAGAGGGATAGGTGATTAGTGGCTGAGTTGACTGCATTAAAATGGTCATTTGTTTATTGATGGCCTAATCTTGCAAGGCACAGAATGCCTCCTGGGAAGTGCTGAGCATCCTCAATGCCTGTGGACATCAGTGGGAGTGGAAGGTGCTTAGCACCTGATAGGATCAATCCCTAACTCTGCAGATCTTTGGCCTCAGGAACCCTCATTCATTCAGACCTTTGATTATGCCAGTGAACTTCGTGGTCCTAGCTACACGTTGATACCCAAGGCTGTATTTCACCTCCACAGCAGTTTACATGGTCAAAGTACTGTAGACTCACTTGATCCTCCACACTTCCTAAGGCACCTATATAGGTTTGGAACATCAGCACTCCATACGGTGAGCCAGGTAAGCGTATTTGTAAGTGCTTCAGAGCAGGCACAGTATCTTCTGTCTCTTCTGTTAAGTGTCCATCACACTTTGGGGGCCTGCCAAACAAATAATAAATAAAGTGAATCCCCTTTTTTACAGACAAATCTCACAGGTGAAGGCCCAGATCCTCACTGAAAACAACTGTTGTTAGGTGCCTCAATTCCTGTGAAGACCTGGGCCTAAACATCTAGCTCAAGATCACAGAGTGAATCAGTAGCAGAGTCAGTGGGATGCTTTGGGATTCAACCCAGATCAGTAAGACGGTGAGTCACTGCCGGCCCTGTAACCCTGGATGCCTCTGTGCTGTGGAGCTGCGGCTCAGAGCCCTGAGACCAGCCGCGTGCTCACAGCACAATAGTCTCACCCCAGCTGGGTTACTCCTTACAGGGTGACACCAACTGCGCTTTCAGCCCCAAGTTTCCCCTGTAGTGTCCAGCTTATTAGCTTGGCTGAGGATTTCACTTTTCAGTTTGAAAGACCACACTGGGAGGGCTATGTAATAAAACAAGCGTATGTTTATTAACATAGAACAGCTATTGGTGATACCAAGGAAGGTCCCAAGTGATAGAAGGAGTTGGGATAGAAATGGTTTCAAACAAACCAAAGTAACAAACAAACAAACAAACAAACAATGCTTCTAAGACTAAAACCTAACTTAACAAACTAGAGTCTTTTGTTCAAAGTAATTTTCTCACCACAGTTTTTTTTCCAGCATGGCTGGCCAATTCTTAGTCAGAATCCAACATAGAGCTCAAAGTGCTTTGTTTCTTTGGGTCTGCCTCCATTGCAATAAAACATCTTTGGCTGGCCCAGACCAGCTGACTTGGGCTCATGGGGGTTCAGTTCTGTGGGGTATAAAATTGCAGTGCAGATATTTGAGCTCAGGCTGGAGCCCAGCCTCCAAGAGTCTGTGAAAGAGGAGTGTCCCAAACAGGAGTGGTGGAAGTGCCCTAAAGGTGGGGGGGCCACAGGCAGCTAAACTGTGGCCCCATCCCCTGTGCCACATCATCCTCCCCCCGAGGTCTAACCCGCACACTGCCCCTTCTCTACATGTCTCCTCCCTCATGCTGCCCATTCTCTACATGCCCCTGCCTTCACGCCACCCTTTCCCCTAGGCCCCACTCCTGCACCGCCTCTCCGCCCCAAGACCTGTCCCCTATTCACTCCTCTTTGCCCCTCCCCCTGTCACTCACACTTACAGCCAGTAAAAAGTGGAAGGGAATAGCCTTCCCAGGTTTAAAAGTGATGGGGCCATGGCCCTCTGGCCCCCGTGTTCCAGTGCTCCTGGTTCCAGAGCCTGGGCTCCAGCCAGAATATTTAAAATGCAATTTTATAGCCCCACAGAACCAAGCCCCATGAACCTGAATCAGCTGACTCGTGTCAGCCATGGGTTTTTTATTGCAGTGTAGACATACCCTTTGACTTTTCAGGTGAAGGATGCCAAAATGGCTCTCTCTCTCTGCTTATATCTTCCAAAGGTCAATGACCTTGTTTCAGGAGGCAGGAAGGTTTCCTGGAGCTGCAGCTTCCATCCCTCGTTAAGTGACCATTCCCCACACTTGTTTGCCTGATGGCTTTGTCTACTTGGCATATAAACGTAATTTCCTTGTCTCTCCTTGCTCAAGTTACACTGGAGACCCATTCAAGCAGGTGGAACCACATTCCTTTGCCTGCCTGCCAAACGCACTTGAAGAACATATTTCCAGCACACATTTATACGTTTCAATACACCACCTGTACGTATACCACACAATAATGTTGACCATCATGTTGCCAGTTTGCATATGATATCTTACATGACACCCTTTAGATACAGATGATGACAAAAGTGAGTTGGGGTACACTGAGCTGGTCAGGCCAGCTGATACACACTAGGGAGCCCTGGGCCCTCTGGATGCTCCTACGGACACAGTCAGGATTAGAGCTCAGGAGTTCCTAGCTCCTACTGCCATGCATAGCCCAGTAGACCATCCTACCCCTCACTGCAAGCTGATACAGGGTTCAAAGACCTCGGTTTGGTTTTGGCTTCTTGTGAATAAGGTTGACTGTACTTACCATGAAACTTCAAGGCAAATATAAAAAAGGACTTAGTAAATAGCAATATACCTTTTTATTTATGGTTATTATTTACATACTCAGCAATATTATTGCTTGGCTGATGTGCAAGAGAAGATACATTTTCTTACACGAGTAATTGTACACATCATTAGCATTTAACAGAAACAATACTTCAGCCAGTATCTGTACTTAATTTACAATCAAATTACATGAAAATGCAGCATTTTTATATACAGCAATTTATTTAAATAAAGACTAGCTTTCATCTACAGTGTGTGTGCATTTGTTTTTTCAAAACATTGTCATTCAAAATCACGCTGGCAGAACTGGGGCTGTACAGGGTTAGTTCAGTCATTAAAACTGGGCTTTGCATGTTTTTATGCATCTTGTTATTATGCAGGTTTCATTTATTAAAAATAAGGCAACTGGAGTCAATAATCGTCACTGAATGAAAGTAAAACAGTGAGAACATTCTGGATAACAATCATCAGTGCAGCTGATTGCTATTAAAATGTTCTTGTGCTGTTACCCAAAGCAGATTTTATCTCTCGTTTCTGTCTGTTGCAACGTGCATCTCGTCTCATTGGCAAACGCTTTGCTTTAATTAGCTGAGGTCTTGCTTCAGTCTTTCGCATGTTGACCAGCCGCTCTACACTTTCATATTTTTGATCAGTAGCCTGTTGTTTTCACTTTGTCATTCACATTAGAGATAAATCTGCCCCTTTCATGATCTTCGCTGCTTGGTTGAAGTCTTTACTTCAAAACATGCTGTTTAATTTTCCTGTTCACTGATTTCCATTTGTTTCATGTTCAAATGATGGCCCCCTCCCCTGCCTGAGCATGCTGCATCCATTAAACTAGTGCGAACAGAAGAGTGAATGCCAAAAAGGCAATCCTCTTTCGTTTCACCTATGAATGAGAGTTGTCCTACTTCATTATGGGATTCTCACTTTAACAGTGTGCTCTGTGTGTGTGTGTGTGTGTGTGTGTGTGTACAGTCCTCCTAAATACTACAGCACTTTCAGCATCCCACCTAAATACTACAGCACTTTCAGCATCCCACAAGCTGACATGGATTCTCCCATAATTGCCAAGATATTGGGTGCAAAAGTTTGTGGGTTTGTACATATCGGGGCTTTTTTTAATTTAACAGACTGCCGCAGAATATTTAACTTCAACCAATGACGAATGCAGAAGTTCCAGACACCAGTAATAAAAGTACCGTAACGATACTTGAGAGAAGGAGAAGGTGACCACGTGGCATCCTGCTGCTTTTACATTTTCCGGTTCATAGGAGGGGAATCCAAGGATGACCGAAAACGTCTACCAGTTGGGGTGGCTGGGGTTGATGTCTGCACTTGTGGCTGAGTGCCAAATTGAGTTTGGAGACTGCTCAGGATGTCATCAAGCTTTTGGTCCATCTGCGTGACCTGTTAGGAAATCACAAAGCGGATGGTGTATCAGATGGTCACACACCCTCTGCCTCTTCACTTTTATGACTATGTACATGTATTTTAAAAGAGAATGGCGGTGCTGCTGCAAAGGGGCAGCCTGATAATATTGGAAAGAGAAATATTTTGTACAGCACTGGCATCTTCACAAACACATGTAAACCAAATACAAAAGAACAACAGGCTTCTACAAGTCCCCAAACCACCGTGTTGTGCACAGTTCTGTGCTTAGGCTAATGTGAAGATTAAACCTTATGCCGAGGTGGCCAACCTGAGCCTGAGAAGGAGCCAGAATTTACCAATGTACATTGACAAAGAGCCACGGTAATACGTCAGCAGCTCCCCATCGGCTCCCCACCTCCTGCTCCCAGCACTTCCTGCCCACTGGCAGCCCCGCTGATCAGCACCTCCTCCTCCCTCCCTGAACCTCCTGATCAGCTGTTTTGTGGTGTGCAGGAGGCTCTAGGGAGGGGAGGGGGGAGAAGTGAGGGCACTGCAGACTCAGGGAAGGCTGTGGGAAGGGATGGAGTGGGGGCAGGGCCTGCGGCAGAGCCAGGGGTTGAGCAGTGAGCACCCCCCAGCACACTGGAAAGTTGGCACCTGTGGCTCCAGCCCCAGAGTCAATGCCTATACAAGGAGCCGCATATTAACTTCTGAAGAGCCGCATGTGGGTCCAGAGCCGCAGGTTGGCCACTCCTGCCTTACGCTATAATAAAGTCACTGGGAAAGCCACAGAAATAGCACATTAATGGTCCTAGAAAGCAGGCCCAGCAAAGGCTGGCTGAGTCATCCCCTCTGACTCTCTGCATTTTGCAGCATTCCCAGAAGTGCCTTATCTAACCTATCTTAGATCATCTGTAGGGAGGGTGCCTCCTTTGAAGATCTGCATTGACAATCTATTTCACTGCTCAAATTAGCTTAATTCCTCCCTCTCCCCCCAGGTCTATTTTACACTTCTGTCTTCCTCAGATTTAGGCCATTATTCCCTATTTTACTATCTTAGGCCACTGAATGATCCCCTTCCTGCATTTATGATAGACAACTCTGTGATATGTATTATGATTGGCAATTTAGCTAGTACTATGTACATTTATGTACATCATTTGAACGCTGGTCCATAAAGAATATCGGAGCTCTAGTTTGCTGGTAAATTATGTATCTATGGTATAAGGATTAACTTTCTATTAGAAGCTTGATTTTGATTGCTCCTTTCACTTCATTAAATCACTGGCTTTCCAGATGAATTTTCTCATGCATGTTCTCTAGCCAGAGAAGAACTTCTTACTTTTTCTGTTGAGGGCTGGGTTCTATCCAACAAGGTGCCTTGGAGATAAAAGTTTGAAAAAACAAGAGGATTATTTTGCTTTTGGAAGAGTCTTCTCATGTGTATGAAATGTCATTTCAAACATAATTTGGGCCAAGATTTTCAAAAATGAGTCATGGTTTTGGGTGCCCAACTGAAGGCTCCTTGAAGGGGCCTGGTTTTCAGAGGGTGGATGCGCACTTTCTGAAAATAAGGCCCCTTCAAGGTGTGTCAAGCTGGGCACTAAAGAAAATGGAGGCACCCCAAAATCACTAATCATGTTGAAAAATCTTGGCCTCAGCCCAGAAACCCCACACTGGTATTATTCAGCAAAAAGTCCTGTGGCACCTTATAGACTAACAGACGTATTGGAGCATGAGCTTTTGTGGGTGAATAACCACTTTGTCGGATGCATGAAGAAGTGGGTATTCACCCACGAAAGCTCATGCTCCAATACGTCTGTTAGTCTATAAGGTGCCACAGGACTCTTTGCTGCTTTTACAGATCCAGACTAACACGGCTACCCCTCTGATACCTGGTATTATACAGTCGTTGCTGAGGGATTGGTCCACACTACAAAATGTTGCCACCTTCAGCATCTTGTGAGCGAATCATGATTAAACCCACAGGATTCCATCACGATTATCTGACACGATGCTCAAAGTGAATTGTTCTAGGCTCCTGTGACTGGAAAGTCCTGGTCAGTATCATGTCAGCTGCCTTGATTGTTCACAACAGTGTTCGAATGCAGTATATCACCACGGCTGACGGTATCTTTACATATAGACAACCTGCCACTTGGCAGGAAAGTGGTGGAGATCTGCCCCCCAAAAGAGAGACAGACACACCTACAGACTCCTCGCTGAAACCTCTGCCCTTTAATCCACTGATTCTCTCAACAGCGCATCCAGGAGAAACTGGCTGTGCTCCTGCCAGTCCCTAAGCAGTGGTGCTTCCTGTCAACCCTGGGGGAGACAGAATGGGACCGAATCTCTCTTTTAGCAGAAGAAGCTGCATTTCTTCCTTCACCATGCTTAACTCCTGTAGGGGCAATCAGGAAGGAGCAGAATTTCATTTCCACACATTTTCCTGCCTGAAGGCGCTAACAGGGTGGTATCTCCCACTACAACAGCATCATTTCTACCACAGAAGGGTTCAAAAGGGGAAAAACAAAAATCACAGGGCTCCAGGACAATTTGTTATTAATTTATTACCTGTATATGGTACAGAAACAGCACTGTCCACTGCTACCCAGAAAAAAATTATTACTTAATCAACACTCTGTATACCAACCAGAGACCTACTGTATCTAAGATCTCCATTCCGCCACACATCCCTATATGGATCTGAAGGCTGCATCCTTCAGAAACAAGCCCGATGTGTGCCTATAATCCAGCCACTCTGCATAAGTTGATGAGTGAAGTACGAGTACCATCATTAGCAAACGACACTGAGGCATATGGGTAGAATACTTTACCTCTTCTTGCGTAAACAAATGTTGCAAGCTTCTAAAGTTCCTATAATACTTATAATAGACCCATCTCCCCATAAAGTGGGTTGGATTGAGGGCAGAAGGTCAGAGTTAAGGTGATTATGGAACTTTAACTCCACATGGTTAACTTTCAAACTTTTATTTTTCAGCAGCTATTATGTTCCAGTAATGCTAGCTTAAAATAACTGATTTACAACCTTAGTGACGTTAACTCTAACAGTTGCCATAGATCTTTTATAGCTGGCTATATAACATTGTCACAACAACTAGGGACGCGGGTACAGCATGAACCTTTTGCTTTGCATTCTAAACTGCTAAAGACAGTCTGGGGTTGGAATTGGTTTGAGTGGATGTGAGTTTTCAGAGACTCATGTTTCAGCGGTTAGAGGGTTTAGAAACCTTACTAATGATCTTAGAGGTTACTCAGAGACATAACCCTTAGACCTGAGTCTGTTACGAAAAAAGCGGGGGAGGGGTGGTATTTGGTGGTGGTGTCTCTAGTTTTTATTAAAATCTCTAAAAGAAAATCCACCCAATTCCCTTGTTGGTGGCTGATAGGTCTTTACTGGAAGCCAATAAAACCTTGACTCATCTTATCTCAAATTTTTATCTGGCAATTACAGAGTACTGTGAATACAATGGGGCGGACTTCCTCCCGTGTCTGAGCACCGCTTGGGGCAGGAAGGGGAATGGAATGTCGCATTGCTTGTTACAGCTCCCTGATTCTCTGGGCCAGCCTGTGCCTAGGGTGAGTTAGAGCAGCCTCAGTGTTGCTCTAACTTATACTATCAGCATGTGGTCCTTAAAGGACCAAACCCTAACTGAAGATTGTCATGAGAGAGTTCCATCCACCTCCTGGCCCAACATGCCCCCGATACCATCTGTGGCACTCTGACCATTTATTTGTCTTGTAACTCAGAAATCAGCCTGAAAGAGGTTGATGCTGTTATAGCAGCTCTCTGTTGAATTTGGTCAATGGTAGAAACAGACCTGTTCTCATTTCTTAACCCTTTGGAGCAATGAAGTGACATGGGGGTGAATTTGTCCATGCTGTCTGAACACTTCTTATGGTTGGGATAAGAGAATCCTGCCTTTCCTCTCCTCTGTACCCTCTTTTTCCTCCTCTTCTTTCTGGCCTTCTCCACTCCCATCTTCCTCACAGCTGTTTACCGAGTGGTGGGACTGTGGGTCAGAGGTGAGTGGATGACAGGGACTGACAATTGAGTTAAGTCACTTATTGAACAGCTCATTGTTGAGATATTATGATGTCACAGTGGTGGGTGTGTATGGATACATCTACATTGTAGCCGGGGGATAAATATAGCAGTGAGTGTAGATGTATCAGTGCTAGCTGTACTCTGGCTTGCTCCTAAAAATAGAAGGTCTGGGCTTCATGCGTCTCAAACTGGGGGCCGTGACCCCTCAAGGGGTCACAAGGTTATTACATGAGGGGTTGTGAGCTGTCAGCCTCCACCCCCAATCCCCACTTTGCCTCCAGCATTTATAATAGTGTTAAATATAAAAAAAATGTGTTTTTAATTTATAAGGGGGGGTCACACTCAGAGGCATGCTGTGTGAAAGGGGTCACCAATAAAATTTTTTGAGAACCACTGGTCTGCACGAACTATAAACGAAAACCCCAGCTGCAGTATAGATGTACTCCATGTGTGTAGAGTGTTTCATACACAGAGAAAAATGTATGGAGACAGAAAATCTGCATGTTCTGTTAAGCATGTATTCAGCTGGAAATCTGGAAAACACTAGAGTTGAAAGGGTTAAGCAGCCTGGAATTAATTTAAAAACCACAGCCTTGATTTTCTTGCTCCCCAGTTCTTGAAAAGCCTGTTTGGCTGACGCCAGTAGTGACTCAACAGAATTTTTCTTAAGCAGAAATAATGTACAGAGCAGAAATTAAAACAGAGTTACTGCACATGAAGAAGATGGGGTATTAGAGCTTTAAGCAGGGAAGTACGACTGGATGGATAAAAGACATTTTAAGGCCTTATGTAGTGAGATTTTGTCAATTTTGCTCCAAAGTATATACTTGGATCTTAAATGCATTATGCCAACATGTTTCATAATAATTCAAAAATACCATGCTTCTCAATGTACCAGTTCAGTGAAAGCAAGTAACTGATAATAATTTTGTTACAGGATTTATGTATTTTCTCCAGCAGAAAGAAGCACCAAAGTTTTTGTTTAAAAAGAAAAAAAAAATAATCCACCACATAAAAAGAATTGCATGTCACTTTACCAACAGAGACAACATTTTGCACTTCCATAGTGTCTTCTATACAAGGGCCTGAAAAAGCTTCCCAGTCATTAATAAATTGAGACTCACATCATTCCTGTGCATGTTAGATACACACTGTATTTTAATTCCCATTTTACAGATGGGAAATCAGGCACAGAGAGATTAAGTGACTTGGCCAAACTCAGAGAGGAAATCTGTGGCAGGGCTCTCCTGATTCTCAATCCTGTGCTTTAAGCACAAGTCCTCCAAACCCCTGATTTATGACCCTAGTTCAGCTACATACATAAGCATGTGCCAACTAAGCATAGGCATAATCCCACTGAAGTCAGTGGAACCACTCATTTAAAGAGAGATGCATACTTCAATACTTTGCTGGATCAGGGCCTAGAAACTTTTTAAAATTGAAACAAAATGTTAGGCTAGCCAACCTAGTTTAACAGGCTCAACTCAGGGCCTGTCTGAGGTATGTGGGGTTACTCTGAAGAGTCAAGGCTGCCACATGAGTAAAACTTTCAGAATCAGGCCCTAATTTTCCCAAGACACTCAGGCATAATGTAGCTAACCCTGCTAAATCTCCTAACAACTGCCACTTTCCCTCAGCCTGGCTGCAAACAGGACAAGTTGTCAGTTTGGAATAACATATCCAGGCAAATGCAAGGGCAAAGGGTTAAATTTTGGAACACATTTCTCAGCTGAGTAAAGTGAGAAGCCAGCAGGCCTTACCACAGAATTTTCAGAGCTCCTCGTAGGCTCCTTGGAGACAGGTGAGTTTGGCAGCTGTCCACTGGCAAATGGCAACAAAACTTCTGCTCCTCCACATTACAAAAGAGCTCCAGAGACAATCTACAAACTTTAATGCTTTTAAATACCCTCATTTGCCCTTTAGAAAGGAGACTGGAAATGCAGTTTGAAAGATGAAGTTGCTGTTATTGGGGCTTTAGGGTGAGTTGTTGAGATTTCTATTTGTGTTAGCATTCCTTTTGAGAAGGAACTGTGATTCTATAATAGCATGTGGTAGGATTAAAAAAAGAAGTCTTGAAACCAGCTCCAGTGAGTCATAGCAGGGGGCAAAGGGGAATCGGGTCACGTTAGCCATTGGGCCTCAGCAAGTCAGAGTTCTTAACCTTGAACACAGTGTTTGCATTCTGTATCTGACTGTTTGTCATCTGTGGTTGCTTATAAGTCTGCCTTTGTGAAAACCAGGGCCTTTGGACCCTTTTTAAATACTTCATTTTAGCCCAGTGAGTTCACACTGATTATCTGTAAAGGATTTCTGCAGTGTGAAAACGGGACCCTAAGAATGGCAGCAATGTGGAAGACTGAATTGTGCTGTCAAATTTACCACAGGCTGGATACATTCCTAATTATTATAAGTGAGCTTAATTTTTTCTCCATCTGTCTGCCTCTCCTCACACACACACACAAAGCAAACTATACAATAAACAAAAGGGGAAAAAAGTGAATTGAAGTAGCCACATAATCTTCAAAAAGTTCACTCAATTTAAACAAAAATGTTCCCCTTCATGGGTGTGTCTGCCTTTTAAATATTATTTCTGGAGGTTTGGAAGGCAGAAATCAAATATGTGAACAACTCACTGACTTGCACTGCTACCAGATGAGGAGTATAAGGGGAAGATATGCTGCTGGAACACTAAATTGTGAACCCACAAACATGCTTATGTTCTGCTAAGTGGATGTTGGCCTATATTAAATTTTTTTTAAAAGTTTTCCCTTTCTGAAAGTTCCTTTTTCCTTGGGCACATAGCAATCCAGACTTCCACAATCCCAGCAACGCTGATCAAAATAGCTGAGCTGAATAGCAGAGTCTTTATGAAAATATCCAGAATGTTAATGCCATAGTGCAGAACACAACACTGGGATGGGGGATAGAAGATGGGCTTTTAAAGGACCTTATTCCAAAACTTCACAATGTGCTTGGTTTATAGTTCAGCTGGATACTCTTTCATCTCCTCTTTGCCTAATAATTAGAAATGGGCAAACTAGTAGTTGCACCAATGGATCTGATAACTCTAACCCTCTTTTCTTTGCTTGTTAATTACCAGACTAATTTTTACCTATTTATTTGCTATCAGTAGAAGACTTTATGCAAACATCTATCAGTCTAGTAGTGCTGCTGAAACTCTTCATTTTAACTGTGGCCTTGTCTACACTGGCAAGTTTTGGTGCAGTAAAGGGGCTTTCTATGCTGTAACTCCTAAGGTGTACACACTGCCAAGCCAGTCAGTGTGCAGAAACTGTGCAGCTTTCTGCGCTGGGGGTACAGTGCTGTGGTGCCAGTGTGGACTCCCTGGTTGACTATAGCACTGCAGATGGCCTCTGGAAGGTGTCCCACAGTGCCTGTTCTCACCTTTCTGGTCATCGGTTTGAACTCTACTGACCTACCCTCAGGTGATCAACCGTCAGCACCACCCCATACATTCCTTGGGAATTTTGAAAGCCCCCTTCCTGTTTGCTTGCTGACACATGCAGTGGTCTCAGCACATCTTTTCAGGTGGCCATGCCTGCACACCAGGTGATGCCTCGCTTGGAGCAATGCCGAGCTGCCTGACCTCATCAGCATTTGGGGAGAGGAGGCTGTCCAGTCCCAGTTGCGCTCTGGCCGTAGGAATTATGATACCTATGAATAGATTTCACAATGCATGACAGAAAGGGGCCATGACCAGGACACACTGCAGTGCAGGGTCAAAGTGAAGGAGCTGCAGAACGCCTACCACAAGGCACGGGAGGCAAACCGCTGCTCTGGTGCTGCACCCGCAAGCTGCTGGTTCTACAAAGAGCTACAAAGACAGGATACTCAGTAGCGATCCCACCTCCAGTGTGAAGGCCACTGTGGATACTTCGGTGGCTTGCATGCCAGTCGAGAGTGGACTGAACCAGGAGGAGGAAATCTTGGACAAGGATGTGGAGTTGGGGGAGGACCCAGAGGCAGAGGACGACTTGGAGGTCAGAGATGCATGCAGCCAGGAGCTCTTCTCTACCCTGGAGGAGGCTAGCCAGTCACAGCGGTTGGATCCTGGTGAAGTGCAAACAGGAGAGGAGGCCCCTGGTAAGTGGATTTGATTTTGGGAATCACTGAAGTGAGTTTTGGGAGCAGGAGGGTTGCAGAAAGCAGGCTTGTGTCTGTACGATGTGTGTACCACCACAAGCCTAGTCTGAGTAGCGGAACAGGCTGTTGATTGACTCCCTCATTTCACGGGAATCTGCCTCAGAGATCTCCAGAAAACTGTCATGAAGATACTTGGGAATCTGCTGCTGCAGGTTCTTTGGCAGAGCTGCTTTGTTTCTTGCCCCATTAAGGGTAACTCTCCCACACCATTCTGCCATTACTTGGGGGAAAGGGGGACCATTGCTGCACACAGGTGAGCCGCATAAGGGCCAGGGTGGAAACTGCAGTCTTAGAGAAGACCCTCCCTTGATTCCCTGCTCAACCTCAGCAGCGAGATATCTTCCATAATGAACACAGCCTGTGGAAAATGTGGGGCAGTAATGACTATAAGGCCCCCCTACAGTGCTAGCTCTCCCCAAGAACCACATGCCCAGTATACAGTACAGTCCTGGAACACTGATTTCCCCTGCCCTTGCAGTTACTCCCCATTTTGGGGGTCTTGTGGCTCATGTGTGCTTGTCTGGGGTCAGCCAGTTAGTGACAGGTATGTGAATAGTGGCTGTGTTTTAAATCACTGGATCAGTGGTCTCTGTGTTGCAAACATTACTGCTTCTGTAAAATGTTGCATTTTTGCTTCACAGATACGACCTTGGGAGCTCAGCCTCCCTCTTTATTACCGCTGGCTGAATGGCTGCGCAGAATTAGAAAGTGGCCACGGAAAACTAAGGAGGACTTTCTGCGTGATGTTATGATGCACTCTGCCACCGAGAAACAGAAATCAAAGGAGTGGCAGGACAGCGAGAAAAGGGACCGAAAGGAGAACAACGCATGACAAAACGAAGCAACAGAGCGGCTCTTAAACATTATGGAGCGCCAAGTGGACACGCCCCAGGCGCTACTAGCACTACAAACCAAGCAGTTCCATGCCCTGCAGCTGCAGTCGCAAAACTCTTTCCCATGCGCCCCCCAGACACTGCCAACACACATCAACCTCCTGGATCCAGTCTGTACCCATTGTATTCCACTCCTGCCCTGTCAAAGTCCAGCCCTGCGGATTCCCAGTACCCACTGCACTCAACATCCATCCCTCTGCAGTTTAGCCCTGATGAAGAACAGCACCTACTGCACTGTACTCCAAAGGACAAGGTTTTATAGGATATCTGGACATACATAAATCTTTAATCCTCCCAGGACCCCACCTCCTCCTGGGACCCTCCCTTCCCCCATCCCCCACAGTGCTGACGTGTTTTTTGGTTGTCCCTCTCCTGTAGTTGTTGTTTTTTAATAAAAGAATTGTTTTGGCTTGAAAGCAATCTTTATTCCATTAACTGAAAGCAAACAGAGCCCTGGAAAGCAACAGACAATTTTCTTAAACCTTCACAGTGCATCTTCTGCACCAATCACAATCACCTCCTAGCATTACAAGCACTGCACTCCTGAGCATAACAACAAATATTAGTGGCTTTCAGATTCAATATGGTGCCTTAAGGTATCCCTGATCCTTAAGGCCCCGTGCTGCACCCCTCTAATAGCCCTGGTCTCTGGCTGTTCAAATTCAGACCCCAGGCACTGAGCCTCAGCAGTCCAGCCCTGAGTGAAGTTTTCACCCCTGCCTTCACAAATATTATGGAGTGTACAGCATGTGGCTACAAACATAAGAATATTATCATCAGCCAGGTCCAGCCTCCCATACAGGCAGTGCCAGGGGGCCTTTAAACGGCCAAAAGCACACTCAACAGTCATTCTGCACTTGCTTAGCTGGTTGTTGAACTGCTCCTTGCTGCTGTCAAGGTTCCCCATGTATGGCTTCGTAAGCCACGGCATTAAGGGACAGGCAGGGTCTCCCAGAATCACAGTGGGCATTTTGACTTCCGCTGCGGTGATCTTCTGGTCCGGGAAGAAAGCCTCTGTTTGCAGTTACCCAAACAGGCCAGTGTTCCGAAAGATGTCTGTGTCATGCACTTTTCCAGACCAGCCTGCGTTAATGTCCATGAAACACCCACAGTGATCCACAAGCGCCTGGAGAACCATAGAGAGGGATCCCTTCCGATTAATGTACTGAGTGGGTAGGTGGTCTGGTGCCAGAAATAGAATATGCATCCCATCTATCACCCCTCTGCAGTTAGGGAAGCCCATTTGTGCAAAGCCATCCACAATGTCACACATGTTGCCCAGACTCATGGTCTTTTGGAGTAGGATGCGATTAATGGCCCTGCACACTTCCATCAACATGAGTCCAATGGTCAACTTTCCCACTCCGAACTGGTTAGCTACCAATCAGTAGCAGTCTGGAGTAACCAGGTTCCACAGTGCAATTGCCACACGCTTCTCCAATGACAGGGCAGCTCTTATTCTTGTGTCTTTGTGCCACAGGGCTGGGGCGAGCTCATCACACAGTCCCATGAATGTGGCTTTCCTCATCCGAAAGTTCTGCAGTCACTGCTCATCATCCCAGACATGCATGATGATGTGATCCCACCACTCAGTGCTTGTTTCCCGAGCCCAAAAGCAGCATTCCATTGTGGTCAGCACCTCTGTGAATGCCATAAGCAATCTTGTGTCATAGCTACTACATGTAGCGAGATCAATGTTGAACTCCTCTTGCCTTTGTAGCTTAAGGAATAACTCCACTGCCACTTGTGACGTGTTAGTGAGAGTGAGCAACATATTGGTCAACAGTGCAGGATCCATTCCTGCAGATCAAAGAGGCAGAGCGTGCAGTACACAAACCATTGAAAGATGGTGCCAAATGTGGACGGAAGCACAGGGGTGGCTGGAATGCAAAGCAATGCATCAAGGGGTACTGGGACAGGACCCAGGATGCCCCGTGACCCCGTCCATCTTCCCAGAACTCTTAGCGGCAGAAGAGGAAAAGATGGGATAGCCGCTCAGAGTGCACTGCTCCGAATACCGGCGCAAGTGTGAACATGCTATTATGCAGGCAGCTGACAGTGTGAACACACAAAAGTGGTTTCCCTTCAGCACTCTCTGAGTGGCAGTGTAACTGTCGGCGATGTAACTCTGCCAGTGTAGACATACCCTGTGTCTCAGTGGTCACCACTCATTATTTGTGGAAGACAACTGGTCATCTAAGGCCTTGTCTATTTGAGAAAATGTGTATCCATTTTAACTAAATTAGTTAAGAAACTAATTTAGTTCAGTTGGTGAAACCCCGTTGTATGTACGCTTGATTTAGCTCAAGCCAATTCCTTAATGATTTAGTTGAACTGGTACAATTTTCTCAAGCAGACAGGCTCTAAGTCACATGCTACTGTTTCCTGTGCTAAACAGTTCAATGGTTTCATAAGGTACAGCAAAGCCAATATTTAGATTTACGGGCACTTCTACCAGCTCTTCTATGCGTACAACTACATCAGATTATTCAAACACAATGTTGCCTGTTGGATACTTTGAAACCTTGTACATTTTTTAAGAGTTAACAAAATTGTGTGCGCTTAGTGCTGTCCAAAGATTGACAGCTCTGAAGACTATAAGTCCTTTATCCATAAAATGGATCGAGTGCAGGCAACCTCAGTGCAACTTTCCTCTCATTGCTATCCAATTAGTCTCAACTATGAACTAGAAGACCCATCTCTGGGATGAAATATTATGGCCATTTACATCTTGTGCTCTTTGCTGAGACTGCCAACAAGTATGAATTATGGTGAGCGCTTTTATAATATTGATACCTGTCTACTATCAACTGGATCACCACTTAAGAGAGGGCACCAGAGGCTTTTTTTTTAGAACCTGGTCCTGCAGGGAGCTGAGCACCCTGGGTCCAAACCAGAAAAGCAGTCAAACATGTGCTAACTCAAAGCAGATGAATAGTTCACTGACTTTACGTTACGCATGTGATTAAACGTTTTGCAGGACTGGGATCAGGATACTAAGAACCTGGAAGATTGTACTTTCAGAATAAGCTTTCTCTGTTTTCTAAAATATACATACCACACACGCACACACTTTTATTTATATACACCACTATTTTATATTCCAATCTAGTGGTAGAAAGTCTTATATGTTCTTTTACATTCCTGGCAGTGTAGTTGGAATCAAACCTGATGTCCTTCATGATATAGGTTTGGTGGTATTACTGTTAGATAAATGGCTGCTTCTGTTTTAATACAACATAGTTTTACAAAAGGTAGATCATGCCAGACTAACGTGATCTCTTTCTTTGAGAAGATCTCCAATTCAGCAATTAAAAAAATTGGTTAAGATGGGGATTAATATGAGAACTGAAAGGTGGATAAGGAGTTGGTTAAAGGGGAGACTACAATGGGTCATGCTGAAAGGTGAATTGACAGGCTGGAGAGAGGCTACTAGTGGAGTTCCTCAGGGACTGGTTTTGTGACCAGCATTATTTAACATTTTCATTCGTAACTTTGGCACAAAAAATTGAAGTGTGGGAGGTATTGCCAATATGGAGGAGTACCTTCATATGTACATATATACAATATCATAGAGAAGATCTGGAGGACCTTGAAAACTGGAGTAATAGAAATGGGATGAAATTAAGTAGTGCAAAGTCATGCACTGAGGGACTAACAACAAGAATTTTCACTGTAAGCTGGGGGCTTCCCAGTTGAAAGCGACAGAGGAGAAGAAAGACCTGAGCGTATTGGTTGGCCATGAGATGATTATGAGCCGCCAAAGTGATTCATAGAATCATAGAATCATAGAATGTCAGGGTTGAAAGGGACCTCAGGAGGTAGTCTAGTCCAACCCCCTGCTCAAAGCAGGACCAATCCCCAACTAAATCATCCCAGCTAGGGCTTTGTCCTGCAGCCATGAAAAATACTCATGCAATCCTAGGATGCATCAGGTAAGGTATTTCTAGTAGAGAGAAGGAAGTGTAATTGCCATCATACAAGGCACTGGTGAGACCTCATTTGGAATAATGTGTGTAGTTCTGGTCTCCTATGTTTAAGAAAGATGAATTCAAACTGGAACAGAGAAGGGCTACTAGGATGCTCAGAGGAATGGAGAACCAACTTTACAAGAGAAGACTCAAGGAGTTTGGCTTGTTTAATGTAATCAAATGAAGGCTGAGGGGAGATATGATTGTGCTCTATAAATAAATCACAGGGACAAACACCAGGAAGAGGAGTTATTTAAGTTAAGCGTGAATGCTGACACAAGAACAAATGGATATAGCTACCCATTAACGAGATTAGGCCTGAAATGAGATGAAGGTTTCTAATCATCAGAGAAGTGAAGTTCTGGAACAGCCTTCCAAAGGGAGCAGTTGGGGGGAAAAAACTGACTTGTTTTAAGACTTGAGCTTAATAAATTTATGGAGAAGATGGTATGATCAGATTGCCTACAATGGCATATAGCCCATCTGTGATTGCCAATAGCAAGTACCTCCAATGGTCAGAGATAGGGCACTAGATGGGGAGGACTAAGTTATTATAGAGAATTCTTTCTCAGGTGTCTGGCTGCTGGGTCCTGTGCAGGGTTCATTTGATTTCCATATTTGGGGTCAGGAAGGAATTTTGCCCCAGGTCGGATTGTCAGAGATTCTGGGTTTTTTCACCTTCCCCAGCAGCATGGGGTTTGGGTCACTTGAGTAAATGGTGAGTTCCCTGTAACCTAAAGTATTTAAATCCTGAGTTGAGGACTTCAGTAATTCAGCCACAGGTTATGGGTCTATTACAGGAGTGGGTGGGTCAGGTTCTGTGGCCTGTGATGTGCAAGAAGTCAGACTAGATGATCACAATGGTCCCTTCTGACCTTATAGTCCGAGTCTAAAAAGACTTTGTTTAACTTGATCCCATTATCAGGAGGTTTTTGCAAATGGATATGGACTGACTTGTAATTTGAGACTTAATCACTGCTCACACAGATGCCAGCTTCCTCCTTTCCTTGGGAGTGCTCAACCCTGCTCTGTCCCAGGTCCCGTCCCCACTCCGCCCCTTCCCTCAAGGCCCCATCCCTACCCTGCCTCTTCCCATCCAGTTTCTCCCCCTCCCCGCAGTGCCTTCTGCAAGCTGTGGAACAGCTGACTGTAGTAGGCAGGAGGCACTGGGAGGGAAGGGAAGGTGTTGATCGGTGGGGCTGCCAGTGGGTGGGAGGCATTGGGGGAGGGCGAGGAGCTGGCTGCCAGTGGCTGCTAAACACTCATTAATTTTTTTGAAGCACTCACAGAGTTGGAGCCTATGCTATTCATCCCTTGCAGAAGATGAGGCTGTCAGATTGGGTAATTGAGGTATCTAGTGAAATATCTATACTGATGCCACCTTCATAGAGATTTCACTGTGTGAATATTTTGACAGATCTGCAAAACCGGGAACTACAACTCCCATCAGACCCCTGCCCACTGTGCATCCCCTTCTTCCTGGGATTATATTTCCCATCAGCCTACTCCCTATTGCACTTCCCCATGCCATTTAAGAGGAAAGCTACTGACCGGAAAGTGGCAGGACTCTGTTTAGGGGTGGGAGCTGCATGGCAGCAGGCAGCTGCAGAGAAGCCCCAGGACCTGTATGCCGAGTTGCATGTGGAACAGATTGTGGGTGCCAGACATCACAGCTGGGAGCCACAGTGACTGGGAAGGGAACCAGGACAATAGCAGCCCCAAAGAGAGATGCTATCTGAGCCTGGCCTGGAAATGCACAGATGCTTATTAGCTTGACCAGAGACTGGATTGGAGAGGGCACTGAGCCTGAAGAGACCTGACTCTTGATTGGACTGTTCCAGGGACCCAGGCAGGAACCGCTATTGCTCACTTTGAACTGTAACTGTTTAAGCCTCTGTACCTAGGGCTTTGCAACCTTTCCTCTTTCCTGCCAGCCCTAGTAAAAACCTTCCCTTGGCCATGTGTCTGAGTGGTTATTGGGACCCACTAGGGCTACAAGGCCTAGCTGCAGAAGCACCTACAGTACTGCCCTCTGAGACGGGGTACACCCGGCATGCTAGAGGTTTGGGGATACAGAGTAACCCCAATAATTACACGACTACACAGATAATCAGTGGCCAACTCTGCAAGCCATTGTGCATCAGCACAATTCCTCATCTCACTCCCTTAAGAGTAAAAGATGGAGGATCAGTTCCTGCTCTCAGTGAAGATAATGGGAATTTTACTACTGATTTCAATGATCAAGTTCTAAAAAAGGACAAAAAGAAAAACAGAGCTAATTTCAGTGAAATCTGTTGTTCTGACAGATACAGCCCCCAGAAACATTAAAAATAAATATATAATCCATCTGAATATCTTGTTTGACCTAGTCCCCCTACCTCTTACCAGATATCTCTTGTTTATTTTCATTTCATTACACTTATCTATATAATTCCTCCATTTTCCAATCCTCCCTTCCTTTATCCCAAACATACCCACCCATTCTTAGGTCAGGTGTTATGGCCTTTAGTGGCCTAGAATATAGTGACCTTTATTTTAAGTTTAGTTTCATTTGTTTTGGTTTCCATCTCCCTTTCCTGTTTAAATGAAAACACAAATGTCTATTCCTCTGCAGTTTGTTCCTGGGGTGTTTCCTGTTGCTACTCTTTCAGTGAGCTCTATAGTCTTAAATTCCCTACACCACAGTCATAATGGTTAACCTTCATGCTAAGAAATCTACTTGTAATTGCAGCTTCTGCTGTAATACACTGTCCACACTTCATCAGCAGGCTGCTCTCAAGACTCACTGCTTATTTCTAAGTTAGGCTTGGTTGACACACACATTTTGTATCAGCACAAGTATATTGGTTAAAGGTGTGATTTTTTTTTTTTTAACCAGAACAGTTCTAGTGGGATGATCCCTAGTGTGGATTCAGTTGTACCCATGTAAAAATATCTTATACCAGTAGAACTTATTCCCCTTCCCATATGGGAACAGCTATACTGGCACCTTTATAACTGCGTCCACGCTAGGGGGGTTGTGCAGCTTTAACTATACTGAAAAAATTTAAAGTGATACAACTTTTTGTGTGTAGACAAGGTACTATAGAGGATCCCTTGAAATTGCTTTTTCCCCCGACTCCCACTCCCAACAGGTACATTGGCAAATCTTTAAGTATTTCTCTAGTGATGGAAATATGGGTTGGGTTTTTTTGCTATAAGGTTTTTCATTCTTTTCCCTTTCAGGTCCTGCTCAAATTCTCCTTGTAATCTTGCCGTCTGTATTTGCGACATCACAGTGCAACCACACCCTGCATGATGCACTGCCATTTCTTAGCTAGTCACACGGTTGTGGCTATAAGTTCTGTTGCAAAAGCAGGGTGAAAAAAATCAAAGTTGGCCCAGACTAAAGGGCACATATGCAGTTTTTATGAGTCACACCTTTATTTCACAACATATGCTTCATTATAAGCTGCCAAATTTTTTTCAGCCCCAAACAACATTAGACAGAGAGATGCACTGGAAAAAATACTAAGCACTTTTAATTGTGCCAAGGAAGAATTGACTAAGAAGGTTAGACAGACTCTCCAGTTAGCTGGATGCGATGGTCTTGTTATTTGTTCGCAGCACAATCCTTGGTGTAAGTAGCATGGTATCACACCCTCCATTATCTGAATTTTTTTGCTTTTACTTCCTCTTCTTAAAGCTGTGTTAAATCTCTACTATCATAAATTATATCTATCCATTTAATAGTCTGGCTAGGCATTTCTAGTGTCTGTGAGAATAACATTATTTATGGCACACTCAATGCTTTCATTAATTATTGCATAGTGCTTATGTAGCATGGGAAAAAAATGCCTTACGAACATGATCTGTGAACAGATAGGCAGCACCTATTGTGTCACTCAATGCAAGCTCTGTGGTCAATAATTCTTTCATTATCAAGGATCTTATTGCCAGCAAGTTGCTTGACCTGTCCTACATGACTGGCACGGTAGGACAGGGGTTAGCTCAGCTCATCCCTGCAGGATACTCAGTTTGCCACAGATCTTGCATCATGGAGGGTAATTCTAGAGAGGGAGAAGTCACTCTATATCCTTCTCAACTCAAATGCAGCAAAAGCTCACCCAGTGTTAAGTCATTTGAGTGTCTCTGGTGAAACTGAATCCAGTGACAAGACTAACTTGCCCATCCAAGTAAACAATAAACCTCTAGGCACCAAAGGTTTCCTAGAGCAGTTGTTAGATGGTGTGTCTAATAGGGCAATGACATTTTCAGGACTCATTATTATTATTCTTGCAACTCATATCTCAGAATAAGCGCTACCATTCATTCACACACAGACATAAACAGAAAAAAACCTACTGCAGATGATCAGTCTATTTTTCCTCTAGGGAGAGTCTGTTATTATAACACCACTAGGGCAATGCTCAGACATTATATTTGGGGGAGGGACTAGATTAACAGAGATGTAAGTACTACTGAGGAAAGATGGTCCCGTGATTGGGGGCTGGCTTTGGACTCTGTAAACCCAGGTTCTATTCCCAACTGTGGTATAAACTTTCCCTCTAACATTCTACAAGCCACTTAGGCTCAGATCCACACATGTATTTAGGCTTCCAACTTCCACTGAAATATGTTTGGGGGTCTGGGCCTTAGTCTCTCTGTGCTTCAGTCTTTCATCTGGAAAATGGGAATAACAGTATTTCTCTACTTTGCAGGGCTGTTCCCAGGATAAATACATTAAACATTGAAAGGTGCTCAGATACTCTGGTAATGGGGGGGCATAGAAATTCTTAAGATAGTCTAATAAATATTGGTAGATAATCTAATGAATTTCAGTTGACTGCTAATAAATCAATTTTAGTGGCTAATTATGAATTATTATTTTTATGAGGAAAACTATGGAGAGGAGTGCTGCATTTTGTCTTTCCCCTCGTATCAATTTTTGTCTTGCATTCTTTTAGTTCCGCAGCTACTTTTCACCCAAACACTGATAGTACTTATGCTTAGGGATGCTGGAACAATTTTTATAGTGGGGGTGCTGAGAGCCATTGGACAAAACGGTAATCTCTGTATATAATGGAAACCACTTCAAGCCAGGGGGTATGGCAGCACCCCCCATACCCGTAGTTCCAGCACCTATACTTATGCTCTGAGACAGCTGGGAAGTGGTAACATTAGCTTTTGAGGTGAAGGATAAGTAGAGCTGGATGTTACCTGTGCAATATTGGCATTAGAGACCAACAGTTAGGTAAGCAACCTATACAACTGGCTTCAAATTTTGTTCCAAAACCTGAACAAAAATTGGATCTTTACTGCTTTTGAATGTTATTACAAACTAGAAATTTAGAGATGGTCATTCAAAGGATTTGTTAGGGCTTGTGAATCATACAAATCTAGGGTGAAATTGTTTCACACTGAGTTATATGAAACCCGCAGTTTCTTGCGCTTTAGGCAAGACAAAGATCATGTGAAACTGAGCAGGTTTGACTGAGTTAGTTGGAGGATAGAAGCAGTGGGTCCATAGAGATTAGAGCCAGCTAAAATGTTGAGTGAAACCCCTGTATGTAAGGATACAAAGGACCCTAAGGACACACAACACAATGAAGCATTCCTCAAGCAGCAACTAGGAGAACTCCCTGACCAGGAAGTTCCTATGTTTATTAACAAGTGTAGTACGGCTCCAATGGTCAGCGGAAATTGAATTAACCTGTAATGGGGAAGAAAAAGTGAGATGCTCCATTTTGGGAAGAGTATGGAAGAAGAAGATAGGACCAGCGACTATTTTGTGACCTAAAGCACCCACAATACTTACCTACTTGTATTTTTCTTGCTGTTCTTTCTCCCTCTTGATATTGGCACTTTTATGAATGCCACGGCATGGCAGTGCTGGTATGTTGGTTGGGGATGGGGTTGTGATAACACCAGGGAACAGATTAAACCAGGAAGCAAATGAATGCATGTCTAGTGACTGAAATGGAGCCCAGGGAGGCAACAAACCTGAGCTCTATTTTCAGATATACTGGAGGGTGTACATCTACACTGCCACTGGGGGAGCA
Organism: Gopherus flavomarginatus; assembly: GCF_025201925.1. NCBI lineage: Eukaryota > Metazoa > Chordata > Testudines > Testudinidae > Gopherus > Gopherus flavomarginatus. Next base: position 136,725,959 of record NC_066617.1, read on the forward strand.
CGTCTCCTAGCTTGGGTAGACAGACGCATGCTAGCTCTGCTTGAACTAGCATACTAAAAATAGCAGCGCGGCCATGGCAGAATGGGCAGTGACATGGGCTAGCTGCTCAAGTACAAGCCCACCCGACACCCTGGATCTGCACTCATGTGACTAGCCTGTGTTGCTGCCCAGGCTGCAGTGTCCACACTGCAATTTATAGTGCCCTAACTTGAACAGACGTAGCATGTGTGTGTCTACCCATGTGGGGGGGCATGCTCCCAGCTGCTATGTACACATACTCTGGGTGACTTCGGACAAGTCCTTTAACCTGTGGAAGGGCAGGTCCAGGCACAAACTTGCACTGAAATAACTCAATCAGTTGTAATACACGCCTTTTGTTATTTCAGGCACGCTATGCATAGATACACCTCTACCCCGATATAACACTGTCCTCAGGAGCCAAGAAATCTTACCGCGTTATAGGTGAAACCGTGTTATATCGAACTTGCTTTGATCCACTGGAGTGTGCAGCCCTGCCCCCCTGGAGCGCTGCTTTACTGCGTTATATCCAAATTCGTGTTATAGCAGGTCGTGTTATATCGGGGTAGTGGTGTACTTATTTCAGCATAAAAGTGTCCTATTTCAATGTAACTTAGACAGGTAAAAAGATTGTTAGATGGTGAATAGCTAAACTTATCTAGAGCACTTGTAAATCTAAATGAGAGTATCCATGCACAGACTTGCACTGAAACAACAAAAAGTGTGAACGAAAACTTATGTAATTATTTCAGTGCAAGTCTCCATGTAGACAAGCCTCGAGTCTCCCAGCTCACCCATTTGCCAAATGGATATAACAACACTTATCCTAGCCTCAAACGAGTTGCAAGGCAATTTGAGATCCCTGGATAACAGAAGTGCAATATGTTGTTGTTATTAACAATATTTTTCCCGCCTCTCAGATATTTTAATTGCTTGGATTACAGAACATCACTGTTTGCTTATTAAAACAGAAGTAAAATATTATCAGTTACACCACCCTAAGGTAGGGCTGCCTTTAGAGATTCAGACCTGCTTTGCTGCACCTGTTTGTTTTTTGCCAAAGCCTCACTTATCACGAAAGTGACTTTTTTCTATTCCAGCAGAAGGCTCATTTATACCACGTCTGCAGCCAACGTCTTTTAAAGTAAGTATGTTGGTTGGTGATGGGGTTGTGATAACGCTAGGGAACAGATTAAACCAGGAAGCAAATGAATGCTTGTCTAGTGACTGAAATGGGGCCTAGGGTGGAATTCCAGTCTGTATGATTTTATCTTGTAAACACCATTATCCTCGGCTGTTACATAACATTAAATATGTCCATATATCAACGCAAAGTAAGGGCTTGATCCTACAAGACCCTATGTCTCCCAGGTCCAATCGAGCAAAACATTTAAGGCCATGCTTAATTTTAAGCATCTCTGGAGTCCCACTGACATCGAGTACATTACTGGATTGGGGCCAAAGGGCTCAGCACTTGCAGCAATGATCCCTGAAAGGGCCAGCATCCTCACCCAGCTGCTTGGTAAATGTTTGAAAAAGGCATGAGAGACACTTACGCCAAAGACTTGATCATTCATTGCTCGGAGGTAAAGAATACATCAAAAAGTAGAAATTTGGGGTTTAATACGTCAGGGAGTGAGCAGGGAGAGGACTGGACATGTATTTTCCCCTTGCCAAGCTGAAAAATTGCATGTATAGCATATTATATATTTATATGCATGTGTGTGTGTGCATAAATATATTACTCTCTCTCTCGTTCTCTCTCTCTCTTAAACTACTTTATGTAAAATGCAAGTTTAAAGTAGGAGATACAGTAAGGTAGATTTTTCCAAACCCAGACTCTAAATTGTGGACATTTAACTTTCTGTTCTGGCTTGGAAATAGAAGAGAATTTCCAAAATCAGCATGGCTACAACCCTAGGGGAGAGGTTAATAAAGCATCAATTTAAGTACAGAAAGGGAGGAGTCCTGTTTGAACTTTGCTGAGCCAGATGGATTACCTGCAAAAGCTATGAAGATGCTTGCGGCAGAGGCACTGCCCTGTACCTGTAGCTGACAAACAATGGGAAACAGGGTGGAGGATGCAGGGCCCTAATTGCCAGATAGCTTTCTTTCTGGTGAGACACATGTCAAGCCAACAAAAGCCTGGCTGAGCATACCATTGCACTGTTCAATAAAAATGTTTGCTATAGTTACTATGCTTCTTGTAGGTCTTTAGAATTACATATCCTGGTGCTCAAGAAGGAGTGACTCTGGGGGGAAGTATAATACAGGTCTTGCTTTGAGAGTAGACAATATTTTGTGTCGCTTTCTTTTTTGTTGTTCTTCCATATGATTTTATTGCAGAGAAAATGCACACCAATAAGAAAAAAGTGCATGTACTAACATGAAGGTCAAGGTGCAAAGATATGGGAAGGACCTGCTGAGATTTCACAGTGCTGTCCTTTGGGGAGCTGCTGCAAGTTTCGTTAAAGCCTTGGTTTATCAGCCTTTCTGAGGTTCTGAGGCAGAGCTCAGATCCACAGACGTCCTCCCTAGAGGTTTCTGCGGTAAGGGGAAGATAGGAAAATACTGTAATTCAGGCCCAGGTGTTTCCACAATTGAAAATTCATTAATAAAATAATGTGCTTCTCTAGGCTTTTTCACCTAAAATCCCTCAGACTTAGCCTCCCTGCCATGACCTTTGAATTCGGACGCTATCTTAAAGTAATCTAGAACACGCAAAGTATGTTCGAAGATGAATTCACAAGAAGTAACACTTGGGCTATTTGTTGTGAAAGAAAATGTCCGTTTACAGTAGGAATCATCTATTATATTAAGCTTTGTATATCAGTGTTTGTCAGAATGAAAAAAATCTTTGTATCTTTTATCTAACAAATACATTTTACAAAAATGATGGGCAAAATTTTTAGCGTTCTGTATTTCAAATCCCAGAAACATCTCATAAGCTTGTGTGTCTACACCAAGTAGTAAATGCATAATGAAAATATTACAAAAATAACAGTGCCTATGAATTCATGTCCTGGAAGTTATGACCTATAGCTTAGTTTTAGTCAACACTGTGCTCACTTCCTCCATGCATTCAAACAAGGGATGTCAAACAGCCCAATAATCTCTGTGAAAGAGTCCTCTGAGACGTTTTCTCACTATAGCAACATTTCTCATTTCAGCAACATTCCTGCTGAGAAGGCATCTTGGGGTATTTCCATTTTCATGCGATCACATGCGTCGCACTCATCAGTAAATAGCAATACAGCTCTCGTGTCGTCTAACTTCTGTATATGGAAGCAGGCTCAGGAGGTATTTCTTTGGGTTTACTAGGAAATTCACTTGAAGCATTTGAGATATCATCTTTTCAGTACACCTCCCAGACATAACCACCAACGATGAAAGTAAGGCCTCCTCTTCAGCTTGAATTCACTGGAACTAATCATTTTTAAGTGCCATCAACAACAGCAAAACAGTGGTCTGAACTGCAGCTGCACTGATTTTTTTTTTCAACCTTGAGTTTAAGAAAGGCACCAAAAAGTGCCTTAACATAACAATAGTTGTGCATCAGCACTTTAGTATTAAGAGAACCATGGGTCAAATCCCACCCCCTCCCTGCAAATGTGAAGAAAGACTGGACTGCAGCAGAACTACTTTGGCTCTGCTTTGCAGGGGCTGTGGGGATTCCACTCCAAGGTTTGCAATTCCTGCACGCTGCACAGCAAAGCTCTGTGAGGCCCTCCATTTGCCCCAGGAAGATGATGGGTATGAGACAGGGCCAGGGCCGAGGGCTCCATGTGTACACTGACAAGCATGTGGTTTTGTAGCTGTAGGGGCTACTGCAGCCCTGAGGATCCATGGAACAGATCCACTGCCACTCTGAGGCATGGAGCAGAGGCTTCTATCTCCTACTGTGCATGAGCTATAGATAGGGAAGAGCATAAAGCAGAGATGGACTGTCTCCAAGAGACAGATTGTGCTCCCATGCTAGGCCTTGTCTACATTAAGAAAACACTCTAGATTCCCCTCTTAGATTTGCCCTGACCAGCTAAAATTACACCTGCCTAAGATTTTAATGTATATTAGTTAATACATGTTATTTAACACATGTTCAGAACATATCTTTTTCTTTAGAATGGCCATGGTCTTACATGTCTACGCAGTGCAGGAGTGAGGAAGGCACAAGAAGCCTGCCCTCATGTGCACAGCCCTTATGACAGCCCAACACAATGGCAAATAATGTGCTTGGGAAATGCAGGGACTTCCAGCTCCTACTCTCCAGGGAGCATGCAGTGCTCCAAAGGAGACAGGGCAGAGGTACAGTAGCAAGGGGCACAGTAGCAAGCAAGGAGGTTTTCTGCCTCCTTGAAGCACAATGGTCCCCATTGCTTCCCATGGGGTGGGCAGCTCCCCAGCCAGACAAGTACAGGGCCATCCTTAGTTGTTTGTGTTATAGTAGTTACAATTACTAGAGGCCCCAGCTGCAATGGAGGCACTGCACAAGCACAGTGACATGCAGCCCCTGCCTCAAAGAATGTACCTTCTAAATAGACAGGACAGACACAGGTTGGAAGAAAGGAAAGATTATTATCCCCATTTTACAGATGGAGAAACTGAGGCATTGATTACTAATTTGATCTTGCAAGGTGATGAGCAACCTGGCCCAGATCCAGCAAAGAACTTATGCACATGCGCGCACACACACACACATATATGGGGCTCTGTTTGATTGGCTGATTTAACATTTTAAAAACATCTCTCTAGGATAAAGGCCAGACTTTCAGAAGTCAGATTGATGGACACAGCTTATTCTGACATAACAAGAGTTCAGTAACAATGGTTACAACAGAATGATCCACAGGCAATTAAGGCAGCCACATGAACACATGTCCTAAGTGCAGTGCCATATACCAAGGACTACCTCTTGTTGTGCTTATTCAACCCGATAGTCCTTAGCAGGCTTGGGCAAGTGAGGCAATGAATCACTCAAGTGAAGTCAGTGGTACTTCTCTGAGTGAAGCAAGCTGGATTTGATCTAAAGTCACTGGAGTAACATTCAGAGTATCCTAATTACTCCCTTCTGACTGAATAACTGGGCACTCTAGATAAATGAAGTGATTTCAATATATTTTTAAAAGACACATAGCACTGAGTGGACAGCTGAGGAAGATGAAGCCTTCTCGTTAGCCGCTTTGTAATGAAACTCCTCAAATTTCATCTGTCCTGCCCCTCTTCCATCAAATTTGCAGAGGTTAAAGAATTTATCAGCAAACCTAGGCTGAGTTTTGAGTGAGTCTTGGTATATTTATAATTTCCAGTGGGAGCCATTAAAAAAACTCAGTGGTTTTGCATGGTTTCAATGCCAACCCAGACAACACTTAGTAGTTTGGGATGAGTTTTGCTTTGAGTTTTTGCATATAAATCCAAAACACTGTGCAGACTCAGAGAGGAGGAACCCACGCAAACCAAAACTGCTGAGTTTTGCACAGCTGTAATTGTAATCCCTCCACAGTTTTGTTATGATTTATTATTGTTTGTATTGCGGTAGCAGTCAAGGGCTCCAATCAGCATTAGGGCTTCCCTAGCACAGTGAAGACAGGATCCCTAGCCAGAAGAGCTTACAACCTAAACAGACAAGACAGATAAACAACGGAGGAAGGGAATACAACATACGGGGAAAGTTATTAGGATATTGGTTGGCAAGACAACTGTCATTAGTTTCACAGACACCTCCTCTTGTCTATTTAGGTTGTTCACTCTTTGGGGCAGGGATCACATTTTCCTAAATGTAGACTGAGGGGAGGCTAGCCATGCAGCCCCGCCCATAACCCCCATCCACCGGCACCCCAAGCTGTCTCCTGCCCCATGCCCTATGGCTGGAGGAGCCACCAGTCAGTCCCAGCGCTGGGTCGCCCACTGGCCCCAGCTGGCTGCTGGCTTCTGGCCAGAGCTGCGCTCCCGCCTGCTTGGTGAAGCATGGGCAGGGACAGGGCTTGGCTTAGGGGAGGCTTAGCCTCCCTGGCCTATTATACTCACTGCTCATGGTGAGAGGAAGAGTTAATGGAAGCAAGGAAGGAACAGGGGACACTCAGAGGGGTGGAGAAAAGGGGAGATAGGGAGAAGACAGCCTGGAGTAGAACTCGGAAGGCAGGAGAGCAAGGTGGGCAGTGGAGAGTCACTAAGACAGCAAGGCAGGAGGAGGTTGGAGCAAAGTTGAGAGATTAAACTGAACCTCCACCTGCTCGCCCCCTCCCACAATCTCTACATCATCATCTTCTAGGAAAAGACTATCCTGTGATACATCCAATACTTCCTGGCTTGAGTCAAGTCAGAAATCCAGTAGCATGACAGAGGCTGACCTTGGACAAGTGACTTAACCTCCCTGTGCTACAGCTTCCCTTTAGGTTGATTAGGGATAAAAGTACATCCCTACATGGCTTAATTCATGAAAGATGGAAAGTGCTTTGAGATACTCATGTGAAAGAGGAGTCCAAAGGCCTGTGATTAGTAGCCTCCTCTTATATTATTTCCACTGCCAAGTTGAGGCCTGAAGCCAGGAACTGTAGAGGTGCACGTAGTTACAAAAAGGTAGGCCATGATATTTTTTTAAAAATCCAATCCTAAAGTTAGGCTTCTAAATTCAGATTTAGGCACTTAAATAAGAGCCTGATTTAAAATCAGACCATTTATTTCAATGTCTAAATATGGATTTAGGAATGTAGCTGTGAGCTCCTATTTTGAAAAATGTGGCCACTAGTTCACTGAAACATTTCAGATCTCAAAAGAGGTCTGCAGTCTTTGTTTTATCATGTCCTGTATACAGTGCCACTGTGAACTGAGTGAAAGTTTGGGTCAGTTATTATATCCAAGATTACCCTTCTGCAGCTGTTAAACTAAACAATCCTCCTGGGCATTACTTACAATGTGAAGATACGTATCTTGAAACCAAAATCCATTTCCTCACTGTATCTTTTCCTGCACTGTGGAAACATATGAGTTTGTTGTTGTAGGATTCAGCATTGCCAACTTTCAGGATTTTAATCACCAGTCTTGTGATGTTTATTTCTCTTTAAGCCCGAGCTCCTGGAGTAAAGTGATTACATGACAATCTCTGCTTTCACTTCATTTCTAACCCTCCTGGCTGCAGAGGAAATCTTGAAATTGGGACCAGAAGGTCCGTTAAAAGCTCAAAACTCAGAGGGCAAATGGAAAAGAACCCCATGTTTATTATTTTCTTTAAATCTCGTGATTTTAAGCCTATCTAATGATTTTGGGGGCCTAACTTGTGATTTTTGATGTTTGGGATTGGCAGTACTGAGGGTTAGTCATGCTTGTGACTGCATGCTGATTTGTTATTGTAGAACAGCTCATGAGTACTGGGCTGTTGCCACTTTTTTCTTCTAAAGCAATCCTACTGAGGCATTTGTTTATGAAAATAATCCTACATAAGGAATTACATAGACTTGGCAAATAGAGACACTGGGTCAATTTCTAGTCCTCCCAGATCTGACAGACTCTCGTTGGCCTTCACAAAAGAAGGAAAACAGAGCTATTAAAACGTTGTGGCTGCCAACTATCTAGTAAGTGTATAGCATAATGTAAAGCAAATGTAAATATAATAAGATGAAATGTATATTTTTTAAAAGCAGTTAGCTGGGCCTTGTATACAATAGGAAGTTTCATTCCTGCAGGTAGTTAAAATATATTAAATCCCAACATGTCACAGCCTCAAATAGATATTTTCAATAAGAAACTAACCGATGCATCTGCTTTTAACATGGGAAAAGCTCATTTTGCCTGTTGATTTCTTAAGGTTGCACTTTTCAACACTCCATTTCCTATTTCCCTATGCCCACAAGCCCCCATGGGAAAGAAAAAAATATGCAGTGAATGTATTTAATTATTACCAGTGTAACTAAAGGGCCACTAAGGAAAGGAGCAGAGCAGGAAAAGCTATGTGAGGAACATAACAAAAAAATAACCTAGAGGAGAAACTGGGGAATTTGCACAAATGGGGAAGAGCTATAAAAGGTGGTAGGTTAACACTAGAAGAGTCTGCTGTGTACCATTCACAAAAGCATCCAAGTGACTTAAGAGCACGCTGCTCTGCCACTGCAGCAACGGGGAGTCAATGAGCCACATCAATGCATTCCCGGCATGGAAGTGTGAATGGGCAGATGGACCCTGTTCATTCTCCCCCCATGCAACCATGAGGGAGAGGGAAAAGGTACATTGCCGATGTGCGATTCCACTAACAGTGACATTGCACCGACTGACTCTGTTGTTGCATTTGTACAGGTGAGTCACATCACTCTACATCACCACACTTCTCCCTGCAAAGCAAGGAGATAGCCACACAAGGCTTCCTTGCTCCCCACACCCCAGTTATCAGAAACACACTTTACAGTTGCTTGGACTGGGCCTGTAACCCAGCACCGTCTTTGAATGACTTCCGTTGAAAATTCTCTGACATAGGTTGTGCAGTGCTTATAATGCCCCAGTAACTTGAATGGCATGGACGCACTGACATCCAAACGGTTCCATAGGCAGTGCCATCTTGCCTTCGGTCAGCCGAAAGCACATTCTATCACCATGCTGCGACTGCTCGGTATGTAATTAAACCTTCTTCCAGATCCTGTCCCATCAGAATAGGACTTCATGAGATAGAGGATAGGCGGGGTCTCCTAAAATAACAGTGGGCACAGATACCCCATTGATACCCATATTACTGAGAGAGAAACACAGCCCCTCCTTGTCCAAACAGATTAATACCAGATCTCCTGAGCACCTAGGCACCATGCACAATGCCAGCGAATCTCATATTGGTGTTCATGAATCTCCCTCTGTAGTTGACCAAGGCCTGCAGTATCCCTTTCGGTTGGCATATCCATTGGTACCTTTTGGGTGCCACTGACATTCCTGATAGCACACTTCAGGAATCTCATTCTCTCAAAGCCAGCAATTATTCAGGGACATTAGCCATCTTCACCACTTCTAGGCAAACCACAGAAATAATTCCCTCATAATCCTCCACCACCACAGCACCAGCAGGACTTGCCAACATCACACTGGTCAGCCATCAACCTGTAGCAGCCTGGGGTAGCCAGCTTCCAGATGGCAACAGTGACCCACTTCTGGACTTGTAAGGGCTTTCTAATTGGCATGTCCTGGTGCTGAAGGGTGGGGGGCAAGCACCTCAAAACTTCCAGGAAGGTGGCCTTCCCCAGGCAGAAGTTCTGGAGCCACTGCTGGTCATCCCAGGTCTGCATGATGATGTGATCACACCACCACTCTGTGGTCCTGCTCCAGAACTGCTGGTGGGCCAGGTGGGATTCCACAGCTATTAAATCCTGCCTCAGCTGTGTCTACTCCACAATCATCTGCACAGAGTCTGCGTTATCTTAGTAGAGCATGCCACTGCTTTCTAAGGGCAAAAGCCACTGCCAAAATGCCCTCCACCAAGTCTTATACCCAGCATTCACCTCCTGTTGCCAAAATGAGAGTTGCATTAAATGTCAAAAGCCTGACACTGGTCATGGTCCTGAGCTGGATCCAAGCCCCTCTACCACCGGCAATGGAAGTGATGGACAGGAGTGCGGGGACTGCTGAGCTGGAAGTGCTTTAGTTTATTGAGTTGGCAGTCTAAGAACACATCTACACAGGGGCCTGGAAAGCTCAGACAAGTTCTCCCACAAAACACTGCAAAACAATGTTTAGAGTGGTTCAGTTTAGTGCAGCACTAAGAACCATGGGATATGCCCTCAGAAATCCTAGTGCTTAACCAGGGTTAGTGAAGAACCAATGTGGATGTGGCTACATAGGTATGACCTAAGTGTCGCTTAACATCATACCTGAGCTTGGCTAACCCAGCTTCCCAGACTAGGTGCCTAAACACAAGTAAATTCTGCAGTACAGACATACTCTAAGTGACTTAGGCACTTCTGAACATTTCACTCTGTCTATCCTGTTATGTTTGTTCACTGCCGTTGTATGCTTTCTTTGATTTTCAAAGAAAACTGGTCTTTCCTGAGCAAACAATGTCCCTGTTTTCCTCTTGACACCCCTGACTCTAATGCCTAAGCTGTGCTCTACTCATTTGCTAAGCAAAACTGCTTGTGAGTCATAGGGTCAATTTGTTTTCCTCACCAATGGCTAGGCTTGGGTTTGGTAGGTTAAGTTCAGTAGCCATTGAGAAGTCTTGGCATCGTACGGTTTCTGCCATCTTGCAAAGCAGAAGTAACCATGGACTAATCAAAACATAATGAAAAAACAACAACTTCCTTTTGCAAATTCATCATGGTATTCATTCCTTTGCATTTCTGGCCCATACAAGCAAAAGAAACTCATGCCAGATGTGGGCAGCCATTTAAAGATGTTGGCAGTTAAGGTTCCCATCATCTGAAATCGATTCTACTCACTCAAAGACATTTGGAAAATAAAGTTGTGATGGGAACTCCTTTGGTACGAAAAGCAACGTGGGGCAGAATCTGGGAGATTTCTTTTCTTTTGCAGGTGCTGCTGACTAATGAAATATGAGGTCACCGGATGGATTTGGGGTGAATTGCCCTCTGGTTCACTTGCAGCTAAGTCGAGTTATTCCAGTAAACTTGATCTCATTAATAATGTTGCTGATTCATCTAATGGTTTTAGAGAACATCTGTTTTCCTTTCAAGTAGTTAGATTGTCAGATCTAAAGATGGGATTTGATGTCTGTTGCAATCAGACGACTTGCTTTCAGTTCCTGTTCATTTTTGTTTTGAATGGATATTGTGGACTTCATGAAAAAATTTCTAGTGGGAAAATACTCTGAAGTCATGACTCAGATTCTTTTAAACGTCTACAATCAAAACCAAGTCACTTCTCTGAAACAATCATTCATGAGATAATTCTTTAACCATTTGCTACTAACAATGGCCATTGTGAATCAACTGCCTGGCCTCACAGTGGCGACAGTAGAAAAGGGCAGTGTTTTCTGGCAGATCCTGCAAGCTCCTTCAATGCAGGAAGTAATAGATTATAAAAAAATTTTATTTTAGTCCCGACGGGGCAGATTCCAAAAGTCAAAGCACCAGACCTATTTTTCTCGAAGCCCTCCAGAGAAAGTTCTTGAGATCCCAACACAATAACAAAGAGGTCAGCTAGAAAAGAAAAACTGTCTGTTCCTGGCAACACATCAAAACATTTTCCACAAGTTTATAGTTGTCTGTGTTCAACTGATCATCAAAGAAAAGAGCATGGGAGAGGTTTTTTCTCTTCTTAGTGGCAAGAGGTGTTATTAACTCTGAGAACATTGGTATTTTCCAGGGTGCCAGCCAACACTAATGTTTAGGACACATAAGGCACTCATTTCTTAGAGCATGGACTGTTTAATTTGTGTACAAACACGTATTTGAGGGTGCAAAACATTCAGTTGCATGTACAGCGCAGGCAGGTGATTGTGCATATAGAAGCACCCATTCTGCAAACACTTTGCATAGTTTGCACACAAAAATGTCTGTGGGTTTGCCCCAAAGTGTATATGTTGTGTGCAAAACACAGGTACCTATTTTTAATGATGCATTTCTCTATTCAGTATATTACCCTCATAATAGCTGTATCTGAGTCCCTAACAATCACCAATGGATTTCATTCTCACAATAACCCTGTGGGTAGAGAAATATTATCCCTATTTTACAGATGGGGAATTGAGGGAGAGAGATTGAGTGACTTGCCTAATGTCACACAGTTAGTTTGTGGCTGAGCTGAGAACTGAACCTGAAAACTCATTATTATTGTAAAACTGAAATCTCATTATTACAGTAAAAGCTGACACTTTACCAACCGGAAAGCTCTAGAAACCAGCATTTCTGATATATCCCAATACAAATCTTAAATAGGGTTGCCAGGTGTCTGGTTTTTGACCAGAGCACCCAGTCGAAAAGGAACCCTAGTGGCTGGGCCATTAAAAGTCCAGTTGGCGTGGGACTGGCAAGCTCCCTACCTGGCTCTGCATGGCTCCCTGGAAGCAGCACCATATCCCTGCTGCTCCTAGGTGCAGAAACGACCATGGCAGCTCCGTGTGCTGCCCCCCACCTCAGTGCTGGCTCCAGGGACAGCGCCTGTAGGTGGAGTCAGCGCGCAGTGCTGCCTGGCCCCGCCTCCGCCTAGGAGCAGCAGGGACATGTTGCTGCATCTGGGGAGCCACCTGAGGAGAGAGCTGCCTGGATCCGGCACCCTGAAACCCCTCCCACACCACAACTCTCTGCCCCAAGCCCGCTCCTGCACCCAATCTCCCTCCCTCCATTGGTAAGTATAACTCTTAGTTAACCATAATTTTTGACTTATGAGTACCACCCCCCCATTTCCCCAACATACCAGATAACAAAGCTTTTACTGCTGTATTATTATTAATTTGTACTATGGGGTAGTGCCTAGGACCAGGACTCCATTGTGCTAGGTGCACGGAACAAAAAGACAGGCCCTGCCACAGACAGCTTGCTGAGTCCCAGTGCTTCTTCCATGAGATCATCCTCCCTACCCTCTATGGGTATGTCTATACAGCAAGAGGCAGCCCATGGCAGCAAGTCTCAGAGCCCAGGTCGACAGATTTGGGCTTGCGGGACCCAGACTACTGTGCTGAAAATGTCTGTGTAGACATTGCAGCTTGGGCTGGAGCATGGGTTTTGAAATCTCTCCCTTCCCTGGGCTTCAAAGCCTAAGCTCCAGCCTGAGGCACAATGTCTACAACGCTATTTTTAGTGCAATAGCCCTAGTCCTGTGAGCCCAAGTGTGTCGACCTGGGCTCTGAGACTTGCTGCTGCTCAGTATGTGCATGTACCGGCAGTGTTTCTGCACGGTGGCAGTATCCACGGCTTTAACAATGACTAGGGCCAGGTCTGCACTAGACAAGGTTTAGCGGAATAGCTATATCAGCCAACCCTCCTAGTGCAGATGTAGCTTTTGCCTGTAGCTTATACCAGTTTGTCAAGCATAATAAGCTACAAAGCAAAAAAAAACCCCTCAAACCAACAACACAACATCCACACTGGTGTAACTGCATCAACACTAGGGCTTTTGGCAGTATAGAAATGTTGCTAAAAATCACCCCGCTAACACCCACTGCCTTACTGGCCTATACAAAGAAGTGGCAAGAAGCAGCAGCGTAATCAGGACAAAGTAGAGAAGTAAAAATGTTATATGTTGTTACCTCCTTTCTCCCTGCCCCCACCCCAGCACTGCTGGTGGGCCAATGCCAAAGAACTGATTGACAAGAAGCACCCAAAGGGGAGCTGCATAGGAGTTTCTATGAGGAAACCTCTTTTGCTCCCAGTTTTGGCTGGGGAATCAGCAGATGGTGACAAATGTATCATCTCTACAACCCTATGAGTGGCTGCCCAGCTCCTTCACCCAGAAATGTGCGAGAGACACACACAGGTGGGGCTGGACTAAGAGCGCAGGGTATGTGCAGCTGATTGAAATACACTAGCCTGGAAGAATAAACCACTGAAGATAAGAAACCAAAAGGAAGGTGCTCCTTGGGCTGAAATTGAAACCTCTGCAGTCTGACGGCAAACTGCACCCCTTTGTGATACCTTAGCTAAAGGGTGTGGCTGTGAAGCCACTAGCCAGGTCTGGGGCAATGCAGAAAAGCACCATGCCAGCAAGGACTCCTAGCGGCATTGTCCCTGAGGCAAGCACAATGCTCTAGGAGCAAAACCATAGCTACATGCTTGGGGTATGTTCTCCCTGCAGAATTACCCCGGACTCTCCTCTAGGTGTGCTCCCAACCCTCTCTCCTCTACTCTCTAAACCCTCTCACACAAATTAATGGGTGGTGCTTTCAGTTGGGCTACCTGCCTGGCTGAGGGTGTGGGTTAGATCCACTTTCACTCAGGCTGGTAACCTATCCACTTTGCAGTGAGGATGCAAGCTAAACAACTCGAGAGCTGATAGTCCTCCAGAGCCTTCCACAATTCCCCTGTGCGTCAGAAAGACAGTCACGTTCTTCCACAATTCACTGGGAAAAATCATAGCGCAGCTCAGCTCAGAACAGTGGGATGTGCCCTCTGAAGTCTGGGTAGCGACACACATGGGGGAGAGCAGCACCAGTGAGGACACAGTAACTTGGGTCTGGCTTTGAAGTGCAGCTGCTCACACCTGGGCTTGGCTAATTCAGGCTCTTAGACCCTGGGCTAACTCTGTTAAGATATGCCATTTGAAAGGGTATGGCATGCACTCCCTCACACCATTGACACTAGTCCTCATCCTTCCAGAATTAAAAAAAAAAAAAAAACGCAAGGGGCTAGTCTGCATTCCAGATATCTGGACTGATGTAGCTGTGCCAGAACAAGCCCCCAGCACAGGGGCATGGCACTGGGGTAAAGCAAAGATTGCACCAGCGATACTTACCCCAGTTTGATAGCACCTGGCCCTTGGACAGGGATACAAGAGGAAAGGGCTCCTTATGCCTTCTCCTTGCCTTGTACTTCCACATGTGGCCAGATGCTATCTGTCCCCAATACTTATTAAATAAAACAAGGATCAATACTCGGTTTTGCCAAACCAAGCATTCAAAAATCATGAATCAGGCCCCCAAAATCACAAGATAACTTCAAAAGCTGACATTTAAGGCTCCTTTTATTAATCTTCTGGTCTGAGCCTTAGGCACTTGGGTCACATTGTTAAGCTTTTCTTCACAACCATGAGGGCTGAAAACTTTTTTTTTTTTTTTTTTTTTTTTTAATAAAAGTAAGCTGAGATTCTCACCTAATCACATGGCTCCAGGAGCATGACTCTTCTGGTACAATGGAAGTCTCAACAATAATAGTAACGCTTATCTGTACAGGAGACAGAATTTTCTCTGGGGAGGAGAGGGGCGGTCTGAGACTATGGAACAAACACCCCCTAAGAACTGAGGGCCATCATGAACCTTACCACTTTCTGCTCCAAGTGCAGAGTACATCTTTTTGACCTTCCCTTCTCTAATATAAATACATGGCAACAAGTATATTTATATAACAACAAAACATGCTACCAAAACAATATGCTCCAGTGCACATGCTTCTCTCTCTGGGGAGAGGATGAGAGAACAAATAATATGTGACAGATACTG
Source organism: Gopherus flavomarginatus (assembly GCF_025201925.1). NCBI lineage: Eukaryota > Metazoa > Chordata > Testudines > Testudinidae > Gopherus > Gopherus flavomarginatus. The sequence goes on from NC_066617.1 coordinate 136,741,056, forward strand.
GTTAAGTTGCTTACCACACCGCTGGACAGTGCTCAGAACTAAAGTAATGAGCACAGTTCAATGGCCAATATCGTACTGAACCTAGACTAAAAAAGAACAAAGCTAGGGCTTTAAGAAAAACAGCAAATATCATGAAACTCATGATAAAATTGTGAGAGTGGGCAACACTGAATATCTTAACTGAATTTTCAAATTTACATTTTAGAAACGATACCACAGCACCTGCAATATCTCCCCAAGTGCAAGTGGTTCTTTTGTCTCTCACAGTCTGATTGCTGCCGTTTTATGGCAGCAGGAGAAAGTCCAGGCTGCTGAGACAGGAGTCACAGTTTGGTAGGCGAGCTGCATGGAGTATGGGGTCAAAATAGGTGGAAGTGTGCCAGCAGACACAATGTGCCGTGAAGTTGGAATGCACTGACTAAGTAGTGTTCCAAAATTCTGAAAGTGGGAGAATAGCCCATCTTGAAGCGTCTGCCCAGGAAGAAGTATGACAAAGGGATATGATTTGCTGAAATGCTGGCATCCGCCATAAGAAATTCAGTACACCACGATTGTTGCTGTCAGACACTGCATTGAGCTTTGTGCACAGATTGCAGCATACTTCCAGCTCAGAGATGGAATATGTAAGGCACGTGGATGCTAAAAATGTAGACGTTCCAGGCCCATTTTAGCTTTAATCCAGCCCTGAATATGATGTGTCAAATAATCTCCAGTAGTAAAACTCCACTGAAATCAACAGAGTTACAACATCAGGGATGAATTTATCCCAATGGCTTTCTGTAGAACTGACTCCGTACATTATTATGTCCATCAGAGGGGATTATGGCTTCAGGTGGGGAATATGCAGCTGGAGTAGTTGAACTATGCAAATACTAAAGATCTTCTTTCATATAAATGTCTCTTGTATAATAAAAACTATGAAGGAAGGGGAAAATTCTCTAAAGGTGTAGGACATATGAAACTAAGTGATTTCTAAATACAATGGGTTACAAAGCTTTCTGTAAGACAGAGATGAACAGGGACGGGGTTGAAGTAAATACTCCAGCACGCTCAGACCACAGGATGGTGGCAATTCTGATCTGAACTCTTCAGTTTGAATCCAGCTGTTCTGTAATGTTTGCCTAAGAATTGTGCACACAGCCTAAGTGAACAATATCAGCACTACAGTGGCACTGCGGCTGTAGTGTAGATACTTGCTACAGCAACAGAAGGGTATTTTTTCTATTGCTGTAGTTAATCCACCCCCTTGAACAGCAATAATTAGGTCAACGGAAGAATTTTGCCATCTATTTGGCATTGTCTACACCAGGGTGAGGTCGGCTTAACTACAGTGCTCAGAGGTGTGATTTTTCCCCCACCCTGCACAACATAGCTAGTTTGATCTAAATTTAAGTGTAGACCAAGTCTAGGGGTCTGATCTAAAGTCCACTGAAGTCTTTCAGGCCATAATTGCTCAACACCACTGTCACTTAAAGAAAATAATCACATTATTTTTGATTCTGCTGTTGGTTTCTTTTCCTGCATACCGAATTCCAGATGCTATGCAATACCATTTCACTTGTCAATTACATAGATTTATGTTTTTAGATCTTTACGTACAAGAAACCAAAAGATTTTACTGAAAAGCATGTATAGATTTACCAAAAATAGTGTTGTAAAACCACATATTTTTCTGAAAAACATAATTCAAAAATTGTCATGAATTTTAAAAACATTCCCATGAAACACAATTGCCATTTTTGAAGAGCTATACTACATAGACAAATAAAGAACAAAGGACAGGCAGTTGGGCAATAAATCACACCACAACATTGCAAGGTGTGCATTTATCCTTTCTCACACTTCCCAAGTGGTAGAAAACATTTGGACTTTTTTTCAACCTGCCTCACAATGCCTCAGAACTGTGTGGTGTGGGCATCCAGAGTAACTGTACCTCTTGATTTTGCTCCCATTGAAGTGAATGCCAAACCTTGCACTGACTTCAGTTGCAGCAGGATCAGTGGCAGCAGGATCAGGCCATTTGCCTTGTGTTTCTGCTGATGCATTTAATGCTTGTGGCATGTATATCATTTGCTCCTTTCCATGGTTTAACAAGACAATCGGCTTCTGTTCACCGTTAAAGCCACTTTCTGTTTGCATGACAAAATTTTGATTACAACTTTGGCCATGTCCACCCTATTACTGATGGTGGTAACACGTATGTCACTCAGGGATGTGAAAAACCACACTCCTGAGTGACATACATTTCGCCGGTATAAGTGGCAGTTTGCACAGCCCTGTGTTGGTGGGAGAGCTTCTCCCGCTGATACAGCTATGGCTGCTCATTGAGATAGTTTTACTATATCGACAGGCGAGCCCTTTCCCTTTGGCATAGAGAGGCTATGTGAGCCATCTTACAGCTGTTAAGGTCGCTGATGTATACAAGGTCTTAATCCCTTCCCCTGTCTTACATTCCCCATAACATGGATAATGTTTAGGGTTCAAATCATACTCCATCAGAGGAATATAACTCAGGTCACTTCAGCCTCTGTTGCCATGAGAGAAAAAAAAAACATTTATTGGGGCACAGCAAAGCATTCAGCATTTCATTCACTCTCTGTTTAGCTTCCCTGCTTGATGGAGTGTCATGTTCAGGTACAGTGGCCTGTTACAGCTGCAAAGAAATCACTGAAGCTTCTGCTTGTCTTAGGGTATGTCTACACTATGGGATTATTCCGATTTTACATAAACCGGTTTTATAAAACAGATTGTATAAAGTCGAGTGCACGTGGCCACACTAAGCACATTAATTCGGCGGTGTGCGTCCATGGTCCGAGGCTAGCATCGATTTCCGGAGCGTTGCACTGTGGGTAGCTATTCCATAGCTATCCCATAGTTCCCGCAGTCTCCCCCACCCCTTAGAATTCTGGGTTGAGAGCCCAGTGGCTGATGGGGCAAAAATCATTGTCGCGGGTGGTTCTGGGTAAATGTCATCAGTCATTCCTTCCTCCGGGAAAGCAACGGCAGACAATCATTTTGCGCCCTTTTCCCCTGGATTGCCCTGGCAGACGCCATAGCACGGCAACCATGGAGCCCGTTCAGCTATTTTTTTTACAGTCACCATATGTGTACTGGATGCCGCGGACAGAGGCGATACTCCAGCGCTACACAGCAGCATTCATTTGCTTTTGCATGATAGCAGAGATGGTTACCAGTTGTTTTGTACTGTCTGCTGCCAGTGTAATTTGGCAATGAGATGATGGTTATCTGTCCTTCTGTGCTGTCTGCTGCTATCATGGGTGCCCCTGGCTGAGATTGGCTGGGGGTGCAAAAGCAAAACTGGGAATGACTCCCTGAGTCAATCCCTCCTTTATGGTTTCTAAAAATAGAGTCAGTACTGCCTAGAATATGGGGCAAATGTACTAGAGAAGCAGTGTATCAGAGAGTACAGCTGCTCTGTGTCAGATCCTGCAGAAATGATGAGCTACATGCCATTCACGGAGGGTGCCCCTGCAACAACTCCACCCGTTGCTTCCCTTCTCCCCCAACCTTCCTGGGCTACCGTGGCAGTGTCCCCCCCATTTGTGTCATGAAGTAAGTAATAAAGAATGCAGGAATAAGAAACACTGAGTTTTTAGTGACATAAAATGAGGGGGAGGCAGCTTCCCGGTGCTATGATAGTCCAGGCAGGACATTAAGCAGTGTAGGGGAGAGGAGCCCAGCATCCCACTGGGAGGGGGCTGATTGAAGCTCAGCTCCCAGTTGCTATGATGAAGATGGTTACCAGCCATTCTGTACCATCTACTGGGAATGACCGGGAGTCATTCCTATTTTCACCCAGGCGCCCCCGGCCAGCCTCGTCTGAAGCCAGCCAGAAGCACTCACGGGTTGAGAAGAAGGACAGTTACCAGTCCTACTGCACCATCTACCACCGGGAAGAGGAGAGGAGCGGATACTTCTCTTCACTGCTGCAGCATCGCGTCTACCAGCAGCATTCAGTAGACATAGGGTGACATTGAAAGAAATCAAGAAATGATTTCTTTCCCCTTTCTTTCACATGGATGGGGGGGAGTAAATTGATGAGCTATTCCCTGAACCACGCCGAACAATGTGTTTGAACCTACAGGCATTGGGAGCTCAGCCAAGAATGCAAATACTTTTCGGAGACTGCTGGGGACTGTGGGATAGCTGGAGTCCTCAGTATCCCCTCCCTCCCTCCATGAGCGTACATTTGAGTCTCTGGCTTCCCGTTACGCTTGTCACGCAGCACTGTGTAGCCTGTAGATTTTTTTTTCAAACGCTTTGGCATTTTGTTTTCTGTAACGGAGCTTTGATAGAACAGATTTGTCTCCCCATACAGCAATCAGATTCAGTATCTCCCGTACGGTCCATGCTGGAGCTCTTTTTGGATTTGGGACTGCATTGCCACCCATGCTGATCAGAGCTCCACGCTGGGCAAACAGGAAATGAAAATCAAAATTTCGCAGGGCTTTTCCTGTTTACCTGGCCACTGCATCTGAGCTGAGATTGCGGTCACAGTGGTGCACTGTGGGATACCGCCCGGAGGCCAATACCATCGATTTGTGGCCACACTAACCCTAATCCAATATGGTAATACTGATTTTAGTGCTACTCCTCTCGTCGAGGAGGAGTACAGAAACCGATTTAAAGAGCCCTTTATATCGATATAAAGGGCCTCGTAGTGTGGACGGGTACAGCGTTAAATCGGTTTAACGCTGTTAAAATCGGTTTAAACGCATAGTGTAGACCAGACCTTAAAGAAAACTTCGACGTGGAATGAGTTAATGACACTCCACCGTCACTCTAATCCACAGAGATGTTTTCTCCTTGCTTGCAAATGTTCTGTGGTGGCATGTTTATATATACAATGTATAAACTATTTTACTGTGGAACAATTTAAAAAAATCTTCAGCAACGGCACAGAAAGTGATGCAAAAGTTGCTAGAGCAGTAAACGCATGCTGGACAGGAATCTCTTTCAGTTCCTCTTTTTCTTCAGCCTTGTTTAAAAAGAGTTTGAAGGCTGGTTTAATTCTGAAAACCAGTTCTCCAGACACCAAACAAAACAGCAGCCTGGCCTAAAATTGGCACAAAGACAGATGCATATTTTGCTCACTTCTCGGTGCCAATCTGCTGTAGCAGTGTGTCAGTCCAAGTTGGCTGTCTGAAATCCAAGTTTAGTGGCCTGAAAATATCCTAGCCCTGCTTTGTTTTATGTGGTAAACAGCTCAGTAAATGTGTTCCCTGAATGCTGAAAAAAATTAAAAACCAAAAAACACACTTGGGAGTCATGGTACCCATCCTCCCATTTTACAAACTAACAATGTTTCACTATTTTCCCAGTAGACACTCAAGGTGAAAAACCTGGCCAAACTTTTTTCTTATTCAGGCCATAATAAGTCTGATCCTGTAAAGTGCTGAGCACTCCTGAAAGGCTGCGTCCTGTAGGTTAAGCCAAAAATGAATGAATCCGGGAACAATGTTTGTGGAGCCTCTGCATTTAGTCTAGCATTTACAACTCTGTTAGCTAACTGGCAATCAGTTAACTTAAGATAAAACAGGACCATAAACTTTAGTCTACAAAAACCCCATTGGGAGCTCAAGGAACTTAGAAGGATTGGGTCCACTTGTTTTTAGCTAGAGCTCACTAGGTTTGAAGGCTGTTGTCTTGTCATTTTTAAAGGGTTTTTCCAGGGTAGTGCATGTCAAAGGAAGAAAAGCAAGCAGTATTAGCAAGAGTTTATCACGATTTACCATTTATGTAAATTAAATTCCCTCTCTGCTATTGAAATAAAAATACAAAGCCCAGAGTACCCCTTCTGCAGACAAATAATTGGGAGTGCAGGTCAGGCCCCCCGTAAGGAAAACAAACTAAATACACATAGACTCCAAATGAAGCCCAAGCCCAATCAATATAAAAATACCACGAAAATGCCAACGATGGAAACTGTTTCTCAAATAATTAAATTCAAGCAAGGACTCATCTACCAGTTTTCTACCAGCTATTTCCTCTCAAAGGAAACTGAACTCTGAAAACCTGAAATCTGTTCTCCCCGGGACAGCTTTCTAGGCAAAGCAAAAGAACTCAGCTTTCTGCAGGGTACAGCTAAACCCCACCGACATACACTAATTAACAACTTAGCAAACTGTTTCCCCCCCTTTCCAATAGACTACACTGCTCTGAAATGGACTGGATGCTTACTGAAATCTGATGAACGAAAACAAGTACAGATTTTGAGATGAAACACATATTGAAGTCCTAATGCACATTGTGTGTGTGGATCCCTCTGTATTAACAAGAAGCCCCCCCCCCACACACACACACTTCCTAGAGAAAAACTACATATTAGCAATGAAAGTAATACTCCATTAAGCTGTATATTAATAATAATACTTAGCACTTTACATCTTTGAAGTACTGTACAATATTAACAAACTGGATTTAAACAAAACAACTTGTGATGTAAGGGGAGGTGACAGTTATGGAGGAAAAGGGGAAAATGTTTGTGCAGGAGACAAGACTTGGGTTAAAATATTTGCGGCATCAATAGTCGTATCTAAGAAAAAGAGAAAACCAGTTGTGCTGTTGAATTCAGTTGAGAGCCTTTGTTTCCTGGTTTTGTTCCAAGTTCATATGTTCTATATTGCCAGGGATTTTTCCTCCCTCTGCTCTCTGTATTTTCTCTTAAACTATGTAGGAGGAGAAAGTAGCTAGTCACTCCCTGCCGCCCCCTTCCTCGCCCACTAGCTGTGTTTTTATGAGACTGTCTCTTCTCTCCTCTACACCACAAGGAAGGAAGGAAAGCCATGTGGACATTATAGATCAGAGCAATTTCTGTGTACCTGGCAGTTGTGTAGAAAACAATCACTGCCACAACAGAGCCCTGAAGGGGACTGTATACACTACTCTGAAGAGTATCAGGATGGGTCCTGGCTGCATTTATCTCCCCAGCCCATTGCTTTGGGATTGCTTTTCAGAATCTCAGGTTACACGTCCTAGGACCCCCTGCAGACCCCAGCACTACAGTTAAGGCGGGGAAGGGAACAAGAAGGGGAAGTTTAATTTAACTGCCGCTGGTACCTCTTTGTATGCACAGCTGACGGGACCTGTCGAGCCCCCCATTTATCACAGCTCAAACTGGAGCAGGCAGGGTTAATCCTCTCCACTGCAGGAGTGAGAACTCTCTCCCCCGCCCCCATCTTGTTCTGTGCTTCTCCCCTCCCCCAGCAAGCAAAGAAAACCCTCCAGGGGAATGACTTTTCCGAGCAGTGTGCAAGAGGCAACGGGATTTATAGGCAAGGGTGATCGGGCGCTCACTTTACACATGGTTTTCTTTGGTTAATTCGCATGTTTCTGAGCGAAGCGGCACAGGCAGTTTCGATTGTTCCAATGATGACTTGGGCAAACAAGATGATTGATTAGGCTTGTGTATCCAAGCAAAGCAGCAATCCTAATCCTAAAGGTTAGCTTCCCGACAGGCATTTTGCAGGCTGGGAGATGCATGGTGCAGATTTGTAGCTGGTAACAGGAAACATATAACCATTGCACATATAAGAGGGAAATCAGAAAATGCGTAACTGTGGGATGAAACAACTGAAGCTTTTATCTCCCAGGACCGATGATTCATGATGTATTACGCTGCAAGCAGAAACTCACGTGCATTTCGTGCTTTTCCAGCTTTCCAGTAAAGAGAGCAGTGGGGGAAGAAAAGAGAAATGGAAGTAATTTTGCTTGCACAGTATTGCAAGGGGCATTGGAGCGATTTAATAAACGTGCGCTGAGATTATTTTAAAGTGACTGACAATCTTTCCTAGGGGCGGCTGCAGACCCCAGCATGCCAAGCGCTTGCTTAGGGCGGCATGCTGAGGGGGGGCACTCTGCTGGTCACCAGGAGGGCGGCTGGCGGCTCCGGGGGACCTCCAGGCATGCCGCCATCCTTGGGGCAGCGAAATGTCTAGAGCCGCCCCTGATCTTTCCACGCTTACTTTCTGGGCTGGCAGGGGCTCCAGAGGGGAGTAAGCAGCCGGATCAGGAGTGAGCAGAGGGTGCTCTGGGTCACTCCCCAGCAGCTCCACCTGATTAAGGAGCAGCCCTGACAGGGCCGGCTTTAGGCCAATTCCACCAATTCCTCCTAATCGGGCCCCGCGCCTAAGAGGGCCCTGCGCCCAGTGAGAATCTCTTCCCTGGCTAGAGGCACCTTTTTAATTTTTACTCACCTGGCAGCGCTCTGGGTCTTCGGCAGCACTTCGGCGGTGGGTCCTTCACTTGTTCTGGGTCTTCAGTGGCACTTTGGCAGCGGATCCTTCAGTGCCGCTGAAGATCTGGAGTGAGTGAAGGACTGCTGAAGTGCCGCCGAAGACTCGGAGCACCGCCCGGTGAGCATAAGCCCCACGAGTTTTTTTTTGTCTTCCCTGCCGAGGCCCCGTTGAAACTGTTCGAATTGGGCCTCGCATTTCCTAAAGCCGGCCCTGAGCCCTGATGGATTCCAAAAAGGGCACAGTTTCGGTCTAGGCGTCTTCAGCCCAGGGGGTGGTGGCTGGGTCATGCCTCGCTGAGGTGGGTAGAGAGAAGGAAATTGTAGGGAGGCAGAACCCTTCAGGGCTTTAGGGAGGCCAGGGTGCCCTTCCCCCAAACAGAGAGAACTGTCAAAAATGAAAACGAAGTTATAGCAGTCTCCTGTCCTCTGTGCATGTGACATGCAGCACCCTTCTATTCACAACCCAGACATTATTGGAATAATCTTGCTACAAAGTGTGTCTTGTGAGGTACCTTTGAAAATTCATAACTCACTGATCATTAGTATTCTTGCAAGATGTACCTACACGATGTATATTCAAAGTTCCCAATATAGGCTGGAATTATGATTAAAGTGTGTTTAAACCAAGCATGCCAGAAGGAAACAGGTCTACTCAGGTCTTGAATACAAATGAAGCAGAGCTGACCAGAGACTATGGGATTGGATTGCAATTTACATACGAGGTAAACAGAACCATCAAAGCTCACAGGTGGTTGGAGGTCAGCATGTCTGGATCAAACAAAGAAAGCTATCAAGCAAACAAGTGGGGGAAGACCCAGCAGGAGAGAGAAGCTTGGTCTGTGTTTTACTTTTCAGAAGCATCCATTTCAAAAGTTTACTGTTTGTAAAGGGGTGGGGGGACCTCAAATGATAAGCAACTGAATCAACTGATTGCATATAATATGATTGTTTTATAAAAGTAAACAGAGTGAGGTCTTTTTCTGAAAGCTGATGGCACACTGGTGATTGATATCATTGTGAAATGTGTGTATTAACACAGTAGGAGGAATTATGAATACTCATTGATATGTTTTAAAGTGTGTGGCCAAACAAAGGAACAATTCCTGCCCAGACCGGAGGTGCTGGGAACAGCTAATTACTTGTCTTCTATAGACAGTAAGCATGGTAGAATCAAAACAATGGAACACCACTTCCATACAGGGGGAAGGGAAGAACAGCAGCGGGTCATCCTGCCTCTTGAAACAAGTTCATTGGACTTTGGAAGATATAAGCAAGGACAGAAGCCACTAGACCAGGGGCCAAGCTGAGCCTGAGAAGGAGCCAGAATTAACCAATGTACATTGCCCTAGAGCCACAGTAATAAGTCAGCAGCCCCTCATCAGCTCCCTCCTGCCCCTGCTCCCAGCGCCTCCCGTCCACCGGCAGCCCTGCTGATTAGTGCCTCCCCACACCTCCCGATCAGCTGTTTCGTGGCATGCAGGAGGCTCTTGGGGGGAGGGAGAAGGAATGAGAACACGGTAGGCTCACGGGAGGGGGTAGGAAGGGGTGGAGTGGGGGCAGGGCTCGGTGTAGAGTCTGAGGTTGAGCAGTGAGCACCCCCCGGCACATTGGAAAGTTGGTGCCTGTAGCTCCAGCCCTGGAGTCGGTGCCTAAAGGAGGAGATGCATATTAACTTCTGAAGAGCTACATGTGGCTCTGGAGCCACAGATTGGCCACCCCTGCTCTAGACGGACACAAGGGACCAGAACTCTTGCAAGCTGATAAAGAGGGGGCCTTCAACCAACGTGAGGATGAAGGCTCTGGAACTGAATATAGGTGAGAAACCTGTTTACCCAAAAATCTTTTTCCTAAGACGACAATGGAAGCCAGCACCTTTTACTTTTGTGGAAAGTCCTGACTGAGGGAAAGTCAGCCATGGTTGGAAAGAAGAATGACTGATGAGAAACCATCCTGAACAAAGCCTGGATCTTGCTAGATTAAGTTTTAGACTTTTAGAAGCATATATTGTTTTGTTTTGTTTTACTTGAAACTCTATCTTCATTCCTTATACCTGAACTCAGTTAATCCTATGTATGTTTTGTTAATAAATGTATTTCATTTTTACCATAAACAAATTTGATGCTGTGTACAAAAAGATGGATGTATCTATCTTATTAAATTAATAAGCTGGGTTGTGGTTTTGTGCTTTTTGAGGAACAAACAAATCTTACTATATCTCTGTGCTGTCCTAGAGCAGGGCCGCCCAGAGGATTCAAAGGGCCTGGGGTCTTCGGCGGTGGGTCCCAGCGTGGAAGGACCCCCCGCTGCCGAATTGCCAACGATGACCTGGAGCGGAAGAAGCTCCGGGGGCCTGGGACCTATGACAGTTTTCTGTGGCTGCCGGAGCGAGTGAAGGACCCTGCTCCAGGGTAGGGTGACCAGATGTCCCGATTTTATCGGGACTGTCCCGATATTTGCTTGTTTGTCCCGCATCGGCCGGGACACTGGACAAACAAGCAAAGGCTCCAGAGCCCAGAAGGGCTCGCGCCCTCTCCCACCCCGACTCCGCCCCCTCCTTCCCCCATTAGATCCCTCCCCAAATCCCCACCCTCTCACTGCCCCATTGGCTCCCTCCCCAAATCCCCACCTCTTGCCAAGCACACCAGGCCCAGGAGACGCAGGGGAGCACGGGGCCAGGGTGAGTGTGAGTCCGACCTGGCCCCGAGCAGGCAGGACTCGGGCGCAGTACCTGGAGGGAGAGTAGGGGGTGGCCCGCGGGGCCAGGCGGTGGCTGTTCTCCCCACCTGGGCAGTGGGACTCGGGGACAGCCGCTGCTGCAGCTCCCACTGCCGCGGGGGGAGGAAGTGGCCAAGCATGTGGTGCTCGGCGGCTGCGGCTTTGGCACCCGGGCCCTAACCCCCCAAGCCCGGGCCTGCTGCAGGGATCCAGCAGCACGTACGCTGCGCCCAGCCCCTGGCCAGTTGCCTCTGGGCTGGCTGCCCAGCTGGTGCAATCCCGCGGTGGAGGCATCAGCAGCCCAGCCCCGTTCATTCCCCTGCGGGACCCAGGTGGGATGGGGAGGCTGGGGCCTGCTGCCCTCACTCCAGGGCCGCCCGTGAGATTGCACCAGCTGGGCAGCCAGCCCAGACGCGACTGGCCAGGGGCTGGGTGCAGCGTGCGTGCTGCTGGGTCCCCGCAGCAGGCCCGGGCTTGTGGGGTTCCTGGGCGCCAGAGCCGCAGCCACCGAACTTGGCCAACAGCCGCTTCCTCCGCCCGCGGCAGTGGGAGCTGCAGCAGTGGCTGCTCCCAAATTCTGCCACCCAAGTGAGGAGAACAGCCACCGCCTGGCCCCGCAGGCCACCCCCTACTCTCCCTCCAGGTACCGCGCCCAAGTCCTGCCAGCTCGGGGCCAGGCCGGACTCACACTCACCCCGGCCCTGCGCTCCCCTGAGTCTCCCAGGCCTCCTTCAGTGCTTGCAGAGGGAGGAGGAATCGGGGGTGAGGGATTTTTTTTTTTGTTTTGTCTTGCTGCCATTTTTTCCCCTCTGTCCCCACCCCATCCCTCCACGTCCCGATATTTGACCTGGGTGATCTGGTCACCCTACTCCAGGGGCCCAAAAAAACTCTCGTTGGGGCCCCTGTGGGGTCTAGGGCAAATTGCCCCTCTTGTCCCCCCTCCCCGCCCGGGCGGCCCTGTCCTAGAAAGGGCTGAACACAGATCTGTGGTAATTCAGGACTGATACTCCATTGGGGTTACCCTGCAAGTAGTAACCAAGGCTGATGAGAGCCTGAGTGGGGCTGTTAACAGGCTGCTGGGCTCTGAGTTGCTGGAGCAGGGCTGTCTAGCACACAGATACTCAGGGTGTGACCTGCATGCTGGTAGGCTGGTTGTGAGTGACCCAGCTTGGGAGCTACAGCAGCAAATCATTGTGAGGCACACAAGGTTACAGGGCAGGTGGTGACACAGCCCCTCAGTGCTCTGGAGTTGCACCCCCAAACTGTGACACCCTGGGACCATCCAGGAATGTAACTCTCACTTAAATTAACAGGCATGTGTCAAGGGGACTTTCTAATCTACAGGACGGTCTGTTGTGAAGTTCAGAGGTATCGTTTCTCAGGGATTCCTGTAAATGTTCCTTTTGGTTTCCTTTGCCCTCGAGTTTCACTTTGAGGTTCCAACTCAAAACCTCAGAGGGTGATTCAGTCACATTCCTCAAGGGGAGGCACTCCCACCACAAGTGGCATCTTTGCTGGCAGTCTCATCAGAGAGAGGAGACAGTGGGTGGGCATGGAGAGCCAACACCTAATGGTTGTCCTTTCAGGTGGAATTTTAAGGACATCTGGTGGGATGGCACCAGTATTGCCAATCCTCCACATTCAAAAAATCACGAGTTAGGCCCCTAAAACCATGAGATTGGCTTGAAAAATCATGAGTTTTTTTACAACAATAAGAATACATGTTGGGTTTCTTTTTACTTGCCTTCTGGTTTCTGAGCCTTTGGGATGCACTTGGTCACAGTTTCAGATTTTTCTCTGCAATCATGGAGGCTAAAAACATACTTGTTATTTAAAATGAAAGCTGAGATTCTTATGTAATCACTTCCCTCCAGGAGCTGGCGCTTTAAAAAAATCCCCACCAAATATAAAACATCACTTTTTGGCAACACTGCCTGGAGACTCTTCCATGAGCCCTTGAGAATCCTGTGCATAAAGGAAGGAGTGCATCCTCCAGGGCTCTTTTACCAGCCTGGCTTTCAGAAGCCGTGTGTTCCAACTTGGTGTATTTATGTTCTGTCTGTATGGTCATTTCCGTTGTATACGGTTTATTTTGCCTGCCCCAAGCTGTGAGCAGCGAAATGTCCTTTGAACTGTGGAGTTACAGAAGAATTCTGAAAATACCTGGGAAAGCCTGTGTAACCAATGAAAAAAGATCTCATTGCTGATTGGAACTCAACAAATGCTAGTCAGGGATCTTATGAAAAGAAAGACTCAATTTGTTGAGCACATTTTTAAGGATTCAGCAGGAAAGGCATGTTTATGGGTACTGGCAGAAGCACAGGAGACAGAAAAGATCTTGGATGGACGATATGATACCCTTGGTGGATCGAAAAGACTATTCGCCCACAGAGATTAACAGAGGATCATACAGAATGAGCTACCGAAGTTGCAAACCTCTGCTGGATTCCACCCCAAAGGCGGCTGCAATTCAGTTATGAGTGAATTGATTCTCCTACTGTTTCTGGTACTGATCCTGCAGACCAAACTTATGCCAATTTCTCATTAAAGTCAATGGAAGTTTAGCCTTATTTAGGACTGTAGGATGCACCCACAGTTTGTAAAATTTGTTAAGAATCATTGAGATGAAGGTGCTTTATGAATGCATAATTTATTATGGTTTTTGTTTTGTCTTAGAATTTTGTGATTATCTCCTGCGATAACACATAGCTGTCCAACTGTCACTCTTGCACCATATATTCATGCATATTCTTTCCTGTTTAGTAATAATGGCCTAATTTTCAAAATTAGCCGCACACAACTGTACACTTAATTTACATGAACAATTACAGTAACAAAGTGTACCCATTATATATTTGCACATGCAAATCAGTGGTGGTTTGCATTTGCAATCAACAGTAACTTTGCATGCCAGCTAGGTGCACAATTGGTTGCCACTCATTTTAAACATCAGGCCCTAATTATTATTGTGGACTTTAGAGTCTTGCATTTTACTGTGTTACTTATGTGATATATCGGATGAAGTTTTTCATAGTCTCTTTTTAAGAGAAAAAAATCTGATTAAAAAGTACATTAATTTATATTTTAAAAGCAAGCAGTAACCCAGCTAGACATGTCTGAGAATTGCAACACACACAGTATGTAGGACAGCACTTTGTCATGAGACCCTTGATGTCCTTTGGCACAATAGAGGAAGATAAAGAAACAGTGGCAGCCGGTCTACTCTGACTTTTGCTTGTATAAGTTAGATCATCAATGTTATTAAGAACAGGTGTTCTTACAGCAGTGGCAAACAGTAATTTCACAGTTGCTGTGTGAGATTTATTGCATGATCTTGCAAGGTCTCATGGGAAAACCATTTAATTTCATTGAGCTGTTACAGTTTATCTTGTCCCTCTTGTTATATAATTCCAATGAGAAGTTAGGTTTTCTCTGGTTTAATAATACTAAAAAAATAAACCCAACGGAAATTAAACCACAAACAACTATATTCAAAAAACAAAGGGTCTGGCTGAAACCCAAGAAAGCAAGGAAATTTAAAGATAAAGGAAACTGTCCTTATTTCACCCTCTGGTGCCTGCGGATTGCTGGGATTTCCAAACGGTGCATGTTGCTAAAAGCCAAACAGCATTTGGGTGTGGCCAGCCCCTCGGAAAGGGCAGAGTCCTTACAGCAAACAATCTAGACTTTCTCTCCTACCCGTTAATGGTAAAGTCATGTGGCAGACTGGAAACACTGACTTTTTGAAATTTAGAAACCCTCACAGCCATGTGTGCAGGGGCGGAGTAGAACTAAGCAGGGCCTGGACTAATCAACAAGGCAAGGGCCCTTCTTGCAGTATCTCCAATGGGGAGGAAAAGACTAAAATGCAGTGTTTTCCTTGAACTCATGAATTAATGCTCAGTTCCCTGGCCCGCTGTCTGGAAGAGGAAGCCAAGCAATGACCATTTAACTCAGTACTGAGAGATGCAGATCCACAGTTCAAGTTGCTGTTCACACGCTCCGGGTGGCAGAGACTTGGAGCCTTGCTCTATGGTCCCAAATTCAGAGGTCCTTGGGCCCTGATTCTTGTGTGCTATGGATTTGGTCAAACTGCCACTGCGCACTACCACATCAAAGAACAAGTCAAGCAAATTCTTACTTTTGTGGGCTGAAATTGAGGTGCTTGAAGCTCTGTCACTGTAATATACATAGTAGCTGTGCAATAGTAAAATTTAATTTAAAGATGATTTAGAGCTTACACATTTATTTACAGTAAAAGTTACTAAATTAAAAAGGGCCAGTTTTTAAATATAGGCACCTAAATTGTGCCTCACATGTGCAAAGATGCAAAGTGCATGTGCAAGATTGATATTTTGCAGATACAACTTATATAGTTACGTTTACAAATTTGGTCTTTAAGATACGTCCAGAAAAAAATTAAATGCCTAACTATAAGGGGACTAGATGGCCCATGTGTTTGGAAATGGGATCTGAATGCTTTCACCTCTAGATTACTGATTCTAACTCAGCCCAGGCTGACTGTTATTGAAAGTTATCTGATTGCAGATCAGTTTCTCATGTGGAAAGCTCACTGGTGCCCACATGATAAAAACCTACACAACTGGTACTGACAACCACTTGTTGATTTTTTTTTTTATTTTTTGGAATTACCATGAAACCAAAAAAATCTTTTTTTTGGCCCAGATCTACAATGGAATCAAATCCGTTTACACCAAGACTGAATTTGGTTCTTGGTGTTTAAGAAGAGACAAACTCCAAAATAAAGAAACCAGCTTTGCATACTCGTTTGTTAAGCAAATACTTTTCTTGATAAAAGTATTTGCTAGTTTCATTATGACAGCTCTTGGCTGCACGGTCTTTGCTTCCAGTCCAGGTTAAATGACCTTGCTCCACCTGGTAATATCTTGGTGGAGCAGGTTTGCCTACACAGACATGTTTTTTTTTACCATCATAGTTTTGCCATCGGCTTCCCAAAGTATATTGAAAAAGCTGGTTTCTGTCACCCCTTCCTTCCTTTCCAGTTCAAAATTATTATCACAGAGAGTGATATTTTATGATCTATCTCTTTAATACTTTGGACACTGGAGGATTTCCTGTACCCTCCTTCTGATTCTGTTCTGCCTCACAAAGATTTTGCCTTGGTGTATACATTCATTAAGAAGTAAAATGAAAAAAAGTAGGTGGTGACACTGAAATTGCAGATGTTCCAAACTACTGAGAAATAATGTACTATGGACCTTCCACAACTTCTGCATTCCTGATGACTCTTCTTGCAGGTGCATACCTTAGCACAATATATAATAAACATATCTGGTTGGGATGTTCATTCTCCTAACTGAAATTCCATCAAGTAAATAAGCCCCACATCCATTCTAAAAGTTTTGTAAAGTCAACGTTTGTTGACTCTACTGCATCACATCAGCATTGTCCACAATACACAGATTAAAAAAAAGAGATTAAGGAACAGAACTACAAAATTATTAAAAAATCCCATATTTTAAAAACAGAAATCATGTCCAAATGATCAGACACACTATGTGCCAAAAATATTTCACTGTTTTTTAATACTTGATACAATGTGCCTCTGATGCCTGTACCCCACACTTGCATGGAGATGGACTCACTGTGCTAATGTGTCTTTTTTCCACTTCTAGCAGCTGTGATTCAAATCACTTTCTTTAATGAAACATTGAAGACCTCTTTCCTGGCCTGATGTCCCAGGGATATAAACCTGAGTCTGCCTCAGATTCTCCTAAATCAAGTGTTGTTCCCTTATTCAGGAAAGGGATAGAAACAGAGGAAAAATATATCAGAAAACAAACAAAAAGGGCTGGGATCGCCATAATCACTGTGCTCCTATTTTCTGTTTTCTAAAATTTTCCATTTCCGAGGTCTGTAGGCCACTGTTATCTCTGCCACACAGTTAAGAGGTACAGTACATGTGCTGTGCTGCTGGCTATGATGGCACTACTCGGAGTAAAAAGCCATATGACCACATCCCACCTTCCACACAGGAGGCGTCAGTGTTACTCAGTAACTTAGTTTTCAATATAATGATATTTTCACTTCCGCCCCCTTGTTCACCACTTCCTCTCTGCAGTGGCCAGTGATATCTCATCTCCCCATCAGTAGCTGCTTTGGTGCCCAGAGGGGAACATCAATCATTTCTGGATCATTTTGTACCTAAGGCCATGACTACACTAGAGAATTTTGCCATCACATCCTCCTAGTATGTTTGTAACATAACGTGTCCACAATTAGAATTGTCCCTAATGGTTCACACCACCATGGGGATTGGACTTTATCTGATTAACCATCATGTCACTACTGTTGCAATGGCAGAGTAGACTGTAAGTCCTGGTGCAATTAGCCCTTTCACTGAAATCCCACAATGCTCCAGCCCATCCTTCAGTCTCTGCTTTAACAGCTCAAGGCCTTGGTTCTATCACCAAAATGCAAACACATGCAAATGGATACTATGGACATTGTAGGCATGATGTACCAATGAGTTGGTGCAGCATTCCACCAGCCCTGTAACACATGCGTGTAGTGCTGTGTGTGGAGGTGATGCTTTGTTTGCATCTGAACCAGAATGCCTAGCATGGACACACTGCCCCATTGCAGCTGGCACTGGTTCATTCACACCTGCGCCAGCTGCATGGTGCATTTCTCTAGTGCAGGTGCAACCTAAACATTAGGAACTTATCCAGGAGGTTTTGTGCTTTACGTTCCTAGGCAGCCTGGCAAGCAGAAGCACACCGTGAGTGGTTAACGGGAATAGCCATAGCTGATTATTCAAACATCTGCTCACTAGAACTGGCCAGGGAACTGACTTCCAAGTGTGTGAAAATTTGAGGTTTTTGAAAGTTTTTCATTCCAATTGAAGATGAACCTCCAAAAATCAACATTTTTCATGCAACTGGAAGCCTGCAGCATCTCACTTCTGAAACACGCTGGCAGTGGAACCGTTCAGCGTTTCTGAAACAAAACATGGACCTCAGGCTCCCAGCTCCTTGCGACTCCCTAGTAACTCACCAGGCAAGGAGACACAGAAGCCCTGGCTCCCAAGCTCCCTGCCAGGTGGGCTGCTGAGGAGGCAGGGAAGCGAGCAGACAGGCAGGAAACCTGTCGGTTGGGAATTCTGTCCAAAATTAATCCTTTGGAACTTTTTAATTTTGATGAATTGGCATTTTCTGATGAGAAATTTCCAAAGAGCTTGATCGCTCACACCAAATTTATTTGGTTGATAAACCATCAATAGGTCACAAAACCTCTCTATCGCCATTAGTTTAGAGGGAAGCTGAGTAAGAGGAGACATGATAGACGTATCTAAAATAATTGAATCTTCCTGTAATATAAAAATAAGGGGATGCTCAATGAAATTACAGTAACTACTCACTTAAAGTCGTCCCGGTTAATGTTGTTTCATTGTTACATTGCTGATCAATTAGGGAACATGCTCGTTTAAAGTTGTGCAATGCTCCCTTCTAACGTCGTTTAGCAGCCACCTGCTTTGTCCACTGGGTGCAGGAAGAGCAGCCCGTTGCAGCTAGCTGGTGGGGGCTTGGAACCAGGGTGGACTGGCAGCCCCACTATCAGCTCCTCCATCAGTTGCCTGCTCCCCTAAGTTCCCCATGCAGCAGCCACCCAGCAGGCTATCAAGACAGTTCATCTGTACCTCTCCCCACTGCCAAGTGCTGCTCCTGCACTCTGCCTTGGAGCTCCTCCCAGAGACTCCTGCTTGCTGTGCAGGGAAAGGGGGACCTAATGTCAGGGTGTCCCCCTCCCCGTGCTCCTGCACCCTGCTTACCCCTTCTCCATATAGAGCAGGGAGGGGACATGGAGGGAGAGAGACATAGAAAGCTTGGGGCAGCAGCTGCTGTCTCAGCTTCCTGATCCACTTAAAAAGACAATGCACTTAAGAGTGGGTCAGCTTATTTAAAGGGGCAGTGTGCATCTCTCTCTCTCCCCCACACACAAGGTGTGTGTCTATCTCTGCTATGCAGTCTCCCCTCCCTCGTGTTTGTACTGTCTTGTGTGAGAGGCTACATTAACAACGTGTTAACCCTTGAGGGCTCAGCAGAGTGCTAGTTCATCATTTAGCAGCAAGGCATTCCCTGGGAAATATCCCTCCCTCTTCCACCCTCTAACTTCACCATCTCAACCAAGCTTCACAATCATCATAGCTGTGAACAGTATTACATTGTTTGTTTAAAACATATACTGTGTGTATAGCTATATAATATATAGTTTTTTGTCTGATGAAAAAAAAAATCCCTGGAACCTAACCCCCTCCCCCCCATCTACATTAATTTTTATGGGGAAACCAGATTCACTTAACATCATTTTGTTTAAAGTCGCATTTTTCAGGAACATAACTACAACGTAAAGCGAGGAGTTACTGTAAGTCAACTCATTTGAAATTGATAAAACATTGTATTATACAGCATGTAATTAATCTCTGGCACTCATTGCCACAATATATCATAATTGAGGAGGGTTCATAGGATGATTAGAGGTTTATGTGACTAGCAAGAACTTCATTTGTAGTTACTTGCTAAGATAGACCTTTTATCAAGGGTGTTTTATCAAGAGTTGGGTGTGCACACAGATCATGCTGTTAAAAATGGGCTTCTCCTCCAAATATCCATTCTTAAGTGTTTCCAGTATGTTGGTGCCACTATCTGCTAGAATGTTTGCATTGTGAGCTTTCTCTAATAAAGCCTCCTTCCAAACCTAATCTATGTATGCGAGCTGGCATGTGGCCTTTCCTGAAGATGACTCAGCAGGCGCACATATGGCTGTGTGTATTCCCTCCCTACATAAACAAGCTTCAGATACCTGCTAGCTACCCAGCCAGCCAGCAGGCATCTCAGATGTATTGCCTTAGGAGAGAAGGATAAAAGGCTGAAGCCTTCACAGTTGTTTTTCTCTGTCATTAATAAAAATGTCAGCCTACCACAACTCCATAATAAATTCTGTGCTTGAGCCAGTGCTCCAGCTCTCTCCCCCTGTGGCTCTAAATCACCAGCATTATTTCTGCCCTCCTTCACACTTAGATGGTGGCTGGCTGCTTGGGCTAGAATTAGACAAGCACAGGTGGTAGCACCTGCTGCCAAGTTTGCCAGTCCGTGTTAATTCTGTGAATGCTTCCCAGTCTTTCCAGAGTCTGTTCTGTGAGACAAAAGGAAGCGACCGGCAGGACAATGGGCTCCTTGTTATTGTTAACAGTATCTCTGGACTTTCTCTCCTTGGCATTCAGCAGCACGTTGGGCTAGATGCACGTGATCCAGGCCGTGTGTTGTGCCACTTGTGCAAAGGTGAAAAGAGAGGTTCCAGGTCTTTGGGGGAGTTGTTTTTCAGAAGCATATTGCAAATAGTGTGGCCTTCTCTCTGTCACCAGATCCACACATCAGATGGTGACAGGAACTTCCATGGCTTTTGCTACCGCCACTAGTCACCAGAGGCCTATGGTGTGTCAGGCGCAGCTCTTCTCCATTTTCCTTTTAGCAAGTGTTTCCCCTTTTAGAGGATGAAACCACATATTTCTGTTTCAACATCTCCCTTCTATGAAGAGTCTGGAAACTAGAGCAATGAGCACCAGGAGGAGCCACCCTCTAGCTGCTACAGAAGCCAAGAGGCTGTACCGGAAGCTGTTGTGATCCCTTTTGCCCCAATATGGGATTTTAGCCAGTGGATTCACATACTCGGAGACTCACAGGCCATGTCACACCCTTCCCTGCACCCATCCTAACCTTATTACATGTTACTCTGGAGAGAATCACCGTGGAGCACTGCTCTGCAGTGCACATAGTGGGCTGAGTTCCTTCGTGACCAGGCACAGCCTATAGCTCTGATGTGTTTAGCTTCTACTGCACCTGTCAGTGGAGGGTTTGCAGATTGGGATTTGCTTCTTGAGTGGTGTGAAACATTTACAATAGTTCAGTGTCCCGAGGGCTGCAATACTTTGTTCTAATGCTGTTTGGTGATTTGGTGTGTAGGTGGCTGGATTTGGTTAGGGGCCTGAGATACACAGGAAGTCAGATTAGGGGCTATCCATAAATTACATAACACATTAGGGCATTGGTGGGTCCTTAATTTTGAGTGTGTGTTTCAGTATTATAAAGTGTTACAAGGACATGAGTGGGGCTTCAAAATCACCACAAATGTGATATGTAATTTATGAGCAGCGCCTTAGATGATCAGGTGGTCCCTCTGGCTTTAAATTTTATAGCAAGGACACACATATTCCATGCAAAACTCAACTAGCTCCAGGTTCCATTAGAAAGTTCATATAAATTGCAAAAATCCCATAAAGACTAGGAGTGAAACTAGAGGCAAAGTAGCAAAGAATCCTGTGGCACCTTCTAGACTAACAGACGTTTTGGAGCATGAGCTTTCGTGGCTGAATTCACCCCAAAAAGCTCATGCTCCAAAACGTCTGTTAGTCTAGAAGGTGCCACAGGATTCTTTGCTGCTTTTACAGATCCAGACTAACACGGCTACCCCTCTGATACTAGAGGCAAAGTGACATGGCTAAAGGTCACACAGAAGGTTAGTGGTAGCACTGGCATTAGAACCCAAGTATCCTGACTCCTAGTTCCAGTGCCCCAGATCCCATTGCAGCAGATGCACCACATCCTCTGTGCTAAATGATTTGGCAAGATGAGCCCTCCAGTTTTCATTTTCAATGCTACTTCATTCTTTTAACATACAGCTCAACTGTCTCAGGCAAATTCTAGTAAGTACTTGCTTGCTGGTCTGACAGGATGTGTGCTTTGTGTACTGGCAATTTGATTTTAACTACAAAAATGTAGTTTTTAAAAACTAAAATAAAATATTTGTAGGGCTTGAGTTGTGTGGGAGAGGTTGATTTAATCAGTGTGAGCAGGTGTAACTGATGTTCAAGGGAGTTGGAGATATTCAGCACTTCTCAGGGTCTGTCCCAAACTGCTAGCTGTGCCAGAGGGAAAGGATGTCTTAGAAGATCACATCACCTACAGAGCAGCTTTGGAGGCACATGGAACTACCTAGTTATACCTACTCTATGTACTGTGCCCATCACCAGAGTGCCTTGACTGAATCCTCCAGGGCTAATCTCCTCTTTCTTGTTGGGATGGGTCATCTCAACACCCAGATCAGGCAGAGTACAGGGGAAGCACAGACGACAAGTGCTGCAGAGTCTGATCTAATTCCTATTGATGGCTTTTGTTTTTAACTTTTTATGAAGGCAAAGTTACAATAAAATGTTAACATACTATATCATATATTCAGGATCAGGTTAATATTCAAGGAACTTGGATAAAGATTCTGACTTCCTGACTGGGAAGTCCTCCTCTTCTAAGTACACTGGAAAGAGTAACCACATTTCTAAATAACTCTCCGGTTTTCAGCACTTCACTTGTGTACGTACTTGATGTGAAAGCTTTTCCATTACAGGAACAGCCCATATTTTACTGGACCACAATTCCAGAAGAGGCAAAGTTACATTTTCTCTGCAATGTGCAATACAGACTCTAGCTGCTAACAATCAAAAATGAAATTAATTTGTCATTCTGTTTAAAATGCTGGAGCATTAAGTAAGCAAAGGATCTCTAGAAAGCTGTCATTTTGTCATATGATGAAGCTCTTTAATAATTACCTCCCCAAGCCACCTAATTCCTGTACAGAACCTGATGGCCTTAATCTATCCAGTTTTGAAACATTAAGTTTAACTTTTTCAGAATTCTAGCAACTCTTTTACCTTATCCACCAAGTGAGAAGAAGCCATTATCATCTAGTGTACAAGCTATAAGAAGTAGGGAGTACTGAAGATGAATTTTGCTTTTAGTCCAAGGTAAGCAATGGTTGAAGTTTTTGGAAGGGACTATCTATTCATTTACAAACTCCCAAGGGTTTTTTAAATGCTGAATATTAAGAACTCACTGTGACTCAAAGACCTTGTCAGCATGAATAATCTGGCATTATTCTTCAAAGAGTCTTCTACCTTAGATGCTTTAATTTGAACCACTTTAATTTCAATTAAACCAGTTGAGACCAATTTAATTTCAATAAAATATATCTTATTGCTTTTAGATGAGTATATATCATTTGCAATAAAACTTGCAACTGCTGGGTCTCCCACAAGAACCCATTCCTCAACATGACACTTTTTTTTGATTTAGTTGGACATTTAATTATGTGATCCAAGTGAGGTCTTCTTCTTGTGGAAGTATTTTACAGTTCCCCACCATTTGATGAAAACACCTCCTGCAACTCAAGTTAAATAGCTAACATTAAGCTCCCACCCCTGGTTTGTTTGCTAATTTGAATGTCACATGGGGGAAAGATGAGGGAGATTTTCTTGCATTTGGGAGAGTCCATTTCCTGCCTGCCCTGGATCTGATGGGCACTGCTAAAGTATCTTGGCTAGATACAGTTTCTTTCTAACTTACAAAGATACTATTATACAGAGCAAAATTGTTTTGATCAATGACAGCAAGTTAAAAAAAAATCCTGGTGGAGCAGAATCCTGGACCTACTGCTCCTCCCTAAAGAAACAATCAACAAACTCGGTGCTGACCTCCAGCCTCCAGCTCACTAGTCAGTAGATCTTTATCCCAAGGTAGAGGACAACCTTCCCCCTTTTGAAGCCACCTTTCCTACATGCAAATGCATTAGTTCATTTGTATGCACAGTAATATGAAATGCTCAGCACACCAGTCTCTTTCCCCACAAGGCCTATATTCTCCTCCACGTCTTTGCAAATTATTCAGCTCTAATGCTGGGCAATACACAAGATCATGGGAAATGAGACATTACTTTTAGTACCTGGCTGATCATTCACCTACTGAGTTACTTCTGCTAGTGAATAAGTGCAAGGTGTTGCGTATACCATAGGCATATCAAAGGATGTTACTAATGGAAGGACAAGTAATCTCAGTTAATGAGGCCAGAGGAATGAAAAATGGTCTTATGCTAAAGAATGGAATACATATATTGAATAGTGGAACAAATATTTACTGACTTAGAGTGCTGTCAGGCTTAATGCTGCATTGACTCATTAAACATTATCCTTTCTTTAATACAGAAAAGCAACTAACCCCCCGCCCATACACACACACCAGAACATACCTGAACCTACCAAAAAACCTGTGCAGTTCAAATCACAAAACGTTTGGAAAAGTAAAAGTTGAGCTTCCAATGGCAATGTTAACTTGGCTATCTGACACATCCTGTGTATTTAATGAGAAACAAAAATTAAAATGGCATTTAACAAGAAAAGCAGGAATAAAAATACTACATGCATTCAACCAAGTCAAGCTACCACTGCTTTTGTAACTTCTACATTTCTTGACTTCTTGTGATTTTAATTCTGCAATGTTAAAATTGGTTTAACAAAAATGCTTGCACTCAATCTCTAAGTTTTTTTCTTCAGTTCCTTTTGAAAGTGCATAATATGGCACCGATGGGTCTGCTGCTATTACTCATGTGAGTATAGTAGTCCCATTCATGTTAGTGGGGCTACTCCTGCTAATGAGGACAGCAGCAGGCCCTAACTGTTACATTCTAGAGAGTTAAGATACATAGAACATTGTGTGCTGATCAAAGAATGCATACCTGACAGCGTGCATTACTGTGTATGCGTGAACTCTCAAGGTAATTTAGAACTGGCAATACCCTGCACACAACATTCAAATTTCATAACTTTGATAAGTTTCACCCGATTGTTTTCAGGCTTTGTTCTGATGTACTCTTCAGTGAACATTATTTACATGAAAATTGTCAAGTTCAGTCCTTTTTCTATTATCTACTGAAAAAAAAGTAGGGCATTTTAAAATTTTATTTATTTATTTATTTATTTATTTATTTTTGCTGCACGGAGAAAGGGTTTTGGTTTTGTTTGTTTTGAAATGTACACACTGGCATACAGCTCAGTTATGGTTGAAGGGATTTGATCAAATTGACCTGCAACAAAAATCATCTTTGGATGAACACTAAGCAAGGGAAGATTAATCTGAAATGTTTTTTTTAAAAGTTGTGATCATAGGAAAACAGGAGATAATAGTTAACATTTTGTGTATTTAACTATATAGTTGCTACCTAATGTTTTATACCTAGTCATAGTTTTCCATAAGCACATTTTTATAGATATATAGATATGCGTGCACACAAAAATAGTGTGTGTATATATTAGTGTGTATGTGTATATATATGCATATATATATACACACACATATATACATACATATACACACACATACAAACATATATAAACATTTTGAAGAAAATTTCCCCAAGTACTTGTGTCCCACTGAAAGTCAATGGGAAGGTATATGGACTTAGGCTCCTAAATCACATAAGCCCTTTAAAAATGTGTACCCTTTGTCCATTATATTAACATATTCACTCCTGGGATCAAAAACTATCAGCTGTCCAACAGTGTACAGCAACAACAAATATTATATTTCTATTATTGTACCCTAGAACCCAAGTCCTGGACAACACGGTGCTAGGAACTGTACAAATAACAGTTCAAGGCAAGAAGTAAAAGTACAGTGTTCAAATGAAAGGGCATATGTATATCACATTGATGTCTGAAGCCAGCCGTACAGGAAAACTGCAGTTTAACTAATGTAAAAGATCTGGTGACTGCTTCTGGATGCTCACATGTTGTGTCTAGCTACTGAGCTTGGGGGAAGTAAGAGGCTAGTAATTAACATCAAATTAGTCCAGAGCCCTTTGAGATTCTACTTTCATTCACTCTGATCAAGCGTCATGTTGTAAAGCAAACAAAAATGAAGAATGTTGCTATTTTTAGGAATGTTTCTCATCATTTTAATATATTAAACAAACAAGCCAAGCCTGATTTTAATTATTTTTTTTTAAACTCATGGAAAATCTGCACTTATGGCACTGCATAATATCACTGTCAAAAGCCCCAACCCTTTTAATGGCTGCATGTGAATTAAAAAAAATCTTTAGCTTAGTGACCACAGCAAATCATATTTTTACAGCTGTCAAGGTTCTCATTTAAGATATAAACCAGAATCCAAAAGGGATTTTGTGTGTGTGTTGCATGAAGATAGTCTACTTATAATAGCACTAACATTTCTTATGCTGGGGGCAGGGGAAGAAAGAATAGCTGAATGGGAGAAGAGGAAGGCCAGGGCTTGACAGCAATTTTGTGCTGTCCAACAATGTATTAATATATCCAAAGACAATAATTTGGAGATTCACGTTTCACATCACCAGATACTGTTCTATCTATATTTTGAGTGCAAGCAGTTAAAGGCAAAGGGCCAGATATGCTATCAAGATCTGCTTGCTTTATACTCCACTCAGGTGGTGCAAGGGAGCTGGAAATGGGCTTCAAATGGCCAGCCGAGAATTCCCCTGGTGTAGAGGAATTCCCTGCTGGCATAGATGGATCTGGATCCCGCACCAGTTGTACATCCCCCTTCACAGCATAAGGGGCATGTCAGATGAGGGAGCACATGTGGTGTAGCAGTACAATCATTCACTGACATCAGGTCTGTTAAGGACCATATCCCAGAAATGTATTTTAAAGCAGCCTAGTGACTGCACCAAATACTTCTGGGATCAGGGCCAAGCAGAGCTCAGGCACAAAACAGAATTTGGCCCTATAGCTAGTTTGGTGGAATTTCATTATAGTTTCAAGGGGTAAAGGAAAAGAGGGAGAACTTATAACTAAATTTACTGCATACAACGTTCTGCTGCTTTTAATGTACTTTGAAACCAAGATACACTGTTCAAAGTTCTTTGATTTTTAAGTGAGTTTAGAGCTGGTGAGAGGTTCCAGTTTGGTAACACTAGAAACTGACATCTCTTGCACAGATTCTGCAAACACTTATGCTTGTGAGTAATTTTATGCACATGGGTAGGCCCACCAAGTTCAGTGGCTGTACTCATGTGTGGAAACATTTGGAGGATCAGAGCTTCGGTGCACAGAACAACAGGAGTACTGTCTTACATCCCCACAGTGCCCCACCAACAATATCTTGAACTCTGCCCTAATGAGTTGTTCTTTTAATGGCAACAACCAGAGTTTGTATTTAACAATTACATTCGTTTTGTTCAAGCACTGCCTATCACAGAAACCAGAGCCTGCTGCAGCATACTGCCTGATCTTCCCCTGGCATTCCAGCACCCTGCCTTCCAAAATGGAGAATGGCCTTTGGTCTCTGAAACCACACCCACATCCATACACAGCTATGATACAGCTGCTTTATACGTCAATATAGCATCTTTCTGCTATGACTAACAAAGCTGCCAGTTGTGATATCTGCCAAACAAGCATCACGGATGGTCAACATTATATTTCCTGAACAGATGTACAATTTACCCAGCAAAAAAATGCATCCAAAATTTAAAAAAAAAAAAAAGTTTTGCACTGACTAAAAGGGCTTTTTCAATAGGATAATGCACAGAAAATAAAACTGAGTCCAATTGATTCTGATTACAGATGGGCCCAAACCCTGAGCACCTCCAAACTTCTGGAAAGTTTAGATCCACTTCTGAATTTAGGGCCTTGGGCCCATTTCTTGTTCTCACCACTTTAGATCCTCGGATGGTTTTATTTAGAAGAGGAGCTAAAAAGCCTGAACAGACTTTTCAGACCCCAATACCTCTAATATTAGCCAATGCAATAAATGTATGGGCAGCAATAGGTGCCCAGTGAATAATAGTGCCTGATCTTGTTTTTAGGGCTTCTCTTCACTGCAAAGTTAACTCAAGTTGTATCTTGAGTGCTGCCCCTAATCCAAGTCACACAAAATCCCTTGACTTGAGTCCGGTGGTGTTTTTAACTCAACTTGGCTGGTCATCAGGAGGTACAGACTAAAGCTCAAGTAAGCACAACTCATCAGCTGCTCACCCACCCATTTTGCAGGCTAATGCCACTCAAGCATCGCTAGTCATCCAATGCCTTCCCACAGTTCCCCCCGCGGGCCCAGAAATGACAAGTTCTCCCACAATTCATTGGGAAGGAAACATTGAGCAGCTCAGTGTACTGCAGTGCTAAGAACCACAGGAAGTGCCCCAAGAACTGTCAGGGCCACACAGTTACTACTGTAGCCAAGCGCCTACAACAACTTGAGTGTTATATTGGAGTGGGGCCACTCTCACTCGGGCTAGGCTAACTCGAGTGTAGATAACTCTAGTTAACTCTGCAGTGAAGACATACTCTTAGCTGCACTAGAAAGTGGCTCTGTAGGATGTGAATTCGGTTCTTCCATCACCCTGTGAAAAACAGCACATTAAGTCTCTTGAGTTACTTGTTCTGGTAAATGCACCTACCCATACAAAGACAAAACTATTGAACCTTACTTGCTACATGAAGATTTAACAAATACACTACTTTTTAAACTGCGGATTTATTCATTTAAAGTATACTCATGCTCTGGTCCCTTGTTTCTATTTTACTACTACTTTTTTTTTTCAGTTGCCTATTGACTTCAGGATTTGTTTTTAACTTTTTTTTTTATGAACAGCTGGAGCATATTAAGCATGTTTTTTTCACAGTAGTGTTTTATACCAATACTTGATAATGACACACCTGTAAACACTCTGTATAACTAGCACCGTTAGGCCCTCATGGAATGCTACTGCCATAGTCTGCATGGCAGAAATGCTGTCTAACTCCACCCCCACTGCTTAATCCAAAACTTTCTTCCACACATCTTTCCCCTTCTTAATCTCTCGTGACACAGTGTTGAAAGTTATTACTTAACCGCATAAAGAAAACCATCTGCCAGTTATTTACCTGCTCACATGTGGACCAAGTACCCAAACATCACTACTACCACAAGCCCGGGCAAATGCACAGCTTTGGAGAAAGCAAAAGTCTGGGTGCAGTCATTTGATTCTGCTGCTTCAGCAGGTCAGTCTGTCAAATCCGTTGCCCCTCAGTGAACAACCAAGGCTCAAATACCATTTCTGACAATCTAGGCCCGTCTGAATGGACATAAAACCTCCTGTGAGAGCGTATGGCAAGTGACATTTTAAGAATTGCAAAATGTATTGTCAATGTTCACATGGCCAAATATTAGCATGCAAACAGTCTACATGCTAGTCTATTAACCCTGTTTCTGATGTCATATATGTCACACAAATTCATATCAGAGTCCAAATTTAGGGGTGCCATTGGGCGGGGGGGGGGTGGGCACTGGTTCCCACATAGGTGGAGATTGGTGGTGACTGGGGAGGTGTTGCCCCACCAAACTGGATATCTTGCAGAGGTAACAAATGGGGGACACACCCAGACTTCTGCTTTCCATTTGGCTCTGCTCCCTCCCCAAGCCCTGCACACAGCCCCTAGCTCCCCCCTCCCTACACCCTGAGCTACCTCCTGCCTGCACACAGCCCCTAGCTACCTCTCCCTGCACCCTGAGCTACCCCCCTGCCTGCACACAGCCCCTAGCTACCTCTCCCTGCACCCTGAGCTACCTCCCTGCCTGCACACAGCCCATAGCTACCTCTCCCTGCACCCTGAGCTACCCTCTGCCTGAACACAGCGCCTAGCTACCCCTCCCCCTGCATCATGAGCTACCCCCCTGCCTGAACACAGTACCCTGTACCCTGAGCTACCCCTCTGCCTGAATACAGCCCCAGCTACCCCCTCCCTGAACCCTGAGCTTCCCCTCCACAGCCCCAGCTACCCCCTCCCTGAACCCTGAGTTTCCCCCCCCTCCACAGCCCCAGCTACCCCCTCCCTGAACAATGAGCTCCCCTCCCCGGCACACAGCCTCTAGCTCCCCCATCCCTGCACCCTGAGCTACACTCTGCCTACAAACAGCCCCAAACTACCTCTCCCTGCATTGAGATACCTCCCTGCCTGCACACAGCCTCTAACTACACCCTCCCTGCACCCTGAGCTACCCCCTGCCTGAACACAGCGCCTAGCTAGCCCTGCCCTGCACCCTGAGCTACCCCCTGCCTGCACCCTGAGCTATACCCTGCCTGCACACACCCCCAGCTTCCCTCTCCCTGCATTGAGCTACTTCCCTGCCTGCACACATACCCTAGCCATCAGCTCTCTGCACCCTGAGCTACCCCCTGCCTCCACACGGTCCCTAGCTACATCACCTGCACCCTGAGCAGTTTTCAAACTTTTTGAGCTGAGCCCCCTCTTTGAGTTATAATTTTTGGTTGTGTACCCCCCTCCGCCCACCCCTCCAATCCAGAAAGACTCAGTGGCCTGCTGAGGTGGTGCTTCGTCCCCAGGCCCTGCTGTGTGCCTGAGCCCCACTGGGCCCTTCCCCTGCCTCCAAACAGAGAAGTCAAATTATGCCTATGAAAAAAGCTAGAGTTTTCAGGTTTCTTAATTAGTTCCTGGAATAACAGTAACATTCCCCTCCCCCGCACAACCTAAAATGGCGCCCCTGCTCAAATTACCATTCAAAATGCTCCTGTCATAAGGCCACATATGTTGCAACATTTATTATTTCCCTAGTTTTCCTTCCAGGAAGGATAGCATCCTATTGAGGTCACTGGGCGTTTACTATTGACTTCAATGGGAAAAGAGCTAAGCCAACATCAAGCACTTTGAAAATCCCACCCAAACTTTCCAAAATAGAATTCAGCCGAGGATGGGAAAAAGAGTAAGGAAAAGGTGATCACAGAATTACAGAAGTGTAGGACAGAAAGGGACTTTGAGAGGTCATCTAGCCCAGTCCCCCGCACTCCAGACACTACTACGTAATAGACAGACCATTCCTGAGAGGTGTGTCAGGTCCAGGTTTTATTGCTAGTGATTACAACTTGATGATAATATGAAAACCAGCCACATAAAACTGAGATAAATTCTATCCACAGGGTAGTGCAATCCCACAGTCAACCTGGAGGCAGAATTGTGCCAACATTCTTTAAACTACCTTTATCAAATTTTAATGAAGAATAGGAATGCTACATATTCAACTCTGAAACGGTCTTTGAAAAATCTGGTCCAGGCTTTTGTCTGCTTCACCATTAACTTTTGTATATTTGGGGCATGAAGACCTTTGTAAAAGGAGAGGCAGGCAACTCTTCAGAGATGCTCTGTACAGCGTTGTGTGGCTGACTCTGTAATGGAACTTTGACTCCAAGCTCTCTGAAACTTGTGAATTTCTTGAGGCCATTCTTTGTGGGTCTTCTAAAATAACTTGCTCCCAAGGAGCCAGGGCCCGCTCCAGGCACCAGCCCAGCAAGCAGGTGCTTGGGGCAGCTAACAGTGAGGGCGGCACGTCCGGCTCTTCAGCGGTGGGTCCCTCAGTCCTTTTCAGAGTGAAGGACCAGCTGCTGAATTGCCGCAGAAGACTGAAGCAGCGGCAGTAGAGCTGCAGATCGCAATCGCGGCTATTTTTTTTTTTTTTTTTTTGCTGCTTGCGGCGGCAAAACCCCTGGAGCCGGCCCTGCAAGGAGCATGTGCTTTCTTAGCATCACCACTGTCATGCTCTGATGGGATTAACACTTGCTACTATTGGCTAATTCCAGACACACATTGCTTCAACTTCCTTCCCAGTGTGAGGCTTGAAAACATTATGCATGTATTCCTTCTTGTTCTAACCAAATTGGCCAGCTGATAGTGACTTTAAAACAATAGCTCTCTCTCACATAATGTGACAGTGGCAGCCTTAGCCTTCCAAAAGTAATGTGCTCAAGATTTTGTAGATAATAACTAAAAAAGTACCAACCGAAGTAATGGATTGGCTGGTAGCAGTCAGCATTCACGGAGCATTAAGTTGCCAGCCGGTGTAAATAAAGCTGTGCTTAATTGCTCACATTTTCTTTGTGAGGATGCTCCATCTCTTTAGGAATAAAAAGAGGAAAACAAAATGGATGGAATTTTCAGAAGCACTCGGTCTGGGCCTAATTTAGGGAGCCAAGTGACTTCAGATCTACCTCTCATGTAAGCCCGTTGTCCATTTATATTTTCCCTCTTATAATATCACAGGGTCCATTTTACCTGCAGAAACAACAACTTGGTAGAACAGAGGGCAACTGTCAAGAGCACACATGCTGCAAATGCCATCAAATGCAACTCAGTCATTTCAAAGACATTTTTAAAATATCATCTCTGCAGCTTGCTTAGACATCTGTTAAAAGCAAATGGCATCCGGGGAGCCTGGAAACCCAGCGCAGCCATTAGGTATGTGTAAAATATGCATCATCTGTTTAGTGCCATATCCCCTTACCGCTTTGCCTCTTCTTGGAGGCCAGTCCCTTGAGATTTACAAGAAGACAGATCAGAGAGAAATAGGAGATCCATCTGCAACCTGCTGATTAGCAAGTCATCAACAGATTAACTTGTACAAAGGGATCAGGGCATGAGGCTCAGACTGGCTAAGTACATATATGGTAATGAAAGCACAAGTGACACAAACATGAGAAAAGCCAGATGATGTGACTTCTGGGGAAAGCACCTTTAAAAAAAAATGGGGGTAGGTGGGCGGGATCATGGAGTGATTCACTCCAGAAGATTTGGCACTGATCTGAAATCAATGGGCTCAGCCTAATCACGCTGTTTCCTTTCTCTCTGGGCACGGATCTCTGCAAGCCAGAGGAGCTAGTGGGCGTATGGTATTTGAAGTGGTCTTATTTAATCTGGGCTAAAAATACTTTGAAAACGTTGGTTTTATTTTCCATTCCTAACAGCTGAGCCCTGGTCCTGAGGGAATGTATGTTATCCCACTGTGAAAACATCTAAACAGGTGGAAAAGGACAAGGGAGAGGGAAGAGGGCTAGACAGACAAACAATTCCTCTTTCCTTTGTAAAAAAAAAAAAAAAAAAGGAAAAACACAAACAAAAACACACAAAACAAAGCTATGGCTCTGCAGGTTTTAAAACTAAAATAAAAAAAAATCCAAATCTCCTTGCTGAAACTGAACAATTCTGTATCATTTTTGGAAGCAAGAGAGAAAAATAAAGCTGGAAGTATTATAAGAGCATATTTTGGACAAACTCTACTGCTGTTCCAGGCTTGGGCCCCTGCAGAATTCTGACAGTGCACTTCATTCTTTACCTGTCGCTTTTCTATTATGCCAGTTTGAAGCCTCTACACAGCCCTAGCAATGCACCCACCTCAGTCCTAAACTCTACATCAGGGGTCAGCAATCCAGTGGCACTCTGCTGCCGGCTGGGGTACCGGCTGCCGGCCCCCTGTCAGCTGGGGTTCTGTCCACCGGCCCCGCTCGGCCCGCTGCTCCAGCCCTTGTTCATCCAGGAACAAGCCTAAGACTAGCTGTAAATAATTCTGTCCAACCAAGCCAAGTCTGGCAACTGCCATCATGTAGCCAGAAGTCTCCACAACTGCTGCTTAAAAGAACAAGCCACCAGAAGGTGGTCCATAGTCTCAAGTGGTGCCGGAGCCTGGCATAGTGCTCATGGACAGCCTTTGCTCTGCACATGCTGGGCGTGCACATTTGCATGGACCTACAGTTTCCTATGAAGGATGCGCCCTTGTACGTCTTGGTACACCTCTACCCCGCTATAACAGGGTCGTGGGGAGCCAAAAATTCCTACTGTGTTATAGCTGAAACCCTGTTATATTGGGGTAGGGGCGGCAGGGCTCTGGCAGTGATTTAGAAAGCTCTGGGCTCCAGCCGCTGTGGGGAGCCTCAGGCTCTTTAAATCGCTGATGGAGCCCCGCTGCCACAGCCCGGGGTAGGGGCGGCAGGGCTCCAGTGGCGATTTAAAGAGCCCGGGGCTCCTCACAGCAGCCGGAGCCCCGGACCCTTTAAAGCGCTGCCGGACCCCTGCTGCTACCGCGTTATATGCGAAGCCGTGTTATATCGGGTCGTGTTATAGCGGGGTAGTGGTGTACTTAAAAGACACCTGTGCCATTTGCAGATACTTTAAGGCTCCCATCAATAAGTTCTGGGGACAGTTGATCACCTTCAGTGAAATCTTCCTAAAATTGGCCTGCATCACTCTGTGATACAATGAAGTTTTTCTCAGCAGTTTGGAGGTTTTGTTCAATGATTTGCCAGATAAGGATACAATCATATCTAGAATAAAGAACTGCCTGTCTCTGCCAGAACAGTTGAGAGATGCATAAGCAAAATGGCAGAAAACATTAATGAAAAGCAGACGACTGCATTGAAAGACACAACAGTGTTTAGTGTTGCAGTTGATGAGAGCTTGGATATAAACAACATTCCACGTTTGGCAGTTGTTGCAAGATATTGTGCTTCCGCTGAAATCCAAGAGGAATTTTGTTGCCTAAAACCCCTACATGGCACAACAAAGGGGGAAGGTATAGTGGAAAGTTTTGTAAACCATTTTGAGGAACGAGGAGTTGATATCAGAAAAATATTTTGTGTGACAACAGATGGTGCTCCTGCCATGGTCAGAAAACAGAAGGGATTTTTAAAGTTACTTGAAGATCAGATTGGCCGCCTGACAGTCAAATTTCACTGTATCATCCATCAAGAAAACCTGTGTGCTAAAATTTCTAATTCAGAGCATAATAATGTGATGAATACAGTGGTGTGAATTGTGAATTTCCTTGTTGCTCAATCTGCTTTGACTCACAGACAGTTTCAAGCACTGTTGGAAGAGATGGACAGTGCTTATAACGACATCCCACTTCACAGCAACATTCGGTGGCTAAGTCGTGGCAAGGTTTTGGTGTGTTTTGTAAACTGTTTTGATGCAACTAACTAAACCTAAAAAGTTCAATGAAAGCGACTTGGATTTGTCTGTATTTCAGTGGATGGGTGTTGACGATTTCGAAATGCAACTCATTCAGTTAAAAAGCTCAGAATTGTGGGCATTAAAGTCTGGAGATCTGCGGAGCGCACTTGAAGCTACTGAGGAAGATCATGGGGCTTCTGTTCTGACCTACTGGACATCCCTGCCAGTGAAATGTAACTGTTTGAAGAAAATTGTGTTTGCAATGCTTTCAGCATTTGGATCCACATACCTGTGTGAACAGGTATTTTCACATATGTAATCTGTCCTCTGTCCCTCTCAGAGCTAGTTAACAACTGATCACTCAGAAACCCATGTGCAGCTTAAAGTATCCAAATATGTGCCAGACATTGGAAAACTCAGCAAGGAAAAGCAAGGGCAAGGATCACACTAAACTGACAAGATCTGCATTTTAATTTAATTTTAAATGAAGCTTCTTAAACATTTTAAAAACCCTATTTACTTTACATACAACAATAGTTTAGTTATATAATATAGACTTATAGAGAGAGACCTTCTAAAAACATTAAAATGTATTACTGGCACATGAAATCTTAAATGACAGTGAATAAATTAAGACTTGGCACACCACTTCTGAAAGGTTGCCGACCCCTGCACTTCATCCTCCTTTGTTCCAGTTGTGGGCTTTTATAAAGCTTTGTCAAAGCATCTCAGTTCTAACCAGTACCTTTTGTTTGACTACTCCTGTGCCTCTCCAGAGAGAGACTGTCAGTCATGCTGAATTGTGCCACACATTATGTTGTTTTGCAATATGGCCAACTTTCCATTTATAATCAGGATTTTGACAAGTGAAGCTTTTTCACTTGAAATCCACGGTGGGTTTCAAACAAGCTCCCCAAGTGAAAGGCCAATGCAGTAACTATTCTGCTGCTGATCCCCAGCTAATTTTTGGTAATGGCTTTTTACAGGGAAAAAAATTCCGAAGATTTATTCTGTATAAAGTGAAGTCAATAAAGTAATTCAAAGTTTTACTCTAAAACTCTCATAGAGATGATTAGCTCAGAAATTTTAATCCAAAACAATTTTCCGAACTCAGGAATTTCCTAAGCACCACCTGAGATTTTTCTGCTGCTTACAAAGTTTTTGAAGATTGCAAATCCTGCCAAAAGATTTCTTCAAATGAAATCTGAAAAATGTAAAGGCAAGTCCAAATCAGGTAAGCAGCCGAATAAATTCAAACACTTCAGGGATCAATAACCTGTGTGTGAGCTTCTCACTTGGAATGCAAGTTAGAGAACAATCATGAAGAATAGACCAACAACAAGAAAACGAAGTCTGGGAACAAGACTGAAAGAATGCAGCTTCCACATCAGTGACTTATAGACTCAAAATTTAAGGTCAGGAGGGACCATCACAATCATCTAGTCTGACCTCCTCCACATTACCAGGCTACAGAACCTCACCCACCCACTCAGGCAGTAGGCCCACAACTTCTGCATTACTGAAGTCCTCAAATCTTGATTTAAAGACTTCAGATTAAAAAGAATCCATCATTTACTCAAGTTCAAACCAACAAGTGACCCTTGCCCCACGCTGCAGAGGAAGGTGAAAACCTCAAAGTCTCTGTCAATCTGTCCTGGGGAAAAAATCCTTCCCAACCCCAAATATGGCAATCAGTAAGTTAGACCTTGAACATATGAACAAGACCCACCAGCCAGATACCTTTAAAAGATTTCTTTGTAGCAACATAGAGCCCTTCCCAACTAGTGTCCCATCTCCGACCATTGGAGATATTTGCTGCTAGCAGATGTGGATGGCATTGTAGGCAACTTCATCATACTATCCCCTCCAAAAACTTATTTAGCTCAGTCTTGAAACACATTAGGTTTTTTACCTCCACTGCTCTCCTTGGAAGGCTGTTCCAGAACTTCAGTCCTCTGATAGTTAGAAACCTTTGTCTAATTTCAAGCCTAAACTTGTTGGTGGCCAGTTTATATCCATTTGTTCTTGTGCCAACATTGGCACTTAACTTAAATAACTCCTATCCCTCCATGGTGTTTATCCCACTGATGTATTTATAGTGAGCAACCATATCTCCCCTCAGCCTTTGTTTGGTTAGGCTAAACAAGCCAAGTTTCCTAAATCTCTTCTCATAAGGCAAGTTCTCAATTTCTCTGATTGTCCTGGAAACTTTTTCTGCACTTGTTCTAGTTTGAATTCATCTTTCTTAAATATGTGAGACTAGAATTGCAAACAATATTCCAGATGAAGTCTCACCAGTGCCTTGTATAAATGGCAATAACACATCCCTAGCTCTACTGGAAATACTTTTCCTAATGCAACCTAGGGTTGCATTGGCCTTGTTCATGGCTGCATCACACTGGTGGCTCATAGCCACCCAGTTGTTGACCAATGCACCCAGGTCTTTCTCCTTCTCTGTCACTTCCAACTCGTAAGTCCACAGTTTATAATAAAAACTCTAGTTGTTAGTCCCTAAGTGCATGATCTTGCACTTTGCACTATTAAATTTCATCCCATTTCTATTACTCCAGTTTTCATGGCCATACAAATCTTTTTGCATGATAATCTGATCCTCCTCTGCATTGGCAATACTTCCCAATTTGTTCTCAATTTTTCTCTGTTGCTCCTGTCCTGCATTTGGCACTGGGAACAGGGTGGAGGAGAGAACCACAAAGGTGGCTTGGAGGCCAGGCTAACTTACCCTCAAGTAGCAGTAGCCAACTATGGGTGTCCACCTGGCATGAATACCTGGAGTGCAGCAGTGTAAGAGGAGGAGCCAGTGTACAGCTATTCTGGCAGCTCTATGGCCAGGGTACCCCCTTGTATCCAGGTATTCTCGCAGGGCTATTTCTGCTCTCCTTAAACCCTGGGAACAAGAGAGAATCAGCCCCAAATGCTGTGTGAGTAAAATGAAAATTCAGCTTTATTGTCTACAGTACGTTGAGAGACTCATATGGCTCATTCAGGTTCCATTATGCAATAATTTAAGTCAAACATTCACTGAAATGGATTCAGAGTAAACCTGAATAAAATAATCCTAGAATAATCAATCTGCTATCACCAACTACAGAGGTGTTCCAGACTCAGGGCATGTCTACACTATACTGACATATGATTATACTGATATAACTTTACTGGCATAGCCCCCTCAGGCAGACACAGCCTATATTGACAGAAGGCATTTTTCTGTATGTGTAGGATCACTACCTCTCCAAATTATGTTAGTGCCATCAGTGGATCCCTCCATTGGCACAGCTGCATTTACACTGGGGGTTTCGTTGGCATAGTTCTGTCAGTTAAAGGTGTGGTTTTTTCAGTGTACATCACGGCTTACAACTTTTCCGACCAACAGACCAGCCTTAGTCTGTCACAGCTAAACTTTGAACGAATCGCAACACAGGGTTAGGATTCCTATGGGTAGACACAGGCAATGAAGGCCTAGGGGAGGCCAGTGAATAAGAATGAATCTGAAGAAGTGGACTTTTTACCCATGAAAGCTTATACCCAAATAAATCTGTTAGTCTTTAAGGTGCCACCGGACTCCTCGTTGTTTTAGTGAATAAGGAGTCAGAGTCAATGAAATGTAAAATGGCCGAATCATGAATCACAGTGCCTTTTCACTCTAACCATTATTTTAACATAGACTGTTAAGGTTGCAAAACCTATGGTTCAGTTTTGACTAAAAGGCTAAAACTGAG
Organism: Gopherus flavomarginatus; assembly: GCF_025201925.1. NCBI lineage: Eukaryota > Metazoa > Chordata > Testudines > Testudinidae > Gopherus > Gopherus flavomarginatus. Next base: position 136,779,382 of record NC_066617.1, read on the forward strand.
AAAGTATGATTCGGAGCCTGTTGGAAGAACACAATCTAATGCTGAGATAGCTTGCAAGGCAAGTGTACGAAAGAGCAATTATGAGGGTGCGTCTTTATGAAAAAGGAGCTTAGTTTATCATTAGCATGAGTTTTCAGTACCACTCAGGGTATAATACTGTGACTCAGGAACTTCTTTGTGCCAACTGGCAGCAGGTGCAGGGGGCATAGGATTTTACAGGAGTCCCTTGGGTCAGATATATGCACAATAATTCGTCAAAGGGTGGCATGTAAGGTCTCTACTGAGAGCCAGTAGCCCACTGGTCATCATAATAATTGGGAAATGTATGTACAGATAGTACTTAAGAAGTTATGTATTTATAGTAGAAATTATGTTCTGAAAGCCTTGAAGTTGAAGATAGTTCACCAGGAGATGACATGCCTCAGACAGGTTCTGTTCAGGCAGAGGGCAGTAGATGCTTACCTCTATGTCTGGAAAATGTGTGCCTCACAACGTAAGTGTATTTGCATACTTTGCCACCATCTAATCAAGACTGTGAAATCGACAAGGGATTTGTCTGGCATATCAGAGGAATGCAAGGAGACACATGGCATGCTTCACCTATGGGACAAATTGACAAAATGGCTTGTCTCATGATGAAGGGATCACAGGCTGCCTGGATGAAAAGTGCTGGTGAGCAATACCTGATTAGAGATGAGAATATCTTGTTAATTAAGTCTAGGCTCTATACGCATGTTAGGATTTTATTTTATATGTTACCATTTGTTCCTAACATTTCTACTTGCTCTCACTTGAATTTTTATACTTTGTTAAATAAACTTTTTCTTGATGTCGCTACAAATATATCTACATGCTGTGTGTTAAGCAGAGCAGTGATGTGGAGTGAAACTGGTGAGCCCGAGCATACAGTTCCTAGGGGAGCAGCGACTCTGTGAATACTATGAGTGTCCTGTAGAACAGGGGCTGGATATTATAGGCAGGTGCACAGAGGGGCTGGGGGTTCGAGTGCGCCTGTCACTAACCTGTAGAGAGACAGGGAAGTCTGTGTAGGTTGAGAGGAGAGGGCTTGTGTTGCCTGCGGCTGGTGGAGTTGTGGAGTTGACCCCCAGCAGGCACAGATGAGGCTTCCTCATGCTAAGGGTAGGTGGTGGTGGGGTACCTCACAACCCTAGGTACCCTTGGGGAATGTCACATATACAAAAGCCATCTGTTCATTAAAGCTTTCAGACAGAGCTGAGAATAAGGTCTGGTCTACACTAGACAAATAGGTGTCGGTATAACTACATTGCTTAAGCGTGTGAAAAATCCACACCTGTGCAACACAGCTAAACTGGCTCAACCCTTGAGTAACTGAATTGAAATTAATGGATTTACACCAATAATTTGAATGTTACACTTTTGTAAAAAAACCAAAAAATATCGCAAAATACATTTACCAGTAAACTATGAAGCACAGTATACAGAATTATACCACTGTTAACTCTTTTTTTACTCAAGTGGTTAACCAAAATTTAGAGTCTAGCAGGTCCTGTTGGTTAGGAGAAGAAACTGATGATGGCATCCGATGTTTCTTTGATGCAATTCTATTTATTTACAAATAATGTACAAAATCCTGTGTCTCTGAGCACAGCAGGAATAAAACAGCAAGAGATAATTTCTTTGCTTACAGTTCCAAGCCCCTTTCCAGCCAGCACTTAGCCAAAAAGCTCTCTCTCTAGGCTTTTGTAGGGCCACATTCCAGCTGCACCTTTGACTTTCTGCTGCTTCTTTCTCAGCTACCCTGTTATTTCTGTTGCTTCTCTCATACAGACATCACACATGTCCTCCAAACAATACCCAACCCAACCCCCTGCATATGTGCCTCGCATGGGCCTTTGTTTTGGGCAGTGAAGTTCTTGTGTATTGGATGGAGGCTGCTATCGTTTCAGTTGTCTGGTTCCATGTATGGGCTTAATTGTTTCTTATATTTATAAATAAAGGCAGCTGCTACACCCACTAGTTTTAATGAAGTTTAGCCCAACCATAACACTACATTACATGACAGAGCAAATCAACAAACCACATTTTGGGTTACAGTATTTTTGCTATATTTATCATGCTTGATTGCTTAGGGCCTCTATTGACTTCAATGGGTTTTTGATCAAATCCTTATTAATTCATCTTCAAATAATATTGCAAATTAGGGAGGTTGTTCAACTGTACTTTTGAAGTGACTAATCCCAGAATAAAATACAGAGTTTACACTGTACACAAAAGACCCAGCATTGAACCCTGAGGCACCTTATATACTCTGTCACAGTTAAAAAGTCATCTTTTGCCTACCATTATCAAGCATCGGAAATGATGCTTTTTTCTGAATTGCAAGTAGGAAGAAAAACTGTGACATCTCTGACAATGTGAGGTAGCTATTGGCAAATTATGATTTTTAATGTAGTAGTCTCGCTCTCTCTCTCTCTGTCAAGAACTAAATTCTGACTGAAAACACCTAAAAGGAAATTCAGAAAGATAAACGAAAGGATTATTAAATCACTCAATAATATTCCACTAATACTCATATCAAAGTAAAATGAGGCGAACAGCTTTGTTTTTTCTAGTTTGATTCAGAAACATGCAGGTTCCATATCAACTCATATCAACTCATATCAAAGGTGCTGTTAATATCTAATATGTAAGAAAGTTCCCTTTACCTAAGCTAGTTAAGACAGCATTGTTATTCATGGTGGATGGGTTTGGAGAGCATGAACTCACAGCAAACTGTCTGAATTTCTCCAGCAAAAGATGTTAGTAAAGAGGATTCAGCAAGGAGTCTCACCACAACAGCTTAGTCAACATAAAAATGGGCTGAAGATATGTGTGTTCAGATCCGAATCCAGATCAGGTTTAACACAGAAAGCACATTAGGACAGTCATTCTGATGAAGGCTTGATGGTGAAGATTTTGGTCCCCAAAATGGTGGAAATCTCACATAATCAGTTGTTCTCACCATATTTTCCCCATCTTGAACTGAAATCTCATATATCTCTGCATATGCTGTCAGCTATGGCTCTCCCATTGGATCACTACCCTACAAAAAAGCAGAAACCTTCTAAACTCACAGTTTCCAGCTTGAATGCAGATTCTCACTGGCCACCTTGGGTAAATCACTAAGACTTCATATGCCAGCCACTGGCAACCTGTCTGAAAACACACACGGAAGAACAACATGTGCCGCCAGCTGGATTCCATGCCAGGATCTGGATTTGAAAGCTAGCTCAAAAACCTGCATCAGGGTAAATGGTGGGTGGTGTCATTCACAATAGACCTAAAGAACTATCAAACCACAACTATTATTTTATAGTGCTAAAATCACTTAAAACTTCAAGGAGTAACACAAATAACAGGGTGGAGAGCCTAATCCTTGACTGAAATCCAGACACTGACTGTATTATCGTTTCAGTCCAGACATGTGTCTGACATAAGAAACAAGGACAAAATAAAATAGGAGACATCAATGTGAGCCTGCAAAACTGAGACTTAACCCTTTCCCAACCCAACAATCTTCTGCTGAAATGAACATATCTTGGGTGGGAGGTTTTTTGAAAACAGCATTCATATTATCTGAGTTTGAGCCAATAGTGAAAATGGACCTGCCACATTTATCACTGGCCAGAAGATTTGTATAAGGCCCAAGAGACATTAGTATAGAGAGGTTAGAAACAGGTCAGCAGCAGGGCTTTTAGCTTTCTCTTTTTTTAAGAGCCAAATAATCCATCTCACCAAACTTAGTTTTAGGTAAATTTTCAAATTTATAATTATTGATACGAGAAATGTTGCCTGATAAAGAGAAGTTATAGGAGCTATTATTTGTGCTACTGAAATTAATTCCCGGAGGAGTTGCTTTAAATTAGACTGGCTTCTCTAGCTGTGCTACATTTTTGCAATGAAATCCAGTTTAGAGAAACTCACTTACCTGTGTGTTTCAGACTTACATTGTAACTGGATTCCAAAGACAGCAAAAAGACATAATGTTCCTCTGAAACTGAGACCTTGTCGACACTAACGTTGTAAGTTGATCTAAGTTATACTAAGGTGAAGTACTGACATTGATGGGAGCATGCTCTCCCATCACCTTAGTGCATCTTCACCAGACCCACTAAATTGATGTTGCTGCATTGATGGCAGTGGCACTGATTTAGCGTGGTAGTGAAGACAAGTCCTGACACATTTAGTTTCTGGAGTTTTGTGATGAAAGCGACAAAATCTCCGGTTTCATAAGGAAATGGACAGACCCCTAGAGCTTCCTAACCAGATCAACAAAAGGTGTTGATTTCATTCTGAGTGTAAAAAGCCTGTTAACCAAACCCACCAGACTGAGGTGAGTGGGTCTCACCAAAAGTCATGCAAACTCAAACTGATGGATTTAATACAGCTTTACTGGAAACCCAGAACTGTTAAGATAATTGACATGTACGTGGGGCTTTATCTCTGGCCAGATATTTAGTGGGTGCAAATCTGTATAGTTCCACTGATGTCAATGCAGTTACATTGATCTACCACCAGCTGAAGATGTGGCCCTAAATATAGGTCAGCGCTGACCACAGTAAAATGAGGCGAACAGCTTTGTTTTTTCTAGTTTGATTCAGAAACATGCAGGTTCCATTCAGAATGTCCTTGTACAATACAGATTCCTGCCTGTTTTACTCAAACAGCCTAATATAAAATAACATAGTATCCTACAACAACAACTGAGCAGCCATTTTGTGAAAAAGCAAAGGTTTGTTATTTTTCCCAGTGTAAGGGGGATGTTGGCCTCTTACTGATACTTAGTGGGTTTTTTGGTTGGCCCTCTCCCAATACCAGGAGAAAGCTGAAGAGAAAGTCTCCAGCTCCAATAGAGAGAGGCCAGCTCTCCAAGTCAGCCAGATTGGCCTGCCTGCCACGTCAATCAGCACCTGTCCTCTGTGTGAGCTGGGGCTGCCAGGGCAGAGAAGGTAAAGGCAGGGAGAGCACAGCAGCCCAGAGCTGGGGAACTTGAGCAGAGGAAATTAGCCATGATGATGGTGAGCTGGGACCAAGCTACAGTGGAGGGGCATGGAACCAGCACCACAATAGCAGAAGGCCTGCCGTGCTGCAAGTAAACTGCAGCTAAGAGAGGTGAGCGGCTGGGGAGAATGAGGTGGGAATCCTGGGCAGAGAGGGCTCAGCGGAGGGAGATGCCTGACAAGAAGGCCTTGAAGGTTGGACATGGAGGGGGGTCATGACCCTGATGGGAGGGCTGACACTGGGGAGAAGGATCCTTCCTGCCACCTACAACCTGAGGGCATTAGCCACTGCCAGAGCAGGAGTCTTACCTGTGATATCGCCACAATGCATCTAGGTCCTGACAAGAAGGCCTGGGATGTGTAATTTCTTGAGTTCTACAGACTATTGTGTACAGCGTCCTTGTGCCCAGAGTGCAGGATTCCTTCATCCTTTAACCTTTTCCATTTCCCCCGTATTTGTTTACAGTTGCTGTTTAATAAATTGCACATGATTTAAACCCAATGTAGTGATCACTAGGAGAGGGGAATGGCCAGTGAGGAGAGTGTACCCAAAGTGGGGACACCCTAGCCCCTTTCTTGAGTGACTCACACTGGGATTGGCGGCAAGCCCCCCCAGGGACCCTGGGCCCAGCTTTATCAGGATTACGAGGGCTCCACCACATAAGAAAGAGAAAGAAGAGTCTGTGTGGTCAGGCAGGCATCTGGATAAAGGGAGTTGGGCCAGGGTCAGATCCTTTTGCCAGCTGATTCCACCGGGGTAGAATAGAAGCCAGGAAACTTCTCCCTGATAGTGGGATCATTCCCCCACTTACACCAAATTAGACAAAGTAACAAAACTAAAATAGAAATGACAGTTTCTCTATCCAGGTGCAGATACAGCAGATGGTCCCTATAAAGCTAAGCTTCACATTTGTGATGCTCTTGCAATGAAAGCTACGAAGACAAGAAGTGCCTTTTGGCATTTTTATGGGACTTTTTGCCAAACCTGGAAACTCTTGTGTGTGCTGAGCCAAAAAGACTAATCACCTCTTTCCCTCATGGGAATTATTCCACATCATATTAAGATTCCAGTGCTAACAATTTTCTTGTGACTCACCACTGTCTCTCTCTTTACAGGGAGAGATTTAATAAACAGTTAAACAAACCATTAAGAGAGAATGCAAGTGAAATATAGTACTATGTTCCATTAACAGCTTTAATAGTAGAGATATATTGGCTAGGTAACAGGCCAATGCATTAAAACTACAGGCCACAGCAGACATAGCCAATGCCTTGTACTAGCATATATTCCTCCTCCTCCTCCCAATAAGGCAGACCATCTTCTTAAATGCTACTCATGAATGCAGGTGGTGTGCTAGTAGGTGTGAACATAAGTTGCTGATGCCACTGGGACTCAGGAACTACTAATATTTTCTTTCTAATCATTGATATAGGACCTGTACTTTGTAACCTATGCTAGCATAGGGTGGCTCTTTGTCCCACTCTAGTGGCTACGCCACATACTGAGGTTTATGAGCTGCTACTGTCTCTGAGCTAACATACTTTGTCTTTTAGGTTAACCAGTAAAGGCTCACACTGTTAGATCCAGTCTTGAGTTCAGTTACAAAAACCTGTTCAGCGGTGTTATGATACTTAGAAACATTTTCTGGTTATGAAGCATTTAGAAAGATCTGCCAATGTGTTTCACTGCCCTGGCAAGTCACAGTACACTGGACCTTAAAATGTAGGCATCACCTAATTTAATCGATGTTTTCAGTATTGTATGTTACTGTAGTTTCCTCTCTGCAAAGTCTGGGAGGCCATTTGAAGCCATGCTGTTGCTGACATAAGTAAGTCCTATTTCCATATTAAAGAGAAGCTACAACTACCCACTTACCTATCTACCTCACAGGAGTGTTATGAGGATTAGTTGGCCCTTGCCTACAACCCAAAGCACAGCTCAGCAGAGAGGTGTAATGTATAATTTGGGTGTCCTTCCTCTAAGTATAAGGGGTACCAGTCCTTTGGGGACAGGCTGGCTAGAGTAATCAGGAGGGGATTAAACTAACAGCAAAAGGAGAGAATAAAAAAAAGGGAAGATATGAGCACTCAGGTAACACAAAACTGAGAGGTTGAGAACAAAATTAATCAAGAAATCTAAAGGATAAGAAGAAAATAAATTCTTGAATTGCCTACAAAATAATGCTCGGAGCATGGCTAACAGACAAGAGGAATCAGAATTGCTCATTTATTAGCATAAATTTGATCTATTTGGTATTATTGAAACCCGATGGGATGCTCTGCGTGATTGGAATGTTAAAATCAATTGTTATAACCTATTTAGGCAGGATTGAGTGGGCAAAAGGGGAGGGGAAGTACCACACTATGTCATAAATGGCATTACCTGTTTCTCTGTCACTGTTAACTTGAAAAAAAAAGATCTTGAATGCTTATCGATCAATGTCCTAACAGATAAAGCACAAGATTGGTTACTAGTTGGTGTCTGCTACAGACCTTCAAATCACACCAGGAAACAGGATAAATGCCTCCTTACGCTATCTATAATGTGTAGGGAAAACAAGAAACCTGTGTGATCATGGGGGATTTCAGTTTGACTGACATATGCTGGAGGTCTCATGCTACTAGCACTAAAACATCCTTGGAATTTCTAAACATTATAGATGACAATTTCCTAAAGTGTTTCAGTCAACAAGGAGGAATTCTATATTAGACTTTGTCCTAATAGAAAAAGAAGAACTGATCACAGAATTAAAAGTTCACAGTAGCTTAGGTACAAGCAGGATAAAGTCCAGACTAGTAATATATACTTGGTGCTTTAATAGGACTAATTTCACAAAGCAGAAAACAATTATGAGCTCAAACAGCTGTTAGGAAGAATTTAATGAGAAATATGTGATTGATAATTGGGAATAATTTAAAAACACCTTACTAGATGTCCAAAAAGAAACAATTCCACTATTAAGGAAGAAGGCTGTGCTGGTTAAAAAAAAACCAACCTGTGAAAAATGAAAAAAGGCAACTGTGAAAAATGAGAAAATAATAAACAACAAATGGAAGAAAGGGGAAGTTGATAATAATGAACAATGAATCCCAGAAGTTAGGAATTGTAGAAAATTGATAAGAGAAGCCAAGTGAGACAAGGCAAAATCTATGGACAGTAGAGTTAAGGACAAGAAGACAGAATTTTTAAAATATATTAGAAATGAAAAGAATTATGACAATGGTATTAGTCTATTACGATATGGAAGTGGCAGGATTATAAATAATAATGAAGAGAAGGCAGAAGTGTTCAATAAATATTTATCTTCTGTATTTGGTGAAAAACAGATATCATCTCATCACATTGTTAGGATAACATTCTTTCCATTCCATTAATATCTTTGTAGGATGTTAACCAGAAGTTATTAAAGTCAGGCACGATAATGGAATGGCTAATATGGGACTTGATTAATCAAGAACTAAAGAAGGGTTATGTAATTAATACAAATTAACATGGGTTTATGGAAAGTAGATCTCATGAAACTAACTTAATATCTTGTTTATGATGTTGTTTGATAAAGGTAATAGTGTTGACATAATATGCTTAGACTTCCATAAGGCTTTTGATTTGGTACCCCATGACATTTTGATGAAAAAACTGGAATGATATAAAATTAACATAGCACATGTTAAACGGATTAAAAGCTGGCTAATTGATAGGTCTCACAATGTAACTAAAAGGGAAATCATCATCAAGAAGGTCTGTTTCCAGTGGGATCCTGCAGGGATTGGTTGTTGGCCCTAGGCTAATTAATATTTTTATCAATGACTTGGAAGAAAACTTAAAATCATTACTGATAAAGTTTGTAGACAACACAAAAATTGGGGTAATGGTAAATAACGAAGAATGGTCACTGGTTCAGTGAGATCTAGATCACTTGTTAAACTGGGTGCAAACAAACAAAATGTGTTTTAATACAGCTATCAGTAAATGTATACATCTCTAAACAAAGCATGTAGGCCATACTTACAGGATGGCAGACTCTATCCTGCAAAGCAGTGACTCTGAAAAAAGATATGGGGGTCAGAGTGGATAATCAGCTGAACATGAGCTCCCAGTGTGATGATGAGGCCAAAAGAGCTACTGCGATCCTGGGATTCATAAAAAGGGGCATCTTGAGTACAGGTAGAGAGGTTATTTTACCTTTGGCACTGCTTCAACACTGCTGGAATACCAATTCTGGTGCCCACAATTCAAGAAGGATGTTGATAAACTGAAGAGAGTTCAGAAAAGAAGCATGAGAATGATTAAAGGATAAGAAACATGGCTTATAGTGATAGCCTCAAGGAGCTCAATCCATGTAGCTTAACAAAGAGAAGGTGAAGGCATGATTTGATAGTCTAAAAGTACTTATGGGGGGAATAAATATTTAACAACAGTCTCTTCAATATAGCAGAGAAAGTTATAACATGATCCAATGTCTGGAAGGTGAAACTAGACAAATTCAGACTAGAAACAAGGAATAAATTTTTAACGGTGAGCATAATTAACTATTAGAACAATTTACCAATATTTGTGGTAGAGTCTACATCCCTGACAATATTTATATTAAGATTGTCTGTTTTTCTAAAAGATATGATGTAGCAATTATTTTGGGGAAAGTTCTATGGCCTGTGCTATACAGCAGGTCAGACTAGATGATCACAATGGTTCCTTCTGCCCTTAGAATCTATGAATGGTGGACTTTGTATTCTCTCTGTCCTGGGCCAACAGTGTCCCAGACCCTGCCATCTACCAAGGGCCCCAAGTTCTGCCATCTAACAAGGGCCCCACGTTCTGCCATCTAACAAGGGCCCCAAAGGGCAGATAGTGCAGTTGGAGATCAGCAGGTAAGTGGCCATGTCTCCTCCCCTGACTAAGCACCCTTTGAAATCAGGAGAAAGATGAGCAGGGGGACCTCTATACCAGCTAAACTCCACCAGAAGGTCACACTATACTGGGGTGATCCTCCCATGAACAGTTAGTGATTTTAGGACCACAATCTGCTGGTGGCAGGCTGCAGAGGCTGCATCACACCCTAAACACAAAGCACTATATAAATAGTGAGAATTATTATTACTACTAGAGCTAGTTGGAAGATGATTCCCCACCGTCCTTGTGGAAAATTTCAGAATTTCCAGCAAAAAAAATAATAAAAATCAAAATTCAAAATATTGTGATTCTGAAATGCTGCTGTAAGGCAATTGTAGCTCAGATTCCTCATGCCCTCATTCTTCTCTATAGGTTGGCCTTCATGGTCTCACTACATCTCACTGGATGCACCATGATCTCCTGTCTTGGTGAGGGGAAGCAGTGCATCATGGGAGATGAAGTCCAGCAGAGGAGCCCAGCCCATAATGGAGAATGGGTGCATAAGGCATAACTACAACTACTATGAAGCATTGTGGCAACATTTCAGAACCAAAATCTTTCAGGTTTTTGTCATTCAGTTTTTTGATGAAAAATCCAGATTTCTCATGGAAAGCACACACAGTCTTCATGAAAAATATAGTTTAATTGAAAGCCCAATTTTCTGTGAAAAAACAGTTTTTGTGGAAAATTTTATCCCAGGCCTAATTACTACCCAATGAAGTTGAGAAAATGCATTTTTAAAAACAAGTTTTTAATTCTCCACTTAATTTCCTTTTGACTCAAGGAAAACAGTGGAGTTACACAGTTGGGAAGGTGAAATAATACAGCAGCAAATTAGACCAATGTGTACATATAATGCATACATCAGTGGCTCCTCAAGTAACAGAATGATTATGTTGTGAGACCCCCCAGTTATTCCCAGCCTGCCAAGGCAATGACTTCTAAGAATACACAATGCCTGTCCGGATGGATGGAACTAACTTTCCTCTGTTGCAGCATCACAAGGAGTTTAATGGGTGTCAGTAGCAAAGACAGTCAAAGCTGCTTCCCTGTGTAAAAAAAATACAATAAAAATAAAATTGCACCTCTGAGTTATGGTAAAAGTGTCTGCAGTCTGTATCCAGGTGAAAAAAAGTGACATGAATGATGCTAAACATATAAGCTGTTTTAAAAGATTAATGCGTCATTGGCTCATTATCCATCAATGCTTCATCATGCTGAGTTTATGATGGGCATTAGAACTGGAGAAAAAAATGTCCTGTTTACATGAAACACTGGAGGACACTCCCTCCACCCTTTGATTCCGTCAGAAAGCTGGGAGGAGGTTCGTAAACACATGAGAGAGTGTTCCACACAATGCCAGCCTTTATTCTCCTTTGAATTACTCATACTGAGCAGCAGGAAGCAAAAATAACATTGGGGGGGTTATTTTGCTCTTAAGAAATAGCGCAGCAAAACACTGGTGCAAACTAGAATGCTAGCCAATGCAGTGGTTGGTTCTTTATTTTTCTTGAGTTTTTCAGTTCTGGTATCTCTTTTGGAAACGTACAGAATGTACTTCATACTAAAGTTGTTACTTTTCTACATATGCAGGAGATGCCAAATTCCTCCCCCTGCCCTCAAAGGTATTGCTGCTGTCCCACTACAACAAGGTTTTGCAGGATATAAGGCAGTTCAGATAGAAAGCATAGGCTAAAAAGCAGCTGGCTTTTACCAAGGAACTGATCATCTGGGCCCATAGGAGCATAGAGAATCAGAGTGGGGTAGCTAGCTCTCTGAGCACTGCATTAGAGACCCAGACAACATGGCTGACTCCATAAAGGGATCTACTCTGTGTAGACTTCCTTAGTAGACTTAGCTGCACACCCAGCACCTAGACTGATATTTTCCTTTCCTGAGATCACCATCTTCCCCCCAAATCAGGTGCAACCCACTCAGTAATCCACAAAACACCCTTCCCTTAGTTATTGTCACTCCCATTACCATCAGGTGCGGGTGTGGTCAGTTCCCCTCTCAGGCTTCAGGTGGCACAGTTGTATGTTGATGCACTGAGCTGGCGAGGACACCATCTCTGCTAGTCTCAGAGCTATGCTTTGGAAAGCAGAGGCTAAAAAAGAATGCACCTTTGCCCCTCCCTCTCATCACTGTGATCTTTCCCATTCCATTTTTTAAAAATTTCTCATCTGTACCACAGTTTTTGGCTAGTGTTCCTTTAACTACCACATATTTATCCCCACCAGAAGAACACTTCAGATGTTCTCCCCCGGCAGCCCCTCTAGTACTGACCTGGGAACAAGAGCCACACATGGACCAGAAACTAACAATTTAGCCATGCCCTCAGCCTATTTAACATTCAGGTGCCTAAATCTGCTAAGGCCACCACTACCACCCCTGAAGAAGAACTGAGGAAAAACTCTGTGTGGCTCGAAAGCTTGTCTCTTTCACCAACAGAAGTTGGTCCAATAAAATATATTACTTCACCCATTTTGTCCCTCTAATATCCTGGGACTGACACGGCAACTGGCCACATGTGATAGAAGTGGAATAGTTCTGGAATAATTTACGAATACTGTATGTTGACCTAGTTATTGGAATGTTTGATGCATAAATATGTTGGTTTAGCTTAGAGGAGGGTTGTCAGGAAGGTGCTGATGGCCTCCAACACTCACAGAAATCAATGAGAGTTGAATGGACTCACCACATCACAATAGTGCTCAGCATCTTGCCCTTAGTCATGACTTCCATGAGGTGAACTTTGCTTATTTTAATTTCCCCTCTTTTAAAAATCATTTCAAAAAGTGTTTTCTAGGTGAGGACTGAGAGGCTCAGCTTTTGACCCATCTACATTTCTTTCTCACCTGTTCCCGAATCATGTTTTTTCTCTATCAGGTTCCCACCTCCTAAAAAGGAAAACTGTCTTAAAATCCCAACCAGCAAACTGGTAGCAACACAAACAGGAATGCAGAAGCCTGAGCTCACTGGCCTTGTAACATGAGTATGGTCTTGACACTGCACGAGTACCAAATTCACCAAGCAAAGGATTGACCTCTGTAAGAGGGACAAGCCCTTTTGGACTCACCAGAATGAGAAGAAAAATACTGGGATATGTATTTACATCTCACTCTTGCTCAGATCTACAGACAAAGAGTCCAGGTGGGTTTGTTTTGTCTGATAACCCAGCCATCAGTTAAGATTTTTAAATAATTGTCTCCCTCATTTTGGAGGCTGATTTAAATTTTTTAAAACTCATTCTCTAACATAGACAAAACTACATCATTTTTTAAAAAGGGCAGTGGCAACTTTTACTACTGATTGCATTATCCGTCTGAGCTTCCTAAAAGCCCATACTCAAGTCTGACATAACACAATAGATTGGAATGGCTCCAAAGGAGTTTGTTTAGTCCAGCTTATAGTTATTACCTCGTAAACAGGATGCACCTTTAAGATATAATCTAAATATGATAAACGGGCCAAACCCCAAAGAGTTTTATTATCCCAGGATACAGTTACTACTGAGTTAACAGGAAACACCTGCAAATTATTGTTATAATTAGAGCTGGCCAAAATTGGGAAAGTGATTTTGTGAAAATTTTTGAAATGTTGAAGTTGTTTCCATTTTCAATATTCAGAATGGAAGAATTGTTGGCAACATTTTCTGTCTTTTTAAGTGAATATTGTTTGAGGGTTTTTGTTTTGAGAAATCCATGATTTCTCAGTGAAAGCCATATTTGATTATTATTTATTATTATAATTATTATTAAAATTAAATATTTGATAATATTTTAAAAAACAATGTCCATAAGAATTACAATAGTGATTTGAAGTGTTGTGGAAAAAAATAATGAGAAAATATGGAAAATGTTGATACTTTGACAATTTTTTTCTGAACAATTTTATTTTCTGTGACAGACCATGTTTCAGTAAAAAATAATGAAAAAAAAAAAAAATCAACCAGCTCCACTATTATACTGAAACATCGAGGGGCATGGATCTGCGTTCACATCACACTTCCCATCAGTACCTGGCCTGGATCGGGAAAGCTAATGATCCAACCAGCGGACCAAATTCGGTGATAAATCCTGGTCACCTGTGGCACAATGCATAGATGCTAAGGCCTGGTCTACACTATGCGTTTAAATCGATTTTAGCAGCGTTAAACCGATTTAACGCTGTACCCGTCCACACAACGGGGCCCTTTATATTGATATAAGGGGCTCTTTAAATCAGTTTCTGTACTCCTCCCCGACGAGAGGAGTAGCGCTAAAATCGGTATTACCATATCGGATTAGGGTTAGTGTGGCCGCAAATCGACGGTATTGGCCTCCGGGCGGTATCCCACAGTACACCACTGTGACCGCTCTGGACAGCAATCTCAACTCGGATACAGTGGCCAGGTAAACAGGAAAAGACCCACAAAATTTTGATTTTCATTTCTTGTTTGCCCAGCGTGGAGCTCTGATCAGCATGGGTGGCAACGCAGTCCCAAATCCAAAAAGAGCTCCAGCATGGACTGTACGAGATACTGGATCTGATCGCTGTATGGGGAGACAAATCTGTTCTATCAGAGCTGCGTTACAGAAGACGAAATGCCAAAGCGTTTGAAAAAAAAATCTACAGGCTACACAGTGCTGTGTGACAAGTGTAACGGGAAGCCAGAGACTCAAATGGATGCTCATGGAGTGAGGGAGGGGGTATTGAGGACTCCAGCTATCCCACAGTCCCCAGCAGTCTCCAAAAAGTATTCGCATTCTTGGCTGAGCTCCCAATGCCTGTAGGTTCAAACATATTGTCCAGCGTGGTTCAGGGTACAGCTCATCAATTTACTCCCTCCCCCCACCACGTGAAAGAAAAGGGAAAGAAATCGTTTCTTGACTTTTTTCAGTGTCACCCTATGTCTACTGAATGCTGGTGGTAGACGCGATGCTGCAGCAGTGAAGAGCAGTATCCGCTCTTTTCCCCTCCCCGGTGGCAGACGGTACAATATGACTGCTATCCGTCGTCACCATCAGCCCATGCTTGAAACTGCTGAATACCCCTGGCTGGCCTCAGGGGCGCCTGGGTAAAAATGGGAATGATTCCTGGTAGATGGGACAGAACGGCTGGTAACCATCCTCATCATAGCAACTGGGGGCTGAGCTCCATCAGCCCCCTCCCTTTCCTGTGTAGAAAAGATTCTGTACTGCCTAGACTATCATAGCAGCGGCATGCTGGGCTCCTCTCCCCTGCACTGCTTAATGTCCTGCCTGGACTGTCATAGCACCGGGAGGCTGCCTCCCCCTCATTTTATCTCACTAACAAGTCACTGTTTGTTATTCCTGCATTCTTTATAACTTCATGACACAAATGTGGGGGACACTGCCACGGTAGCCCAGGAAGGTTGGGGGAGGAGGGAAGCAACGGGTGGGGTTGTTGCAGGGCACCCTCCGTGAATGGCATGTAGCTCATCATTTCTGCGGGATCTGACATGGAGCGGCTGTGCTCTCTGATACACTGGTTCTCTAGTACACTTGCCCCATATTCTAGGCAGTACTGACTCTATTTTTAGAAACCATAAAGGAGGGATTGACTCGGGGAGTCATTCCCAGTTTTGCTTTTGCACCCCCAGCCGATCTCAGCCAGGGGCACCCATGATAGCAGCAGACAGCACAGAAGGACAGATAACCGTTATCTCATTGCCAAATTACACTGGCAGCAGATGGTACAGAACGACTGGTAACCATCTCTGCTATCATGCAAAAGCAAATGAATGCTGCTGTGTAGCGCTGGAGTATTGCCTCTGTCCGCGGCATCCAGTACACATACAGTGACTGTAAAAAAAAAGCTGAATGGGCTCCATGGTTGCCGTGCTATGGCGTCTGCCAGGGCAATCCAGGGAAAAAGGGCGCAAAACGATTGTCTGCCGTTGCTTTCCCGGAGGAAGGAATGACTGACAACATTTACCCAGAACCACCTGCGACAATGATTTTTGCCCCATCAGCCACTGGGCTCTCAACCCAGAATTCTAAGGGGCAGGGGTGACTGCGGGAACTATGGGATAGCTACGGAATAGCTACCCACAGTGCAATGCTCTGGAAATCCACGCTAGCCTCGGACCATGGACGCACACCGCCGAATTAATGTGCTTAGTTTGGCCGCATGCACTCGACTTTATACAATCTGTTTTATAAAACCGGTTTATGTAAAATCGGAATTATCCCATAGAGTAGAGGTACCCTAAGAAGAAGACTGAAACATCTTTTCCATTCTCCTCTTAGTCTCCATAAATCTCTCCAATCTGATTGACTGCTGTATATTTCTGTTGGCTTCACTCCTCAGTACCCATTCATATTCTTACATCTTCCTCAACTTCTTACCCATGCCACATCCTTTGACCAGTCCCAGTCCTGATATTATAAACTAATTAATTATAACAGGAATTACTCCTAGTGGTAGGAAAGAAGACTAAATCTCTGTTAGGAGGAAGGGGTATGAAGGATACATTAAAAATATAGCAAGGAGCTATGGTTTGACAGCCTGGGGGAAGACAGCTTAGAAATTGCTCAGACATGAAGTTGAGGGCAGTAGCCAAACAGGACAGATGGCTTTTAGAGCAGCCAAGAAGAGTGCAGAGGTGAAAGGTCAGAGAGCACACTTCAGTATATAAGAATGATTTTGAGGATGCTTTCCTATTAACTCAGTAAAAACTGCATTCTACACTAAAATTTCTCGGTTTTCAGTCTCAGGATTTATTTGGCCTAGAATAGGGTTATTATCTTATAAATAGGAAGTACCCTCAAATTATCATTTCAATATCATTAGACACATCAGACATGTTTCAAAAATGTTTGAATACTAATTTACCCTGCTGGCTATAATTTCTTTACCTTTTAAAAAATGATCTAAGCATGTATTCACATAATCCATCTGTGGAAATACCTCCAAGATGCTGCTATGATGTAACATTTCAGTTCCTTTATTTATTTATTTTTAAATTAAACTTTATACAAAAATAAAAAAATGCAAACCCCACAAAAATGCTGTTTTAAACTAACATCAGTGTTCTGATTTAAACTCCTAGCACAAAATTCTCCTCTCATTTACACCTGGGTAACCTCACTGATCCTAGGTAATGCAGGAGGACATGATACGCATTCACACAGTATTCTAACTAAATTTTGCTATAGTTTTGTACAGTCTTATTGTCATAGGCTTATGTCAGGTCTACTGACACGGGATATATATTTAAAGGGATACCATCAGGTAGTCTAGTCTAAGAATTTAGGTCTTGAAATAAACAGAACAACAAATATTTTTCCAGTTTTTTAAAATAATGTAAAAACTTTATATTAAGGGTACATTTATAAATAGTTAATAAAGGGTTAATAAATCATGAATAGTTGTTTTATCAAATAAATTGTTAGATAGTCCAACAGGTTGCTTACAACCATCAAAACCACTTGCTACTGCTATGCTTATACCTAGAGCTGGTTGAAAATATTTGAATTTAGAAATTTTTTGATGAAAAAAAGGTACACTTCTGTGTGAATATTTATACCATCTATACTGCATACTACTCACATCTACAGTGTAGTTATTCCACTGAAAATCAATAGGCCATAGGCGCCTAAGAGCCTACATCACATTTGAAAATAAGACAAGAGCTCCTAAGCCATTAAGGGGCTTTTGAAAATTTCACTCAACATATTTATAGACCAACTGTAACCATAATATAAATTGCAACAAAATTAATTTAAAACTGCTTTTGGTTGGATTTAAATCTTCCCCCTCCCCTCCCTGTCTGTAATCTTAAAACGAGAACATTGTGTGAATACATAAGAGCCAGAAAGCAAAACTGACTAGACACTGCAGTAAAACAAAAATAAAATTGACTAGTCTATTCCTATCACCCAATATTGAACCTGTCAATGCCCCTGTAAATTCAAATTCTACCTGGAAATAATTGCACCCGGGTGAAACTTATCGTTCCCTCTTGTATTACATTTATCGACATTTCAGTTTCACTACAAGTAAACGGTGAAGTGAGGGAAATTACATGATCACATGCTGCTTCTTTTTTCTCTGCTACTATCAGACTTTCCCATTGTATGTGGATAAGTAGGAAAGGACATGACTGAGTAATCAAAATGAGTCATTTTCTATCTTTAGTGAAATAACTCTCTGTTCAGAATTTCCCTCTGCCAAGAAACAGGCAGCAATTGCAAGTAGGTAATTGCATTGCTAACACACGCCAAGGTTAAGATTAAGAATCAATCTGGGTACATGCAGTGTATTAACAAATTCTCCAAGCATTGACTCTACAGAATAAGATTCAGCATTTTCATCCAAGATAATATGCTCTAATTAACCTAAGCAGGGTACTTTACGTTAAATACAGGGCTTGAATAGAACTTTAGGAATGGGATAATGGAGGCTTATTAGGCTAATAAAGAACCATGTGTTCCAAGGCTGGCTAAAAAACATGATTAGACTTCCCTTAAAAGGGGCCATACTATTTCAGATTTTATCAGTTCTCAAGGGGTTATCGAAATAATGTAAT
This sequence comes from Gopherus flavomarginatus, assembly GCF_025201925.1. NCBI lineage: Eukaryota > Metazoa > Chordata > Testudines > Testudinidae > Gopherus > Gopherus flavomarginatus. Next base: position 136,797,830 of record NC_066617.1, read on the forward strand.
AGACATGGCAACTGATCAGTGACATAATTTTACTGAACAATAAAATGAAAATGTTCTAAATAATGTCAAGAATTTTGGTAATCAATACCCTTAAAAAATATCCTCAGCAACAGGATTTCTCTGCACAGTGACTGGGCAGAAAAAAAATTAATTACAGCACAGAGTCAACCTGATAAACACAAAATGCAGAAAAATGGTTGAGAAATGTGGCTTTACTAAGATTACCTGTTTATATAATGTCCTGAGAAGATTTCTCTGATCATCTCCTGCTAGGACCTTGAAATCACCCAAGTTGAGTTAATGCCAGTAAACCCTATTCTAAATGTTACACAAGACCTAGGACATGCTGGAACAGGGCTTTGGTCAGATTAGTGTTGTATAGATGTCCAGGCAGAGGGGATGTTCTCAATAAGGTGCTGATCCTGCAATGAGCTCTGCACAGGCCTAGCCTCGAACCTGTATGGTTGAGCCCTATTAACATCATTGGGGCTCTGTAAGGACACAAAGGTCAACCTGCACAGAGCTCATTGAAGGATCCAGGGCTAAGTCAATAGAACTATCCATGCAAATTAACAGGAGAAAGGCCTTATAGGCTCAAACTCCTAGACCAGCGATACTCAGACCCTTGGCGATTCAGGAGCCAAATTAGCCATCAACATTATCCAAAAGAGCCAGAGCAGTGTGACTCAGAGGGGAAATATTTAATATATATAATTATTCTCACAGCAAATAGGTTGATAACTTAGTGCAAATTGATAACTTAATTGGTTAATAACACAGTAAAAGCATCCTGATTGGTTAATATTAAATCACACAGTGTTTTAATATCTCTAAGGTGCCACAAGTACTCCTGTTCTTTTTGCGGATACAGACTAACACGGCTGCTACTCTGAAACCTGTTTTAATATCATGTGCTGCAAAGAGCTGTAGGAGATCCATTAAAGAGCCATTTGCAGGTTGAGAGCCACAGTCTGAGTATCACTGCCTTAAACTGTTAATAATTTACCATCTCACCTCTATTAGTAGTTAAGACCTTGAAACAACAGCGTTACCAATAATATAAAAATAATACATGGAGATATACCTATCTCATAGAACTGGAAGGGACCCTAAAGGGTCATTGAGTCCAGCCCTCTGTCTTTACTAGCAGGACCAAGTACTGATTTTGCCCTAGATCCCTAAGTGGTCCCCTCAAGGATTTAACTCATAACCCTGGGTTTAGCAGGCCAATGCTCAAACCACTGAGCTATCCCTCCCCACATACCTATACCAATACCAATAATGTGTTGTATATCAAATCTCATTCTATTGCCTAAATTCCACATCGGTCTGCCAGCCTGACTGGATGGTAGAAAAGTTACAGTGGTAGAATCCACAGTATTCATCTTTCTATTTGATTTTCAAGTAGACAGTTCTTTTTACACACACCTGAAATTAACTATGTCAACAATCTGTGTTCTTACTTAATTCTCTGCTTCTTATCAGTTCAAATGATTGTCTTACCCTGTTATAGTGCAACAAAGAGATGAGCCAAATACCTCTGAGGCCTGATCATTAGGCAAAAATCCCACTGAAGCTGAAGGGAGTTTTAGATTGGAGGATGGTATCTTGTGTGATTAACAATCTTTTGTGATATATTAATTATTATTATTATTATTGAAAAATGTTATCAAATTACAGCATTACGCTTAATAATATGGTGATTTAAAAGCACATTGCATTTGCTACTCTAATCATTTTTAGCAAAAATAAACTTTAAAAAGAAAAACAACTAGAGATTTGGGATGTATCAAGAAGGACAATCTTAAGGCAAAATTCAGTTCACCATACTCATGTGAGTGATCCAGTTCATTCAAATGGGAGTCTTCACATGAATGAAGCTAGCAGAATTTGGTCCTTTTTTTGGTAGATCTTCTCAAACAGATGCAAAAATCTTCCCATTTCTGTCTATAAAATCTTTTCCCAGCTTTTTTTTCTTTCGTTTTTCCCCATTTCTTGTAACCTGCCTTTCTCTATCCCAATTGCAATTAAAATCTAGTTCACTCACATCCACTACATGAAACAGTGGAACTCCTGTTGAGCATCTTCAGTCATCATTGGCTTCAACACCATGCAAGATTAAGCCCTTTGATAGGTGACTGCATTGGTAAGAATGTATGTTGTTGTTTCATAGCCTGCTCATCTGTTCAGTGCTGATGCATCTGTGCTGTAGGGGATTGACTCAAAGTTTGCTGAAGCCAATGGAAGGACTCCCTTGGGCTTTGGATGGGCCCCAATTGCACTGTAGGAGTCTAGAGCAATTCTAAGCTTCTCAGGTAATACATGTGCATTAATGATATACAGAATTGACACACATGTTACTTAAAGCATTTGTTGATAATTTGTCTGTATGCCCAGTTTTTTCCATCATGGGACATTAGTTTGAACAAAGCTGCCCCTAGTCAGCTTCAGCTGGACAAACACCACAGGCTAGAATCCTTATGCCAGTGTATGTATGCTGGAAGGGAATATAATCCCTAAAGAATATATGCAAGCATTTTCTTGACACTGGAATTATGCAAATTATTTTCAACTCAATTAAAAAACCTCCCTTATATGTGGTGCCATCTTGCTTTACATAAGGCCTTTTAGAAGAAAGAAAATATTAAACGCACGTTTGTGGTATATTTACCAAAATACATCAAAAGGCAAGGAGATAAACAAATAAAACTTACTTTCTCATTCTTCAAAATGCCTGTTTTTTGGGGTTAATTTATATTTTTGGGAGGAAAGTTTAATTTATGAAAGTTTAAAGGGTTAGTTTCGATGAATGTATTTTTAGCGTGAGTTTCAACTGAAAGTAAGCTACTCAGCTTGCTTTTGGCATTTTTCACGGCACTGTAATAACCACCTTCAGAAAATGACCAAAAAACAGAGTTAAAGCTGATCTCTCCCTTTTGAGTTTTAGATGACAAATTAAGTCTCTATTAGTGTGATAAATAAATTGGTGGGGGTAGCTCCCTTTTATGGACAGCCAGCCAGTTAGCTGTAAAATCTCTCTTGGTGTCTGTTCTCTACTTGCTTTACCTGTAAAGAGTTAACAAGCCCATAGGTAAAAGAAAAGAAGTGGGCACCTGACCGAAGGAGTCAATGGGAGGACTAGAACTTTTTAAGATGGGGAAAAAACTTCCCTTTGTCTCTGTGTTGCTGTTCTCTGTAGAAGAAGACACAGAGCAGCAATGCTATAAGCAGGAATGCTGTGTAAGGCTTGAATCAGGTATAAAAATTCATCTTCCATACCTAGAAGAAATTACTGGACAGGGCATGTTTAAATAGATGTGATTAGGTTTATTTTCGCTTGTGGACTCCTCTGTGCTAACCCCAGATGCTTTTGTTTTGCTTGTAACCTTTAAGCCAGTGGTTCTCAAACTTTTGTACTGGTGACCCCTTTCACACAGCAAGACTCTGAGCGCGACCCCCTTATAAATTAAAAACACTTTTTTATATATTTAACACCATTATAAACGTTGGAGGCAAAGTGGAGTTTGGGGTGGAGGTTGACAGCTTGTGACCTCCCATGTAATAACCTCGTGACCCCCTGAGGGGTCCCGACCCCCAGTTTGAGAACCCTTGCTTTAACCTGAACCTCAAGAGAGCTATCTTGATGCTTAATTTTTGTAATTGTTTCTTTTAAGATCTAGATTCATAGATTCATAGATTCTAGGACTGGAAGGGACCTTGAGAGGTCATTGAGTCCAGTCCCCTGCCCTCATGGCAGGACAAAATACTGTCTAGACCATCCCTGATAGACATTTATCTAACCTACTCTTAAATAACTCCAGAGATGGAGATTCCACAACCTCCATAGGCAATTTATTCCAGTGTTTAACCACCCTGACAGTTAGCAAAAAGCCTAAGTTCCAAATGTATTTCCTTTTTTTATGTTTTTAATAAATTTTACCTTTTTTAAGAACAGGATTGGATTTTGTGTCCCTAAGAGGTTTGTGCAGATGTTGTTTAATTAGCTGGTGGGAACAGCTAATTTCCTTTATTTTCTTTCTCAGCTCTTCCCTGGAGGGGGGGGGAAGGGGCTTGAGAGTATCCCACAGGGAGGAATTCCCAAGTGCCTTCCTGGGTTCAAGGTTTTTTTTCATTTGGGTGGTGGCAGCGTTTACCAAGCTAAGGTCGGAGAAAAGCTGTAACCTTGGGAGTTTAATACAAGCCTGGAGTGGCCAGTATTAATTTTTAAAATCCTTGCGGGCCCCCACCTTCTGCACTCAAAGTGCCAGAGTGGGGATTCAGCCTTGACAATTAGTAAAGTCACAGATATTAATACTAGTAGCAAATCTCCTGTGGGCAGAGAATGAATAGTTAAAATTCCTTTCCCTGTTTTACAATTGTGAGTGAACATACCTACAAGGTGTTGATGTCCACTTGCAAGGTTACAAGCACCCCTACACCTCCTCACTCTTTGCAAGAGGCACTCAACAGCTTGAAGGATTAGGGCCTCCCTATACTCAGAAAAATGAAAAGACAATAGTACTGGCCAGTCAGACATGGCATGTTAAGCTCAAGGCATCTCACTCCTGATCTACAGCACAAATACTTCAGCTTTGATTAATGCGTACTAGTCCTGATCTACAGCTATATACTGCATCCACTGCTACAATTGTCCTGGAACCAAATACAGCTATACTGAAATTCAGCAACCTCCGTCATCCCTGGAGTCTCCTCTGGACAGAGAATGACAGTTATGGTAAATTTGTTGCTCATTTTATGATGTGCACAAAGACACTGATGAGATGAGGAAACTCATCTTCTGTGAGCTCAGCAAAATTTAGTTCCCTGGAACTCCAACCATCCAGTTCAAGCTTCTTGTCTTTACCCTTCCAGGCCCTGTATAACTATGCCAGTCCTTGTTTATCTGCCTTTGTCTCCTTTTGCACTGCTCCCCGCTCTCTTCTATGGCAACATGCTGCTATTTCTGAAACTTATAGCAAACTGCCCATACATGTGGAAGAGCACTTGCTAGCTGGTATGAAAGGTCACCACCTGCTCCACATTCAAATCCCTCCTGAAGAAACATTTCTACCATGACACTTATGAGAAGCAAATCCGCTGATTAAAGCAAGGTTGCGGGTACCTGGTAATAATTTATTTATCGTGCCTCAAAATAATGTTATTAAAACATTAGATTGCCACAGTGTTAATGGTTATCATCTTGAGTACTTCCCTTATATGTTGTGCCCCTGACCTCTACCCCTTTGGCTGTTTGCTTGTCTTACAGATAATAAGCTCTTCAGGAGAGAGACCTAGCTTCCTTATATAATTTCATCTCCGTGAGTGGAACTCCATTGTACAGAGGAAGACCAATGAACTATTCCAATGTACCCCAAGAAGCATGCCACTCCCCTCCCATCATATCCACACATACACATTCTGCAGGCTTGATTCTGACTGTTGACTTCAAAGGGATTAGGCCCCAGAAAAGTACCCGACATAAAAGACAACATAGTAAGCTTCTACCAATGTTCATAGCACAAAAACAACAGGACTAGATATGAAGAGTGGCAGTTTCAGCTCAGAGAGTCCGATCTTAGTAGGTGTAAGGAGAAATGTACTCAAACTTAATCAAGACTTTTCAAGAGGCAAGATTTTACCCTTTTCCTGTCTGTAATTCTTCATCCTGACTCTTTTCAGCCTCAGCCAAGTCAAACATCCCTAAGATCAGAGACGGCTGCATTCAGCAAAGCCACACAGCAACTTTTTAAGGATGCAACAAGCTTTCTTGCCCTCTCTGTTGTGTGTCTACATTTGGGGCCTCTTTTGTTTTTGAAATGTTTCAGCTCTACACATCTGGAATTCCGCAGTTCCCCGGAGGGAAAGGAATACTCGTACAGCAAGTATAAGAATAAATATTTACGAGAATTCATATGTAACAACAGAACAGGAAAACTATTTAAAACGACAACAACAACAAACAACAACAGCAGAACACTGGCCAAGAAAAAGAGGTGAATAATCCCAATGGGTTGGAGAGATCTATTTTTATGCTAGAAATAACAAACAGATTTAAAACTGACTTATTATTACTTGTTGCTTGTATTACAGTAGCATCTAGGGATCACATTTAGGAACTGAGGCCCCATAGAAACTGCTTGACACTCTGTTTAAAATTGAAATATCAGGCTTTTAAAAATTAAATTTGAATACCGCTCACAAAATGACCTCATTATGGGCCCAATGTAGCTCCCATTAAAGTTAATGAAAAGGCTCCCATTGGATTTAGTAGAAGTTGGATCAAGCCCCACAAAAGCCATTTCTAGTTGTCATGATTGTGGGAAATAAGCTAAAATATGTGAAACCTAAAGGCTCAGAATTCAGAAGGCAAATAAGGAACCCATATATATCATGATTTTTAATCCAATGTCAGGATTTTTGAATGTTTGGGGTTGGGTATTAATTCAGCAAAAGGAGAGTTTGAATTAAAGTCATTGGAACAGTATTCCTCCCTGTCAGGGGAACAGGTCGTAGGTGATCAGACTTCATGGTCAGAGCAGGAGTCAGACCTAGTGGATGGAGTCTGAATATCAGAGCCCAGGGACAAAGCAGAGTCAGCGCTGGGGATCGGAGCCAAAGTTCAGAACCAAACTCAAAGTCTGAATGCCAGAGCCAAGAATCAAGATGGAATCAGAATCAGGACCAAGGCTGAAGGTCAGACCTGTAGTCAGAGTTCAAATGCCAGAGTCAGAGGTCAAGAGAAAAAGCAAGGAGTCCTTGTGGCACCTTAGAGACTAACAAAACCTTATTTGTCCATAAGCTTTCGTGGGCTATAATTCACTTCATCAGATACATGGAGTAAAAAAAAGTAGGCAGGTATAAATATACAGCGCATGAAAAGCTGGGAGTTGTCTTACCAAGTGGGGGGTCAGTGCTAATGAGGCCAATTCAATTAGGGTGGATGTGGCCCATTCCCAACAGCTGACAAGAAGGGGTGAGTATCAATGGAGGGGAAAATTTTTTTTTGTAGTGACCCAGCCACTCCCAGTCTTTATTCAGGCTTAATTTGATGGTGTCAAGTTTGCAAATTAATTTTGGTTCTGCAATTTCTCGTTGAAGTCTAGTTTTGAAGTTTTTTTGTTGAAGAATGGCCACTTTTAAGTTTGTTATTGAGTGGCCAGGTAGATTGAAGTCCTCTTCTACTGGTTTTTGAATATTATAATTCTTGATGTCTGATTTGTGTCCATTTATTCTTTTGCGTAGAGACTGTCCAGTTTGGCCAATGCACATGGCAAAGGGGCATTGCTGGCATATATCACACTGGTAGATGTGCAGGTGAATGAGCCACTTATGGTGTGGCTGATGTGGTTAGGTCCTATGATGCTGTCCCTTGAATAGATATGCAGACAGAGTTGGCAACAGGGTTTGTTGCAGGGATTGGTTCCTGGCTTGCTGTTTTTGTTGTGTGGTGTGTAGTTGCTGGTGAGTATTTCCTTCAGGTTGGGGGGCTGTCTGTAAGTGAGGACTGGCCTGTCTCCCAAAGTCTGTGAGAGTGAAGGATTGTCCTTCAGGATAGGTTGTAGATCCTTGATGATGCAAAAAGGTAACGGAACACCATTAGCCATCACCTATAGGCCCCAGCTAAAACCTCCCCAGCATATCATCAAGGATTTACAAGCAGGGCTGGTTCCAAGGCAGGAGCAAAGCTGGGGCAGGACTGTGACAAGGCTGGGAGCAGATCAGAGTCTAGGCTGGAGCAGTGGAGAAGCAAAGCAGGAGAAGGGCTTGGAGTGAGGTGAGCACAGGGAGGCAGAGAATCCACAGGTGTGTGTGTTGAGCAGTCAGCAAGTTACTGCTGCTGCAGGGTTTAACAAACGGCCTGTTAGCTTCCTCAGGCAGAACCTTTTTCAGTCCATCAGGTAGCCTAATTCAGGAGGCTGAGCAGCTGCAGCTGTAGGACCTTACTCCTGACACTCCCTCAGCCCAATATATTTGATTCACAGTCCCAACCCTGTTTCCATTCAACTCTTTAAGCTCTAATCTAAACCTTTAACTGAAAATCTGTTCATATATTTTATGAATATATATGATTTTATATCCAAATGGCATGCGTGTGTGTGTGTGTGTGTGTGTGTGTGTGTGTGTGTGTGTGTTCTGGAAATAAAATAATTCCTCTTATAAACAAAAGATAAAAAGACAAAAGAAAAACCAACCCAATGTTACATCAATGGTTTGAGGGTAGTGGATGGAAGTTGTCAGAAATTTGTTCAAGGATTTGCTAAACTTTGGAGATTAATGTGCAAAAACAAAGCATAGAAACCTGACACCATCCTATCTGATAGTGGCCTAAGAACACAGGATACACTGAGAATAAATAAAAGCTTATTTACCCCAATGAAGCTAATATCTTTTACTTACCATATTGACATATTAATTTCTGCCGTTCTCCTTTCCTCTCCACTTCCCAGTGTTATCCACATCTCAATGAGTTTGTCTGTCCTCAGTGGCTAAGATGTTATATAATACTTTCTCTGTTTTAACCAGTTTTAATTACATATTTTAATTGAGCATACAGCTGATCTGATGAAGGACACGGCCATATTACAAACTGGTGAATAGTAGATCACTCTGGCTTGGTATTTGTGATATTCACTTTCAGCGCAAGCAAATCACCCATATTACATTTATATGGACAAACCTGTCCACCTTAATTTTTTATAACAACATATTTTAGGCTTCCATAAAAGAAAAAAAGAAATAAGAACAATGGAAACAAATTCTAGTAGTTCATTGTCTGAAGCCAGCACACAACAGTTATTGGTAAGATCATTACCTAATAAGATTCAAAATTGATATTATTGGTATTATATAATAATTTGGGGGTAAATTTTGCACTCCATGCTACGTATACTGTGCAACCAAAGTAAGTAGTGTGACAAAGTTCCTCCTCTACCTTGGTGGGTCCTGCGCTTATTGGCAGATTTGCTCACCTCAGTGATCTTCCCCACAGTCTGGATCAACTCCTCCTGTGCCTGATCAGGAGTTGGGAGGTTTGGGGGGAACCCGGGCCCGCCATCTACTCCAGGTTCCAGCCCAGGGCCCTGAGGATTGCAGCTGTCTATAGTGCCTCTTGTAACAGCTGCACGACAGCTACAACTCCCTGGGCTACTTCCCCATGGCCTCCTCCAAACACCTCTTTATCCTCACCACAGGACCTTCCTCCTGGTGTCTGATAACGCTTGTACTCCGTAGTCCTTCAGCAGAACACCCTCTCACTCTCAGCTCCTTGTGCCTCTTGCTCCCAGCTCCTCACATGCACTTCCTCTCCTCTAGCTCTTCCCTCCCTGACTGGAGTGAGCTCCTTTTTAAACCCAGGTGCCCTGATTAGCCTGCCTTGATTGGCTGCAGGTGATCTAATCTGTCTGTCTGCCTTAATTGGTTCTAGCAGGTTCCTGATTACTCCAGTGCAGCCCCTGCTCTAGTCACTCAGGGAACAGAAAACTACTCAGCCAGTGACCAGTATATTTGCCCTCTACCAGACTCCTGTACCACACTAGCCTGGGTCTGTCACATATTCCTCCCCCCTGCTCAACACCAAGGGGCTGGGCAGCTTTGGATGCCAGACAGTGGACACGTGACAAGCCATCGGCATTACCGTGAGGGCTCCCTGCTCTATGTTGCACACGGAACTGGAAAGGTTGGAGGGATAAGAACCACCTGGTCACCCTTGTGTTCTTCTCCTTGTTCTGCTGCATCCATTGAAGAGGGACATGGTCGGTCACGAGGACAAATCTGCGCCCGAGCAAGTAGTAGCGTAATGCTTCCATGGCCCATTTTACGGCGAGGCACTCTCTCTCCACCACTGCATATTTTTGTTCCCTCGGAAGGAGTTTCCTACTGAGGTAGAGAATTGGGTGTTCCTCCTCCCCGACCATCTGTGATAGAACGGCTCCCAACCCTACTTCCGATGCATCTGTCTGCAGGATAAATTCCTTGGTGAAATCAGGGCCTATCAGTACAGGGTTACTGCAGAGGGCAGTCTGTAGGTCTGTGAATGCTTCCTCTGCTGCGTCAGACCATCTCACCAGATCAGGTCCATGGGCTTTCACTAGGTCTGTCAGGGGGCTTGCCCTTGTGGCAAAGTGGGGGATAAATCATCGGTAATACCCCACTACACCTAGGAATGCCCGGACTTGTTTCTTGCGACGCGGTCAGGGCCAATTTTGGATGGCCTCCAACTTGTTCACTTGGAGTTTTACCAGACCTTTTCCCACAATGTAGCCAAGATATTTGGCCTCCGTAAACCCTACAGCGCATTTGGCAGGGTTTGCTGTAAGGCCAGCTCGCCTGAAGGTATCAAGGACTGCCTCCACCTTCACTAGGTGGGTTTCCCAGTCTAGGGTATGAATGACCACATCGTCCAAGTAGGCAGCAGCACAACTGTTATGTGGGCGTAATAGCTTGTCCATGAGGTGCTGGAAAGTAGCTGGGGCCCCATGTAGTCCAAAAGGGAGGACAGTATATTGAAAAAGACCCTCTGGTGTAGAGAACGCAGTCTTTTTCTTTGCGTCTTCCGCAAGGGGAATCTGCCAGTACCACTTTGTCAAATCTAGGGTAGTCAAGTACCGGGCATTCCCCAGATGGTCCACTGGCTCATCTATGTGAGGTACGGGGTACGCGTTGAACTGGGATACTTCATTTAGTCACCAGAAGTCATTGCAAAACCTTGTGGTGCCATCAGGTTTGGGCACCAGCATGATTGGGCTGGACCACTGACTGTGGGATTCTTCGATGATCCCCAACTCCAGCATTTGTTTTACTTCTGCTTTTATTTCCTCTCTTTTGGCCACTGGCACCCGATAGGGCCTCATTGTTATTCTGGCCCCAGGGTTCGTGATGATGTGGTGATATGTCTCGGTTGTTTGACCTGGTTTTGTCGAGAACACATCTTGGTTCCGGAAGATCATCTCAGACACCTCATTCTTCTGGTCTGGTGTCAAATTGGTAGACACTCTCACCTGTTTGGAAGGCTTGTTTTCCTGGGTTACGTCTTTTCGGATAGTTAGGCATGCCTCTTGTGCATACCAGGGTTTCAGAAGGTTGATGTGATAAATCTGTTCTTGTTTTCGGCATCCTGGCTGCCGCATCTTGTAGGTTACTTCCCCCATGGGTTCAAACACCTCATAGGGCCCCTGCCATTGAGCCAGAAGCTTGCTTTCTGCCGTGGGTACCAACACCATCACCCGATCCCCTGATTGGAACTGTCGGACTTCTGCCTGGCGATTGTAATAGGTTCTCTGGGCCTCCTGGGCCTTTTCCAAATGTTTCCGTACAATAGGGATGACACGGGCTATCCGCTCTCGCATCTGTATTACATTTTCTATTATATTTCTCCCCTCATTGGGTTCCTCTTCCCAAATATCTTTGGCGATATCAGGTCTGCCACGGGGGTAACGTTCGTATAATAACTCGAATGGGGAAAACCCAGTTGAGGCCTGAGGTACTTCCCGGATCGCGAACATAAGGTAGGGCAGTAGGGTGTCCCAGTCCTTCCTGTCCTGACTTACCACCTTCCTTATCATAGCCTTGAGGGTTCGATTAAACCTTTCTACCAACCCATCAGTCTGCGGATGGTAAACTGAAGTTCTCAGGGTATGTATATGGAGCAGCGTACAGAGGTCCTTCATTAGCTTTGACATAAATGAAGTTCCTTGGTCTGTTAATATCTCCTTTGGTAGCCCCACTCGGGCAAAGATCCCCACCAGCTCTTTGGCTATCATTTTAGAGGCTGTGTTCCGCAGGAGGACAGCTTCTGGGTAGCGAGTAGCATAGTCCAAAACAACAAGTGTATATTGGTGGCCCCGAGCCATCTTCTCCAGGGGTCCCACTAGGTCCATGGCTATTCGCTCAAAGGGGACCTCTATGATGGGAAGGGGTACTAAAGGTGCCCTCAGGTGGGGACGGGGACTGTGCAGCTGACACTCCGGGCAGGATGCACAGTATCTTCGCACTTCTTCATGTACTCCGGGCCAGAAGAACCGTTATAGGACTCATGCCAGGGTCTTCTCTACCCTCAAGTGCCCCCCAAAAAGATGACTGCGCAAGACTTAATACAGCATTCTGGTGTTTTTGAGGTACTAAGATCTGCTGTACCTTCTGCCCCTGTACTGATGCAACTCGGTATAAGAGATTCTTCTTCATTATGAAGTAGGGTCCTGGTCCCTGTGTTCTCCCTTCCATGGGGACCCATCTATTTCAGTCACCTCCTTTCTAATGTTGTGGTACCTTGGGTCTTCAGCCTAGCCCCGTCCAAAATTTCCTCTTCCGGGGCTAATCTGCCCAAGATCTAGGGGCCCAGTCTCTGTTGCCTCTACTGGTTCAGAAGCGTTAGGGTGGGGGTCAGACTCAGGAGCTTCTCCCTCCTGGGAGGCCTCCTTTTCAGCTGCTCGGGTCCACCTACCTAGGAGAGTGACCCTCTGGCTTTGGGCCAGTATTCGGGTTCCCAAGGCCTTAGCTGCCCTCCTTTCCCTTTTCAACTTTCTACCATGTCTGGGAATGGAAAATAAATCTCAGGATATTTCAGAGAAAAGCAGCGGTTGACAGTCTACTGTGGATGCCTCACTAACTTCAGGATTCCCCTCTTTCTCCAATCTTCCTACTGGGAGTAAGTCTCCAAACCCTGGGAAGTCCCTCCCTATGAGCACCAGGTATGGGAGTTTAGGGACTACACCTGCTGCTACCTCAGTAGTGTTCCCCTGAATTTCGAGTTTTACTGGGATGGTGGGGTAATAACCAACTGTCCCATGGACACATGTTATCCCCGTACGCTTAGCCCGCAGCAGTTGACTACTCTTCACAAGCTTCCCCCAGACAAGCGTGATAGCACTCCCCGAATCAACCAGTGCTGTGGTCTCTACCCCATTTAGCTTTACTGGTCTGGTGTACATATGTGGGGTTAGTGAGACACCCACAAGGTGGATTAGCAAGCATGGGTCTGCCCAGTTCCCCAGGTTACACTGCATAGGCTCCTCAGCATTGGGACACTGTGCAGCTATATGTCCCCACTCCCCGCAGGCATAACATCTCTTTGGGGCCTTAGGCATTCCCCGGTCTCTTGGTTTGGGCAGTTTAACATCATGATCTTCTTCTCTCTCAGTGCTCTGACTCTTTGTGGCTTCTGGTGGGCATTCAGCCCCTCTCTTTTTCCACCTGAGCTCTCCTGGTGGCCCCGTCACTCGAGCTCTAGGGCTTAGTGCTGCTAGTTTAACCCGGGGTGCCTCTTCCTTAACTGGTAGGGTCAGCTCCCTCGCTGTCCTTCGCCTTTCTACCAGTGCAATAACCTCATCATAGGTGGAGGGTTCGTTCTGGCTTACCCAAGCACGAAGGTCTGGCAGTAGCCCCCTCATGTATCGGTCGATGACCAGAACCTCTAGTATCTCTTCTGGATTCTGGGACTCCGTTCGCAACCACTTTCGTGCCAGATGGATGAGGTCATACAATTGGGACCGCGGGGTTTTGTTTTCCTGGTACCTCCACTTGTGATACCGCTGGACCTGCAATGCAGTCGTTACCCCAGATCTGGGCAGGATCTCTACTTTCAGCTGGGGGTAGTCTGCTGCAGCCTCTTCAGGCAGATCATAGTAAGCCTTCTGGGCCTCCCCACACAGGAATGGAGCAAGGATGCCAGACCACTGATCTCGAGGCCAAGCCTCCCGTAGGGCTGTCCTCTCAAAGGCCAGAAGGTATGCCTCTACATCATCCTCCCGTGTCATTTTCTGCAGCCAATGGCTGGCCCGTATGATCTGTGTCCTATCATGGCCGCGATTCAGCTCTGTAAGGGTCTTTGCCTGGTTTACCAGTTCCCACAACATAGCTCGGTCCTGAGAAGTCTGGTCCATCAGCAGGCGATTAGTCTCTTGCAGCCGCACTGCCTGCTGTTGGGCAGCTGCCTGGACACAGGTAGCCTCCTGCTGGGCTACTGTAGCTTGTATCAATGCCCGTACTAAGTCATCCATTGTGGTGAAAAAAAAATAAACCCTCTACCTTTTTTTTTTTTTTAAATCACCCTCCTTCTTCTACCGTGCTGTGCACACCAGATCTCACTTCTGACACCAGTTGTGACAAAGTTCCTCCTCTACCTTGGTTGGTCCTGCACTTATTAGCAGATTTGCTCACCTCAGTGATCTTCCCCACAGTCTGGATCAACTCCTCCTGTGCCTGATCAGGAGTTGGGAGGTTTGGGAGGAACCCAGGCCCGCTCTCTACTCCAGGTTCCAGCCCAGGGCCCTGAGGATTGCAGCTGTCTATAGTGCCTCTTGTAACAGCTGCATGACAGCTACAACTCCCTGGGCTATTTCCCCATGGCCTCCTCCAAACACCTCTTTATCCTCACCACAGGACCTTCCTCCTGGTGTCTGATAATGCTTGTACTCCGTAGTCCTTCAGCAGCACACCCTCTCACTCTCAGCTCCTTGTGCCTCTTGCTCCCAGCTCCTCACATGCACTTCCTCTCCTCTAGCTCTTCCCTCCCTGACTGGAGTGAGCTCCTTTTTAAACCCAGGTGCCCTGATTAGCCTGCCTTGATTGGCTGCAGGTGATCTAATCTGTCTGTCTACCTTAATTGGTTCTAGCAGGTTCCTGATTACTCCAGTACAGCCCCTGCTCTAGTCATTCAGGGAACAGAAAACTACTCAGCCAGTGACCAGTATATTTGCCCTCTACCAGACTCCTGTACCACACTGGCCTGGGTCTGTCACAGTAGGAACAGACAAGTATAATTTAGGACAAAATTGGGCACTTGGAATTTAAAGATATTACTGGTCTTTTTGAAAATAATGGACCAGATTCTATCCTCAGACACAGACACGTAATGCCCACTGACTACTATGGGAGTTGCATGAGTGCATCTGCACACAGAAATTAGCCAAATGTTAACAGCAGAGAATATTGTCCCAGAATTTTATGGGTATGGAATTCTGTTTCAGTTCAGATTGCCAGAAACATGGAGCCAAACAGACAAATTCCTGGGATAATATTCTATTCCACTGCAGATAATTGACACAGGATTTTTTAAAATTAAATGGTTTAGCATTAATTAAATTGTGCTAATGAGGGGTAACTCCACAGAAGTCAGAGTAATACCTGTGTAAAAGTGAGATCAAAATCAAGTTCTTAATGCTGAGGCAAAGCCAAGATATTTGCTTTCAAACAGAAGCCAATAAGACTAAGATAATGTTCTCTGACAATTCTAATATTCTCTGTTACACTAAATGAGTGATGGGCATTTCATCATTTGAGTTGGCAGATCCTGGTGTACTGTTTGCTGCTTCACTGTGCCATCATCAACTCTGCTGTGCTGAAAGCAGAAACTAGCTTTTCCATCTGGGTTATACCGAAAGCTGAGTGAACATAAAAGTCATCATATCTCTGAATATCAGAAATATAAGAGAGCCAAACAGACAAAATACTGAGGGAATATTTGAGGTAATGTGAACACGACAATGGTGAACAGTGAGCTCTAGTTAACGCAGAAAAAAATAAAATAAATATAGTTTAGAATTCAACTATTCCAGGACCAAGTTCTCAAGTCTTCTCAAAATTAGCTCAGCTAAAACTAGTTTTAGGCTCATCGTTAATAATGGTAGTGGCTTAAAATAAAAGATGATTGGAAATAAATTAGAGGAAGGCTCATCATCATTGTTGTTATTTTAAACAACAGCATACCTGGAGTTCTCAGGATTTTAACTATGTAAGACCTGAAAACCATAAATTTACTTAAATTATATAAGGTTTAAATCATCCTCAAATTATTTTTCTTAGGAGATGAAGCTGTAGCCAAAACAATCATTCTAAGGCATTGTAAATCAGTTGTACTTTGCAGAGTGGTATATGAGTGAAATGGTAAGCAACAACATACTGCCTTGAAGGAACGCTTGCAGATTTCAAGGAGAGACATGCTCATGCAGGATATGAGTAACTCCCATTGACTTCCCATTGACTATGCGTGGCTTCCCATTGACATTACTGGTATCCTGTGGTTGGAGAAAAGGTCCCACATTTTTAGATCTGCATGTGATAGATATGATGTGGCATAGATACCACAGTTGTATATTTTTAGCAGTCCCTTTTACTGCATAGCATTCTCCATGTTCAGATGTGTCATAATGATGAAGGTTAACATTTCAAAGTTGTCCCCTACAGTTGACAGTGGGTACCTCACTTACCTCCCGTGCCATTCTCTAGACAGTTGCAACCCTGTGGTCTGATTCTGGGGTATGAGGCACAGCCCCCCCCATCTGTGCCTTTTAGTGAATCCACCCCCTTTGGGGGGATATAAAGCAGTCCAAACAAATGGAAAACACTTCCCCAACCCCCTTTCTTGTGTAAAGGGGAGGGAAGCAGTTTCTGAGGCCCCACAGGCAGTTTCGGTTCCCACTTCTCAATGTGAGTACAGGTCAGGGCTTAATCCTGGGGGATTTCAACCATCTTCTTCCCTGGAGAGTTTGTCAGGTAGCATTTGTTAGCTGCAGGTCAGTTAGTGCCCCAGGGCCCTGAGTCTGGGAGCTCTGAGCCATGGCTGTGCTTGCTTCTCAGTGCCATCCCAACTGCACTGAGTTCCTCCCTTTTAAGGGCTTGCCTTCCGGCCTGACAAACCTCACAAGTGCAGTGGGTTGGGGCTGATTGCAATCCTTGCCTGGCTGGTATGGGGCGGGGGCGGGGTCATCTGCCCCACCATACATACTCAATGGTTAATCTGTGAACTTTACTAATTACACATTCCCTCCCAACATTTAGTCTTTTCCCTCCCCCCCTCGCCCACTGTAACCAAAATAAAAACAGGAAGAAATCTTACCTACCCATCCATATTTGGGCACAAATGTTTGTAATTTTTGTCTAGAAACAGAAAGAGTCTCACCCGAGAGTTCCCGTGTCCTGCTAGCTGTAATGCTATTTTAGACTTCCTCCCATCCTTCCTCTCCTACCTTCCACATGCCCCTAAGCTGTGCTGGGACTTCCAGGCTGCCTGATGAACAGCTGCCCCTTTGATCCTACCAGTCACAGAGGAAGCGATGCAGACTCATAAGTCTCATCTCCTTTTTCCAATTACAGGAGCTCCCTGAGTGCAGGGAGGTTCCCAACCAGCAGAGGGTAACAGATGTATCAGCTCTGAGCCCCACACCAAGAAAGAGCCTGAATGACACATGAGGTAGAGTCTGAGTAGGTTTAAGGTTGGATGCAAATATTTCACACATCTTCCGGGAAGGCTATTACCTTGCTGATTCACATGCTTAATTCTCAGCACTGCTAATGCACACTATGTGTATTGTGGGTTAAAAGAAGAGCTATACATCTACAGTACTAAAATGAACACCTCCTCACCTTATGAAATCCAAATGCCTGAAAATAGTGTGAAAGAGTGTTCATGATTTAAAACTAGCTGGCAGCTTTTTCTGGTAACATGATTTGGGTTTTACTATCACTTGCACTGGTAGAATGGTAACCATTAATATGTCTGTGTGTAGGATGCATAACATTGTAGGTAATTTATGTGCATTGTGGTTCTCTTTCTCTAGTAATTTTACTGCCTAAATTCCACACTGATTATAATTATTTCTGGTTACTATATAGACTATAGGGTTTATTCAGCCTCTTGATCCATGCACCTAACTCTTAATTAAATATGCCTCCACAAATAACTAAAAACAACACACAGGGTTAATTTCTAGGTTCATTATGATGTATTTTTATATTAGAGTTTCATGGTCAGCTTCCCTGTAGTAAGTTTCCCTTTATCTCCCAGTAGATACCTGGCTAGTTATATCACAACAATGAAGCTATGGTTTTCTCCTCAGTTTACTTTTTTCAGGCTGCCTTTCTTTCCCGCAGTGAACTCTAGACTTGTGTTCTCTACAGAGTATGCACATGAGCCATAAAAAAATCCATATAACAATACACAATGCTTCAGGGTTTAGAAAGATACTGTTTCCCCTCCCCCCCACTGCTACACACACAATCCTTGCTGACAGCTGTTCGAAATATATTGTATTGTTTTTACCTACAGTGACTACAGTCCTGAGAATCATACAGAAAAATAACAGATATTATTTTAAACATTGAAAACATAACTCTAACTGATTTTCTAGCATGCTATAGTTTGTCAGAAAGAAATATGAGTTTCCTATAGATGTATGCATCTCTCTTTCTCTCTGTATATAACTGAGCTTGCAAAATGCATTGTATTCAATGAAATTAAAGATGAAGACAACCATGGAGCATATTTTAAAAACTATCTACAGCTGTCTTTTGACCTTCCTTTTTCTGTTATGGTTTTTAGAGCATGTCCATCATCATGGTGTATCTGAGCACTTCCCAGTAGTGCATGAAGTGACATTACTATCATCTGTCACCAGTGGTTCTTTCCCTCTTTCTTCCTTATCCGAAGGGGAAGATTGCACGTGGACATTTTTTAGAAAAAATGTGTGTTGTGCTGTGCATTTATGTTAGTGAAGGCAAGTTTGAAGAAGTGCACCTTGCACTTTATGTAGTTTGTAAGGAGTATTAGCACTTTATGGGATGAAAGGAAGATATTATTTTTCACCTTGTTTCCATGACAGCAACATCCATTGTGAATAAAGGGTATATTTATACTGTAGCTGGAAGATGTAATTTCCTGCCCAAGCTGATCAAGCTGGCATGCTACTGATAGCAGAGTAGCCACAGCAACGTGAGTGATGGGAGGGACAAGCCGTCCGAGTATGTACCTAGTGTCTTGGACAGGATCACACTCAGGGTGGCTAGCCCCTGCCACTGCTTGTGCCATGGTAGCTACACTTCAAGCTTGCATGCTAAAAATAAATCAGAACTAATGCAGATATGTCGCTTCAAGCTCAAAACTACACTTTCCCTCTCCAGCATAGACTTTCCCAATGAGGTAATTTATTAAATCTCTTGATGGGGCTCCTGGAGAGTCAAGAAGCCACCTACTTCTATTGTGATACATTGGTGGTGCTCTGGATACTTGGGTGGTCGCCTAGATTCTCTTAAACTTTAGGTTTCCAAATGCTGGAAAATACAATACCAATGACCTGTTGGCATTGCTTTCATGGAGGATAGGTCTATCAATGGCTATTAGCCAAGATGGGCAGGGATGCAACCTCATGCTCTGGGTTGCAATGGAACCTCTGACTGCCAGAAGCTGACTGGACAACAGGGAATGGATCACTTGAAAAACTGTCCTGTTCTGTTCACTCCCTCTGAAGCATTTGGCATCAGCCACTGTTGGAAGATAGGATACTGGGCTAGATGGACCATTGATCTGACCCAATATGACCATTCTTATGTTCTTAAACTGTAGTAATTTGGTTGACAGGGCCAGAGGTGAGTAACAATCCATCGAATGTCTCAACTAAATCAGGGGTTGCTTTAGGGTGTATAGGGAAGCCAAGTACTTGAGCCAGGGTAGTGTCCATGAAGTTATTGCTTTGCCCAGATTCAATCAGGGTCTTCTGAAGGGGAAAGTACCTGTCTGGAATCCAGAGGCTGGAGTTGTAGGTGTGAGGACAATTTTGAGGTGTTCAGCCAAGCATCAGGAATGAGTTGCTGGAAAGGGCTTTGGGGATTTTCCCCAGTGTTGCCCGGGCTTGACCCCCACCCCACTTATGGAGACTGAGCACAGTAATTTCCTGGAGTCACATGGTTTTGGGACTTGACAGGACAGATGGGCATCATGTGGCTGGTGCCACCACAGTAAAAGCACAAGTTCTCTTGTCTTCAACGTTCCTGTTCGGAAGGGTCCAGTCAGGTCCATGTTGAGTCCACCAGTATGGGCTCAGGCAAAGGGACCTTGGCAGGGATTGTGGGTTGTGCCTGGACAAGGGGTGGAATCTTTCTCCTCTCAAGTTGCTTATCATTGAATCTGATGTAGATTTGGATGCAAAGTTCAATAAACGGGTCAAGATCCATGGGAGGCTCGATGCAGGCAAGCTCTTCTTTTATTTCCTTGTTGAGACCAAGATGGACTGGTGTAGTTGGGAAAGCTCATTCCACCAGGCATCAGAAGTGGGGTGCACACTTTGCAGCTGACATCAAGGCCTGGCAGAGTGTCTGTAGGGCTGCCTTCCCTGTGCAAACCCAGTGGGTTCATCAAATTTATGAAGAAGTCTGAGGAAGCTGACCAAACTAGCTAGTATGGGATGATACTGCTCTAGCAGAGGTGACTAGAGAGTTCAAGGCCTCCTCTGATGACCAGTTCCAACTTTGCCTGGTCTGTCTGGAAGGTTTTGGGCCATAGCAGGAAATAGCTTCTGCACTGGTTCATGAAACGTCGAAACTTGATACAGATCCTGTTGTAGCGCTCTGGTAAAGTTATTGTGCGTTTGGGTCCAGTGGACAACATAGGATGGAAGGTTAATAAGGATGTTCCTGCTTTCAGGTCTGAGATCTATTCCCAAAGGGTGTGGTTTTCACCCTAAGCTGGTCCATTGTGGCCTGTAAGGCTTAGTTTTCCCCCTGTAGATTGATGATCCACTCCTGGAGGCTCATAGTTCCCTGGAGAGCCTGCGACGCTATACCTGTGGGTTCCATGCCCTTTACTGGCAGAACAGGCCCATGGGGAGACTGAAGGGATCTGAGCAAACTGTAATGACCAATCACTGAAGCAGGCTAGAGGCAGTCCAGAGCAGTAGTCAAGTGTGTGCGGATGGTCGAGTAGCTGGGAGGTCAATGGGTATCAGAGGCAGTTTGGGGCAAGGATTGAAGTTCTTGAAGGAGTGAGAAGCCAGGAGAGTCAATCCAAGGGGCCAGGTCAGTGGGTTAGGGAGGCAAGGGCAGGTGAGACAGCGAGGCAAGGCAGTCCAGGCAGCAACCTGCAGGCAATGGCCTGTTGCTCATACAGCTTCCTCTTCCTGTTGGGCATCTTTATGTAGTCTAAATATCCACTGAGAATGCTGTCTGTCCATCCTATCAAGAGCCAGGAGTGTGGCTGCTGTGGGCAGCAGGCCTTGAGCACTAAGGCTGTTGGTCAAGAACAACAGTTCAGCATATTATAATGACGTGGAGGGTAGCGATGCTGTCTAGGGACTCAGCAGACTGGGGTTCAATACCAGGGACCTGACATGATATAACAGAGGAGACTGGGGCCATGTCTGCACTACACGTGCTACAACTATGGTGTGGTAGCTATGCCGCTATAGTGGAGATGCTTCCTACAGTAACAGGAGAGGGTTTTCCCTTGCTGTAAGAACTCCACCTCCCCAAACAATAGTAGCATTCTTCCATTCTGGATAAGGAAAAGTTATTTACTTATTCCCATAATACAAGAATTAGGGGTCACCAAATGAAATTAATAGGCAGCAGTTTTAAAACAAATAAAAGGAAGTTCTTCACGCAGCGCACTGTCAACTTGTGGAACTCCTTACCTGAAGAGGTTGTGTAGGCTAGGACTATAACAGCGTTTAAAAGAGAACTGGATAAATTCATGGTGGTTAAGTCCATTAATGGCTATTAGCCAGGATGGGTAAGGAATGGTGTCCCTAGCCTCTGTTTGTCAGAGGGTGGAGATGGATGGCAGGAGAGAGACCACTTGATCATTACCTGTTAGGTTTACTCCCTCTGGGGCACCTGGCCTTGGCCACTGTCAGTAAACAGATACTGGGCTAGATGGACCTTTGGTCTGACCCGGTACGGCCGTTCTTATGTTCTTATGTTCATTGACCTAGCTGCATCTCCAGAAGGGGTTAGAGCAGCTTAAATATGGCACTCAGGGGTCTGATTTTTTCATATCCCTGAGTACTTGTGGCTATGTCAACCTAACTTTTAATTGTAGATCAGGCCTAGAAATGAATACAGGCACTGGGGTTGCCAACTTTCTAATGGCAGAAAACCGAACACCCTTGCTGTGCCCCTGCCATGCCCCCTCTCGGAGGCCCCACCCCCCACTCACTCTGTCTCCTCTCCCTCTGTTGCTCTCTCTCCCCCACCCTCACTCATTCACTCATTTTCACCAAGCTCGAGCAGGGGGTTGGGGTGTGGTAGGGGGTGAGGGCTCCAGCTGGGGGGGTGAGCTCTGGGCTGGGGCCAGAAATTAGGGGATCAGGGTGTGGGAGGGGGCTTTGCACTGGGGCAGGCAGTTGAGGTGCAGGAAGGGGTTCGGTTTGTGGGCTCCAGGCAGTGCTTATCTCAGGCCGCTTCCGGGACATGGACGGCATATCCCTCTGGCTCCTAGGCGGAGGTACAGCCATGGGGGCTCTGTGTGCTGTGCCCGCTGGCAGGCATCACCCCTGCAGCTCCCACTGGCCACAGTTCCTGGAGCCAATGGGAGCTGTGGAACCAGCGCTCTGGGAGGGGGCAGCGTTTGGAAGCCCTGCGGCCGCTCCTGCACCTAGGAGCCAGAGGGACATACCGCTGCTTCCTGGGAGCCGCACAAAGCTGGGCAGGGAGCCTGCCTTAGCCCCACTGTGGTGCCATCTAGACTTTTAAAGGCCGCCAGAGGCCCTTTTCAACTGGGTGTTCTGGTCAAAAACCGGACACCTGGCAACCCTAATAGGCACAGGAGAAATTCTGTCACTTTGTGAAATTCAGAACTTAAGTGAATCTCTCTCTTTTCTCTGCTTTGATAGATGGTAACTTCCACAAAAAGAAGAAGAAGAAAAAAGAGTTCTGCACTGGCCAGGCATGGAAATGGAAATGTCTCTCTGTTCCTTCCAAATGCAGTGTCCAGGACAGTCTCCCTTCATGCTTCTCTTTTAGGCAGCGATACGTTGGAAAGCAGTTCACAGCTTCAACTGTTTTTTCTGAACCCAGCACAGATTCCTGGTCTCAGCTGTGTAAATGTTTTAACTGAGATTCATGCCTGGCTATTCAGGTCATTGGTTTCCCTTCCGGCCCACACAGGCCAAAAAGCATCTATATAAGCATAAAGTGTCCAAAACTAATACAGCATTTTTCACTCGAATACACCCGTCACACGTGGCTCACTCAAAGTATGGGGTACAATGCCAGGCAGTAAATTCATATATTTGCCTGATATGAACTTGCCATGATTTATAAAAGAGATGCAATATCCCTGTTGTGCGGCTTAACGTATCCAATTTGGCAGGAGCCCTTTCCAAACAAGGAGCCCAAGGAAACCAAATTTGCAATTATGTCTTAGGAAAAACACAGCCTAACAAACCATGTGAAGGTATTTTTATTCTTATTCCTGTGTAATTGTGAATAATAAAATTATTTTGAAATTTCACAACTGCATTTGGAAATGATTTTTAAAAAATGACAAGAATTTATCGACCTCTATTTGCAATCAAACAGAGAATAAATTTTAAAAAATCTTATTTCAGTCTTATCTAGGTACATTTTTAAAACTACGTGGAGGATTTCAGCCATATGATTTCCACCTGAAAGAGCTCACAAGCTGAGGGGTTGATCGCTCTCTCTGATGTCACAACTGGCATTTCCCTACCTTTCTTTCACTTGCACCTTTCCTTCTTGAAACCTCCTCTCCAGTTTGAGTGCTTCTGTGGCAGGTGGCAGACACAGCATGACCAGCGGTACTGAAAGACTCCGCACACCACCCCATCAATGTGCCTCACTTCTGAGTTAGTATCTTTATGTCTATTCATCTCTCTGCAGTCCACTAGTTAGTGCCATTTGCATCAGAAGCTTTTAGTGATGCTAACCTCACTAGGAACTAGACCAAAACCACCAAACTCATTTCACGTAGGACAACGAAGAGCCATCAAATAGCAACAGCTTTCATTCTTTACAGAGCTAGGTCAGATTTGAACTGGCAACTAAGGGTACGTCTACACTATGAGATTATTCCGATTTTACATAAACCGGTTTTATAAAACAGATTGTATAAAGTCGAGTGCACGCGGCCACGCTAAGCACATTAATTCGATGGTGTGCGTCCATGGTCCAAGGCTAGCGTCGATTTCTGGAGCGTTGTGCTGTGGGTAGCTATCCTGTAGCTATCCCATAGTTCCCACAGTCTCCCTCACCCCTTGGAATTCTGGGTTGAAAGCCCAGTGGCTGACGGGGCAAAAATCATTGTCGCGGGTGGTTCTGGGTACAGCCTCACCCCTCCCTTTGTGAAAGCAGCAGACAACCATTTCGCACCTTTTTTCCTGGGTGAACTGTGCAAACACCATAGCACAGCAAGCATGGACCCTGCTCAGATCAATACCGCAATAGTGGATGTTGTAAACACCTCGCGCATTCTCGTGCAGTCTATGCTGAACCGGGACCTGCAAAGCCAGGTGAGGAGGAGGCGGCAGCTATGGCAGCGCGGCGACGAGAGTGATGAGGACATGGACACAGAATTATCTCAAACCGCGGGCCCCTGCGCTTTGGAGATCCTGCTGGCAATGGGGCAGGTTCTAGCCATTGAACGCCTATTTTGGGCCCGGGAAACAAGCACAGACTGGTGGGACCGCATAGTTTTGCAGGTGTGGGATGATTCCCAGTGGCTGCGAAACTTTCGCATGCGTAAGGGCACTTTCATGGAACTTTGTGACTTGCTTTCCCCTGCCCTGAAATGCCATAATACCAAGATGAGAGCTGCCCTCACAGTGGAGAAGCGAGTGGCAATAGCCCTCTGGAAGCTTGCAACGCCAGACAGCTACCGGTCAGTCGGGAATCAATTTGGAGTGGGAAAATCTACTGTGGGGGCTGCTGTTATGCAAGTAGCCAAAGCAATCATTAAGCTGCTGCTACGAAAGGTTGTGACTCTGGGAAATGTGCAGGTCATAGTGGATGGCTTTGCTGCAATGGGATCCCCTAACTGTGGGGGGGGAGGTGATAGATGGAACCCATATCCCTATCTTGGCACTGGAGCACCAGGGCACCCAGTACATAAACCGCAAGGGGTACTTTTCAATGGTGCTGCAAGCACTGGTGGATCACAAGGGACGTTTCACCAACATCCACGTGGGATGGCCAGGAAGGGTTCATGATGCTTGCGTCTTCAGAAGCACTGCTCTGTTTAAACTGCTGCAGCAAGGGAATTACTTCCCAGACCAGAAAATAACAGTTGGGGATGTTGAAATGCCTATAGTTATCCTGGGTGATCCAGCTTACCCCTTGATGCCATGGCTCATGAAGCCATACAAAGGCAGCCTGGACAGTGGTCAGGAGCTGTTCAACTACAGGCTGACCAAGTGCAGGATGGTGGTAGAATGTGCATTTGGCCATTTAAAGGCGCGCTAGCGCACATTACTGACTCTCTCAGACCTCAGCCAAACCAATGTCCCCTTTGTTATTGCTGCTTGCTGTGTGCTCCACAATCTCTGTGAGAGTAAGGGGGAGACCTTTATGGTGGGGTGGGAGGTCTGAGGCAAATCACCTGGCCGCTGATTACGCGCAGCCAGACACCAAGGTTATTAGAAGAGCACACCAGGAAGTGGTGCGCATCAGAGAAGCTTTGAAAACGAGTTTCATCACGGGCCAGGGTACGGTGTAACTGCTGTGTTTGTTTCCCCTTCATGAACCCCCCCCCCCTTATTGACTCCTTCCCTGTAAGCAACCCACCCTCCCCCTTCGATTACAGCTTGCTTAAGGAAATAAAGTCTCTATCGTTTAAAAATCATGTATTCATTATTAAAAAGTAATTATAAAAAGAGGCAGAGAACTGACAAGATATCCCGGGTGTGGTTTGGGAGGAGGATAGGAGGGAAGGAAAAGGCCATTAAACACATTTCAATGTAATGACAGCCTTTTGGTTGGACTGTCCCCGGGGGTGGAGTGGGCGGGTGCACGAAGCCTTCCCTCACGCGTTCTTACACGTCTGGGTAAGGAAGATATGGAACATGGTGAGTGGTGAGGGTGCTTACACAGGGGCTGCAGCGGCACTCTGTGACCCCGCTGCTCTTCCTGAAGATCCACCAGACGTCAGAGGATATCAGTTTGATCACGCAGCAGCTACAGCGTTGCACCCCGCCACCGCTGATCTTCCTGCCTACACCTCTGATCTTCCTGCCGCCACCTCTCATCTCAAGCATCTCTCCTATCCTCACGTTCATCCCTCCTATCCTCACGTTGGTCCCTCCTGTCCTCACGTTCACTGGCATCTTTCCTGTACTTTGCTACCACGTCCTTCCACTCATTCAGATAAGCTCTTTCATTGCAGGTTACTTCCATGATTTCCGAGAACATTTCGTCTCGTGTCTTCTTTTTCCTCTGCCTTATCTGAGAGAGCCTTCGGGATGGAGTAGGGAGGCTTGAAAAATGTGCAGCTGCATGAGATAGGGAAAAAAGGGAGAGAAGTATTTAAAAAGATACATTTTACAGAACAATGGTTATACTCTTTCACAGTGAACAACACTATTCACCTTATATAGCACATGTGATTTCACGACAAGGTCGCATTTTGCATCTTAATATTGAGTGCCTGCGGCTCTGGTGTTACATATCTCACAGACGCAGGTCTGGGCATCAGAATTCAGCTTGCATGCGGCCATGGTAAGCCATTGTCTTTCGGCTTCTCCAGCCTTCATATACACAGTGCCCTCTGATGCTTCTTTCCTGTTAACATGCAGCAGCAGAAGTCAACCCCCCCATCCAATTCTCTAGGATGATTGCTTTACCCCTCCCCCCACCGCATGGCTGGTATCATGGAAGATCACTGCTAATCACCCCCCTTTCCGCCCCCCACCACGTGGCTGGTAGCTGGGAAGATTCCTGCTAGCCAAACGCAAAAAAGCTCAGCGCTATCCTTCCTCTCCTCCCCCCGCTTGGCTACGTGCAAGGAAGGATTTCTTTTAAGAAACAGCCCAGTAGGAAAATGGCCATCTCTGTCCCCTTAATTAAATTCCTGAATATCAACCAGGTTACCATGAACGATATCACTCTCCTGAGGATAACAGAGCGAGATAAAGAACGGATGTTTCTTGAATGCCAGCAATCACCGGGACCATATGCAGCGATGCTTTGTCATGCAGTAATACCCGATTACTTGCTACATGCATGGCGTGGTAACGTGTCCTACCATGGTGGACAGAATAAGGCTGCCTTGCCCAGAAACCTTCTGCAAAGGCTTTTGGAGTACCTCCAGGAGCGCTTCATGGAGATGTCCCTGGAGGATTTCCGCTCCATCCCCAGACATGTTAACAAACTTTTCCAGTAACTTTACTGGCCGTGAATGCATCCCAAGCCCTCATGGCAAATCAATCATTAAAAAATGCTTGCTTTTAAACCATATTTTATATTTACAAAGGTACACTCACCAGAGGTCACTTCCATGGCTTCATTGTCTGGGCTAGTGGCTTGGGAGGGCTGGGAGGGTAATTCCGTCTGGGTCACAAAAAGCTCCTGGCTGTTAGGGAGAACGGAGTGCTGTGTGCAAGCTGCAAGCTCGTCCTCCTCTTCCTCCTCCTCCTCCTCCTCTTCCCCCTCTGCAGAATCCTCAGCCATGGTTGAGATTACAACCCCCACCTCGGAATCCATGGACAGGGTTGGAGTAGTGGTGGCGCAGACCCCTAAAATTGCATGCAGCTCAGCGTAGAAGTGGCATGTTTTCGGCCCTGACCCGGACCTTCCATTTGCTGCTTTGGTTTTCTGGTAGGCTTGTCTGAGCTCCTTAACTTTCACTCTGCACTGCACTGAGACCCTGGTTTCCATCATAACCTTGGAAATTTTTTCAAATATTTTTTCATTTCATCTTTTGGAACGGAGTTCTGTTAGCACTGAATCCTCTCCCCATTTAGCGATCAGATCCAGTACCTCCCGTGCGGTCCATGCTGGAGCTCTTTTTCGATTCTCAGGAGACTGCATTGCTACCTGTGCTGATGAGCTCTGTGTGGTCACCTGTGCTGATCACAGCTCCACGCTGGCCAAACAGGAAATGAAATTCAACAGTTTGTGGGGCTTTTCCTGTATACCTGGCCAGTGCATCCGAGTTCAGATTGCTGTCCAGAGCGGTCACAGTGGTGCACTGTGGGATACCGCCCGGAGGCCAATACTGTCGATTTGCGGCCACACTAACCCTAATTCGATATGGTAATATCGATTTTAGCGCTACTCCTCTCGTTGGGGAGGAGTACAGAAACCGATGTAAAGAGCCCTTTATATCGATATAAAGGGCCTTGTAGTGTGGACGGGTGCGGCGTTAAATCGGTTTAACGCTGCTAAAATCGGTTTAAACGTGTAGTGTAGACCAGGCCTAAGGTTCCCTCTTCAGCAAGTCATTCAAGCACATGCTTAAGTTCCCTTGAAGTCAATGCGCATGCTTCAGTGCTTTGCTCAACTAGGGCTTCAAGAGGTGACCAGGGCCACCCGGGGTGGGGGCAAGTGGGGCAATTTGCCCCAGGCCCCTGGCCCCGCAGAGGCCCTGCGAGCCCCGGCCTGGCGGCGGTCAGGCTCTTCGGCCGGCATTCTGGCAGCTGGGGTCCCTTCAGCCGCAGCTCCGCCACTTTGCCCCAGGCCCCCTGAATCCTCTGAGCGACCCTGGAGGTGACATGTATCATTACTCTCTGCCTGTGAAATCCAGCAAGTCCCTCTCCTGCTTGCTTTCTTTTTGACTTGCCTGGTCTCTCCTGGGCATTGCTGAGTGCAAAGGTATGCTAGCCTTTAGCACAAACTATAATTAATAACAGAATTAAACAAACTATTTCCAAGAAAAACAAAACAAAACAAAACAAAAATAGTTCTAGCTTTGTGGTGACATTTCAGGTCACTTGTCATTTTATCTCAACCACTTTTCTCCTCTCTTGTTATTTAGTTGGATCAAGATTTATTAATGTTGCTTTAAAACTTAAATCAATTCTACACAACATACCATGATGGAAATTGCTAGAATTTTAATAAAAACCAAACCAAAACAAAAAGATTTCCAGCAGAAGAAGGAGATATACAAACAGCCACTTGTAATGAAGACAAACATAGTGCAGCCTCTACTTGTTAAATCAAAGTGAAGTTCTGTTTTGGTTCATCTGGTTGCACTGCTGCCCACAGGTTCCTGGTGCCAGTCTCTGCTCTGGTAATATGTGGCACTAATGCTATATGATGGGAGACACCCCTAAAAAGCAAAATCCTCTCTTATATCTGGCTACCAGTTGGCAAACACAACAAAGCGATCTAAAAATATATATATATGATTGAATTTTTTGGTAGGAAATTAACAGAGAACAGGTTGACAGAGTTGGGTCATTTGTATAAACCGGTTCTTCAAAGGCCTCCTTCCCATGGGTCCATATGATGAAAACGTTATCAACACAGCACAAGTAGAAGAGGGGTGCTAGGGGATGCCCTTGAAGAATCCCACCTGAATTTCAACAATTTCCCCCCACACCATCAACCTCATCCTGGACCAGTACACAAGAGATCCACTTCCTGGACACTACAGTGCAAATAAGTGATGGTCACATAAACACCTACTGACTGCTATACTTACCTACATGCCTCCAGCTTCCAAATAGGACACATCACACTATCCATTGTCTACAGCTAAGCCCTAAGATACAACCGAATTTGCTCCAATCCCTCAGACAAACACCTACAAGATCTTTATCAAGCATTCTTAAAACTACAATACCCACCTGGGAAAGCAAAGAAACAGATTGACAGAGCCAGATGGGTACCTAGAAGTCACCTACTACAGGACAGGCCCAATAAGGAAAATAACAGAACACCACTGGCCAACACGTACAGCCCTCAACTAAAACTTCTCCAGCACATTATCAACGATCTACAACCTATTCTGGAAAACAATCCAACACTCTCACAGACCTTGGGAGGCAGGCCAGTCCTCACTTACAGACAGCCCCCAACCTGAAGCAAATACTCACCAGCAACTACAAACCACATCACATCACAGAAACACTAATCCAGGAACAAATCCCTTCCTTTCAGTGATTCATTAAGTTTGGTATCCCCTTCTCCAGCACTGATAATTAAGAGCAGAAAGAATCCCTCCAGTCTCAACAATGTACCTACACTGTGTGTGGGGGGCGGGGGAGGAGAAATCAATCTAAGTTATGCAACTTCAGCTACGTGAATAACAAAGCTGAAGTTGATGTACTTAGATCGACTTACCATGGTGTCTTCACTGCAGTGAGTCAACTGCTGCCGCTCCCCCATCGACTCCGCCTGCGCCTCTCACTGAGCTGGAGTACAGGAGTCGATGGGAGAGTGCTCGGGGATCGATTTATCACGTCTTCTCATGATGCAATAAATTGACCCCTGCTGGATCAATCGCTGCCCACCGTTCTGGCGGGTAGTGTAGACATACCCTAAGCCAACGTGATCATGCTGTATATGGTGAAGGTACGCAGAACCCTCCCTGACAACTGTGGTTATCATTTTATACCTCTGAAGCACAAGACTCAACTACCTTCATCTGACTTACCTATAACAAACATTTGATGGCCAAAGAACAAGGGAAGTGGCATAAAAATCTCTTTAAATGAACGTATAACATCCTGAATAAGGCACCAAACCAGGGGCACGGGAGTGTAGCACTAAGACTTCAGTCTCATCTGTATTTTAAAAAATAATCAAGAGGTGAAATCTATTCACTTAATGAAACACACAAGCTAAATGGCCCTCAGCCTTCAAGGGGTTTAATCTTAACTTGATGTACATAAATTCTCATACAACAAAGCAACTATAAAAGTTCATGCCTGACCTCTTATCCCAGGGTAAAGTATCCTCCTAATTTGAAGGATGGCAGACAGGTAGAACATATAGCAGAACGTGTCCAAAGGACAGTCAACCAACAACTTCTGTAGGGTGCACCAAGGGGATAGAACAATCACCCTACATCCTGCCAAAGGATATCATCTAGGCCATGCGTTGCATTTAAGTAAAATGTTCTTGTTCAGTGAACAGAAGTAAAGATATGCCTGAGGGGAGGGAAGGAGGAAAGCACGGTCTGGAAAGTAATGCAGTCAATCAGCAAATAACCACAGAGAGCTTAAGAGACAGCTCCAAACGTTGCCAACACAAATGCCTGTGAAGTGTGCCAGGGATCTAAGTGCAGCACCAGCACAATACATTACACACATTCGCGTTGGATGATGGAGGCAGTCAACTAAAAAGCGAAAGGAAGAATGGTCTGACAAAAAGCAAAAGAGTTTAGGCAAAATATTGTCTTGAAAAACTCTGCCACAGAAATACAGCTAGTGATAGAATTGAGAAAGAAAACAGATTGGCTTTCTCTCTGTTGAACACGTTCCTTTTATATTACTCGTTAGATAGAAACTAGTCTATTTTGTTCATGTTTTGATACAGATTGTTCTCAAGCCCCTTGATTATGGATAAAGAAGTTTGTTCTCCTATCCATCCATCCATCCTATATTTATATAATTCAGGGAAGGGAATGAGGAAGGGAGTGTGTGACAGAAAAAAATCTTTATCCATAATACACTTGTTTAAGAATAACGCCTGAATCCTTGATCCTGTAAAGACTTACAGATGTGCTTAACTTTCTCCGTGTGTGTAGTACCAATGACTTCAGTGGAACTACTCATGTGAGTAAAGTTAAGCACATTCATAACTCTTTGCAGTTATGCGATGTCAGGCAGATTCAGATTGGTCAGGTCCATGGAGGATACAGTGAATTCACATTACTACCACAAAATGCAGTGGAGAAATTTTGCCTTGCCTTTATACTGGCTTGTCCATCAGGAAGCTAATTTCTGAAGTAGGGTTTCTTAACTTTTTTTTTGGTCTGTGTCCCACAGAATGGCAGAAAAATCATCTTTCAACCCACAGTCTTTTGGAGCCATAAAGGTATATGGGCTTGGAGTCATGGGATGATTTTTGGCCATTTGGGGGCTGGAGGCCTGGTGCTTCTGAGTGAACATCTTTCAGGGAAGGAGGAGCTGGTGCTGTTAGGTGGATTCATTTGTGGATGCTTAGCCCTCCTCTCTCTTAGCCCTGTCCACCTGGCACATAGCTCCTGAGGCAGTTCTGCTCCAAGAAGCTGTGAAGCCAGACAGATGAGTCATTTACTTCTAGACTATAGTAGGAGAACACACAGAACATTCAGAATCCAGAAGAGCCTGAAGTCTCTATTCTTGGCGTCTCTTTGGCCAGTTCAGACAAAACTGGTGCCCGGACTCAAGCTATTGACAACTAGTCATTACCAAAATATTGATCCTCTGAATTTGTGAGCCCAGCACGGTAGACTGTTCATAGGTATTAGACAATGTGTCAGAAGATAAACTCCTGAACATATTGCCTTATGGCAATTCTTCTGTGATTCCATTCAAAAAATATGTGAGTGAAGATTTGTAATGTGGCTGCCTGTG
This sequence comes from Gopherus flavomarginatus, assembly GCF_025201925.1. Classification (NCBI taxonomy): domain Eukaryota; kingdom Metazoa; phylum Chordata; order Testudines; family Testudinidae; genus Gopherus; species Gopherus flavomarginatus. The sequence goes on from NC_066617.1 coordinate 136,830,052, forward strand.
ATGTTTTTATGTAGTTAAAATACTGTTGTTTTTATGAGAGATTTAGTCTCATTTGTTTCACTAACTCCCTCTCCTTATGTGCCTGATGATTATTTCTGTTATCTGTCAGCATTCATTTAAGAAGGTAGTAAAAAAAAACAACCAAAGAATGGTAAGAACAGAGAAATGTACTTTATTAATAGAATGCTGCTGGGCTTGCTTTATAAAAAACATGTTTAATGATAATAATAAGAAAAAAAACCACTTGACTCTCCCTCCCCTCTACCCCGCCAATACATGCTGGACAAAAGCTTGACTCAGTCGAATACCCGTATTCTTTAAATAGCATTACAGAATGTTGTAATAACTCATTTTAATGTCAGTAAGACAATAAGCTACTCTGCTCAAATGACACAAGGTGTTTTCCCCGGTAACTTCGTAGTAAGTCTGTTCCTCTAACTTCAGCCACTGATCTAATTTTCAGGGAGGAAACAATGGCCGGATCCAAAGCTCACTGAAGTCAAATGAAAGACTTACATTCACCAAAATGGACATTGGACCAGGTCTCAGTAGAGAAAGCAAAGGTGGTGGAAGTTTTACGACATGGGATCTAAGCCTCTCCATCATCCGCAAAGGACTCTATATGCTTGTTGATAACTGAAAATGTCTGTATTTTCATATGTTGTTTTTTGAATATCTGTAAGGTTGTTTGGCAGGCTATTTTTGAAGATTATTTATTTACTATTAAGAAAACAATTAAAGGGAGATTTGTTTCACTATTAAAGTAAAAAAAAATCTAATACACAGTGGGAATTTTTTAATTATTATTTTCTTGGTGATTAATTCACTAAAGTTAGTGTCACACAGAAAAAACTTTTATGTAGCCCTCAAATATTTAGGGCCCCAGTCCTGCCAACACGCATGCATATGAGTAGTCTGAAACCCCCATACTGGTCTGGAACTATTCACATACATGAAGTTATTCACAAGCATAAATGTTTTCAGGAATGAGCCTCTAGGATGTGTGCATTCAGGGATGATGGATTTTCCTAATATATTTAGTCCCTGATTCAAAGCCCATTGAAGTCCAATTGATGTCATTCAGCTTTGAACGAGGATCTTAAAAAGCAGAACTCAGATATGTGGTGTTCAGTTTTGATGGTCACTCATGGAACCCCATAAAACAGTAAAAGCTGTGAAGGCTTTCTTAAGGGAATTACAGTCTCTCTCTTCACTGAGCTATCCCTCACTCTCACAGACCTTGAGAGGCAGGCCAGTCCTCACTTACAGACAGCTCCCAACCTGAAGCAAATTCTCAAACCACAGAAACACTAACCCAGGAACAAATCCCTTCCTTTCAGTGATTCATCAAGTTTGGTATCCCCTTCTCCAGCACTGATAATTAAGAGCAGAAAGAATCCCTCCAGTCTCAACAATGTACCTTAGCCCTGGTCTACACTGGGGGGTGAGGGGGGAATCAATCTAGGTTATGCAACTTCAGCTACCTGAATAACAAAGCTGAAGTTGATGTACTTAGATCGACTTACCATGGTGTCTTCACTGCAGTGAGTCAACTGCTGCCGCTTCCCTATTGACTCTACCTGCGCCTCTCGCCGAGCTGGAGTACAGGAGTCGATGGCAGAGCGCTCGGGGGTTGATTTATCATGTCTACTCTAGACATGATAAATTGACCCCTGTTGGATTGATCACTGCCCACCGATCTGGCGGGTAGTGTAGACATACCCTAAGCCAACGTGATCATGCTGTATATCGTGAAGGTATGCAGAACCCTCCCTGACAACCGCGGTTATCATTTTATACCTCTGAAGCACAAGACTCAACTACCTTCATCTGACTCACCTATAACAAATATTTGATGGCTGAAGAACAAGGGAAGTGGCAGAAAAATCTATTTAAATGAACGTATAGCATCCTGAATAAGGCTCCAAACCAGGGGCAGGGCAGTGTCTCTCTTTTTCCTCTATAAAGATCAGGACTTCACATTCTCAAATAGGAACATGTTCATTTCTACTAACCTAGGGTGCTTTCCTGTTTTCATAGTGAGCAGTTTTTGAATGCCAAACCCATGCTAAAGAAAACCACCATAACTTCAGGATGGCACAAAAAGTTTATGCCAACAGAATACACATCCTGTCAAACTGAATGGGAGAAACTGCTAAGAATTACCATTGTTCAGTGGGTGTAAAATAATTATGACCTAAAATCATGAAGAATTACGGAGTAGCACAAAAACCTTAGAGCAGTTCAGCAAGAAAATATTATTAATTAAATTCAGTGCCCCTAGATATTAAATCACTTCGCTTGCCAAAACTTTTTATTTTAATTGACTGTCAGGGAGATGTGTTGAACATATACCTGGTTATGCTGGCGCCTGGCTCACACCTGAAGTGTAGATGGAAGTAAATGGTCTTTTTTCTTTTTTTGCTTGTATGTGTGTGAGTGAATTTATGGTAATTTTCATAAAAATGACAGACGAATGACAACAGCAATGGCTTGATCCTGGATGTGGTGATAGGCGATATGCAACCTTCTCATATACAGCTCTGCCAATCCTCCTCTATCCTGACCTCCAGTGCCCCATGCAACATCAATGGTAGGCCTGCTAGCAAGGAGGCTTTGTGCTGGATGCTCACAAATGGGAACAGACTTTCCAACCCTGTTTCCTCTCTGGTCTGCATATTAACAAAGGTTTCCAGAGTTGAATGAGTGATTTGGCTTCTTGGCTATAGATGAGGATCTGGCTCAAACATAACTAAATTCTAAAAAATGGATGGAAATTCTGAATACTAACAATGCTAGAATAAAATATATGAACAAATAGTCTGCATGTACACGCATGCGTGTGACTATATACCGATACCAAATCCAAACACACACCTTTGTAGTTAATTCTGTCTGATATTTATACCTCGCTCTTGAAGTTTCCTTTGAAGAACAAATATTTTGCCCTTGGAATGCACCTGACTGCACAAAATGACAAATATTTTAAAGGAGTATTTCCTGAGAGAGGAGAACTTTGGGAATCCTCCATCCACTACCTCCCAAGTAATTAGTTAATAGGCCAATAGAGAATGCTGAGGACGCTTGCTAGTCTGAACCATAAGCTCTGTGGGGCAGAGACCATTTCTTCCTACATGTTTATATAACATCTAGTGCCCATCTTGAATTGGGCTGCTGAGTCTACCAGAATGTAAATAAAACTAATAAAAATGGCTATAGTTCTAGGTTAACACCCATTTCTCCTGCCAGTGCTTTCTTTCTTTAACCCTCTAGGCCTTTTCAGTTGTCCAGGACTCAATATTTTTATTACAGCCTTCCAATTTCATTTACTGAGGAGATGTGAAAAGTACGGAGTCTGTGGAAATTACCAAGAAATGGTTACACTGGAGAATCTGAATTTGGCCAGCGACCCTGTGATAACTAACACACAAATCACATCAGCTGTGCAAAGCTTTCCTGGTGCAGCATGAAGAAACTACAGACTGGATGGAAAATTCAAAGCCTCAGCTAGTATCTGTTCTTTGATCCTGTCCGGATAATAAGAAAATGTAGTTTTCCCTAACAAAGGCAAAAAGGACAACAGAATGGATGATTCAAGGCTGGGAACGCACTATAAGAAAAGACTCTCTCAAGTAGGTGAGACATAAATATTACAAGTCACAGTTTTAGTACTATATTTCTATAGCTCCATGAAAGGTAGTTTCTCTCCTCACAGCCCAGTGCAACTGCTTGAGAGTGAGTGGGCCTACTCATAGAAGTAGGAGGAATCCAGAAAGCTTCACAGCCACATATTGGCAAGTGGGAATTACAGTACAGCAAGGCAATCCTAGGGCACCAGGAGGAAAAGACTGGGAAGTATGGGCATAGTTTGGGGAGGAGTGGGGACATTGCCCTCCTAAACTGCAAGCCTGGGGCAAGCATAGAATTTGCCCCACACACACACACGTGGCCCCATTGATCTGACTGGAGCTGCCCCCACAAATACAGAAATCAAACTACACTTGTGCTGGGAAGGAATGGATTATGGTAATTCTGGGTTATGGTACCTACTGAGGCCCAGCCTCCATTAAAAGATATAATAATGGGTTATCTTGGGGCTATGATAGGGTGACCAGATGTCCTGATTTTATAGGGACAGTCCCCATTTTTGGGTCTTTTTTCTTATATAGGCTCCTATTACCCCTCATCCCCTATCCTGATTTTTCACATTTGCTGTCTGGTCACCCTAGGCTATGACTAGATAGCAATTAAAATCTAGCTACAGTCAAAATATCACTTTGAAAAGGCCATCAAGTTCCAGGAGCCTTAAAATTCATAGTCAATGAATAGGTAATTGATTGAGGGATAGGAGGAATTGTGATTTTGAGACTCTTTACATGGTGCTGACAGATTAAAATAAAAATGTTTCGTATGTAGGTAGTGCATTACAGGTATTAATTAATTCTAAGGATAGAAGCTGGCCTTTTATCACCATTCCTTATGTTGAATAGTACTTTACTCTGTGACTAGTCCCATTTTTTTCAGTTGGGAGCAAGGTTCTACTCACCATGAGCAATTGTGGCAGAATCTAACCCTAAAATTGTGCCGTCTTCAGGGGAGAGAGCTGTGTCTTCTAAGCACAGCTAGCACTTAACAAAAAAACAACCACCCTCACATGACTCCTGTTGAGTGTTTTGCTGTTTTACAGATGGGGAAACTGAAGTGGAAGGCTTACATGAATTTCCAAAGACCATAGCAGAAAGTCATTGTCACAGCCAAGATTAAAATTTAGAAGTTCCTAGCCTCTGGTCCTGTGCTGTAGACCATGGAGGGTCACACTGGAAAGTATGGGTCTGCTTCTTAGACTCATAGACTTTAAGGTCAGAAGGGACAATTATGATCATCTAGTCTGGCCTCCTGCAGGCCACAGAATCTCACCCATCCACTCCTATAACAAACCCTTAACCTATGTCTGAGTTATTGAACTCCTCAAATCGTGGTTTAAAGACCTCAAGGTGCAGAGAATCCTCCAGCAAGTGACCTGTGCCCCATGCTTCAGAGGAAGGTGAAAAACCTCCAGGGCCTTTGCCAATCTGCCCTGGAGGAAAATTCCTTCCCAACCCCCAAAATGGCGATCAGTTAAACCCTGAGCATTCTTCTCTGACTTACATCAGTTTTATATTGGTGTAAGTCCATTTACTTCAAGGGATCTATTCCTGATTTACCCCCAGTGTTCAAGAGAAAAGATTCAGGACCGAAAGTATGAACATCAAGAACAAACCACTCTCCCATTTAGTTTCAGCAAAGAGATCCCAAGCCCCTACAATATTCCATTTGGCTTGTTACAAGTCCCCTCTCCTTTAGCGTGCACAATGCTACAGAAGGTCATCATATTAGAAGGCTATGGGGTGGTGGTAACAGGCTCTCAGAATCCTCTGAGACCTTGCAGCAAAACATTCTCACTAGAGACTGCCTATAACTACTTGGATCCTTATAAAATGCAAAATTACCAAACCATTTCTGGGTAGCTTCATGAGTCTTGCCAAAGACGGGTATGATTCAGTGAGGAAGCTGAAGGGAACTTGTATTTAAGTTTTATGCAAAACTCTGAACATTTAAGATACCCTGGGGGAGGAGGGATAGCTCAGTGGTTTGAGCATTGGCCTGCTAAACCCAGGGTTGTGAGTTCAATCCTTGAGAGGACCATTTAGGGAACTGGGGTAAAAATCTGTCTGGGGATTGGTTCTGCTTTGAGCAGGGAGTTGGACTAGATGATCTCCTGAGGTCCCTTCCAACTCTGATAGTCTATGATTCTAACAATTTTATGTTTTAAGAAAAGGGTAACCTAAGGCTAAACTAAAAAGCAGACCAGCTTCAGAAAATGGGCCAGATGCTGAATCTCAAGCAGAGTTTAAGCCAACCATGATCAACCGCCAAATCCCTGTATTGCTCATCTGTGTCTGAAGCTTTTGATGGATGCATAAACAAAAAGAGAATTGGTGGGTGCTGATGTTGGCACATCAGCCAGGATATTAAATAATGATGACACACATGAGCAGCAAAGGAGCCATTTCTCTAGAGCGACTTCAATGAACAGCTAGAGAAGGAAACCTGGAGAAGAGGAACTTTATGACTTCAAACTGTCCAGAAACAATCTTACTCCACTTTCTCCTCTCCATTACCCCCCTAGAGACCATAACAATATTTGGAAACCAACCATGAAACATAAATAGGAACTGGCTTTTTTTTTTCTGTTTGTTTTTTTGCTGCTTACTATTGCCAAGAAGGATCCCTCAGATTTGGACACCTGGTTGAAAGCCATACCCGGAAAAAAAGAAGAAAAAAAACCCTCCAACCCAGGCAGCAAACACCACAGAAATAATACTTTGTCTCTAGCTATAATTAACTCAGACTCCCAGAACAAATCAAAATACTTCACTATTAGCCAGCTGGTCCAACAACCCAAATACAACACCCAGAGTCAGATTTCCAGCCTGTTATTTCTATCACTTCTCAAAATGTTAAATCTCTCTTGCCTTGATATTAATTTTTTAAAAACAAAAAATTGAGAAAAAAATCTTCACAAGACTTTGAGCTAGAATGGAAGATGCAAAACTTCTGACAAAAGACTCTGAAAATGGCTAAAGCATTACTGTGTGTGTGTGTGTGTGTGTGTGTGTGTGTGTGTGTGTGTGTGTGTGTGTGTGTGTGTGTGTGTGTGTGTGTGTGTGTGTGTGTGTGTGTGTGTGTGTGTCTTTAGAAGATGTCAGATAGCATTATTAAAAAATTTAGGACAGGACTCCCCTACCCTTTCTTTTCAGCCTGAATGCCAAACCTTAATACACAACCAAAATACTGCAGTGGACAGATTTCAGCTGCAAAATTCTAATTCCTTCAGTGCACTTAATTTCCTTAGATTGTAAACTCTCTGGGACAGGGACTGTCTTTCTTTTCTGCATTTGGACAGAGCTTGGCACAATGGGGTCCTGCTCCACGACTGGGAGCATGATGCACTAAGACAATACAAATAAATAGATACATAAATAAAGTAACTGGGAAGGAAGGGAGAAATAGCTTAGTCTTTTTGAGATTATATCATAAAGCCATGATGACTATCTTTGTTGTTTATATATACACCTCTACCCCGATATAACGCGGTATTCGGAAGACAAATTTTTTTTACCGCGTTATAGGTGAGACTGCGTTATATCAAACTTGCTTTGCCTCCCCCGTTCCTGGTCTCCTGATCGCTCCAAGAGATCCCCCTCCCTAATCACCTCCAGGACCCCACCCCCTACCTAACCTCCCTGCCCCCTGTCCCTTGACTGCTCCGACTCCTATCCATACCCCCCACCCCCTGACAAGCACTCACCGGCAGCGTCAGGAAGCAGACCAGCGCGGCCCCAGCCTGCTCCACTCTGCCACCTCCCAGCTGTGGTGCTCCGCTTCCCGCCGTCGGTGACTGCGGAGAGGTTGGGGAAAAGACGCCCCCCGTACTCACCTGTGGCAGGAAGCGGAGTGCTGTGGCTGGGAGCTGGCAGAGTGGAGCAGACTGGGGCTGGGCTGTTCCGCTTCCACTGCTGCTGGTGAGTGCAGGGGGGGGATCCCTTCCCCCAAGCCCCCTCCTCCAAGTGACACGGCTGGGGCCGGGATGAGGGAAGCAGAGCGGGGTGCTCCTGGCACCCCACTAATCCCCTGGGCCACTCTGGGACTGTGGGATCCCCAAAAGTGCCCTCCCACAGCTCCTGCCCCCAGACTCTGGGGGGGAGCCCCTGACCGCCCCCGAGACCCTCTGCCCCTTATCAAACCCCTCAGCCCCAGCCTGGTCCAGCACCCTTAACACACTGCTCAGAGCAGCGTGTCAGAGCTTTACCGTGTTATATGCGAACCCGTGTTATATCGGGTCCTGTTACATCGGGGTAGAGGTGTACTACTCTGAATCTATATCACAACTGAACAACTGAATCTGTATCACAAGACTATGCCTTCTGCTTTATATTGTATCCTGTAGTACCCTCATACATCTTGCTTACAACAAGGTTCTAAACACCAGTATTTACTCATGAGTAAATCCAGTGAAGTCAGTGGTGTTACACCCATTTAAAAACTAATATAAGAAACAGAAATGGGCTCAAATCAAAATACAGGATCTGAATACTGGAAGTTTGGAGGGGAAAGGCTCAAAACCAAAATCTGGATGTCGATTTTACAAACTGTTCCTATTTTGATGATGGGGCAAACACACCAGACCTCTGGTGTAGTCAAAATCCAGATCCAAATCTGATTGCTGTGGCTTGAGCATATCTCTGAAGTGGGTTGAGAGGAGATACAACTGATAGAGTCAATCTGTGACCTTACTTCCCATAATTTAAGTGAATTAGTTTTCATGACCATTAATTCTCCTCCATCTTGATTCCCAGTTTCACTCAGCACATTTGCAGCTGGCTGCTTCCCAAGACCCTCCCTCTTGACCTACTGCACTTGCAATTTCAAGGCTAGCCAGTAGGGAATGCTGCTATATGGAAACACCACTTCTCTCACTGTGAGAAAGAATATGCTCCATATACAGAAATGCTCTTCCGTAGTTAGGAGAGCACTGAAAAATCCATGCTTGACCTGGGACTTACTGGTATTTGACACAGCAGTGTCCCACAGGAACAGCAAAACTGGCTATCGTGTGCTGATTTTAACCAGTGCAAGGCATATTTATTTTATTCCACTTGGGCTTTGGCAAGGTTACTAGCAGCCTTAGAGGAAGGCTTCATAGTTTTCAGTGTCCATCATATGTCAGCTAAGGAAGCCAAGAGCGCTAAGGCTGTCCCAGGATTAGATGATACACCAGTCATTTATTTACTGTAGTTTCAAGCATCTGTTCCCAAATGCACATGGGATGTGTTCGAAAGGTCTTTTAGAATGACAGGCCCCACCACCTTGTCATGAAAGAGAAAGGGTATTTTTGTTTCATTCTCATTTCCCTTGTCAGTCCCAGTGAGGATAACAAAGAGATGTACTTTCAAACGGTGGCAGATATAGAGTTAGTGGGCCACCATGAGCAGCTTCATTTTTGGGACCTTCCCCCCCCGGGACCCAGCCAAGAAAAAGAACATTCTCTCTTATTCTCCCCCCTCAGTTTTTCATTCATTTTTTCTTCATCCTCCTCCTATATTATAAGTAATAGGAAGTAAATGAAAATAAAGTGAGGTACCTTGATTGTTTTTGTAGTCAAACTCTTTTTTCACAGACCACTTGAAAATTGCTGAAGGTCTCGGTGGACCACTTAATGATCTTTCCAAATGTTGTTTGTACCATTAGCCATGCCCCCCCTCACCTTCAGGTGGGTGTTCAGCCCACAAGGGACTCTGCCCACTTCCCCAGGCCAGCCAGCGGGGAAGCACCAAAGCCTGCAGAGCCCTGGCTACGGAGTGGCAGCTGGGACTCCGGGTGTGGGGTGGCAGCAGAGCCTGCAGAGCCCCGGGCAGCAGCCAGGACCCCAGGCACCCTGAAGGCAGCGCAAGAGTGGGGCTGCCATGGGGCTGGAGAAGGAGACAGGAGACACCAAGATCTTCCTTGCCAAGGACAACTTTGGGTGCCCTGGTGGCCCCGTGCTGGCCAGCTTGGAGAAGCAGGCAGAGACCCACCTGTGCTGAACATCCACTTGTCCTGGAGATGAGGGGAGGCACGGCTCCAACGGCAGCCATCTGAGCGCCCTGCTGCCTCCGTGCACTGATCTCTGCTCACTTCCCCTGACCGCTGGGTCCTTGCAAAGCAGGTGGTTGCAATTCCTCTTAGCCGCTGCGGCTGCGATGCAGCCCCAGTGGCCAGGTTTGGGCACCTCCCTGTCTCCCCAGGAGCCCAGGTGGTTCTGTTCTCCTAACAACATGTTTTAACATAAGTGGTGTGAGGCAGCAGCCGGGATCCTGGGCACGGGGCGGCAGTGGAGCCTGCAGAGCCCTGGGTGCGGGGTGGCAGCCGAGACCCCCCAGGCATGGGGCGGCAGCGGAGCCCCACATAAAACGTGGGGGTGCTGCAGCACCCCCCCACGTCCCTAGTTCCCATGCCCATGTTTTGGGGCCTCCTGTCATTGGGGACCCTGTGCCACGGCACAGTATGTTTCGGGGTAAATCTGCTCCTGCTTTCAAATCTTTGCTGCTCTCAAGAGAGGAAGCCTTTTTTGGCAGCCATCCTTACTTTTTCAATAAACATAAGGTTTTTCTTGGGTTTAATTTATAGCCCTGAAAGTTAGTAGCTTTTCCATTCTGCAGTTAATGATGCTGAAAGCTCGAAATTAATGGTAACATAAAACAATTAGGGCCTTATTTCTAAACTTTTATGCATTCTTTATCCTTCAAAAACCAGGGAATTCGCTCTTCCTTCTCTAAGGCTACCAAGGTCCAAGTGTCATTTTCACGGGTGTGTTTTTAACTTTACACTCAAAAACTGCAAAGCCCATAGGGAAAAGCACAAGTTCCTCCACACTTACGGTGCACCTCAGGGGTACGTAGTGGGAAATATCTGCCAGAAATGAAGCTTTGGAGCTCGTTATACATTTGGGTTGCAGTCCCAAAGCTGTTTGGAAAGAGAGGAGCAGGGCCGCCCACTATGGGTAACCAGAACATCAGCAAAAAAGGGAAGGGATTAACGGATGGTATGTCTACACTACGAAATTAGGTTGATTTTATAGAAGTCAATTTTTAGAAATCGATTTTATACAGTCGATTGCGTATGTCCAGACTAAGCGCATTAAGTCGGCGGAGTGCATCCTAACTACTATGGCTAACATTGACTTACAGAGCGGTGCACTGTGGGTAGCCATCCCACAGTTTCCGCAGTCTCCGCCATCCATTGGAATTCTGGGTTAAGCTCTCAATGCCTGATAGGGCAAAAACATTGTTGCGGGTGGTTTGAGGTACTGTAGCAGGGTGGTCCCCTGCTCCTGCCCTGAAGGGTTAAAAACAGCTCTGGGATGGCAGTGGCTGGAGAAAGCAGATTTTAGGCCTGGGTTGATTGGGGAGAGTAGGCTCAGCTGTGGCCATGCCCCAATCAGGCCCAGCTGGCCCCTATCAGAAGCTGGGAGCCAGAAGCCCAGAGTCTCCCTCTGGCTGTAGGGAGAGATGGGTCTAGCTGCAGGGAGCTAGAGACAGCGTACCTGAGTGGAGCAGGGCTGGAGAGATGCAGAGGAGCTGGGGAGCTCCAGCCTGGAAAGCCCCAGACTGTGGCCTAGTAGAAGGCCAACAGGTACTGGGAGTTGCAGAGGGCAGCCCAGGGGTAGGCCAAGGCAGCAGGTCCAAACCCAACCTTGCCAGTGATGAGCAGGCTGATACTGCAGTCTGCCCCAGGGTGTGGAGGCTAGACGATGACTGGCAGTAGCCATATACTGAGGCGAGGTGAGGATAGAGGGTGGGGGTTCCCCAGGGAGGGGAAACCCTGAGAGAAAGGGCTTACTGCCAGGGGGCAGCACCCCATGTAAAAGGGAACCGGGTCCAGGGAGGGACATGGGGGCCAGAGGACAGGTGGATCACCAGCCTGCAGAGGACGCTCCGGAGCTGGAACGAGCTAATTCCCAGGAGTCACCAGCAGGAGGCGCCGCAGGGGTGAGTCCGCTTGTCTACGGTACATGTCGTCAGTCGCCCCTCCCTCTGTGAAATCAATGGCAGACAATTGTTTCGTGCCTTTTTTCCTGGGTTACCCATGCAGACACCATACCACAGCAAGCATGGAGCCCACTCAGCTCACTGTCACTGCCGTTATTGCATCAGAGGGGCTTTGAAAACCAGTTTCATGACTGGCCAGGCTTCGGTGTGACAGTTGTGTGTGTTTCTCCTTGATGCAAACCTGTCCTCTTTGTTGATTTTAGTTCCCTGTAAGCCAACCACTCTCCCGCCTTTGAAATAAAATAACTATTGTTTTGAAACCATGCATTCTTTCTTTATTAATTAAAAACAAAATGAGAGAACAGACAAGGTAGCCCTTGGGGTTGGGGAGGAGGGAAGGACAAGGCCACATTGTTTATTGTAGCCACCCTAAAAATCAAACTGTTTGAATGACAGCCTTCTGTTGATTGGGCCATCCTCTGGAGTGGAGTGGCTGGGTGCCCAGAGCCTCCCCTCAAGCGTTCTTGCGCATCTGGGTGAGGAGGCTATGGAACATGGGGAGGAGGGTAGGCGGTTATACAGTGGATGCAGCGGGGGTCTGTGCTCTTGTTGGCTTTCCTGCAGCTCCACCAGACTCTTCATCATGTCTGTTTGCCTCTGCTCTTCATGCTCACTTAATTCTTTCCTGTCCTCTGCCACTGAATTAAGCTGTGCCCTATCAGTGAGGGAGGAGTGCATGAGCTTGGAAAACATGTCATTGAGAGTGTTTTTTTTTTCACCTTCTAATCTGCGATAACCTCAGGGACGGAGATGATGGGGGAGCGTAGAAACATTCTACGATTCTGTGGGGACTGCATGCTCACTTGTGCTGCTGATTTTGCCACGCTGACCAAACAGGAAATGAAATACAAAAGTTCCTGGGGCTTTTCCTGTGTACCTGGCTAGTGCATCAGAGTTCAAAGTGTTGTCCAGAGTGGTCACAATGGAGCACTCTGGGATAGCTCTTGGAGGCCAATACCATCAATTTGCATCCGCACTACCCCAAATTCAACCCAGAAAAGTCAATTTAAGCGCTTCTCCCCTCGCTGGGGAGGAGTACAGAAGTTGATTTTAAGAGCCCTTTAGATCAATGGAACGAGGTAGGTTAAATCGACCTAACATGGCTAAATTTGAGCTAACCCTGTAGTGTAGACCAGGCCTGACTCACACGCTCAGATCATAAATCTGAGGAGCATCAGAGGGATCCTTTTTCTGTCACAGCCAGAGCTGGGCAGGGAAGAGTTTTCCAATCCTGAGAAAATGTTCAAGATTTCAGTTTTTTTCTTGTTCTGCATCAGGACAAACCCAAGATCTTTCAACGTATTTCTGTGAAAAAACAAGAGAGAGCAACCCCCCTGCATTAAATAGTTTGGCGGTTAGTAGACTCACTTGGGAGGTGGGAAACCAAGATGCAAGTCCCTACTCTGCCTGATTCAGACCAGGGACTTTAATATGGTTCTCCCACATCTGCCCTAACCACTGGCCTACTGGCTATTTTGTGGCAAGCCTCTCATCTGCCCTAACCAATGGCCTATTGGCTATTTTGTGGCAGATCTCTAGTGTTGGAGATTTTTCACTTTGTATCACTAATTTAATATTAATTCAGTTAGAGAAACACTGACTCTATAGCTGATATGTGACTTCCAGACTTGATTGTTACAATTCATTTTCTCTAGGAACGAAGCCACAGGCCCCAAAGAAGATCTTGGAATGTGGAAGACCCACCTTCAAATCCCTGACTCCAAATTCATAGAACAGAGACCTGAACCTGGATCTCTCACATCTCAGATAGATGCCCCTATTGGTTTTGAGGGGCTGGAATTCTCCCTGTCTCTTTGACCAGAAATTCTATTTAGGACCCAAGAAACTTTGCCCAATAAAAATGGTGTTGAAAGCAGTACATTCCTGTGAAAAGTTCTGGTTTGGAAAGATTGATATTTTCCAATGAAAAACTATTTAGTTGGAAAATTCCAACTGGATCTAGGACTCTTCACAAACACTAACAAAGGGATCGCTGATCAGATTGACCACATTAAGGGCTATCTTCTGACTCTTAAGTCACAGTCCCCGCTGGTAAAATGCAGGGCCACCTGGGGTGGGGGAAACAAGTGGGGCAATTTGCCCCAGGCCCTGGGCCCCACAGGGGCCCCCACAAGAATATAGTATTCTATAGTATTGCAACTTTTTTTAATGGAAGGGGCCCCCAAAATTGCTTTGCCCCAGGCCCCCTGAATCCTCTGGATGGCCCTGGTAGAATGTTGAGCGGGATTGGAACCCTGGAAGCATTCCATTTGTCTCAGCCAGAGTTACTCTGTGAGCATGAGGGGAGAATGCGCACCACAGCAGCTGTGGGCACTTCACTTAGAGTCTGTTTAGATCTGCTGGGAGGTAAAGAAGTAGGGGTCAGGAAGAAATTTCCCTCAGATAGAACATTACATTGCACATTTTGCATATCCTCTCTCTGCTCTGGCTCTCCATTGAATATTGAGTCCAGTTCAAGGCCTCACTTCTGCTTTTCATAGTCCTCCATGCAATTGGCCCTGCCTGAGTGATTGTCTCTCTCCCAGCAGCCACGACCTCCCAAAATGGCTACATTTCACAGGCACACCAAAATTGTCACCCAATAAGAGGAGAGCCAGAGTGCAGGAGTCAGAACTTTCACAGGAGCTGAAACTACATAATGGAACTCATGCCTGCAAGAGGGATGGATGGAGAAGGAACCTTCATCAGCTTCAGAACCAAATGCAAAATGCACTTAATATAATAATTGGAGATATACCAATCTCCTAGAACTGGAAGGGACCTTGAAAGGTCATCAAGTCCAGCCCCCTGCCTTCACTAGCAGGACTAAGTACTTATTTTTGCCCCAGATCCCTAAGTGGCCCCCTCAAGGATTGAACTTACAACCCTGGGTTTAGCAGGCCAATGCGTTAAAGTTGACTTTTCTTCAGTAAGTGACACATGCACACACAAGCAGAAACAATTAAAAAAACACTCTAATCAAACTATTTCTCAGTTTCAGGAATTATTTTGACCGCTAATGGAAAATACAAAATAAAGTAGCATTGTTTTGTTTTGTTTTTTCTGGAAATTTGTGCTAGAGTCTGAGATTGAAATATTACTTTTATGAGCATAAACCAGAATTTTTAAAAATGATCCTTCAGGGATCTTTGTGGCTTCCAAGTCAGCATTTAGTGACTTTTAAAATAACAGCAACAGTGCTATGATGAACAATGTGATCCAAGAAAGATTATGAGCCACAGTTATATACAGCAGATGGCTTTCATGGTTAGCTCTTCCAGGTAATCTACCAGCCAGATTTAAAAAGGGTTAGGGTTAATGAGTTAGGGTAACCCATCAGCTAAAATAGTTTCATTGCTACCACATGCTTGACTAGTACAATTCTTCTATATCATATAATATTTAAATGTTATTTGGCATCTAATCTGATGAAGGCAAAAAAGTACAGGAAAATGCATAAAATATATCACCTGGCACTAAAAATATTTCCCAATCTTTCTCTTACAGTATTATTTTGAGTACATAGTTGCATTATCAATTGTATTTAGAAGCTTTCTGCAATTTTAGTCAAAATTAAACTATATTTCTAATAGTTATGGCTCTTATTGTGGTTTTATGATTTTTTCAGATTGGCTGCCCGATAACATTTAAACATTGCATGACATAGAAAACTCTACCCCTCCTCACATCTGCATTCACCTGGAGATGACCACAACATATGTGCCCATCATGTGGAAGCAATGAAAATGTTTTAGTTGATGGATTACCCCTTAGTGCCCAAAATGCATCCAGGCTGGTAGAGTAGGAGTAGGTGCAGCTTCTTCCCCAGCTCCAGAAATGAAGGCATCTTATTTACAAAGCTGTGTGACAGCAAAGCCACTACATTTACCAGGATGCAAGACTGCTCATCTGCTGTTTCACAAACTCACTAAGCAACAATGCAGTAATTTCACATCTCTGCTGTGAAAGTCTTTAAGTTACATGCCTACTTGCTATAGCGGAAACTTTGCAGCGGCTTGTATAGAATCCATGGCAGACACATCAGTGTATTCAAAAGCACATATTTTAACGGACAGTTGAAGGCTGTTGGCCAGGAGTGGCTGTCTCTCAAAGGGAAACACCTGAAAAGTTTAGTATTTTTAT
Source organism: Gopherus flavomarginatus (assembly GCF_025201925.1). Taxonomy (NCBI): domain Eukaryota; kingdom Metazoa; phylum Chordata; order Testudines; family Testudinidae; genus Gopherus; species Gopherus flavomarginatus. Next base: position 136,845,825 of record NC_066617.1, read on the forward strand.
GCCAGGTGATGAGCCTACCGTATGATCTGCACAAATCCATCAAGGACCATGGCCCAGTGCTGTGTGTTCAGTTTCCAACAGTGAGTCTCTCCCTAAATCTTTTTTCTCTTTCCTTCTTTTCTCTGTTTACTTTCTATGAATTGTCTGAAGTGTTTCCAGCCTGAGTTTGCCTAGCTTCACTTCTGATTTGATTTTCCATTCCCTCCCCCCCCATGTTTGAACTTCACTGCACCCTAAGGAGTGAATGCAGGCAGGCTACATCTGTGACTCTCCTCATAGAACAGCTTGGGGCTGAAGCAAAAAGACAGATTTTTCCACTTAAAAAAATAAATTGAACATACCCAAAGAAAAGCTGATAGGATAGAACAGGGAACCTAGTGGGTGGTAAAGGACAGCTAAGACTTGGATACCTGGGGAGGAGGGTGGTCATTTAAATCAAACAAAATATAGACATCTATAATGGAAGCCACATGGTTAGGATAAAGAACTGAGAACTAAGCTGCTCCTGACAAGAAAGATGCGGCTGCAGGTAAGGCACTGCACTGGATCTCAGGAGACCTGTGTTCAGGCCACAGGCACTGGCTTTTTACTTTGCCCAAGAGGGCTCAACCCTAGGCCCTGCCCCCACTCCACCCCTTCCCCCAAGCTTGAACCCCCATCCTGCCTCTTCCTGTCCTGCTTCAGGCCCTGCTCCCACTCCACCCATTCCACCAAGGCCCTACCCTGCACCACCTCAGCATTTTAGAAGGTTTGAGGAAAATGTAGTTCTCAGAAAGTCTGGAAGGTTCCATGAGATTCTACAAAGGTCCAGAACATTCTAGGAGGTTGGTGAAAAATGAATCCACATATGGAATACTGGAAACATTTTACTTTAAACATTCTACTTTCCCTTTTGTCGCTAACAACAAAAACAGCAGCTTGAGTGCAGTGCTCCCCAAACCTGGCATCCCAGACAGTCACCCACCCCTAAATCTGGCTGTGCCTATCTGTATCTTTAGGTGCCTACATACCTCTGAAAGTCTGGTCCATAATCTCTCTGTGCCTTAGTTCCCCATCTATATGATGGAGATAATAGCACTGCCCTAGTTCATGGGAGGTGTTGTGAGGGTAAATACATTAAAGTTTGTGTGATGCTCAGAAACTGCAATGATAAGTATAAATTCCTAGATGGATAAATCAAAGTCGAACATTTAGTCTAATATACGGCTTCATGCAAGGCACTTCTCTGTCTTGGGCTTTTGTCAACACAACTATTTTTGGGGGTAGTTGGGAGGGGTTGGCACACTCAGGAAATAGTTAATCAGTAGCTTTCAGTAGTGGCCAGGTAGCTGCCTTCTGCTCTTGGGTTTTGTTAAGCCATTGAAAGCATTGTGATGATGTAATGCTTCTCTCTGCACTTCGTTGTCTGCCTTTGTTGTTATTCAATATCCTACAGGGGAGTTGTGTAGCTGGAGATCCTGAACTAGCCAGTGAACTCTAGATCTCATACTCAAGACGTTGAATACAGCTATCAGTAAAGAGCAGTTATTGTTCTAATCTGCTTCTTGGCTGTTAATTAGTGTTACTTGATATACAGCAAATTGTCAACATAGCATTTTAAATAAGGAGGATACGATAGAGGGAGCAGTAAACTGTACAAAGCATACTCTATGTTATAATGGACCTTAAACCAGAGATGGGTCAGAACCCCAAAAAAATGGACCTGAACTTCCATGACATTTAGGTACGACTATATCCAAATGTGAATTTTGAGGCTCAGGCAGATCTCCACTCTAAACTTTTCCTACCATCCCCTGTCTTAGTTACTGCATTCTTGTGTTACATCTCCATCTGTACACAATATTTTCTACTTTCTGTCACTATGACTGTAACTATTCCTAATATTATAACAACACATTGCACTTACATGGCAGTTTTCATCCCCAGATTTTTAAAATAGAGGACATAATTGCTTTCATTGTACAGATAAGAAAACTGAGGCACTAAAATTAGAACCATGGCAGTCTGGGCAGTGGGATGGCTAGCTGCCCCAGATATAATCCAGTCCAAGATCCTAGGTACATACACCCATTCCACAGTTGTACCACCATTGTTGCAATTCTATTTTTAGTACACTAGTTTGATCAGAGCTGGTGCCAGAAATTACACCACCATCTCCAGTGTACAGTATATCTACCCTGAGGCCCCTTTACACTGCCTGGGAGTGTGAAGGGGCCTTAATGTGAGTGTAAACATGACATTTATGCTCACTTTAAGGACCTTTGACATACAGAGTGATGTAAAAGGGCCTTGGTGTCAATAAGAATCAGGCCCTAGAGTTTAAGGACATAATGAAGTTGCATGTAATTAACATACCAAACCTCTGAATCTGAATTACTCTACTTTTGACAGAATGACAACAGATCACAAACTAGCCTCATGCAAAAGTCTCTGGAGGAATCAGTTCTACAGTTCTGTGACTTGTCTTCATTTGCTAATTGCTAGTTAAGTTCTCTTAAGATTTCTTGTCAAATGGTAAAAACTGAAGTGCTGAAAATTCTTAGTAAACGTATGTGCTGGGACTGGGTGATTTTTATTTTTACACAGTGAGATCTTTTTTTGCTTTAACTTTGAAGATCACCTTCTTAGGGCAATGTGTCTTTCAGACATGCCAAACATTTGCTTTGAGTATGAAACTTTGTGTGAAAACAAAAACTGTTTTTCTGCCTGTCCAAGACCCTTATTTATTTTCATTGCATCTACTCTTGAAACTACTGTGATAGTTTTTTTATCAAATGGCTCTTGCTTTTCCTTTGCATTTTGGTTTGTTGATTATTCACTGAGTGCATTACAGAAGCCTCTAGAATCCCCAGCCGAGACAGGGCTCAGTGCTGTTGTGAGCTGTATAGCCAAAGTAAGAGAAAGTCCCTGCCCTGCCCTGCCCAGTCCCCTACAATCACTCAGGCCAATTGCTGCCCTGGCTTAAGGCCTCACTGGAATCTACCACAGGTCACTGGTTCAAACCTGGCCTACAGTGGTAGTTATTGAAAGTTGGTGCCATTTTATGATGGGTTCTCAGCTATGACAATGCTTAGCATGGTACAAAAGCCTAGATGGATAGACTGTCACGTGTCTCAATTGACGTGAACTCAACCAAGTGTATCCATATCACATAAAACCAATATGAAAATTGCCACTAATTGGGATTCTTATTGGCAATCTGGCTTGTTCATCTAAGGGACCTTCTAATCTTCCTTTGATGGCTAAAACAAAATTAGGTTACAAATGAAAAGATAAAATTTATTATATAACATCTAAAGGAGGACAATTCTTTCTTCCCCATATACACCGAGTGTGTGTGCACACAGGGATGCTGAGGAGTTTGAGGAAAGAGCTGATTTATGCAGTACCCTTGTGAATAGTCACAGCAAAGAGGTCATTGGGTGAGTAGTGATGTTAGTGGTGTTGTACCAGTTCTGTGAATAAACAGGGAGCCTAATCTTCAGCTCTGTCAACTTCTTATGAGCCATAAATTCTCACCAAAACACTTCTACACCAACCTATAATATAGAGAACATAATAAAGAAAAGCTTTTCTGACTTAAGAGAGAAGTGGCCCATACTTTGTTACACATCACAAAGGAGTTCAAGTCCAATAAGAAAGCACAGCCAAGTTTTTTTCGTTTAAATCTCTCTTCGTTCAAAAGCATCAAATGTATAGGTATCAAATAAAAAAACACTGCCTTCTTTGCAAAAGAGAGGTGCAAGCCCCAAGGCGATTTGTGCATCACCTTGTCATAATGGGTTTGCAAGTGCGTGCCTGCCTGTTTGTTCCTGGATTTGGTAAGAAACATGTACTTTCCATGGGAGCTTTTATACTGCAAGCAAGAAACATAACTCCAAGATAAGAAGTCCTACGCTGAGAGAAAACATCCACCAATACACCACAGGAACTTCTGTGTTTTTATAAAACATATATTCTGTGGAGAAAAAAAAACCTGTGGAGCAATAAATCATTGTAATGACCGCACCTTCTACGGTACAGTGTTTAATTTTTTCCTAATTCCATTAACATTGTTATTTTTTATAGAAGAAAGGCCTGGCAGAATTAATTTTGTTTTAATTAGAGGGATGAAGCAATGGATTTGTAGGGCTTACAGGTCCCTCAAGCTGTGTTGTGAGGATTCATAAAACTAGTTTGAGTTTACAAAAGTTTCTTCTTATTATTTACACAGTTTTTTTTAAAAGGGAAAGAATTCAAAACAGGCTCTCTAGCTAAAGGGAGGCTTGTACTAAGTATTGAAAAAAGGGGAACTTTGGGAGTTATATAAATAACAATACATTGTTAAACAAGGCCATAGCAATTCTATGTTCAGGGTATGTTTGTTCTTTCCCACAAATTTTTCCAAGGTCCCTGGTGCTCAATGCAGAACCGGGTCCCAAATCTGGAAGCGCACTACCCTTCTGCCATTGGGTTTGCTAATGAGAAACTGAGAATGAGGCCAACTGTCTGCTACACCATGAAAAGTAATGCAAATTGGAAAAAAATAATCCCAATCATACATACAAAATGGTGGAATCTTAATTTGCTGTTGCCACTCCAGAAAGTGATCTTGGAGTCATAGTGGATAGTTCTCTGAAAACATCTGTTCCATGTGCAGTAGCAGTCAAAAAAGCGAACAATGTTAGGAAACATTAGGAATGGGATAAATAATAAGACAGAAAATATCATAAAGCCACTATATAAATCTATTGTATGCCCACACCTTGAATATTGCATGCGGTTCTGATTGCCCCATCTCAAAAAACGGTATGTTAGAACTGGAAGTAGTACAGAGGAGGATTTAAAAATGATTAGGGGTATGGAACAGTTTCCTTAGGAAGAGAGATTAAAAAGACTAGGACTGTTCTGCTTTGAAAAAAAAAAAAGAGACTAAGTGAAGATATGATAGAGGTCTATAAAATCATGACTGGTGATGAGAAAATCAATAAGGAAGTGTTATTTACTCCTTTACATAACACAAGAACTAGGGGTCACCCAATGAAATCAATAGGCAGCAGCTTTAAAACAAACATAAGGAAGTACTTCTTCACACAACATTTGGAACTCATTGCTAAGGCTGCAAGTCTGTCACGGAGGTCACGGAAGTCACCCCTCTCCCCCAAGCACCAGCGAACACCCTGGAGTCCCCCCACCAGCGCCAGCGGGCGCCCCGGAGCCCCCCGTCCAGTGCCAGCGGGTTCCCTGGACCCCCCCCAGCACCAGCGAGTGCCCCAGAGACCCCCCCCCTTCAAAGCAGTAGCTGCACCCCCAGAGCCCCACAAACACCAAAGATTTAGTCAGGGGTATTTATAGTACAAGTCATGGACAGGTCACGGGACCATGAATTTTTGTTTATTGCCCATGACTCGTCCATGACTTTTACTAAAAATGTCCATGACTAAATCTTAGCCTTACTCATTGCCAAGGGATGTTGTAAAGGCAAAAGTATAACTGAGTTCAAATAAGAACTAGATAATTTCATGGAGGACAGGTCCCATCAATAGCTATTAGCCAAGCTGGTCAGGAACACAACCCCATGGTCTTTGTGTCCCTCAACCTCTGACTGCTAGAAGCTAGGACTAGATGAAGAGACTGAACACTTGATAAAGTGTCCTTTTCTGTCCATTCCCTCTGAAGTATCTGGCACCATCCACTGTCAGAAGACAGGACACTGGGCTAGACGGACCATTGGTCTGACCCAGTATGGTTCTTGCCATTATTTTCCTGAAAGTGATTTTCTATAATTTTTTAACTGAGATTTCAGCTTCAGAAAGATAGAGATCAACAAGATTTTGTTTGGTTGTTTAAGACCTACATTCTGGCTAAAAATGATGGACACTCTTTGATGCTGAGCAAAGGTCCCCAAAAGGGCTATAAAGTAACTTTATTAGAGATCAGCTCTTGCTTATTTAGAGTCACATTTGTAAATATGTCATTAAACCATCAGGGGCTTGCAGTGCGTGTTGTGTGTGGAAATATTAAGTGTAACAATGGCACCGGGACTAGTAAAGCAATCACCTACTCAACTGAGATGTGCTGAGAAACACCAAGAGTTGCACTGCTGCAGAATCAGGAGAACAGCGTGTCTTGTTCAAGTGCTGCTCAACTGTTGTATGTTTGGAGGGCTTGCTACTTCCAAGAAAGAATCCGCTGAGGAGGATTTATCGCAGAACCACTCTCCCTCCTCCTTCTCTGTACACCATCTGCAACTGATATGCTTCTATTACCATCCCACATTCCTATCTCAGAAACAATAGACAGATTTGGCTGCAGCTGACTAGCTAGCTATACAAAAATCAAACACCTGTGTACCACATATGCACAGCTGCAGCGTGCCATGGCTGAGCTATCTTTTACAACCCATATATCCTCCAGTTGCTTTACATAGGGTGAGCCAGTGAGTGCATGTCAGAATGTGCAGAAAGATGGGGAAACCCAGTCAGAGAAACAAAGGCCATAGAATAATTTTATGAAATGGTTTTTCTTTTCATTGCTCTGCTTTTAATCATTGACCCCAAAGGCCCCTGCAGAGAGTCACTGAGGGGGACATTTCTCAGTGTTGTTCAATGTGTATATATGAAACCAACTGGGGAATTGATTAAATGCAATAATCTGAGCTATTGGCTGTCTATGGATGATACCATACCACACATGCTGCATCTGATCCTGACTCCATCTCTGTGTTATCTCCTTGATTCATAAAGATTGAGAATTGGATGCAAGACAGCTAGTTAAGGTTCCAACCAGGTAAAGGGGTACTGTATTATTCGACAGACCTGGAAAATACATAGAGAATTGTATTTGCTCTCTAGCAGCACTGTTTAATTGTCTGTATTGTACATTGGTGCAAAATGCTATAATCTATTATTATGAATGAGAGGGTTTGACTTAGATGTTTAGACAAGGTATGTACTTTGGGGAGTTACTTTTGACCATGAGCAATCTATCTAGTCCATCCTTCCTACCTCTGGGAACAGAGATGTCAGCAGGAGGCAGAAGCAGCATTCTGAATATCTGAAAATCTGAGAAGCTGTGGTCCCTTCTTGTGGATGCAGGCCTGCCCATAGTGATCTGCAACTTTATGACCTCTCGGTTGGGCGACTTTAATGAAATTACATGGTTTAATGGAACCACTCACAGATTTCAGCCACCGAAGAACATGGGAGTACATGAGTTAAAATGCTGAGAATCTCACACTCTGCAAACTTGAGTGGTTGCATGTCAGTCCTGTAATTTTAGCAAAGTCCTAAAGAATAGGGATCAATTTACCAGAGGAACCATCTGCTTCTCCGTGTTCCTTTATGGCACCTGAAATCAGTGGGAATGGTCCAGCTGCCTGTTCTGAGACAGAACATGAAGTGGGCGGTTGGCAGTGCCTTTTCCAGGGAGGGCATTTGCTTTTGGGAAAAACAATAGCTGGTTTAGCAGAATATGTGGGAGGATTCCAAAATATATAATGTATTTAGTGTTCCATTTATATGCTGCCTAATGAGTGTTAATTGCTTATAACGGACATCCAATACATTGTATATTATTTATTTTATATAACATACCTTGTAGACCAATAACAACTTATAAGTGTATAGAATATGCACATATTTTGTATTACAAATATGGTACAATAGAAGTTGAAAGTCTAATCTGGTACTTCACACTATGATGCTACAAGAGATTTGAAACTACTGGAAAAACTCACTTTTTGCCTCTGTGGACTCGGCTACTGAAAACAGACCCTGATTACTTACCTCACTCATTACTCACAAACGATGTGGTTTGTGCCTACAGCCATCACTAGAGAAAGATGCACTGGGGCCGCTAAAAGGAAACTGCAAAAAACTGTGCTTGTGGAATAAAACTTTAAAGCTAAAAATAAAACATCAGCTCCTTTTCAGTGTCTGGCTGAATATTGTCCCTGTTATTCTTATTATTCTAATGATTCTCCCTGTTATTTATACCGCTGAGCCAAGGTTTCCAGGCACGTGAGAAAGTTATTCGGGAAGCTGAAGTGAGAGATATACTTGGACCTATTTATGCTCACTAAATGAGGCCTCGTTACACTGCTAATATGGTGTAAAGGGCTTTCATGTAATTGAGAATCAGACCCTTCCTTTAGATCCTGTAGATCCTTATGTGGTTTTACTTATTTTTTTAAAATATAAACTTTCATATTGAAGTTTTGGGGTGCTCCATACAGCAATTTAATTTCTTGTGTAAATTCCCTGAAATCAGTGGGGATTAAACCAAAGATGAATTTGGACCATTCAATTTTTAAACTAGTTTAAATATTTGATAGTATAAAAAAGAACACTGAAAGAGCAAATGTCATCATAACAAGAATTAGAATATTTAAAATAGATTATTTTCAAAATTTATATGCAGGAATGTTATAGATTCTACCAAGTTTCAGAGATTTACACCTAATGATTCTCAATGACAGCATGTGGCACATTGGAGTCTGTGAGTTGTAGTCTGCATCCTCAATTTTATTAGTTAATTCCCTTTCTCTCAGTTAAAGATAATATTAACATAAGCATTTTCTGCATAAAGGCAAGATATTTTCCTTTAGTAGTTACAGGACTTTAAAATAAGTCTTTTAATTGATTTTTCAAGTAAACACTCATACATCAAATGTAAACCAAACAGTCACAGTCCAAACAAATGCAAACACAACTCAATTTAACATGTTGCAATAATCAGACAAATGTGTCTAAAGGTACAATAAGGATCTGTTTCTGCTCCCATTTAAATCAGTAGGTGTTTTGCCATTGACTTCAGTGGGCAGAGGACTGGGGGTGTATTTAACAGTTACCTTAATGAAGAAATGTAACAAATTATGATCATACGTAACATCAATAAGGAAAACAGACATTTCAAACTGATCATTTCTGAAGATTTAAAATATTCCTTTCAAAACTGTTGAGTTCAAGGATGTTCCAGTGCAGAGGTTTTGCTAGCATCTGCAGCCAAGCTTATAGTGGACTAGGAAATACTAGAAAATGGAACAATCCATCACTGAGTATGCTTACACCATTTATTTACCTTGATCTAATTAACAGCCAATTAACCTTTGTAAAGGTTAGTCTGGACACTCCCCTGCCACTTGACGTTCACCCTAGAGATCACCTGAATCCAGTGTTTGAGGATCGTCCAAATTAGCCTTTATAAAGGTATTAAGTACCTGTAGTTAGGAAACACAGGCCCAGAAACAGGGATGGAATAGATGGCCTAGAATCTTTTCCACCTGTAAGGCCTGGTCTATACACAGCATTTGTACAGCACCGCTTTATCAATATCAGTTTAGAAACTGGTATAGCTAAATAAGGGACATTGCTTGGTGAGGACACAGTTATACCGGTACGAAAGTGCTTACACCAGTACAGTATAAGCAGTATAAGCAGCTTTCTATCAGTATAACTGCACAGTGTCACCGATTTAACTGTATCTGTTTCCAAACAGGTCTAGTTAAAGCAGTACAAAAACTGCGTTTAGACAAGCCCTTACTTCAGTGGTAAAGTAAATGGTAAAAACAGATATATACGGGGTTCTACCTAATTTATCTAAAATGTTTGAAGGCTATCAAGATCATTTAGCTAAATGGGGTTCTGATAATGGGGTGAGAGAGGGAAATGTCCAGGCAAATGATTTGGTGAGAGCAGACTCAGGATAAGACGACTTTAAAATAAATGGAGTCATATAAGGAAAAGACGCAATCTCTCTTCCACTCCCATTCCTAGCCCCCTTGGTACATTAAAACAAAAAAATTGCAAATTTGATCCTGAAATCCTCCATCTACCTACAAGCCTCCCACAGGTGATTTCAATCTGACAGTACACCAGAACTTTTCTTTCTTTTTTCCAAATCAAAAGGGAAAAATACTTGAAAAATTTATAACTTAATGATGTCTGTTCATAATTGAAATCATTTCATGCAGTTTAAGCTATTTTTTAACTCGAATACTGTAGTGACATTTTATTTTAAGACATAATTATAGGTGAAAAGGAAGAGCATACATTTAAACAGGGCACTGCTTCTTTGCTGTTCTATATTCATAAATGCCCCCCTTTCTGTCCCCCTACTGTTTAGCTTTTGCAAATGTACATTCCCTTAATATGAGAGTCTCTCTTAATGAAAAGTAGTGCAGGTTTTCTAAATTATTATTTTCATAGGGATATACAAACAGATCTAGGAAACATGATCGCACATGTGGAGATATGAAAGCATTTTTTTAAAGGCTCTCTGGAGGAGATGGCTTATATTTGTAGATATTCATAGGCTGAGTCACACTCACACCATATATTTCATTCACATTTTTAGCTCTATAGGATGGCATAATTTCATGTAGGTTTTTGTTTTAAATTGTGTGTGAAAATATAGTGTTAAGGAAATATTTCATGAGTCTATTAGTTAGAGGACCTTTACCCAAGTTCATTAAAGTCAACAGGAGTCTTTCTATGAACTTCAATGGACTTTGGATCAAGCCCTTTATATTCATCCTTCAAGAGACAATGGCAAGGCATTCTTATTGTCTTATAGATTAAGAAATTCACTGGTATGCTGGATGATTTTTGATAAACTTGCATAGATTCGGCAGGCATTTACGGGTATCAATCTGGGGCTGTCTCTCTCAGCTGGAGAAGATACCCAGGCTGGCTCTGATCATTAAAAGTCGAGTGTAGCTGTGGCATGAGGGGCTTGCCACCCCGAACACATGCTTACAGTCGCAGATGGGTATGTACTCGGATAGCTAGCTCCTCCCGCTGCTTGTGCCACTGTGGCTACAATCTATTTTTAATGCACACTAGCTCAGTGAGAGGTAACATGAGTATGCCTCCTGGAGTTGGCAATCACTCCTCCAGCTTGAAGTGCAGCCACACCGTATATTTAATGTGCTAGAGCTAGCGCAGGTATGTCTTAGCAGGCTGGAAATTACAGCCCCACAGCTGGAAGTGAAGATAATGCCCTTAGTTTACCTGCTCTGTGCAAGTTCTAAGGCACTGTAATTTGTGGGAAGTGTTTATTTGTTTCAGAAGTATCAGAATGCTCATTGTACCATTGTGACAGCTGAACTTATAAACCCTGTAAAACATTGCTGATGTGCCAAGAGTTGATGGACTGAAAAAGCCTTTGCTTCAGTTTGACTTTTTATTCCTACCAATCTCCATTCACATTTCAGCAAAATTAAATACCCTTCTGTTTAGGTGCCAGCATCTGATGGGAGCAGTAAAAGAAGATAATTGAAAGCTATTGGCTGTAATACCAAGTCAAGATAAAAAAAAAAAACGGTCATGGTTTCCTAAAAGTTCTGTAGCCGTGATATATGGTAATTTAAGACCATAAAACACAGAGACCTTGCATTCTATTCTTAGAGTTTTCCATTAGTGCTACTCTTTTTTCCATTAAAGTTACTCTTTTGACTTTTAGAGTAATCTGTCTGAATCATGGTTCTACATGAAATGTTTCCCTTCCCCACAAAACATGCTGATCTTACTTCTCTATTTCTTTCACAGCAGCTCGCATGGGGGCAAATACTGACTGTGGCGTGACACTCCATAGTCTTTATGGAAATATGCTTATGATATAGATATGGCATAACTGAGATACATTTTATGCAAAATGGGTCTTGTAAGGTATCATTGGAAAGGTTATAAGTTACTGACGGTGATTATCCAATCTGTATGCATGTGTCATTTCTGTATCTAAAGTTAGGAATATTGACTCTGTAACAATTACAACTGTGTGTGTATTTTGGAGACACTCACCAGACAATAGGCCCCATCAGCCTTGATGGGCCATTAGGAAGAAACAGCAAGACTGTAAAGATACTAATCTCTCTCCTTCTGACCTTCCTGGGACTTAGCTGTGACACTACTAGGTCAGGTGGTCCTGTCACTTGGTATTAAACACTATGCTGGAACTTATAGTAATTTTCTACTAACAGCGCAAGACATACAATATACCTTTGGGCCTGCACTCCAAGTGAGGTGGGCACCAGAGTGCTGGGTCATGTCACTTAAGCTGAGTCTTCCCAGAGCTGGTCTCAGTGTCTGTGTTGTTCTGCAGTTGGGTGTGGCTCTGCCTATGTGTGTGCTGGAGGAGGCTTAATAGCCTGGCTCAGCAAGACAGGGTAAAGGGAGCCCAGGCTGCTGGAATAGGTGGACTCAGTGGTATCCCAGTACATCAGGTGGCACCTTAAAGGGGGAGGAACCCATCACAGACAGGCTGCTGCACCTTTGTGAAGCTCCACTGATGTTGATTGTGCACTGTCAAGTTCAGGATTGAGATCTGAGGTTCAAATCCAGGAAACACTTTGGTCAATGGGACTAAGTACAGAAGCAAGCACTAAACCCAATAGTAAGTCTTTGCAAGATTAGCTCCTAAGGAAGCAACTGTACAAGAAACAATTTTAAATGAGGAGAGAATTGCCTTGTTTGGGAGGTGGACGGGGCGGAGACTAGTTTGGTGGGTTTTGAGGGGGATGATGGAGAAGATCGGCATGAGTGGGAAAAGCTGGTGGAATCTACGTCCTTATCCAAAGCTGTAAATGTACTTGCACATCTGTGAGTATTGCAGGAGGTGACTCCTTGAAAGTCACCTGCCTTCCCACCTCCTGGTGTGGCCCTGACTGAGAGCAGCTCACATGTGCAGAGCTGCAGGAGTAAGGCAAGCTTCTCTGCCCTGTTCTTGTGGCACTCAGCTCAGCCTTGGATGCCCTCCGACCCCCAGCAGCACATGGCCTCTATTGGGAGGGAGAATGAGGAATGTGACTGAAGCTACCAAGGAAGAATGGCAGAGTCAGCAAAGAAAAGAATATACAAGGAAGGAAAAGGAAAAATACACAAGAAGGGGGAAAAAAAACATACAGAGAAGAAGAAATGAGAGAGGAAATGAGCAGAAAAGAGGAGGAAGGGGGGCCACTATTTTAAAACAGTGCAAAGGGATATGAGGTGTGTGCAGGGGTGCCCATCTGCCAATCCATTCCAAGGCATGGGAATGGGGACCAAAAATGAACCAAAACTGAACTGAGTTGTTGAGTTTTCCCTTTAAAGTGACAGTAACATGCTAAAAGTGTCTTTCAATAAAATAATTATTTGTGTTGCTAACACAACAGGTTATCAAAACCAAAAGAATTTAAAAATTGAATGTACTTTTAATTTGCGCTATTTCTTTTCTCGTTGCACTTCGCTGGGCAATGACACTTAAAGTAAGTTGGTCAGTTTCACTTCCTGCTTAAAATTAGATTTGCGTTCTGCTTCTACTGCACTAGCAGAATGCAAATTTGTTTAGATTTTCAAGGTAGGAATTGCCATATTGGAGGAGATTCATGGTCCAACTAATCCAGTATCCCATCTTTGACTATGGAGACCACCAGCTGCTTCAGAGGAAAGTGAAAGAAACCCTACAGATGTGGGATGAGCTGTTCCCCATCCTATTAATTTCCTAATCTCTCCACTAGTAACAGTGTTTTAAGTCTTGAAACAAGGTTTTATATCCCTTCCAATACTCTTTTTTTAGCATTAACTATTATAACTCAGGGTATTCTTGCTATCCATATAAATATCCAGTCTTCTCTGTGAATCTTGCTAAATTCTTGATCTCGACATCCTGTGGCAATGAGCTTTACATTCTAATTATGCATTGTGTGACAAAGTATTTCCTTTTATCAGTTTTGAATTAACCACCTTTTGGTTTCATTGAATGTCCCTTTGCCTTTATGTTGTGAGGCAGGGAGAACAGAAACCTCACTTCAAGTGAATGATTAAAATCCAAAAATCAGCTCTTCCCTTAGAATATACTTTAATTAATAAAGGCTTTCCGCATCTTTCTCTCTGCTTTTTCATGCCTTTGCCATTATTTTTTTTAAATGAAATAAAATCTAAATTTTGGATCAATGTGACAGTGGCCTTAGCCTACTTGACAGTGCCCCTTGGGCTACATGAGCTGGAACTGCTTGGGCTGCTTGACAGTATCACTTTAATTTAGTACTTCACTAACTTATCAGAGTAGAAACCAGGTATTTGGCATATGATGGAACATGAATACATTTCGAGTCTCTGACCTGTAATAATCTGGAGCTGCCTTTTGGCTTCCCTACAACTAAAAGTCTCAATTATATCAGTGGTGAATAAACTCATTAAATAAATAAGCACAAGGCACTATTTTGAATGAGATGCAACAACATATGATTTCATATACTAGAAATAAAGAAACACTCTCCTCATAAATGAAAGCTGCAAACACTAAAGTCCAGGTTTAGAGCTTCAAATTATTTGGAGGAGACAGTAGGTCAGATCTTCAGCTGCACTGGAGCAGTGTTCAGGGCTGGGGTGTGCATACATGGCTTTCCTGATGGCAGTGGCTGTTCCTGGTGCTGACCAGGGACCAGTTTAGCCTCTAGCGTGACGTAGTTCTGCTGTACGTTGCACCCGGCTGCCTTTAATCCCAGGCATGTATCTTTACAACCAGGGATCCCTGCAGTACACAGCACTCTGGCCACATCTCTTTTCCTCAGCTACACCTCCTGCGTTGGGTGAAGAGGACAGGCTGGGCAGGGGTGGCAAAGAATTCCTATGCCTGTGTGTCCCTTCAGGATGCCAGCTAGGCTGGCTTTCCAGCTGCCTTTCACCAGCACAGCTGGACAAGGGTGCAGCCAAACCACAGCGGAGGAGCCAGGCCATAGACTTAAAAAAAATCCCACCTATAAAACAGGCACTAACTTCAATTAATCCTGCTCCCCTTTTCATTTCTCAATTTCTATGCAAAATTGATAATAAGACTAAGGGTAACAGACAGTGATAAGCTCATAACTCACAACAATGGGGCTTTTGCAACGAAGGGGCACTCAGTATAGTGAAGGCGTGCCTGAGTTACTTGTGGGCTGCCTATTGCGTTATTCAAACTGTGTACTACCAATATCCTCAGGGGCATTACATACATTAATGTCGGCATTAACATACTGCGACTAGCCTGCATTCATTAGTTGAACCAACTGTGCTACAATTATACATTCTGCTATTACAACATATGCAGCCAAAACAGCTTATTACAATATACCATCAGATGTTTGTGGGTGGGGTGTTGCTTGTCACTTCCTTAGGCCTGGTCTACACTACATGGTTAGATCAATGTAAGCTGCCATACGTCGACCTAGATGTGGAAGTGTCTTCACTGAAATTTGGCTCCCACCAACGTAAGCGCCTGTCTATGCCAATTTAGTAACACCACCTCCCCAAGTGGCGTAGAATCATGGTCCATGTAATTAGGTCGATGCACTGTCAGTGGAGACACTGCGGTGCTTACATAGACTGTTACTGGCTTTCAGGAGCTGTCCCATAATGCCTCACTCCAGCAATACAATCGATACAAGTGCTCCTGGTGAGGACATGCACTGCCGACACAAGAAGCCGAGCGTGCACACACACAAGCGATTTAA
Source organism: Gopherus flavomarginatus (assembly GCF_025201925.1). Classification (NCBI taxonomy): domain Eukaryota; kingdom Metazoa; phylum Chordata; order Testudines; family Testudinidae; genus Gopherus; species Gopherus flavomarginatus. The sequence continues at coordinate 136,861,276 of NC_066617.1, forward strand.
TAACTGCTGTGGCTGTACGCTGACGTAAGTTAGGTCAACTTAATTATGTAGCGCAGACATGGCCTTACAGAGGCAAAACACCTGTATGAAATGTGATGCATGTCTAGGTTTCAGAAGCAATATGTATTTTCTTTTCCCTTTTAGACCATAGTTATAGGCCAAAAAGGAGAGCAGCTATGTAGAAAATACCGTATCACCTGGCTGGTGCTGAATTATTAATTCCTGCTCTGACTAGCATTACATCTTAACATGGTTTCTCTCAAAATTGCCAAGCAATTCTGTGTCCTACAAGGTAGAGGGGTTGTATGTACAGTGCAGGAAGAGGACTCTTGAAAATCTCCAGAAAGGGCCACTGCAAGATCATAAGGCTTGGGGAGGATGTAGAGTTGGTTAGAACAGCTTTCATCAGCTTGTCCTCCCACATGAAAAGAACTGCTGAAAGATCTATAGTTACAAATGAATCCCACAGCACACACAGATGTGGCTCATGTCCCAGGGCATGCTTAAGGGGTGGGGGCAATGAGAGAGTTTTCCAAGCCTACAATAGATACGGGTGTCCCCATGTTATTATTCATTATTTGTGTTCCCGTAGCTCCTAGGAATATGGACCAGGACCCCATTATGCTATGTGCTGTATAAACAACAAAAATAGAGAGATAATTTGCTATAACGAAGTCTTAAAGCACTTAGCACCAGATTTCAATGAGAAATGAATACAAATTAGGTGCCTATGTGCTTTTGAAAATCCCAGTAGGTGCCTAACTGCATCTTTAGACACAAATACCTTTAAAAATCAGGTCCTTTGATACTACCATGATGGGCACGATAGAAATGCATCTGTTGTAATAGTAAATTGTTGACAATCAGTCAAATTCTTCTAATTCAGTAAAGGAACTCTTCACAGATAAAGACCCACTGTTTAATGCTGCATAAAGAATCAACAGGCACCACAGGGAATGTAATGCAATATGGGCATTTGATTTACAAACAAACAGTTTATGTCTTAATTCATCTTACCTGCTTTCAAGGGCCTTGTCCAAATGATGAATAACACTTCCTAAAGCGCTCTGCTACCCAGGGCCGGATTATGACATTCTGAGGCCCTAAACTATGTCAAGTGTAAGAGGCCTCATACCATAAAAAACTGAATTTATTATTTTCACAGAGAGGACACTGAATATATAAATACAAAAGCTTTATATTTGTACACGTACGGAGGTGAAGTTGTAAAAACAGAATAATAATCTAACTAAAACATGTCGTGTAATATATCTGTTTGCATTATAAAATAATTTCAAATTAACATTTTTATCTACGATTTCTTAATTAGTAGATATGAAAACTTTGTATCTACGGCAACACAAAAGCAGTTACAGTTACACAGGCCAGCTTATTTAATGGAAGCAGTACAGCCTGCAGTATGTCTGTTTGCACGTCACATACATTTTAACACTGAAATATAAAACATTTTCTTTTGTGATTTTTGGAGACCAAAGTAATTGAATGTGTCCTCAAATGATAAGCTACGTAATTTGTCACTTTCGATGCACAGAATGGTAGGGCAGATGGCTTTTCTTGCAGCATTGTTGTCTGCAGTTCATTCTTGATATATTTCAGTTGCAAAAATGACCTTTCTCCTGAGCAGTTTGTTACCAGTAGACTCAAACAAAGCTGCAAAATCGCTTTCAAAAACCAGTAAAAATTGTATATTATAAATATTGAGATTTATATATCTACACAACAACAATAATATTTTTATTAATATATATATGCCGAAAACCTGTGTTATTTTACCAAGATCTTTCTGTGAAAGTTAGTGCTATTTTGTCTATGTTCTCACAGGAAAACAAGAGAGGCTATATAATGTTTTTTACACCATGAATAAGAAAAGCTATTCTTTTTTCATATGAATAAATGAAAGAAATGTTTGATTAATTTTGTTAGGGAAATACAAAGTTTATCCAGATTATATATAAAATATATTTACAAATATTTATTCTGATTTAATATTTGCTATGCAACATGAATTGTTGGGATTTGTCTTTTGCTATACTATAAAAATACAATGTATTATGCATATGATATGTGATTTTTAAGGCTATATATGAATTAGCATAGCATACTACCTATAAATAATATTATCTTGCGAACTGCAAACCTACCAAGCAGAAAACACCAGTCTTTTTTCTAGGCAGACATCTCTCTTTGCATTTGTTTCTCTATCCTCTGTCTCCACCAGGAACACTAATTAATCTCAAGTAAACACCTTGGACACACAGTGACAACAAGCTATATGCACAAAAGAGAAAGAAAGATCTCTAGACAGGCATTGAGAAAGTGAGAAAAACTAGCCTATATTCAAGCAAATATAATGACTGTTATAGACTTTAATAGCCTATAAATCATATATGCACATAGTTTGAAATAACTTGCTCACCAAGTACTCAGAATATTTGGATATATATATATATCTTCCTTCACTTCTCTCAAAACCCCTTTATTAATCCTTTTGTCAGCACTCTTGATATTTACTGTGAAGGTTCCCGAAACCGATGGAGGGAAGCCAACACAAAGATGTCCTCCTCAAGATCCACTCGACCCAAGTCTATAAGACGATCACCTGCAAACGCAATCATGTGAAGCCTGGATAGTGGATGAAGCAGAAAGCGGTGGGTTCATTAAGATACACAACTGTATCTTAGAACACACTAACACTTAATAAAACTAAGAAAAACAGGAGCGAAGGCACTATATGACTGAGCGTGCTGGATTGTAAACAAAAAATGGCGGTCTTCTGGCTATTACCAGCAACCCTTGGATGAGTCCCATACGAGTATGAGTTTGGCAGGATTGCTTCACGACACTGCCGTGTCCGAGCTCACATTTTTCCCAGTTTTATCTGCAGTGAGATTATTTATTTATTTATTTAAATGGGTTATGAAGGCATGGTCAGAATTTTACCAGTAGCAGCTGGTCAACAGAAGGCTGCCTTGGGAGAGTGATAGCAGACTTACTCATAGAAATACTAATTTTACAAGTGCAATTATTATTTTTTTCTAAGCTCTGGCCTCCTGCTTGTCAATTATGAATAATTAGTGAAGAGTAAGGGTAGGGTAAGGGTATTTGTGTAGCCAGATGTGTATATTTTTTTACATATTTTTGGGCATATTTGAACAAAAATGTCTGTATTTAGAGAGCAGCAAAGAATCCTGTGGCACCTTATAGACTAACAGACGTTTTGGAGCATGAGCTTTCGTGGGCTCTCATTGCCCCCATGAAAGCTCATGCTCCAAAACGTCTGTTAGTCTATAAGGTGCCACAGGATTCTTTGCTGCTTTTACAGATCCAGACTAACATGGCTACCACTCTGTATTTAGAGAGAATCTTCTTTTTCCCATATCTCCTTTATTTATCAATTGATTTTGATAAAATTTGAAATGGAGTCAGTTTTTGCTTTTTTAGAGGCCCCTCATATTGTGAGGCCCTAAGCTATAGCTTAGTTAGTTTGTGCGTTAATCTGGTACTGCCGCTACTCATGTCCCTCACTGACCCACACACAGGTGGGCTCACTTCTGAAGCTCTGCCTGGAATACTTCTGGAAGATGGTCATGAAATCCCCTTGTGATTTTCAATGACAGAGTTGTTCCCAATGGGAAAAATAATACAGGGCTCATTTGTTCTTTAAGAATTTCCTCCCCTCCATTTTCACTTCATTCCAAATCTACCCATAGTTAATTAATAACAGTAATGGCCAACTTTTTCAAGCTGGGACATCCAAAACCATATTTAGGCATCTAAACAAGATGTGTTGAGCTCCCAGCTCACATGGATTTCCGTGAGAGCTGGAAGTGCTCAGCTGAAAATCAGGCTCTTTATTTAGCTGCCTAACTTCAGGCACCTAGGGCTAGGTTTCCAAAGGCTGTCAGCAATGACACTTGTGGTCAGATTTTCAAAAGAACTGAGCTCCAATTTAGGAATGTAGATTTAAAAAACAAAAAACAAACAAAAAAAAAAACCCGTTCAGCTCCCAGCAATTCCCATTTGTTCTGTGTGGCAGTACTATGAACATGTGAAGACCTTGCCATTTCACTTAGTTGCCTAAATGGAAGATGAGCTCTTTGGAAAAAGTGGCCACTTATTTTGGCGCTTACATTGAAACTATCGGATGCTGAGCTCTTTGGGAAATCTGGCCCTCTACCTTGAGATTTTTGACTAACAATAATAATCAGACAGTACTTGGCACTTTCATAGTTCCGCTTTTCCAAGAATTTCAAAGTACATCACAAGCATCAATTAATGAAATATTGTAACCCCCAGGTGAGAGCAACTGCATGAAATCCTGGCTCCGCTGACGTCAATGGCAAAACTCCCAGTGAATTCAATTGGATCAAGAGTTCACCCATGATATTTATTTTACAGATGAGTAAAATGAGGCACACAAGCGACTTGTCCAACGGTACACAAAAAGTCAGTGGCTGTGTTGTGGCCCCTAGGGTCCAATTCTGATTTTAGTAATAGCAAGGTAACTCAGGAGAAACTCCTTTCACAACATTGGAGTTACATTGATGTATAGCTGGGGACATAAGATCATTGCCCCTTCTCTTGATCTAACCACTAGACTTGCTCCCTCCTGCCCAAGGAAAGCAAGAATATGGAGTAATACAGCTTCAGACCTTAAACATTACACTGACTTATACACAATTAACACCAGCAGGAAGTGGTTCCCCTCCTACCCACATTGTGCTGGTATAATTCCCCACTCTGAACCTTAGCGTCCAAAAGATGGGGTACGAGCATGAATTCCTCTAAGCTCAATTACCAGCTTAGTACTTGTAGCGCTGCCACCAACCAGGAATTCCAGTGCCTGGTACACTCTGGTCCCCCCAAAACCTTGCCTGGGGACCCCCAAGACCCAGACCCTCTGGATCCTAACACAAGGAAAGTAAACCCTTTCCCTCACCGTTGCCTCTCCCAGGCTTCCCCTCCCTGGGTTACCCTGGAAGATTACTGTGATTCAAACTCCTTGAATCTTGAAACAGAGAGGAAAATCCACCTTCCCGCCTCCTTCTCTCTCCCCCTCCCAGACTCTCCCTGAGAGAGAAAGTAATCCTAACACAGAGAGAAAATAACATTTCTCTCCCCCTTCCCTCCTTTCTCCCCACCAATTCCCTGGTGGCTCCAGACCCAGTCCCCTGGGGTCTCACCAGAATAAAAAAACAAATCAGGTTCTTAAACAAGAAAAGCTTTTAATTAAAGAGGGAAAAACAGTAAAAATTATTTTTGTAAATTTAAGATGGAATATGTTACAGGGTCTTTCAGCTATAGACACGGTGAATACCCTCCCAGCCTAAGTATACAAGTATACAGTAAAATTCTTTCAGCAAAATACAAATTTGAACTTCTTCCAGGCAAATACACATTTGCAAATAAAGAAAACAATCATAAGCCTAACTCGCCTTATCTACCTAGTACTTACTATTCTGGACATATAAGAGACTGTATCAGAGAGATTGGAGAGAAACCTGGTTGCACGTCTGGTCACTCTCAGAACCCAGAGAGAACAACAACCAAATTCTAACAGCACATACACAAACTTCCCTCCCTCCAGATTTGAAAGTATCCTGTCCCCTGATTGGTCCTCTGGTCAGGTGACAGCCAGGCTCACTGATCTTGTTAACCCTTTACAGGCAAAAGAGATATAAAGTACTTCTGTTCTATTAACTCCTACTATCTGTTTATGACACACACAAAGACACACTTCTTTTCCTTCCTAAAGCAAGGCAAGCAATATGGAGCCGTAACAGCTTCAAACTACAATCATTGTTAACATTAATGAAGAACTGGCGTAACAATTAGCAGGAGGCAAGAACTGGCTTATATGGTAAAATTGGGAAATCTTCAAAGAGAGAAACATAAAAATTAGTGCCAAGATTTTCAAAGTTAGGTGTCTAGTTAGGCCCCTAAACCCATATTTAGGGCACTTGTCTGATTTCCAAAAGGGGTGAGCACGTAAACAGCTCCTATTCTCTTCAGTGCTGCTGCTGAGTAACTGGTGAGATGCGATCTGCACTAGTGGAAGCTTCAGCATGGCTTTTCAAGGCTACTCCACAGGTAATGCAGCGCATTAGTGCATTAGTCAAAACTGCAGGATAGAGGGGCATAGCTAGAAAGTGTGGCAAGGGCTCCAAACCTGCAGATCGACATAGACAAAGGGGGGGAAGTGATGGATGCTACAATGTTAAATTAAAAAAATTGTGATTTTTTTTTCAAACTTTCTCATGGCACATCAGTGATTTCCTCCAAAATGTAATGGATAAAAGCCACAGCCTTAACACTGATTATATAGAAAATATGGGCAAATACTCACACACTGTATGGATTGAGCTTGTGTTAATTTACTTAACCACATGGCATGTATGACTGAAAAAATTCTCATAAATGAAATGTAAGTTTGTAGGGCTGATGTTATCTCATGCTTTGCTATTCTTCATAAATAGAGATTGTTGTAGCACGCCAACAAGCTCTGACAAGATGAAACAAGTGTACATAATAGATACTTGGCTTGGGAAAATTCTGTTTTTTAAATTAAAAGCTACCTATTGTGACAGCATTAGACACTGAATTTTTGAAGCAGTGCAGGCTAGATTTTCAAGACAGCTCAGCACCAACTTAAGCACCAAAATAAATGCTGAACACTTTTGAAAACCTGAGCATAAGTGTCACAATGTGAACTGTTGCAGAATGGGCACTTTGGAAAATCCGGCCCTCGTTTAGGTGTCCAAAATGGGAGCTGAGCTCCTTTGAAAATCTGGCCTCAATTGTGGGTTCTGAGCCCTTGGAAATCTGGTTGGCCCTGAGCAATTTTAGAAATCTAGCCCTCAGTGTGATCATTTACATGTTATTACCCAGAATGCGAATGCCCTTCCATCTGAGAGAAACACTTCATAGAGATGGTGGGATATAGAGTTCTGAGAACAAACAAAAAACATATGACCTGCAACTCTAACTGTAGCTTTCTAATGTTAGACAGCCCTGAAATGTATATGCTAACACTCAGTAAATTCACCACGCTTTTATTGACCCTTGCTATTTCTTTACCTTTAGTCATTTATTGTAATACTCAACTGAGACTTGCACATATCAGCTGCAATCCAAGCTGGCAAAAGCTTCAGGTGCTACAGTATATTGTGACACGAGGGGTTGTCTCTCCAGTGATGTAGCTTAGTGCAGTGTTTTTCGATACTACAGAGAGAACTTTGTTTGAGAGAGTTCTGACAGTCACACCCATAGATATAGGCATGGCAGTATAAGCCCGAGACTGAGTTAGAGGACTACTGTATAAACAATAGTAACAGTCATGCTATATGCTGCGTATAACACCTGGTACTGTAATAGGCCTATTTCCATTTTGTACATGCAAACCAAGCAGGCTGCTGTAATCTGAGAAGAAACATCTGGCTCACTTGCTTTTTTTTTTTTTTTAAATGTGAAAAAACCTTCAAATGGCCACGGAAATGTCTAATAATTAGTTGCCTTTTAAAAATTAGCAGAGTATCACTTGGTTATGATTAAACTCATTTCAAACCTGTTCCTCAGGAAATGCCAGTATTAAATTCCAAGTAATTCTTAAGGCAAACCCACTTAGCATACAATAATAGAAAAATACATTCGTTCCAGGTGCTGACTCGGCAGAACCTGACATTCGAGTCTGTTTATCCTTTCCACCGTCTCCCTAACCCCTTTGGATTTTGTTATTCTATAAGCCTCCAGTGTTGTCCTATCTCCTTCCCATGTGAGGGATGGCTGGGGAAAGGGGAAGCACTAATGAAAGGAGCATGGAGCAGAGCCACAAGACTAATCCAAATATGGCCTTTGTTTTTCTATTATGCAGCTGGCCCCATGTATCATAAAACAGGTTCTTCCATTACCACTGCCCCATTCAATGGGAATGCAGAGGCTCAGGCATAATTTGTACACTTTTTATTCCGTTTTTTCATTTTTTGTTAGGAATTAACATTGTGTAAGGAGTTGTACAAAATGCAAAGGAAGGTGGAGTCTTTGCCACAAAGGTCTTAGAGTCTAAATAGACAGGCAAAGCACACACACACACACAGATGCTGCTGCAAATTGGCCAACATTTTCAAAAGTGATTCAATCTTTTGGGTGCCCAGCCTAAAAGGAGACTATTTTTTCCAGAGTGTGGGTACTTGGCACTTTTTGAAACTCAGGCACATTTGAAGTGTCTCAAGCAGAACACCTCAAAAATGATGCATCCAAAATCACTGGTCACTTCTGAAAAACTCGGCCCTATAGCATCGTTTTTACTTTTAAAATTTTATTTTGAATTTCCATAATAGGTGTTGACAGCACTTTACTGACAATAGGTTTGGAGTAGAGGTGCTTTTTTTTTTTTTTTTTAAAGGACTAGAACATTCAATGAAATTTTTTCCTATAAATATTAACTTTTTTTTTTTTTTTTTTTTTTTTTTTTTTTTTTTACTGATTCTGGTTTTGAGAAGGACTTTGAAGGAAGGGAGACAGGCCCTTGGGACTAGAGCTGGATGAATAACTGATTTTTTGGTTTGCTGGCAGTTCCAAAATAACAAAACAAAAAGCAATCAAAACAATTCAGTTCAACCCAAACTGACTCTAAACATTGCGAAAAATTTCAGTGAATTGAAAAAAATTCAACAACCTGTTTTGGGTCAAATGAATGGACTCAAAATGGATTTTTACAGACAGCAGTGGCAGAGGCCTCCTTTATAACTCAGTAGTTAGAGCACTCACCTAGGATGTTGGAAACCCAGGTCCAATTCCCCACTCTGCCTAATGTGGAGAAGGGATTTGAACTCAGGTATTCCACACTGCAGGAAATCACCCTACCCGTCATGCAATGGGATATTCTAGGGCATGACTCTCTGAATCCTTCCTTTTGAAGCAGTTCCATTTTGTTTAAATAATTAAATAGTCACTGGGAAAGGACTAGCGGTGTGACTACAAATTACCATTATGGATGACAATGGGCCAGAGAAAGAGACTGAGATAGCCTGGTAGTTAGGGTACTGAATCTCCCCACATACAATCTCCCTTTCAATTCAAGGGTTTAGAATTGTATCGGATTAGAACACCTGCTTTTGATTTGTGGTAGATTTTTATTAATAATAAATTTCACACAACTGAAGTCAAATTAGCAAATGTAATTGTACACCTCTACCCCGATATAATGCTGTCCTCGGGAGCCAAAAATCTTACCATGTTATAGGTGAAATCATGTTATATTAAACTTGCTTTGATCCTCTGGAGTGCGCAGCGTCCCACCCTTCTACCCCCCGGAGCACTTCTTTACTGCATTATATCTGAATTTGTGTTATATCTGGTCGTGTTATATCTTGAAAAAATAGTGCACTGCTATCTTGTCAGTTTCATTTAATTTACCTGAACTATGGGCCAAATCCTGCTTACTTCACACATGTAAAAAATTCTTTTTGACTTCAGTCAGAGTTTTGTGGGAGATGGGGTGGAGGGGGGAGGGCAGAATCTGTCTGAAACTGGACAGCAACAATACAAAGCACTTACCGTGCTTTAAACCTTCAAAGTGGTGTCCAAATATTTCATATTCACTTTTCCACATTAGAAATTTTGGTCTTGTCTATCCTGGAAGACTTTATGGTAACTGGAAACTACTGAAATGATCACAAGTGAAGGAAAGGGGAGGGATTTTTAGTCAGACTGGCACTCTTTATTTTTCCACATCTTTAAAATTCCAGCACCAAATGAACATCTGGGAGAAGAGATGTCTTGGGTAAAGACTCGGCACATCTGTCACTTCAGTTAAGAGAATTCTGAACTTACATCTCTGACACAGGCTAGTCAGTCCTCCAGCAAAACCAAGACTCTTCAGAATTGACATCCCAGATATTTCTAAGGTTGCAAAAATATAGAAGGAGAAATAATACATAAAAGAAAACGAACAAGAACTCCCAAACCTTTCAGTCTTTTTTCCCTCTGTGTAATATAAAGAAGGGCACATGGACAATTTTAAAGGAATCTTTTGCAGATTACACTGCTCTACAGCCAAAATGCTTCTGAAATAAATGTAGCCCAACTTTACTAATTCTGGGTCACTGAGAACGAAAATGATGCTTAAAATTGTTGATTGGCTCGAGTTTTCAAGATATGCTAATGGGTCAGTATATACGACCCTTGACTTGGGAATGGCGGAGGATAAATGAGTTATAAAGGGAAGGGATCTCAATTTAAACCAGAAATGACTAAAACACATCTTTGACTGGATCTATGAATAAATCTATGACTAGGTTTGGACAGTACTTGCTTTTTAGGCAAAACAATGAATGATGCAATCTGAAGCTGGTATTGCATCATACATGATATGAATTGCATCATGTTATTCCTAGAAGTCATGGATGATGCAATCATAACGAAGCTTACATCACTCTGCTGAACAAATTGCCCTATATCAGCTCTAGAAATCATACAGTGTCGTGCTCTCTTATTTGTCAGTGTTTGATTTTGCAAAGGGACACATTTCTGTTTAGCCAAAGTGAGCGGAGATGCCTCGTACTTGTGTGAACAGTGCAGATAACTTCTGCTATGTTTGTGGTGAAGTGACTTTTGCATCACAAAAGCGCAGTATAACCAATATGGTTAAGAAAGCCTATCACCTTTATTTTGGCTGCAAAATTGGAGATTGGGACAAGAGGTGGGCCCCACACATATGCTGCAACACTTGTGCAACAAATCTTCGCCAGTGGTTGAACAGGAAAAGGAAATCTATGCCTTTTGCAGTGCCAATGATTTGGAGAGAGCCAACAGATCATACCAGCAATTGTTACTTCTGCATGGTGCCTCCAGTTGGGAAAGGTGTGTCAAAGAAGAAAAGTGGACTGTGCATTATCCAAACATTCCATCAGCTATATGCCCAGTACCCCACGGAGAAGGACTGCTGGTTCCTGATGCACCAGAATCATTCTCACTTGAGTCAGAAGAGGAAGAGGATGAAACTTCTGGTCCTGAACCATCAATGTCACAGGACCCACATTTTCTCCCATCTTCCTCCTCTGAACCACACCTCATAACACAAGGTGAACTGAATGACCTTGTCAGGGATTTGGAACTATCCAAGAGTAAGGCAGAGCTGTTGGGCTCCAGACTACAGCAGTGGAATCTCCTGGCAGGCTATCAGGGCAAATGGAGCCCATCAATGCTTGCAGACTATTGCTGGACAGTGACAAGAGATGCTCCATTTAATGAATACAAGAGACAAGCCAAGAAGCGCCGAGTAGACACTGAATAGGACTAAACTATGTACATAATAGTTTTTTGCCTTTTGTTTCATACTAAATTTTATTTATATAACCCTTTTGCTGATTTTTAAAGTGTTACATAAACAGGACAGGTGAAATATTATCATGTAAAGCAACCATAAACACATGAAAAGACCTAGGTTTACAATTTATGATTAAAACTCTACTATCTACACAATATACATAGACATAAAATGTAAAAACTTAAATATCTTAGAAACAGTAGCCAATCAGTTGTTTTAATTGTCATATTTGAATTCAGCACATCAAAATACATAATAAATATCACATTTTCTCTCTGAAGCAGACGACTTCTCAAAAATTGTAGACCAGTGTTACCTATAGGTGTTAAATGTTGTGAAAAAATCTTTGAGACCACTGAGCTTGGTGACTTCTTTACTCTTTTCTCCAGAGAGGAGTTCTCCTAATCCTTCTCTTAGGCTATGTCTTCACTAGAAAATCAGCAATAGCACAGCTGCAGTGTACACCACTACAGAAACATGAGGGGTACTCCGGTCGCTGTAATTAATCCACCACTCTAAAAGGCAGTAGTGTGGTCAATGGAAGAATTCTTTCATTGACATAATACTGTCTACACCATGGTTAGGTCAGCTTTTACTGAGGTGTAGACATACCCTGGGAGACACAAATACAAAAACCCTTCTTCACATTTGGCAGAACGGGAATTGGAGTGGGGTCTCCCACATTTCAGGTGAGTGCTCTGGCCACTGGGTTAAAAGACCACCACCTGGATTTTTCAAACCCATGAGAAACGTAACTGGCTTGGCCTAAATTTTTAGCATAGACCTGACCAGGGCTTACACACAGAGCTGTCGTTATCATAGTAATATGAATATGCATTAACAGACTCTGTGTCTGGGAGTCCTTTCAAATGCACCTATTACTTCTCAAGGTAGACAACGGAAAGATTCTCAGACCTGGGTGCCTAACTTAGGTGCCTAAGTTCAAATTTAGCCCCCTAAATAAACAGCTTGATTTTCAAAAAGTGTTGTGCAACAAGCAGGTCCCACTGACTTCTGAAACTCAGGCCCTCTTTATTTAAGTGCCTGAATAGGAAATTGGAAGGCTAACTTCAGGTCCCTCGATCCGAAAATCTTGGTGTCCAGTGAACCAAGTTCACTAACATGGGAGACACAGCGTAATAAATATCCCAAATAATTTTTTTAAAATACTAGTGTTGTGTTTCCCCACCTGCCATCACCAGAAAATTAATACCTGGCCCATGACAGACATCTGACTTGACTTATATTTTGGCCTATTCTTTCTGAATTAATGTAGCTACCTAAGCCTACTTTTTGCCTATCTAGAAGCCATGTGAATGGAAAATAACTGATCTGTGATGCTCTTTTGCCCATCCCTGATTACCTCATCAAGAAGCTCCCCACCCAACCTGCATAGAGACAGGAAGCACAAATTCATGACCACATAGGGTAAAGAGGGTGCCCCAACAAAGCCACAATGCCAGCAAGGACTCTAAATTTAAGCTTGCCATAAAAGCTTTGAAAATGATGACACACACAGATGGAGAAACTACGGGGAATGAAACACCTTAATTTTCAAAAACCACAATGATCCACCCAGCACTTTTAGAGCTTTGAGCTCTGAGGAATGAATTAACCACAAGCAATGTTTTTAACCTACCAAACACAAGCATTCATTCTTTCATACTTGGCAACTGCCTAAAATGGGATGTATGTGTCTCAAAAAAACATAAACTGGACCCTGGACGTTTCTATTTCTGTTTTAAAAAAAATATTCACAGTCAACTGAGCCATACACCTGCTTTAAATGTAAGTCCAAGATTCTCAAAAGTGGTTTCAATGCCTTCATTTTGGGGTACACAACCTGGGACACCTTAACAGATTTTCAGAAAGTCCTGAGTACCTTTGAAAATCAGTCTCTTTCAACAAGTCTCTATTTGGACACCCAAAACTGAGGCATCCAAAATCACTATTGTGAATCAAAAATCTTGGCCTAGGTCAGCAATTTCAAAATTCTAGCATGTTGGTCAAGTTCCACAGAAAGGTGCTGACATTGTCCCAAACTGTGACCATAATTAAATTAAATTACTACATCATTCATTATTATTGTATATTAATTAGTCAGTTGTTAATTAAGTGTTCTTAAAGCATTCATTTTAGTAATTCAGCTTGGAGGATACAAAATGCAGTTTTAAATAGCTTCTGAACTGTAATGTTATACAAACAGCCAAAACCAATGCCAAGTGGCAAACTGTTAAATACATCAAATTTAGATCTTTCTTGCATTGCTGAAGCTTTTGACAAGTATTTCTTCTGCAGAGCTTATGTTAACTGCATGTGTGTTGGAGAACTTCATGTTTTAGTTAACGTGAAGCGTAAAGGTTTTTTGAAAATAGAACGCTAAACTTGTTCCTGCTCTCACTGAAATGAGTTTAATCCTGGCCTTTGTTAGTATCAGCATTGCATTCTTTGTTTGCATACTTCCCAAAAAGGGGAAGAAGTATATGGAAATTAATATTGGAGAGAGGAAAATCAAAGCAAATGCGAATAAAGTTTTTTGCATGGCCAAATATATTTTTCAATAACTTATACATAATTTGTACTGTGTATTATGGCCATATTTATACACCCACTACTCACTGAAAATCACAGGGAGGGTGTGAAAATTGAGGCTTGAAAGAGATGTTTTATTTTTTAGCAACATGGTGTCCTTCCATCTGTCACTTTGACAGTGTAACCAAGAACTCTGCATTCCCAATCCATTCCAATCTCAAGATGGCAGCAATTGGTTCAAACTGTGTTAAAATACAAAGCTAAAATTCTTTCAACCTCTCCATTCATCCCATGAATGACCCTTTGGTTTAGTTTGGGAGAAAGGAGCTGAGAGCCTGTCTATACTTGCAGGGGTGCTTCTGTAACACGTATTGAAGATGCTACCTACCCTGACAGGAGAGTTTCTCTGATCAGCATAGGTATTCCAGTCAACCTCTGAGCGATGTAGTTATACCGACATAAGTTCCTTGTGTAGACCAAGCCTGAGCCATTTCAAGACATTTCTGTTGCCCCCAGTAGCATTTTAGAGGTGAAGCAAAAGCATCTGCTGGTAAATGGTATTGAATACCACAGAGAGATCCAGCAGGATGAACTGGATGCTTTTTGCTGCCATGGCTGTTTGGCCATATAGTAACATTGAGGCATTTCTGTTCAATCCTGCAGCATCATGGAGACAGGTCAGGAATATTTGGTGACCAACAGTATCCAATACTACAGAGATGTCCAGAAGTATGAGTGTGGATGTACTTCCCTTGTCTATAGGCAAAGAGAGGTCATCCACTAGAGCAATCTCTGCTGCTTCAGCACCATGCCCTGTCCTGAAGCCCAATAGAGAATCTAGGACACTGGCAGGTGGCCGTGGGGAGGCAGTCTAGGTATAGGAAGAGATTTCCAGTCCAGAGAAGTTCCATGGAGCCTGGCTTTTATTATTTTTCTTAAAAAAAGGGAGCTATACAAATACACGTACAAACCCATACAAATGTTCTCACAGGAATCTTATATGCAAGTTTTCTTTTTCTAAAAACATCTTTTTATTATTCACCTTTAATTATGGGAAAGTTCTCATTTTTATGACCTCGGTAAGGATGACTATTCCAGGAGCAAAGCACTGGCTCCTCTACAGTGGTAATGGGTGGATGAACCTTATACGTTATCCTCAAGATGCACTTTTCTTCCCATGTGCAGTTTGTGAGGGCGGGAGCCCCAGAATAGTTATTAAGAGGCTTGTCTGCAGACATAAGGGCAATAATCTGACTGGAGCCAGTCAGTCCGTGACCTTAAATGCACCATTTAAAAACCAAGCCTTGCCCCCATTCTTACTCCACCCTCTGCAAAACAAATCTTACCATTCTAGTTTCATAACTATTTAAGACTACACTACACAGTTTTGTAAGAATGCTGTCATCAGCTGTGCAGATGCTATTGCCCAGGATGGAATTAGATATTCTATGGCAGCTTTAAGAGATACAAAATCTCTCTTCTGGGTTTTCTTTTAGTCTTACCTTGAGCATCTCTCATTCCTTTTTAAATTACCACATTCACAGTTTGATAGCACCTCTGAATGATTTTGCACAAAACATCTGATGTATGTGCAGTCAACTCAAACAATTAGCTCTTTTATGTCATGTCTTTTTTGCAATTTCATACAATGTTTACTATCATGTTGTATGTATTGGAATGTGTAACATACAGACACAGATACACTACAAAGAAAGAGATGTTAAAAAACAAGTAAACAAACAAAAAAAACCCAACATTGATAATTGTTTTCTTTAAAAACATTTTAAATTACTTTCTCCCACCCCTGAATGTGTTAAAAAATATCACCTTGGAATAGATTAGACAAGATATATCTAGAATCCAACACATAGGGTGTTTAAAAAGAAAGAGTGAGAGATAGAAAAATACCACAGAAAAGACAGCTAGAAAGATACACAGAGAAAGAAAAACTCTGCCCCAAATTTGGCATATATAGTTTGAGAATTTCCACTGTTAGATTTTATGTCATGTTTTGGCTTGGGGGATGGAGGGGGGAAGGGAGCTAATTCTGGGCAGTACAGAGAGGCCATAAACCAGCTTAACTGGCCAGATAATGTTTCTTTCAAAGTGGAGGAAACCTAGATGGTGCAGAGCCAGCAACAACCCTGCCCAGGGGATGCGACTGGGCACAAGGGGTTATAAAATGGAGCACTGCCTCTCTCTGTCTATTCCTGGCTGATGGAACAGACCCTTGGGGTTACTGGCAGCTGGGGGCAAATTCAAACACCACATGTGCCAGTAAGAAGCCATGGGCTGAAGAGGAGAGTTGAATGTAGAATTGATTTTTTAGTTTTGCGGTTGAAACAAAAAATCTGAAAAAAAAGTTATTTCATTTCAAACCAAAACTGATTTTTGGAAGGTTTCTGCCAAAACAAAAAATTGAATAAAAATGTTATTTGTCTTAAGCAAAACATTAGAAAATGTCAATTAGAAATGAAATGCCAAAACACTTGTTTTGAAAATTTCAAAGAGTTGGGCTTTTTTTATATCCAAAACTATTCACCAAATTTGACCTGAATTCACAAATAGTTTCAGTGTCCTGAAAAGTACATTTTTCAGTGAATTTGCTATTTTCCAAAAAAACATCTCCCAGCTCTATGGAGGAGTCACAAAAATGACTCAAAGCCACCTTTGCTGCTTCCACTCCCTCTGGATGCTGTGCCAAGCAGAGCTCAGCCAGACCAGAAAATCAGGGCCATTACATCACAGTAAATTGCACAACAAATGTGAGAAGTAACATATGAAACTAAAGCAGTTTCCACCTTTATTGTTTTTGGATTGAATACAAGTGATCGAAATGCTGCCCTCTGAGGGTATACCCTTACACTGTGCCAGCTGACTCAGGCTTGTGGGGCTCGGGTTGTGGGGCTATTTAATTGCAGTGTAGACTTCCAGGTTCAAGCTGCAGCCTGACTCTGGGACCCTCCCAGGTTGCAGGACCCTAGAGCCTGGGCACCAGCCCAAGCCCGGAAGTCTACACTGCAATTAAACAGCCCCACAGCCCGAGCTCAGCAAGCCCAAGTCACTTGGTACAGGCCAGCCGCAGGTATCCAATTGCAGTGTAGATATACCCAGAGAGAAGATACCTATGTGCATTTCCTGCTGCCATTGGCAGGCATGGTATGTGAGTATCCCAGAGCTGAATTTGGCCCAAGAAACTTATGCACATTTTCTCTGTTTACACATCTGATAATCAGACACATGGGGAAGCCCAAGCAATGGTGGAACAAGGAAACTGAATGCAACTTCTGTGTGGTTGGCATTACGGGACAGGAAACAGATTCTTTCCTCTATCATTTTCTAGATTTAAAATGGATATTTTTGTTTATAAAATTAAAAAATATTTTAAAAGAATATTCTTAATCTGGAATATTGAAAACCTTCTCTAAATACAATTTCTTTTACAGGCCCAATCTTTTAATCCTACACAGGCAAACTTCTACTAATGTCAATGGCGATTTTGCCTGAGTAGGAACCAAAGGACTGACCCTGTATCCAGACTCTGCAAATAGAATCTTCCTATTTTATTCGGCAACCAGCCTTCAGTTTATCGCAATGGAATTCCCACACGCTTCTCCCAGGTGCTGCTATTGTGGATCCATGCAAGTTCTATTACATTTTAAAGTGCCAATTAATGTAATCCTAAGAAGCCATTTTTTTTCATCTCTCTGCCATCAGGAAAAAAAGCAGCACTCTTCCTTTCAGCAGCTCATTAAATCTTATGAAAATATGTGCCTGCAAAATAGGTAAATTAACCGCAGAAATCCATTTTGACAGTGTCTACCCCTGCCAGATTCACTCTCATTTTTCCATGAAAATAGTAAGCCACTGAAATAGAGAGATTAGTCAGGAAAAAACCTCACAATTTATTTTGAGACTTCACTAGCTTGTATAAAAGGAGCCTGATTCTCATCCCACTTACATCAGTGTCACTCCATGGACTTTATTGGACTTACTCCTGATTTACACGGATATAAAAGTGAGAGCAGAAAAAGGCCCAAGATCTGCCTGATATTCAGGTAATATGTTTGTGTTTGGTCTGCATAAAATGTGACAAACGTTTCCAATGATCCCTCTCTTTCTTATATCTATCTATATAAATACTAGAAAGGTTCATCATAAAAACAACTTGTGCTTCTCTACTGTACAAAAATTGAGTAAGAATAGAAGAAATATTGGCCTCCAAAGCAGCGGTTCTGATAAAAGTTAATTAAAATTCAGATAGAATAGATCAATAGAATAAATGGAATCTCCATCCTTAGAGGTTTTTAAGGCCCGGCTTGACAAAGCCCTGGCTGGGAAGATTTAGTTGGGATTGGTCCTGCTTTGAGCAGGGGATTGGACTAGATGACCTCCTGAGGTCTCTTCCAACCTTAATCTTCTATGATTCTATGACTGCCATATTCCTTTCTGGGTGATGCTTGCAGCCTGTATTTTCTACTATGAGTACACACATGCACAAAGAGGATAAGGAAATGGGGATGTGTGGGCATTATTAATATGATAAACAAAAAGAAAATAAAAGATATTACATTGTCACTTTTTTTAAAGGGATCCCCATCCTTTGTTCAGACTTAAAGCAGAGCTAGTTTTGAGGTAGCCAACCTCATTTTAGCATTACAGATACTAATGTCAAGGTTTTTCAAAGCAACCACAACCTACATTCCTACAAGATCTCTGCCACAATCAACAGAACCTTTTGCTTTATTTCAGGCCTGCACAACTCGTAAAGCAGCAAGGGCCACATTACTCCAAAGAAAACAGCTGAAGACCGAAACCTCCCAGCCCCGTGGAAACACCCCCCGCCTCTAGGACCTCCTGGCCTGTCAAAAACACCCCACCCCAGTACCACCCAGCCCTGCCAAAACAAACCCTCCTTTCTCAGTGCCACCCCACCAAAACAGCTGTGGGCCAAAAAGGAAGGTTGGGGGTGGGGAGATGTAGCAGAGTGGGTCTCTGCTCCAGCCTGGAAGGGGTGAAAACAGCCCTGGAGAAGGGCTGGGGCTGGAGAAAGCAGCCTTTTAAGCTGGGCTGATTGGGGAAGTGGCAGCAGCTGGGGCCATGCCCCAAACTGAGCCCAGGCCCTTATATAGGGGCAGAGAAGCCAGGAGCCCAGACAATCTCTCTCTGTGTTCAGAGAGAGAAGGGCCTGGCTGCAGGGAACCAAATAAGGTACCTAGGGTGAAGCAGGGCTAGGGGAAGGCAGAGGAGCTGGGGAGCTCCTACCTGGAAAGCCTCAGGCTGCAGCCTAGCAGAAGGCTAAGAGGTACTGGGGGTTGCAGGGTGCAACCCAGGGGTAGGCCAAGGCAGCAGGTCCAACCCCCTTTGCTGATGATGAGAGGCTAATACTGCAGTCCTCCCCAGGGTGTGGGGCTAGCTAATGACTGGGCAGTTGCCAAGACACTGAGGCAAAGTGGGGATAGAGGGTGGGGGGTTCCCAGGGAGGGGAAACCCCTAAGAAAGAGGAAGGGGTTATGGTCAGGGGACAGAACCCCACATAAAAGGGGCACTGGGGTCCAGGGAGGGACATGGGGCCTGTAGCAGGAAACAAGGCGGATCACTGGTCTGCAGAGGGCACTCCAAGCTGGAATTTGAGCTAATTCCCAGGATGACCAGTAGGAGGTGCCACGGGGGTGAGTCCACCCGGTTACAGGAGATGATACTTGATTTTAAATCAAGCAGGGGCTCCCAGCTGAAGAGGCGGCTAGGAGCCCTCAGGGTCAAATTAAAGGGTCCAGGGCTCTGGTGGCTGGGGGAACCCGGAGCTTTGCGGGGCTGTGGCAGGGATTTAAAGGGCCCAGAGCTCCTGCTGCGGAGGGTAACCTGAGCCCTTTAAATCCCAGCCCCAGCCCATACCCTGGAGCTGCGGTTGGGGTTCAAAGGGCTCTGGGCTGCCTGCAGCTGCGAAGAGCCCTGAGCCCTTGAAATCTCAGCCACCACCGGGATTCAAAGGGCTCTGGGTTGCCTGTGGCGGCGGGGAGCCCTGAGCCCTTTAAATCTCAGCTGTGGTCCGGAATCTCTGAATCCCGGCCGCAGCTGAGATTTAAAGGGCTCTGGGCTCCCCACGGCTGTGAGCAGCCCAGAGCCTTTGAATCCTGTCCGCGGCTGGCAGGGCTGGCTTTAGGAACTGCGGGGCCCAATTCGAACATTTTCGGCGGGGCCCCGACAGGAATGACTGAAAAAAAAATGTAATAAAAAGCTTTTCATTTCTTAGCAACCAGTTCCCTATAAAAAGTTCTGCCACAGTATGTAATTTTTGTACCAATAGGGTTACCATACATCTGTATTTTCCTCCCAGATGGCAATTTAAGAACCAAAAAGTCTGACATGTGTGGGAAAATACAGATGTATGTTAACCCTACCTAAAGTTCTTTTTTAAAAAGATGGGTCTGAACTAGAAATGAGCTCCGCCACTCCCTGAGGGTGTGCTAGGGTGCACATAGACTCATAGGTCAGAAGGGACCAATATGATCATCTAGTCTGACCTCCTGCACAAGGCAGGCCACAGAACCTGTGTGGGTCCCAGCTGCTCCCTGCCCACCTCATTGAAGCAGGTGTGCAGGGTTACTTCCCTGGGAACTGCAGGGCACCAGTGGACATGGGGATGGCTGCAGGTGGTGATGGGGAGGGGGCTGCAGGTAGGGTGTGGGGCAGGCTGGAGACAGAGGGTGTGGGGTGGGCTGGCTGGCTACAGGCAGGGCCACGGGGGGCGCGGCATGGGTTGGCAGGGCTGGAGACAGGGCAGGGAGTGCGGGACTGGCTAGCTTCAGGCATGGGGGTGCGGCAGGAGTTGGCTGGAGACAGGGCAGGGAGTGCAGGGCTGGTGTGGGCAGGGCAGGCAGTGCAGCAGGGGCTGCCTGGAGACGGGCTGGTGCAGGGCTGGAGGCAAGGCAGGGGGCAGGGCTGGCTGGAGATGGGCTGGCTGCGGGCAGCGGGTGCAGGGCTGGCTGCAGACAGGAACTGGGGCAGGCAGGGCAGGAGGTGTGGGGCTGGTGTGGGCAGGAGGTGCAGCAGGGGTTGGCTGCGGGCAGCTGGTGCAGGTACGGGGGGTACAGCCCACCCTGTACAGTGAGTGCCCCCTCCTTCTCCCTCCCCCATCAGGGTAGCAGCAGCAGCCTGGGGCTAAGGGGCTATTTAAAGGACCCGGGGCTCCCCTGCTTCCACTGCCCCAGCCCTGTAAATAGCTGTGGGAGCCATGGGGAAGTGGCGGGGCTCCGGTGGCTATTTAAAGGGCAGGGGCAGTAGAAGTGACGGGAGCCCCAGACTTTTTAAATAGCCCCCAGAGCCCCGTGGCCCTACCCCAGGGCTCCAGCAGTGGGGCTCTGGTGGCAATTTAAAGGGCCTGGGGCTCCAGCCCCTGCTGGGAGCCCCAGGCCTTTTAAATTGCCCCCCTGGGGAAGCTGGGCCACCCCAGTACAGAGCACTGGCTTTTGCTGGTACACTGTACTGGGGCTTGGGTGTGGGGCCCTTTTATGGGCGGGGCCAATTCAGAGGAATTGGTTGAATTGGCCTAAAGCCAGCCCTGGTGGGCTGGGATTTAAAGGGCTCTGGGCTCTATGAATCCAGGCTGAGGCTGAGATTTAAAGGGCTCTGGCCTCCTCACGGCTGCAGGCAGCCCAGAGCCCTATGAATCCCGGCCACGGCTGAGATTTAAAAAGCTCCGGGCTCCCCGCTGCTGCGGGTAGCTCAAAGCCTTTTGAATCCCGGCCGCAGCTGGAATTTAAAGGGCTCTGGGCCCCCTGCGGCTGCGGGCAGCTCAGAGCCTTTTGAATCCTGGCTGCGGCTGGGATTTAAAGGGCTCTGGGCTCCCCGCAGCTGCAGGCAGCCGAGAGCCCTTTGATTCCCGGCCGCGGGCCGCACAGTGAGCCTCCGGCCCGTGGGCCGTATGTTGTGCAGGCCTGACTTATTTATTTCCATTTGTGAATATACTTCATAACTAGTTATTTGTTTGGTGGCTTTTCCCCTCTTTCTCCTCCCCATTTCCCTCATCCTCATTTTCTGCAGATACATTTTATTGCTGCAGATTGTTGATGTTACAAATGGAATCTCCCTGAACAACAACAAAATAGGTGTCAGAAGCTTTAGCCAGTTGAGCCATTGGACAGGCGTTTGAAGCCAGCTAAGATAGTTATGATCAAAATTATGCTGCTGCTATCTGACGCTTGTTCAGTGTTGTGTGCAAAGTGGATTGGTGGCCTCCATCCAGGAACCATTCAAATTCTTTGAGGATAGCCGTCCACATCACGGAAGCCACCATTCACATTGGACCTGTTACAATGCCAACCTCTCCAATTTTATTCCTTTCATTCCATGTGTGCATGCTTTTAAACTGAATTTTCTCCGTGAATCTATAAACCAAGATGTTTCCTTTTCATTGCTCAGATAGATTCTCATTGTGAACCTTAGCACTTCTATGGTAAAGAAACTCCAACTAGGAAGGTGTTACCCCATGAAAAAAAAATTCTAGTGAAGGATATAATTTTCAGAGAACACGTGTGCCCAATTTCTTTTGGCTTTCAGTGGGACTTAGGAGACTAAGTCACTTAGGTGCATCTAAAAATGTTGCCCAGAACCAATAGTCAATATAGATTTTATAACAGAAAGAAAAAGAAATAGTAAATTGCCTATATTTCTACTACTTCAAATAGAAGGAAGGCTGTTTTAGACAAAATCTAATATATCTTTTGACACAACACTAAGGAATCCTTTGCAAATTTTGTTTCAATGCCCTGATCAAAGAAGATGAGAGACCATAATTGAGGGAAGTCCTCTGCAAGCTCCTAGGGCAATGCTACATAGGCAGCAGACTAAGAACTCTGGAGCTGGGTCACATACATGTCACCCTATGGGAAGGCTCTGAGAGTAGTGAGAGGGAACAATTTATCCATCCTAAAAGCTGTACAGTCCCATCACTGCTTTTTCCTCTGTTCTCCCAAATATATCTAGGGTTATAGCCCAAATCGCACCATCTTTTCTTAAGCAGTTCATATTTCAAACGGGGCTATCTGCTGCGTTTAATTCATAAAGATCTTGCCTTGTGCCTGCTGCTCATGGGCGTAGCATGGTGAGTAGAAATTAGAGAAAGTGGCTCAGGCTTGCCATGCTGGCTAAACCTCAAATTTAACTGCATCTGGTTGCTGAGACGCACTTTGCTTTTTAAATTGTAAATAGATATTGACTGCTCAAACAGAAGTTGCAGGGAAGTTCCAGAAGCCCAGTGACAATTTCATTTGATGAGAGGCAGCAGCTAGCTGCAAAGGAGATTAGCAAGTTACCACCGTTGAGAATTCACCGACCAGGTCTTTCTGGGTGAAGATTACAAAGCTTTACTGACAGTCCCAGTAACCTAAACGAACTATGATCGCTTAGCCATCCAGCTGTAGCTTTCCCAAAGCCTTCTGGAGCCAATTTACAACCAGATTCTTTTAGCTGTAACAAGCTGTAGGGAGGGATAAAAATCATTTAGGGACTGATTTCAGCCAGGAAAACTAAGCTTAGGAGCAGCTATGTAATACATCAAGTAGGATCTCCACTCAGTTCTAATTAGGCTGAAAGAAAAAAAAAGTAGTCCACATATTTAAATACGAGATACTACCGCTCTTGTTAGTGAGCCTCCTGTAATTTTTGCTTTCAGAATGCCTAAGTTAAGTTTATGCATTTAGGTGTTGAGCCTGGTACTTCAAATGTTTTATGACTCCAATCTCAGCTAGTGATTTCTATTTTGTAAGCACAGTATTTGCACATGAATGCTGATATATATTGGTAAAGTGATCCAAGGTGAAGTGTCATGTTTCTAACATAAGCATAGTTCTTTTTTCTCCTAAAATGGCAGAATTGCAACTCCAGACCAAATGGTTAATTTTGATATATTTTTCCCAAGTGAAAATCTGAATTTTTTTTATGTCCAAATTACATTTTTTAAATTTCTTTGAACTGACATTTTATTTTTGTAAAAAAATTCAAGGCGAGGTATTTCACAAACTTCCACTCCTTCCCACTTGTCTGTTTATTCACTTACTATGTTTTGCCCAAATCTTAGATTAGGTGCTCTCTGCTGCCTGGGCTGTCGTTGTGTTAATTGTTAGTGCGGTGCCTAGTCATGGCGTGCACAATTGAAATAACAGATAGAAACAAAATGGCACAAAAGGTATTAACAGTAAAAAATCAGTTTATAAAAAAATGAGATAAAATAAAAAGCATCCGTAAGGTTACTTAAAACTTGCTGGGTGTAAACTCACAAGAAAGGCAAGAGAAGATAGAAAGCCAGTACATATTATTCACAAGGGGAAAAAAATCTGTTCTTCAAACAGTACAATACTTAAATCTTGTCTCCTCCCTCTAGACAATGGGTAAAAGATTAGTCTAAGTTAAATTACTAATAATTTGCCAGTTACTACTTAACTACAATAGCTAGAAAGTAAACGTAAAAGAGAAAAATTTAGAAAGCAAGGAAATATTAATGTAGAGCCAATATCACATCCTTGGCCCAGTCCTGCAATCTTCGTTTCAGCACTGGCACAAGAGATTGCCTGAAAAAAATCCGATCTAGGGTGACCAGACAGCAAATGTGAAAAATCAGGATGGGGGTCAGGGGTAATAGGAGCCTATATAAGAAAAATACCCTAAAATCGGGACATCTGATTGCAGAGTTGGGCCCCCAGAATGCTGTTACAGTCAGAAAAGTGGGAATGTGACAGAAACCCTTATGTTTCTTTTGATGATATGAGAGGGGGCCCATATTAATTCTAAACTCTAAATTCATCACTTGTTAAGCTCCTCCAATTGTAAACATAAGCTTCAGAATGCGTTCACTTTTTTTTAAATGCTGTTGTGCTGATAAATGACATGGGGCATTTTAGCCCTCATCTAACCCCAATCTTTCCCTACCTCATAATTAAATCAATTAATCATTTTAAATGGGTACATTTCTGAGACAGCATCTGAAGAAAAGAAATCCCCATAACCAGATTGACATTTATCTAATATATTACCAACCCTTGCAGAATTCTGGTCTGGGCTTGTCTGGGAATAGCTAGCGGGCAGATGGGCCAGTCTGTCCAAAAGTTAAGGTACAGCACTAGACAATTACATTACAATGTGAACTGCCTTTTATAAGGAATGTATATATTTTTTTCCTCTCTGAGGGCGAGGAAGAGGGGGCTAAACCAGATTTCTTGATGACCTTGAAAGAGTCCTGGAAATTCACCAGGATTTAGGGTTTGTGGATTTATTTTTTTTAAATCTTTCCCTTCCTGGTGCTTTGTGCCAGGGCTACCATCCTACAGGCTGAGAATACTTTTCTTCTGACTGGAGGGGACTCTCTTCAGAGCCCAGCAACACTTCCCATTAATCAACAAAAGGGATGTGAAACAAACTTTCTCCATCCCTGCTGACTCAGCATACTTTTCCCTGCCAGTCCCTGCCTGACTAATAGCAGCGATCAGCCAACTAGATCTGCCTCATGTCACTGTCATATACAAATGTGTAATAAATCAGACAATACAAATTGAAACCCATGAATCATAGAAGATTAGGGTTGGAGGAGAGCTCAGGAGGTCATCTAGTCCAACCCCCTGCTCAAAGCAGGACCAACTCCAATCAAATCATCCCCGCCAGGGCTTTGTCAAGTTGGGCCTTAAAAACCTCTAAGGATGGAGATTCCACCACCTCCCTAGGTAACCCATTCCAGTGCTTCACCACCCTCCTAGTGAAACAGTTTTTCCTAATATCCAACCTAGACCTCACCACCTGCAACTTAAAAACCATTGCTCCTTGTTCTGTCATCTACCACCACTGAGAACAGTCTATCTCCGCCCTCTTTGGAACCTCCTTTTGGGTAACTGATTGGTTGCCATAATCATCAAAGGAAGACATTTCCTTTCAGTCATTTCTTCTTGCCTGGAAAAACATATACAATAATCCTCTCCTATAATTCAATTGCACTAAAGCACTTAACCATTTCATAGGAAAGGCACTGAAAGACCCTTTTCATCCTTGGCCTACCTAAAACAAATAGCAAAGGATATAATAGTTACCATGGCCTAGGTGACAGACAGGTAAATACTTAAATATCATCTTGTTACAAAGTGGCCATGAAACCACACTAAATTTTGGCAGTATTTTTTCTCAATACACATCTTTGGTTCAGTGAAAAGATTGGCTTGATTTACGGTTTCACACCTGATCAGGAAACACTCAATTCCTCTTGAATTTGAGGGAAAAACAGATAAACTTCATTGGTTATGACCAGAGCCTGTGAAAATTTTTCCAATGGAATAGTTTTCCCTTAGTTTCCAATAGTTGGTGGAATTAGACAGATTGCATCTACATTTTTTTATGGAAACCAGGCAGCTGCCTGCCTGATTTCTGGCTGGTAGGCAGGCTGAGTTCCCATCCTCCTCAGGTGCTCCTGGGCAGCTTGCTGGCTGGCTCTGTGCCTGGAATTTTTTGAAAATTTCCATTCCATTTCTAACTTTTTGTTCTGATTTGGAACATACACACAGACTGAGAAACACAAAATTGTCCATTGAACAGAAATTAGTGTGGCAGCACAGCTCTCGTCTGAAGTCAACCAAAGTTCCAAAACTCAAAATGAAACTCCGGGTGTTGGAACCCCATACAGATCAAAGCAGAAGCAAAGGCACACTCAGTTCTGTCCCCAGTTGCACTGAACTCTGATTATCTAGGGAACGTGTGGATTTTTTGTTGGACAGGAGTGTTAGGGACACTACATTAGTCTTTAAAGCTCAGAACTTAAATCAGGTTAAAAATGTTAAATAAATACTTAAAAAACTCCGGACCAAATTTATCCCTGTAGCTCCACTGAAGTCAGTAGAGTCAAGACCCAGGGTTAGGTTAGCCCTCTATATTTACCAAAACCTGTGTCTTACACAGGTCCAGGCTTTGAGTTTTGAATGAGAGACTTAATGAATGACTGGAGCTTGTCTCTGAATTCTCAGCACTGTGCGACATAGAACTGCAGCTTGTTCCAGCACTGAAAAGGCTGAGGAAACCAATGACACAATTTCACCGTCAATGTGGGAGTTCATGAACCTTGACTGAAATAAAATATTTTCTTTGGGTGCCAATACTGTTGACTGGGTTTCATTATTGGGGCAGTATCTCAATTTCAAACTGGAGATGCAGTTAACAGTCGGAAGGTTCCCAATAAAAGCAGCAAAGAGTCCTGTGGCACCTTATAGACTAACTGATGTATTGGAGCATGAGCTTTCGTGGGTGAATACCCACTTCATCAGATGCATGTGACATGCATCCGATGAAGTGGGTATTCATCCACGAAAGCTCATGCTCCAATACATCAGTTAGTCTATAAGGTGCCACAGGACTCTTTACTGCTTTTACAGATCCAGACTAGCACAGTCTCTGATACAAGGTTCCCAATAGCTACTCCTGTTAACTGGAGCTATAAGCTTCCAGTTATCTAAACACATCTTGATTGTGATCCTCCTGGTGACAATCTGTGGCAAACTTGTCTCACCACAGATGCCAAGACTGAATAGGCCATGAAAACTGCACTACCCTCTCACTACCCTCTCACTACCCTCTCACCCATGGAGGCAGTCTCTGCTGAAGAGGATTTAGAGACATTGATACTATAGTATAATGGGAAACTTGTATCTGCTTTCCTGAACTATACCAAAGGATTTAAAATGTTACAAATTTGCTTCATGTCATAAAATTTCCCACATACACAGTGAGTATGTGAGTATAAACATATAAACAGAGCTGTGCAAATAACTGATTTTTTGGTTCGGTGGCCAAACCAGAAAAAAAAGAAAAAGTTGTTTCAAGTTGACGAGAAAAATTTTGGTAAACCGAAAAAGTGAAAAAAGTTTGTATAGGACTGAAATAAAATGTTTTGTTTAGTTTTCGTGTTGAAGGAAACATTTCATTTGACCCAAAGCAAAAACATTTTTTTAATGTCATTTTCTTTTTGAGGTTATTTTACTTTAAAAAAATCAAATGAACGAAATTTCAAAATGAAAAGTCATTTCAAATTGAAATGTTTCTTTCAGAAAACGTCAGAACAAAGTATATTTTTCCTCCCTTCCCCTCTGAAATAATTCAGCAAATTTGACACAAATTCACAAAATGTTTTGGCCCACTTGCCTCTGCATTTTTTGGTGAAAAAAATTTTGGGCAGAAATTCTTGCCTAGCTGTCCATATAAAGAAGTGCATCAGACATTTGAAACCTGAAGACAAGCTTTCACACATACATAATTTTTTCAGATTCTAAATGTAACACTTTATTGCTGGTTTCTATCACACCCATGTCTTGGCCTCAGAATATACTGTGAAAACAAAATGAAAATGCAATTAAAAATAAAAGTCCTTCAGATATTGTGTTTTTAAAGTTATTACTTTATTGTCACCTTCTGGATCTACTTCCCTCCATACGAACTGCAAAAATAAAAAAGTTAGTACTCTTTCATTTGACTGAGTTAATTTAAAACTTGCTGACATTCAGTGTTTAATATCCAGAAACAGTCCTGTGCAAATCAGACCAGCAGAGAAATGGTCTACAATTGATCTTCAGGTCTTTGAAAGCATCATCAAATGTCACTTCTTACAAGAAGCACAGTAACTACAGTGAAATAAGCAATATTTTTCATTAGCTGCAGATAACTGTTGCACCCTCATCTCTCTTGTAAAATCCTTCTGCAGTGAAATAAATAATGTCACTCCTGGAATATTTCATTTTAATAATAAGGTTTCACTGCGGATAAAGCTTTTTTCTTTTCATTTCTTTCTTTCTTTCTCCTCTCTCCCCACCCCCAACGAAAGGATAAAACATCACAGCTATGATTAGTTCCTTTGCCAGCAAGCGAGCCTGACTCTTTAATGTAGCTGCTCTGCTCCTTAGCGTTGTTTTCATTATTATTTGCATCCTGCTGCAGATGACTAAGAGATGGTCAAAAGATCAAAGGTTTCCTTTGATGGTTTATATCAAGGATCCCTGCTGTATTAAAAAGGATCTCAGGTCAGGACATTCTTGTTCACATGCAGATCTGAACAAGGGGCTGAACACAGTGATCAAACTGGATGAAGGCTGAACACATTCATCAAAGGGATGACCACACTGAACCAAACAGAAGAGGAGGTTCTACTTCCATAGCCATGACATTAACTAGCGACAGACGTCTCACTGTGGCTTGTTCTTTGATGTGCCAGGACTAGGAAGAACTAGAGAACCTGGAAATGTTACACATTCTGAATTACTCTAGAACTTTAATATTAGATAGATAGATAGATAGATATAGGAAAAGCAATTTCTAAAATTAAAGGATTTTATTGTTTTCATAGGATCACAGCACAGGCAAGTCTTGTGTTACCAAACCACACATCTGTGTTCATAAATAATAATAAAGCAGTTACCATGTGCATTTCACCTTGAAAACATTTACAAACATCAATAAACTAATCAGCACAGCATCGCTATGAAATAAAGTACTATCAGTCGCAGCTTGGAAATGGGAAAACTGTCACACAGTGCAAGGCCTAGTCTATGCTATGAAAGTCTCCCAGTACAGCTATACTTTTAGTTTACACATAGGCTTGGCCTACACTTTAACTTTTGCTGGCATATTAATGATAGTTAGAAGTACGATTTTTCATCACATTTTTGTACCAGCAAAAGCCCCAGTGTAGATGGTAGCTTACAGCAGCAAAACAGTGCTTTTGCTGGTACAGCTTATACTAGTTTTCTGAGCAAAAAAAGTTATACTGGCAAAAGGACTTTTAAGCTGGTATAACTGCATCTATACAGGGCTTTTGCTGGCAAAAAATCCAAAAAATAAAAAAAAATAAAAAATCACATCCCTCACTGACATTAATGTACCCACATAAGTTTTAAGTGGATACCGAGTCAAAGTGTAAATTCTTAAAGGTCTAGATCACTCACTACTCCCATTACTTTCCTCACCTCAAAGAATCAGGCTCTCAGTAACTTGCTCAATGCCAGTGTCAGAGTCAGGATTAGAACTCAAACCTGGAATCCCTGAACACAAGCCTGGATTCCCAGCCCCCAGGCCTGTGCTCAAACTACACTTCTGTCTCTTAGGTCATCCTACATAGGACATTAGCTACACAGCATGCTGTTTGCCTTTGGTCCATATTGCAACTGGCATCCAACTAGAAACAATATCTCTGAAACGGTTCATTTGACTGTTACATTGTGTTCTCTTTTTTGTTCAGGGGGAGGTTAGAGCAGGATAGCTCAGTGGTTTGAGCACTGGCCTACTAAGCCCAGTATTATGAGTTCACTCCTTGAAGGGCCATTTGGGGAAAAAATCTGTCTGTGGATTGGTCCTGCTTTGAGCAGGAGGCTTGACTAGATGACCTCCTGAGGTCCCTTCCAATTCTGATCAATCTCAGTTTTGGTGGTTAATTTTTTTTCAGATCAATGCAATGAGCAGGCCAGTAACTCGAAGAAAGGACAGGCACTATGATTAAAATAAAGAGGAAGTTCAAAGAAATTGTTGAGGAAACAGCTTTACATGAACAACACAGGGAGGTGTATTTTTATGTTGTCCAAGTAATCCTAGTTATCAGCATGCCATAGAAGAGAATCTGAGCCTACCAAACCACACAGCCTTGGAACCCCAGATATTCTGCATCATTACCTATATTCACCTGTGAAATCATACAGTGGTTCTTCAATTTGGGCCTGATCTAAAGCCTGCTGAAGTAAATGCTGCTTTTCCACTGACTTCAATGGAGCTTGGATCAGCCACAGTTACTGGATTCAATTCCAGAAGGTTTGAAAGGCTTCCACTTAAAATCAGGACATAGAATATCAAGGTTGAAAGGGACCTTGGGAGGTCGTCCAGTCCAACCCCCTCTTCAAAGCAGGACCAATCCCCAGTCAGATTTTTACCCCAGTTCCCTAAATGGACCCCTCAAGGATTGAACTCACAATCCTGGGTTTAGCAGGCCAATGCTCAAACCACTGAGCTATCCCTCCCCCCACAAACTTGGTTAGATGCCATGAAGTAAGTGGCAATACCTTAACCATATGTGTGTTGTAAAGGTCACTAGGACCTCTTCCATCCTTATCGAGGGGAGTGCTAACCTTCTCTCCTTTCATACAACACAAAAAGTGTTGGCTCTTTTCCTTCTCCTACCTAATTTTAAACCCATCTCCATCACATAGCTCACTTAACATCATTTTGTAATATCGCCATCTGGAATACATCATTGCTCTTTGGGGCTAACATATCCTGAAACAGCATCAAGTGGCTAGCTCTAGTGACAAAATTATTCCCCTCTTCTACACCCTGGTCCCAGCTTTCCCTGTTAATTCCATTGATCGGCAATGGAATGAAACAGAACAAATGCTGTTCTGCTACACATGCAGTTTTGCAGATAGAAACACCCAAACTGATCATTTTTCAGTGTGGCTAAGAAGCTGGATTTTGAAAAATGTATTTAAAACCATAAGCACTTCTTAAACAGTCACAGTGAAGGTAATGGAGCTACTTGTGCAGGGCTGGCTCTAGGTTTTTTGCCGCCCCAAGCAAAAAAATTTTGGCTGCCCCTGTCCCAGCCCTGGGCTTCCCTCCCCCATACTCCCCTGCTGTCCCAGCCTTGGGCTTTCCCTCCCACCCCACTAACACCCCAGCACTGGGCTTCTCCCTTTCCCCCCCACCAGTGCCCTCCCCCCACCCCACTGCCACCCCAGCCCTGGGCTCCCCCCTTCCGCCCCACCAGTGCCACCCCCACACCTCCTGCCACCCCAGCCCTGGACTCTCCCCCCACCCCACCTGCACCCTCCTTCCGCCGCAGCCCTGGTTCACTGGTAACTCGCTCCCAGGGCAGGTCATTCAGCAGGAATTTTGGATGTTCACAAAACACAGACAGGATTGGTTCCCATATGGTTACAGAACTGCAGGAAAGTAGAACAATTTTCAGCTTGTGTGACTGGAGGATATCTGGATGCAAGACTGTCCTCCATAAATGAGGAAAAGTTGAAGTGCCTTTATTATTCTTTTGTTCCACTCTTTCTTTCTATGGGGAATTTGCCAATGCAATATCACTGTCTTCCTTTTAAACAAACAAACAAACAAAAAAGGCAATGGCTGTTGAAAATAGCAATTCCAGTCCTAATAACCACTGGGAAGCATTTCTTGCTCAATTTTATTCTACTTTTTCTACAGTTAAGTTACAGTGGATCAGTATATTTGATTTGGGAGAAATGAAGTAACAGCTGCCCAAACTGAGCTTGAGCACTCCTAAATTTTGAGGTGTTCAACTCTGGAAGGCAGGTGCTGGGTGTGTGTGTATGGCGGGGGGCAGCTGTGGGCTCCGCAAGGGAGCACGGCAGCATGGCAGCATGTATGCAGCAGGCATGTCTGGAGCCAGACACGCTGGTCTGAGTGGCATGGTGAGGGGGCTGGGCGGTTGGAGAAGGGGTACGGGGTTCTGGGGGGGCAGTCAAGGGACAAGGAGCAGGGGGGGTTGGATGGGGCAGATGTTTGGGGAGACAGTCAGAGGACAGGCAGCGGTTGGATAGGCATGGGAGTCCCAGGGGTTTGTCAGGGGACAGGTAGGGGGTGAGGTCCTAGGGGGAAGTTGGGGGGGCCCTTAGGAGGGGGCAGTTGGGAACAAGGAGAAGGGAGGCTTAGATAGGGGGTGGGGTCCCAAGGGGCAGTTGGGGCAGGGGTCTCGGGAGGGAACAATCAGGGGACAAGGACCAGCGGTGCTTAGATGGGGGGGTGGGGTCCTGGGGGGCAGTCAGGGGCAGGGGTCCCAAGAGGGGATGATCAGGGGACAGGGAGTGGGGGAGGGTTGGATGGGTTGGGGGTTTTGGGGGGGGCAGTCGGAGGGAGTGGATGGTGGCAGGGTGGGGCTTCCCTCCCCCTGGAGTGTCCTGTTTTTTGAATGTTAAAATATGGTCTCCCTACCATTCACAGCACGCTGCTGCAGGAGATCCCCCTCCTTCCTTTCCAGTTGTTAGTGGCCAAGGGAATGCTGGGAAATGTAGTTCTTCCCTTGCTCCAGGGGTGGCTCTATAGGCAGGGAGCTAACCAAGGAACTACAGCTCCCAGGGCCCCTGTTGGTTCTCAGCTCCCATGCCACCCCTGCAAATGGGCTTCCCCAAGCAGGTGTTGCTTTGCTGGTGCCTAGAGCCGCCCTTGTACTTGTGTTAGTAAAAGCTCACCAATATGGGTAAAGGTTGCTCAATCTAGCCTTGAACATTTGCTATTTTTAAAGAATCACTGAGGGACAGTTTTCTGTGTACATGTTAATCACTCACTCATCTAAAATGTAAGCAAATACTCAACAAGTGAGTTAATTTGAAGTCTTTAATGTGAATTGTCTTTATTTCCCGACAACATATCATGCAATGTAATGAGGTTGCATATTATGAGCCACACTCTTTGTTACATAACTGTCTACTGAGATGCACTTTAATTGATCTGGGGTGCAAGTGCTACTCTGGCAAAATAAAGTTGCTCAGTAACAATTTGAGGGCAAAACACTCTTGTTTATACACCAGGCTATAACCCAGATATTCAACAACTTGAAATAACTTGCAAATAGACTAGTATGTCTGTCATAGACTAGTATGTCTGTTTGCTGTCTAGTCACTTCCAGTTTGACTTCTCATACAGTTCTTCCTCTAACCAGCTGATAAACACCACAAGGTCCACTGAATTTTGTTTCCCACCAAGACTGCATCTTTATCTCTAGGAAAGATTGATGAAATACAGTGTAAGTAAAACTTTACTAGCAAGGGCCTCTGTGCTTTGCTACACCAAGACCAATGTACTGTGGTTGCTTTGTATCTGCCTCATGGAGTTTTCATGAGTGACAGGCTGATAAATGGTCTTTTTAGCACTGAAACTTAAACAAGGAGTGGATTGAGTGAAATCACAACCTGGTCTGGCTCAAAATGACATATCAAGACCATTTCTCAGTGATCAGTTTCCTGATGGCTGAATTAACTGCAGTTTTATCTTGCTCTGTATTAGCTGTTTTACCTCACTTTCACCACGTTGCTTTCTTATCACTGTAAACACTGCTGAGTTACTGTAAACTGCCAAAGGGGCAGAACTTTGCTATCCAGTACATAGCTACAAAAATTGGATTTTCTACTTCAGTTGTCCATTGTATTTGAAACCATCCCAAGAGAAACAGATTTGTAAAACCGCATTTTATCTTGATCTGTGGAAAATGTTATACTTAATAATGAATTATTATTTTCATATGATTTGACATGAATTTCAGCGACAGAAGGCCACAGGGCAAATACATGTAAAAACCCCTCTGTTTAGGCTCTGGTTTTATGTGGTACCTTCAGCTGCCAGGATATAAACCCAAAAGAATTTATGGGAGACCCCTACCCGCCATTCATTTTGGAGTTGCCAAGGTCACATCCAGAATCTGGGGGCAAGCCTTTGAGATTTTTGACATTGATAGGAGGGAGGAATGGAGTGGAAGTCTATTAACAATGCTCCTTGCATCGTCTTAGTCCTTCTCCTAGGGTGAGAGGCCCCTTTAATGAAAGATTGGAGCAGCCCAGTAAATACGTGGGAGGGAGGTGTGACGTTATCTAATTCGAATATAATCATGCAAATCATTGCTGCTACCACTGTTATATAATTGCAACGAATGTTATACAAAGTGTAATGCATGGCCTGAAAGGGTTAAGCAGTTTGCAAACTAATTGACCCAGATTCAACCTTTAGAAACATATTGGTAGCTAATGTCTGTGTTTTTGTAGGTTTACATATATATGTAACAGTCTGTCACTGAGTGATTATAGAAGTTGAAGTGTTCTCCTACTGGTTTTTGAATGTTATGATTCCTGATGTCAGATTTGTGTCCGTTTATTCTTTTGTGTAGAGACTGTTCGGTTTGGCCAATGTACATGGCAGAGGGGCATTACTGGCACATGATGGCATATATCACATTGGTAAATGTGCAGGTGAACCAGCCCCTGATGGTGTGGCTGATGTGATTAGGTCCTATGATGGTGTCACTTGAATAGATATGTGGACAGAGTTGGCAACGGGCTTTGTTGCAAGGATAGGTTCCTGGGAATAGTGTTTTTGTTGTATAGCGTGTGGTTGCTGATAAGTATTTGCTTCAGGTTGGGGGGCTGTCTGTAAGAGAGGACAGGTCTGTCTCCCAAGATCTGTGAGAGTGAGGGATCATCTTTCAGCATAGATTGTAAATCTTTGATGATGCACTGGAGAGGTTTTAGTTGGGGGCTGAAGGTAACGGCTAGTGGCATTCTGTTATTTTCTTTGTTGGGCCTGTCCTGTAGTAGGTGACTTCTGGGTACTCTTCTGGCTCTGTCAATTTGTTTTTTCACTTCAGCAGGAGGATACTGTAGTTTTAAGAATGCTTGATAAAGATCTTGTAGGTGTTTGTCTCTGAGGGATTGGAACAAATGCGGTTGCATCTTAGAGCTTGGCTGGAGACAATGGATCATGTGGTGTGTCCTGGATGGAATCTGGAGGCATGTATATAAGTATAGTGGTCAGTAGGTTTCTGGTATAGGGTAGTGTTTATGTGACCATCGCTTATTAGCACAGTAGTGTGCAGGAAATGGACCGCTTGTGTGGACTAGTTTAGGATGAGGTTGATGGTGGGATGGAAATTGTTGAAATCATGGTGGAATTCCTCAAGGGCTTCTTTTCCATGCGTCCAGATGATGAAGATGTCATCAATGTAGTGCAAGTAGAGTAGGAGCATTAGGGGACGAGAGCTAAGGAAGCATTGTTCTAAGTCAGTCATAAAAACGTTGGCATACTGTGGATCCATGCGGGTACCCATAGCAGTGCCACTGACTTGATGGTATATATTGTCCCCAAATGTGAAATAGTTGTGGGTGAGGACAAAGTCACAAAGATCAGCCACTAAGTTTGCCGTGACACTATCGGGGATACTGTTCCTGATGGCTTGTAGTCCGTCTTTGTGTGGAATGTTACGCAAAAGGATAAATGGACACAAATCTGACATCAGGAATCATAACGTTCAAAAACCAGTAGGAGAACACTTTAACCTCTATAATCACTCAGTGACGGACGTTAAGGTGGCAATTTTGCAACAGAAAAGCTTCAAAAACAGACTCCAACAAGAAGCTGCTGAACTTGAATTAATATGCAAACTAGATACCATTAACTTAGTCTTGAACCGAGACTGAGAATGGCTCGGTCATTATACTAATTAATGTTAAAGTATCCTCACACCTTCATGTCAACTGTCCGAAATGGGCCATCTTGATTATCACTCAAAAGTTTTTCTCCCTTGTTGATAATAGCTTCTCTTAATCAATTAGCCTCTTACAGTTGATATGGGTACTTCCACCTTTTCATGTCCTCTATGTATAAATATCTTCTCACTGTATGTTCCACTCTGTGCATCCAATGAAGTGGGCTGTAGCCCATGAAAACTTATGCTCAAATAAATTTGTTAGTCTCTAAGGTGCCACAAGTACTCCTGTTCTTTTTGCTGATACAGACTAACATGGCTGCTACTCTGAAACCTGTTCACCTAAGGACGCTGACCAGTCAAAAAAGGGCCTGGAACTGTATAAAAACGACTTGGGTCCTAATCCTTTTGATCTCAGATCTACATGATGCTTCATGCAGGGGAAGCTTAAGTCATAAGTCATAAGTCATAAGGCTGAGATCTCCAGTCCTAACAGGATCCACTGAATATGGACATTGGATACAACCTATGGACTAATTCTGAAAGAACTCTTTGCAACTACAAAGCTCACCATCTCTACTATGAATCTGATCTCAGAACTGTATTCATGTCTGTATTTATATAATTTTTTTAAACAATACTCTCTCTCTTTTCTTTTTTAATAAATTTTAGTTTAATTAATAAGAATTGGCGCTAAGCATATATTTGGGTACGATCTGGAATATTCATTAACCTGGGAGGTAATGTGTCCAATCCTTGGGATTGGTAGAACTTTCTTATATGATGATTATAATTTTCAGTACTCCTCATTGTATTTGACTTGGGTGTCTGGGTGGAAGCCTGAGTCTGGGTTGCTTTAAGGGAACTGTGTTGCTGGCTTCTGGGTGACCAGTAAGGTATTATAGAAGCTGTTTTGTGCTGGTTTGGTAAATCAAAGAATTGAAATATACACCAGCTCTAGGGAGTGTCTGCCCCATTCTTTGCAGTTCACTATAATTGAGTGATCTCTGTGTGGCTCCCCTGGGATTCTGGTCACAGGAGGGCTGTCTTAAAGCATCATCAAGAACTTTCAATTTTACAGGTGAAGTCTTTTTCTACCATGGACAAATGTTCATAACTTCTGTTCCAAGGAAGATTCCAAAAGCTTAGCTAAGACTTCATCGAACCTCTTCAAAGGATTTTGTGGTCAGTAAGAGCCTAATCAAAAGCCTTCTGGATTTAAGATTAGGATGAGGTGCATGGGGTCATCCCCACGGCCAGTTAGAAACTGCAAGGATAGTTCTGATTTTCATAAAGCCTATGATCGAAAGCCTTCATTAGAATTTTATTTTTATTAGAACAAAACTGATGCCTTTCTGTTGGGAGACAAAATGTCAGTGGTCACAGCACAGCTGAAGCTTCTCGAAACTATTCTTCCTTATAGGTACATAGGATTCACAACTGTAAGGAATGCAAATCCTTTTTATCCACTGCTTGTCTGAATAATCATAGAAATTCAAGATCTGGATCCATCTTGCACTCACACTATTCCATATGTAGATGAGTGAAGGTGGTTCAAGATACATATTGTGACCTGTTTCAATTATGCATTCCAGAACATATCAATAATCCTCCTAGACTACTCTTTTAAAGCTCTGAATTCTTCAGAATCCTCCCTTTCTTAAGATCC
The DNA here is from genome assembly GCF_025201925.1 of Gopherus flavomarginatus. Lineage (NCBI taxonomy): Eukaryota > Metazoa > Chordata > Testudines > Testudinidae > Gopherus > Gopherus flavomarginatus. Next base: position 136,899,046 of record NC_066617.1, read on the forward strand.
ACAAAGTTAGCTTTAAGACACTACTATTCCTGGTGGATAAAACTTGCTTTCCCAACTTTAATTTATTCTACCCTGTTTTCAGTTGGGAGACCTACTAGTTGTAACCTGACAGGCCAAACATGGGGTAGGAAGACAGTTCTATGTACATGGGAAAAGATCAACTTCCTGTTGTAAAATAAGCCACTGAGATATGGCAAGAATACCTAGCAAAGTACAATACGAGTCTGGTAAATTTGGCTTATAAACCACTTACTAATCATCCTGAAGTTAGTAAAAATAGCAAAGCAGTTACACGATGAGACGTCAATGTCAGCAAAGGAGATATATACTAATTCTTTATATTCTAGAACCCTGCTATCTAGATTGGCAGATTCCTAAATCTTATGTTTTGCAGTATCGGCAAATCTGCCATATGGTACTCACATTTTATGGGGATCAAAAAAGTAACAGTCACCACAAAATCTGAAAGCTCCACTGGGGTAAGCCTGGGACAGAATGTACAACCCACACTATTTCATATTTATCAGTCATCACTGGGACCACAAAGAAGAAGATATTGTGAACTGAACCTGCCTGCACTGCAGATCTCAATTTGGATTAGGACACTGGAAAAAGGCAAGGTCTGTTTCAACAGGTTTCCAAGGTTTCAACAAACAAAAGATTAAGAATAATATATACAATTCTTCAAAGAGCTTATTAACTCCCGAGATAGTAGGCCTATGAGACTATGGATGTTCCACAGATTGCACTTATTGCGAAACCTCAAGAATGGACCCTTCCTGCATATCCTCTAGCAGTGTCCAGCTCTGATGAATGGGAATTGTAAGTGGGGTTGGGGGCGGGGGAAGATTGGTGGTACTTCAGAGGTTAGGAAAGCTGTGCTCTCAGTAGACACCAAGATGTATATTGGGCAAAACATTTTGGTTCAAGTCCTGGGTATTTCCTTGCTTTGCAATTAGCAACACTGTTTCAAAAATCAGTTAAAGAAATCACATATCAAGAGGGCCTAGACTGGTCTCTATTTATTACTTCTGATTTTGGCAAGGACACACTTTTTGCTCAACTTCTTGGAGTTACCGTATCATCTTTATTTTCCCTTTGGTTTTAATTTTTCCAGTTCTAGCTTTTTAGGTAATATGGTGCTAGAACCACACTTCAGTTGTGGTGCAAAAGGCAGCCCCTACTATGTGAAATGTTATTTCTACTGGTGTTATTCTTATGAACAGTTCAATCAACAGTCTCTGAAATACAGCTCTCTCTTTTATAGGACATAGTAATCCTTCTTCTCTAGCAGCACTATAAAACATTTTTCTAAGGTATGGGACTGAAAAATAAATTCAAATTTAAACCACAGGGGGATTATTATTATTACTAAAAGCACAAACTAATCAGTTGAGTAAGAATTTGGCCAGAATTCTACAAATAACAATCTTACCCTTGAACAAAATTCCATGAAATATTTAGGACCTATTGATTTCAATGGAAGTTAGATCAGCCCCCGAATGACCCTAAGTAATCAGGTGTAATTTTATATCTAATCTGAAATTACTGACATGCCACATGCCCCACGCATGTAGTAAAGCATAACTGTAGCTGTCAGTAAGCTGAATGGCAGGGGGCAAAAAAGAGATAGTTTTATAAAACTGCCATTTAAAGGAAGTTCTTGGCCTGAAGTGACATCAACATGCAAAACACAAATTAAACAGATGAATGCCATCCCTACACAGGCTGGAGGCATTGGCTACAGTGACCCAAGATCCTCTTACTGCCAACGGCCTGCAGAGGAGGAACAGCAGGCTCCTGAGTCTGGTAGGTGCATTTTAGTTCACCAAAGAAAGTCATATAGGTCTTAAATGAAAGTCAGCGTCACAGTGATCATCAATATCATTACAAAACACATGGACAGATGTTGCACAGTGAGTTATGTATATATATTGAAAATATATTCTTAAAGTCTGTATCAAGGTACTTGTCACCAGCAAAGATGAAGAACAGATTTTATGTCAGAGAAGAGACAATTGTCCATCTATCTGTTTACATGTAAATTGAGTATTGTCTTGTTCACAGTGAGTCTCCTATCACCAGTCTGAACTGAATGTAAATGAATAATTGTAACAATTTCAGAAAGAAACTAACAGGAGGAGAAAAACAGCAGGGGAGGAGAACCTTATTTTGAGGTGCATAACAAAGGTTTGCTTGACTGTTTTTTGGGGCATCCCTCATCTAGGAAATAAATGGACAGCAAATTTGTTTTATGAAAGTGGGATCTCAACTAGGATTGGTTAAAAACATGAGAGAATTTTGGGTGAGATAAGCTTCTTTAGACAAGAAAGCAACTTAGTAGTTAAAGTTTATTCTCTAGAAAGCATGTTATGATTGTGTTTTATATGTAACCATTTGTTTCCAATATCCTTACTCACTATTACTTGATTCACTATTCTTTGATCATAAACTTATTCTTGTTTTCATTATGAATATATCTAAGTACCATGAAGTTAAGCAAAGTGATGGTTTAAGGCCCAACTTAAATGTATACCCCAAATTAAAAAAACACAGTAAAAGAACCAAAAAAGAGCCACCGTGGCTTAACAACCATGTAAAAGTAGCAGTGAGAGATAAAAAGACATCTTTTTAAAAGTGGAAGTCAAATCCTAGTGAGGTGAATAAAAAGGAGCATATACACTGCCAAATTAAGTGTAAAAATGTAATAAGAAAAGCCAAAAAGGTGTTTGAAGAACAGCTAGCCAAAAACTCAAAAGGAAATAACAAAATGTTTTTTAAGTCCATCAAAAACAGGAAGCTTGCTAAAGAACCAGTGGTCCCCCTGGACGATCGAGATACAAATTGAGCACTTAAAGATGATGAAGTCATTGCGGAGAAACTAAATGAATTCTTTGCTTCAGTCTTCAAGGCTGAGGATGTTAGGGAGATTCCCAATCCTGAGCCGTCCTTTGTAGGTGACAAATCTGAGGAACTGTCACAGCTTGAAGTGTCACTAGAGGAGGTTTTGGAATTAAATGATAAACTTAACAGTAACAAGTCACGGAGACCAGATGGCATTCGCCCAAAAGTTCTGAAAGAACTCAAATGTGAAATTGAGGAACTATTAACTTTGGTTTGTAACCTGTCCTTTAAATCAGTTTCCGTACCCAATGACTGGAAGATAGCTAGTGTAATGCCACTATTTAAAAAGGGCTCTAGAGGTGATCCTGGCAATTACAGACCGGTAAGTTTAACGTCAGTACCGGGCAAATTAGCTGAAACACTAGTAAAGAATAAAATTGTCAGACACATAGAAGAACATAAATTGTTGGGCAAAGTCACCATGATTTCTGTAAAGGGACATCATGTCTTACTAATCTACTTGAGTTCTTTGAAAGGGTCAACAAGCATGTGGACAAGGAGGATCCAGTGGACACAGTGTACTTAGATTTCCAGAAAGCCTTTGACCAGGTCCCTCACCGAAGGCTCTTACGTAAATTAAGTTGTCATGGGATAAGAGGGAAGATCCTTTCATGGATTGAGAACTGGTTAAAAGACAGGGAACAAAGGGTAGGAATAAATGGTACATTTTCAGAATGGAGAGGGGTAACTAGTGGTGTTCCCCAAGGGTCAGTCCTAGGACCAATCCTATTCAACTTATTCATAAATGATCTGGAGAAAGGGGTAAACAGTGAGGTGCCAAGTTTGCAGATGATACTAAACTGCTCAAGACAGTTAAAACCAAAGCAGACTGTGAAGAACTTCAAAAAGATCTCACAAAACTAAGTTATTGGGCAACAAAATGGCAAATGAAATTTAATGTGGATAAATGTAAAATAACGCACATTGGAAAAAATAACCCCAACTGTACATACAACATGATGGGGGCTAATTTAGCTACAACTAAAGGAAAGAGATCTTGGAGTCATCTTGGATAGTTTTCTGAAGACGTCCATGCAGTGTGCAGCAGCAGTCAAAAAAGCAAACAGGATGTTAGGAATCATTCAAAAAGGGATAGAGAATAAGATGGAGAATATCCTATTACCATTATATAAATCCATGGTACGCCCACATCGTGAATACTGCATACAGATGTGGTCTCCTCATCTCAAAAAAGATATACTGGCATTAGAAAAGGTTCAGAGAAGGGCAACTAAAATGATTAGGGGTTTGGAATTGGTCCCATATGAGGAGAAATTAAAGAGACTAGGACTTTTCAGCTTGGAAGAGAGGAGACTAAGGGGCGGATATGGTAGAGGTATGTAAAATCATGAGTGGAGTGAAGAAAGTGAATAAGGAAAAGTTATTTACTTGTTCCCATAATATAAGAACTAGGGGCCACCAAATGAAATTAATGGGCAGCAGGTTTAAAACAAATAAAAGGAAATTCTTCTTTACACAGCGCAGTGTCAACCTATGGAACACCTTGCCTGAGGAGGTTGTGAAGGCTAGGACTATAACAGGGTTTAAAAGAGAACTAGATAAATTCATGGAGGTTAAGTCCATTAAAGACTATTAGCCAGGATGGGAAGGAATGGTGACCCTAGCCTCTGTTTGTCAGAAGTTGGAGATGGATGGCGGGAGAGAGATCACCTGATCATTACCTGTTAGGTTCACTCCCTCTGGGGCACCTGGCATTGGCCACTGTTGGTAGACAGGATATTGGGCTGGATGGACCTTTGGTCTGACCCAGTATGGCCATTCGTATGTTCTTATGAATCTTACAAGCTGGCATGTAATGTTCCGTTGAGAAGAGCAGGTCTGGTAATTCTGGGAGTGTTCAGCAGACAAGCGGCTGGACATTGCAGGGAATGCCCTGAGTATTCGGGGGTTGGTGTGTGTCTGTCCCTTATCTGTACAGAGAGAGCAAGGCCTGAAAGGCAGTGCTTGTGCGCCCAGAGGCTGGTGGTTTCAAGGAGGTAATCCACAACAGGAGCAGACGAGACTGCTTCACGCTAAGGGCAGGAGATTGTGAGGTTCCTCACAACCCTGGATTAAAACTTCTAATTAACATGACCGCAGAGGGTGGTTACTGAAGAGGCACATATCTAATAGTGCATGCTAAGCTAGGGGGAAAACAACCAAAGAACTTGAATGCTGACCCACTGCTGCTTCAAGTGAGGTGGCCCAAAAATAAGGAGTCTTCTCTACTGTAAAGTCACTCAAGCATTTGCAGTACATGCAAACAGACTCTCTAAAACTTGACAGACTCTCCAAAACTTGCCATTCCCTTCAAAAACCTGTTGAGGTTAAGGAGGAAAGAGGGGAAGGGAATCCTGCAGGAGCAGCACTGAAAGTTATACATCTGGCAGAGTGGCAGTTTCAAGTATCAGAACTGTCTATTCTCACATTCATGTACCTGCTTGGGGCTTCCGTCCTAAAGCTACCTAGCCTGTGAAGTCATACCTCTCTTTCATATAAGGAAGATGGACTCTGCAGATCTTATTGGTCTATGAATATTATATGTGAATAATTTTCAGTGGGTCGAAAGTTACTTTATTTATGTTGCTCTCACATAATTAGTACTTGTCCATCCTAAAGCAAGACCTCCTACAAACCCTCTTCTATTATATCATTCTTCTAAGTAGATTTTTTTTCCATACTGCAAAGCGTACTGCTTCACTATCTTTTTACTGTAAAAGTAACGTGGCCACTTCCATGAAAGTGTCTAATAGCTGGTTTTTTGTACTAAAGCATCTAAAGCTGGCAGCACAACCCAGCCCAAACCTTAAGTGTGTAAGAAGGCCTGCTGAGAAGCATGTGAATCTGACATAAACCTGAACTAATTAAATGGAATCTGTTGGAGCTATCTGGATACTCTGAACACAGTGATTACCTCCTCTAGACAACCTTCTGTCTGCAGCAACGGCTTTAAAATATCCCCTAGGTTTCTAGTACTGCACAATTTTGTTTGACCCTTTGTTAAACACTATCTCTGTTAGATAACAAGCTTTAGCTGATGCCCAGGTTGGTCTCATAAAACAAGTTTCATTTGTATTTGTATATACATCTTCCAAAGGATTTATTTGGCTTACAGTGTGGAAAATAACATAGTGTAAGGGTCAACTTTTGCCTTCAGTTACGTATATGCAGTATTTATTGATGTTGTGTTCACATAACTGAGGACAAAATTTGTTCCTATGCTTGTCATCTAAACGGGAGCTAGTTCTTCTTTTATGTCACAAAACACAATATTCTCCAAGTCAACTATACATCTGGGATGGGGAAGGAAGAAATGTTGCAGATGTGAATTGTAGAATGATATACCAATACTCTTCCTAATAAATTCATTCACTTAACACTTCCCAAGAGATAGGCATAGTGTCTTCAAAATCCCTTTAATTTAAATTCCTGCTGCACCTGCTGCTTCTCTCAATGAAAACAAACCAATATTTAAAGCAGACCAAGACAGAATGATGAGCTAATCAATTCTGGTAACTGTCTTCAAACACCTCATTGTTTTGTGGTGATGCAACACTGAGTCTGCTTTCAGGAAGGAAACGGGAAACAAGAAGTGCATCTGAAAAGAGTTGGTGTTCTTAAGCAGCAGCCTATTTGCATGCCATATATAAATATGTGTGCATGCGTGCGTGTGTGTGCTGATCTAAATAGAGGCACATTCCTTAGCTCTATAGCCTTGCTGGAGAACTAACACTGATGTCCACACAAATAAAAATGAGGAAATCAAGGGGCTCTTCCATAATTCATTTTAAAATATTCTAGGCAATTCCCTGCATTGTTAAAGATTTAAACATGATTCAAAGGAGATTGTATGCAAAATGTATGTATTATTGATCTGCCTCTTTCTCCCAGGGAAGAGGGAGCTAACAGGGGTTTTGGATCACTTTCTCTTCCCCAGTCATTCAAAGGCAAGGGAGGGGGAGCCCTCTCTCTGCTTTTAGCAGAGGAGAGGGAGCAGTATTCCACAGTGCTCTCCCTCTGCCTTGCATCGAGCACTTTCTTTTCTCCTTGTAGTTGAAGTACACAGTCATTAACCAAGAGGGAAAAAATGAAATGAGACACACAAAAAACACTTCATCTGGATCACATGGAATTGGGCCAGTCCAGTCAGGTTTAAAACATTATGAATTAGAGGGCTGTGAAGGTGGCAATTTACTAATGACTACAAGTTCTTAAAAGGTGTGTAAAACTATCTAATAACAACTTTGGATGCTTAGTGGTTTACCTTTTATTTATAGAAAGCGTGACTTTGTTTTCCAGCCTTCTCCCAGAGATCATACTAGAAGACAATAAGCTTTGAGCTTGAGAAAAAGAAGACATTTTTCTTTGTGTGTTTCTGTCATAAAGAGTCAGACATTATGGGATCAAAGGACTAAAATACTGAAAATTATTTAACCCAACCCTTCCTGCATGCCTCAGGCTGCTCTCTGTTTTAACTCTCATCTGAAGGTCAAGAAACTTTTGTTCATCTGACATAAATGGCATATATATGTTGGATGATGTCCTGTAAAATGACACTATAAAGACATCTGAACAGCTTCAAAAGGATAACTTGCTGTATGAACAGAATTAGAAATACCTCCAAAATAAAAGTTGTACTGCTCCTAAAATCCTCAAACAAAACATATCCCCAGAAGCCCAGCTAGCCTTCTTTATGTTAAATCGGCAAGATGGTCAAGAACACTATGCAATTATCAAAATGCATTAAAAGAATGTTAAGGTTGCAAACTCCAACACTAAAAAGTTAGGAAATTCCAGAATGAAGGTTGCCTGAGCCACCTTAATTTGGTCCTCTTGCGTGTATACACAGGAGCCAGTATTATCATAAGAAGGACTCAACGACTCTCTATTTATTGAACATCTTTTTCTTTTCTTACAGTACCAGTCAGGTTCCCATTCACTCACCAAGAGGACTTTTAACCCATTGTTTAAATTACGCATTAATATGTTTTAATCCTCTGACTGACAGATCGGGAAGGTGGCTGGCTTTTGAGGAGAGAGATGGAGAACCAGGTGGCAACTGAATTTGTCAACAAAACAAGACAAAAAGAATGTCTGTAATAATAGGCTTTCTGTGGCAGGTGGAATACATGAAAAACTTCTGCAGCACTCTGAATATTTCACCACAGCTTAAGACAATAATGATATCACTTAGTTATACCTAGCCTTTATATGAGGGGTGGGCAAACTTTTTGGCCCAAGAGCCACATCTGGGTGGGGAAATTGCATGCAGGGCCATGAATGTAGGGCTGGGACAGGGGGTTGGAGGGTGTGGTGTGCAGGAAGGGGCTCAAGCCAACGGGTTGGGGTGCAGGAGGGATGTGGGGTATATGAGGGGGCTCAGGGCAGGGGATTTTTAAATGATGACAAAATGGTCAATACCCAAATTTCACATTTCATTAAAAAATCAACACCTCCATTAGGACAGCACCCTGCTAAATCCATGCTGGGACACTGGTTCAATAGTGACTCAGAAGGAAGAATGTCACCTACTGAATCACCAACACTACTTCCTGTGGCATCTGTGTGTTCTTCTGAGATCTCCCATCAATGACAGGTCCAACTTTGCTTAGACTGTGAGAGCAGATGAGACTGCAGCCCAAGGCAGGACAGTTGCACTGTGATATTATTTCACGTATATGTGTCAGATAAAGGGTACAATTGGAATGGCCTTAAAATATGTTAAGGGCTATTATAAGAAAGATGGTGATCAATTCTTCTCCATGTCCACAGAAGGTAGGACAAGAAGTAACTGGCAATCTGCAGCAAAGGATATTTATGTTAAATATTAGGAAAAAAATTTTTACTATAAGATAATTAGGTACTGCAATAGGTTTCTAATCTTTGTCATTGGAGCTTTAGTTTTATAAACAGGTTAGGCAAAAACCTATCAAGGATGGTCCAGGTTTACTTGGGTCCTGCCTCAGCATGGGGGAGCTGGATTATATGACCTCTCAAAGTCCCTTACAGCCTTACATTTCTACGATCTATGTTACTTTCTCTTCTGGTACCACAACGTTCCATTCATGACAGGCCCAATTAATACTGATAGCAGGTGCCTCTTCAGCAGAAAAAACTATTGTAAGTCAATATGAAAACCCCAAAGATCCTGGTAGTCTTGCAATTTTTCCTTGGCTCTTCTGGCTTTATGTAAGAAGAGGAATCACTGCTTTCACCCATAGACAGCACATTCACACTTTTAATTGAAAATCCCAAAAGTGTTCAGTTGTGGAAGCTGCAAGACATGTCTTCTTTTTTTTTTTTTAAATTTCCATCTGTGTGTACCTGCATAAAGACATTTAGTAAGAGAACCCTTGATTCAAGGCCAAATATTATTAAATCAACAGAGGCAAATGTGCAAAGTTCTCTTTCAGATGATACAAGGACCATGAAAAGATAACAGTACCTCTCATAAGTGCCGTAAGGAAAAAGGTAAAGATTATAAAGTTATTTTTGTTCTTGGCTGACACTTCTATAAATTCAGGCCAAGTATCATGAGGAAAAGAATAGCTGCCTTCTCTTTTTCACATTAAGGTATTCTGCACAGATTAGTACTTAAGAAAAATGATCAGATCATGACAATATAACCCTGGTTTGAACTCAATGACCAGTCATGTCAAATTAGGAAGCATTAATTCAAAATATAGGGAAGTATCAAAGTATTCTATTTGGTCTCAGCTGTACAAAAATCTGTATTTCCTTTTCTTTAACCTGATCTCTTATTTTTTTCCTTTTCTTTGGTACAGAGGTCACAGGCCACTCTGGTGGGCCAGCCTGCTTATTGTTACTGATTTTCCATACATATAGACAAGGAAAACTAGGGAGTTTATCAATGCTAAACTGATACTGATAGTAACTGAACCAAAAAGGAAAGACATCTACTCATTATTCCTGCCTTCTCCTCCCCTGCCAGGGGTTTTCTATACCTCTCTATTCCTCTCTTCTCCAGCTCTCTGTGTGGCTTCATTCTCACCTCAAGAGGGGTCCCATACTCTCCCCTATGCCAGGGTTCTATGTGCCCTCCGATTCTCTCCTTTTCTCTGCACCACTATCATTTCTTTTCTCTCTGTCTGAGAGATAAATCAGAAGGGTGTCAACATTTTAAACTGAGATGGGGGTGTCATGCTGGAATGTGTTAATGGTTGCCATCCACCAATTCTTTGATCTCTAGACAATTACAGAGCTGGTCGATGGTTGCTGGATCTGCTAACCAGATGGGTCTGTGTTTCACTTATTTCCCCCTTCTAGTTTTCCAAATTTAACCAAAATCAATGGGATTCTGCTTACTGGTGCCTAGAACATTCCCTGAAATTTTGAAATTGATTGGATGCAGTGTTCAAAACCTATCACATTACAGATGAAGAAATAGAGTGCTGTCAAACTGAGTAAGGCCTTGCAAGCTAGGCCAGAAATGCAGCCATGAACTGACCTAGTTGTTATGCGCAGTATAATTGCATCTTATTAACACTATAAAATATAAATAGATCACAAACATATTCATCTATATCTTCTGGTATTTTTGGACTACATAGTTAGGGATGACAGACGTAATATTTTTAATTGCTTTATAACTGGCTATTATTTTTAATTAAAAAGGTTACAAAGAAATGACACCAAATTCAGACCTGGTGCTAGTAAGTGGAATGCCACTGAAGCCAAATGAATTCTATCCACTTATACCACATATGAATTGGTCTCTTAGGTTCAGCCTTTTACTGGCCATTTGGAAATCGTTGTTAAAAGTTCTGAAACTCCAGGTAAATATCTTTACCAATGGTTAATTCATTTGGCAACCTAGCACAGTTTTATATGTTCACATGTCCACATGCTGGCCAGAATGAAATGTTTACAGAAATAACTATCTATCTTAATATTATGCATTGTATCCACACTCACAGTATAAAACTTGTGTTGTGCAAATAACTGATCTTTCAGTTCACTGTCAGTTTTGAAAAAATTAAAAAAATACTTTGGGTCTCAATGAAAATTTAATTTTGGGTTAACTGAAAAAGTCAGAAAATTTTCATTTCTGACTGAATGAAACATTTCATTCAATCAAAAAAGGAAATGTTTTATTTAGGGCATTTTTAACATTTGTAATAAAAGCAAAAGAAAAGTATGTGGGGACAAAATCTGAAAGTCTAAGGCACAAAATGAGTTAAACCTAGCAAGGAACATAAAACACAATAAAGAGAGGTTCAATAAAATATCAGAAACAAGACAAAGGAAAGTGTAGGCCCACTACTTGGAAGGGAAAGAGAGCTAATAATGGATGATATCAAGAAGGCTGAGGTGTTTAATGCTTGTTTTGCTTCAGTCTTGACTCAAAAGCTTAATTGTGACCAGATGCTCAACACAACTAATATTAACAACAAGGGAGAAGGAATACAAGTCAGAATAGGGAAAGAACAGGTTAAAGACAAAGCAGATAAGTTAGATGCATTCAATTGGCAGGGGCTGATGAAATTCCCCCTAGGATACTTGAGGAACTAGTTGATACAATCCCAGAACCACTATTTTCGAGAATTCATGGAGGATGGTAAGGTTCCGGAGAACTGGAGAAAGGCAAACATAGTATCTGTTTTTAAAAAAGGGAACGAAGAGGACCAGTCACCCTAACTTCAATAGTTGGAAAAATTCTGGAATAAATTATTAAACAATCAAGCTTGGAGCTCCCCTTCAGCGGCACACGGTAGGCCTCCCCAAGCCTATTATACATACCACCCATAGAGGAATAAACAATTAGGCAGCAGTGCTACCAAAAAGGATCTGAGGAAGTAATACCGGATCACAAATTTAATAGTTGCAAAACAAGCTAATATCATTCTGGGGGGTATTAATAGCAGTGTCCTACATGAGATGGTGAATAGGAGGTAATCGTCCCACACTATTTGACACTGGGGAGGCCTTAGCTAGAGTATTGTGTCCAATTTGGGATGCCACACTTAAAAATGTGGACAAACTGGAGAGAGTCCAGAGGACAGCAACAAAAATAATAAAAGGTTTAGAAAACCTGACCTAAGAGGAAAGATTAAACAAACTGGGTATGTTTATTCTTCAGAAAAGTAGACTGAGGGGAGGCCTGATAATCATTTTCAAATATACTAAGGGTTTTAGAAAGAGGATGATGATCAATTGCTCTCCATGTCCACTGAAGGTAGCACAAGTAGTAATTGACTTAATCTGCAGCAAGGGAGATTTAGGTTAGATATTAGGAAAAACATTCTAATTATAAAAATAGTTAAGTACTTGAATAGGCTACAAAGAAAGGTTGTGGAATTCCCATCATTTGAGATTTTAAAGAAGAGATTAGCCAAACACCTGTCAGGGAAGATTTAATCCTGCCTCAGCATGGGAGGATGGATTAACTCTCGAGGTCCCTTCTAGCCCTACATTTTTATGATTCTTTGACAATGGAGGAGTAGGTGTCTCTCTCCCTTATCATAGAATCATAGAACTGGAAGGGACCTTGAGAGGTCATCTAATCCAGTCCCCTGCACTCATGGCAAGACTAAGTATTATCTAGATCATCCCTGGTGAGTGTTTGTCTAACCTGCTCTTAAAAATCTCCAGTAATAGAGATTCCACAACCTCCCCTAGGCAATTTATTCCAGTGCTTAAACATTCTGACAGTTAGGAAGTTTTTCCTAATGTCCAACCTAAACCGCCCTCACTGCAATTTAAGCCCATTGCTGCTTTTCCTATCCTCAGAGGTTAAGAAATTTTTTTTCTTCCTCCTCCTTGTAACAACCTTTTATGTACTTGAAAACTGTTATGTCCTGTCTCAGTCTTCTCTTTTCCAGACTAAACAGCGTTTTCAATCTTCCCACATAGGTAATGTTTCCTAGACCATTAATCATTTCTGTTGCTCTCCTCTGTCCACATCCAATTTGTCCACATTTTTCCTGAAATGTGGCACCCAGAACTGGACAGAATATTCCAGCTGAGGTCTAATCAGCACGGAGAAGAGCAGAAGAATTACATCTCGTGTCTTGCTTACAATACTCCTGATAATACATCCCAGAATGATGTTCGCTTTTTCTGCAACTGTATTACATTGTTTAGCTTGTGGTCCACTATGACACCCCAGATCCCTTTCCACAATACTCCTTCCTAGGCAGTCATTTCCCATTTTGTATGTGTGCAAATGATTGCTCCTTCCGAAATGCAGTACTTTGCATTTGTCCTTATTGAATTTCATCCTATTTGCTTCAGACTGTTTCTCCAATTTGTCCAGTTCATTTTGAATTTTAATCCTATCCTCCCAAGCATTGCAACCCCTCCCAACTTAGTATTGTCCGCAAACTTTATAGGTGTACTCTCAATGACATTATCTAAATAATTGATGAGGATATTGAACGGAACTGGACCCAGAACTGACCCCTGCTGGACCCCACCCATTTAGCATGACTGTGAACCACTGATGATTACTCTCTGGGAACAGTTTCCAACCAGTTACGCACCCACCTTATAGTAGCTCCATCTAAGTTGCATTTCCCTAGTTTATTTATGAGAAAATCATGTGAGACAGTATCAAAAGCTTTACTAAAGTTGAGATATATCACGTCTACCACTTCCCCCCTATCCACAAGGCTTGTAACCCTGTCAAAGAAAGCTATCAGATTGGTTTGACATGATTTGTTCTTGACAAATCCATGCTGACTGTTACTTATCACCTCATTATCTTCTAGATGTTTGCAAATTGATTTGCTCCATTATCTTTCCGGGAACAGAATTTAAGTTCACTGGTCTGTAATTCCCCAGGTTGTCATTATTTCTCTTTTTATAGATTGGCACTATATTTGCCCTTTTTCAGTCTTCTGGAATCTCTTCTGTCTTCCATGACTTTTGAAAGATAATCGCTAATGCTCAGATATCTCCTCAGTCAGCTCCTCGAGTATGCTAGGATACATTTCATCAGGCCCTGGTGATTTAAAGACATCTAACTTGTCTAAGTAATTTTTAACCTGATATTTTCCTATTTTAGCCTCTGATCTTACCTCATTTTCATTGACATTCACTATGTTAGATGTCCAGTCACCCCAATCTTCTTGGTGAAACCCCAAACAAAGAAGTCATTAAGCACCTCTTCCATTTCCACATTTTCTGTTATTATTCCCCTCCAACTTTCATTGAGTAACAGGCCTACGCTATCCTTGGTCTTCCTCTTGCTTCTAGTGTATTTGTAGAATGATTTCTTGTTACCTTTTATGTCTCTAGCTAGCTTGATCTCGTTTTGTGCCTTGGCCTTTCTAATTTTGTCCCTACATACCTGTGTTATTTGTTTATATTCATCCTTTGTAATTTGACCTAGTTTCCACTTTTTGTAGGACTCTTTTTGAGTTTTAGATCATTGAAGATCTCCTGGTTAGGCCAGGATGGTCTCTTGCCATACCTCCTATCTTTCCTATGCAGTGGGATAGTTTGCTCTTGTGCCCTTAATAATGTCTCTTTGAAAAACTGCTAACTGTCTTCAGTTGTTTTCCCCCTTAGACTTGCTTCCCATGGGATCTTTACCTACCAATTGCTTGAATTTGCTAAAGTCTGCCTTCTTGAAATCCATTATCTTTATTGTGCTGTTCTCCCTCCTACCATTCCTTAGAATTGTGAATTCTATCATTTCATGATCACTTTCACCCAAGCTGCCTTTAACTTTCAAATTTGCAACCAGTTGCTCCCTATTTATCAAAATCCAGTCTAGAACAGCCTCTCCCCTAGTAGCTTTCTCCACCTTCTGAAACAAAAAAAGTTGTCTCCAATACATTCCAAGAACTTGTTGGACAATCTGTGCCTTGCTGTGTTATTTTCACAACAGATGTCTGAGTAGTTGAAGTTCCCCATTGCCACCAAGTTTTGTGCTTTCGATGATTTTGTTAGTTGTTTTAAAAAAGCCTCCCTCACCACTTCTTCCTGGTTTGGTGGTCTTTAGTAGACCCCTACCATGACATCATCCTTGTTTTTTACCCCTTTTATACTTACCCAGAGACTTTCAACAAGTCTGTCTCCTATTTCCATCTCAACCTCAGTCCAAGTGTATACATTTTGAATAAGGCAACACCTCCTCTCTTTTTTCCCTTGCCTGTCCTTCCTGAGCAAGCTGTACCCTTCTATGCCAATATTCCAGTCATGCATATTATCCCACCAAGTCTCTGTGATGCCAACTATGTCATAGTTATGTTTATTTACTAGCATTTCAAGTTCTTCCTCCTTATTCCCTATACTTCTCATATTAGTACACAGATATATAAGATACTGATTTGATTTCCTCCTCCCCCCAGTTCTGTCTTTTCTCTCCTTTATCCCTGCAATAACAGTCCATGCTCCCCCCTAAATTCTGACCCTTCTCCCAGGTCCCCATGTTTTTGACTTATCTGTGGGCTTTGGTCACCTGCCCCCTTAGAACCTAGTTTAAAGTCCTTCTCACTAGGTTAGCCAGTCTGTATCCAAATATGCTCTTCTCCTTTCTCAATAGGTGAACCTCATCCCTTTTTATTAGTCCTTCTTCCTGGCACAGCATCACGTGGTCAAGGAAGCCGAAGCCCCCCTGGCGACACCATCTTCGCTGCCAGGCATTCACCTCCAGAATGCATCTGTCTCTGCCTAGGCCCATACCCTTGACCAGAAGGATCAAAGAGAACACCACCTGCGCTCCCAACACCCTCACCCATATTCCCAGAGCCCTGTAGTCACTTCTGATCTGCTGAGGGTCATACCTCGCAGTATCATTAGTGCCCCCATGGATAAGTAGGATGGGGTAGTAGTCAGAGGACTGGATGATCCTCGACAATCCCTCCATAACATCCCAGTTATTGGTCTCTGGCAGGCAGCATACCTCCTGGGATGCCATGTCAGGATGACAGATAGATGTCTCCTTCCCCTTCAGAAGAGAGCCACCAACCACCACTACCCTACGTTTCCTCCTGGAAGTGGTGGCTGTGATCCTCCTAGCCTTGGGGTTACATGACTTCTTCTCCACCTTTGGGGGTAATTCCTCATCGCTTGTTTCCAGGGCAGCATATACATTTTCCATCACTATGGTGGATGAGTTGGGAGTAGGGGTGGAGCACTGCCTGCTGCCACAAGTAACCAGCAGCCAGTGTGCTCCCTGTGATAGTGTCACATCCTACTCCCCTGGTGGTGTGACAACAGTTCTCTGTAGCTGGATAGCATCATCAGCCTTGGATGTCTCCATGTGAATCCTCTCAAGTAATTCCTAGTGGGAATAGATGCTCCTCAGCCTAGCCACTTCCTCCTGAAGCTCTCCCACCTGTTTCCTGAGAGATTCCACCAGCAGGCACCTTTCACACTGGATGGGCCCCCCAGCCTGGCTTTCTGTGAGTGGGCAATGCAAGCCACAGTCTCTGCAAGTCCACATCAGGATCTGGGTAGAGGCATCCATGATTAGGTTGTCTGTCTGGATACAAGCATAGGTGGAGGAGACAGGAGCAGCATTAATACTGGTGAAGCAGCCATTCCCAACTATAGTGATTATATTATGACTTCCTCTTACAAACTCCCTTTCAAACTCCCCTGTTTGTGGTCCCCTGTTCGCTAGTTTATTCAATTATATATATATATATATATATATATATATATATATATATTATATTCAATGGCATTCTTGTGGGAGACTGAGGTTCAAATATCTGCTCTGGAGCAAGACTTAAAGCCAGGTGTCTGAGCTGAGTTCCCTAACCACTAAGCTACAGGATATTTCACTTTCATCTGAAGCTCTTCTACATTATAATAAAAAAAATAAAAATAATAATTGTATACATTATTAAGTATTTACTGGACCCAGTAGGCATTGGAACCCAGGTGTGTCTCTTCCTTCTGGTGAGTTCTCTAACCACCAGGATATTGCAGGGTGGATCACCCTCAATCTCAATCTCTCCTGTTTAAAAAATACTTATAGTCACTGGGCCAGCGAGAGTGAGAATGACTGTACGGCCCAGACTGTAGGGCACATAGGTAGGAGGGGGTAGACCAAGATTCCAGTCCCTGCTCCAATGAATATATTGTTATGAGCTGGGTTAAGCCTTATTAGGGATTGGGTTAAACCCCAGGGAGGTTGATAGATGTGAACTCATCCTTCAGTTGACATAACTGTAAACATAAGCCCCAGCTAAGACAAAAGGTGTGTGTGAACCTGCCCCGGAGCTTTCAGGCTAAGTATTGTTTTGGGTAGGTGCTTGTGAGAGAACACACTGTACACACAGATACTGAGTGCCCAGACAAGAACTGGGGGAGAGGCAGAGGGAAAGAGGCAAGAAAAGCCAAGCAGGAGCCTATAAGCACAGTGTGACCTTGCAAAAAGCTAAAGAGTGCGGTTTTGGGTCTGATGTTGGCTAAATGGGCTTGCGGAGGCTGGTAAGCTAAGCAACTGCTCCTTTTTGTTCTTGGTTCCTTCTGTATTTACCAACACAGGACTTTATACATTCCTTGTAAAGAAACAAGACTGCACCAAATAAATACTTGGCTACCACTAATTTCTAATCCCAACTGAGTCCCGAACTTTGTCAAGCTGCTCAGGTAAAAAACATAATCACTTGTATAATTATTTACACAAACTGAAACAGGAGAGATTGTGAGACCCCCACATTCAGAATATCTCAGAGCCTGGTGATTAGCACGTTCACCTGGCAAAAGGGAGCCCTGAGTTCAACAAATTGCTTCCACCTTTACATTTTTTTTCATTTAAGACCAAACTAGTTTGCCCAACGTTTCTGTCATCCCGAATCTGCATCTTTCAGAAAAAAAAATGGGCCAGAAATTTTCATCCACCTTTCTGTAAAACCTGTATGCATCTGGCCAGTAG
This sequence comes from Gopherus flavomarginatus, assembly GCF_025201925.1. Classification (NCBI taxonomy): domain Eukaryota; kingdom Metazoa; phylum Chordata; order Testudines; family Testudinidae; genus Gopherus; species Gopherus flavomarginatus. The sequence continues at coordinate 136,916,807 of NC_066617.1, forward strand.
CCTGGTCTGTATACTTTTTGGACCTGCTATAAAGGAAATCTTGATTCAGAAATGAAACTAGGTCCTTGTTCCTTGGGCAGGCATGTTATTGAGGTAATATGTTTGTTTGGTCCCAGAATGAGGGAGGGGCTGTCCATTGCACAAGCATCTTAGGTCAGTCAACTGTAGGAGCAGCAGTGGTATCTGCCTTGGGAATGAGTCCCTCACCTGCCCTCCAGGCAGGTAGTAGTATAATGAGATCACAGCCATCTGGAGACAATTGCACACTTATAAAATGGTGTTTGTTAGAGCGCTGACTGAGTTGACTTTGGTTGAATGATATGTTGATCTAGAACTCCTGCTTACAGAGCAGAGGGTAAGACATGACTTACCATACAAACACACACACTCTCCACAGTGCTCTGCACACTAAAGTTCTCTGGAGTGAATTTTTAGGAATAGAGGCCCTGATTCAGCAGGGTATTTAAGCTCGTGACCCGCTTTAAGCACAAGAGAAAGAAGCGAATATGCTTAAATAATATGCTAGTCACATGCTTAAATAACTTGCTGAGTTCAGGACATAGTTATTACTACCTGTCAGAAGACAAAATCTTTTTTTTCCAAAGTGACACGAGAACTGACTTTTAACATAAAAGAAAAACTGATCCACTTTTCAGAACAATATACACACAAAAAAATAGCAAGTATAACACTCTCTCTCTCTGCCTCACCACTCTCTCTACAATTAAAATGGGGAAACATGGATATGGGCAGGGAGAACGGAATACAAGGTATAATGTTACCCTGCATTAGGACATTGTAAGATTATACAGTGGGGAATCAAGGGCAAATACAGTAAGTCTGAACACTCATGCAAGGATGTCTAAAGTCAAAATTACGACTCCACATTAACTCTTATTATGGAATAGACTTTTTGTATTCAACCTGCACCACACCTCAGTATACTATCATCATCCCTTCTTTCTTATTGCATTTTTCCATAACTAGTTGCATTTCACTATTACGGGTTATGTTTATAACAAGTAGTTCCACCCTAAAAGTAAACTCCCACCTCCACCCTTCTTTTCAGCGTTTTTTTTTAATTATTCTAACCACTAGTGGAAATTGGAAATCATTCCGTAACTGAGAAATTACCGGAGTCATCTGTTTGAGCAGTGGAATTTTTCTCTTGAAGATATTTTACTTTCATGCTTCTGATTTTTACTGTGGAATTTATTGTGCAGCCAGCACTATACGGTACACTTGATGCATTTGATCTGCTCAGAGTGAAATCAGATCCTATAAGCAGTAGAAGGCAGTGCAATTTCAATGACTGAGACTTACCATTTGAGCTGGAGAGGTAGAGACTTACTGGCTGATCCAAGAGCAGGTCTTACATGCAATCTTTCCTCCCCTTCGTCCCACCCTTTTTGTACTTTTCAATGCTTTTCTTGGCATAGCTGAACATTCCAACAAACTGACAGCTGAGCAGCACCTCACTAATGTATTACCTGATTACATTAAGTACTTTCACATGGGGCATTTTGCACATCTAGTGTTCAGCCAATGACAGTAACAAATAGAGTATTAATTAACAACACAGTGATTAAAGACTTGGAATCCCAACAACTGTAATAAATGTTCCGACGATAGTGTCCTGGATCAGGAATCTGTAAATCAGAGTGACTGCAAAATGAGCTCTGCTCTTTCTCAACTCATTTCTCATTCTTTGATTTCTAATAAGGTTCATAAGAGAGAGCTGAAGTATTTGAATCTAAACCTTACTTTTCTAACGACCTACTGAATAATGATCAGACAATTTATATCATGTGTTCTGCAGCAGTAAAGGGCATTTATTAATATGCTTACCTATTGTGTATTGTATGAAAGTCATGGTACATGGTACAACCCTGGCCATTATCACAGAATCATAGAACTGCAAGGGACCTCAAAAGGTCATCTAGTTCAGTTCCCTGCACTCATGGCAGGACTAATTATCTAGACCATTCCTGACAGGTGTTTGTCTAACCTGCTTTTAAAAATCTCCAATGATAGAGATTCCACAACCTCCCTAGGCAATTTATTTCAGTGTTTAACCACCTTGACAGTTAGGAAGTTTTTCCCAATGTCCAACCTAAACCGCCCCTGCTGTAATTTAAGTGCATTGCTCCTTCTCCTATCCTCAGAGGTTAAGAAAAATCATTTTTCTTCCTCCTCCTTGTAACAACCTTTTACATACTTGAAAACTATTATCATGCCCCCTCTCAGTCTTCTCTTTTTCACACTAAACAAACCCAATGTCTTCAATCTTCCCTCATAGGTCATGTTTTCTAGACCTTTAATCATTTTTGTTGCTCTTCTCTGAACTTTCTCCAATTTGTCCACATCCTTCCTGAAATGTGGCATCCAGAACTGGACACAATACTGCAGTTGAGGCCTAATCAGAGTGGAGTAGAGCAGAAGAATTACTTCTCATGTCTTGCTTACAACACTCCTGATAATACATCACAGAATGATGTTCACTTTTTTGTGACAGTGTTACACTGTTGACTCATATTTAGCTTGTGGTCCACTATGACACCCCAGATCCCTTTCCGCAGTACTCCTTCCTAGGCAGTGATTTCCCATTTTGTATGTGTGCAACTGATTGTTCCTTCCTAAGTGGAGTACTTTGCATTTGTCATTATTGAATTTCATCCTATTTACTTCAGACCATTTCTCCAGTTCATCTAGATCATTTTAAATTTTAATCCTATTCTCCAAAACACTTGCAACCCTTCCCAGCTTTGTATCATCTGCAAACTTTATAAGTGTACTTTCTATGCCATTATCTAAATCATTGATGAAAATATTGAACAGGACCGGACCCAGAACTGATCCCTGCAGGACCCCACTCGTTATGCCCTTCCAGTATGATTGTGTTTATGATTATGTTTAAAATGTTTTTATTTCAATCTTCAACATCTAATTTGATTATTCCCTTAAATTTCAATGCACTTTTTCTAACCTAGAGATTTGTTTCTCAGTTATTTAATTACTGCTTTTTTGTCCCTCATTAAAAAACCATGACAGGTCAAATGGAAGCTCCCTTTCCAAAGAGCTTTGGTTCAAAGATGAAGTTGATTGAAATGTAGTATATAACAAAAGTATTGGCATTCAGTCAAAATCTGACAAATTAGTTATGGCTTGTCTAATCCAGGTTCAACTATAAAACATAATTTAACAGATATGTTCACATAACAAAGGATATTAGATTTCTTACTGAATTCCCTCCATCTGATACTCTCATAATACACAAACATATATGGATTTCATTTTTTCATTTCCTTAGTGATAGAATATTTCAATTTATTAATGAACACACAAAGCCTGGTAAATCCTGAAAGCCAGTAGGGCTTTATTGTTCTTTCAAATTATATATTTTTTCGCTGATTTTTCTAGTTTTCTTCAGGTTACATACATTGCTGTGCACAGGGTTTACAATAGCAGGCACACAATGAAAATGGTACATTGTCTCAAAGAAAATAGTGGAAATAGGCAAAACACCAAGACATGTAACAAGATATTTTTAAAATCAAAGTTATTACCATCCTAGTGTTTCTCAAAGTTCCCAGGAGAAAGGGCTAAAATGCCTATAAAGGTAAAACTTGGCAGCCTTTAGTGACACTTAGTAGGGATGTATTTCTGAAAAAAAAACCAGCCCAAAACAAAACAATTTTCCAGTTCTTTTGCCATGGGAAGTCTGCATGTGCATTTGAATCGTATCCATGTAGAAACAGAAGTACCTTTCGAAGCCAAAACTTAAGCTAGACTGGATATGCACCTGGTGCGACTACTTTCAAATTTGTGTCCTAAGCATGAGGGAGATGAGAAACTCGATCTGTGACATTAATGGGATTGGATGAGGAGGTTTAATCCTATGGAACAGACAGAGACTGTATTCGCCCACTCTTGAACCTGCACTGTTCTTGTTAAGGTCTTGACCTTCGTCTTGTTACAGTAAAGTCCGCTAACCAGAGGCATCTTGTTTCTCTCAGTACATATTGTGTAACACTAAATACATATTAATTTCCCTGTCAAACTGAATCAGAGCCAAGCAAAACACAACTAGCAAGAAAAGCTCTATTTTCCAAATTTCTGATTGTATTTTTTTCTCTGTTACTAATTTTCAAAGGAAAAAGAATCACGGGGTCAATTTATTTTTCAGTAGTACACATGGCTGAGTACAGTTTTTCCTCCTCAGACTTGTGTCTGAGCTTAACACCCCTCATGCCCCAGAACAGAAGGGCTCTGTGCAAAATATACACACCTATCTGATTACATGCCGTACTTCAGCAAACTTGCTATTAAACAAAGATGAATTTGCTTGCATTGTCTCCCTTGATTTTGTCCATCACATCCTCCCCACACACTCTTTTTATGTCCGTCTGTCTCTTTTCCCTCAGGCTGTCAGTGTTGCCTTCAACTTGCTTCCCCCTACCCTTTACCGTTAAATCTCTCCCTTCAGCCCTTTTGCATCATCTATCTATTCATTCTTCAACCTCCTTGTTCTCACCAACCCTACCACTTCCTGTGCTACTGGCTCAGCTCAACTCTGGCCCTGCCTTTCCCACAGCTCTCATTCATGAAACCACTCCCCATCACCATTCTTAAATGTTATGTTCTCCCTTTCCCTCTAGAACTCTGTCTGGCTTCCTGAAACCCCTCCTATTGCTCTACTCTCTTTCCTTTGAGCTTTCAACATCTCCTTCTTGATCTCTTTCTTCATGGAGACTTTTCTATTCTTCTCCCATCTCCAAAATTGTATCTCCATATCCACCGCCTGCATCATTTCATCTTTGTCTCCAGAGAGGAATATTTTCTCTCTCCAACCCGCCTTTAGAGTGGCTCATCTTTTGCAGGATCTCCTCTGTCTGTTCCATGTTAGTGAGATTTTATTGCTGGTGTGTGTTTGTGTGTCTATAAAGAGATAGGGAACCCCAGTGGTTTTCTCAGTGTTGTCAACTCATTATATTTGGTGTTTTACTTAAAGCGCCAGCTCCTGGAGGCACATGGCTGGATGAGAATTTCAGCTTTCATTTTTTTAAAATAGTTAAGGTTTGAGCCCTCATGATTATGGAGAAAAGTTTGAAAATGTGACCCATGTGAACCCTAATGGCTCTGTCATAAACAGATAGTTAAGGGTTATTGCCTCTTTTACCTGTAAAGGGTTAAGAAGTTCACCTAGCCTAGATGACACCTGACCAGAGAAACCAAGGGGGGAACAAGATGTTTCAAAAGGAAGGAGGGAAGTTTTCCTTTGTTTAGTCAATTTCAGTTTCAGTCAGAGTGAAGAAGATCAAGGAACCAGCCTCTTATCAGAGTAGTAAGTTTTGGAAAGGGATAAATAGGTTTATGTTTATTTTCTTTGTAACTTGTCTTGGTACCATTAAGGGAATTATCAAATTTGGGTATTCTTGTGTGTATTAAAGTTTTTACCCAGGGGAACATCCTCTGTGTTTGAAATCTGTTGTCTGTGAGAGTAGCTGGTATGCTAATCTCTCCCAGAGGGTTTTCTTTTACCTTTCGTTTCTTTAATTAAAAGCCTTTTTCTTAATACCTGATTGATTTTTCCTTGTTTTTTAGATCCAAGGGGGTTGGATCTGGATCCACCAGGAGTTGGTGGGAGAAAGGAAGGGGGATGGTTAATTTCTTCTTGTTTTAAGATCCAAGGGGTTTGGATCTGTGTTCACCAGAGAATTGGGGAAGTTTCTCAAGGCTACCCTGGGAGGGAAAGGTTTTGGGAGGAAAGTGGGTGTTCCAGACGGAGGATCTGGATGGTGGCAGTGATACCAGATCTAAGCTGGTAGTTAAGCTTAGAAGTGTCTATGCAGGTCCCCACATCTGTACCCTAAAGTTCAGAGTGGGGAAGGAACCTTGACATGAACTTTAGGGTACAGATGTGGGGACCTGCATGGACACTTCTAAGCTTAACTACCAGCTTAGATCTGGTATTGCTGCAACCATTCACAAGCACTCCCATCCTTGGGTAGCCTTGAGAAACTTCCCCAATTCTCTGGTGAACACAGATCCAACCCCCTTGGATCTTAAAACAAGGAGAAATTAACCATCCCCTCTCCTTTCTCCCACCAACTCCTGGTGGATCCAGATCCAACCCCCTTGGATCTAAAAAAACAAGGAAAAATCAATCAGGTATTAAGAAAAAGACTTTTAATTAAAGAAACGAAAGGTAAAAGAAAACCCTCTGGGAGAGATTAGCATACCAGCTACTCTCACAGACAACAGATTTCAAACACAGAGGATGTTCCCCTGGGTAAAAACTTTAATACACACAAGAATACCCAAATTTGATAATTCCCTTAATGGTACCAAGACAAGTTACAAAGAAAATAAACATAAACCTATTTATCCCTTTCCAAAACTTACTACTCTGATAAGAGGCTGGTTCCTTGATCTTTTCACTCTGGCTGAAACTGAAACTGACTAAACAAAGGAAAACTTCCCTCCTTCCTTTTGAAACATCTTGTTCCCCCCTTGGTTTCTCTGGTCAGGTGTCATCTAGGCTAGGTGAACTTCTTAACCCTTTACAGGTAAAAGAGGCAATAACCCTTAACTATCTGTTTATGACAGGCTCAAAAGCCAGAAGGCAAATAAAAAGAATCCCCCCAGCAGCCTTGTGGTGGGAAGGAATTACGCCCTCTGATCAATGCAAAGCCATTTTCACTTACAAAAAAAATTCACTTCAAAAAGTCTCATATTAGCACAAACACCTCCCCTGCCCCAGCCATGAGCCCATTTCATGATAAAAAGGATATAAAGAAAAAGCATATGCAGTTTTGATCTGAAAAAGAGCTCTATGTAAACTTGTCTCTCTCACCAACAGAAGTTGGTCCAATAAAAGGTATCACCTCACCCACCTTGGCTCTCTAATAAGGAATAAATGATTTTCAAATAGTTTTGGGGTCCAAGCATTTTAGTAGTACAGTAACCTCATAGTCATTGCACTGGGAGCCTCACTGCTTCTTGCAATGGTCACAGAACTCCTTCTTCCTTCTCCTTGAACTCCACAATGCAAACTTCCCCATACATAGAGTACAATGCATCATAGCTGGCAATCCAGGGCAGCCCTTCCATCTAAGAGGGCACTGCAACCACAGGTTTGGGATCCTCTCTGAATCATCTTAGGAAAATGGCCCAGTTTCCGTCTCAGGCTAGTGGGAATTCCACACTTTGAGGAAAGAAACAGTTTTATGCCCAGTATGTATGTGCGTGCACACATGCACATATGCATTTTAATGGTGCTTGTTTGAAACTGATCAGAAATTTGGAATATTGAAAGTAGTCCCAGGTGAGATGGATTAGCAGATGAATTGAGAAGAGTCAGTACATGAAAAATGCACTTGACAGAGCATGGGTATCACCAGCACACATGTGGTATCTATTTTATTATAATTATAGAATTAAGGGGGGATTAAACTCATATTTGGGCTCATGAATGGTGTCAGACTAACAGCTCTAGAAATTGAAATCCTTTATCACAAACATGTAGAGCATATGCCCTGCCAATGGGTCTCAACCCTGATCTGAAGGGATTACCTATAAGGTTTTGCCTGCATCAGATAGTAAAAATCAGATTTTATAACTAGTCAGTGTATGGTCCCTTCTATGACAGGGATGCCAATTAATAAAAGCAGTATGGCAATTTCTGTCATTGTGGACACCTGTTCTCTACCAGCTAGATGGTAACCACCAAAGCTTCTTCACCTACACCACCCAAGAGCTGCTAGATGGCCACTTTTTTATCTTTGTTAACCTGAGATGGATTGAAAGCCGGTAGCAACCTTGGTTTGAGAGACTCTACACATTACTAATCTGTTAGGAATTTATGGCCTAGATTTTTAAGAACAGGCACCTAAAGATGAGCTCCTGAATCCATATTCAATCACTTCCCTGATTTTCAGAAGTACTGAGCACCCAACAGTGTCCTCTTCATAGTTACTGCTTTGACTTTCTTCTTATACACAATTCCACAAGTCCTAACCTTTTCAAAAACATGGGCCTTGTCTACACGAGGGAACAGATCTATTTTAGTAACTGGTTTTGCTAAACTTGTACTCAATGTGGATTAGCTGTAAACGTATAAGATGCTGTCAACAGTAGCTAACTATGGTCATAATTCCTGTTTGGAATAGGATTTAACTATGGTCAGCTGAAACAGTGTTGATTGTAATTTGCCCTTGACTATTCTTTCAGCTAACCCTTATAGACAAGACCTTATCTCACCCACAACAGACTGATTTGTTATCTGGGAAAAAATCATTGAATTAATTCACATCAGTGCTCCTACCTCCCACTCAATGCAGAGACAGTATAGGCAAAGGAGTGACTCACGAAAATGTTCCAGAGCTTTTAATATTTTCATAAACAAATACTTGCCATTCCCTACTCAAAAAGCCAGTGATAACAGAAGCCTGCAATTATCTGTGCATAAGAATAAACCACACATAAATGAGAGTGGAAGGATTCTCCCATGACTTCTCCCCAATATGGAGTTTATCTGTTTCTGATCAACATTTTACACCTCTGTTTCTGGGAGGGAAGGTGTGTGAACCTGAAGAGTTCAGAACAAAATTACGTATGTGTTAAGAGGGGTGGGGTGCGAGTGTCTGAAGAGTGGGAACATTCTGATTCTATAGCTATCCAAAATCTTTTCAATGGAAGGATGAAAGCTTGCATAAATAGATCTGTTATAGGCTATTGGGCTATTTGGCAAGGTTCCTTTGTGTATGGAAATTACGAAGTATTTCCAAAATGCATCTAAAAGTTTTGTCTGTTGGAGCAAAGACAGTTCTCTTTGTGCTGTTTAAATCAACTGCTATTTTAATGTTTTGTTTATTTTTAAGATACAGTGGCCAATGTTTATGGCATAGGTTCTGGAATTAGAGGTGTGTGGAGTGCTGCTGCACCCCCTGGCTTGAAGTGGTTTCCATCAAATACAGGGTTTACAGTTTGGTTCAATGGCTCTCAGCACCCCAACTGTTAAAATTGTTCCAGCACCCCTGGTTTATGGTGTTACTGTTGTAAACCCCAATACTAGATTATTATGCAGTTACAGTGTACAGGGCAGGTGATAGCAAGAGATGAAGGATTAAATGGCAGTGGGGAAGTGGCTGCATCCTCTAACTCAAGGGTCGACAACCTTTGAGAATTGGCGTGCCAAGTCTTATTAATATAAGGGCTTGTGTGCCAGTAATAAATTTTACATTTACAGGGGCCAGCAGACAGAAACCCAGACTGGCAGTGCGGGCTACACAGATGGAACCCCAGACCGGCAGCAGGCTGAGCCTGCTGCTGGTCTGGGGTTCCATCTGCTGGCCACTTCCAGGAGGGGTCATGGCCACTGGCTCCGCTCAGCCCTCTGCTGGCCCGGGGTTCCGTCCTTGCAGGCCAGCAGTGGGCTGAGCGGGGCTAATAGCCAGGACTCCCAGCTGGCAGCAGAGTGCCACTAAAATCAGCTTGCGTGTCGCCTTTGGCACGCATGCCGCAGGTTGCCAACCCCTGCTCTAACTGTTTATTTCCAGATGGCTGGATTTTTTTTTTAAAGTGTACCAGTTTGTCTGCAGTGTATAACATTGAGTTTTAGTTGTTTAGCTGGACCTACCCGAAACAGACTTTCAACTAAGTCATGTTTAATAAAGATTTTTTGTTTGAGAATATATTACTGTATGTTCTTTATTCATATTCAAAACATCTCTTACATAGATGTTGTGACTGTGAAACATATAGAAATTCTTAAGGGGGATAAAAGGATGCTGCCTTTGCAGTAGTATATAATTCGTCTATGATCATGTGGGATTTCTCTGTTGTTACTTAGTTGCACAACACAATGGATCAGAAATTCACAGCCACAGCCAAGATAGAACTCAGATCCTTGTGCTCCAAAAGAACAGGCTACTCACTACCACTTGAGCTAAAGAAGAATCTCTGTTGTCATGCAGAAGTTTTGAGTGATCACAGCATGCAGCACAGTGACAACCATATGGTCCTAGATGACCATAAATTTGTCACAATATACAATCCCTCTGAATTTTGAGGTGAATCAGTGAGGGTTTCTGCTGGCCCAAGAAACTTGGGGTGAAACTTTGGGTCAGCAGAAGACCCTTTCTACTACAGGAGATCTGGTGCTTAGCTGCTTAGTTGCCATGATTTTTTTTTTTTTAAGGATAAGTATCCAGATAAACCTATGGTTTGGTAGGCCTTCATCTACATGAGGCTCTCAGCAGCAACAAGGGCTTGAAACAGTCTTTGGGTGAAATACTGGCCCCACTGATGTCAATGGCAAACAGGGCCAGGATTTCACCCTCTGTTTAGTAAAAGCTGATATTAGCAAGGAAATTTAGGAACTCAGGAAAATCATGAAATCAGACTCTGTATATCTGTAGAGGAAAATAATAGGGTCTAGATTTATCTACTGTCCCGAAAATGAGGGACATTTAGAAAACGCTGCCAACTTCAACTCCGTGGAGCCAGTGGGCATGCAAATTTAGAGGAGGAAAAAGGCCCCACAAATGTGATACCCAAAGCCACATGTTTAAGATGTTTTACAACTTGCAACAAATCCAACTAAATAATTATCTCTGAAGTCAAGCTGCACCATATTAATAAATGTATAATAGTAATAGCTTTAATTAAACATCTTTATTCTGTAGTAGAACTCAAGGAAGGAAAAAAAGAGAAATAATGTCTGGCCTTCCAGAGGAGAGGTAATTAATTCTTGAAAGGTTAACAAGCAAAAGATAAACAGAATGACCTCATCTGGAACTAGTATGAGGCTCTAAACTACAATACAGTCCCTAGACAGAGTGAAAAACAATGACATAACTATGAAGCAGTTCTTGAGAACTTCTTGAGAAGCACAATCATTTGGAATATGGACAAGGTAATGCACATTGTACAAACATTCTCAATATATAACTACAAAAAGATTGTTGCCAGGTACGGTGATTTGTTTTAAGAGTTTTCAGTTTCTTCATATCAGATGAACCCCTTCAAAGACAGATATGTATAATGTTGATAGTAGGATCTTACCCAATACACTGAACATCCTTGTGCCCCTGTGCAGTAAACAGAGTTATAAAAATGGCACATTCAAATGTAGTGGTTCATCTGAAGCAGCTGGCAGCTAGCACTTACACACATACCAGCCCAGAGCATAGCTCATCTATCAATAACTTGCAGCCTTTTCAAGTAGAAAACTATTTACATTTTAGCACACACTACTATTTTAAACCTGAAACCCTACTTGCTAGTATTAGTCTTTTCAGTAAGTAGTGGTGATATTTTGTTTACTACATTTAAAGAAGGGCATATGTAAAATGGTGATCACAATAGCTCAGTAACCAAACAACATTAACTCACTCAAGCAGTAGTTTTGGGCAATACTGTTTCTCTACCTCAGTAATGCATTTATTCCTGGTGAAAAGTGTTCTGCTGACAGACCCAGAGACCAATACCTTTATGTATGCACAGAGCAGATATAGAACAGATACAAGCAATGTTCTTCCACATGCTAATCTGTAGGCATCAGCTCCAGAGGTGGTGATAGTCTACATGGTTTGGCCCAATGGGCACTGAAGTCAATGGCAAAGGTGCTGGATCAGTCCTCATGTCACTCAATCTTTGGTCCTTTCCAGTGAGATTGCAAACAAAAATATCAGTTGTGATGCTGTTTTTGATACAATATGCGGACTCTTGTCCAAAATGAACTGGAACTGGGCAGAGAGTACTAAGGCTAGGTCTACACTACATCTTACGTCGGCATAAATTATGTTGCTCCAGGGTGAATAAACCACTCCCTGAGTTACATAAGGCCATATCTACACTACCACTTTTGTTGGTATAACTTATGTCAGTCAGGACTGTGAAAAAAACACCTCCCTGAGCAACATAAGCTATACAAACAGAAGTGCCAGTGTAAACAGCGCTATGTTGATGTGGAGAGAGGTGCTTTTATTATGCCGATGGGAGAGTTCTCTGCCATCGGCATAGAGTGGCAACATGAGTGATCTTACAATGGCACAGCTGCATCGGCACAACTGTGCCACTGCAAGATCTCTAGTGTAGACATGGTCTAAGTTACACTGACGTAAGTGCTAGTGTGGAAAAAACTATGTCGGCGGGAAAGCTTCTCCTGCCATCATAGCTGCTGCTGCTCACGGGGGCTGGAGTAGTTATGCCGACAGGATAGCTCTCTCTAGGCAGCTTAGACAGCAGCGCAGCTACATCAGTGCAGGTCCACTACTGTAAACTCTCTAGTGTAGCTGTGCCCAGTCATTTCACAAGGGCTACCCTGGGCAGTACCTTTTTTCTGGTCTAATCTGAAAATAAAGACTGTCAATTTTTCAAGATTTGCCCATTCTATTTTCAAATAGTCCAAACAAGTACCCCTAATGCCTGCCTCAACCTCCGTTTTCTTATTACAAAACCCATCTTTACGGAGATCATGAAGTTCTTGACTTAGACATGACAAACCCAAATATCAGAGTCATGTAACATTCAGATTGGCTCCATGGTGAATGCTAGAAATTGCTAATAAAAAAAAAGAAGCCAAGTAATAAAAAGTTATTTTATTTGAGTAACACAAAACTAAGCTTAAAACATGGAAAATCGAGATTCGTCTCTTCCCTTTATGAAATTGTCCCAGCTGCACCGTCAAGACAAATAAAGGAAACATAATCATTCCCCATGAACCTACTCCAATAGGCATTTTTTTCTGCCAGGAGCAAATATAGAAATTAGTCCTTAATACCACACCAGCAGTCAGTTCCAGTCATGTTGCCCTCCGGAGGACATTTTTGGTGAATAATGCTTCCTCAAAAAGATTTTACTTTATTTCTTCACTCATTTGTTTAAAAACAAAACCAAAACACCCTCTGAAGTAGAGCTGGTCAGGAAATTATTATTTTTCCTATGATTTTTTTTGAAAAAATAGTATTGTTTGTTTTTCTTCTATTTTTTTTAGATTTTCTTAAAACAAAAACAAAAAAGAAAGAACCTGAATTTTTTTAAGCGACCTAACCACTAATTTTTTCAATTTTTGGTCACCAAAAACTGAAAAAAAATTGTTTTTCATAATACGCTGAAATATTTCAATTTTTTGTGTGTGAAAAGTACAATTTTGTCCAAGAAAGGCATTTTCCATTAAAAGAATTTACACAAACATTTCAACTAGCTCTACTCTAAAGCTTGTTGTAAAGACTCCTCCACATAAACTTTAAATAAAACTGAATATATGATATGTGAGATGGGAAAGCATCAATATTTTAGAGAATGCAGCTTTGTGATATGATCACTACTAAGGTTGTGTGGTGTATTTGCAATTAATGGACAGTCTCAGGTCTGCTCTACACTTAAAACTTAGGTGGACATAGCTATGTTGGTTTGGGGTCTCAAAAATCCACATCCCTGAGTACTGTAGCTATGCTGACCTAATCCCAGTGCAGGCTGACTGAAGAGTGATTTAATTGACTTAGCTACTGTCACTTGGGGATTGGAGTTCCTACAGAGATGGAAAAACACCTTCTGTCACTGCTGGCTGTCTCTCCACTATGGGGTTACAGTATATACCAGAGGTAGGCAACCTATGGCACGCATGCTGAAGGCGGCATGCGAGCTGATTTTCAGTGGCACTCACACTGCCCAGGTCCTGGCCACCAGTCCGGGGGACTCTGTATTTTAATTTAAATTTAAATGAAGCTTCTTAAACAGTTTTAAAACCTTATTTACTTTAAATACAACAATAGTTTGGTTATACATTATAGACTTATAGAAAGAGACCTTCTAAAAAGGTTAAAATGTATTACTGGCACATGAAACCATAAATTAGAGTGAATAAATGAAGACTCAGCACACCACTTCTGAAAGGTTGCTGACCCCTGGTATATACAATAGCTATGCTACTGTAGTGCCCATAGTGGAGACATGGCTTAACATGTTTCATTGGGGCTTGAACCAAGATATCGTTAAATGGGAAGCACCTAGGTGTAGTGGACCACGAGAAATGCATAAATTTCCCACAATTTCACAAATTTGTCTGTATTAAGGGCAAGCCTAAAGTTAGAGTAAAGCAGCTTCTTGGGGAAAGATGTCTCAGGCCACCTCAAACTGTATCTACTTTATGGAGACTAGATTGGCATAGCTACAGAATACAATGATGGAAGAGGTATTTTCATCAGTGTAGAAACACCACCACTCTGAGCACCAGTAGCTATGTTGATGGAAGCATTCTTCTACTGACATAGCTCTGTCTACACTGGGAATGAGGTTGGAATAGCTATGGGAGTCATAAGTGTGGTTTTTTCACAGCCCAAACCGACGAAGCTACACTGACCTCACTTTTAAGTGCAGACCAAGCCTTAGCCTCATAAGAGAGGTCCTCACATAAGAGCAGAAAAAACAATGCCTTGTGGTTAAGGCTCTGGAGATCTCTACCACACACTTCATGTTGGACAAATCACTTTCCTGTGCATCAGTTTACCATCTGAAAAACGGTGATAATAGCTCTTTCTCCTACCTCACAGGATGCTTTTAAGGGTAAATATACTAAAGTTAGCGAGATGTTATGGAGATGAGGCCATAACAAGGTGCTATGAAATAATGGCTCTTACTAGAGCTAGCTTTAGAATGAAGCGATTTTCCCTAACACAAAATTTTAATATGCCACAGTACAGGCCTGACCCTTGCCACTCCTGTTGGAGGTCTCACAAAACTGAGCCAATGTTGCTCAGACTTGGCCTCCAGCAACTCCAGTCCTGGCCCTCTCCTTTAGTCGGTATTGTCGATAATGTGTATTTTATCAAAGCATGTGGCAGTTTACTGTCCACTAGAGACCAAGGCAGGCAAGACTGAAGGGCGGGAGGTGAAGATCTTGGGACAGTATTAGTATGCACATGAACACTGGGGGAAGGAAAGGGGGCCTTCAGAGACTCTCAGCTTTTCAGAGCAACTCCTGAGAAGATTTTCAGGACTTGGAACCTTTTCTGATTAAAAATAGTTTCTTCCTTACTTTATCTTCTGTCACATTTGAAGAGTTTAATGACAGATTTTAAAGCACATACTCTCAAAAGATCGGAAATTCTCAGCGTGGCTGTGACAGGGTGCTGGGCAAAGGGTTGCTGATTTAGTCCTCTATCATGCCAGCTCCCATTTACGGGAATAAATAAGAGCTGGCTGGAGATAACCTGGCCCTAACTGGGGAAGCATAGACAGTTGTTGCCTAATTAGCCTGGGGCTGTATAAAAGTCTCAGGGGAATGAAGCCAAGGGGGAGAGCAGAAAGAAAGAGAAAAGGCAGGGAGTGGAAGCAAGGAGGTAGCTTTTCCCTCCCTCCTGCCTGCAGACAGTGAAGCGCCAACTGTACATGGTGAAATGGTGGTGGGAATAAGCCTGTGAATAACCTGCACTAGTGGTTGCTAACCCCAGGGTCTCAGAGTGATTTTGTGGACTTAGCAGAGGAGCCCTTGCCATGTCCTGCTACACATAGGGGCTTGTCCAGGATCCAGTGCCAAAGAAAATGTTTAGCAATCTGGAGATGGAGGAGCCCCTAATGGGGATGATCACGCAGCAGGAGGAGTTGGAGAAGGTAGAGAATCCAGAGGTTATACAGAGGTTATACAGAACCATCAACATGCTCTCTGTGGGGGCAGAGAGCCAGATGTGGAGGGGGGAGCAGAGAATCCAGATGTTGCATGGAAGAGCCATCAGGCCGCCGTTGAGGTGGGTAGCAATACAGATGTGGAAGAAGAGGAGGCAAAGAATCCAGAACAGAGCCCATTCCTACATGGCATTCTCCTCCCTCTCAGCAACTGTGGTGCTGGAAAGCAATGAAGAAGTTGGCAAGATCCCTGACACACTCTGCCCCTCCCTGCACCTTTGCTACAGCAGCGAGAGAACCCCGGCCTGCTGGAGAACAGAGCTGCTGCGGGATGTCCCAAGCAGTCTGAGGACACAGGGGTGGCTGGGAGGGACCTGGACCCTGCACTGGCCACCTGCTGCTTGGCCAGGAGGCCCAGCCACATAGGCATTGCCTCGGCCACAGAGCGAGGACCTGCTGGCCCCCCAGAGGGAGCAGCTGTCAAGAGTCTGTATAACTGTTACCCTGTATAAGTGGGCAGCGATATAGATTTGGATGAGATGGTATGGCATCTAGATTTGTGCACCCTCAGAGGAAGAGACTCAGGCCCTGTTGGACGAATTTGGGGGATAGGAAGCCCTGAGTGTCCAGGAGAGGGCCGTAACCAACCCCTAACCCCTGACAGAAAGGAAGGGGGGGAAACACGGGAACACTCACGAGGCTGTGAATGGTGCAAGGACCTGTGGGTTACAGTGCAGCTGTGGGGCCATCCACCCACACACAACTTCGTTTCTGTGGGTGGGGGATGAAGGAAATACACACAGAAATCCTGGGATTGCCCCAAAAGAGGGTAAAAGACTCTCCTGTAGAGCCCCCTCCGGTAGAGGAAGGAGTGGACGCAGAGGGGTGAACCTGGAAGTTGGAAAAGGTTAGGAAATGTGTGTCAGGGTGCTGGGCAAAGGGTTGCTGATTCAGCCCTCTCTCATGACAGCTCCCATTTAGGGGTATAAATGGGAGCTGGCTGGAGATAGCTTGGCCCTAATTGGGGAAGCAGAGACAGCTGTCGCCTAATTAGCTTGAGGCTCTATAAAAGTCCCTGGGGAAAGAAGCCATGGGGGGGAGTGAAAGAAAGGGAAAGACAGAGAGTGGAAGCAAGGAGGTAGCTCTTCCCTCCTTCCTGACTGCAGACGGTGAAGGGCCAATTGTACATGGCGAAATGGTGGTAGAAACAAGGTTGTGAATAAACTGCACCAGTGGTTGTTAATCCCAGGGTCTCAGAGTGACTTTGTGAACCTAGCAGAGGCAGGAGTCGGCGGGGGAGGGAGGGCCTGCTGCACCGTGCTACAGTGGCATATGAGGCAGGAGCATAAAAATTCTTAGGGGAGAGTCTTACAGACACTTCGGAATTGCATGCATGCTTTGTTACAACTTTTCAAACATTACTCTAAAAATGCATCACTTTTGAATCTATTTACCATTAAAGAGAAAGCATGAAAAAAGTCAATTAATTTCACTATCCCAGAATTCATGTACTGTGTTACAAATGGAGATTTTTTTTTTGCTACTAGAGTGAAATATACTGTGTTGGCCTTAGATTCTTTTATGGGTATATACATAACACATAAAAACAAATCTATTTAGTTGCAGCCTCAAAACAGGGTCTTTGGAAAGGTTAGTGTCTATGCCATACGTATGACTTTGATTTATAGTTATATTTTTCACAGCATGACACCCATTGTTGGTGAACTGAGATTGTGATAAAATCATGTAGGTGTAAAGTTTCACTGGCTGGATGGCAAAGAGCTGAGTGAGAGAGAGTGTAATGTGAGTTGAGAGCTTCACTCCAAATGAATGAACTTGTATTGTGGATCTGGTTACAGCAGGCACACTGCCTTAATCCATCAACAGCAAGTTCACTTACAAACCAGCCTTTGTTTTTAATCCACAAGCCTTTGGGGGATTCGCTATAATCAAAGGACCAATCAGAAGAAACTGCCAGAGGAAAAAAATTGCTGCAATAAAGTTTACTCTCAATCACATGCTATTCTTTAAAAAAAAAAAAAAGTAATGCGGATAACACTGTAATGTGCTGTATTAATCTTTCAGGCATTAAAAACTCCATGGCTTGAAAATTAAGGGATACAACTGCAGATTTCTTTTACTTTCTTCTGGTGGCCCTGTCAATTCCCTTCAGAACACTTTGATTTCGTACCACTTGTGCTCACGGCATGAACTTAGATTAGTGATGGAAGACAGCAACAGGGATTAGTACACTGAGTTGTTTTTGCTTTCAGACAAATAAAAGGAACCACCTGGATTTTGCAATCAAAATAGGTCAAGCTGAAATAACATATGTACTTTGGCAAATGTGATATCTAGACTGAGTGTGTATGTATATACGTACACATGCATATACATATGCATGTACATATACAAACACTTGTAAACATCTTAAAAATAAGGCACGTTTATTGACTATCAGTAAAGGTTACTTTGTTTTGTTAGAGGAATGGGCCAGGCATCTATCACTCACAACCACCAATAATTTTTGCTAAGATAAATCTTACGTCCCTAAAGAAGGGACTCAGGATATGTCGCAGTGTCCATCTGAGTATAATCTTCAGTTTTCTCCCTGAATCCTTAATTCTGGGCTATTCTTGTAACACAAAAAAGAGGGGCAGAAGCAGCTGTGAAAGGAAAACTGCCAGAAATGTGGAGCACAACTTATCTGCTGCCATATGGATGAACTATATTTAAATTGGTCTGTGCACAGCCAGTGGAAGAAGGTGACAACTAGTGTGCATTGTAACCATAAAAAGAAGTGACAGATTGTGATGAAGGAGCTATAAAACCAGAAGCATTGACAGCTCACAAGAAGAATTAAAACAGCTGCTGAGGTATCCCTGGTAAACAGCTTGCTTTTGGGTCATCCGATGCACAGTACATATCATAGCAACTGTCATCTCTCTCAAACACAGTGCCTATACTATCATAAATCAAGGCGAGTGTGTCTTCTCCCTTAGGCAGTAAGGCTGCGATGAGGTTTTGTATTGAAAGACAAGCAAAGGAGATGGAGTACTGGATGAGTGTTAGGGGAGGGGAGTAGAAAGAGACTATTATGTAACTTAGACCATCTATTAAAGGCATACTCAAGCAAGAAGATGCCCAGTAGATGGCTATGAAGCAATGGACAATCCACCAACCAAGTGTGACTAACATTCTTGTGAACCACTGCCTAGTCTCTAAATTCCACTTTCAGGGGAAGTTCATTGATCAAGTGGTGATGGGCTGATTCCAACAGCATGTAATATCCTCAAAATCCTTGGGCTCCCAATCAGTCATGCTTTAGACTTGGGGAAGGCACAGGAATAGCACTGGTTATAGTGGCTGACAATCTACTGGGGGGAATGGATACAGGCCAGACCATTTGTTACTAATGCTAGTATGATGGTATCTCAGGGTACCCACAACTGTAAGAGACCTTGTTACTCTCTGTCACCAGCACAAGGGATTCTTGCTTGTGCTTAATTGGGTGTCAGCTCCCAGACACCACCAGCCTGTGACCCACTTAAGCACCCACCTTGCAGATTAACAATAGGTGCACCCCAAATCCCTTTGAAGTGTTCTCCTGAGTTATCCAGCTTAACATTGACTACTTTCAGAAATATCAGATCTGCTGTCCCCGAAGGAACTGTGCAACCACCTTGTGAGATTCAGCTCAGGACCAGCACTTGTTTCATATTACAGCACTGAGACAGATTTATAGTGAAAACAAGAATAAGTTTATCATCAAATGTTCAAGTGACAGTGAGTAAGGATATGGGGAAAAAATGGTTGGATATAAAACAAAATCACAACATGCTTCCTAGACACTAAACTTAACTATCAGGTTAACATTCTGCCCAATGAAGTTGATCTCACCCAAAGCCTTTTGCAACTTTTCAGTCAATGTTGGCTGAGATCCCATTTTCATGAATGTAATTGCACAATTTACTGTTTTAGATTGTCTCTTACATACACATCCAAAATTCATTGTCTATACTCAGAGACAGGATAACCCCCCACGGCTTGTTTTTCTGGTGTGCTGCTTCCCTGTTGATTTAACACTTCTTCTTTAACGTCTGACTTTATATGCAAATGGATATCCAATTGTGTTAGATTACCAGGCTTAAAATACATCCTGACACACAGATCTACATTCCTTATCTCCTATCTGGAGGAAAACCTGTTTTTCAAGCTTTGAAATCATATTTGCAGTATATATATACATAACTCCTCCCACAGTATGCATGCCAACATTTCATAACTATATTAATGGCCAGAGCAGCTCAGGCTTTCATTTAAGACATCACATGACATTCTTTGGTGAAGCATAATATACATATTCCAATCAGGATAGACTTGACACCCTCTTGCCAGTTGGCATTGAGGGATTCTTGGTCATAGCTAGATCTCAGCATAATCATACCAGCATGGCAAGGAGTCTATGCACTCCACTCATTCCTTTTATAGCATTCTAGAGGGCAGTGTTCGGAGAGACAGCGTGACCTGTCAGATAAAGCACTGGACAGGGATTCAGCATATCTGGGTTCTATTTTCGGCTCCACCACTGACCTGCTGGGTGACCTTGCAAGTCACCTCAACTCCCCATGCTTCACTTTCCCCTTCTGTAACATGGAGATAGTGATACTGACATCCTTTGTAAAGGACTTTGAGATATATGGATCCCCCTTTACTGAGCTCCTTTCTATGGCCCCTCTCCTTTCCTTTGTCTTTCCATTAAGTTAATCATCTCCTAACAAATCCCACCCAAATATTTTTTAAAAAGGAACTTACCAGCATCTTCTCCCTCTCTCCCTGAGGATAAAACCTGTGGAACTAAACTAATAATTGCAAACTATTTTCTTGTATGTTATATCCCTTTCCCCACCCATTGTCTGTCTTGTCTGTTCAGAAGGTAAGCTCTCTGGGGCAGGGATTCTCTATTATTCACTGTTTATCCAGTGCCCAAACACAGTGGGACCCTGTTCCCAGTTAGCCCTTAGGCACTACCATAATGCAAATAAGAATAAATAAAACACAGATTGCTCTAAGCAACAGTCCATGGTGTTTCCCTTCAGACCCTGCCTCTTCCCATTTTGAAATCACCCTCAAAGTGCTCCTCACTCACAGCTAGAGAGAAAAAAAGGGAGATGAGATCATCTGTAAACCTGAGTCTTCCACATGCTAGTGCACTGTGCTACCAGTCACTATCAGATCCCTTCACCCACTCTGAAATTTACATTCAGTGAACTATGAATTATGTGGGGTTAGAGGTTATCTATATTCTTCTGATAAAGTAAAATAAGTATATCCCCCTTTAAAATCAAAGTACTTAATACATAATCACTTTTCTGGGAATTCCCTGAAATTAATTAATCTTTTAGTGTTCAGATACCACAGACAGGGGTGACACTCTAGGCACCAGTGCAGCAAGCTCATGCCTGGGGCGGCAAGCCATGGGGTGTGGCCTGCTGGTCGCTGTGAAGGTGGCAGGCAGGCAGCTTTCGGCGGTGATTCTGCGGGAGGTCTGCTGGTCCTTTGGCTTCAGCAGCAATTTGGCGGCAGGGTCGCCAATGGCGCGGCACCAGCAGACCTCCCGCAGGCATGCCGCCGAATCTGCGTGACCAGAGGACTGCCTGCAGGGACACCGCCGAAAGCTGCCTGCCTGCCATGCTTGAGGCGGCAAAAAACACAGAGCCGCTCCTGACCACAGATGTAAATGTGCAATGTAAGAACCTAGGTTGGATATTGTAGATACACAGGTAGTCACACAGTGCTGCCAACTCTCATGGTTTTTGAAGTTCTTAAAACCTCAGCTGCTGGGATCAGATTATTACATGTGACTCTCACCTTTCATTTGGGAGAAAAAAAAGTTTCTAAACCTCATGGTCACAGGGAAAAGCTTTAAAATGCAAACCCTAAATGCTTCAACAGCAGAAGGCAAATTAAAAAGAACTGAAAATGTAATCTCATGGAGATTTTAAAATCATCTCATTATTTTGTGCGGCCTGATTCATGATTTTGGAATACTTGGGGTTGGCATTAGAGGGACAGAGATGGTAGACAATTTCAGTACTATCATGAGTGTGTTGCAACTGATTTGTCATGTACTCAGTATCTTGAAAAAGAAGGAGGAAGAATACACTGTGGAAAATGAATGTAATGGTAATGGTTGGGGAGGTAATAGCTCTTATTGGACCAAGTTTTGCTGGGGAACAAACAAGCTTTTCAGCTTGTAATAGTGGTAGTTCACAAGAAAGAAAGAAAGAAAGAAAGAAAGAAAGAAAGAAAGAATCTTCAAATGCTTTAGACCTCAATCCAATCTCACCCTGCAGGAGAACAGTACAAATTGATCCAGTAACTTGAAAGATATGCCTCAATGTATTACAGGAAGCAGAGAGGGTTACCTTATACAGTTTCAAATGTGTTACTAAGTTTCATGTACAGGTTCCTTTGATATTGGCTGCATTTATTTCTTATTTTATTATGTTCTTTGTTTATAACACACTGCATTATTTTGTACATGTTCATCCATCATCTGAACACTGATAAACGAGATCATTCCAATAAAAGAATGTTGTACTTACGGTCAAATATCACTGAGGCTAATAAAGAGATAGTGATTACCTATATCTCTGCTTCTTTATATCCAGAGAGCGAGAATCAATCTGATTCAGAACAGGTATTTTAAACATGGAAAGATGTTATCAGATAATGTTATAATTAGTGCATTATTAGCACAAATAAAGGACCACTAAAAAAATCGTTCAAGGGTCTGCTCTGTAATGCTTACTCATACAAAACTGTGTGTATGGCTGGGCCTGAAAATGCTTGTACTATTCTTGTCTATATGTGGGGGACTCTCAGGAATGTTAATGGGATTTGTGCAGAATATTACGGGTAAAAGTGCCCTTAAGTGTATTTTGCATAAGAATATTGGATTTCTGGAAAATTACTTTGACGCTATTAAGTATCAGAGGGGTAGCCGTGTTAGTCTGGATCTGTAAAAGCAGCAAAGAATCCTGTGGCACCTTATAGACTAACAGACGTTTTGGAGCATGAGCTTTCGTGGGTGAATACCCACTTCTTCAGATGCATGTGGTGGAAATATCCAGGGGCAGGTATATATATGCTAGAAAGCAAGCTAGAGATAACGAGGTCAGTTCAATCAGGGAGGATGAGGCCCTGTTCTAGTAGTTGAGGTATGAAAACCAAGAGAGGAGAAACTGGTTCTGTAGTTGGCAAGCCATTCACAGTCTTTGTTCAATCCTGAGCTGATGGTGTCAAATTTGCAGATGAACTGAAGCTCAGCAGTTTCTCTTTGAAGTCTGGTCCTGAAGTTTTTTTGCTGCAGGATGGCCACCTTAAGGTCTGCTATAGTGTGGCCAGGGAGGTTGAAGTGCTCTCCTACAGGTTTTTGTATATTGCCATTCCTAATGTCTGATTTGTGTCCATTTATCCTTTTCCGTAGAGACTGTCCAGTTTGGCCGATGTACATAGCAGAGGGGCATTGCTGGCATATGATGGCGTATATTACATTGGTGGATGTGCAGGTGAATGAACCAGTGATGGTGTGGCTGATCTGGTTAGGTCCTGTGATGGTGTTGCTGGTGTAGATATGTGGGCAGAGTTGGCATCGAGGTTTGTTGCATGGATTGGTTCCTGAGCTAGAGTTATTATGGTGCGGTGTGCAGTTACTGGTGAGAATATGTTTCAGGTTGGCAGGTTGTCTGTGGGCAAGGACTGGCCTGCCACCCAAGGCCTGTGAAAGTGTGGGATCATTGTCCAGGATGGGTTGTAGATCCCTGATGATGCGTTGGAGGGGTTTTAGCTGGGGGCTGTATGTGATGGCCAGTGGAGTCCTGTTGGTTTCTTTCTTGGGTTTGTCTTGCAGTAGGAGGCTTCTGGGTACACGTCTGGCTCTGTTGATCTGTTTCCTTATTTCCTCGTGTTGGTATTGTAGTTTTGAGAATGCTTGGTGGAGATTTTGTAGGTGTTGGTCTCTGTCTGAGGGGTTAGAGCAGATGCGCTTGTACCTCAGTGCTTGGCTGTAGACAATGGATCGTGTGATGTGTCCGGGATGGAAGCTGGAGGCATGAAGGTAGGCATAGCGGTCGGTAGGTTTTCGATATAGGGTGGTGTTAATGTGATCATCACTTATTTGCACCATGGTGTCAAGAAAGTGGACCTCCCGTGTAGATTGGTCCAGGCTGAGGTTGATGGTGGGGTGGAAGCTGTTGAAATCATGGTGGAATTTTTCCAGAGTCTCCTTCCCATGGGTCCAGATGATGAAGATGTCATCAATGTAGCGTAGGTAGAGAAGGGACGTAAGTGGACGAGAGCTGAGGAAGCGTTGTTCCAGGTCGGCCATAAAGATATTGGCATATTGTGGGGCCATGCAGGTGCCCATAGCAGTGCCACTGATCTGGAGATATATATTGTCATCAAATTTGAAATAGTTGTGTGTAAGTATAAAGGCACAGAGCTCAGCAGCCAGTTGTGCTGTGGCATCATCAGGGACAATGTTCCTGACAGCTTGTATTCCATCTGTGTGTGGGATGTTTGTGTAGAGAGCCTCTACATCCATGGTGGCTAGGATGGTGTTTTCTGGGAGGTGACCAATGCATTGTAGTTTCCTCAGGAAATCAGTGGTGTCACGGAGATAGCTGGGAGTGCTGGTGGCATAGGGTCTGAGTAGAGAGTCCATATATCCAGACAGTCCTTCAGTGAGAGTGCCAATGCCCGAGATGATGGGACGTCCAGGATTTCCGGGTTTGTGGATCTTGGGTAGTAGATAGAATAACCCTGGTTGGGGCTCTAGGGGTATGTTGATTTCTTCTGGTGTTAGTGTAGGGAGTGTACTGAGTAGATGCTGTAGTTTCTTAGTGTATTCCTCAGTGGGATCTGAGGGAAGTGACCTGTAGAATTTGGTATTGGAGAGTTGTCTGGCGGCCTCCTTTTGGTAGTCAGACCTGTTCATGATGACAACAGCACCTCCTTTATCAGCCTCTTTGATGATAATGTCAGGGTGGTTTCTGAGGCTGTGGATGGCATTGCGTTCTGCACGACTTAGGTTGTGAGGCAAGCGATGTTGTTGTTCCACGATTTCTGCCTGTGCACGCCGACGGAAGCATTCAATGTATAGGTCCAGACTGTCATTTCGACCCTCAGGAGGAGTCCATGTGGAGTTCTTCTTCTTGTGCTGTTGGTGGGAGGGCACCTGTGTATCAGTGCACTGTTCAGTGTTGTCCTGGAAGTATTCTTTGAGTCGGAGACGGCGAAAGTAGGCTTCCAGATCGCCACAGAACTGTATCATGTTGGTGGGGGTGGCAGGGCAGAAAGAGAGTCCCCGAGAAAGGACAGACTTTTCTTCTTGGCTGAGTGTGTAGTTGGATAGATTGACGATATTGCTGGGTGGGTTAGGGGTACCACGGTTGTGGCCCCATGTGGCAGGTAGGAGTTTAGACAGCTTACAGTCCTTTTTCCTTTGTAGAGAGGTGAAGTGAGTAATGTAGATCTCCTGTCTTATTCTAGTGAAGTCCGTTTGTATAGAAGTTTGGTTATTAATGAGAGTCTCCAGGTTGGAGAGCTCTTTTTTGATGTTTTCCTGTTTGCTGTATAGGATGCTGATCAGGTGGTTCCTCAGTTTTTTTGATAGAGTATGGCATAATCTCTCACTGTGGTCTGTGTAGTATGTAGATAGCAGTGGATTTTTTACCTTTAGTCCATTTGGTATGATGTCCATCCGTTTGCATTTGGAAAGGAAGATGATATCTGTCTGTATTTGTGCAAGTTTCTTCATGAGGTTGATGGATTTCCACTCCATACGGCTAAATGCAGTGCCTTGCATGGTGTCAAGTATCAGAGGGGTAGCCATGTTAGTCTGGATCTGTAAAAGCAGCAAAGAGTCCTGTGGCACCTTATAGACTAACAGACGTTTTGGAGCATGAGCTTTCGTGGGTGAATACCCACTTCTTCAGATGCATGTGGTGGAAATATCTTTTGATGCTATTGACTCCTAACTACTGCCTTCCAATGCAGTGACCATGTTCCACAGTCTCATCGCTGAAAGCTAGCACTGAGTTTTGTAACCTACCGGATGAATGATGGAGACTTAAAACAAAAAGTCTGAGTTAAAACCTTTGGATCAGATTCCTTTCTGTGATCTGGCCACTTGCAATCACTTTGGTGTCACAAAAAGGGGTCAAGAAAGCTGGTGGATCTCTCTAAGCGCGAACTCCACAAGTGTGGATATCTCCATGGCTGGCTCCTCATCTATATCCTCTGCAAGCGCCATTGTAGGAGGCATATCGGGGCCAGGCCAGAGGGCTAGGTTGGTTTCAGCTATTATTGGCTGGCATAATGGTTCCTGGGGGCCCCAAGGTCAGTCAAAACTACACCAGGGCTGGGGCCGACAGTTCATAGGCCCCAGCATCAGAAATCCTCCCTTTTTCTCAGTGGCTTCCTCTAAGAATCTGGCCCTACTTTTTTTTATTGTTATAATTTCAAAAGTTTAGTTTTCAACTGGGGGAAATGTGCGGGAGGGGAGGAAAAATAACCCCTTGTAGAGGACATTTGAAAAATCAACTAGTGTTATTCAAAGTCTGAAGTGAAGCCACAGGGGACTGATGAGGTGGTGCTACCGTATGCTCATTTTTATTTCTACGAGTTAGTACTGCTACGAGTACTAACAAACCTGTTCTCTGTGTAAGTATTCCAGTAGTGAACACAGCACATTCTCTTTAGCATTAATGTAGCCAGTTGTGGCTACCATGCTGCACATTCCTATGCCTGTTCTGAATTTGCTTTAAATCCACATAAGGATTATAATTATTACTGGGTTGGTTTATGCTAGACCTTTCACAAGCTGCAGACACTCTGGGAATTATACACTATACATACTGGGGAACACTTCGGCTGCCATTTTGCCACCATTCTGCAGTGGAACACAGCAGCTATCAGAATAGCACCATCCAGCTATGCAACAATTTAGGGCAGTGGTTCTCAACTTATTTACCATTGTGGCCCACAATGTGTTATGTGGGCCGCATGCATTACTACCTCTATGGCCCTGAAGATGTCACATTGGCTGCAGCTCTGTGCTGACTGGGACCGCAGGCCACAGGTTGAGAACCAATGATTTAGGGGCATGATGTGAAAAAAAATTCCTTATCCTCTTAAAGCAAAGGGGGAATTTAGGAAGGTAGCATGTAACCAACCATACTGGTTCAAGCACAGGAGCAAACATGCTTATTCCTGCACAATGTGCTACAGGGTATTACATAATCACAGCTGATAAAATGCTGTATTTACAGCTCATCTGAAAGGCAGCACAGCCAACATTACAGTAACCCCATAACAGGACACTGGTTTACTATGGACATACAGGGAATAGTGCCACCTACCTAATCAAATCTTTTTAGCACCTAGATTCTCTCATACAGGTGATAACCCAACCAAATCTGCTTAGATAAAGATCTAATCACATCACAGCAAGCTGTACTATGATCTTCATCATATTTAAGACCTCCTACCTTTCCCTGACTTAATACCTAACAGATTGTTGCAAACCTGCACTATGTGAAATCTCCCCCACCCCTCATTATTAAAATGTTATGATTACTGGAGATGGAACACCCTGAACTTCAGGAAAGTTTGGATCCTAATCCTATTTATGTCAATGACAGAACACACACTGAATTCAAGGGGAGCAGGATTAAATCCTCTGTGACTTTCTTTTCACAATAAACTATTTAGCTTTGTTTCACCAGCCTTGAAGTATGAATTGTGAATGCTTCAATACCTGAATTGGATTAGGCAGCTGAACTGTAACTTCTTAAAGTGCCTCTTGTATCTTCTTCCAAAATGCTATTCTGTAATTTTTTACATCTGTACTCAGAACCACCAACTTTCAGTATTCTAAGAATCATGAATCAGGCCCCAAAATCATGGAATTTTACATATATATAACACAAATGTTAGGTTCTCTTTATTTTACTTTCTGGTTTTTGAACCTTTAGAGCAGGGGTGGGCAAACCACAGCCTGTGGGGAACTGTAGCCAATGGGAGCTTTGGGGGAGGTACCCACAGGTGAGGGCAGCATGTGGAACCCTCTGCCTCCCCGCCACCCCTGGGGCTGCAGGGACGTGGTGCTAGCCGCTTCTGGGAGCAGCGCGGGGCCAGGGCAGGCAGCCAGGGAGCCTACCCTGGCCTGGTCCCGGTGCACACCACTGCCACCCCGGAGCCGCTCCAGGTAAGTGGCGCTGGGCTGGAGCCCGCATCCCAAATCCCTCCTGCACCCCACACCCCAACCCCCTGCCTTGAGCCCCCTGCTGCACCCCACACCCCTCTTGCACCCCAACCCTCTGCCACACCCCTAGCCCCTGCCCTGAGCCCCCTCCCACATTCTTCCCTGCACCCCTGCCCTGAGCCCCCTCCCACACTCTGCACCCCCTTCTACACCCCAAGCCCCTTCCCTGAGCTCCCCCCAATACACTCTGCACACCTCCTCTGCCCCAATCCCCACCCTGAGTCCCTTCCAGCACACCACACCCCCTCCCACACCCTGCACTCCCTCCGGCATCCCAACCCCCTGCCCCAGCCCTACATTCATGGCCCTGCATGCAATCTCTCCACCCAGATGTGGCCCTCAGGCCAAAAAGTTTGCCCACCTCTGCTTTAGAGTATACTCAAGTTATGTTTTCAAGCTTTTCACAAGAACCATGAAGGTGAACACTTTTTTTTTAAATGAAATCTGAGGTTCGCACATATTCACATGACTTCAGGAGCTGGGGCTTTAAGACAAATATAAAATATCCCAAGGGCTGGCAACACAGCATAGGCAGTGAACAAAAGCTATCTACAAGCTGTGAGGAACCTCACCACTGTAGAAGAGGGCACTTTCCTTCCTTTGCAAGTGACAGAAATACATCACTGTCAGTATTTCGTACATCCTGTTCTAAGATATTGAGTAGTGTTGGTATGCAGCAGGGTTAAACAGCTGTGCAGTTTCACTCTGGAGGTAGCCATTTGTCAGCAATGAGTGATGTGATCCTTATGGTATCCCTTAACTACCTCAGAGGCTTAATCAGTTAATGTCTGCAAAACATCTTGAGATGGTTGGATTAAGGGTGCTAAATAAATACACAATAGTAATCTATTTAATCATATGCTGTATACCAGATTCACTAGTAGGATTATTAATAGCATTAACAATAACCATAGATAGGAATTATAAAAATCACAGTTCAAAAGTCATCTGAAGTGTCTTTCGTAGGCACTTCTGGATAATATATTTGCTGACCCATCAGTAATTTTACTGCTGTGAAGGCAGTGCTTTGTGCCATATCATGTTTTGTTTGGGTTCTTCTAACATCCAGCTGTTATTGTTGGCTATTGCTCAGGTATTCAAGATATTGCAGGTGTTCTGTGTCCTTAAGGTTCAACATGCAAAGGGCAATACAGGGATAAGAGTGGGACTGGGTTGTGTGTATGTGTGAGGGAGTGAGAGCAGATGTTCAGTCAGTAACAGTAAAGACAGAGACAGTCTCCCTTTTGGTCCACTTGAGGACTATGAGGGTCCTGGTTCCAGTCTCAGCTGTCATAACATGCAGAATACCCATAGACAGAATACTCACCAGATAGGGGTCCCTGTTCATTGGTTAAATCTTTAATTATTTTGGACACAATGTGATCACAAAAGTATTAATTCTTAGCATATAGAGAGAGCCTTTTGATTTGCAAAACACAATAGCTGTGTCAGGTCAGTAAATACGAATCACCCTCCATTTCCAAATGGGGAAACCAAGGCACTAAGAAATTAAACAACTTGTCCATGGCCATGTAGTAAGTTAGGGTAAGATCCCTGATTAGGGTTTAGGAGTTCCTGGGTCTCAAGTGTGTGTTCAGATAATCAGTTCAAACAGGTTGCATATTGTGTACCAAATTAAAATTTGGTGAATTGTCTTTTTCTGGTTTCATGAAGCCACTGAAAGTTAATCCCTTTGGGGCTCTCTCTCTTTTTAAGAAAAATATTTGACAAATTATCATGAGCAAAGGGCTGCCTTTGGATTACTTACAATGTTGTAAACTGATGTTCAGCCTGGGAAATTGATAACCAAAGTTACTAATGAATTGAACAAACATATTCAGTGTTGAGTATTTGTATTTGAGATTAAATATACCTTTTTGACAGCAAATAAATGAATTCAGTCAAAGCATTCAAGCCAGTTGTGAAGCCACATAAGTCTGTGAATACTAAAAGTCACAAATATGAGCACAAATCAAACTGAAGCAGTAGAATTCATGAAATATTTTCATTTTTCCTAATTAGCTCAAATTAGTCCATACCTCTCATCAAATCTTGACTGTCAGTACTTTATACTTTGGCTTGACAAAGTTATTTTTTAAAATGAATTACTGCTGATCTCTATGTTTCAAACTTTCCCCCTCCGCCAGTGATTTTTTATTGGAAACCTCAGAAGGGATATTTTAGGGCCAACATGAAAAAAACCAAGAAGAAGCAAACACGCAGTGTTTGTCCCTGGTGTAACACAGCTGACCCCAGTGCAGTAGCACCAGGAATACTTTTGGCTCCATATCTGTACTGAGAGTGAGGCCCTTTTTTTGTTTTTGTTTCAGACCTAATTTTTCAGATTGCAAATAAATTAACAACACAAGCACTCAGTAAGTGTGTGGGTGCATGTACTCAGGTGTTCAGATATTTCAGCTTTTCGGTAGGGATTTGAATAAATAGTGATGTCAGAAATAGCCCCGTGGTAAACACAAATAAAGGCAAAAAAGTCTGGCATTTGCATTTGTGTTTTCATTTTAACCGCATTTTTATAAATTCTCCAGGGAGACATTACAGCATGAGACCTGTCTTTTCACAATATGTCTCACTATCCAGGAACTGAAATACCAAGAGAAGACCAAATCTCACATTATTTGAGCCCTATAAATGGCTCCCATAAGGCATTAAAAAAAGACTGAGAAAATACCTAAATCCAAATTCTAGTTCTTTTTTCACCTTTTGGAATATGAAAATTTGACAGAACACAGTAGGGTCAGATTTGAAAAAAAGAGATGATTTTAATAGTATTGGGGAATATTGTTCTGTGATTTCTGGGAATAGTTTGTATTCCTTTAAACTTATCTATACTTGGAGAGTTGGACGACTAAGATGGTTGGCAGTGGGATAAGAAGCCCTTCACCGTGATTCAAGTTGGATTTATCAGTGTGGATTTCTACACCCAGGTTAGGCTAATCTGGGTTCCTAGACCTGATGCCTGGGTTAACACTGTCATGAAAACATACCTTCTGATACCACTTCCAATCCAACCCAGGTCAGTAGTGACCAAAAGTTGTTACTTTCTGATGCTAGTTTGGTGGCCCATGTGAAATGAGTTTGCTGGTCTCCCACCATTTGGTTGTGGCTCCACTGGAGTCAAAACTCTCATTCTAATTCTTTTTCTCTATATTACAGTAGCGCTATAAGTACTAACTAGTTATGGGTGAAATTCTGTTGAAAAATGCATTTTTGCTTGACATGAAACTATTCATGAATTCACATTGAATAGTTTTGACTGAACTGAAAAAGTCAAAACATTTCAACGTTCAGGCATTTTGAGAAAAGCAAAGGAGAGGATTCACACAACAGCAGGATAGGGAAGAAGAGGTGGTGCCTATAAATTATTCACATTATCTATCTAGCCCAATGACTATTCATTGTCTTTCATTGTCTGTTAGTCTATAAGGTGCCATAGGACTCTTTGCTGTCTTTCATAGTGGCAGTTCATGGTCATTCATGATGACAATGGACAATCATTTGGCCAAGGAAAGAGAGCTAGAATGACTCTACAACCTGGGCACTCACTGAGAGAGGGGGAAATCCAGTTTAAAGTCCTTGCTCTGATGACTATTTAATTAGTTATAAAAAGAGGAACAGCTCCAAGAGGAGAGGTTGAGCAAGACTCACACAAGACTTTCTCACAGTCTAGTGCAAGGGTTTGCAACCTTTCAGAAGTGGTGTGCCAGTCTTAATTTATTCACTGTAATTTAAGGTTTCGGTGAACATTTTTAGAAGGTCTTGCTCTATAAGTCTATATTATATAACTAAAACTATTGTTGTATGTAAAGTAAATAAGGTTTTTAAAATGTTTAAGAAGCTTCATTAAAAATTAAATTCAAATGCAGATCTTATCAGTTTAGTGTGATCCTTGCCCTTGCTTTTGCTTGCTGCGTTTTCCAATGTCTGGCACATATTTGAATACTTTAATCTGCACACAGGCTTCGGAGTGATCAGTTGTTAACCAGCTCCGAGAGGGACAGAGAACAGATTTCATGTGTGAAAATACCTGTTCACACAGGTATGTGGATCCAAATGCTGAAAGCATTGCAAACACAATTTTCTTCAAACAGTTACATCTCACTGGCAGGGACGTCCAGCAGGTCAGAACAGAGGCCCCATGATCTCTCTCAGTAGCTTCAAGTGCGCTCCGCAGATCTCCAAACTTTGATGCTCACAATTCTGAGCTGTTTAACTGAATGAGCTGCATTTCGAAATCTTCAACACCCATCCACTGAAATACAGACAAATCTAAGTCACTTTCTTTGAACTTTTCAGGTTTAATTAGAAAAGAAAGCACTGGGCCAAATCGCTGGAAATCTTGAAATCTGTCAGAAAATTCTGATTCCAGTTCTTGCATGTACATTCCAATCTCATCGACATTGACAGTGCAACATATCGATAGCTCTTTTATGAGTTGAAGTAGCAGAAAGTCAAAGTTCGAATATCCCATGAAAAAATTGCTAGTTTTACAACGAATGCCTTCCAGGCTTCATAAAGATCCAAACCATTTGCCCTGCACCCTGGAGACAGAGGTTGAGTTAGTTTAGGTGAGTGGTGATGTCAATTAGAAACATGAGTTTACACAGCCATTTGTCATCATCCAGTTCGGGGTAGTTTTGTGCTTTTTCTGACAAAAAGGCCTTGATTGCATCAAAACAGTTTACAAAGTGCACCAAAACCTTGCCACTACTTAGCCACTGAATGTTGCTGTGAAGTGGAATGTCATTATAAGCACTGTCCATCTTCTCTAGCAGTGCTTGAAACTGTCTGTGAGTCAAAGCAGATCGAGCAACAAGGAAATTCACAATTCGCATCACTGTATTCATCAAATTATTAAGCTCTGAATTAGAAATTTTAGTACACAGGTTTTCTTGATGGATGATACAGTGAAATTTGACCATTTACAAAACTTTCCACTATACCTTCCCCCTTTGTTGTGCCATGCAGGGGTTTTAGGCAACAAAGTTCCTCTTGGATTTCATCGGAAGCACAATATCTTGCAACAACTGCCAAATGTGGAACATCGTTTATATCCACACGCCCATCAACTGCAATGCTAAACAGTGTTGTCTCTTTTAATGCAGTCATCTGCATTTTGGTAACATTTTCTGCCATTTCACTTATGCGTCTCTCAACTATTGTGGCAGAGACAGGCAGTTCTTTATTCTAGATACGATTGTATCTTTATTTGGCAAATCATTGAACAAGACCTCCAAACTGCTGAGAAAAACTTCATTGTACCACAGTGATGCAGGCCAATTTTAGGAAGGTTCCACTGAATGTCATCAAATGTCCCCAGAACTTACTGACGGGAGCCTTAAAGTATCTGCAAATGGCACAGGTGTCTTTTAAGTATCAAGATGTACGATGAGGCATCTTTCACGGAAAACGGTATGTCCATGCAAATGTCCACGGCCGGCATGTGCAGAGCAAAGGTTGACCATGGGCGCTATGACAGGCTCCAGCACCACTTGAGACTATGGACCGCTTTCTGGTGGCTTGTTTTTTTACGCAGCAGCTGTGGGGACTTCTGGCTACATGATGGCGGTTGCCAGACTTAGCTTGGTTGGACAGAATTATTTACAGCTAGTCTTAGGCTTGTTCCTGGATGAACAAGAGCTGGAGCAGCGGGCTGAGCGGGGCCGGTGGACGGAACCCCAGCTGGCAGGGGGCCGGTGGCCGGTACTCCAAGCTGGCAGCAGAGTGTCACTGAAAACCAGCTTGCGTGCCACCTTTGGCACGCGTGCCGTAGGTTGCTGACCCCGGGTTGCTGCCCCTGGTTGGGGCACTCTTCTGCAATGTGGGAGACCCAAGTTCCAATCTCTTCCCCTTAGCAGGCACAGGAGGAATTGAACCTGGGTTTCCCTCCAATGCCCCCATTGAGTGCTCAAATGACTGGGCTAAATTTTATAAGGGAAGCAGCTCCCCCTCCTCCTGCCTTTTTTTTATCTTTTCCATTGCTTTTGTCAAAATGCCTGAAAGTCGAAACATAGTATGTTGGGTTGGAATGAAACACTCTGTTTCTACTTGATTTTTTTTTTACTTCAATTCACCAAAAAAAATCAGAAAAATGTCATATTTGCTTCAACCCAAAATGAAACTTTTTAAAATGTTTTTTCAAAACCAACCCCCCCCCCATTATTTGCCCTCCCCTGTCTTAATTCAAGATTGGGGAAGAAAAAAAGGATTCTTTCTCCTTTTCCCTAGGGGGAGGGGAGAGGCTGGGAGACAAGTGTGTGAGCATTCTGCCTCAGCAGACCTCTGGGAAAGCTATTGTCAATTTCGCCAGATGAAAGTGAAATTGACAGTTACCTTCCAGACAGGCAGGCAGATAGCAAGGAGCTTTCCTTTTGATTTTCCAAATGGAAAATTGAATTTTTTCAGCAAAACTGAATTTTTTTTATGGAAATTTTTTTTTAAAGAATATTTTTCCTCAGAAAATCATTCCAATCAACTCCAGTACTAACTAACTGAGATCAAGCCCTCACTGTGCTAGGCACTGTATGTTGTAACAGACAGTCCCTGCCCTGAAGAGTTTTCAAATTAAATGGACAAAGCAGACAAAATGCATAAAGGAAAAAAGAGGCACAGAGTTAAAGTGGCTTGTCGAAGGCCAGTGGCTGAAACCCAAATTTCCTGAGTCTCCATCCACTGGCCCACACTGCCTCTTTGATTGCTGGATCAGGTGCAGGATCAGGTTCTCACTGCAGTTCCTAGTGGGCAGCTGTCACCATCACTGCTGGTACTAAATGGCATCCTTCTTGGTTGTCTCAGCCCCAAAGCCAAGTACTGTGTTGTCCTTTCACCTATGACTAGCCATAGAGGAGAAAGGGTGAAGAAGTTTACATTCTGACACTGCTCAAGCCAAGTAAAGACTCATTCTCCAGGGCTGTCAGTCCACTACCTTTACCACGTACTAAACTTCATATGGTGAAAACAGAGATTAAAAAAAAAATAAAATAAATTTGTCTATTGGTACGAGTAAGAGATTTCAGGTGTAGGGGTTTGTGTCATATATAACAAGCTACTTGACTACAGACTGGATTTAACAATGGGTTTTTCTTATTTGCAAAAAATCCCAAGTTGTGTGCACTGTAGCTGTACAGCCTGCTTCACTACTGGTCTTCTAGAACAATGTTTTAAAGCTATTTCACCTGAGTGCCTGCTGATTAGCCTGCTGAGTTTTTTAAACCAATCCATTGAATTCACTTCCGTTCTGTGTCCCCAGTGATCATTCACCTATAGAAATGCATAGACAAACAAGGCCACAGGTGCAGAAAATTGGGTCCTTCCTGCTGCTTATTACAATGTTGACCTTGGGGATTTGTCAGAAAGAAAGAAAGAAAGAAAGAAAACATGCTAGGCAATAGAATTTTACTAAAATCCTGCCTTCCTTTTCTTGTTAGGCTTAAAAAAAAAAGCCTTCATGCCTGGCAACAAACACAGACAGTGAATTGTGTTTTTGTTTGTTTCAGATTCCTTCTGCATCCGGGAGGGGGTTTTGGACTGATTTCTGTCCCGTATATATTTCTCCCCCACTCCACCCTCCTGCACTTTGGTTTCTGGTTACTTTTTTCAGCAATAGAATGTGCTCTGCCTTGTGGTCACTGAACCTGCAGTCTTGCTGGTTTCAGTCTCATATGCACAGGAAGACGTGACCACCTGCTTGCCATATCAGCATAATGTGTTACATTTAAAATCAAATCTGGAGATTTATCATCTTGAAACACATGGCTCTGATCCAAAACAAAACTGCCCCATTAGCCAGAATGCTCTGTGTAACTCTCCTATCTAAGAACAGCCCCAGCTCCCTCCAGACTGTAGCAGTGGTATTAAAAGGAGGCAGCATAGCACCTGCCAGAAGAGTTCAAAGCTTTGTCGACATCATGAAGTGGGGCACCTCTTGAAGACTTCATCATTTCTGTCCTAGTCCCCTTACTACAGATTTTATAATTTACTCTGCTTATCGGGGGGTATAGG
The DNA here is from genome assembly GCF_025201925.1 of Gopherus flavomarginatus. Classification (NCBI taxonomy): domain Eukaryota; kingdom Metazoa; phylum Chordata; order Testudines; family Testudinidae; genus Gopherus; species Gopherus flavomarginatus. The sequence goes on from NC_066617.1 coordinate 136,952,787, forward strand.
GCAATGCTATATTTAACAGTGCTATTTTACACTTCATTGTAATTTTAGTTATTATTTGTATCACAGTAGCACTCAGAGAACTCTAGACACTGTTCTAGGCACTGTTCATGCATGTAGTAAGAGACAGTCCCTGTCACAAAGAGCTTACAATCTGAATGAAGGAACAGGAAGTCTGTGGCACAGCAAGGAACTGATCTCAGATGTCCTAAATCCCAGCCTGTAGCGAGGCGGTGTGGCTCCCCTCCCCCTCAGGGAGGGTCGAGCCCCGTCAGTCATCCACGGGGGCGGGGCTGCTGGGCGGAAGTCCCGCCCCTCAAAGAGTCAGGCGGCGACCCAGAAGAATAAAAGCCGGGCCCCAGCCTTCAGTTGCGGCTCGGCCGCCGGCAGGAGCAGACATGCCCGCTGCCGCTCGTGACTGGGAGGCTGCCCAAGCCAGAGGTCGAGACCAGGAGCTGCCAGAGCTCCCTCGCCCCTGCTATGACGAGGGGCCGCCAGAAATGCCTCGCCCCTACTACGGCCCCGAGGAGCCCCCAGACCAGGCGTGGCCCGAATTCCCCGAAACCCTACCGGACCTGCCGCCCAGCCCGGATTGGGAGGAACCGATGGTCCTGGACGTCTCCGGAACAGAGGCCCCGGACCAGGTAGGAATAGAGGGGGAATTAGGAAGTAGCCCGGGGGCAGCTGACTCCAGTCAGGCTGCAGAGCTACCGTTGCCCATGTCAGTGTGTTGCGGTCAGGACCCCACTGACCACCAGTAGCGGTGACAACCGCTACCAGGGCCCCGGGCTGGAAAGCAGAGGAGTGGGTGGGCCTGCGTTCCCCCTGCCACCCGTAACCGGGTGGCAGATTCTCCCTCTCCCCAGTCGGAGAGGCCTGTAACTGTTTAAACTGTGTTTGGTGCCCCGCCCGAGCCAAGGGCTGGGCCCCCGCTGACTTTGCCACTGCTCTGCCCTGCTCCAAAGGGCCAGAGCTGTCTAAACTGTGTTTGGTGCCCCGCCCGAACCAAGGGCTGGGCCCCCGCTGACTTTGCCGCTGCTCTGCCCTGCTCCAAAGGGCCAGAGCTGTCTAAACTGTGTTTGGTGCCCCGCCCGAACCAAGGGCTGGGCCCCCTTTGACTTTGCCACTGCTCTGCCCTGCCGAAAGGCCAGAGTAGACTGTAATTGCAGGGAAGAAATCGAGGCCGGTGTGGCTCCCCTCTCCCTCAGGGAGGGTCGAGCCCCGGCGGAACCCGTCTACACAGCCCTTTGTCTGAATGATAAGACCATCCTTCCTAATTATATTATGATTTCTTTTTTGACTTCTATATATATAATGTCCTGAGGATAAAGGACCTGCCACTGGCTCATATCTCATGTGCAGAAGACAGGTGATCTGCATCCCTCCCAATAAAAACATCTCTGCAACATACCTGAGTTTCAAACTGCAATTCCAGTCCTGGCTCTGCATGAGGCCCTACAAGCCACTTCAATCTTGATCTGAAATAAACACCCTGTGCTGCTCCAGTCTTGTATTTCTCTTCAACAGAGAGAAAATCTGTGTCAAGGTTTCACAGTGGTTTTTATGATGTGACCCAACATCTACTAGATGAGACTACTTTTTAAAGTGTGTGACCTGAATTATGCTGCTGTTCTATCTATTTCCTTGTCTTCCACCTTAGGAAGAAGCTACTGAGTAACTTTTATGGCTATTATTATTATTAGCTATTATCCACGTTGATATCACCCTTTGAGAAACTGAAGAGTTCTCTCTTCCCAGGTGCATTCATTCTTTATAGGAACTTTACTATATTTTAATGGAGCAGACATGGACCATTTTCAAGTTAATAGGAAATGCAATCTCTATAACATCACGTATCACTACATACCCACAGCTCCCAGTGAAGCTAAAAGGATTTGCAGGTGCTCATATCATTTTGGGATTAGGACGCAGAAGGCCCTGCATTAAAACCTCTGGGCACCAGCATCTTCTTGTACTGAGGCTGGCACAGCCCTGGGAATAATGCTTTCTTCTCTTAGCTAACTATTTTAGAGAGTAAAAGCAAAACATTAATTTCTGTGGCACCCATAGATGATCATTGTAAAATGTCCTAAATGGAAAGTGGCCATTTCAGTATAAAGGACATAGGCCCTGATTCAGAAAAACATTTGTACACCCACTTAATCTTAAAACAATGGAACTTAAGCTAATATTTAGCTGAATTTGAGCAGTAAATGTGTCATTCAAAATTATGACAAAAGAAAGTAAGGAAAATATTTCTATTCCTAATATTGTTAACTATAAACACACAAGTCATCAATGAACATCCAGTGTGTGTGTGTTGTTTGGGCGAGCCTTGGGTGAGCACCACAAGAACCTGGGCTTTAGCACATTTACCGTTTTAATTAAATGGCTTTACCACAAGAGACACAAGTGGAGCGATATGACTTGCTGTCATTCATGTCATACTCTAGCTGTATCAATTAATAAATGCCATGTGGATGGGCCTCCATTTTCTATTATTTCTATTTCATAGTAAGCAATAAGAAGCTCCAGGCAGGGTATTTCTGGGGCAGCTGTAGTCACTTGACCTTTGGTCTTATGCTGCACAATAGCGCCCCAGGCCTGCAATAAAGTAATTTCTTAGAAATGTACAGCTGGGCCTTATGGTTTCAATAGTTTAGACTAAAAGCTCTGAGTAGTAAACACTCTTAATGTACTATTAACCAAGGATAGCGAATACAATGATGGATGCATACCAAACAGCAGTTCCCTCAGGGTAATGTAAAGGCAATGCCACCTACCTGATGTACACTTACGTTGAACTGACCTGAAAACTAATGTGTTTAAATTTACAGGTACCAAGGAATTGCAGTCTGCTGTTAATCTTCCTGTGGACACTATTTTCAAGGTGCTGTGTCCAATCATGATAAATGATTGACCACTTGCCTTTTCACTTCTTATAGGAGGGAAAATAGAGAAAAAAAAACAACAACCTATATCAAATAACAAAGCAAATGAATTATAGAGACAAATGATTTCTTTCAAATGATTCACTAATGAACGTATTCTCTTAAGCCTTCTGTTCATGAGGAAAAAAAGGTGTGTTGCTAACACATTAGCTAACACGTTTAAATAGTAGGAAAGACAATCCAAGTTATCAAGTGGTAGGCCTTCCCCACTAGGGTTTAGCACAGGAGAGGGCAAATTACAGCCTGCGGGCTGGATCCGGCCCATCAGCACTTTGAATCTGGCTCATGGGATTGCCAGTCCCATGGTGCAGGGGTGCTAAAACAGGCTCCCTGCCTGCCCTGGCTCCACACTGCTCCTGGAAGCGGCCCCTGTGCCAATGTAGCGCTGCTAGTGCAGATACTCTAAGCTTTCCCACCAGCATAGCGCTGTCCATACCGGTGCTTAGGCTGGTGTAACTTATGTTGTTCAGGGGGTGGCTTATTCCCATCCCTGAGCGACCTAACTTATACCGACTTAAGCTGCAATGTATACATAGCATCAGTGTCATTCTGATTGCCAAGTGAAAGGGAACCTCCAATTTGCATACCTGCATGACCAGTTGGCATTCATGTTTACACTAAGGCAGTCTTTGAGCAAGTCAAAGATCTATATGAATAGAGCCGATATTTGGTGTAGCCCTTCTTTGTGTAAAATCAAAGATCTTCATTTCTCTTTTGCACAGTCCACTCCATTTGTCCAAATATTGATTGCTTTACTTTGGTTTAAAAACAGGTTAAAAATGGGATGGCTACAAATACACACCCAGGCACCCCTTAATCTCACCATCTCAGAATGCTCTATGCTGTAATGTTGGAAATTTGGTATTTCCCATAAATCAAAAATTTTATTAAATTGTTATTTTCTTGCATTGTTCATGCCATTCAATATGATTTTATCATGTCCTCTTTTTAAAAAATCTACTTAAATAAGACCAAACATTTGATTTTCTGATGTTATTTTTAAAGTACTTTAATTTCAGAAGCAAAGAATTGCAAACAGATGTGTTTCTTTAAATCAGACTCACAGAATTAATTAGGAAAATTCATAAATTCCAAGACCAGAAGGCACCATTGTGATCATCGTTATGTCAGGCCACCTATATAACACAGGCCACAGAACTTTCCCAAAATAATTCCTAGAGTGTAGCTTTTATACTTTTCTCTGCTAGATTGAGGAGTCATAGCCAGCACATTTCTCGGCCCGCGCCACTTCCCGCAGCCCCCATTGGCCTGGAATGGCAAACTGCAGCCAGTGGGAGCCACGATCAGCTGAACCTGTGGACTCGGTAGGTAAACAAACTGTCCCAGCCCGCCAGGGAGCTTACCCTCGTGAGCCACGTGCCAAAGGTTGCCGATCCCTGGACTAAATTCTCAAAACTCTTTGCAACTACAAAACTCACCATCTCTGCTATGTATCAGAACCTCAAGAATTGAACTCACGTCTGCATGTATACTGATCTTTTAATCATACTCTCTCCCTTTTCTTTTTTAGTAAATTTTAGTTTAGTTAATAAGCATTTGGCTGTGAGCATGTATTTGGGTAAGATCTGGAATATTCAGTAATCTGGGAGGTAATGTGTCCGATCCTTTGGGATTGGTAGAACCTTTTATTTTATATGATGAGATAAGACTTTCAGAAATTTTCATCATATTTAACTTGGGTACCTGGATGGAGGTCTGAGGCTCAGTTACTTCAAGGGAACTGTGGAGTTGGCTTCTGGGCAACCAGTGAGATAATAATGAAACTATTTTAAGATGGTTTGGTATATCTAAGTATTGAAAATATCCACCAGCTTTGGCGATTATCTGCCCCATTCTATGCGATTCTATGCTGATTTTAAAATCAGCAGTAACTTGCTATGACTGGGGTCCCGCTGGGACCCCGATCACAGCAAGTTACTGCTGATTTTAAAATGTCTAACTTTAGTAGCTTCTGTTTAACATCCTCTATAGATACTAGTGGAATGGAAAGAGAGTTATCACATTTGAAGAGAGTATATCATCTGTTTTTCCCCAAATACAGAACAAAAATATTTATTGTGCAATTCTGCCTTTTCTGCATTATCATAGATAATTCTACCATTTTCATCCGGTAATGGACCAACACCATTGTTGGGATTCTTTTTGTTCTTAATATATTTTAAAAGCTCTTTATTGTTCTTAGCTTTGCTAGCCACAGACTTCTCCTTGTGTCCCTTGGCTTCCCTTCTAAATTCCTAACTTCTGATTTATATTGAAATCTACATTGCTTAGAACTACAGTGTCCACAGAGAGGGATTATAGCTAGAAAAAGAGCACCCTTAATTTATTATATGGCCCAATCTGTCCATTAGATGGTTAAAAGCCATGTTTGAACCTCTCCACCCCATGGGTTACCCAGCACACTGTATTTCATTGGCCATTAGAATTTTTCTCTTTCCTTCTTTCTGCTTTCCCTTCCCCCCGCACCCCCAGTCTCTTTGGTTTTTAATTCTATCCTTGTTCTTCTCCACTTTTCACCCTGTTAATTGTGTTTTTTTCCCTCTGTCTCTTCTTCCCAGAAAGTAAATTTAAACGCATGATTCAAACCTTCAAATCCATGGTGTTTAAAGTGAGTTTAAAATTAAGCAAAACAAATGTATATATCCCTGCTAAGAAGTCTCATCCCTCTTCTATTAAATGAACAGAAATGTCTATTTAAGCTGTTTGTTTCTCTATCAATCTATGAAAAGTTAATGCAATCTTGTGCCATTTTTGTCATGGAATCCGCTTTATAAAAATACCATATGGTCCACTAAGGCCTGCCCTTATAACCCCAATAAATACGAATCACCCTAGAATGCATCATTCTAACCTCAAATATGCAGCTAGTGCTGTAATCTCAAAAATCCTTCAAAAACAAAACAAACTAGTTCCTTTTGAAACTGATGGCTTGGTGCTCTTGACTTCAGCTATTTGTTCTATATTTCAACAACACTAAATAAATACGCTGGAATTGCTTATCAGCTCTGACTCATCCCCTTGCCATCCGCGATCCCAGACTTTTTGAGTTAGTGACTGTCTCAGAAAGATGAATTGAATTCACTCACTTGGTTCCTTTCATTTCAGGATTGTCTTCAGTGTATCCCTGGGGAGTCTCTTTTATTTTCTAAGCTGCCTAAATCTGGCTAATCTTTTTTGATAATTCACGTCCCCACTCTCTATTAGAGTTGTTTTAGAAATGCTCTGTTCTATCTTTTCTTGCTCTGAAACATCCTCCTAATGACATACAATATTATATCTGTAATATCTTTCTTATGTCTAATGCCAGAATAACCTCCTATAATTTCTATTTAATGTGTTCATACCTATAGACAAGACTCAAATGGTAAACATTATGCAAGAAATATTATCCTTTCATTCTCCAATAACGTAAAGCAATTCTAATTATTTCAGCCTTCATTGTTCCTGCATTTCTTTCCCTTAACATTTGGATAACAAAAATCTCTTTTTTCTTTGTTATTTACACCAGTATCCACTGATAAGGTCTGAGTGATAACCATATCATGCAGGAAAGGGGAATCTATTAGAGTTGTAGATAGCTCCAGAATTTGGTTCAGACATATTGTATCATTTCATTGCTGACCAGTTGTGTCCCACTGAACTTTAATTAGCTGCTGTAGGTGGGTGGGTGGACTCTTGAATAGAGTTGCATGACTAGCTAATTTTTCAGTTTGATTTAATATTGTTCACTCTTCAGGACAGCTGATTCAGTACAGTGACGCTTAATTCTGGATGTCACATTAAACTCTGGTTAGAGAGCCATGTTTCTCTTTCGGAGATCAGATGTAGTATCATTATAAGCCAACATTTTCAAGAATGATTTGTGAGTTTTGGTGCCTCAGTTTTTGTGTTCTTCACTTGGCGTGCCTTTAAAGAAGTCTAACTTTCAGAAAGTATGGCGCACCCACTCTCTGAATATAAGGTCCTTTTTAAGGTGACAATTTGGGCATCCAAAAATTGAGGCACTCAAAATCAATAATAATAAAATCTTATATTACTACCTAACTAGTCCTTGGGGGAGGAAGCAGAGAGGAGGGGGAGAAGAAAGAGAACGACTCTTTGCAGATGGATGAACTTAGTCTTTTAGTAGGTCTTTTCTGTTTTTAACCCTGTGATCAGGGTGGACTGGTTGCATGGCAAGCCAGAATACTATGCCACAAACCAAGCCTCCCTATATTAGACTCCTTCCTTCTTTCACATCTTCTGCCAATCTCCTCCACAATGCAAATCTCATGGTGGCTTCTTCACTGGTCAGGTAAATGTTACAGCTAGGCAAATATCTACCAAAATCTGGTCAAAATGTTAAATGAATTTGCTCTGGTCATGTTTGTGCCTCTTTTGTACTCATTTTCAAGGAACATTTTATGGGCACAACTTTTCACAGAAAACCAATGAATTTCAGCATTTGTGCTGGAAGTACTTACATGTCATACTATCAGAGAACAGAAATAATACCATGTTACCTATATGACAATTCCCAACTAACAAAAACCCAAAACAGAATATTCAGGATTTGAGGATCACAGAGCAAACAGTTCTAAGAAACGGTTTGCAGAATAAATCTGAATAGTGAATATATATATATACAAATTGTGATTTCCATATTGATTTATATCATAAATTTATTCCATAAATATGGAAATCACAATTTCTTCACAGATAGTGAGTCAGTAAAAAAAAAATCCAGGACCCCACTACAATAGCAGAAAGACACAGTATCCAGCTTCCTGAGGGTTCTCACTCTGTGGGGGAGGCCCCAAGTATGGTAGACTCACTGTAGCATTCATGTGCCACTCCTTCTGCTGGTCTTTGGCATGTCCAGGAGAAAGACAATAGATGCATAACAGAGCAGGCCCTGAGGCCTCTGGATTGAGAGGGGGAAGAACTGGGAAGGTTGCTTAATACCAGTTTTGCCGTGACTCCTGAAGCTGCCCTGAGCACAACTCTGATGCCATGATGCAGCTCAGACTCCTGGTCTGAATGTGTTGAATAAACTGTCGATTCTGAATTGTTCACTTAGCTCTTATGAATGCTCTGTATTTTTTCCTGTGTGAATACAATTACAGGATATTTGCCACACAGTCTAAGATTCTTTCATTACCCTCAGCATCCTTCTACAGTATTAGGAAAGAAGATCAATCAACCAACACATCACTCAACTCTTATTTTATCCCAAAATATACTGTATCTATCCAGTGCCTCTTTGCATCTTCACAGGAAAGTGTAAAGGCAGCCTTACTATACAGATAACATACAGTGAAATAGATTGTCAGTTACAATTTCACCTGCCATTAATTCACCATAATTCATCAAAAGAACCTGGGATAGAGGGAGCACAAATAGCAATGAGTTAAATACAGTAAGTGGATGACAGGGAGAATCTGTTGTAAAAAAGATATGCCTACTCAGGAACTGGAAAGAAGTTGTTCCTCATGCCATCCCTCTAATGCCTTTTACAGGTGGCACCTTGAAACATGCAGGAATGCTATTAAAAACAAACAATCCTTTTGTGACCTGAGTGCAAACTTCTCTGATTATTGAGAATTTTGAGATAAAGATGATTATGTTCCAGGAAATGTCTTGGCCAGTCACTTAAAAACAGCAGCCTCTCTGCAGCCACTGCATCCAGGGGTCCAAGTAAAACAGCTGAGTGTAAACAAACCTGGGGCATTAAAAAAAAAAAGGGAACAAAAGAAACTGATCTGTACAGTGGCCAGAACAGCAATGTGCTGGCTAAGGATGTCAGTTCTGTGAGCATTTAGAGCATTATATTATCCCCTTGAGGTATAGACACAACTCCCCTTAGAACTAGTTAATAATGTATGTGTAAGTTTGTGACCTAGTAGAAATATATTTTAAATACACTGCATGCACATACACAAAAATATCTTGTCATAAGAAATAGAAGGGAAGGAAGCAAGCACTTTAAATTTTACTAATTATATCTTGATAACAAAGTGGAAACTATCTAATGTTGAGCGCTCCAGATAACACTTTTAAACAGGTGTGATATGAATGTATGATGACTTTTTCGTTTGTCACATGTAATTTGTATATTAACCATTCTTCCTAACACCACATACACACACATGCTGTGAAACATGACAAATTATAAATCATGCTGTGGATTCTTCTTAATGTTTATAAAGCTATACTCTAGTTTTGAGGCAGAAATTGGAAAGATGCCTCTTTTACTTTCAGATTTTGAGTAAGAATACACCTTGGTGAAAAACTGCCGTAAGTCATCTTCAAAGAAAAGTTGAAATGCAAAATTACAGTATAGAGGGTATCAGACAGGGTTTCTCTCACCTTATTTTTCCAGCTGGCAACATTCTCTTTATTTGTTTACTTACAATATTTTAAGCACATATTGTCAGCAATTTGGGAGAGAAACTAAATCTTCTTCTATTTCCATAAAGCACTGTGCATGTATATGACAACATATAAATTACTGACACATATGTTGGCAGAAAATGAGTTACAAAATACTGTACTAATAAAATAATATATATTATTACTATTATTACTATTATTAGTAACAACAACAACAGCAGCAGCAGCGGCAGTAGATGACAGGACAAAAATAGCCACGAATTGTTATTGCATATCTTCTGCAAAGTCCATCAAAAGAATAAATTCAATTGATAATCTGCAAAAAAAACCCAATTATCATGGGAATATCACTATGTTGGATTTCATTCTGACTAGTGCATTGCATTTATCAACTCTGTACAACTTTATAAATATTAGAGTTGGGCCAGTTCTGCAATATATTTTCTATAGATATTCATTAGAAATTTTAATGAATTCATTTTGGCTATGTTCATGCTACTTTTTGTGTTTTCTTTCTGCAATACCCATGCAATTCATTGTGCTGCCACGAACGTCAACACTGAATGCCCAGATATTTTTTGGAAACTAAATTTTACATTTGGGTGTGCAAATATTTGGACCTAGAAGTGCTTGCACACTCCTACAATCCAGGGACAGACACAATACCATTTAACCTACTTGACCAAGCATAACTAACCAATACAGCTCAGATACCCAGCACTTAAGAGACAATTGTTCACAGTGAATCCACAGATTTTAAAGCATTCAACAAATAATAAATGCATCTCAGGAAATTGCAAGCTGCTGAGGACTATTCTGTGACCACAAATAAAAGCTAAAATCATTGGATAATTTTTTTTTGCTGTGAATCATCGGTTTGTCTGTAATAAATGATGACTGATAATTCTTTGTTGGTAATTAAAAGGATTTGATCCCATCTGAGAAAGATCCTTGTATTGCACATTTCCAACAGAAATTTAAAAGTGCTGACCCAGCAAGCCCTCCATATGTGTAACAGCCCTTGGAATCCATGGGAACTGTGCGTGTGGACAGTTTGAGGGAATGGGTCTTTATATGGCAGATTACAGCATTCATGTTGTTACATCTCAACCACCAGCATGCATGTAACAAATGGTTTCTACGTGAAGTGTGTTAAAGAGCTGTCATCCTGAGATACTTGGGTTAAAACATCTTCAACATTTATATGTTCTTGGTTGTCCTTAAAGGAGATATACACTTAACAATGCAGTTATATTTCCCGTGTGCTTCCTCATTTCTCTCACTACTGTTAATTAACAGAGATTTTTATTATTTAGTCATTAGCTGTATTGAGGTAGCACCTGGGAACCCCCGTTAGGGACCTGTAGCGTTGCTCAGGCTGTGCTAGATGCTGTACAAACTCAGAACAAAATATAACCCCTGCCACACACAGCTCACAAGCTAAGAAAGAGATTAATGTTTGTCTTTCTCATCCTACTTGATCCCACAGTAAAGTTAAGGCTGAATTTTATGACATCACAGTGGTTTACAGAGCAACAGACAGTGGAGTTGTAAAACAGGATTATGACTTCATTGCAGGATCAAGCAGAAGGGGTAAGGTAGCCCGGGTAAAGGGGGGAGTTCTAGAGTAGTGCTGACCTTTTGTTACAAAATCCCAAACCTCACTGAAGCTTTGCTATAAACCCAGAATTGGTCCAGGCTCTTCCAAAGGTCGGTGAACATGGCCTGAGTTTCAGGTAAACACGCTCCTCTGTTACTCACTGCAGGGAGGGTTTTTTTT